>NC_066865.1:5637784-6928784 GCF_025177605.1 Cucumis melo
AGAACTTTCGAGGACGAAAGTTCCCTAAGGAGGGAAGGTTGTAATGCCCCAGTAGATAGAGTTCCATTGTTCACCTCAATAATATATATTTTTCTTTTTTAAATTCAAAAGTTGTTATGGAATATGACCATCTTGACCTTACACTTAATTATGGGTAAAGTTTTCCTTGGTTGATTATTTTAATTATTAAAGTCTAAGGATGAAATAAATTAATTAATTGTGAAGTAACAAATTAATTAATGCTTTGGAAAGGGTCAAATGTGGCTTTAATGAAGAGAGAGAGAGGAGGGTTGCTATTGGATTAAAAGAAGAAAAGAAAGTATTTTGTGTGGGTTTTATTTAATTTTTTTATTTTTTGATTCTTTTAAAAAGAGGGCTTTGGGAAGCGTGAAACTCATCACCTTCCCAAGAAAACCCTAGCCCCACTTTGCTCCCACCATAGCCGCCGCCACTCTCCTCGCCGCCGCCGATCGACCGCCGCACGCCACCGAGCCGACGACGTCCTCCCAGCCGCGTCGGAGATCCAGCCAAGCCGATCCGCGCACGTCGAGCGTCTGCCGCATAGCCGTCTCTCGCAGCCGTCGCCCGAAGCCGAACCACCCACGCGTCTACAAGCCGAAGCCGTGTCGGCCAGCCGAAGCCGAGTCGTGCCGCTTCGATCCGAGGCAGAGCAGCCGAGCCGTGTCGCGTCGCTCCGATCAGGCGCTGAGGAGCCGTAGCCGATCCATCAGCCAGCCGCGTCCTGCCGAGTCGTCGAGCAGCCCAGCCGGATCGTGCGCCAGCCGTCGCGTGAGCCGCGTCCTGTCGAGTCGCCGAGCAGCAGCAGTCGACGATAGTCAGCCGCGCGCCTCAAGGCGTCGAACCCGAACCCGGAACCGCTCCATGCCCGCTTATCCGAACCTGAACCCGGAATTGCTCCACGCCCGCTCGCCCGAACCCAAACCCGCGTCTGTGCCCACACGTGCCGAGCCCTCTCCGTGTGCAAGCCGCGCCGCGCCGCCTGCACTGCAAGCCGAGCTGCACCTCCTTGCTGTCGCAAGCCGAGCCGCACGCGCAAGATCCCTGCGCCAAGTCGAGCCGAGCCGGTCCCTGTTCTCTTTCCAGCCGAGCCGCCAAGCCTAATTTGGCTCATTCCATCTAATTTTTGGTAAACAAATTAATTATTTTGGCATTTACCAGTAAGACTCAATTTTTTTGGACACTAAATAATTTAATTTGGAATTAAATTAAATTATTTTCCTTAAGGGACGTCTTGGACCAAGTAACTGCTGCAGCATGAGATTTCTTTAGTAGGGGCTCAGCATTGCAACCTCTTTCTAGGGTAAGTCATTTCACTGAGTTTTGAACCGTTAGTCGTTGGTGACTTAATTACGAATTTTGGCGTACTAAACAGTTAGGACCTTGTTGCTTGGAAAGCACACTTGCCTCGCGGTTAGAACTCGCCAAGTAAATCTCCAGGTAAGAGATTTCTACTACTAGCTCCATGTTAAGAGTTATGAGGTCACGTATACCTTCAATTGTGCATGTTGAGGACTAGACTGTACGATGCATGAAATCAATGATAGTATGATGCAAATGATGATATGGTTATATTATAGCATGTTGTTGTGATGACGAGAACTGTTATGGTTTTACGACGGGTGTCGAGATGGAGAGTGTAATGATGATATATCTGTTATGTTATATGATGACGCCATGTGTATGTATATTGCGATTAGGGTACCTGTTAGCTTAACCTGTTAGAGTCGTACCTGCATGGGTGTCCTTTGGGATCACCACCTATTTAGGACTGTGCGGTCCGACGGGACACCAGTCTAGCATGGATATAGATATGACTCGAGTGACTCGATGGGGTCCTCGCATCCCGATTGTCCTAGGTGTCCCCCGGGGCACCGAAGACCAGAGTTACGTTCCTACGGGAGCGCATGTTGCACGTGTTCGGGAACGTGCCAGAGATTGGGTACCAGTTACAGGACTCTGACAGGAAGCTAACAGGCACCTAGTGGGACTAGTAGTGGGTCCCTTACTGAGTATTTTGTACTCACTCTTTTCATGTCATGTTTTTCAGGTAGAGGACGAGGTAAGGGCAAAGGCAAGCTGGCGAGCGACCAGAAGTGACCGTGGCGAGCCATAGGGATTTCTGCTTCCGCCTATTCTTTTTTTTTACTTTAGTACCTGAGTTTGAGTATTCTTCACTATTTACCATTTTTGTAGATAGGGCCCGAGTAGGACGTTAGAACGAAACATCATTTTTTGCATGTTACCTTGTTGGATTTTCATAAATAAATTTCTAAAACCTTATGCGTTTTTACTAAATTTTGTCCTAAACCACTTGTTCTATATTTAGTAATGACTTCGACTCAGTATAAGGGGTTGGGTCGTTACATTATACTAGCTAAGTTTAGTTTTTCTAATTTCTTACAGTGATGAAAAAGACCTACAATTTAGTTCTTCTAAAGTTACAAAACAGTAGGTAAAAGTTACAAAACAGCAAGCCAAAATACCTACAGTCCACTAAGAATTATGTTACAACAACTTAAATCTTTAATAAAACAGTAGCTTAAAACAGTAGCTTAGATCTTTAATAAAACAGCAGCTTTAAACAGTAGCTAAAAGTTACAGCAGCTTAGATCTTTAAGAATTGTTAAGGTCTGTTTGTTATGCTCTTTTTTTTTGGGGGGGGGGTTAGATAGAATTTATTTTAAACCTTCAACGAAGATGTTAGATAGAATTGTTGAACATCACTTTGACTAAGCATAATGTTAGATATGTGTTTATATATTGCTAGGAGCGTATTGAACAAACTGAGGCTAAGACGACAGTTTCAACAACAAACATGGTTGATGATGCTTTGAGTAAAGTTCTTGGCCCCGATCGTTGTCACGTAAGAGGATTTGGGTTTGGCGTGACTTGTAAACCCGATATTTTCTTGGTTTAATTTCTTTAAATGTGGAAAAAAAAAGAAAAAGAAAATGGAAATTAAGTGTAAATATATATATATATATATATATATATATTAAATAGTTTTATTAAATAAAGTAAAGAAAAGAAAAAAAAAGAAAGGATAAAAAGAAGAAAAGGAGAAGAAAATTTCATTTTTTCTTTTCTTCTTCTTCTCTTCCCTTCACCGCCAAGATTTTGAAGACATCCAAGTTCCATTTTTTTTTTCTTTTTCCTTCTTCAATTTGCAGAGAACTTCTAAGAGAGAGTTTGGAAGAAGAAGAGAAATTTTACTAGAATTTTTAGGTTGAAGAAGAGGAGGAGAACTCAAGCAAAGTGTATCAATGGCTGAATTTTAGTTCATTCTGCACATCACTGGTTTTTAATTCGGTTTGAACTCTTCAAAAGGATTTAAGAGGTGAGATTTACATTTACTGAAAGTTAACTCATTTTTAAACAAACTTTATGCAGAACGTTGGAGCAAATTCGGATATTCATTTGGTGCTTTTTGATGAAGAAAACAGGGCAGTTGGTTTTCACTCGAAATCAGGAGGTCTCTGGTTTTTCTTATATTTCAGAGTGTATCGGTGGAGTTAGAATCTCTATTTGCTATGGTTGGAAAGTTTATTCAATTTACTACAACTTTCATGAAGAAATTGTAAACCAAAAACGACTAAAATTCAGTTAAATTGTAGGGACAAATTAAAAAGGTCGTGTGCGCGCGATTCTCGAAGTGGTTCTGTTTTGAGGGTCATATGTGTTTATGCACGGGGAATCAGATTTATATGTCTTCAGGAAAGTTTTAGAGGATCTCAAAATGAAGATTTTGATATAAAGAACACTCATTTGGGTTAAGTATTGAGAAAGTTATAGTCCTTTGAAGTTTATGTTAGAAATCTGGAAATTTTAGAGAATTGTTGAAATAGGATTTTATTTCTTAAGCTTTGTTTTCGTGAGCGTCATCTTTGGTGCGACATGTTATGTATATCTTTAGGAAACCAGAATGTTTAGAGTTTTAATACTCGGTTGGGTTGTTGGCAGGCCGAGAAGAATTAAACCGAGCTTATAGACCAAGGATCTAGCCCAAGACTGTGAGTGACAAAACCAACTTTGAAATATTTTCCATAATTGTTATTATGATTGAATGCGATAAATGTTTATTTACGAAGCCATGAAAAGTATTTGAATTTCATGACTATTTTCAAGTATACATTTGGAGACTAGATTTCTTAAAGAAATTTATGCTAGCACGTAGATATTAAATGTTTGGAAAGTATTTAAACCATAATATTTTAAGCAAAGCATGAATTAGTATGAAGTTTTGTTTTAAGAACTACAATTTTTCACGAAAGAGCTGAGTAAAGTTCGAGTTTTGTGTAAAATTTATAAGCAGGCATGTTTTAATATTTAAAGATGATTTATGAAATTTTCATTAACTACATGACTGAGATCTTGAGCCTGAGGCTAGAGATTACTGTGTGCACACTGGTTAGATTCCGTTGTTGACGTTGAGTGTACTCCGTAACAACGATGCTGTCGTGAGTGCTGGGCGGGCCCCACTACGACAAAGATGATGGGAGTGTTGGGCGGGCCCCACTACATCGTAGTGCTTGTAAACGTTGTTGTACTAGGTGTACCCTACACAACGTATGTTCGTCATGTTAGTTAAAATGCTTCGATATACTTGATATGCCTTGCTAGATTTCAATGATGAACATGCTGAGTATTTAAGGAAGCTATTCTTACTACTACACATTTACATATGCGACTTGTATAAACAGATTTATATGTGTAAAGTTTTCACGTGCTCTTATCTTTAAATTCATAGTTTTAAACTGAGTCACTCACTGAGCTTCATAGCTCACCCTTTCCAAAATGTTTTACCCATTTTCCAGGTAGAGATCGACTTCCCGGTGCCTGATAGACTGCCTTAGTCTGCGCAAGCTTCATTATCGATTGCCAGTACGTGTTTTGAGTTGGGCATAGAGTCTGTTGTGTTGTGGTGTATATACACCCTTGTATGTTATAGATACTCCACAGTTTGTATAAGCTTTAGGAGCTGTAGTTGTGTAAATTTTGTTGCTTATATTTTGATTAAGGTGTCTTTAGGTTTACTCGTGAAATCGGTAAATTTTGAGGTACACTTCATGTATGTGTTTGACTAGCTGTGTTTGACTAGCCTAGGATCTGCTGTGTTTTGTGGCATGTACAATAGTTTATATACTAGATTGGCAAGTTCATCACATGAAAGTTTTAAGCAGAGTCGACAGATACAGGTACAGAAAAGCGTTGTTCGTCGGCTTCACGCCATCTTTCGGTCTAAGGTAGCAGGTAGTCCGGGAGGGGGTGTGACATGACTCGTTCAAAACTATCTCTTTTGTCTCAACAAGACCACAAGTATAAGGTTCTTGAAAAAGAATATTTGAAGATGAAGGAAGAAATGGTAGAAATGAAAACAATGAAAGATGAAATGATTGAAATGAAAGCACTTATGTTATCTTATTTAAAGAAACAGGTATTTCTTTTTTTCTTTTACTAACTTAGATTCTTTTTTTTTCTCGTAGTAGTTAATTATATTTTTGGTTTCATATGTGATTATCATAGACTGAACCAACTGAGGAACTTTCAAATGCTACTACAAGTGTGCTTAAGCGACTAAATATTCCTCCAATGCCTTCTCCATCGGTAAATTTATTTGTAATAGGATGAAAATTGTTTATGATGTCATTATCTTCTTATTCTAGTATCTCATATTTGTCTTTTGACAGAGTATCAATAACAACAGTCAAACTAAGTGCAAGTTATTAGATTGGTATGGCTCAGGAGAGATTGTTACTGAAGGAAGATGGTCTTCTAATGATCCAACTGCTCTGGTCCATCATGTTCCTATTGGTCCACATGCGATTAGAGTATGGGTTGATGTAGCAAAGAAATCAAACGCATATTTGTGGAGGCCAACATCAGAAATGACATGTATTGAAGAAGCTTTGGGAAGTACATTTGCATGGCCATCTGATAAAGTGATCATTAGTATGTTGTCTAATTCTAATATTTTTTGTCTACATTTGTTAAAGATTTTCTATACTTGTTTAATTAATATATGTTTTATAATTTTATGTAGGTGATGAAATGGAGTCGTCTTCACCAGAGGACTAAAGATTGTACACTTATGACCAACTTTGCTTGTAGACTTATGATGAACTTTATTTGTATTTTGAGGGTTAATTTGTGTGGTTCATACATTATTTACTAATATGTGTATTTTGATTGTCAATGTGTATGGTTGGTACATTTAGAATGACTACATTGTTTGGTAATTTTAATACATTATGAATGGTTTTATAGATTTTTGAGAACAATGTTACCTGTATTTTGATTGAAAACGATTAAATAGCATTATTACAGCTGAAAATACTATATTATAACTCAATATTATAGCTACAAATACTATATTATAGTTGAAAATTATAGCTATAAATACTATACTGTCGAAAAAGGCTATTATAGTTGAAAATTATAGTTATAAACAATATACTATAGCATCGAGAAAATGCTATTATAGCTGAAAATTATAGTTATAAATACTATACTATAGCATCGAAAAAAGGCTATTATAGTTGAAAATTATAGTTATAAATACTATAATATAGCGTCGAAAAAGGGTCATTACATCTTAAAGATAGCACATTATTTAAGCTATATTAACTTATTATAGCTCTAACGAAAAACGCTATCAAATGTTTTTATAGCAACGTATATAAGCTATATCTTCAAACTCTATGATAGCACTAGTTATAGCTTCGAAAAAATGCTATAAAAAGCCCCAGACTTTTAATAACATGGGATGTCAGGACTCTCGAAAAACGCTATAAAATGTCTATTATAGCGTTTTTCGTTAGCTATCGTTTATGTTACTTCTTGTAGTGAGCATGCTCTGAGGTTCGATTGGAGCCCGAGCAGGAGCTGACGGGGCCGACTGCTGCGATACCCGCGTTTGTATAATCAAATCTCTAAATCTTTGCTCTATGGCAGCAAGGTCTGCATGAGTGATCGTGCAGCAGGTTTGGTAGCTTGAGCTACAAGCTGCATTTCAGGTTGGACACGTCCTGCTCCCCTTCCTCGACCTCCACGGCTACCCCTACGAGTACCTCTTCTTGGCAGCATTTTCCTAATAACCACCACTGACTCCTTTAGTCCCAAACAATAATTCACTTTGTAGTGTAACTTAGGCAAGGTCATACATATAGAGTTGTATATATAATTCATGAAAGCGTACTTGACGAGTGGCGAAGGATCGTTTTGGCCATAGAGACACAAAAACATAGACTTACATCGTAAGTCAGTTTACAAAACCTAAAACTTAGACTCTGATACCAGTTATAACGACCCAACTTTTCAATCTAAGCTGAGGTCATTACTTATTGCTAAAACTCAACATCCAATGTAAAAACTTAATAAAAACCTTGTTCAAAATTTCACTTAAAACTTCATAATATAATAAAATCTTCTTTGAGCCCTATTTCAAATAAATTTCATATCATTTACTATGTTTAAATCTCGTTTTTTTAGTCCAATAGTAAGAGCCACTTCCAAACCTTGAAGAACGTCCAAGGTAATGAACCCAATTAATCCAACAACTTATTTCGACAATGAAAAAGAAATCGGCTAAGGAAAACACTACAGAATTCACAATTTCTCCCTTACCAAACACTAGCTCATGTGGCTGCAAGGAGGAGTGGCTCGCGGCAGCTTGGCTTGGGAGGCAGCTTGGTGCACGTGGCTGAAGAAGACAGAAAATTAGCTAGAGTCAGGTGCGTGACTCGAAGAAGAGCGACGGGGTGGCTGGTTTTCGTCGGACGACATGCGAGAAAGGCCAATGATGCAATCGATGGGCTTCAACGACGGAGACAAGCGTGACAGAGAAGAAAACGGAGCTGCAGCAGGTGACATGATCCAGATCTCAAAGGCGGCGACACGACCTTCACGCAGATAATTTACTTTATTTTATTAATATAACTATTATTTTATTACCAAGATAATTTACTAATAATAATAATAATAATATAGCTATTATTTTATTACCAAGATAATTTACTAATAATAATAATAATATAAACTGACGAGGGGTAAGAAGGGTGCGTGAAGGCCATATGGACACGTCTAGTTTCTTTATGCTTCCGTTAACGCATTTGTTAATTTCTACTTCTTTTGAGAATTAAATGGAGTCATGGTTAGAACATTTGATTGGTTATTTTGTTTTGATGATTTTGTGAACTACATTTTGGAACTTTTGGGAACGTGATTTAAAATAGGGCCCGAAACTATTTTTGTGATAGTTCAAATGTTTTAATAAATCGTAATAGGTCTTTTATGAGTTGTGTGTTTTACTATCGAGTCGCAGCAGTACGTAGTGACCTCAGCTTAGTTCGGAAAGTTGGGTCGTTACAGTTGGTATCAGAGCCTAAATTTTAGGTTCTATAGACTGACTTATGATAGGAGTCTGTGTTTTGTGTCCCTATGGCTAAAACGATCCTTTGCCACTCGTCAGGTACGCTTTCATGAAATTATATGTATAACTCTATATGCATGACCTTACCTAGGTTAACCTGTGAAGTTAATTATCGTATGAGACTAAAGGAATCGTTGGTGGTTGTCAAGAAAATGCCGCCAAGGAGAGGTGCGAATATAGGTGGCCGAGGAGGCCGAGGAAGGGGAGTAGGACGTGTCCAGCCTGGAGTACAGCCTGTAGCTCAAGCTATCAACCCTACTGCATCAGTTACTCATGCGGACCTCATTGCTATGGAGCAGAAGTTCAGGGATTTGATTAGGCAGATGCGGGAGCAGCAGCAGCCTGTCCCGCCAGCTCCTGCTCCGACTCCAGTTGTGCCTAGGGCGTGCGAGATCAGTTGTCGGCAGAGGCCAAACAGTTGAGGGATTTTAGAAAGTACAACCTCACGACATTAGATGGGTCTTTGGAGGACCCCACCAAAGCTCAGATGTGGTTATCCTCTTTGGAGACTATATTTCGGTATATGAAGTGCCCTGAGGATCAAAAAGTTCAGTACGTCGTTTTCATGTTGACAGAAAGAGGCACTGCCTGGTGGGAGATGACAGACGTACTGCCTGGTGGGAGACGACAGAAAGGATGCTAGAAGCAGTTCAAGGAGAGTTTCTATGCGAAATTCTTCTCTGCCTGTTTGTGAGATGCCAAGCAGTAAAAGTTTTTGAACATGGAGCAGGACGATAGGATAGGGGAGCAATATGATGCAGATTTTGATATGTTGTCCTGTTTCGCTCCTCAGATGATAGCGATCGAGGCTGCCAGAGCCGATAAGTTTGTCAGAGGTCTCAGGCTAGATACCAGGGTCTTGTTCGAGCCTTTCGACCAGCCACCCATGCTGATGCACTGCGCTTGGTAGTGGATCTCAGTTTACAGGAGAGGGCTAACTCGTCCAAGGTTACAAGTAGGGGTTTGACTTCAGAACGGAAAAAGAAGGCTGAGCAGCAGCCTATTTAAGTGCCACAACGAAACTTCAGATCAGGTGGAGAGTTTTGTTGTTTTCAGCAGAGATCTTTTGAGGTAGGGGAAGCTGCCAGAGGGAAGCCTTTATGTACCACTTGTGGGAAGCACCATCTGGGCCGTTGTTTGTTTTGGACCAGGATTTGCTTCAAGTGTAGGCGACAGATGCCCAATGAGACTTACCAGGGTTGCACAGAATCAGAGAGTAGGTGCTCCACATCCAGGTAAAGTCTTTGCTACGAAGAAGACTGAGGCTAAGAGAGTAGGCACTGTGGTGACAGGTACGCTTCTAGTGTTGAGGCATTATGCCTTAGTTCTGTGTGATTCTGGTTCGTCACATTCTTTTATCTCTTATGCTTTTGTGTTGCATGCCCGTTTATAGGTAAAGCCCCTATACCATGTTTTATCAGTATCTACTCCTTTCGGAGAGAGTATGTTGTCGACAGAAAAGGTGAAAGCATGCCAGATTGAGATAACAGGTCATGTGATAGAAGTAACGTTGCTAGTTCTTGATATGCATGACTTTGATGTAATTCTGGGTATGAATTGGCTAGCTGCTAACCATGCTAGCATAGATTGTTCCTGTAAGGAGGTAGCGTTTAACCCTCCCTTAATGGCCAGTTTTAAGATCAAAGGAGAAGGATCAAGGTCGTTTCCTAAGGTAATCTCAACTATGAGGGCCAACAAACTGTTTAGTTAGGGTACTTGGAGTATCTTGGCCAGTGTGGTGGATACTAGAGAGGTTGACGTGTCCTTGTCATCAGAACCAATGGTGAGGGACTATCCGGATGTTTTTCTCGAAGAACTTTCAGGATTACCTCCTCATAGAGAAATTGAATTTGCCATTGAGCTGGAACCTAGTACGGTTCCTATATCTAGAGCTCTATACAGAATGGCCCTAACAGAGTTGAAAAAGCTGAAAGTGCAGTTGCAGGAGTTGCTTGACAAAAGCTTCATTCAGCCGAGTGTGTCACCTTATGGTGCACCAGTTTTATTTGTTAAAAAGAAGGATTGATCGATTCGCCTATGTATTGACTACAGAGAGTTGAATAAGGTAACTGTTAAGAACAAATATCCCTTGCCCAGGATCGATGATCTGTTTGACCAGTTACTGGGAGCTACAGTGTTCTCTAAGATTAACCTTCGGTCAGGATATCATCAGTTAAGGATTAAGGATAGTGATGTATCGAAGACAACCTTTCGTTCCAGATATGGACACTATGAGTTTATTGTGATGTCTTTTGGTTTGACGAATGCTCCAGCAGTGTTTATGGATTTGATGAACAGAGTGTTCAGGGAGTTCCTAAACACTTTTGTGATCGTGTTCATTGACGATATTTTTGTATATCCCAAGATAGAAGCAGAGCACAAGGAGCATTTACGCATGGTTCTAGAAACCCTTTAAGCTAATAAATTGTATGCAAAGTTCTCAAAATGTGAGTTTTGGTTGAAGCAGGTATCCTTTCTAGGCCACGTGGTTTCTAAAGCTAGTGTTTTTGTGGATCCAGCTAAGATAGAGGCAGTCACTAGTTGGCCCCGACCTTCCACAGTTAGTGAAATTCGTAGCTTTCTGGGTTTAGCAGGTTATTACCAATGGTTTGTGGAAAACTTTTCCCGCATAGCTACTCCTCTTATCCAGTTGATCAGGAAGAGAGCTCCTTTTGTTTGGAGCAAGGCCTGTGAGGACAGTTTTCAGAACCTTAAACTGAAACTTGTTACTACACTTGTTCTTATTGTACCTGATGGTTCAGGGAGTTTTGTTATTTACAGTGATGCTTCTAAGAAAGGTTTGGGTTGTGTTCTGATGAAGTAAGGTAAGGTCGTCGCTTATGCTTCTCGTCAGTTGAAGAGTCATGAGCAGAATTACTTTACCCATGATTTAGAGTTGGAGCGGCAGTCTTTGCACAAAAGATATGGAGACATTACTTGTATGGTGAGAAGATAAAGAACTTTACGGATCATAAAAGCTTGAAATACTTCTTCACTCAGAAGGAATTGAATATGAGATAGCGAAGATGGCTTGAATTAGTAAAGGATTACGATTGTGAGATATTGTATCATCCAGGCAAGGCGAATGTAGTACCTGATGCTCTTAGTAGAAAGGTATCACATTCAGCAGCACTTATTTCCCGATAGGCTCCGTTGTATTGGGATTTTGAGAGGGCTGAAATTGCAGTGTCAGTAGGGGCAGTCACTTCGCAGTTAGCTCAATTGTCGGTGCATCCAACTTTGAGACAGAAGATCATTGTTGCTCAGAGTAATGATCCTTACTTGGTTGATAAGCGTTGCCTAGCAGAAGCAGGGCAAGCTGTTGGGTTCTCCATATCCTCTGATGGTGGGCTTTTGTTTGAGAGGTGCCTTTGTGTACCAACACCCAGGTAGTACAAAGAAGTATCAGGACCTGAAACGAGTTTACTAGTGGCGTAATATGAAGAGAGATGTGGCAGAATTTGTTAGTAAATGCTTGGTGTGCCAACAGGTTAAAGCGCCAAGGCAGAAACCTGCAGGTTTATTACAACCCTTGAGCGTACCGGAATGGAAGTGGGAAAACGTGTTCATGGATTTCATTACAGGACTGCCTAGAACTCTGAGGGGTTTTACAGTGATTTGGGTTGTTGTTGACAAGCTTACCAAATCAGCACACTTCATTCCGGGGAAATCCACTTATACTGCTAGTAAGTAGGCACAGTTGTACATGTCTGACATAGTGAGACTACATGGAGTGCCAGTGTGGATTATTTCTGATAGAGATGTCCGTTTCACTTCCAAGTTCTGGAAGGGTTTACAGGCTGCTATGGGCACAAGGTTAGACTTTAGTACAGCTTTCCACCCACAGACTGATGGTCAGACTGAGCGTCTGAACCAAGTTTTAGAGGATATATTGCGAGCTTGCGCATTAGAATTCCCAGGTAGTTGGGATTCTTACTTCCATTTAATGGAATTTGCTTATAATAGCAGTTTTCAGGCTACCATTGGCATGGCACCGCTTAAGGCCTTGTACGGCAAATGTTGTAGATCCCTTGTTTGCTGGGGTGAGGTTGGTAAGCAAAGATTGATGGGTCCTGAGTTAGTTCAGTCTACGAATAAAGCAATACAGAAAATTAGATCACGTATGCAGACCGCACAGAGTAGACAAAAGAGTTATGCTGATGTGAGACGAAAGGATCTTGAGTTTGATGTGAGAGACAAAGTATTCTTGAAAGTAGCACCTACGAAAGGTGTCTTACGATTTGAAAGGAAAGGAAAGTTGAGTCCCCGTTTTGTTGGGTCGTTTGAGATTCTAGAGCGAATTGGCCCTGTGGCATATCGCTTCGCGTTGCCGCCATCACTCTCGGCAGTTCATGACGTGTTCCATGTTTCTATGTCGAGGAAGTATGTGACAGATCCATCCCATGTAGTGGATTACGAGTCATTAGAGATCGATGAAAATTTGAGATATTCAAAACAACCAGTTGAGGTGTTAGCTAGGGAGGTAAAGATGTTGAGAAATAGAGAGATCCCTTTAATTAAAGTCTTATGGCGGAATCACAGGGTTGAAGAGGCTACATGGGAGAGAGAAGATGACATGAGAGCTCGTTATCCAGAATTGTTTGAGGAATAAAACTTCCTTAAGGAGGGAAGAATGTAACGCCCCAAAATTTCGAGGCAAGTTTTAACTTTTTATGTTAATTTTTGGGAATTTAAAATTTTGGGCGTTAATTTTTGTTGGGTTTAAAAAAAGTGAAGGGTATAAATTTTTAATAGTACATTATAATAAAATATAATAATAATAATAATAATAATAATAATAATAATAATAATAATTATATATTATTATTATTATTATTATTATTATTATTATATTATATTATATTATATTATATTATATTATATTATTATTATTATTATTATTATTATTATTATTATTATTTATTAGATATCGTATGTAAATATGGTAAGTGATTAATATTCAAGTAGTAAATTTATATGTTATAATTGCATTAGTTGTTAACATAATAATTGTTTTTCATTATTTATCTAACTTGATGGGTGTAACGCCCCAAATTTTGAGAAAATTAATTTTTTTATCTTAAGTGTAATTTTGAATTTTTGGGTGTTATTTAAATGTTGAAGATTTTATCTTATGGAGATTTGATTCTATTGGGTATTTGAAAAATATCTAATTGTTGTTAAGTTGGAATTTATGTTTGTTTTGGTTGGTTAAATTAGTGATGATTAATTACATTGGTTGTATAATTAATTGAGTTCAAAGATAAAATAATTATGTTATGAGGGTAATTATACTATGTGGATAGTATTGTTATGTAAGGATAATTGTTTTAGAGAAGTTTTGTGTCGAGAGAGAGAAATAAATTTAAAATAATAATATAATGGAAAATATAATTATTATTTGGTAAAAGATAATTGTTTGTTTTGAAATAAAATAAGGAATAGGAAAAATGGAAAATAATAATAGTTTTTATTATTATTTAATAGCCCTTGGGAACTTCAACCATCTTCTTCATTGGAAAAAAAGAGAGAGAAAAGGAAACCCTAAATTCTTAAAAACCCTAGCCAACGCCGCCATGACGTCGCCGCCTTGTTCGTTCGATCGCCGCCAGGAGTGGATCGCGAGCCATCCTATTCATCTTCTTCATCACCAACCGTCAGCCTCTGCTGTTGTCTCAACGTGGAACCCGACTCGACCCTCATCGTAGCAGCCATCCACCCGAGCGTTCCGTCATTCGTTTTTGCCCCATCATAGCCGTGGCCGTCAGCTGTCGTTGATTAGTCGATCCCCTCCATTTGTCATCCGGTTGCATTACTCGAGTCGTGCAGGTCGCTCCGCCAGCCACACCGTCGTCGCGCGTCAGCCATAGCCTACCCGAGCCGATTCGATCTTAACCCGAACCACGTACGTGTTTGAGTCGCACCTTCCAGCCATTTGAGCCGCGCCAGCAGCCCCAGCCACTCGTCCCGCTCGAGTCGAGCCCACGCGCATGCCTGGAGCCGACTCCACCACAGTCGAACCGCATCTCTCCATCCGTGAGCCGCTCTGCCTTCCAGCCGAGCCTCCAAGCCATTTTTAGCCACATGATCATTTTTATCTCTTTCCACCTATTCTTTTTTGTAAGCTTTGGTTGGGTTTTTGGTACACCCAACTTAGATAAATTTTTGGACCTAAATAATTTAATTTGGATTAAATTAAATTATTTCTCTTAAACGACAGTTTGGACCAAGTGATTTTGGAGCGTGGGATTTCTCCAGTTAAGGGCTTATTCGTTGCGACCTCGACCTCAGGACGTCGCTGCTTGGAAAGCGTGATTTTGCTGTAGATTTCGACTAACCTAATCTCCAGGTAAGAGATTCTACTGCTAGACTCTCGAGTTTAATTAAAAGAGACCGCATGTATGAATGGTTATGTACTGATGATGGTTAGCTATAGAACTTGAGGTTACAGTAGAAACTAATATTGTAATTTTGACTACAGAATGATTATGTGTTAGAGTTGTTAATGCATTGATGTTATCAACTACATTTTATTGATACAATATTGTGAGTGAGGATGATATGACATGATATGATAGGATTTGTATGGTATGACATGTTTTTGCATGAGATGCTATGATGTGATTTGATGATATGCTATGTGCATGGTATGGATAGGATGTATGTTAGCTTTACCTATTAGAGTCGTACCCACATGGGTGTCATTCGGGATCACCACTCTTTTAACGACTGTGTATTCTAACGGGATCACCAGTCTGACATTGACATTGACACAGACATGATTTGAGAGATCCGACGGGATCGCTCACACTTATGACTGCGTAGTCTGACGGGATCACCAATCTGACATTGACATTAACATAAACATAATGTGAGTGATTCGACGGGATCACTCACAGCCTCATCATCTTAGGTGTTCGCTTGGGTTCACCAAAGACAAACTTGTTCCTATGGGATCAAAGATTGCATGTGTTCGGAAACGTGCCGGTTCAGGGGTACCACTCTTCAGGACTCTAATAGGAAGTTAACAGGCACCTGACGAGACTAGTAGTGGGTCTCTTACTGAGTATTTTATACTCACTCTTTCCATTTCTATATTTTTTCAGGCAGAGGCAGAGGTAAGAGCAAAGGCAAGCTGGCAAATGACCAGAAGTGACCGTGGCGAGCCATAGGGATACATTTGCTTCCGCTTTATGTCATAGTTCGGATCTTAGTGTTTGCATTTTATCTTATTCTTTATTTGTTATTTTATTTCTTTAAAATTAGATAGGGCCTGAGTTATGATTTTATTTTTATACTTATTTCTAATTACATTTGTTTATGCTTTTAAATGAAAAATTCGAGGTTTTGTTTTATTTTTTTTATCTTAATTTTACAAATTTTATTTATCTTTTAAATTAGTAATGACTTCGAATTAGTATAAGGAGTTGGGTCGTTACAATGGGTATTTTTACAAATAAATTAACAATTGATAATTAATAAAAATAAAAAAGAATAATCAATAAATTATTCATCAACAAGGGTCCTCATTTAAAGAAAATAATTGAATTTAATTTTTTCCGCTAAATACCTAAGCTCGATACTTAGTTTTATTAGGCATATGTGTTAGAGTGTCAAGAGATTGAAATGATTGGTATTTAATACAATTATTTTTAATATTTAGGTAATAACTTTTTAAAATATAATTTAGGTAATAAATTTATACCAAACGATTACAATATTTATCAACATAATAGTGAAATTTATTAGGTATACTAGTGCTTCGTGTATGATTGGGTAATTTATTTGCCACAGATTTGGGCGACAAAATTTTTCTGTCATTAAGCGTTTTGAGGACTGAGGTGTCCTGGAATTTGGAGTAGGTGTTAAAAAGGGGAAAGGCCCTGTATATTTTAAAAAGTGGTAGGCGTTAAACATTTCCGAACCCATGGGTTTGGTTTCTTAATCCAAGAATTTTATTCCAAGTGTCCAAACATGAGTTTGACTTTAAATGTCAAACCCGCCTAATTCCTAATTCCAAATCCATATTAAAATTGTTTTGTTTGATTCATGTTTTATTTTTTTTTTGAAGAGTATAAGTAACTTAGTTTATAAATATTAATTTAACATTTTAGCACATATGCAAATCTTTCGCGTAAAATATAATTTAGTGATAATCTTCACATATGTTAATGAAACCATATGCACGATATTTAAAGTTTTTAAACTATCAGATAAAATAGAAATTATGTCGAAATAAAAATATTCAAATTAAGACTTTAATAACTAAAGAAAATGTATTAAAGCTAGCTTTTGTTATTTCACTTAGTATACAAAATAAAATGTTGAAGCTCCAAGAATATGAATGTGTAACTTTATTCTTTTATAATTTTTTTTACTATGTATCTTCATTTCATATTGAATCCAATGAATTGGGTATTACTGATTATTCTAGCAAGAGGGGAGGGTAATTCCACATTGAGAGATGATTTTTTTGGTGGCAGGAGATTGTAAATAAGATTGGAATGTTGGATTTTTTTTGTATTGAGAATAACATGATCTATGCTTCCTCAGCATGTCACAACAAGATGATGATGGTGTTGTTGACATAGTGTATGCCCATCGACATACTCTCATCTCATCTTGGTCGCATGCTGCTGCATTTGCCAACTGAGCTTCTTTTACAAATATGGCCAACAACAGTACTAAAAAGAAAAAACTTGTGATGGAAGGAACTTTATTCATTCTAGATGGTTTTAAAGCAACATTAATATGTTGTGAACGAAAAAATTATTGAATTCTATTGGGTAAATGCTTCAAGAATTATTTTATAGGCTCATATCCAGGAATGGTCATTTTTCCTTTTAAGAAAAACTATTTTCTCCAACTTTTTGGCCATTTATGTGCTATGTATTTTTGGAGTATTTGTTATCTGTTTTGTTTTTCTAGATAATTAGTATTATTTTTTAGTTGTTAATTAGCTTATTTTAGTTATTTGGTTATAAACATTGCACTACCCACATAAATCTTGATTCATTCCTAAAGCCTAAAGGGTTGTGTTTGGTACCTGGTTTAACACTGTGGCGTTAGGATTACTTAACCCTAACCCACGTTTGGTAGTAGGGTTATGGAAACCCTAGTTTTAGGGTTTCCAAAAACTCGATTTTGCCCTCCCTCCACTTCCCCATTCAACGCGTCTTCACCTTGTTTCTCTTTCATTCGGTTGAAAATTCTACCTCTCCACTTCCCCACACAACGCGTCTTCACCCATCCCTTCAACCCGTGTTACCTTTTCGATTTCTCTTCAATCGCCAAACCCTACTTGCGTTTCTTCTTCTTTCTTCTTCTTCTTCTCCATGTTTCTCTTTGATTCCGAGTTGAAATCGATGTGTATAGTGTCAGACGACTTAATCCCCCTTTGATTTTTTACGTTATTATTCCTCTTCTTCTCCGCATTTGTGTGTTTTCCTTTCCACGACACCGTTACCGTATCTATATCTCTGTTCACCTTCTCTCTCACTCTCCGGAACACTTGACGAATTTGTTAAAGGCTTGGCCAAAAGGTTTTGCCTCCGAATTCATTTGAATTTTTTATTGTGAGGTTTCGTTGTCCAGTGGGGAGTATTAGTTGCCTCTGAAATCGTCAATCACATGTTTGATCGATGTTTTCCATTGACATGCATGTTAAGGTTTACAAAATTGGAACTCGCCTTGCTGCTCCACTTGCCGATTTGCCCATGGTTGTTCCTGTTGCCGATTTCTCTTTGCTTTCACTGATTTCGGACCGATGCTACATGCCACACCCATTTTTTATAGCATTCGGTGAGCTTGGCGCATGGTAGGGAGGTATATTTTCTATTTTGTGAACTTTTTTTTAATAAAAGTCGATGATGAGTATATCCTTTTTAGGATTTCTGAATTCTTTTCCGCACGCTTCATATTGTTTGCATTTTGTTATTTTGTTTATTTTTTATACTTCATAGTTCATAATTTATTTCCTTGTTACCTATTTCTGTGTAATCTAAGTATGAAGTATGTTTTCGGTTCCCTAATTTGATTGACTGTGCAACTAAATTATTTTTACCTTTGTTTGTTCTTGTTTGAGCTGTCTGATTATGTCCTTCTTCCATTGTAATTTTCCTTTTTTGTCATGATGTACTTTCTTCCTTCTTTTGTGTATTTCTATAGTTAGTAGCTATTGTCATAAATTTCTATAGTTAGTAGCTATTGACAACCTACCCCTTCTATGCTAAAAATGCTAGGTTCCAATGGATAAGGTTTGACCACATGTGTGACTTTTGTATGCCTTCACACTGTCATTTGTAGAGATTACCTTTTTTTCTTTTTGTGTTTATTAAATCCATAATAACTTCTCTCATCCACCCTTATATATTCACCTTTCCTCTTTTGTTTCCTTCACTTGCATCTTTTCACTTCTATTGCTCACTTCCTTTATCATTAGCTACTTTGTTTTTGGTATGTAATTTGTTTCTTTCCATTTTTCCTTCATTATCCATCATTTTCTACCCTATGATTGTATGACTTTCCCATGCACTTTGTTTGTTCCTATTGTTTTTTCTATAT
Organism: Cucumis melo; assembly: GCF_025177605.1. Lineage (NCBI taxonomy): Eukaryota > Viridiplantae > Streptophyta > Magnoliopsida > Cucurbitales > Cucurbitaceae > Cucumis > Cucumis melo. The sequence goes on from NC_066865.1 coordinate 5,656,797, forward strand.
TATTAGGAACCTTCCATGAATACTTGCCTTCTCTTTTTATGGTATGCTGGATGAAAATATACATACTCTTACCTAACTTCAAATATGTTCACTGATGTTTCAACCACTATGTATCGTGTCTTAATATGCTTACGTGTCTTTACTTGAAGCGATGCATTTTTTTGTGGTTCCTTGCATGTTGTCTGTACCTTATATTTTTTCTTCTAATTTCCTTTGTTTTGTGTTGTTTTCCTCACCTTATTAATGTTTCCACTACTATGAAATCTGGTTCACATTTTGTAACCGGTTTCATGACTCTGAGGCTCGTAACAAACTTTTTCAAAATATATTTAATACGTTTTACTGTTTTTTACATATTATATTTTGGTATCCTCAAATACAAGGCATTCGTCCACGCAAAAGGTATGTATCGAAAGTTTTTTTGTTATTTTTTTCCTTTAGTTTGGGGTTTTTTAAATTATGTGTATGCTTTTTGCCGTTTGTCGTTTCGTAACGTCTTCAATTTATTTCACAGAATAACACCGGTTGTATTGGAATTTATGTCCTAAAATTTGTACTTTGTTATTTGATTCAATAAAATATATTATTGAATGCTATAATCTAATAACCAATAAATTAAGGTCCCAAGGCTATTTTACTGAGTTTGTCAATACACTTGAACTTTATGTAGAGACATAAACATGGATTAAGTTCGAGTTAATAGCCCAAATAGTCTATAGTGTATGAATAAGGTTGGGCGCCTTATTTTGGAAAAACACTATGGTTGTGGCCCGCTCCATAGTTAGTACAAACGATGTAATCCTGAATCATTCACGTAGAGACATGAGAGTGGGGCATCCTATGTAAATGGTTTACATAAGACTAGAACCACAAAATAGTCACTTTTAGTTATAACACCGTAACCTATATAAACTGACTATTTTGATTATGATGACCTAGGTAACTTGATCTTAATTCTGAGCTAACTATGAACTTCTGTTCATTCGGTAGTATCCTTAGATCTGCATAGGTGAGGGCAACTCATCATTGCTGGCCCAATAAACCTCTCATTTCAAGGATAAGACTGAGTGGATAGCTAAGGACATAGGGTGCAAGACGAAATTCACTCCTACCCACTTCTGGGATGGTAGATAGGTTGTTCCCTTAAGGACTGAATCCAAGTCTTGAACAAGAGGCCTTCTCATTGGCCCGAGAAGGATTTAGGTTTATAGGTTGGACCTTAAACCAATTGTTCAATAGTGGATCGGTGAGTCTTAAGGAGCAAGATGTAATCTTAGGGGTAAAACAGTTTTTTGACCCAACCAAGATTATGAACAACCTGTGAAGGATTAACTTACTCATGATGGTTATATCAGGTGGACAGAAATATATTTATAGTTAGGGGAGTGCAACTAAAAGTCTTTAGTGGAATGATTCTTTAGTTAACGAATGTTGATTAAGCTTGGTCTAAAAGAGTTTAGCCAGTTAATCTCGAATCGTTGGAGCCCATGATCTATAGGTCCATTATGTTTCCCTACTAGCTCATATGGATTCAACTAAGAACAAAAATGTTGAAGTAACTCGAATTGTTCGAACTAAGAAAAGAGAGAGAAATCAAAAAATATATAAGATATAAGTCGGTAGATATAAACTTTAACCTTTGTATTTAAATATGATTTAAATAAATATGAATATAGATTCATATTTAGAAGCTTGGAAAGTTTTGAAACGGTCAAAGTTGTAAAAGTCAACATCTTGATTTTTGACTTAAAAGTCAAAACTTTGACCGAAATTTATATTCAAATATGATTTGAATTTTAGAAAAATGAATGCGGATTCATACTCGGGAGGTTACAATTAGTCAAGACGGGTAAAATAGCAAAAAGTCAAAGAGTTGACTTTTGACTAAGAAAAGTCAAAGTTTGATTTTGACTTAATTTGTCAAATGACCAAATTACCCTTTTGACTAATTTCTTAATTAAAAGTTAGTGGGAAATGTGGCAGCTTCTTGTAAATTAGAAGCCATTAATTCCATTAAATAGTGAATGGATTAATTAGGTGTTGAGATTATATGAAATAATTTGCATGCAATGTACATGTAAGTTTTATATATAAACTTCTCATTACAAAATGAGAAGATGATGATGATTCATATAAAAAACAACCTAAATGATACACCTACCTCCATCTTTCTCGCAAAAGATTGACTTCACAAAAACGAGTCCCACAACTCGGTTCTTGGTCTTGGATTAGTAGGTCAACTTAGTGGTTGTCCGTTGCTCGTGATTTTCAGGCAAAGAAGTTTTTTAGAACGAAGAAGAAGTTGTGAACTACAAAGGTAAGCTCATCGTTTACCTTTTATACTCTTCGTTTAGGTCTATTGTGTAGTAATTGCATGTTAATTTCTAAATCGTTTAGATGCATATAGAGTAATGCTTGATCTTTTCCTCCGCTGCTGCATGCTCTTGTGTTTCTTTTTCTAGCAAGTTGTAGATACCATATTTTGGCCATTTATTTTTATTTTTTTATATTTACTTTACTTTATTTTATTTTATTTTATTTTATTTTATTACTTTATTTTTTTATTAAATTAAGTTGATTTGAATTTGAAGTTATTTATTTAAAAAAAAAAAAGGAAAAAAGAATATAATAATTAATTCTCATTATCTCCTTCATGTTTTCTCTCAACCACTTCCTCCACAAGTCCCACGATTTTTTCCCTCTCCCTCTTCACGATTCTTCCCACCTTCCCACTCTCACAAACACGATCCTTCTGAACCTGCCTTCTTCTCAGCAGTCTAAAAAATACTATCATCTCAGTGCCCTATAAAAACAAATGAGAAGATTTTCTTAGAAAAAAAAAGAAAAAGAAAAGGAGGTTTTCTGGGAGAAGGGGAGATCAGTTAAAAGGGTTAAAAGAAAAGCAAATTATGCCTCTGCTTTTTAATTTTGTTTTGTTTAGGTCATTTGAAAATTGTTGCATCAAATTACCTCTTCTCTGTGTTTCAATTTCGTTAGCTTTTTTTAGGTTTAAGCCATTTTATTTAAATTTGTTAAATTTAGGGTTTAATTTGGTTGTTTTTACTGTTTATTAAATATGTTGATATTAATTGATTAAATTTGTTGAATGGCAGAATGCTTATTTAACCACCTGCATATTATTTCTCAAACTATATATATTTCTAATGGAGTATATTATTTCCAATATTTGATTTTCCAACATGTGGATATTATCTTCAACTTGTATTATTTGGCAACCTATATTATTCGTTATATTATTTGCCACATTTTCCAACTGCCTTATACTGTCTTATTTTCCAATATGTAATTCTCCTATTTCCTATTATTATTATTATTATTATTATAAATTTGAGATGGGAAAGAGTAATGTTTATTTATGGATTTTATGGTTAAAATTCCATAAATACATGAGATTTCTCAAATTTTAAAAATTAATTAGTAAATTATATTTAAACAAAAGGGAAACTTGTGTAAATGTAACAAAACACCAAAGTATTTACGGCCCGTGTAACAAATCAAATTTAACCATGCATGTATATGATTAGTCTAGGATTCCCTGTGTTGTGTGCATGTATAATAGTTTTATTAGGATTATGCCCTAGTTTATATATGTGTTTATTGTACTCATGTATATATATACTCTTCTCTCATTATAAAATTCTAACTTACTTGGAGTTTTACTCCAAGTGGGAGTTTGTTGGAATTTGTGTCCTAAAACTCGTACTTTGTTATTTGATTTAATAAATTTTATTATTGAATGCTATAATCTTCAAACCAATAAATTAAGGCCCCAAGGCTATTTTACTAAGTTTGTCAAATACACTTGAATTTTATGTATAGACATAAACATGGATTAAGTTCAAGTTAATAGCCCAAATAGTCTATAGTGTATGAATAAGGTCGGACGCCTTATTCTAGATAAACACTATGGATGCGGTCTGCTCTGTAGTTAGTACAAACGATGTAATCCTGAATGGTTCATGTAGAGACATGAGAGTTGGGGCATCCTATGTAAATAGTTTGCATAAGACTCGAACCACAAAATAGTCACTTTTTGTTATAACACCGTAAACTATAAAATGGCTATTTCATTTATGATGACCTAGGTAACTTGATCTTAATCCTGAGCTAACTATGAACTTCTATTTATTTGGTAGTATACTTAGATCTGCATAGCTGAGGGCAGCTCATCATCGCTGACCCAATAAGCCTTCCATTTCAGGGATAAGACCAAGTGGATAGCTAGGGACATAGGGTGCAAGACGGAATTTACTCCTACCCACTTCTGGGATAGTAAATAGGTTGTTCCCTTAAGGACTGAATCCAAGTCTTGAACAAGGGGCCCCACCTTCTCATTGGCCCGAGAAGGATTCAGGTTTATAGGTTGACCCTTAAACCAATTGTTCAATAGTGGATTAGTGGATCTTAATAAACAAGATGTAATCTCGGAGGTAAAACGATATTTTGACCCAGCCAAGATTACGAACATCCTGTGAAGGATCAACTTACTCATCATGGTTATATCAGGTGGACAGAAATATATCTATAGTGAGAGGAGTGCAACTAAGAGTCTTTAGGGGAATGACTCTTTAGTTAACGAATGTTGATTAAGCTTAGGCTAAAAGAGTTTAGCCGGTTAATCTTGAATCGTTGGAGCCCATGATCTATAGGTCCATTAGGTTCCCTTACTAGCTCATATGGATTCAACTAAGAACAAGTATGTTGAAGTAATTTGAATTATTCGAATAAAGATAAGATAGAAAAACTGACAAATTTATAAGATATAAGTCGGTAGAAATAAACTTTAAGTTTTGTGTTTTAAATATGATTTAAAGAAATATGAATATAGATTCATATTTAAAAGCTTGAAAAGTTTTGAAACAATCATAGTTTTAAAAGTCAACATGTTGACTTTTAACTTTGAACTTTGATCGGATTTATATTCAAATATGATTTGAATTATAGAGAAATGAATATGGATTCCTACTCGGGTGGCTAGAATTAGTCAAGACGGGAAAAATAGTTAAAAGTCAAAAAGTTAGACTTTTAACTATGAATAGTCAAAGTTTGACTTTGACTTAATTTGTCAAATGACCAAAATGCCCCTTTGACTAATTATTCTATTAATTAACGGTTAATGGGAAATGTGACAGATTATTGTGAATTTGAAGCCACTAATTCTATTAAGAATTAATGGATTAATGAGGTGTTGAACATATATGAAATAATTTGCATGTAATTTGCATGAAGATTTCATATAAAACATTTCTCATTGCAGAATGAGAAGAGGATGATGTTCTACTGAAAACCACCTAAACGATATACTACCTTTTCTCTCTTAAAGTTTTACTTCACAAAACCGAGTCCCACAACTCTATTCTTAATCTTGAGCATAGTAGGTCAACTTGGTGGTTGTCCTGGTCGAGAAGAAAAAGGATAAAAATTCAGAACAATAAAAGGTAAGTTCATCGTTTACCTTTTATGCTTTTCGTTTAGGTCCATCGCATAGCATGTGCATGTTGCCTTCTAAATCGTTTAGATGCATATAGAGTAAAGCATGATCCTTTACTTTCGTTGCAGCATGTCTCTTATTGCTTTTCCATCAAGTTTATATGCTTGATTGGCAAGTTCATCACATTAAAGTTTTAAGCAGAGTTGACAGATATAGGTTAAGAAAAGCATTGTCCGTCGGCTTCACGCCATCTTTCTGTCTAAGCTAGCAGGTAGTTCGGAAGGGGGTGTGATAGATGGTGACTCTGAACCTTTTAAATATTAAAGATTAAATGATTGAGGATGTCGGCCGCTCTGCATCGCAATCACGTTGCGACAGTTTGGCAACTCTACTGGGGACTTTTGAATAATGTGTAAGAGAGTCGAGTCGTTACACTTTTTATCTTTTATTATTATTCTATTATAATTCATTGGTTCACTTAACTATTTATTTATTTTTAATTAATTTATATGGAATATTTGTACTATTTTTATTGGTAAATTTATTTTAAAATTGTTATCATGCATTCTACACATACTCATAAGCCCTCTACACGGGTTACAACCTTTTAAGATTAAAATTGAGGATGAAGTAGTGTTGACCTTCAAGGGGTTTCGACTCCCGTGCAAGCACATGAAAAATTCTCGCTCAGATTAATTCTTTGTTATTTCCTAAAATAATATTGGAATAAATTTGAGAGTCTTTCCCTTTTAGGAGTTTAGATGATACCAGCACCATGACATTGTCTTTTTGCATATTTTTTATTTGAAAGTTAAACTGTCTAAATTATCTTTATTTTTATTTTTTCTAAACAAAGTTTTGCATTTTTCTAAAAATTTTTAAATCATACATATTTCTTTTTTTTTAAAAAAAAGGATTCAATCACAATATTTATTTGTTAGGAAAATTTGATTTAAATCAATATTTATCCTAGTTGTTGAGTTGTTGGCTTTAATCATACATCCTTTAAAGGAGAGTAGTGTTTACCTTGTAAAGGTACATGAAAACCTTTATATTTTCTAAAATTAAATAAATATTTTTTTCTAAAAAAGAATAATAAGGAGAGTAGTGTTTACTTTCCATTACGACCCTCATACAAGTGCATGAAAACCTTATTTACTTTTTCTTTCTTCTTTATTTTCTTTTTTTATTTTATTTATTTATTATTATTTATTATTATTATTTTATTTTTTATTTTTATTTTATTATTTTTATTGTTTTTGTTTTTGTCTTTATTTATCCTATTTTATTTTGTGCAAAGTGAAATGACAATTTTTTCTTTTTGTCTTTCTCTTTATCATAATTGTGCAAAAGAAACAGTTGTGAAACACCAAGATGTCCAATATCTCGATGCATTCATCTTTTGAGTCTAAGTTTGATGAACCAAGTGATGTTTCTAAATGGGCTAAAGAGATGCAACAAAAATTTGAGGATGGTATAAACAATTCTTCTCAAGTATCAGTATGATCCAGGTGCCAACTCTCTTTTACACAAAATGATTTAGCGAACCTACAAATGATTTGGGAAGCATTGTCACCTCAACGTAGATTCATGTTCTCGAAGAATTATGAACATATAGCAGGGTTGATGTATATACTGGTGAATTATTTTGCCTTAAGAGTCATAATTAATTTTTGGGATCTAACATATGGTTGTTTCACGTTTGGGTCATGTGATTTACTGCCAACCATAGAAGAATATCAAGCTATGCTTAGCATGCCTGAAAAAGAAAGGGAAATTGTTTATTTCTTTAACCCTAAGCAAATAACAAAAAGGACCTTGTCAAAGTTTTTAGAAACTGTCCATGCCACAGAAATTAAAAAGCATATAAAAGTTAATTGTGGGGAAGAGAATGTGTCATTTGATGATCTAATAAAGATGACGCAAACATACGTTGATGAAGACAAAGGTCTTACACTCTTGGCATTATGCATTTAAGGAGCGGTGATTTTTCCTAAAGTAGAGGGTTATGTTGATGGGAAAGTGATCAGATTGTTATTTGAAATAGAACAAGGAGTCAATCCTATTAAACCTATATTGATTGAAACTTTTCCATCTCTTAGCTATTGTAGAAATAAAGGGGAAGAAAAATTGAATTGTTGTGTTCCTTATTTATATATTTGGATATATAGTCATATCAAATTTCCCATAGAGTTTAGATGTCCAAGGTTAGATTTTAGTAGTCCATGGAACTTAATATGCAACACAATTAGTGAGTTTGGTATTGCAGTTTGGGATCCAACATATCCAAGGAAGGAGGCTTGGTTGTCTTTCTTTGCAAAACTGACTTCTGAAAATGACATATGGAAGGTTTAATGGATGCCTTTGAACGCGGTGATATATAGATGTGGAGATTTTCACAGTGTGCCTTTGTTGGGACTATGGGGAGGGGTTAACTATACACCATTGTTAGTTTTGCATCAGGTGTGGCTCAAACAGTTTATACCACCAACTCATAATCTACAAGAGTCTGACTTTTCATACGATCTTGAAGATTGTCAAGGGAAAAAACGTCGAGCAATATGTGCATGGAAATCTGTAAGTAAGATAAAAAAACAAAGGACATTACGAAGGAGTTACTAATGGGTACGAGGCATGGAAAGCAAACAGAAGGAAGAATATACTAGTTATCTCAAGGGAGGTAGTTAAAAGGGGAAAAGAGACAAGCTTTAAACAACCAAATCAGTGGATTGAGAAGAGCATAGAACTAGAAGAGAAAAATCGACTGTTAGAGCAAGAGAACAAGAAACTTCATAAAGAGACAAGTCAATGGATGGATCATGTGACTTATTTGCCAAACAAACTCGAAAAACACAAATAAGTAACAGTGGGGTCAGAAGATGAATATATTAAAGATTTAGAAAGTAGGAAGGAATATTTTCTCGAGCTTGTCAATGATTTGAATACATCAATTGGAAAACGAAAAACACAAATAATGGATTTGGAAGCACACAATCACTCTTTGCGTCAAACTGTTGATAACCTACATCTGAAGATGGTCAAGCGCTCTAAAGAGTATGAGATACTGAAAAATTATGTCGATTCCTTACACTATCAACTTACTGCATTTCAAAATTCAAGTGAGAGGATAGTGCAAGAATATGAGTCATTGAAGACGGATTACATGCAAATGAAGTTTGATTATGATCTGCAAATGAGAGATTTCCAAGTGCTAGTGGAACGTGTAGATTAGACTATTGAATTTCTCATAATGGTGTCCAAAAGAGCAAATGGTTTTGCAGAATGAGCAGCAGATTTAAGGGTTAATTTTTTCTCAATGCAACCTCATGCAGATGATCTAAATAGATTTTTGAAGATGATATGCAGAGAACTCAGACATTTTGGTTGTTTTCATTGATTGTTCATTTTGCTATTAACAATAGGAGCGGTGTTCATTACGTTTTGTTTGTTTCTAGTTTTAGTTTGATTTCTTTTATTCTATCAAGTTTACATTATGTTTGTTTGATTTTATTAATGTATTTGAATTTTATACACTAAGATTTGTTTCTCTCTCTCTCTTTCCCCTATTCTCTTTTACTTCAATTATTTTATTTTATTTTTTATTTTTATTTTTTTAAAAAAAGAAAATATAGCTCGTCCTACTCCAATTCGCCATCCTTACAATACTAGGTATAAAAGTCGAATCATGGAAGAACAAGATAAGGACATGGATAAAATGAGACAAGAGATTAATAATCTTAGGGAACAAGTTTCAAAAATACTAGATTTGCTTTCAATGGGAAAAGGAAAAGTCGTTGTAGATAAAACACAATCAAGCAATCCAGTTCAAGACACCGATGATCCCATTTATCCTCTAGGATTCACTCCATGCCACAAGAATGTTCCGCAGTCTCAAACCACTCAACACTATGTTGCTACGGATCTGTTGTATGTTGTTCCACCTCTTGTCCTAGGTATAGAACATTTGGAAGCTCAAGCTAAAATTCAAGACATGGGACAAAACGAGAACGCTCTAGCTAAGCAAAAGCTAAATGTTTTGGAAGAAAGGTCGCGAGCAATTGAAGGGACTAATGTCTATGGAAATATAGATGCAACACAATTGTGCTTGGTACCAGGCTTGATCATTCCAGCAAAGTTTAAAGTTCCTGAATTCAATAAATATGATGGATCATCGTGTCCAAGGAGTCATCTTATAATGTACTATAGAAAGATGGTGGCGCATATTAATAATGATAAATTGCTAGTCCATTGCTTCCATGATAGTTTGACTAGTCGACCTAGTCGATGGTATATTCAATTAGATAATGCACACATTAATGTTTGGAAGGACTTAGTTGATGCATTTCTAAAGCAATACAAACAGAACATTGATATGGCTCCAGACCGTTTAGACTTGCAACGGATGGAGAAGAAGAGTTCGGAAAGCTTCAAAGAATATACTCAACAATGGAGAGATATGGCTGCGGAGGTTCAACCACCGTTAATAGACAAAGAAATGACATCTATGTTTATGAATACCTTGCGGGCTCCATTCTATGATCGAATGAGTGGTAATGCATCAACAAATTTTTCTGACATTATTGTTATTGGCGAAAGAATTGAATATGGATAAAGCACGAGAAGTTAACAGAAGCTACAAATGAATATGGTGGAATAAAGAAAGGAACAATATCTAAGAAGAAAGAAGAAGAGGTTCATGCAATTGGTTTTCCTAATTCAGGGAAGCACAAATCAATTTTTTGTTAGAGAAAATATGAGCAAAACTTTCTATCATATATAAGCAATATTTCTCATATCCCTTATAATAGCTATGTACTAACCCATACCTTTTCTGAAACTCTAAAACCCGTTAACTCAAATTCTCCTCGACCATTTGTACAAGGTCAAGGTAGCAAAACCAATTCAGATACATGGCGGTTTGATCCAATTCCCATGACTTATACAGAGCTTTTACCTCAGATAATTTAAAATCGACAGTTAGCTCCTATTCCAATGATTCCTATACAACTTAATTACCCAAAATGGTATGATTCAAATGCTCGATGTGATTATCATGCTGGAGGAACAAGACACTCAACTGAAAATTGTTTGGCTTTGAAAAGAAAAGTGCAATATCTAGTTAATGCTGGATGGTTAAGCTTAAAAAATCTAGTGAGAAGCCGAATGTCAATGAAAATCCACTGCCTAATCATGAAAATCCAAAAGTGAACGCTATGGATGGTCTTGTTGAAAAGTGAAAAAATGAAGTCCATAAGATAATGATGCCTATGGAAGCACTTTTTAAAGGTCTTTCTGAAGCAAGATATGTTAGTCAGGAATATCTAGACACCGAGAAAAGATATAAAGGATATGATCAAAGCAGACATTGTATATTTCATAAATGAGTTGCAGGCCACGTTGTCTAACAGTGCCAAAAATTTAGATCCAAAGTACAATAACTTATGGATTCAAAGATACTAACGGTATATAGAGGACAAGGAATAGATGAGATGAAAGACAACAAAATATGTGCTCTAATGGATGAAGTTTAAGAAAAGGAAGATTCCTTTTTACCAAGACCTTTGACAGTCTTTTATTAAGAAAGTTGTAATGAGTCAACCTTCTATAATCCTAAAAAACTCACGATCCAAGTGCCGAGTCTTTTCAAATTTAAAGATCTAAAAGTAATGCCATGGCGGTATGCTTGTCAAGTCATAACAGGTCCTTCAGTTGATAACATTACAAGAATCAGCGGGATAACCAAAAGTGGAAGATGCTACAAACCAGATAATTTAACAGTCCCTTAAGACAGTCTAATACTGGAGCAAGGTAGGAAAAATGAGAAAAGAAATGTGAAGGAGTATTGCAAAGAGCAAGATATGGAGATGCCTATTATTGCAAAAGATATAAAATACAAAAAGCTTGTCATGGATTAGGAAGGCACATGTCAAACATGACATTTCAGTGGAAAAGTTCAGTGGTATTATTCGAAATATTACATCTTCAAATTCCATAGTCTTCACAAATGACGAAATTCCTCCTAAAGGCTTAGGCTATACAAAAGCACAGTATATTCAAGTAAAGTGTAAAGACTACGTTATTATAAGAGTTTTAGTGGATAACGGATCAACTCTCAGTCTAATGCCTAAATCTACAATATTGAAGCTTCCCGTGGACATGTCACACATAAAATCAAGTACTATGGTTGTGAAAGCTTTTGATGGGTCACGTAGAGAAGTAATGGGTGACATTGAACTACCAATTAAAATTGGCCCATGTATTTTCAATATAGTCTTTCAAGTCATGGAGATAACACCCAAATACAGTTTTTTATTAGGACGTCCTTGGATTCACTCCGCAGAAGTGGTGCCATCCACGTTGCATGAAAAATTGAAATTTATTGTTGGTAGAAAGTTGATTTGCATGATGGGAGAAGAAGATTTCTTAATAACAAAACCGGTGTCAACCTCATATGTTGAGGCGACAGAGGAAGCATTAGAGTGTTCTTTTTGCTCTTTTGAAATTGCTCATGCAACTATGATTGAAGCAAATGTAGATGACGTGATAAAGCCACACAAGCCTAAAGTTGAAGTTATGACCACTAGGATAATGGGAGGTGGAGGATATTCTTTAAATCAAAACATAGAGACACTTTTAAAAACACCAAGCAATGATGGCATGGGTTGGTTTGGGCTATAAGCCATCCATATATGACGAGATTAGGCTCTAGGAGGAAAAGAAGAAAAAGCGTTTGGTAAAGCTGGAGATGAGAGAGTTTGATCCAAGTATAAAACCTATACCAGAATTATATGATACTTTCAAGATTGCTAGTATAAGTTAGTCATCACACAACTCCGATTTGAAGGATGGTTTGTTAACGAAGATGGAGAGTTTATTGATTGCAGCAATGTAAACCCGATATTTTCTTGGTCTATTTTCTTTAAATGTGAAAAGAATAAAAGAAAAACAGAAATTATATATATATTATATGTATTTAATGTTTTTTTATTAAATAAGATAATGGGAAGAAAGGAAAAGAGCAAGTAATAAGAAAAGAAGAGAAAAATGAAGGGGTGGGTTTTGTTTTTGGTGTTTTAAAACCCACCACCGCTACACCATTTTCTTCAATTTCTGCACCAAAATTTCAAAGGGCTTTCAGGGAAGAAGGTTGAGAAAAGAAGAAGAAGAAGTTCAAAAAGTTTTGTTGAAGAAAGACAAGGGAATTGCAAGCAAAGCTTCATCCTTGGATGAAATTGATTCACACAGCACACCTCTAATGTTCTGTTGATTTCAAGCTACACAAAAAGAATTAAGAGGTGAGGGTTACATTTACTGAAAGCTACTTCATTTTCAAACAAATTTTAAGAAAAAAGTTTGAGCAAATTCGGACGTTCATTTGGGTGATTTTTTACGAAGAAAATAGGGCAGCTGATTTTCACGCGAATTCATAAGGTCTTTGGTTTTTCTTGTATAGCCGAGAGTATCGGTGGATTTAGGATCTCAAAATGAAGATTTTGATATAAATAAATCTCATATTGGTTAAGTATTGGAAGAGTTATGATCACTTGAATTTCGTGCTACAAATGTGGAAACTTCTGAGAAGTGTGTGGAGTATGGTTATTGTTTTAAAGATGGACTTCTTTAGCATTATCCTTAGCGATCCATGTTAAGCATAAAATTTGAAGATCGTAATATTTAGGTTTTTAATACTTGGTTTTGGTTGTTTGACAGGCCAGGAGGAAAATAGGTCGGATATACACATCGGAAAACTTGTCCAATACTGTGAGTGACCAAAAAAGTTTTTAAGAAATATTTTCTTTCTCCTAAATATTAATTATGATTCACTGATCTACACGTTTATTTACAAAGTATTGAAAATCATTTGAAATCCATGATTATTTTCAAGTATGAGTTTCGATAGTAGAATTCTTACTGAATGTTTATGCTAGCACGTGATTATTGAATGTCTAGAAATTATTTGAACCACTGTGTTTCAAACAAAGTATGAGTTACCAAGTTTTTTTTTTAAGAACTACAGCTTTTCACGAATAATCTAAGTAAGTTTAAGCTTTACAAAAGAAAAGGATAGCAGGCATGTTTTAATGTTTTCATACGATTTTTCTGATGTTTCTATTAACTACATGACTGAGGTGTTGAGCCCGAGGCTATATGGTACCGTGTGCACACAGGTTAGATTCCATTGTTGACGTTGAGTGTACTCCATAACAACGATGTTGTCGTGAGAGGTACATTTGACACCATTATGAGATGTACATAACTAAAATTGACATAAATGTAAAATGTGTTTAACTCATCGTCTAAAGTTGTATTAAAAAAAATTCATTCATTAGCAATCTTTTGTAAACACTTTTTGTGAAAATGTCACCCGTAATTTTTATGTCCTTAGAATAACATAATTTAATTTGAAACACACTTCACTATAACTTTTCATATAATGTTAAAAATAACTTGTAAGAAAAAAAAGTAAACTGTTTTCAAGAAGGGGCTTTACAAGTTTCAATTTGGAGTCCTAACTGCGTTTACACTGGCCCAATGTAAGATGCTCCTAACGTTGGAGCTACTAATGAACGACAATAAGCGTCTCCCACGGACACCGTACGATACTAGGCATAGAATTAGACATCTTGCATACTTTTGCATGATACACGAGTTTGATCTTGTGTGTCGACAAAGCACGCGCATGGACAGGCGAACATTCGTAATTCTATGTCATTTACTTAGGACTGTAACTGGTCTTTCATCGATAGAGATTGTTGATGTTGAGAAAATGGTTGCGATGTTCTTGCACGTCCTTGCACATGACGTGAAGAATTGCGTAATTCAATCGAAATTTGTATGGTCAGGTAAGACAGTATCTCGACATTTTAACCTCGTCTTGTTGGTTGTGCTACGACTTCACGAAGAGTTGATAAAGAATCCTGTGTTGGTAAGAAACAACTGCAATGATCAAAGTTGGAAGTGCTTCTAGGTGGGCATAATATGTGATGTATCAGTACGTGCCACTAACGTAAGCGTGTTTGTTTAAACCTACAGAATTTCATTGGAGTATTGGACGAGACGTACATAAAGGTCAACGTACCCATAGCAGATCGCCCACATTCAGAATGTGTAAGGGGGAAATTGCAACAAATGTACTAGGTGTTTGCCACACTAAAGGGGATTTCGTATACGTCCTCACCAGTTGAAAAGGATCCAGAGAGGACTTGTTGATTCTACGTGATGCCCTTGCATGAAAAAACGGACTCCAAGTGCCAACAGGTATTTACAATTTTTCATCAAACCACGACATTTTGTACTTACATAATCAAAGAGCATAAAACATTGGTTTTCGTAACATGATATTATTATTTGTGCGATGCGGGTTATCCAAACGCTGAGATATTTCTCGCCTCATATAGAAGCCAGCGGTACCACTTGCAAGAGTGTCGTGGTGCTAGAAATGTCATAACCAATGCAAAGGTGTACTTCAACATGAAGCACTCTTCCATAAGGAATGTGATTGAGCGTGCTTTCGGTGTTCTGAAGGGTCATTATGCAATACTTTGTTGGAAATTGTACTATCCCCTCCAAGTCAAGTGTTGCACCATCCTAGCATGTTACTTCCTGTACAATTTAATAGACAGAGAAATGACAAATTGCGACGACATTGACGACGTGGATGAGGTGACTTCGCGTATGCCATGACCACTGCTTTAGAAGACATTCGGTATATTGAGACCACCAAACAAGTCGTCTCAGTGTCGCAACGAATTAGCTGAAGCGATGTTCACAGAATGGTAGTTGCGTAATGCTTAGCTAAAACGATTTTAAATTACAACCCATCCGTTGTATGCTAATTTAAATGACCTAGACTCTGTATTTATTCATATCTTATGTATGTAAGCATGCTGTAAATAAATTATATGTAATAATATTGTTTCACAGTCTTTTCTGTCTCGTAAATGTGAAATTGTGAAATTACTAACCCGTTCTATGTATTTATTGTCATTTGTCATTCTCAGTATGACAAGCTCGTCCCGTGCCCCGAAGCATGTATGGACAAAGGAGGAGGAGGACACCCTTGTAGGGTGTTTAGTGGAGTTGGTGTCTATTGGGGGATGAAAATTTGACAATGCTACATTTTAGCCAGGTTACCTGGCCTAATTAGTACGCATGATGGCCAAAAAATGCATTGATGTTGTGTTTGTGCAACCACTATAATTGACTACAGAATAAAGACACTTAACCAAACATTCAAGGCCATCGCAGAAATGTGGGGGCCAGCATGCAGTGGGTTCGGCTGGAACTGTCACACCCCCTCCCGGACTACCTGCTACCTTAGACCGAAAGATGGCGTGAAGCCGACGAACAACGCTTTTCTGTACTTGTATCTATCGACTCTGCTTAAA
This sequence comes from Cucumis melo, assembly GCF_025177605.1. NCBI lineage: Eukaryota > Viridiplantae > Streptophyta > Magnoliopsida > Cucurbitales > Cucurbitaceae > Cucumis > Cucumis melo. The sequence continues at coordinate 5,672,637 of NC_066865.1, forward strand.
ACTTTCATGTGATGAACTTGACAATCTAGTATATAAACTATTGTACATGCCACAAAACACAGTGGATCCTAGGCTAGTCAAACACAGCTAGTCAAACACATACATGAAGTGTACCTCAAAATTTATCGATTTCACGAGTAAACCTAAAGACACCTTAATCAAAATATAAGCAACAAAATTTACACAACTACAGCTCCTAAAGCTTATACAAACTGTGGAGTATCTATAACATACAAGGGTGTATATACACCACAACACAACAGACTCTATGCCCAACTCAAAACAGGTACTGGCAATCGATAATGAAGCTTCCGCAGACTAAGGCAGTCTATCAGGCACCAGGAAGTCGATCTCTACCTGGAAAATGGGTAAAACATTTTGGAAAGGGTGAGCTATGAAGCTCAGTGAGTGACTCAGTTTAAAACTATGAATTTAAAGATAAGAGCACGTGAAAACTTTACACATATAAATCTGTTTATACAAGTCGCAAATGTAAATGTGTAGTAGTAAGAATAGCTTCCTTAAATACTCAACATGTTCATCATTGAAATCTAGCAAGGCATATCAAGTATATCGAAGCATTTTAACTAACATGACGAATCTACGTTGTGTAGGGTACACCTAGTACAACAACGTTTACAAGCACTACGATGTAGTGGGGCCCGCCCAGCACTCCCGACAGCATCGTTGTTACGGAGTACACTCAACGTCAACAACGGAATCTAACCAGTGTGCACACGGTAATCTCTAGCCTCAGGCTCAAGATCTCAGTCCTGTAGTTAATGAAAATTTTATAAATCATCTTTAAATATTAAAACATGTCTGCTTATAAATTTTACACAAAGCTCGAACTTTACTCAGCTCTTTCGTGGAAAATTGTAGTTCATAAAACAAAACTTCATACTAATTCATGCTTTGCTTAAAATATTGTGGTTTAAATACTTTCCAAACATTTAATATCTACGTGCTAGCATAAATTTCTTTAAGAAATCTAGTCTCAAAATGTATAATTGAAAATAGTCATGAAATTCAAATACTTTTCATGGCTTCGTAAATAAACATTTATCGCATTCAATCATAATAACAATTATGGAAAATATTTCAAAGTTGGTTTTGTCACTCACAGTCTTGGCTAGATCCTTGGTCTATAAGCTCGGTTTAATTCTTCTCGGCCTGCCAACAACCCAACCGAGTATTAAAACTCTAAACATTCTGGTTTCCTAAAGATATACATAACATGTCGCACCAAAGATGACGCTCACGAAAACAAAGCTTAAGAAATAAAATCCTATTTCAACAATTCTCTAAAATTTCCAGATTTCTAACATAAACTTCAAAGGACTATAACTTTCTCAATACTTAACCAAAATGAGTGTTCTTTATATCAAAATCTTCATTTTGAGATCCTCTAAAACTTACCTGAAGATATATAAATCTGATTCCCCGTGCATAAACACATATAACCCTCAAAACAGAACCACTTCCAGAATCGCGCGCACACGACCTCTTTAACTTGTCCCAAATAGAGATTCTAACTCCACTGATACACTCTGAAATACAAGAAAAACCAGAGACCTCCTGATTTCGAGTGAAAACCAACTGCCCTCTTAATTCCTTTTGAAGAGTTCAAACCGAATTAAAAACCAGTGATGTGCAGAATGAACTAAAATTCAGCCATTGATACACTTTGCTTGAGTTCTCCTCCTCTTCTTCAACCTAAAAATTCTAGTAAAATTTCTCTTCTTCTTCCAAAATCTCTCTTAGAAGTTCTCTGCAAATTGAAGAAGGAAAAAGAAAAAAAAATGGAACTTGGATGTCTTCAAAATCTTGGCGGTGAAGGGAAGAGAAGAAGAAGAAGAAAAGAAAACTGAAATTTTCTTCTCCTTTTCTTCTTTTTATCCTTTCTTTTCTTTCTTTTCTTTACTTTATTTAATAAAACTATTTAATATATAAATATAAATATATATATATATATATATATATATATTTACACTTTATTTCCATTTTCTTTTTCTTTTTTTTTTTCTTTCCACATTTAAATAAATTAAACCAAGAAAATATCGGGTTTACAACTTACCTTCCCTTTAGAAAATTTCGTCCTCGAAATTTAGAATGTCCTTAACTGAAAAGTATCGGATATCTCTTCTTCATCTGATATTCTGCTTCCCAAGTTGCCTCCTCCGCTCCATGATGTCTCCACAAAACCTTTATGAGTGGAATCGGTAAATTTTGAGGTACACTTCATGTATGTGTTTGACTAGCTGTGTTTGACTAGCCTAGGATCCGCTGTGTTTTGTGGCATGTACAATAGTTTATATACTAGATTGGCAAGTTCATCACATGAAAGTTTTAAGCAGAGTCGACAGATACAGGTACAGAAAAGCGTTGTTCGTCGGTTTCACGCCATCTTTCGGTCTAAGGTAGCAGGTAGTTCGGGAGGGGGTGTGACAGGAACGATGACGTAAAATGCATAGTTACAGAGAAAGAAGTATTTGTTAACTGGGTTAGGGTAAGAAAAGTAATATAAACGACACACTACTTGCATAGTGTACATTTACTTCATAATTTTCCTATCAGTACTTTTAAGTGGTTCTCTTTTTTATCCGGTAACAACCTGCAGCGAAAGGGCTCTGGAAGGATGTTATTTGAGGTAAGTGGTTATCAAAATGATAGGTTGTTATGGATGTAAGTATGCAAAAGAAGAATTTATTCGTAGTCTAAAATAAAAGAATTCAAGAATAGACAAAGACTAGATGAAATATAAGGGTTAAGGATTACCTCAATTACCTTTCAAAGTTATCTTTTTAACGCTTCTTACCTTTGTGAAAATTGAGAGTAGTATGGGGAAGAAGGGTGTCGAACCCTAGAGAGCACTTAGGATTCAAAACTTCAAGACTCACAAACAAGGTCGATTAGTAGCTTCAAGATCTAAAAGAAAATTAGAAACACAAAAATTTGGGGGTTTGTTTAAGTAATTTTTGAACTATAGTAAAGAACGAGTATTAAGGAATGATTAGTGACAACAAGTAATTCAAGTAAAGTTTTTCTTTCGAGTTTAGTAGAGGGACTTTTTCTTGGGTAATTACCATGTTTCTTATCATTGAAAAAGAAAGAAGATTAATTAATCTTTTCTTGAATTTACAAGAATGGGATTTTTACAAAAAGAAAGTAACCAAATCTCTATTAAAACATGATTAATTTCAGCGACCAAAGCATGTTCAAACCGACGCAAAATTTATCCTATTTAAGATTTGCTAAGAAGGGGATAGCCACTACCCTTAGCAAAATTAATGCCCATTTCAAACTTGTTATGCAAGAATCAATTAGTAGAAAATTAAAGACAATCTCAACAATTAATTCAACATAACAAACCATTGCAAATCAAAATTTAAGTTTAGCACTTTAAGAATTTGTAAAAAAATTTCAATGAAAAATTGATGGGGAAAACTTATTTGTTTTATTGAAATTTCAAAAGAAATTGCAAAGGGAAACAAGTAAACAAATAAAAAATTGAAAAGATATAGAAAGGAATTTAATTCTCAAAGAAAACATGTGGTAATTTAACCCAAGAAAAACTCTCAAAAGATTACCTTAGCCCATGAAGATTGATGAAATTCTTGAAAAAATGTTGAGGAAAGAATCCATTTATTTAACAAAAGTAATCTTTATTGATAGAGTTTCAAGAATTTGCTACAAGAATTGAATGAGAAAGAGAGTTTTTTTTTTTTACTTGGAATTTCTTATATCTCTCCCAAAAAATATGAGAGATTTTACGGAAGGGAAAATGGGAGAAAAAAATGGAATTAGTTTTAAAAACTGCCAGCCATGTGGCGCGATCTGGTTTGTCCAATTTCCCTGTTTTTCCCTTGAACTTGTTTTTTATTGTTCTTTTTCGTTATAACTTCGATTTAAGTGATTTCAGTGGCGTTGGACTCGTATCGAGGTGAAGTTTCATATTCTGCATAAAAATGACATTTTAGTGAGTAAATGGATAAAGGTTGGGAAAAATTAGTCTAATAATGTTAGGTCTAAAATAGCCCTAACAAAATACCCCCAACTTAAGAATTATTCGTCCCGGACAAGAAAATTAAAAATGTGCTAACATTCAGTCATTCATCATGCAAGGGATTCGCACATTATTTTGCAAGAATTGAACTCAAACAATCATGCAAAAATTTTGATGATGTTTTCAAACAAATATGCAAAGGATGTTACTCATGCATTAACAATTCAACAAAGTAATTTTTTATGATCAATTAAATATTCAAGAGAAGCAAGTAGTCAATTTGAGGTTGGTTTTTAATAAAGTTCATTTATTGAAATCATGTTTAGATAAAACATCTAAGTTTTGCTATTTCGACTCACTAGACATGCTTCGAAAGAATTAAAAAATGCCCTAGGCTTGTTTTCCCTCTACTCTGAAGCGGGACGGATCCCTCCTTAAACTCGATCCTCGATCAAAACATTGAAACTAGCTAGAAAAATTCTAAGATAGAATTGTACAGGTTTTACTAAGGTAAAGGATAGACTTTTTTCGTAGGGATTCGTACCTCACTAACATCGGGTAATCCTAACTGATCACGGAAAAAATCCTAACGTTCGACTTAATTGTACTTTCTTTCTTTCTTTTTTTTATAGAAGTATTTTGCTAAAAGTATGCATTTTGCTACTTTTTTTTTTTTTTTGGATTCTATTTTTGGTAGCAAGCTTTTTGCTTAGCTCCGGCTTGGCTAACTCTAATCTTGGATTTAATCTATTAGGTTCTAAGATTGACCGTTCTTTTGAGGTGACAACAAGCGAATTTAAGCATTCTATCCTTTTCTAAAGAGTTCTAGGTTCGTCATGGCTCCACAAAGGCGTTTTTTCTAATTCATGAGTCAAAGGGATGAAAAGTTTAAAAATTAACCTCAATTTCATAAATGGTTCTTTATCTTATTTAAAATCAAAGCAAAAATTGCTAAGAGAGGTGTAACATAGGCAATCATCATAAGAAACTTTGCAAAAAAGTTAACATCCATGCATTTTCTTTTGCAAGCATTCATTCAAGCAAACAAAATTCATTTCATTCATGCATTCAGAATAATACTAAAAAAAATTTGGTCAATTTTAATCTACCCAAGTCATGCAAATGCTTAAAAGAAAAAAAAAATTAGCAACCTAGTTTAACAACTAGTTACCCACCCCAACTTAAAAACTTTGCTTTGTCCTTAAAGCATATTTATGTAAAAAATGTATGAAAATACCGAGGAACAGAAAACTCTCCTAGATTTGAGGACTTTGATTTTGAAGCTTGCTTCAAAGAGAAGTGGTTGCTTCCTTTTATGATTCTTTGATTTCTTCAAGTAAAATTGTCCTACATATTAAAAAAAAAGAATTTCTCTCAATTTTATTCAATGCAAAAATAATCTAGGAAAAATTAAAAAGATGGAAATTAAAGAATAGTAAAGACAGAAAGCGATAAAATTTTTTATGCTTGGCTGCTTCGGCTTTATGTGTAGAGGGGGAGAGAAAGTGTTTCTATAGAACATTGTTGTACGGATTGCCCTTCATGGAATATTTTTAGTCTATGCCCATTTACCTTGAAAAATTTTCCTGTGTCAAGACTTTTTATGGAAACTACACCAAATGTAAAGAAATCAATCACAACAAAAGGACCAAGTCATTTAGATTTTAACTTTCTGGGCATGAGTTTAATAGAAGAATTATATAAAAGAACTTTTTGCCCTATTTCAAATTATTTTCATAAGATTTTTTTATCATGCAAAAGTTTAGTCTTTTCTTTGTAAATCCTAGAATTTTCATATGCTTCTAATCTTAATTCTTCTAATTCTAGCAAATCTAGGAATCTTTTCTCACCGGCTTCTAAGAGAGATAATTTGCATTGCCTAATAGCTCAATATGCTTTATGTTCTATTTCTACAGGGAGATGACAAGGCTTACCGTACACAAGCTTGAACGGAGATGTGCCAATTGGAGTTTCATAGGCCGTTGGTATGCCCAAAGTGCATCGTTGAGGTGGAGGCTCCAATCCTTTTTTTTTTTTTTTTGTGTTGACGGTTTTCTCTAGGATATTTTTTATCTCTGGATTAGAAGTTTTGGCTTGTCCGTTCATTTGAGGATGGTATGGTGTGGAAATACAGTGCATGCAAAAAGTGGGAGATATGCCCTTGATGTCATCAAGAGTCCAACCAATGCCTTGCTTTTTCTTCTTCAAGACTTCGATAAGTCTTTCTTCTTGTTTTTGGTTTAGTTCCCATGAGATGATTACGGGAAACGTATTCTTTTTTCCTAAGAATATGTATTTCAAGTGTGGTGGGAGAGTTTTGAGCTCAATCCCTAGTTTCTATAGAGAAAAGAAAAGATTATCACAATTATTTTTTTCTAAAGCATAGTCAACATTGGGTTCTACCAATTCTCTATTTTCAACAATTTCTTGTTCAAAAAATTCATCATGTATAGACAATTCATCAACTTCATCATGCAATTCTAATGAACATAAAGACAAGCATTCATCCGGATATCTCATGGATTCAAAAATATTGAATGTGACAATGTCTCCATCAAACTCTACACTCAAGGAACCTTTATCAACATTTATATTGGCTTTTGCAGTTTTAAGAAAAGGTCTTCATAATAAAATAGAGTGAGATGGTTTTAGGCATGCTTCATTCATTTCTAATATGTAAAATTCCGCCTGAAAAATTAGTTTGTCAATTTTCACAAGGACATCTTCAACTATTCCTAATGGTAAAATAAAAGATCTATCCGCTAGTTGTATGCATACATTAGTTTTTTTTGCAAACTATTGAGTTCTAGATCTTTAAAGACGTTGTATGGCATGACATTTATGGATGCTCCTAAGTCGAGCATTGCATGAGAAATTAGCCTATTTCCTATTACACAAGGTAGAGAAAACATACCGGGGTCATTGCATTTTTTTTTTTTGAATATTACTCTTAAGGAGAGCCGAAACATTTTAACTTACCATTGGTCTTTCTTTTGTTTTCCTCTTGTTGGTACACAACTCCCTTAGAAACTTTACATACCTCGAGACTTGTTGGATTGCATCGAGAAGGGACAAGTTGATTTGCTCCTTTCTAAACATCTCCAAGAGTTCTTCCTCCTTTGGTGTTTCCTTCTTTTCTGGAGCCAACCTAGAGGGAGAAGGAGGTTTAGGTATGTAAGGAGTAAAACCATTAAGAGGAGATTTATCATTTTTAGAATTAGATGGTGAGGGGTTTTTTTCAACTTTTTCTTCCTTGTTCTCACTATTAAGTGGTAAGGGTTTGGAAGTTATCTTTTTCTCTTTGGTGGTGGGAGTGTCAAGAATCTTACCACTTCTTAGTGAAATGGCACTTACATTAGCATGGTCCGGTTGAGCCGAAAGTTTTCCTTTCCCATCCATCTTGCTTATGGCGGTAGTAAGTTGAGTCATTTGTTGTTTCATCTTTTGTTCAAAAGAAAGAGTGTTAGTTGCCAAAGCTTTGATAATATCTTCAAGATTTGTACATTGGTTTGAAGAGGTGGGTGGTGCTTGTGTATGCTTTTGGTTGTCATTCCCCCATCTTAAGTTTGGGTTGTCTCTCCACCCTGAATTGTATGTATTACCGTGGGGGTCATATCTTCGAAAAATGTTTACATCCTCGATCATCTTGGGACATTTGTCATTTGGATGACCAACCAAGCCACAAACTCCACACTTGGTTACTTTAAGAGGAGTACCTTGTACAAAAGAAGTAAGAAGACTAGTCATATTTAACATTTGTGCAAACTTATTATGCAAGAATCAATTAGTAGAAAATTCAACACAATCTCGACAATTAATTCAACAAAACAAACCATTGCAAATCAAAATTTAGTTTCAGCACATTAAGAATTTGTAAAGAAATTTCAATGAAAAATTGATGGGGAAAACTTATTTGTTTTATTGAAATTTCAAAAGAAATTGCAAAGGGAAACAAACAATCAAATAAAAAATTGAAAAGATATAGAAAGGAATTTAATTCTCAAAGAAAACATGGTAATTTAACCCAATAAAAACTCTTAAAAGATTACCTTAGCCCATGAAGATTGATGAAATTCTTGAAAAAATGTTGAGGAAAGAATCCATTTATTTAACAAATATAATCTTTATTGATAGAATTTCAAGAATTTGCTACAAGAATTGAATGAGAAAGAGAGTTTTTTGTTGTTTTTACTTGGAATTTCTTATATCTCTCCCAAAAAATATGAGGGATTTTATAGAAGGGAAAATGGGAGAAAAAAGTGGAATTAGTTTTAAAAACTGCCAGCCACGTGGCGCGATCTGGGGTGTCCAATTTCTCGGTTTTGTCCTTGAACTTGTTTTTTATCGTTCTTCTTCGTTATAACTCCGATTTAAGTGATTTCAGTGGCGTTGGACTCGTATCGGGGTGAAGTTTCATAGTCTGCATAAAAATGACATTTTAGTGAGTAAATGTATAAAGTTTGGAAAAAATTAGTCTAATAATGTTAGGTATAAAATAGCCCTAACAGGCTCCTTAACAAACCCTTTCCCTATTACGAAGAACTTGCATATGTGTTGGGATGCGATAGGGCGATGGGTTGCTCATCAACGTCGAGTCTAACGAGTCTGTTGGGTATGAGGGGTTTGACATACCGGATGGGAATGAGGAGTTCCCATCCATGTACAGCCAGGGGATTGACATGTCCTAGGAAGATGTATGCACATCACGATCTTCTAGCGCATCAAAGGGTAGGGCTGGATCGAGCGGATCAAAGAAAAATAGGGGAAGCCAGCAAGAGGGAGAGATTGAAGTCATACATATGGCCCTTGAGTCATTGAGTGTACGAACGACCAACTCAGGACGATTGCGGAGTGGCCTGCATGCGCCCTTTCCAATGACAACCATGCTAGAACCAACTAGTTTGGACAGGGCGCTATTGCAAAGGCACCTGTTTTCTCGTATGGACGACATGCAGGGTTTCATACAGATGCCTGATGATGGAGGCAGACCTTTTGCAGAGTCCTCTTAGGAGACATCTCCAGATAGTTTATTCACTTGGACTTCGCTGGCTTGCTTGTTATTTTCTTACTTTACTTGGACTATGTTGTTAGTTGTTATTTATTTTTCTATTTTAGAAACTAATTTTTTTTTGTATGTCCAGTACCTGTTTATGCATATGTTTTTTTTTTTCTCTATTCTACATCTCTTCAATTTGGTTGGAAATGTTTCTATCAAATTGAGGCAAATAGTAACAAATTGAGCAATATGACGTTCACGTGCTATTTAATAAGTAATTTAATTAATAAATATAAATATGGATGCATGCGGTAGACCACGTAATTAAATATGTTAAAAAAATGTACGACGCTATCACTAAGTACGAGTACACAATAATTAATTTGTTTGTATTTGTAAAAAACCACTTAGAATAAAATTAGTACAATTTGTTAACAAATTATTTCAAAATTGGAAAAATGTGTTTACTAATTTAATAACATTAGACATAGAAAATAAAATTGCAATAAGAGGGGTTCGACGTTTTCGTAAAAAAAAAATATATGAAATAATAGTTTCTTTCGTATACGTACAATGTGAATTAAAAACAAATTACTAAAAAAAAATTATTCATAACCCAACCCACATAACCTTACCCCCAAACACATCTTATCATAAAATACCCATAAACATACCCACATAACTCTTGCCCCAAACACATCTAACCATAAAATCCTCATAAACCTATCCCACATAACCCTTCTCCCAAACACCTCTTATCATAAAACTATATTTCTAAACTCTTCCCCTAAATAAGGGTTATGATAAAACTAGGTTGATTAATGTTTATTTTTTTCAAGGGAATAAGTAACTTAGTTTATAAATATTAATTTAACATTTTAGCACGTATGTATATCTTTTGTGTAAAAGATAATTTAGTGATAATCTTCGTATATGTTAATGAAACCATATTCACAATATTTAAAAATTTTAAACCATCGGAGAAAATTGAAACTATGCCAAAATAAAAATATTTAATTTAAGATGTTCATAACTAAAGAAAATGTATCAAAACTTGCTTTTGTTATTTCAGTTAGTATACAAAATAAAATGTTGAAGCACTAAGAATATGAATGTGTAACTTTATTCTTTAATAATTTTTTTACTATATATCTTCATTTCATATTGAATCCAATGAATTGGGTATTAGTTATTATTCTAGCAAGAGGGGAGGGTAATTCCACATTGAGAGATGATTTTTTTGGTGGCAGGAGATTGTAAATAAGATTGGAAGGTTGGATTGTTTTTGTATTGACAATAACATGATCTATGCTTCCTCAACATGTCACAACAAGATATACTGTATGCCCATAGACATACTCTCATCTCTTCTGGGTCGCATGCTATTGCATTGGCCAACTGAGCTTCTTTTACAAATACTGCCAACAACAGTACTAAAAAGAAAAAACTTGTGATAGAAGAAACTTTATTTATTCTAGATGCAACACTAATATGTTGTGAAAGGACAAATTATTGAATTGTATTGGGTAAATGCTTCAACAATTACTTTATAAACTCATATCTAGGAATGGTCTTTTTTTTTTTAAGAAAAACTGTTGGCTCCAACTTTTTGGCTATTTATGTGCGATGTATTTTTGGAGTATTTGTTAACTGTTTCGTTTTTCTAGACAATTGGTATTATTTTTTAGTTGTTAATTAGCTTATTTAGTTATTTGGTTGTAAACATTGCACTACCCATATCAATCTCGATTCATTCCTAAAACCTAAGTGTTGAACACATACTCAACACATAGACTACTCAACTAGACCATATTCACACTATCAGCATCCAAGTGAAAACACAAGTTCAGTATCAATTACTCTAGCAAATTAGCCTTTACGGAGATCGTATCCCATATTCAGCTACAACACTAGGCTTCGGGTAACCACATCAATACCTGGTATGACCCTCACTTAAATGTGTACATAGAGTCGGCTTAGTACTAGGAACAACACCAATGGTTTGCATGCAACAAAACTTATAAAATAAACAGTCATGACACTGGACATACTTTGCTATCATGCTTTCATAGGCAATAATAATATAACATTCATGTGGTATATGTATCATGCTTCCTAGTTTAAGAAAATGTAACATATTAGTGTGCAAGGCATATCTCATAGAGAAATATTTTCTGAAAACTTAAACTTTTTTCAATCATTCACTATACAAAGTTTGGTCTTTTTCCCCTTTCCCCTTTGTAACGCCTACTCCAAATTCCAAAACACCCGAGTCCTCAAAACGCCTAATGACAGAAATATTTCGTCGCCCAAATTTGTGCCAAATAAATTACCCAATCATACACCAAGCACTAGTATACCTAATAAATTTCACTATTATGTTGATAATTATTGTAATAGTTTGGTATAAATTTATTACCTAAATTATATTTTAAAACTTTATTACCTAAATATTAAAAATAATTGTATTAAATACTAATCAATTCAATCTTTTGAGACTCTAACACATATGCCTAATAAAACTAAGTATCAAGCTTAGGTATTTAGCGGAAAAAAATTAAATTCGATTATTTTCTTTAAATGAGGACCCTTGTTGATCAATAATTTATTGATTATTATTTTTTATTTTTATTAATTATCAATTATCAATTTATTTGTAAAAATACCCATCAAATTAGATAAATAATGAAAATAAGTTATTATGTTAACAACTAATGCAATTATAACATATCAACTTCGGATATCTAATAAATCACTTATCATAATAAAATTAATCACTTACCATACTTCACGCCTATAACGCCCACGCACATTCCTTTTTTATTTTTTTTATTTTTTATTTATTTCGTATGGGTAATAAGTTAAATTGGGTCATACATTTGTGAAATTTTATAGCCCATTTAGGACTTTTCTGAAATTTCTTAGCGAAAAAGACCCATTATGTAAAATGATATACCAATTTAGGCTATTCTAGTTGATACTCCTATTAAAAATCACGATATTAAATTCTAATGGTTTCAATCCCATATCATTTCTATTGAAATTGTAAGATATTCCTAATAAAATTCTACTTGAATTATATAAATATAACTATGTAATTGGAAGCACTCAAAATCTAATTAGCCAAAAAGCTACGATTTATATATATGCATATTACACTTAACTTCTTTTCTTTTTCTTTTTTGCACTTTTTTTTTTGTTTCATTTGATTTTTTCATTTTTTTTAGAGATATAAGATGAAATAGTTGGTGCTCAGTTTTTCACTTATAATACATTATTCTCTCCTCTCAATCAAAAGAATAATATCATATGGCAATGTTTTTTTTTTTCGTTTTAGTTTTATGATATTACTATAATCCAATAATTTCCCTCATATATTGTCAATTTTTCTCACCAAAATAAAAATACAAGTACATAATTTAATTTATTTTTGTTTTGGTCCATAATTGTATTGACCCATAGAGAAAACCAAACCAATTCACTCATTTCATCTATATGAAATGATGTAGGTGAATAAAGATACTAATGATCCACATAATTTTGAATGATATATAATCCATGAATAATTCTCAAATTAATAATATAGTTGAAGGTGAAAAAAGTTTGAGAATAAAAGCACATGTGAATGAACATGATTTTGCAAACATATACACAACCCACAATTTTGTTTAATTGTTTATTATATATATATGTGTGTGTGTGTGTGTGTGTGTGTGTGTGTATAGATATATATATATATAAAAGGATATGTTCTTATTAATAATTTACATATTTAAGGATTGCAATCCTAGACACTGGAAAGAAATGTTCATTGATGGACTTCCTAGCTTTATGCCAGAACGTGTCTACAATTCTCTTAACAAAGCTTACCTCGAGTACATATCTTGGCAGAGCCTTACTTATGTTTAATTAACCTCTAAAATTATAGAGTGTGGTTTACACATCTACAACGAGATAAAGATTCAAACCAAAGTTCAAAAGCATTCAAATCTTCATAACAAAGAAATGAAGACTTTTTGGTCTCAATATGGATTTAAGAAAGTCAAGAACCTGGTTCTTCTTCAAGTAATGTCTTTATATCTTCAGTGCAAAGACTACTACTGCCAACTCTAAAATAATGGGTAGGGTAATTCTTCTCATGACTCTTCAACTGACGAGAAGCATAAGCGACTACCTTACCTTGCTGCATCAGAACACAACCCAAATCTTTCTTAAAAGCATCACTGTAAATCATAAAACTCCTTGAACCATCAGGTATAGTAAGAACTGGTGTAGTAACGAGCTATTGTTTAAGGTTCTGGAAACAATTCTTACAGACCTTGCTCCAAACAAATGGAGCTCCTTTCCTGGTCAACTGAGTAAGGGCAGTAGCTATACCAGAGAAGTCCTCCACAAACCGTCGGTAATAGCCTGCTAAACCCATAAAGCTATGAACTACACTAACTGTGGAAGGTCGAGGCCAACTGGTAACACCTTCTATCTTAGCTGGATCCACAGAAACACCATCTTTAGAAACCACATGGCCTAGAAAAGATACCTGCTTCAACTAAAACTCACATTTTGAAAACTTTGCATAAAGTTTATTGGTTCGAAGGGTCTCTAGAACCATACACAAAAGCTCCTCATGCTCTGCCTCTATCTTGGAATACACCAAGATATCATCAATAAATACAATCATGAATGTGTATAAGACATCCTTAAACACTTTGTTCATTAAATCCATAAAAACTACTGGAGCCTTCGTCAATCCAAAGGACATCACAATGAAGTCATAATGCCCATATCTCGAACGGAAAGCTATTTTCGGTATATCACTATCCTTAATCCTCAACCGATGGTATCCTGATCGAAGTTCGATCTTAGAGAACACTGTGGCTCCTTGCAACTGGTCAAATAGATCATCAATCTTGGGCAAAGGACACTTGTTTTTAACAGTGACCTTATTTAACTCCCTGTAGTCAATACACAAGTGCATCGACCCATCCTTCTTTTTAACAAACAAGACTGGTGCACTCGAAGGTGACACACTCGATCGAATGAAGCCTTTGTCAAGCAACTTCTTCAACTGTACTTTCAGCTCTTTCAACTCTGCTGGGGCCATTTTCTATGGAGGTTTAGATATAAAAACAGTATCAGGTTTCAACTCGATAGCAAAATCAATCTCCCTGTGAGGGGGTAATCTTAGAAGTTCTTCAGGAAAAAGATCTGGATAATCCATGACCATAGGTCTCGATGACAAGGAAACATCAGCATCTCTAGTATCCACCACACTGGCCAAGATACTCTACGTACCCTGGTTAAGTAGTTTGCTGGCTTTCATAGTTGAGATCACTTTATGTAATACTACTGTTCCTACCCTTTTAAACTTAAAATTGGTCCTTGTAGGAGGATTAAACACCACCTCTCTACAGGAACAATCTATACTAGCATGATTAGCAGCTAGTCAATCCATACCTAGAATCACATCAAAATCATGCATATCCAGGACTAACAACGTTACATCCATCGCGTAACTCACTATCTCAATCTGACATGCTTTTATCTTTTCTTTCAACAACATACTCTCCTCTTATGGAGTGGACACTGATAAAACATGATTTAGGGGTTCTATTTCTAAGCATGCATGTGATACAAATATCAAAGAGATAACGGAATGTGATGAACCAGAATCAAACAGAACTAAGGCATAATACCCTAACACTCGAAGCGTACCTGTCACAACATTGCCTGCTTTCTCAGCCTCGGACTTATTCGTAGCAAAGACCTTACCCTACAGTGGTGCACCCGCTCCCTGGTTCTGTGCAACCCCAGTAAACCTTATAGGGCATGTATCAGCTATATGCCCCTCTTGCCTACAGTTGAAGCAAGTCCTAGTCCAAAACAAACAACGACCCAAATGGTGCTTTCCACAGGTGGTATATAAAGGCTTCTCTATGGCAACTTCCACTGCCTCAAAAGGTTTCTGCTCAAAACGACAAAGATCGCCACCTGATCTTAAATTCCTCTACGACAGTGTAATAGGTTGTGGTTTAGCCTTCCTCTTCTGTCGTGAGGTCGACCCTTCCCTGCTAACTTGGACGAATTAACCCTCTCGTGTAAACTAATACCCACTGTCAAGGGCAGTGCATCAGTGTGGGTGACTGGTCAGAAGGCTCGAACGAGACCCTGGATATCTAACCTGAGTCCTCTGACAAACTTTTCAGTCTTGGTAGACTCATCTCTTATCACATCAGAGGCAAAACGAGACAGCATATCAAACTCTACATCGTACTGCTTTACCGTCATATCGCATGCTCTAGGTTCAGAAACTCTTGCTGTTTGGCATACTTCACACTGGCAGAAAAGAATTTCGCATAGAAACTCTCCTTGGACTGCTCCCAAGTGATCCGATTAACATCACCCTTAACATCCTCTCTGTCATCTCCCACCAGGCGGTGCCTCTATCTATCAATATAAATACGAAACACTCCACCTTCTGATTGTCAGGACACTTCATATATCGGAATATGGTCTCTATAGAAGATAACCACATCTGCGCCTTGACGGGGTCCTTCAAATACACGTCGAACGACTTAGGATTGTATTTTCTGAAATCCCGCAAACGTTTAGCCTCTGTCAATAGCTGGTCTGGCATGCTCTGGGGTTCGGTTGAAGCCTGAGCACGAGCTGACAGGGTCGGCTGCAGCGATACCCGCGTTTGCATAATCAAATCTCTAAACCTTTGCTCTATGGCTGCAAGGTCTGCATGAGTGATCAGTGCAACAGGATTGGTAGCTTGAGCTACAGGCTGCATTTCAGGTTGGACACGTCCTGCTCCCCTTCCTCAACCTCCACAGCTACCCTTACGAGCACGTCTTCTTCGCTGCATTTTCCTAATAACTACTAGTGACTCCTTTAGTACCAAACAATAATTCACTTTGTAGTTTAACTTAGGCAAGGTCATATATATAGAGTTGTATATATAATTCATGAAAGCGTACTTGACGAGCAGCCATAGAGACACAAAAACATAGACTTACATCATAAATCAGTCTACAGAACCTAAAACTTAGGCTCTAATACCAACTATAACAACCCAACTTTTCAATCTAAGCTGAGGTCATTACTTACTGCTAAAACTCGACATCCAACGTAAAAACTCAATAAAGACCTTGTTCAAAATTTCACTTAAAACTTGAAGATATAATAAAATCTTCTTCGAGCCCTATTTCAAATAAATTTCAAAACTTCAAAACATAGTCTCTAAATTTTCAAACGAAACATATGAATAAATGTTCTAACCAAAAATTAAATTGAAAATCCTTAAAACGAACATAACAAAGACATTTAACGGAAGCAATGAAACTCGACATTCCCGTATGGCCTTCATGTATCCTTCTTGCCCCTTGCCGATCTGCCTCGTACGATGACCTTACCTGAAAGAGTAAAAAAAAAGGGTGAGTATAAAAATATACCCAATAAGGGACCCACTACTGATCCTGTTAAGGAAAACAATGGTTAGCTTCCGATTGAGGGGTACCCTGCAACATAACAGTCTTGTAATCCCGTGGGATACACATATCAATCTAGTGGTCCCATCGGATCCACATGTTAGTATAGTGGTCCCGTCGGATCCATATATCAGTCTAGTACTCTCGAAGGATACACATATTCGTCTAGTGCTCCCAAAGGATACACAACGTGGGGTAATCCCATAGGACACCATGCCTGCAGAGTACGCTACCCTATAGGTAAGGCTAATAGTTATTCTCTATATTAAGTCTCAATAGTCTACAATAGTCACATCACAATAGAGCTCCATTAACAGTCTTGACTCTAAGCATAATCGGTCAAACAGTCTTGGTTAGTCAATAGTATTCTCTGTCAACCTACATACATTCAAATCACACCAAACAGTTCATGCTACCCAAATCCAATCAACAAAACAAAACGTCACTATGCAATTTACAACTAACAATCCCATCTTCTCAGCCGAAACAACAACATGGACTACAAGTGATCTAAACCATACATAAATTCTACATTCAGTCTGCAAACTGTTTATTAATAAATATACAACCTACACGTAACGACTTAGAAATCCATCATCCATGCACAATATAGCTCAACAATATGCATAGATTACACAAAACATCCAGATAACACCGATCAATGACAGCACAAACCAACAATAACCCAAGTTACGAATAATAGTCAATTCCCCATCATCAATAATAAACCAACAGCACGACCCATCAATGAAAATGAAACTACAGTTAGCAATTTCATCGTTCAAAATCAGTCTAGAGCATATCATTACTACTTTTTACATGATCACATAACCCTTAATCTATTGTAGCCTCTAAAACATGCTTTCATATCATTTACTATGTTTAAAATCTCATTTTTTTAGTCCAATAGTAGAAGCCCTTACCTCGAGATTTAGCTACGTTCCATAATCAACTAGGATCTAACGAACCAACCTAAACATAACATAAGGAGTTTAAATACTAAAACGAGCAAGTTGCCCAAACAAACTTCTCAATTTACAAACTCCACAACTTACCCAAGCAACTTGGAGAATTAAGCTCCACACAATGTCGCTATAGATTCCAAGAAATCGACTTCCAAACCTTGAAAAACATCCAAGGTAATGAACCAAATTAATCCAACAACTTATTTCGACAATCAAAATGAAATCGGCCAAGGAAAACACAACAGAATTCACAATTTCTCTCTTAACAAACACTGGCTCAGGTGGCTGCAAGGAGAAGTGGCTTGCGGTGGCTTGCTGCATGCAGTTGAAGAAGACAGAAAATCGGCTCGGGTCAGGTACACGGCTCGAAGAAGAGCGGCGGCGTGGCTGGGTTTCATCGGATGACACGCGAGAAAGGCCAATGATGCAATCGATGGGCTTCAACGACAAGACAAGGGCGACAGAGAAGAAAATGAAGCTGCAGCAGGTGACATAATCCGAATCTCAAAGGCAGCAAAACGACCTTCACGCAAATGGGAACGAAATAGCAGCGACTCGATTTGAAGGATGGGTAGCGCTTATTGAATCCTAACAACAGACGGACTCGAGACGTTGCACGGAGGAGATGGTCGACATTGAACATGAAAGAGAAAAGGAAGTGGGGAGGAAGGGTTTTAGGGTTTTCTTCTTTAAAAAAGAAAATAATAATAATAAAAATAATAACAACAATAATAATAATAATAATATAATTATATTATTTTATTACCTTATTATTATATTTTATCACCAATATAATTTCCTTTCTCTTTTCTTTTCCTATTCCTTAACAAACTCACGAAAATAACATCCAACAAAATAAAATTTCCAAAATAAAAGGAAAATATGTTGAGAACATACCTACAAATTTTGGGACGTTACAGTTGTAGGTTACCAACGGTAAAGATGATTGGTCACTGACGATCGATAGTCGATGGTCAAAACAATCCGAAGTAGACGATCAAGATGATTCAGAGATGATGGTTAAGACGATCGATCATCGCGACCGTCAATCGATCATAATCGGCTATCATGGTTGATCATGAAGTTGGTTAACGTTTGTTGCCACTGGTCATCAGTGATATAAGTAGTTGAAGTGAAAAATTTTCTAAAACACATGACAATTATAAAAAAAAACATTTTCGAACCCATGAGTTTTGTTTCTTAATCCAAGAATTTTATTCCAAGTGTCCAAACATGAGTTTGACTTCAAATTTCATACCCGCCTAATTCCAAATCCATGGGCCAAACACTCCCAAAAGGTTCTTGAAGTAGGAGTCAATCATTGCAAAATGATTTAAGAAGGGTCTTTTATATGCATAAGTCGCTATTAATTGTAAATTGTAATAAGCATTTGTTTGAATCAATTTTTTCCTAGGGTTGTTTTGTTTGATTAATGTTTTATTTTTTTTCAAGAGTATAAGTAACTTTGTTTATAAATATTAATTTAACATTTTAGCACGTATGTAAATCTTTCACGTAAAATATAATTTAGTGATAATCTTCGCATATGTTAATGAAACCGTATCACGATATTTAAAGTTTTTAAACTATTCGAGAAAATAGAAACTACGTTCAAATAAAAATATTTAAATTAAGACTTCAATAACTAAAGAAAATGTATTAAAGCTAGCTTTTGTTATTTCACTTAGTATACAAAATAAAATGTTGAAGCTCCAAGAATATGAATGTGTAACTTTATTCTTTTACAATTTTTTTACTATATATCTTAATTTCATATTGAATCCAATGAATTGGGTATTAATGATTATTCTAGCAAGAGGGGAGGGTAATTCCACATTGAGAGATGATTTTTTTGGTGGTAGGAGATTGTAAATAAGATTGGAAGGCTTGATTTTTTTTGTACTGACAATAACATGATCTATGCTTCCTCAGCATGTCACAACAAGATGATGATGGTGCTGTTGACATAGTGTATGCCCATAGACATACTCTCATCTCATCTAGGTCGCAAGCTGCTGCATTTGTCAACTGAGCTTCTTTTACAAATACGACCAACAACAGTACTAAAAATAAAAAAGTTGTGATGGAAGAAACTTTATTCATTATAGATGGTTTCAAAGAAACACTAATATGTGATGAAAGGAAAAATTATTGAATTCAATTGGGTAAAGGCTTCAATAATTATTTTATAGGCTCATATCCAGGAATGGTCATTTTTCTTTTTAAGGAAAACCGTTTTCTCCAACTTTTTGGCCATTTATGTGCTATGTATTTTTGGAGTATTTGTAAACTGTTTTGTTTTTCTAGACAATTAGTATTATTCTTTAGTTCTTAATTAGCTTATTTTAGTTATTTGGCTGTAAACATTGCACTACCCATATCAATCTCAATTCATTCCTAAAACCTAAGGGGCTGTTTGGTACCTGGTTTAACACTGTGGGGTTAGGATTACTTAACCCTAACCCGCGTTTGGTAGTAGGATTATGGAAATCCTAGTTTTAGGGTTTCCATAAACTCGATTTTTCCCTCCCTCAACTTCCCCATTCACCGCATCTTCACCCTCTTTCTCTTTTATTCTGTTGAAAATTATGCCTTTCCACTTCTACATACAGCGTGTCTTCACCCATCTCTTATACACGTGTTGCCATTTCGATTTCTCTTCAATCGACGAACCCTACTTGTGTTTCTTCTTCTTTCTTCTTCTTCTTCTCCATATTTCTCTTTGATTCCGAGTTGAAATCAGTGTGTATAGCATCGGGCGACTTAATCCTCCTTCGATTTTCGACGTTATTCTTCTTCTTCTTCTCTGTATTTGTGTTTTTCCCTTTACACGACGTTGTTATCGTATCTACATCTCTGTTCACCTTCTCTCTCATTCTCCAAAACCCTTGACAAATTTGTTGAAGGCTTGACAAAAGATTTTGCCTCTAAATTCGTTTGGATTTTCGATTATGGGGTTCGTTGTCCAGTGTGGGGTATTACCTGCCTTCGAAATCGCCAATCACATGTTCGATCGGTGTTGTTCGTCGACATGCATGTTGGGGTTTCCAAAATTGGAACTCGTCTTGCCGCTGAACTTGCCGATTTGCCCATTGTTGTTCCTGTTGCCGATTTCTCTTTGCTTTCACTGATTTCAGATCGATGCTACATGCAACACCCATTTTTTGTGGCATTCGGTGAGCTTGGCGCATGGTAGGGAGGTATACTTTATGCTTTGTAAACTTTTTTTTGTTAATAAAAGTCGATGATGAGTATATCCTTTTTAGGATTTCTGAATTCGTTTCTGCATACTTCATATTGTATGCATTTTGTTATTTTGTTTATTTTTTATACTTCATAGTTCATAATTTATTTCCTTGTTACCTATTTGTGTGTAATCTAAGTATGAAGTATGTTTTCGGTCCCCTAATTTGATCTGTTGCGCAACTGAATTATTTTTACCTTCGTTTGTTCTTGTTTGGGTTGTCTAATTATGTCCTTCCATTGTAATTTTCCTTTTCTGTCATGATGTACTTTCTTCCTTCTTTTTGTGTATTTATGTAGTCAATAGCCTTTGTCATAAATTTTGGCCGCCCAATCCATTTTATTGCAGATTGTTTAGTCCCTTCAATATTTTTACAACCTACCTCTTTCGTGCTAAAAATGCTAGGTTCCAATGGATAAGGTTTAACCACATGTGTGACTTTTGTATTCTTTCACACTGTCATTTGTAGAGATTCCCTGATTTTTTTTTTTTGTGTGTGTTCATTAAATCCATAATAACTTCTCTCATTCACCCTTATATATTCACCTTCTCTCTTTTGTTTTCTTCACTTGCATCTTTTCACTTTTATTGCTCACTTCTTTTGTCGTTTGCTACTTTGTTTTTGGTATGTAATTTGTTTGCTACTGTGCTTACATGTCTTTACATGAAGCGATGCATTTTCTGTGGTTCCTTGTGTGTTGTCTGTACCTTATATTTTCTCTCTTAACTAGCTTTATTCTATGTTGTTTTACTCTCCTTATTGATTTTTCCACTACTATGAAATCAGTTCACATTTTATAACCGATTTCATGACTCTGAGGCTCGTAACAAACTTTTTCCAAAATATATTTTATACATTTCACTATTTTTTTACGTATTATATTTTGGTATCCTTAAATACAAGCCATTTGTCCATGCAAAAGGTATGTACTGAAGGTTTTCTTGTTATTTTTTTCCTTTAGTTTGGGGCTTTTTAAATTATGTGTATGCTTTTCGCTGTTTGTCATTTTGTACGTCTTCAATTTATTTCGTAGAATAACCACGATCATCCCACGCTTTTAAGAAGTACTACGGATTTTTCGCATCTAGATTCAATGTTTGTTTCTAGTGCGTTTAGAAATGTCTACTTTAATTATATTTGTAATGTACAAACTTTGGTTTTGTTATGTTTGACTTTTTTGACATTTGTATGGACATTTAACTTATTAATTAAATTTTGTATTATTATTTTATATCCTATGGTTTCAAACTTTCAATTTATTTTTTTTTCTTACATGCACGGAATTAGATTTAAATTTCCAAATAAGCATCCCAATTTTCGCATTTTCACTTCATCCAGTCACATTAGTGTAAGAAAAAATTGATTATGAAATTAATTCATACATAGCATAGGCATCAATTTCATTAATAGGAACATAATAAGAATTAGAACATCATATTCAAATTCGTTTTCTGATTTTAGAAAGTTAAAAAAAATAGGTTTCCCACTTTGACGTGTTTTAAAAGTAAATCTAACATCATTATGAGATGTATATAACTAAAATTGACATAAATGTAAAATGTGTTAAACTCATCGTCTAAAGTTGTATTAAAAAAATTCATTCATTAGCAATCTTTTGTAAAACACTTTTATGAAAATGTCGCTCGTAATTTTTATGTCCTTAGAATAACGTAATTTAATTTGAAACACACTTTACTATAACTTTTCATGTAATGTTAAAAATAACTTGTAAGAAAAAAAAGTAAACTGTTTTCAAGAAGGGGTTTTACAAGTTTCAATTTGGATAATGACTACAAATAAATATTTTGAAAATTATATAAGAAATAAGAACTTTTATTTTAACATCATCAAATATAATGTGGAATCGTTTTCACATAATTTTCTTACAAAAACTTGTAAGAAGGGTTAGTAGAAGTTACAATTTCGATAACGACTAGAAACAAACATTTTGCCAATTATATGTAGGAAAGAACAAATAAACAAATTTTTTATACATTTGATATAGTAAATTTATTTGCAATAGAGAATTTTTTCTTACGCCTATAGATGTCATGACAATGTATATGGCCATTGTGATAACATAGTTGGTAAATATTGTTTACGACATTTTAGGTACTTTGAAATGGATCAACAAACCATTCTTGGATTCCTAACTGCGTTTACACTGGCCCAACGTAAGAAGCTCCTAACATTGGGGATATTAATGAATGACAATAAGTGTCTCCCAAAAACACCGTACGATACTAGGCATAGAATTAGGCAACTTGCATACTTTCGCATGATACATGAGTCTGATCTTGTGTGTCGACAAAGCACGCACATGGACAGCCGAAGATTCGCAATTCTATACCATTTACTTAGGACTGTAGCTGGTTTGTCATTGACAGAGATTGTCGATTTTGAGGAAATGGTTACGATGTTCTTGCACGTGCTTGCACATGATGTGAGGAACTGCATAATTCAACGGGAATTTGTACGGTCTGGTAAGACAATATCTCAACATTTTAACCTCGTCTTGATGGTTGTACTATGACTCCACAATGAGTTGATAAAGAAACCTGTGCCGGTAACAAACAACTACCATGATCAAAGTTGGAAGTGCTTCGAGGTGGGCATAGTATGTGACATATAAGTACGTGCCACTAACGTAAGCATGTTTGTTTAAACCTACAAAATTGCCTTAGAGCATTGGACAAGACGTACATAAAGGCCAACGTGCCCGCAGCAGATCGCCCTACGTTTAGAACGCGTAAGGGGGAAATTGTCACAAATGTACTAAGTGTTTACGACACTAAAGGGAATTTCGTATACGTCCTCACCAATTGAAAAGGATACGGAGTGGACTTGTTGATTCTACGAGATGCCCTTGCATGATAAAACGGACTCCAAGTGCCAAAGGGTATTTACAATTTTTCATCAAACCACGTCGTTTTGTACTTACATATTCAAAGCGTATAAAGCATTGGTTTTCGTAACTGAGGGATTTCTCCACTAGAACAAATCTGGTCTTTAATGTCGGTTGGAAAAAATGAAAAAAAGAGCTTTAATGTCGTTTTTGAAAAGGCGGATGTTTAATGTCGGTTTTAAGCCGACATTAAAGCTGGAGCTTTAATGTCGGTTTAAAACTGACATTAAACATCCTTGTTTTGAAAAGCGACATTAAAGCTCCTTTTTAATTTTAATTTTTTATTTTTTATTTTATAAAAATGACTTTCTCTCTCTTACTTTACTCTTTTTCAATCACCCACACGATTTCATCCTTCCAATTTCTTCTTCACTCCTCATTCTCATTTAACAATCTTCCCTTTCTTCTCTGAACAGTCGCTGCCACCACCACCACCATCGTCCCTCGTGCCCAGCCCGTACCCGCCACCACCGTCGTCACTCCTCACGTTCTTCAAACACTGTTATGCTTGCCACCACCATCGGGAGTCTTTTTCTTCAACATGTTCATGTCCAGCCCTCGCCACCACCGTCGCCGTCTGCGTTTATCTCACAAGCTCCGATCTGGTTGGCTTGTGGCCAGATCTGTTGCAGAAGAGTCAATTAGTTGTTGCAGATATATGATGTTTTTTGCACTTTACTACATCGGCAAGCCAGATCTACAATATACTTAAGAAAATTGAATATCCTCCCTACATCGGCGAGGAGGATGGGGGTGAAGCGACGTTTCACGAGAACCCTAGTTGGAGTACTTCTTCCTCCATGGACGATCTTCTCATGTTCGATGTTCGTAGTACGATTCATTCTTCTTCTTATGAGTTTTTTCAGACCCGCCTTTGTTGTTCCTCCGTCGTGGATGGTGGAGCTCAGCCTTCTGCTTCCTCCTTCCGACTGAAACAAAGGAAGATGGCAGCCGATGATGATCTCGAAGATACTACCACTTCTCCTCCTCATCCTTCCATTGTTTCCAAGGTACTTTCTATAGCAAATTAATATCACATTTGTGAATAATTTCAGAAGTAATTTAATATAATTCTTTTTATATTTTTCTCTGGAATATATTTACTTTCGTTGTTATCACAAACAATTTAAAAACTTTAAGGCAAAATTTGAAAATCAGTAGCATTTTTCAAAACTAAATATTATTGTTTGCTTTTAGCATCTTTAGAATTCAAATGTTTTCTAAATGATATGGAAACAACTGTATGAAAGGGTGAGATAACAAATTTTGATATTTTTTTAAAAATAGGTTTCTTTAATAACTATTTCATTCTTTTTCTTTTTCTTTTTTTAAATTAAACTTATTGTGTTATGCATTTTTGTTGAGTAAAAAAAAATTGAATTCTTTAGCCAAATTTCAAACAAAATAAGTTTTTTTAATTTCAAAATTTAGCTTGGATTTATCACTTCTAAAATGTTGACAATAAAACATAAAAACCAATAGATAAGATGCAATACTGTTTATGTACTTAATTTTAAAAGACAAAAAATCTAAATGAAATCAAATAAATACAAACAGGAGTTTTAGCCTAACAAAATATAACATAAATATAACATATTTTAGCCTCACTTCACAGCTTCACTTTGTGCATTTGAGGGTATCACAAATTCTTCTTGATTGGTTTTTTGGTTTTGCAGTATCTTTCTCATTTATTGAAAACAAAAAAGCCAATCTATGATCGATATTCGGTGTTATTTTCAATTGTAATCATCTGGCTATATGCACAACTCTTAACTTCAAGCACTGTTTATAATCACAAGCCCGCAACAACCCAGAAAAGTTGTCGCACAGATCAAGTTGGACTTTTGAGTACTGCTCCTTGGTAAAATATAGCTACTGAATCAGAATGTTCCTTTCAGAATTGTTGGAGAGTTCTTATATGGTCTATATTATCTCATTTCATTGCCTGTAGGATTTACATTCCCTATCCATTTCAATGGGGAGGTCCAACTTTCAATGCTGGAGAAGCCTTTTCAATGATGGCTGCTTCTGTTGTTTCCCTCTTTGAGGTCAAGTTCTTTGACTTCATATGTATTATATCTATCTTCTTTTCCATGAGCTATTTACCTCCTAGTCATCTTACTTCTAATAATAAGATATTTCAGAGTACCGAAACATTTTACGCAGCATCAAGATATGGCAGTACGACTCCAGTGCCTGCATCCATCATCAGCCGGGGTAGCGGTTGGCTGGTAAGATGTGCCATGAATGTCTAATTTGTGCTAGATTGGCGTCTAAGTTGTGCTAGAATTCTTCTTTTGTTCTTTACTTTTCTTATTAGCCATGAAATCTTATTTTCTCATCAATTCTTCTTTAATTTCAGGGAGTTGGAGTTTTGCTCAATGGCATGTTTGGTTCTGTCACTGGCACTTGTGCATCTGTGTAAGATTAGGATATATTTCACTATTTCGCATGATTTAACAGAATTATATGGTATGGTTGAGAATGGTTGGAATCTAAGATTTTGTCCAAAATTCTTCAACAATATCACAAGATCAAGTTGGTTGGCTATTGCTGCTTGAAATACATTTTAACATGTGCAAACCATCAGATACAGTAAAATTGGAAGAGGAACATTATATATGACACGAAAATGGATTGGATTGGATTGGATTCTTGGTAAAAACCAGCCTCATTTATCACATGTTGTACTGTTCTTCTCTGATGGGTTTTAAAAAGTGTAGGGAAAATGCTGGTCTATTAGCTTTAACAAGAGTTGGTAGCAAAAGGGTCATCCAAATATCAGCTGGCTTCATGATTTTCTTCGCTGTATTTGGTAGGCTAGCATGATTGTGACTAAATATTGATATATAATTTTTTAGCCTTGGAGTTAGTCTACTTTGCCTTCCTTTTTGCCTAACAAATTTGACTCCAATATCAGGGAAATTTGGAGCACTTTTTGCCTCAATTCCTCTTCCAATTATTGTTGCCTTGTATTGTGTCTTTTTCGGCTATGTCTGTACGTACTCCCATCTCTCTAACCATATGTGAAATCTGATTCTAAAATTAACAAGACTAGCTACATGGTTTGCAATTTGTCAATCGGTCCATATCTTTGTACGATTATTTTGCCTCATTATAATCCGAGTATTATTTTTTCTTTTAATTATCAATGAAAAGTGTTGTTTCCATTTTTAAAAAATTATTGTTGAAGATTAGACACTGCTGACATTGATGTAATTTCCTACAGCCTCTGGGCTTGGTTTTCTCCAATTTTGTAACTTGAACAGTTTCAGAACAAAATTCATCTTGGGCACCTCCTTTTTTTTGGGTTTTTCAATACCACAATACTTCAGAGAATATTATCACCGAGATTTGAATCCATTAGAGCACATTTACTCTGGCCAGGGATGGGTAAGCAAGCTGGAAGACACAAAACAAAGAATCAACTATTTGAATTGCTTACAGCAGAGACCATGCTGACCTCTCTCATCTGCGTCGCTCTTTCATCCCCTTCCTCTACATGGCGTCTTCTCTCTACAAGCTCGCTCTCTCCCTTCGTCACTGTTTCTACCTCTACGGCATACTCCGCAAGCATCGGTAAGAATGGGATTTATTTTGAACTGTTTGATTATCACTTCTTATTCTTATTACTGTTCGACGTTAGGAGTAGGCTTACTCGTAGTCAACAAATTTGGCTTATTATTCTGCCAATTCCTAGTCTGGATGTTGTTTTCTGTTGGGTTTCTTAGTGGCAATTTGGGGGCATGATTGAGTTACTTGAGCTCTAGGTAGTTTGTTTTTTTGAATGATTTTGCACCGTAATAGGGAAGGAAAAAGCTCGAGATTAATGCATTGGATTGAATTAATGTCTATTTGGATATCGTTTGTAGATAATTGAAGTCATATCGGGTTGAAAGCTAAGCGATTGTGCAGAGATGGCCAAGCGACCGTTGAAAATTGAAGATTGAGAAGGCATTTAGGATTTTTAATTATTTAATTCTTGTATTAGAATCTTTTTTCATGTACTATCGTAGAATATATAAACATAATATTAAGATTTTATTTTGTGTATGTATAAGACAAATATTATAGTTTCTAACATAATATGAATTTCATTGATTTATTGGCATGTGAAAAACATATTTATCTACATTGACCCAATGTCGGTCTATAGGACAATAATGTAACAATTAAATAAAAATAAATTTGTAAAAGTGAATCCAAAAACTAGGCTTTAATGTCGGTTTTAAACCGACATCAGAGTTCAACCGACATTAAAGGGCTTTGATAACACTATCAAAGATGTCGGTTGAAAACTGACAAACCGACATTAAAGAGGCCTTTAATGTCATTTTTAAACCGACATTAAAGCCCAACCGACATTAAAGCCCAACCGACATTAAAGGGATTCAATAACACCATCAAAGATGTCGGTTGAAAACTGACATTAAAGGCCTTTAATGTCGTTTTTAACCCGACATTAAAGAGGCCTTTAATGTCATTTTTAAACTGACATTAAAGCCCAACCGACATTAAAGGCCTTTAATAAAGCTCACAAAGATGTCGGTTGCCAAGTGACATTAAAGGCCTTTAATGTCGGTTTTAAACCGACATTAAAGGCCAAAATTCTTCTAGTGCTCGCCTCATATATTGGCCAATGGTACCACTTGCAAGAGTATCGTGGTGCTGAAAATGTCGTAACCAATGCAAAGGTGTACTTCAACATGAAGCACTCTTGGACAAGGAATGTGATTGAGCGCGCATTCGGTGTTCTAAAGGGTCATTGTGCAATACTTTGTTGGACGTTGTACTATCCCCTCCAAGTCAAGTGTTGCACCATCTTAGCATGTTGCTTGCTGCACAATTTAATAAACAGACAAATGACAAATTGCGACGACATTGACGACGTGGACGGGGACTTCGCATATGCCACGACCACCGCTTTAAAAGACATTCAGTATATTGAGACCACAAACGAGTCATCTCAGTGTCGCAACGAATTAGTTGAAGTGATGTTCACAGAATGGAAGTTGCGTAACGCTTAGCTAAAACGATTTTAAATTACAAACCATCGGTTGTCTGCCAATTTAAATCTCCTATACTCTATATTTATTCATATCTTATGTATGTGTGCATGCTGTAAATAAATTATATGCAATAATATTGTTTCACAGTCTTTTCTGTCTCGTAAATGTAGAATTGTAAAATTACTAACTCGTTCTAAGCATTTTTTATCATTTTTCATTCTTAGTATGACAACCTCGTTCCGTGTCGCGAAGCATGTATGGACTAAGGAGGAGGAGGACATTTTTGTAGAGTGTTTAGTGGAGTTGGTGTCCATTGGGGGATGAAAATCCGACAATGGTACGTTATGGTCGGGTTACCTGGCCTAATTAGTACGCAAGATGGCAAAAAAATGCCTGAATGTCGTGTTCGTGCAACCACTATAATCGACTACAGAATAAAGACACTTAATCAAACATTCAAAGCCATCGCAGAAATGCGAGGGCCAGCGTGCAGTGGGTTTTGCTAGAACGATGATGCAAAAAGCTAATTGTAGAGAAAGAAGTATTCGGTAACTGGGTTAGGGTAAGAGAAACAATATAAACGTCACACTACTTTCATAGTGTACATTTACTCCACAACTTTCCTATCAGTACTTTTAAGTGGTCCTCTTTTTTATGCAGCCACATCCTATAGTGAAAGGTCTCCTTAACAAATTCTTTCCCTATTACGATGAACTTGCATATGTATTCGGACGCTATAAGGCGAAGGGTCGCTTCGCTGTGACATTCGCCAACGTCGAGTCTAACGGGTCTATTGGGTATGAGGGGTTTTAACATGCCCATCCATGTACAGACAGGGGATTGACATGTCCCAGGAGGATGTACGCGCACCATGACCTTCAGCGCATCAGAGGGTAGGGTCGGATCGACTGGATCAAAGAGAAAAAGGGGAAGCCAGTAAGAAGGCGAGATTGAAGTCATACATTTGGCCCTTGAGTCATTGAGTGTACGAACGACAGGGCGTTAAAGAAAATAATCGAATTTAACTTTTTTCGCTAAATACCTAAGCTCAATACTTAGTTTTATTAGGCATATGTGTTAGAGTCTCAAGAGATTGAAATGATTAGTATTTAATACAATTATTTTTAATATTTAGGTAATAACTATTTAAAATATAATTTAGGTAATAAATTTATACCAAACGATTACAATAATTATCAACATAATAGTGAAATTTATTAGGTATACTAGTGCTTGGTGTATGATTGGGTAATTTATTTGGCACAGATTTGGGCGACAAAATTTTTCTGTCATTAGGCGTTTTGAGGACTCAGGTGTTCTGTTAATATTTTTCTGTCATTTGGAGTAGGCGTTAAAAAGGGAAAAGGGGAAAGGGACCAAACTTTGTATAGTGAATGATTGAAAAAAGTTTAAGTTTTCAGAAAATATCTCTATGAGATATGCCTTGCACACTAGTATCTTACATTTTCTTAAACTAGGAAGCATATACCACATGAATGTTATATTATTATGGCCTATGAAAGCATGATAGCATCATTTCTTGGAAATAATTGTATGGAATCAATTTTTCCATAAATTGGAATTCTTCTTTCAACAATTTTTACACAGATTTTCTGTGAAGTTGAAATTATTTTGAAAATAAATTGTCTTTGAATCAAGTTTGGCCAATGGCCTTGTATATTTTAATTGTTTTCCAAATTTTATGGTGTCTCTTGATGACCCACATATTCTCAAAACCTTGAGCTTAGATATTACTGGCCAAGGATTAAATTTTGAAGGAGTTAAAAAATTAACCCTTATTTACAAAGTTACTTATAAAGTTTTGACTACTACCATGCAGCCGAAAGTTTTATTGTCTTCAACTAAAGAAAAAACTATGTTGATAGAAACAAATCTCAATAAATCATCTATTAGTGTTCCAAAACTCCTTTCTTTGGATGAAGTTACAAAAAAATCCCCAATGGGTTTTAGACAACGTTTTTGTCCCTCAAAAGAAAGAAAAAGAAGTCTCTCATATCATTGAGCATCCTGAAGGGAAAGTAGAAATCAAATTTGAAAACGAAACACCTAGGTTCCTTGTTGTTAAAGAAAACATGAATTCTACAGACTTCATGAGTTCAAGACCAAGTACTTCTAGTAGAAGTGAGACGATTCCTAATATCAAAATTAGATATTTAAAAATAGATCAAGGAATACCAAATATTATTTATGAAGAAAATCTTCCAAACTTTCCAACTCAAACAGAAATGGATACAAGTTCTCAATTAAATGTAATTATTTCATAATCAAAGTTTGAGCTTGACAAAGAATCCCTTCAAAAGGAATTTATGTCTAAAGAAAACCGTATTGAAACAATTGTTTTTATCAAAAACTACTCTGACACAGAAAGGAAGCTGTTCAGAGAAGAGTATTTCAAAACCCTTGAAATACTTCAAGAGCATATTGCATTTTTTGTATAGTTTAACCAAAGAAAAGAATTTGACCATCTTTGTACTATCAAATAAAAAGAATCATGGAAAACTCAAAGAGGTGAAATCAAAGCTGATTTTCCACCAATGGAAGATGTTGAGTTCAAAAGTTTTTATGACGAGAATGTTATTGCAAAACCCTTTCAAATCATCAAAGAATCAGAAGAACATAAAGCCCCTACAAACAAGGAAATAAAAAGTATCCAAGTTCAAAATAACTATTCCAACAGAATGCTTTCTTCAATTGTAAGCCAAGTTTTGAAATTAGAAGAAATCATCAATCCTCCTTCTCTAGAAGAAATTCCTAGTCTCTTCCAACCTTTGGAAAATGTAAAAATAAAAACCCAGAAACAAAAACTTCTAGATGAGATTAACAAACGCCTGGAAAGCTTAAAGGGCTAAAGTTCGGTTAATGTCATTAATGAAGAAGATGTTGTCCAATTCATGGAAGATTTTGAAAATCTCTCCGTCAATGAAGAAGAAAAACAAATTAATAAAATCAATTTTGGAAGGTATATCAATAAGAGAGATCAAATTAATTTTTATTCTCGACCTTCATTTCAAGGAGAAGGATTAGAGCAAAGACAGAGATATTCAATAAATACTAAGTTCAATGGAGAATCGATATATGTTTGGAACCTTGATGGAACTCCAGAATTTCAAATCTATGACATATTAAATAATATGTTGACTTGTGCCATAGCCTACGAATCTAATGGTCATTCAAATAGAGAAACCGCCATGCTTTTAATTAATGGATTTAGTGGAAGTCTCAAATTGTGCTGAGATCATGCCCTAACTACTGAACAAAAAGAAGCAATAAAAAGATATAAGACAAAGGTTAGAAGGATAATTAAAGTTGAAGAAGGAACTTCAACAACTCAAGAGATAGAAGAAGAAATAGAGAACGTTGTAGAAACTCTTCTCTATGCAATTAACCTGCACTTTGGCCCAGGAAGTGACACTGATGTAGTGTAACGTCCCGAATTTTTCGAGGTAAATTTTTTTTTTATCATTTTGTGTGATTTTTTTTGAATATTTAAAATTTTGGTGTAAGTTCTCGGGTTCCTTCGAAGAGGGTAGAAAAAGAAATTTAGGGTTATGAATTTCTTTAAATTTAATATTTTGTAAATTGATATAATAATAATATAATATTAATTATATTATTATTATTATTTAATATTAATATTAATATTATTATTTAATATTTTATTCATTATTTAATATTAATATTATTATTATTAATTATATTATTATTTTATTTATTTTTATTTAATATATATATAATAACATTTTTTTAAAAAAACCTTAACCCGCGCGCGACGGCACCCCCCCCCCCCCCCCCCCCCCGCCGCCGCTTCGTTTTCTTCTTCTTCCTTCCTCGCCCGATAACCCGCCTGCCTTCCGATCGCACAGCCGCCTCTCCATCCATTTCTCTCCGCCTTTGCCTCCGTTCTCTGTCCCCGTCTCTGTCTCCGTTGGTTTCACAGTCCCCACGTTCATTCGTCGTGGCCCTTCCATTTCCGATCTCGCTCTCAGTCTCACGCAACCGGATGTCGCCGTACGTCCTTCGTCCGATCGTGTCTGCCGACGCCCCGTCGCCCTTCACCACGTTGAAGCAGAGTCGGTCGTCGAATACCTCCAAGTCGCGAACCATCACTGCCGTCGAACACTCGAAGATCCGTCGCTCGTGGTTGCCCCGATTTCAAGCTGACCCGACCCGAGCTGCGGATCCAAGCCGACCCGAGCCGAGGACTGAGTCGAGCCGCGCCACGAGCTGAAGACTGAGCTAAGCCGCGAGCTGAGTCAAGCCGAATTGAGCCGTGAGCCGAGCTGAGCCGAGGGTAAGCCGAGCCGAGCCGAGGGTGAGCCAAGCCGAGTCGAGCCACCTAAGCCATTTTTCTCCCTCCACTTCGGGTCCCAGTGAGTCTTCGGTAAGGATTATTTTGGTAATTTACCCAATGTTGCTATAACCGTTTCGAGTTTGAATATTGGAATAAGACTTGGTCCTATCTTTCGTTCCTTGAAGGTATTAGGGATTTGACGCTCAAGTTCTCGGGTCCCACGGCAAGTTCATTTGGGGATAGCTCCCTTTACTTGGGTAAGCCGACGTTTGTTGTTTCGAATGATTTAAAAGGTGACTTTTACTAGTGTCATCGTTTAAACCCTTATGATTTCGTTTAGGTGGATTCGTTGAGCGTGGACTCGATTAAGAGGCATAACCAAGTTTCAAGTAAGGGATTTCTTACTACTGGACCTCAGATCGAGGCTGGAAACGTAGTAATCCACAGGGGATTATACGTTAGAAATTGTACTGAATGAATTGATGCATGTTTGACTAATACATATCACTTTATGCTCTTGTCTGATTATAAGGTAGCGTGACCGCTAGTTGTAGCTTGTGTACCATCGTGTGAAATGAGTTGTTTACGAATTGACACCGATGCCTGAATGTCCTATGTATTGTAGTTATGTTAATGGGCTACGTTGTGAACTGGATTTGTATGGCGTTGGACTTTAAAGTCTTAAGGTTAGGTATGCGATAGTCTATTGTCCGGATATTGGTTATGGAGTTATGTCATGGAAGGACTATGAGTCCAAGTCTAATTTTGGCTAGTTGACTGGATCCGAAGAATATCACAATGATGTGTGAATTGGATACGCATGTAGAAAAATGGAGGCTATGGTTGTTTAAACCTTTACTATCTGACTGACGAAGTCTATGACGAGATTGCAATATGAATGTTGTCGGAGTGTGATTGTTGTAGACGGTTTAATATGGACTGAGGGGTAACGGTTAGCTTCATCTATGGGGTAGTGTACTTTAATGATATGTGTATCCTTCGGGAACACTAGACTGATACGTGCATCCTTCGGGATCACTAGACTGATAGGTGTATCCTTCGGGAACACTAGACTGATACGTGCGTCCTTCGGGATCACTATACTGATAAGTGTATCCTTCGGGGTCACTAGACTGATACGTGCATCCTTCGGGATCACGAGACTGATGTGTGCATTTTACGGAACCACTAGACTGTTTATGTAGGGTACCCCTGAATAGGAAGTTAATTGTTGTTCCCTAATGGGCCCAATAGTGGGTCCCTTACTGGGTATGTGTTATACTCACCCTTTTCCCTCTTTAACTTTTCAGGTAAGGGTACAGCGAGGGGCAGACCGACGAGGGGCAAGAAGGATGCGTGAAAGCCATATGGACGTGTCTGGTTTTCTTTACGCTTCCGCCGATGTATTTTGTTACTCGTATTTTCATTGTCAGGTTGAGTCATGTTTAGAATATTTGGTTGTGATTTTTTTGTTGATGAGTTGAGTATTGTATTTTGGAACGCTCGTGATTTTGATTTAAAATAGGGCCCAAAACTGTTTTGTTGGTATTATTTCTAAAACGTTTTTAATGAATCGTGACCGGTCCTTTACGAGTTTATGTGTTATGTGGTCGAGTCTTGGTACTGAGTAGTGACCTCAGCTTAGCCCAGAAAGTTGGGTCGTTACATGTAGAAAATCAAAGGAAAATAATAAAAAATCTAAAGTTCTCCTCTATGGGAAATTTTAGAAGGTATAAAGATATGTTCTTACTAAGAATTTATATTTTCAAAGACTGCAATGCTAGACACTGGAAAGAATGTACATTTATGGACTTCCTAGCTTTATGGCAGAACGTGTCTACAACTATCTTAACAAAGCATACCCCGAGCAAATACATTGGGAGAACCTTACTTATGCTCAATTAACCTCTAAAATTAAAGAGTGTGGTTTAGATATCTGCAACGAGATAAAAATTCAAACCAAAGATCAAAAGCATTCAAAATCTTCTTAAGAAAGAAATGAAGAATTTTTGTTCTCAATATGGATTTGAGAAAGTCAAAGAACCAAGCTCATCATCAAGAAAAATTCGTCCAAAAAACTATAATATGAAGCCCACATATTATAGAAAGTATGGAAGGTACAGCAAACCTTATACCCCTAAGAGATATCACAAATATTCAAATTACAAAAAAACTGTTGAAAAACAGCAAAAGGGAACTAAAAAAGGAGGCAAATCAAATAAAAAGATTTTTTTACTACAAATGCAGAAAAGAAGGACATTATACCAACAAATGTCCCCAAAGAGGAATCCATGAGATAAATGAAGAAGAATATTCTTCAAATTTCGATATTTCTGACTTTAATTTGCAGGAAACTGTAGAATCAGAAGTTTCAAGCCAATCTTCCTCAGATGAAGGGCCAAGAGCATGCGATTGTATCAAAGACCCATGTAAATGTGTTTTAAATGAAATAAATGTTTTAATTTCCGAACATGATTTGTTATTTCAAACTATTAACCAATTTTCAAATGAAGAATTAAAAAGAAATATTTTAGAAACACTTAGAGACTCTCTAACAAATGAGTCATCTTCAAAATCATTTCCAAAAAGGAAAACAATTCCTTAAAAAAGTCTTTCTGAAATTTTAAAAGCTCCAAAAGAAGAAACACAAGTTTCTATTGGTGATTTAAAATATGAAATCAATTGCTTAAAAAGAGAAATTTCTCAACATAAGTACGAAATTTAGAAATAAAAAAAGAAATTTCTCAAATGAAACAAAATGATAATTTAAGAGATTTATTTGTAGGAAAAGATTTCTTAAGTAATTTAAATTATGAAATCAATTTAATTTCAAGAATAAGTTTTCAAAAATGGTATTTTCTAATTACATTAAGAATTGAAGATTTCAAAATTACTTTAAAGGCATTAATAGACTCAGGTGCTGATCAAAATAGTGTTTAAGAAGGTTTAATTCCTACAAAATATTTTGAAAAAACCACAGAGGTTCTTACCGGAGCAAATGGAAAAAGATTAAATATCAAATTTAAACTTTCAAAAGTACATGTTTGTAATAAAGAACATTGTTTCAAAACTTCTTTTCTTTTAGTTAAAGATCTTCGCCAAGAGTTAATTTTTGGAACACCTTTTATTACACAATTATATCCTTTAACAATAACAGAAAAAGGTTTAGTAACAAAGAAATTTGGAGAATAATTAATTTTTTAATTTATCACTCCAATTTTACCTCATAAACTTTTAGAAATTAATGTTTTGAAAAGTGAGAAAATAAATAAAAAAAAACAAAAACAAATTAGTTTTCTAAAAGAAGAAATTGATTACAAAAGAATTGAAGAAAATTTGAAAGAATTTTCAATACAAAATAGAATAAAAGAAATTCAATTAAAAATTGAAAAATAAAATTTTTCCAATTTACCAAATGCATTTTGGGAAAGAAAAAAAAACATATAGTTAATCTTCCATATTCAAAAGAGTTTAAAGAATCAGATATCCCAACAAAAGCTAGACCGATTCAAATGAATTCAGACACACTAACACATTGCAGGAAAGAAATTCAAGATTTATTAGATAAAAATCTAATAAGACATTCAAAGAGTCCATGGTCATGTGCCGCCTTTTATGTGAACAACGTCGCCGAAAAAGAGCATGGAGTTCCAAGGTTAGTAATCAACTACAAACCTTTAAACAAAGTATTGGAATGGATTAGATATCCAATTCCTAATAAACAAGATTTACTCAAAAGAATTGCAAATGCAAAAATATTTAGATAAGGAGATGAGGTGAATGAATAAAGAAAATAGAAGTTTGAAAAATTAAAAGACAACATTACAAACAACAGTGGGGTCGCAAGATGAATATATTAAAGATTTAGAAAGTAGGAAGGAATATTTTCTTGAGCTTGTCAATGATTTGAATACATCAATTGGAAAACGAGAAACACAAATAATGGATTTGGAAGCACACAATCATTCTTTGCGTCAAACTGTTGATAGCCTACATATGAAGATGGTCAAGCGCTCTAAAGAGTATGAGATACTGAAAAATTATGTCGATTCCTTACACTATCAACTTACTGCATTTCAAAATTCAATTGAGAGGATAGTGCAAGAATGTGAGTCATCGAAGACAGATTACATGCAAATGAAGTTTGATTATGATCTGCAAACGAGAGATTTCCAAGTGCTAGTGGAACGTGTAGATTAGACGATTGAATTTCTCAACATGGTGTCCAAAAGAGCAAATGGTTTTGCATAATGGGCAGCTGGTTTGAGGGTTAATTTTTTCTCAATGCAACCTCATGCAGATGATCTAAATAGATTCTTCAAGATGATATGCAAAGAACTCAGACATTTTGGTTGTTTTCATTAATTGTTCATTTTGCTATTGACAATAGGAGCGGTGTTCATTACGTTTTGTTTGTTTCTAGTTTTAGTTTGTTTTCTTTTATTCTGTCAAGTTTATATTACGTTTGTTTGATTTTATTAATGTATTTGAATTTTATATACTAAGATTTCTCTCTCTCTCTCTCTCTCTTTCCCCTATTCTCTTTTACTTTAATTTTTTATTTTATTTTTTATTTTTATTTTTTTAGAAAAAGAAAAATATAGCTCGTCCTACTCCAATTCGCCATCCTTACAATACTAGGTATAAAAGTCGAATCATGGAAGAACAAGATAAGGACATGGATAAAATGAGACAAGAGATTAATAATCTTAGGGAACAAGTTTCAAAAATACTAGAATTGCTTTCAATGGGAAAAGGAAAAGTCGTTGTAGATACAACACAGTCAAGCAATCCAGTTCAAGACACTGATGATCCCATTTATCCTCTAGGATTCACTCTATGCCACATGAATGTTCTGCAGTCTCAAACCACTTAACACTATGTTGCTACGAATCTGTTGTATGCTATTCCACCCCTTTTTCCAGGTATAGAATATTTGAAAGCTCAAGCTAAAATTCAAGACATGGGACAAAACGACAACGCTCCGGCTAAGCAAAAGCTAGATATTTTTTAAGAAAGGTTGCGAGCAATTGAAGGAACTGTCTATGGAAATATAGATGCAACACAGTTGTGCTTGGTGTCAGGATTGATTATTCCAGCAAAGTTTAAAGTTCCTGAATTCGATAAATATGATATCATCGTGTCTAAGGAATCATCTTATAATGTACTGTAGAAAGATGGCGGCGTATACTAATAATGATAAATTGCTAGTCCATTGCTTCCAGGATAGCTTGATTGGTCCAGCTAGTCAATGGTATATTCAATTAGATAATGCACACATTCATGTTTGGAAGGACTTAGCTGATGTATTTCTAAAGCAATACAAACACAACATTGATATGGCTCCAGACCGTTTAGACTTGCAACAGATGGAGAAGAAGAGTTCGGAAAGCTTCAAAGAATATACTCAACAATGGAGAGATATGGCTGCCCAGGTTCAACCACCATTAATAGACAAAGAAATGACATCTATATTTATGAATACCTTGCGGGCTCCATTCTATGATCGAATGAGTGGTAATGCATCAACAAATTTTTCTAACATTATTGTTATTGGCGAAAGAATTGAATATGGTATAAAACACGAGAAGTTAGCAGAAGCTACAACTGAATATGGTGGAAAAGAGAAAGGAACAATATCTAAGAAGAAAGAAGGAGAGGTTCATGCAATTGGTTTTCCTAATTCAGGGAAGTACAAATCAATTTTTGGTCAGAGAAAATATGAGAAAAACTTTCTGTCATGTATAAGCAATGTTTCTCATATCTCTTATAACAGCTATGTATCAACCCATACCTTCTTTGAAACTCCAAAACCCGTTAACTCAAATTCTCCTCAACCATTTGTACAGGGTCAAGGTAGCAAAACCAATTCAGATACATGGCGGTTTGATCCAATTACCATGACTTATACAGAGCTTTTACCTTAGCTAATTTAAAATCGACAGTTAGCTCCTACTCCAATGATTCCTATACAACTTACTTACCCAAAATGTTATGATTCAAATGCTCAATGTGGTTATCATGTTGGAGGAGCAAGACACTCAACTGAAAATTGTTTGGCTTTGAAAAAAAAAGTGCAATCTTTAGTTAATGTTGGATGGTTAAGCTTCAAAAAATCTAGTGAGAAGCCGAATGTCAATGAAAATCCACTACCTAATCATGAAAATCCAAAAGTGAATGTTGTGGATGGCCTTGTTGAAAAGTGCAGAAATGAAGTCCATGACATAATGATGCCTATGGAAGCACTTTTTGAAGGTCTTTTTGAAGCAGGATATGTTAGTCGGGAATATCTAGACCCCGACATAAGATATGAAGGGTATGATCAAAGCAGATATTGTATATTCCATAAAGAAGTTGCAAGCTACGTTGTCTAACAATGCCAAAAATTTAGATCCAAAGTACAATAACTTATGGATTCAAAGATACTCACGGTATATAGAGAACAAGGGATAGACGAGATGAAAGACAATAAAATATGTGCTTTAATGGATGAAGTTTCAAAAAAGGAAGATTCCTTTTCACCAAGACCTTTGACAGTCTTTTATTAAGAAATTTGTTATTATTCAAAACTCATGGTATTATTTGAAACGTTACATCTTTAAATTCCATAGTCTTCACAGATGACGAAAATCCTCCTGAAGGCTTAGGCCATACGAAAGCACTGCATATTCAAGTAAAGTGCAAAGACTACGTCATTACAAGAGTTTTAGTGGATAACAGATCAACTCTCAATATAATGCCTAAATGTACACTATTGAAGCTTCCCGTGGACATGTCACACATAAAATCAAGTACTATGGTTGTGAAAGCTTTTGATGGGTTACGTAGAGAAGTAATGGGTGACATTAAACTACCAATTAAAATTGGCCCATGTATTTTCAATATAGTCTTTCATCATGGAGATAACACCCACACTCATTTTTTTATTTGGACGTCCTTGGATTCACTCTGCAGGAGTGGTGCCATCCACGTTGCATCAAAAATTGAAATTTATTGTTAGGAGTAAGTTGATTTGCGTGATGGGAGAAGAATATTTCTTAATAACAAAATCGATCTCAACCCCATATGTTGAGGCGACAGAGGAAGCATTAGAGTGTTTTTTTCGCTCTTTTGAAATTGCTCATGCAACTATGATTGAAACAACTGTAGGTGAAATGATAAAGCAACACAAGTCTAAAGTTGAAGTTATGACCACTAGGACAATGGGAGGTGGAGGATATTCTTTAAATCAAAACTTAGAGACACTTTTAAAAACACCAAGCAATGATGGCAGGTTTGGTTTGGGCCATAAGTCATCCATATATGACAAGATTAGACTCTATGAGGAAAAGAAGAAAAAGTGTTTGGTAAAGCTGGAGATGAGAGAGTTTGATCCAAGTATAAAACTTATACCAGAATTATATGATACTTTCAAGATTGTTGGTATAAGTTACTCATCACACAACTCTGATTTGAAGGATGGTTTGTTAACGAAGATGGAGAGTTTATCGATTGCAGCAGTGACACAAGAAGCATCATTTGAAGACAACACAATTTACGCATGGCCTGATTTTGAGCTTAACAATTGGGATATTATAGATCTACCTACATTTTCAAGAGATTTCAAGAGTAATTATAAAGCTTTTATTTGTTTAAATTTTTATTTTTCGAATGGTTCTATCCAAGACCATAGTATTTATTGCTTTACAATATTGATGTATTGCTTTCTTGTTATTTAATAAAATTTTCGCATTTTCATTTCATTCATTCTAATTTGTTCTTCCCTCTACTTTCTTTATTGCATTTGCAAATTAAACATAAAAGTCTAAACCCTTTCATGGACAATATTCATAAGAATGAAGATGTTAGTAATTCAAGTTCTACCCTTAATGACTTAATATACACTATGGAATCTGACAAGGAAAGTGACGATGAAGATGTTGTGGGAATATCCTCAGAATTGTTAAGAATGATAGAAGAAGAAGATAAGATTCTAGGTCCTCACCAAGAACTAGTTGAAGTAATCAATTTAGGTTCTCAAGAGGAATCAAAAGAGGTAAAAATTGGCACATCATTGACCAGTGAATCTCGAAAAAAAACTGATCAATTTGTTATGTGAGTACTTAGATATTTTTCTTTGGAGTTATCAGGATATGTCGGGATTAAATACAGATATTATAGTACACCGAGTTCTTTTAAAACCAAAATGCAACCCAGTGAGACAAAAGCTACGTAAAATGAAATCTAATGCACTGATTAAAATAAAGGAGGAAGTACTGAAGCAAAGTGAAGCAGAGTTCCTCACAGTCTCCAAATATCCTGAATGGGTTGCAAACATAGTTCCAGTGCCCAAAAAGACAAAAAAAAGTGAGAATGTGTGTGGATTATAGAGATTTAAATCGAGCTAGTCCAAAAGATGACTTCTCTTTACCTCATATCGACATGCTGGTAGATAACACTGCAGGATACTCAACTTTCATAGACAATATAATCATATCAAAATGGCTGAAGAAGATAGAGAAAAAACGAAATTCATTACCCTTGGGGAACATTCTGCTACAAAGTAATGCCTTTTGGTTTGAAAAATGTTGGGGCGACATATCAACAAGCAATGGTTATACTTTTTCATGATATGATGCATAAGAAAATAGAG
Source organism: Cucumis melo (assembly GCF_025177605.1). Lineage (NCBI taxonomy): Eukaryota > Viridiplantae > Streptophyta > Magnoliopsida > Cucurbitales > Cucurbitaceae > Cucumis > Cucumis melo. Next base: position 5,714,197 of record NC_066865.1, read on the forward strand.
GTGTCTGTTGATGATATGATTGCAAAATCCAAGGCAAATGAAGATCATACAACCAAACTCCAAAAATTATTTGATCGGTTAAGAAAATATCAATTGAAATTAAATCCATCCAAATGTATATTTGGGGCAACCTCTGAAAAGCTATTGGGATTCATTGTCAGTGAAGAAGGGATCAAAGTAGACCCAGATAAATTGAGGACTATCATGGAAATGCCATCTCCTAAAACAGAAAAAGAAATTTGAGGTTTTCTTAGAAGATTGAACTACATATCCAGATTTATCTCACATTTAACACCAACATGCGAACCAATCTTCAAGCTCTTACGTAAAAACAACCCAAGAAAATGCAATGAGGATTGTGAAGAAGCTTTCAACAAAATTAAGCAATATTTGCAGAGCCCACCAATACTAATACCTCCAACTCTAGGGCGACCGTTAATCCTGTATTTAACAGTATTAAAAAGTTCCATGGATGGTGTTCTAGGACAACATAATTTATCAGGGAAGAAAGAGCATGTCATTTATTATTTGAGCAAAAAGTTTACCAATTATGAGCCTAGATACTCAATGTTAGAGCGAACTTGTTGTGCTTTGGTATGGACCGCTCATCGTTTGAGACAATATATGTTATACCATACGACATGGCTTATTTCAAAAATGGATCCAATAAAATATATTTTTTAGAAACCATCATTAACTGGAAGGATTGCAAAATGGAAAGTTTTGTTGTTAGAGTATGATATTGTTTATGTTACTAAAAGAGCAATAAAGGGAAGCGCACTTGTTGATCATTTAGCTGCCAAACCAGTAGCAGATTACAAGCCTATAAGGGTTGATTTTCCGGATGAAAACATATTTCAAGTTGAAAAGAATGCTACAGATCATGAGACATGGATTATGCTTTTCGATGGTGCCTCAAATGAGTTGGGACATGGAATTGGAGTTGTACTAATTTCTCTAGAATGAAAGGTTTTCCCCCTAACGACCAAGTTATGTTTTGAATGCACTCACAATATCACTGAATATAATATGAAGCTTGCATTATGGGACTTCAAGCAGCATACGATATGAGTATTAAAAAGTTAAAAGTTTTAGGTGACTCAATGTTAGTGATACACCAAGTCCAGGAAGAATAGGAAACAAGAGATGCTAAATTGGTGCTTACAGCCAATACGTTACAAAATTATCTCAAAATTTTGAGAATATTTCATTTGACCATGTTCCTAAGGAAGACAAACGAATGGCAAACGCATTAGCCACCCTGGCAGTGATGTTTGATTTTAATCTTGAATTTGAACTTCATTCAATTCAAATTACAAAGCGAGATGTGCCAACATATTGCATGAATGTTGGGAATTATAACAAGCCATGGTATTTTGACATTAAGCAATAAATAAAGTGTAGAGAATATCCATATAAAGCTTCAGAGAATGACAAACGCACAATAAGGAGGTTGACCATAAACTTTTTCTTAAGTGGTGAAGTTCTTTATAAAAGAAACCACGATATGGTGCTCTTTTGGTGTGTTGATGAGGATGAAGCAAAACAAATTATGATAGACCTTCATGAAGGAATATGTGGAACACATGCTAATGAACATATGATGGCTAGACAAATACTTAGATCTGGTTATTATTGGACAACGATGGAATCAGACTGCATAAAATATGCAAGGGAATGTAAAAAGTGTCAAATTTATATGGATAAGATCCATGTGGTAGTATCTCTATTGCACGTCTTGTCAACACCCTGGCCATTTTCTTTATGAGGAATGGATGTTATTGGACTCATTGATCCTAAAGCCTCGAATGGCCATCGTTTTATTCTTATGGCCATTGATTACTTCAGTAAATGGATAAAGGCTGCATCTTATTGCAATGTTACAAGGGGAGTAGTGCTCAAGTTTATCAAGAAAGAGTTGATATGTCATTATGGTCTCTTAGAGGGTATTATTACGGATAATGCCAAGAACCTTAATAACAAAATGATGGAAGAAATTTGTGAGTAGTTCAAGATCAATCATCAAAATTAAACTCCATATCGCCCAAAGATGAATGGGGCAGTTGAGGCAGCAAACAAAAATATTAAAAGAATCATTGAGAAAATGACAATAACATACAAAGATTGGCATGAAATGCTACCGTTTGCGTTGCATGGATATCGCACGTGAATTCATACTTCAATAGGGGCAACACCATTTTCTTTAGTTTATGGTATGAAAGTTGTCTTACCTTTAGAAGTTGAGATACCTTCATTGAGAGTTCTCATGGAAGCTAAGTTAGATGAAGTTGAATGGATACGAGGTCGTTATGAGTAGTTGAATTTCATTGAAGAAAAATGGTTGGCACCATTAAATCATGGGCAACTTTACTAAAGAAGACTAATGCGAGCATACAATAAGAAAGTGCACCCTCGAAGTTTTCGAGAGGGAGATTTGGTATTAAAAAGAATACTTCCATTTCAAAAGGATCATTAAGAAAAATGGACTCCTAATTATAAAGATCCATTCATAGTGAAAAAAGTTTATTCAGGAGGAGCTTTACTTTTAACTAATATGGATGTCGTTGAGTTAAAAAATCCTGTGAATTCATATTATGTTCGACGATATTATGCATGAGCCTTTTTCTTAGAGGGTTTTGTAATGTTGAAAGAAGTCAAGGGTTATTTCTAGGAAACTTACATTTAGTTCTTAGAATTTTATTTCCATATGTGTAAACTTTCTCTCACCCCTCTCTTTGTACTCCTATTCCAAGCATCGTTGTCACATATTTTTATTGAACATATGTTTATTTGCAATTCTTTTCTTTTATCCTTTCTAAAAGATTATCAAATTATAGTAAACATTCATGATTCATCAATCTATTATTCTACATTTTGTTAATTAGCAAGGATCCAATACAACTTATTGTATTTGCAAACCAAGTAAAAGCTATGATTTTCTTTTGGTAAGACTTAAGGAAATATAGGTGCCTACAAGTCCAGACAAATTTTGCTATGATTGAAGTTATCGTAATTGGAAGTCTAAATCTTAAAGGGATTCACATTTTGTGATGTCTAAGGAATAAACAATATTGGATCTTTACAACATAGTGCAGTCTTTTGGAGTTTTGATTTGAAGAGTGGCGAATTTGGCAGCTTAAAAGCTTTCATGATATAAGTGTTTTAATCTATCCGATTGCCATGCTAATCAATTGGTAATAGGATTGATGAATGGAGCAGTGAGCTATTTATTTCTTTAAAAATCACAATATTTATTTTCAAAATTAAATCTTTACTCAGTCCAAAAGTAGGACAAGTCCAATTTTTATCAAACCTAGCTCCTAGAGCTAAGGTTGATGACTTTTTGAATTTGGTTAAATCGAGCCCAGATTTGAAGCTGAGGCCAAAGCCTGTCTATCAGGTCCTTTATTTATCAAACCTAGTCCTAGAGCTAAGGTTGATGACTTTCGAGTTTGGTTAAATCGAGCCCAGATCTGAAGCTGAGGTCAAAGCCTGTCTATCAGGTCCATTATTTATCAAACCTAGCCATTGAGCTAAGGTTTATATCTTTTCGAATTTGGTTAAATCGAGCCCAGATCTGAAGCTGAGGCCGAAGCCTGTCTATCAAGTCCTTTATTTGTCAAACCTCTGAAGCTAAGGTTGATGTCTTTTTGGATTTGGTTAAATCGAGCCCAGATCTGAAGTTGAGGCCGAAGCCTGTCTATCTAGTCCTTTATTTATCAAACCTGACCCTAAAGTTAAGGTTGATAATCTTTTTTAGTTCTCTCTAAAAAAATAAAAATTTGGCCCAAATACTTTCTCTATTTTTTTTTTTTTTTTTTTTTTGTCCACCTTTAGATATTTTCAGGAAAGACAAAGGGGGACAAACTGTAGATACCATATTTTGGCCATTTATTTTTATTTTTATATTTACTTTATTTTATTTTATTTCTTCATTTTATTAATTAAATTCAGATGATTTGAATTTAAATTTATTTATTTATTTTAAAAAAAAAAACAATAATTAATTCTCATATCTCCTCCCTGTTTTCTCTCAATCACATTCTCCACAAGTCCACGATTTTCTCCCTCTCCCTTTCCACGATTCTCCCTCTTCACGATTCTTCCCACCTTCCCACTCTCATAAACACGATCCTCACGATCCTGCCTTCTTCTCAGCAGTCTAAAAAAAAAAGCTACCATCTAAGTGCCCTATAAAAACAAATGAGGAGATTTTCTTAGATTTTCTGGGAAGAATGGAAGATCAGTTAAAACGGTTAAAAGAAAAACGAAAACTATTCTGCCAAAAGGTAAGTTTTTGTTTTTTTTTTCTTTCTCTCTTTCCTTCTTTTCCCTTTTGATTATAACGTAGATTGTTTTTCCTTCTTCAAATTTGTTTTGTTTTTAATTCGTTGAATTGATTTTACCATGCCTTTAATTTTGTTAGGTTAGACCAATTGAATCTATTCCTTCATCAAATTTTTGTCTATGTTTTGTTTTAGTTTTGTTAGGTTTATGGTGTTTTAATTTTGTTAGGTTTAGACCAATTGAATCTATTTTTCATTAAATTATGACTCTGCTTTGTGTTTTAGTTTTGTTATGTTTAGGCCATTTGAACATTGTTGCATCAAATTATGTTTGTTGTGTTTTAATTTTGTTAAGTTAAACCAATTGAATATTGTTGCATCAAATTTTTGCCTAGATTGTACTATGTTTAATTTTGTTAGTTTAGGGTGTTCTAATTTTATTAGGTTTAGGTCATTTGAATGTTGTTCCATCAAATTATGCCTCTGCTTTTTAATTTTGTTTTGTTTAGGCCATTTGAATACTATTACATCAAATCTACTTTTGTATTTTAATTTTGTTAGGTTTAGGTCATTTGAAAATTGTTTCATCAAATTACCTATGCATTGTGTTTTAATTTCGTTAGGTTTTTTTTAGGTTTAAGCCATTTGATTTAAATTTGTTAAATTTAGGGTTTAATTTGGTTTCTTTTACTATTTATTAAATATGTTAATATTAATTGATTAGATTTGTTGAATGGCAGAATGTTTATTTCAGCACCTACATATTATTTACTTTCCAAACATTGTTGGTGTTATAATTTACCACATTTGCTAACTGCTTATACTGTATTCTTTTCCAACATGTAATTCTCCTACTTCCTATTATTATTATTATTATTATTATTATTATTATTATTATTATTATTATTATTATTATTATTATTATTATTATTATTATTATTATTATTATTATTATTATTATTATTATTATTATTATTATTATTATTATTATTATTATTATTATTATTATTATTATTATTATTATTATTATTATTATTATTATTATTATTATTATTATTATTATTATTATTATTATTATTATTATTATTATTATTATTATTATTATTATTATTATTATTATTATTATTATTATTATTATTATTATTATTATTATTATTATTATTATTATTATTATTATTATTATTATTATTATTATTATTATTATTATTATTATTATTATTATTATTATTATTATTATTATTATTATTATTATTATTATTATTATTATTATTATTATTATTATTATTATTATTATTATTATTATTATTATTATTATTATTATTATTATTATTATTATTATTATTATTATTATTATTATTATTATTATTATTATTATTATTATTATTATTATTATTATTATTATTATTATTATTATTATTATTATTATTATTATTATTATTATTATTATTATTATTATTATTATTATTATTATTATTATTATTATTATTATTATTATTATTATTATTATTATTATTATTATTATTATTATTATTATTATTATTATTATTATTATTATTATTATTATTATTATTATTATTATTATTATTATTATTATTATTATTATTATTATTATTATTATTATTATTATTATTATTATTATTATTATTATTATTATTATTATTATTATTATTATTATTATTATTATTATTATTATTATTATTATTATTATTATTATTATTATTATTATTATTATTATTATTATTATTATTATTATTATTATTATTATTATTATTATTATTATTATTATTATTATTATTATTATTATTATTATTATTATTATTATTATTATTATTATTATTATTATTATTATTATTATTATTATTATTATTATTATTATTATTATTATTATTATTATTATTATTATTATTATTATTATTATTATTATTATTATTATTATTATTATTATTATTATTATTATTATTATTATTATTATTATTATTATTATTATTATTATTATTATTATTATTATTATTATTATTATTATTATTATTATTATTATTATTATTATTATTATTATTATTATTATTATTATTATTATTATTATTATTATTATTATTATTATTATTATTATTATTATTATTATTATTATTATTATTATTATTATTATTATTATTATTATTATTATTATTATTATTATTATTATTATTATTATTATTATTATTATTATTATTATTATTATTATTATTATTATTATTATTATTATTATTATTATTATTATTAATTTGAGATGGGAAAGAGTATTGTTCATTTATAGATTTTATGGTTAAAATTCCATAAATACATAAAATTTCTCAAATTTTAAAAATTAATTAGTAAATTATTTTTAAACAAAATATATCAACAATTCTATATTTTAAAATGGGAATGAGTAGTGTTTTCTTTAGAATTCATTAATTCTTTAGATACATGAAATTTTCCATTAAAGACCTATGATGGAGATCAAAATATCAAAGTTTAATATTTTAATATTCTTGAGGTAAATAAAAGGCAGAAATGAAGGACATTATGCCAACAAGTATCCACAAAGAGGTATCCATGAGATAAATGAAGAAGAATATTTTTCAAATTCATCCTATATTTCTGACTTTAATTTGTAGGAAATTGCAGATGAAACTAATTCAGAAGTTTCAAGTCAATCTTCCTCAGATGAGGGGCCAAGAGCATGCAGTTGAATCAAAATCACATACAAATGTGTTTTAAATGAAATAAATGTTATAACTTCCAAACATGATTTATTATTTCAAACTATTAATCATGTTTCAAATGAAGAATTAAAAAGAAATATCTTAGAAACACTTAGAGATTTATTAACAAATTAGTCATCTTCAAAACCATTTCCGAAAAGGAAAACAATTCCTGAAAATGTCTTTCTGAAATTTTAAAAACTCCAAAAGAAAAAACACCAGTTTCTATTGATGATTTAAAATTTGAAATCAATTCCTTAAAAGAGAAATTTCTCAACATAAGTATGAAAGTTTAGAAATTAAAAAAGAAATTTCTCAAATGAAACAAAATGATCACTTAAGAGATTTGGATTTAGGAAAAAAAATTTAAGTAATTTAAATCATGAAATTAATTTAATTTCAAGAATAAGTTTTCAATAATGGTATTGTTTAATTACACTAAAAATATAAGATTTCAAAATTACCTTAAAATCACTAATTGACTCAGGTGCTGGTCAAAGTTGTATTAAAAAAATGTTTAATTCCTACAAAATATTTTGTAAAAACCACAGAGGTGCTTACTGGAGCAAATGGAAAAAGATTAAATATCAAGTTTAAACTTTCAAAAGTACATGTTTGTAATAAAGAACATTGTTTCAAAACATCTTTTCTTTTAGTTAAAGATCTTCGCCAAGAATTAATTCTTAGAACACCTTTTATTACTCAATTGTATCATTTAACGATAACAGAAAAATGATTAGTAACAAAGAAATTTGGTGAAGAATTGATTTTTGAATTTATCACTCCAATTTTACCCCATAAACTTATAGAAATTAACATTTTAAAAAGTGAGCAAATAAAAATAAAACAAAAACAAATTAGTTTTCTAAAACAAGAAAAAGAGTACAAAAGGATTGAAGAAAATTTGAAAGAATTTTTAATTCAAAATAGAATAAAAGAAATTCAAGTAAAAATTGAAAAAGAAATTTGTTCAAATTTACCAAATCTATTTTGGTAAAGAAAAAACACATAGTTGATCTTCCATATTTTAAAGAATTCAAATAATCTGATATCCCAACTAAGAGCTAGACTAATTCGAATGAATACAGACTTGCTAACACAATGCAAGAAAGAAATTAAGGATCTATTAGATAAAACATCTAATAAGACCTTCAAAAAGTCCATGGTCATGTGCTCCCTTTTATGTCAACAACGCCGCCAAAAAAAAGTGTGAAGTTCAAAGGTTAGTAATCAACTACAAACCTTTAAAAAAATTTGGAATGGATTAGATATCCAATTCCCAATAAACAAGATTTACTCAAAAGAATTGCAAATTCAAACATATTTTTAAAATTTGATATTAATTTCGGATTTTGGCAAATTCAAATTTCCAAAAAAGATAAATATAAAACTGCTTTTAATGTTTCATTTGGACAATACGAATGGAATGTAATGCCTTTTGGGCTAAAAAAATGCCCCGTTAGAAATCCAAAAAATTATGAATGATATTTTTAATAATTTTCAAGATTTTACAATTGTTTATATTGATGACGTTTTGGTTTTTTCTCAAAGCATAGAAAAACATTTTAAGCATATAAATATTTTTATAGATATTATAAAAAGAAATGGTTTGGTAGTCTCTAGTGGAAAAATAAATCATTCTCTACCATGATGCATGAACGTGGTTAAAAATTATTTAAAATTTTTATTAACTTTTAAAGGTTTGCAGCTGTTGTCAGAGTTGGTGGTCGGAAGTTCGCCGGCAAAGTTGTCAGAAATGACACCCAATGGTCGACAGACAATGGTCACTAAGGGTGGTCTCCTAAGTTGGCCGGTAAATTTTCTAGATTGAATTGGGAAAAAAAAAGTAATCCATTGGCTTGAATAGTGTTTACTATTGAAACCCATGAGAAAGAGGGTATAGAAAGCCTTGGTGAAGACAGGTGTTGATCAATGGTGAAGACGAACAACGATCGCCAATGTTTAAGACGATTGGTTGGTTGTCGACCATCATGAATATTGATTGCCAAGGATCATGATATTGGTTGTTAACCATCACTAAGATCGTTTGTTAATACGATATGAAATCAATAATTAATGGTAATGATTGGTTGTTGTAGATCAAGATGTTCATCTGAAGACAATAACGTCCAAAGTTGTAGGTTACCAACGATAATGATGATTGGTCACCGATAATCGATAGTCGATGATCGATTCGAAGGCCAAGATCAAGATGATACAGAGATGATGGTTAAGACGATCGGTCATCTTGACCGTCAATCGATCATGATCGGCTATCATTGTTGATCATGAAGTTGGTTAACGTTTGTTGCCACCGGTCATCAATGATATAAGTAGTTGAAGTGAAAATTTTTCTAAAACACATGACCATAATAAAATATATATATATATATATATATATATATATATATATATATATATATATATTTCTGAACACATGGGTTTGGTTTTTTAATCCAAGAATTTTATTCCAAGTGTCCAAACATGAGTTTGACTTCAAATGTCAAACCCACCTAATTCCAAGTCCATGGCCCAAACACTTCCAACGGGTTCATGAAGTAGGAGTCAATCATTGCAAAATGATTTAAGAAGGGTCTTTTATATGCGTAAGTCATTATTAATTGTAAATTGTACTAAGCACTTGTTTGATTAAATTTTTTCCTAGGTTTTCGTCATGGACAAAGTTGGTAATCAAAACCATATAAAAATTGTTTTGTTTGATTAGTGTTTTATTTTTTTTCAAGAGTATAAGTAACTTAGTTTATAAATATTAATTTAACATTTTAGCACGTATGTAAATCTTTCGCGTAAAATATAATTTAGTGATAATCTTCGCATATGTTAATGAAACCATATTCATGATATTTAAAGTTTTTAAACTATCGGAGAAAATAGAAACTATGTCGAAATAAAAATATTCAAATTAAGACTTCAATAACTAAAGAAAATGCATTAAAGCTAGCTTTTATTATTTCACTTAGTATACAAAATAAAATGTTGAAGCTCCAATAATATGAATGTCTAACTTTATTCTTTTATAATTTTTTCACTATATATTTTCATTTTATATTGAATCCAATGAATTGGGTATTAGTGATTATTCTAGCAAGAGGGGAGGGTAATTCCATATTGAGAGATGATTTTTTTGGTGGCAAGAATTGTAAATAAGATTGGAAGGTTGGATTTTTTTTGTATTGACAATAACATGTTCTATGCTTCCTCAGCATGTCACAACAAGATGATGATGGTGCTGTCGACATAGTGTTTGCCCATAGACATACTCTCATCTCATCTGGTTCGCATGCTGCTGCATTTGCCAACTGAGCTTCTTTTACAAATACGATCAACAACAGTACTAAAAAGAAAAAACTTGTGATGGAAGAAATTTTACTCATTCTAGATGGTTTTAAAGCAACACTAATATGTTGTGAAAGGAAAAATTATTGAATTGTACTGGGTAAATGTTTCAAAAATTATTTTATAGACTCATATCCAGGAATGGTCATTTTTCTTTTTAAGGAAAACCATTTGCTCCAGCTTTTTGGCTATTTATGTGCTATGTACTTTTGGAGTATTTGTTAATTGTTTTGTTTTTCTAGACAATTAGTATTATTTTTTAGTTGTTAATTAGCTTATTTTAGTTATTTGGTTATAAACATTGCACTATCCACATCAATCTTGATTCATTCCTAAAACCTAATTGTTGAACACATACTCAACACATAGACTACTCCACTACACCATAGTCACACTATCAGCATCGAAGTGAAAACCCAAGTTTAGTATTAGATGCTAGCGAATTAGCTTGAACGGAGACCGTATCCCATATTCAACTACAACACTAGGCTTCAGGTGTTAACCACATCATCACCTAGTATGACCCTCACTTAAGTGTGTACATAGAGTCAGCTTAGTATTAGGAACAACGCCAATGGTTTGCATGCAACAAAGCTTATATAAATTAAACAGTCATAATACTGGACATACTTTGCTATCATGCTTAATATCTCTATAAAGATGCTATCGTGCTTTCATAGGCCATAATAATATAACATTCATGTGGTATATGTATCGTGCTTCATAGCTTAAGAAAATGTAACATACTAGTGCGCAAGGCATATCTCATAAAAAAATATTTTTTGAAAACTTAAACTTTTTCGATCGTTGAATATACAAAGTTTGGTTCCTTTCCCCTTTCTAACGCCTACTCCAAATTTCAAAACACATGAGTCCTCAATACGCCTAATGATAGAAAAATTTCATTGCCCAAATCTGTGCCAAATAAATTACCCAATCATACACCAAGCACTAGTCTACCGATAAATTTCATTATTATGTTGATAATTATTGTAATCGTTTGGTATAAATTTATTATCTAAATTATATTTTAAAAAGTTAATACCTAAATATTAAAAATAATTGTATTATATAATGATCATTTCAATCTCTTCAGACTCTAACACATATGCCTAATAAAACTAGGTATCGAGCTTAGGTATTTAGCAAAAAAAAATTAAATTCAATTATTTTCTTTAAATGAGGACCCTTGTTGATCAATAATTTATTGATTATTCTTTTTTATTTTTATTAATTATCAATTATTAATTTATTTGTAAAAATACCCATCAAATTAGATAAATAATTAAAAAATTATTATTTTAACAATTAATGCAGATATAACATATAAATTTATTACTTGAATATTAATCACTTACCATACGTGGGATATCTAATAAATCACTTATCAAAATACAATTAATCACTTACCATACTTCACGTCTATAACGCCTATGCACATTCCTTTTTTACTTTTAATTTTTTACTTATTTCGTATGGGTAATAAGGTAAATTGGGTCGTTTATTTGTGAAATTTTATAGCCCATTTAGGACTTTTCTGAAATTTATTAGTGAAAAAGACCCATTATGTAAAATGATATACCAATTTATGTTATTCTAATTGAAACTCCTATTAAAAATCATGATATTAAATTCTAACGGTTTCAATCCCATATCATTTCTATTGAAATCGTAAAATATTCCTCGTAAAATTCTACTTGAGTTATATAAATATAATTATGTAATTAGAAACACTGGAAATCTAATTAGCCAAAAAGCTACCGTTTATATATATGCATATTACACTTAACTTCTCTTTTTCTTTCTTGCACATTTCTATTTCATTTGATTTTTTGATTCTTTTTTTAAAGATATGAGATGAAAATAGTTAATGCTCAGTTTTTCTCTTATAATACATTATTCTCTTCACACAATCAAAAGTATAATATCATATGACTACGTTTTTTTTTTTTTTTTTCCGTTTTAGTTTTATGAGATTGCTATAACCCAATAATTTCCCTCATGTATTGTCAATTTTTCTCACCAAAATAAAAATTCAACTGCATAATTTAATTTATTTTTCTTTTGGTCCATAATTATATTGACCCATAGAGAAAACCAAACCAATTGACTAATTTCACCTATATAAGATGATGTAGGTGAATAGAGATACTAATGATACACATAATTTTGAATGATATATAATCCATGAATAATTCTCAAAGTAATAATATAGCTGAAGGTGAAAAGAGCTGAGAATAAAAGCATATGAAAATGAACATGATTTTGCAAACATGTACACAACCCACAATTTTGTTTTGGTGTTCATTCTTTATTATATATATATATATATATATATATTTCATTAACAAACCATTATTTTTCCAAAAAATCGCCAAACTCTGGTATAATTAGTTAATTAAAATTAATAATAAAAATACCGTTATCTTTTAAAAAGTGTTTATTTCATTGTATAAAGATCGTAAAAAAAAATTATTTAGTCTAACTTTTTCACACTTTGATATTCATATTAGATTTTTGGTATTTTGTAAACATATCTATTACAAATATATTATTGAAGAATTATAGAGGGACATGGATCTGTTTATCTTTTAACAAGTTGATATTGTTTTTTAAGTTAAAAAACTCTACTAAGGAAAAATTTTCAAAAGTCTAAAAATTCAAAAAATTGTACTTGAGTATATGCAACATAAGAATGTATTACTATACAAATGAGTAGATATAAATGTCAATTTGAATTAGTTTTAGGGGCGTTTGCAAATAGCAAACAAATTTATGATAATAGGATCTATGTCACTACATTTTGTAAATTGTAAAAAATTCTAAAATTTCAAAAAATTGTACTTGAGTATAAGCAACATAAGAATGTATTACCATACAAATGAGTAGATATAAATGTCAATTTGAATTAGTTTTAGGGGTGTTTGCAAATAACAAACAAATTTATGATAATAGAACTCATTTCACTACATTTTGTAAATTGTAAAAGTAACAAATTTGAAAGCAGATAACCCTCAACTTCTAATATCATTAATTACTTGTCATATTTGTCATATTTGCAATATGCAAAAAAGATGTGCTATAGGCTGCTTTTTTCTAAATTGTGGTTTCTCTTAGTTTTAACTATAAGTACTTTATAATATTTTATCCAAATGTTAATATATAATTAAAGTTAAAATAAATATACACCTTCAATGCACGTGGTAATAAATTAGTAATAATAAAAAAGGTGAGGAAAGAAGAGGAGGAAAATGTTATATATTCTTTTAACTAAAATTTTAATTTAAAATGTCATGTTAATATATAAAATTACTGGCTTGGTAAATGATGATCTTAACCTTTTGACCCACATATCTATGGTCTCCATATTCCTTAAGTTGGATGTCGATCTAAAGTACTAAGCTTTTTTAGTATCCCTTATATCCGAACTAACTTGCACCACAATGAGAAGATGAACGTTTTCCATTTTTCAATGCTCCTTTTCAACGTTAGGTCAAAAAATGATTTTGATCACAAACCTTTCAAAGAAGGACCAATTTAATTTATTCATGAACTACGATTGATTGATAAAGATTTAGTTATTCTATTCTCAAATTTATAACAATTTAACTCTTAAACTTAATAATCCACAATTTAAATCCTATACTTTATAGAATTTGTAAAGAGTAAAAAGTCTTTCAAAATTAAGTATATAAACCCTACAATATACAAAACAAAAGAGTCAACTTTACTACACACAAAACAACTTAATCTTTTTACCATAACCAAGAAAACACTTGTACACTTAAACACTACGATCTATATGTTTCTATTTCTAATAGAAATAGGCATTGATAGCATGTATCTTCGTTTATCATAATTCACTAGATGTGATATTTTGCTATATTTTAGATCGTTTTATTATATTTAAAAATAACACCTAAAAAATTCAAATGTTATGAAAACTAAAAAAAAAAAAGTTACAAAAAAAACTTGTTTTCATTTGAATAATTTGATCATTAATTTCAAGTGTTTCTTCAAATTAATTAATAAGTAAATAGAAATTATAAAATGAAATTTAGAAGGAGAGTTTTCAAAAACCAAAAACTATAAATAAAACAAAATTGTTACCATAAAGGACTAAGATTTCTTCAAAATAATATCCATCCAACAATTCTAATGAGATATAGAGTGCTTATTTCTTCAACCAAATCATAATATAACAGCTTCTCTAAATTGAATCCAAACCATCATGAATGGTATTGTAGAGTAGAAATTTTCTCCACATCCATTCTTGGGATTTTATATCATTGAAAAGAAAAGAAAAAAAGAAGTTTATGTTAAGCATCCTAACGAAACAGAGTAACCAATATAAAGAAAAAGGTTACGGAAAGGAAATTACAAATTGCTGATTCTTTCTATGCAATTTGAAAGGAACTCAAACGATGTTGAAGGAAGAAACTCAATCAAATACATATAACTAATATGAGATCACAATCAAAGAGCCATGAAAAAATCATGAGAATAAGTTACGATTTCATTGTTAAAAGGTTGCTTACATTGATTAGAAAATCCTCAAAAAAAAAAAGGGAAAACCTAACATACAGATAAAAAAACGGTATACACCTAACAGTAATGCATTTTACCGATTGACCTAGGGATCTGATTCAACGACATCTCAGTTGCCTTCATATTTCGGATCAGCCGTAACGTAATGGTAGGCAATCACTAAAGCAAAGATAAAAATGCCGAGGAAATTGGCAAGAAAACCTAACTCCTGATCGTCAATCATCTGCGCTGCGCCATAATGATACAACCGAAATTAAAAACTTCAATCGATTACAGTAATTTCGTTCCAGAAATCTGAATATTTTCAAATCCTTCAAAAACTAATGATACGGTTCGGAAGACCGATTCAAAAATTCGGTAAGAAAACGAGAATCTACCTACTACTGGAACTAAGAAGGATTGGCAAAAGATCTTAGAATAAAAAATTGAAAGAAAAGAGGAAGAGGAGTGTACCTTCCGATCTGATTGATTGAGAGAGAAACAGGAAGTGAAAGAGAAGATCCGATCCGACGACGAAATTCTTCGAGATGACGGTGTAGGATACGGAAAAAACCTCGTTTCTATTCTATGCAGCTTTCTCAAACGGATGTTTGGGCCAGCCTTGGCCCATTAATTTTGGTTTCGTTTATTGGGCCTCCGTACTTCATTTAGCCCAACAAGATTTCATGAAATTTGTAAGGATGTCTAAAATATGCCAAAACATGCATGCAAATGAGATATTATGCACTTATTAAGAAAGGTTCTTCACTATACTTGTAACAACCCAACTTTTCAATCTAAGCTAAGGTCATTACCTACTGCTAAGACATAACATCAAAACATAAAAACTCAATAAAGAACTTGTTCAAAATTCATTAAAACTTCAAGATGTAATAAAATCGTTTTCAGACCCTATTTCAAATCAATTTCAAAAGTTCTAAAATATAGTTTATGCCTTTATGGAATCTTCAAACAAGACAAACGAACAAATATTCTAACTAGAACTCAAATTAAAATCCCCAAAACGAAAACAATAAATATAATGAGTGGAAGCATTAAAACTAGACATTCCCATATGGCCTTCACGCATCCTTCTTGCCCCTTGCTGATTTGCCTCGTACATTACCTTTATCTGAAAAAGTAAACATAAAAAGGGTGAGTATAAAATATACCAAGTAAGAGACCCACTACTCGTCCCGTTAGGGTAATAACAATTAGCTTCCTATTAAGGGGTGCCCTGCAACATAACAGTCTAGTGGTCTCGTAGGACGCACACACCAATCAATCTAGTGATCCTGAAGGATACACATATCAGTCTAGTGATCCCATCGGATGCACACATCAGTTTAGTGATCTCGTAGGATACACAACATGTGGTAATCCTATAGGACCCCATGTTTGCAAAGTACACTACCCCATAGATAAAGCTAACTGTTACACTTCAGTTCATTTTAAATAGTCTACAACAGTCACATCACAATATAGCTCAAACTAACAATATAGTCTCTAAGCATAATCAGTTAGACAATCTAGGTTCAGTCAACAATATATCATCTGTCACTATACATATATCCAATCCACATAATACAGTCACACTACTTGAATCCAGTCAACAAATGAACTCATCACTATGTAATTACACCTGAAAATCACATCATCTCGGCCCAAACAATAGCACAAACTACAAGTGATCTATATACTGTGCATATCATCTATATTCACTCTGCAGTATAGTCCATCAGTAAATATACAACCTACACATGACGGTCCCGAACCCTTAGTCTATCAACAGCACAACTCAACAATATGCATAGACTACACAGAACATTCAGATATCAGTATTCCATCAACAGCACAACCCAACAATATATCTAAGTTACATATAGCAGTTAAATCCTCATCATTTATATTCAGTCAACAGCATGACCGATCAATATATACAAACTACACTTAACAGTCATGTCGTCTAAAAACAGTTAAGGATATATCATTACTACCTTCTATATGAGCACATAACCATTAATCTAATGCAATCTCTAAAACATACTTTCGTATCATTTACTACGTTTAAATCTCAAATTTTAGTATAGTAGTAGGAACCCTTACCTGAGATTTAGCTATGCTCCTTAACCAAACTAAGATCCAACGAACCAACCTAAGCATAACATAAGGAATTTAAATACTAAAACAAGCAAGTTGTCCAATCAAATTACCCAATTTACAAGATCTACAACTTACCCAAGCAAATGGAGAATCAAACTCCAAATAAATCCGTCGTAGAATCCAAGAATTCGAATTCCAAACCTTCAAAAAAATCCATGGTAATGAACCCGATTAATCCAATATTTTATTCCAACAATTATATTGAAATCAGCTATGGAAACAACTACAAAATTCACAATTTCTCTCTTACCAAACACTGGCTCAAGTGTCTGCAAGAAAGGGAAGCTAGTGGGCAGCTTGGCTTGGGAGACAGCTCGGTGCACGCGGCTGAAGAAGGCAGACGGTTGGCTCGAACGAATAGAGATCTCGGCTCGGGTCTGGTGCACGGCTTAAAGAAACGCGGCGACAGACGAAGAGAGAACGAGTATGGCCGACGGCTGGGTTCTTGGAAATACGAAGGTCGGACGACAACAAAGAATCCGCCGGAATGAACGCAATGTTGACAACGTGTGACAGAACTCCAATGCGACGAACAGCTACAAGCTTCACGCGAATCAAACAATGAGGTTCAGCTCACCTTGACGAAGCGAGGACGCGCTGGAGGGATGCGCAGTACTGGCAATTTGATGGGGAGGAGAAGAAGATGAGAGTGGGGAGGGGTTACGACTAAATTTTGAGGCATTACAACACTTTAGTTAAAACTAACTAAAATTGCCAACATGAACCCTAGATTCAACATTTTCCAGAAGTAAAAATCCTTCTTCTTATTATTATTTGCATTAGTTGCTTTTAACCTTTAACGGCATGCATGAGCAATGACAATATTCAATTACGATGTGAGATGACAACATTCTAAAGTCGTTTACAAGCCAACTAGTCCACAATAATTGGTTACAACAAGTGACATCAATCTTGAAATCTGAGAAGGAGAATAAGAGAGATGACTCATGCTACTTACCAATGATTGTCGAAGCTTCGAATTGATTGTATATTGGGCTAGCGTAGAGTTAGTCCTTTCATGCAAAATGAAACCATATCGAAACACATGACATGTCATTTTAAAATAGTTTCCATGGTTCAAGTTTAGAGAATATGTTTAATTAGTTGGGTTAAGATAATTATTATTTTCCACTTGGCTTATATGAAACCTACAAATGAATGAGATAAAGAAGCTTTGCCACTTTTCACTGTTGTAGTCATTTGTGGCATTTTGCATGTGATTGTGATCCACTTGCGCATTTCAAACCCAATGACGTGGCTGCCATTGTCATAATTCTTCTACATTTTCTTCTTTCAAGGTAAAAAAAATATGCCACAATTTTTTAACATGACTTCGTCTATTTGAGCTCTTTCAAACACCTTGACCTAACCTTAATAAAAATGACTTAGATCCATTTTTGCTCTCAATGTATAAAATAGGTGAAGAGATCAAGCATAAACCCAATTAGACAAAAAGGAATTGGATTACAAAGTTTACATGTAACTCGATACTATTTGAGTTAAATTTTTTCGATAAAAAGAAAAATGTCACGAAAAAGAAAAATGTTACGTTTAAAGTGTGATTTTGACCCTCATTTTCATATTATTAAAAAAGTTAAAATTTTACGTTTTGTTAGCCTGGATTGTATGAAAAGAATATTCACCTCTTCATTTTTAAAATGTACATTTTATACTTACCGATGTTTTAAAATTGTATAGGTTTTAAAAATTTATGAATTTAGAGAGTTTGGCATTTGAAACAAAGCTCATTTTTGACACTTAGCATAAAATTCTCAATATTCAAATACCAAAGTCATAGGATTTTTTTTCTTTATTAATTAGAGAAGGTTATGGTTTTGAGATAAATCTTCATTCATCTCATAGCTTTTATTAGTGAGTGTTAGTGGCCGTTGGCATTAACCATCGGTTGACTGACCATAGAACTATCGATGACTTATTGCAACCAATACTAACTAGGCATGATCATTGACAATTGCTCGTGGTCATTGGCTCTGAGAGAATTTGTTCCCGTCTCTTTCCCACCTCCTTCCTGATCTCTTCCTTTTGTTTCTAATTCATTTCTAATCCTTCATTTCAAAAAAAAAAAAAAAAAATCCTTGCATGGGAGCTTCAACGCTTAAACGTGGTGTCAATTGCCCTAGTCATAGATCACTTACCATTGGATTTTTTTTCTTTCCTCCTTCATCCTCACTCTTCCCTTTAATTTCTTCTTCTCTTCCCCCTACCAACTAATGATTATTAACGCTGTTAAATATAAACCTCAAGGATAACATCCATTTCGTGGCATAAAAAAGCAAAAGAGATCAATTAGAAACTTAAAAGCAAAACTAAAATTTAAAGTTTTGTTACTTTCAAAAACCGAAAGCTAAACTTTGTTATAAAAAGAATAAATTTTCTCATTCCTACGTCATGAAACGAAAATAGAGCAAAGAGATCTAATATAAATTTCATTTTGAAATGAATAAACTTTAAATGTTCATTCAGAATTATCATAATAACTGATCCACAAACACTAGAGTTTATAAAGTTATAAAAGAAACCACTGAAAATTAGGAAACAAAAAGAAAGTACAAATCAAATTCAATGGAGCTTCAAAACTCTAAACAAATCACTCAAATTCAATTGAGCTTTAAAGCTCTATCCTCCAAACATAGACATTTGTAATTCTCAAATTTAAGAACCTCTTAGAAAAGTTCTCGTGCTTTTATTTACAAACCTATACACCAAGAACGAGTACTCCTAGTACTTTTTAAATCTATACTTAAATTTAAAAACTAAAAAGATAATTTAAACAAAAAAGAATTTGTACACATTTATAGTCTTTTTAGAAAAGAAAAACACACAAACACATAGCTCAATACATTAAATTGAAAGAACATTTTCCGCCTTTTCCAACTCAACTTAGGGATGTTTGAAGTCAAGCGTGAGTTATTATAATCTTAGGTTATTGAAGTTAAGTTATAATAGTTTGTGTTTGAGGTATATATTATTTTAATTTAAGTTATAATAGTATATGCTTGTGATATAAATTATTTTAGTTTGAGAAGGAATTAAATTCACACCCCTCCTGGGGGCCCCTTTCTCATTTACCTTAAAAGAGGGTGTGAGGGGCTAGCACGCATTGTCATACTTGACAACACTTCCCAACCAACTAAACTAACACAATAGCCACTAAACTAACACAACAACCTCTAAACTAACACAACAACCTTTAAACTAACAATGCATGTTAGCAAAGACCAACATGAGCTAAATGCTTAAACATTCATGAGTATTTAATACAGACATACAGTGGAGACATAAATCTTACTATCTGGGCTCATGACTTCTAACTTACGCTCACTATAAGGAGAATAACCTGAGTTCACCAATAGTAGCTGTAGAGCAAGCTAGGCACGATGATCACTACCTAACAAGTGAGAAAGCATTTTGAAAGGACGAGTCAAGAAACTCAGTCAGTGACTTTTTTAATCAAACATGTTTTTCTAAATAATTATGCTCAAAAGTTTTATCTCTTGGAAACATGCAAGCTGTTAAATAACATTACGTTACCTTTAGCTTGTACATTACTCTATAACATAACATAAGTGATGTCTCACCTCATAACTCTCAAACTATAGGCACAGTTCTAATTGTAGCCTTCTCCCTTACGTACAATATTTTGTATCTTCACTGATGTACAAGAAACATAGGTCATATTGCCTTGTAAGGTCTTACTACCTTTACATTAGTATGGAAAACATATGTGCACAACTTAAGTAAAGAGAGTAACCATCAAGTATAGATTCATGTAAAATATACTTGAAATCTTAGCTTGAACACATACTTGATTGAAAACTTGCTTTACTCAAATCATTTAATAGCTTAAAAATATGCTTTTGCTTTGAACACTTTAGAATCTAGCTTTCAAACTCATGTTTATAAGTCATGCTTGAAAATAGCTTATAAAACATGCTTAACATAAACTCGTGCTTTAAACTTGTACTGTTAAACTTATACTTAAACTCATGTTTTGCAAATTATTTACTAAATCACTAAAAAATATTATTCAAAATTCTCGTACCATGCTTAGAAACATTTAGTTTTAAACTCATGTTTAAGATTAAACATTTGAAATTCATTTTGTCACTCACAAGCTTGTAGCTCAACTCCTTAGCTTAGAAATTCCTCCCCCTTCTTCTTGGTTTGAAACAAATGGTCAGTTAATGAAATATTAACTTCCTCATACTTAGAAAATATCAAGAAACCAACCAAAAGTCACAAAACTTCCAAAAATCCATTTTTGCACCAAACCATAGCACATGTCATGACACTGTCATGGGCATGCCTCGCGCATAGAGGCAGGCCATGGCAAGGCTCTGGTAGAGCTGCC
Source organism: Cucumis melo (assembly GCF_025177605.1). Taxonomy (NCBI): domain Eukaryota; kingdom Viridiplantae; phylum Streptophyta; class Magnoliopsida; order Cucurbitales; family Cucurbitaceae; genus Cucumis; species Cucumis melo. The sequence continues at coordinate 5,735,625 of NC_066865.1, forward strand.
TAACCTCACAACCGCATGCCTCAAGCACCTGCCTTGCCTGACTTGCTCAGTTGCACCCTAACTAACCTCTCAAATGGCCAAACACAAGCCTAGCTCACCTAGCCTTACCATCCAACTTCAACACCCATGTATTCACATTGAATGAAACTTTAAAAAGAAAAAGTCATCACTATTTATTTTGGCTCTTGACTATAGACTGGGGGAAAATCTCTATTAATATATTTATTTTAAAAAATTATTCAAAAATTATGTTAGATAAAATATTTTTAAAAAAATATCTCTAATAACTACTTCACCTTACCTAAAAAACGACATATTAAAATTTTCATTAAAAAATTATGTTAGATAAAAGATTTTCTTAAGAAAAAAACATCTTTATAACTTCAGGATATCTTAGTTAATTTCATATTAAATCATTAAATAATGGTTCATGAAAATTGAGTGCGCCTGTGTTCATGGTTTACCTTCACTAATTATCTATCAACTCATGATTTAAGATGGTATAAGTGGTATTCAAAGCAAGTGGTCCAAAGGTCATTTTTTCATATTGCTAGAATATGATGTTACTTCCATCCTAATTAGTTTAATCTCCATTTGTTGAAGTAATCTTTCATATATTTCAAGCCTTTTCCATCCATCTATAACTCAATAAATCAAAATGCATTGGAAGCAAACCAATATTAGAGAAGTGAAAATTGAATTATGAAAATTTTTTCCTTATAGTTTCTTTGCCTATTAAGAACATAGATAGATCTCTATAGCAATAACTGTTCACACAAGATTTTTGGAGAAATTTGGTTCGTGGAATTGAACTTGTGTTGATGTTGTATTTATATTGATTTGATGCGATGTGGTTCGATCTCTAGAATTTGATCCTCTGATTCTCTCTCGGTTGGATGCTTACGTTTGATTTGAGGAAGCGGAGCACGTCATGTTCTTGAAGTTGCTTGTATCTTCAAAGGAGCTTCAATCTTCAAGGGGAGTCTTCTAGTTATTGGGAGAATTCTCTCTACATCTTCTAGAGTCAAAAAATTTCAACTCTCGTAAAAGAGAGAACTCCTCTATTTAATAGAGTTCCCTGGTGGGCTTTTATGGACTTAGGCCTGGTCTATACCCATGGGCTCAATCATATGGATTTGGATCATATTTAATATTGGGCTAAATAGAGCTTATTTTTTGGTTCAATTGAATTTTAGCTCAAGTAAATAATATTTAATTGAACCAAAATAATTAATTTGATTCAATTGTCGTAATAAAGACATGTGACATCATTAGAATTGTCCAATTTGTCTTTACATTTAATTTGGGACATATGTCAATTTCTAGTTAATCCTAAATACAATTATTTTAGTAAATGACGTGTTAATTTATAATTGGTTCCAAAATTTCTTATTCAACAAATACTCCTCTCGAGATTTATGCACATGTATGGGTGAGTGAATCTTGAAAAGATAAATTTAAAGTCCAAATACGATTTTTTTTTTTTTTGCTCAATTTGACGTATCAAATTAATCAAACTATGAATTTAGTACCTGAGTTGGTTGGTGTTTAAAACAAAAAAAAAACATTTAAATCTTTTCTTTAAAAGAGATTAAAAAAAATGATTTTCATTTTAGTTGGTGTTTCTGTTTTCGTATCTCTTACTCAAAAGAAAATAAATAAAGAGGATATCATATTAAATGTAGAATAGAAACCAGCATCTCTACCCAGTCCAAGGAAGAATGTTGAAGAGAACATATAGAAACATACATGAAGAAATTGAAGACATAACAAATCCAACATATAATAACTTAAACCATATATTGAATAAATATAATCAATTAAAAATTTAAAAAGGTCAATACTCACGGATATTAATTAGAGATTAACAACCATCAAAACTACCCTAATTAAATTAAATTAGGGTTAAAGGAATACATACTTTTGAATACTTCTATTCTTTCATAATCTCCTCACAAACTCGAACAGGGGACCACCACTAGAGTTCACCCACTATTCTCCAGACTTAGAACCGGATTGTGAGATTCGATTAGGTAAAGGAAATTGAGAGAGGGATGGAAATTAGAGGTGGAGCTTAGGTTTGAAATTAGAGAATTGAGAGAAAAGAAAAAACTTGGTATAATAATCTTTCAGGATAAAAAAAACCCTAAATTGAAAAAGTTTTCTCTCAATTGAATTGATGCCTATTTATAACCTAATTACTATTAGTTTATAAAATCTCGAAATCAAAAATTCCACTTACCATTAGTGGAACTTAGTGGGATAGGTGTCTACATCTCATGTAGCTACTTATCCCACTAAGTGTTAGTGGGATTATCCAACAAAATGTTGAATTTTTCCACTAACTTAGTTCAAGGGCAATATAGTCATTTGATCATTCAAGTCAACATCAAACTTTGACTTTTTTCAAGTTAAAAGTCAACATTTTGACTTACCATTTTGTTCGTCTTGATTAATTCCGACCTCCCGAGCATGAATCCGCATTCATTTTTCCAAAATTTAAATCACATTTGAATATAAAGCTAGTCAAAGTTTGACTTTTCAAAGTCAAAAGTCAACGTTTTAACTTTTTACAATGTTGACCATTTCCATCCATTTCAAGCTTGCAAATATGAATTCGTATTCATATTTTTAATATTTAAATCACATTTAAACATAAAGCTCTATCTAAAACTGATAACTGACGGCTATATCACATATGTTCGTCGGGTTCTCTCTCTTTACCTAATTCAAACAATTCGGATTATTCCATTATATTATTCTAAGTTACTTATGTTGGATTTTATGTCCTAAAACTCGTAGATAATAAATATAATCCATTGACCATTATAATAAAGTGTTATTATTATAATTTCAATAAATGTTATTGATTATATTATTAGTTGTCTTTATAACCTAAATCCAATAAACTAACATCCAAAGTTGTTTGATGAGTCTTGAACAGTATGTAGAGACATATATACAAGGATGAATGCTCGAGATACATCTTAAAAGATCTATAGTATAGGGTTAAGGCGGGTACTTTATCCTGACAACACTATGGATACAGCTCATTTTGTATTTTGACACAAACACAATGATCCAATGCGTTCGTGTAGGTACATGCAAGTGAGAGTATCCTATGCAATGAGTTTGTATAAGACTGGACCACGAAATAGTAACCACCAAATGTAACTCCGTTAACTAGTTAGGTTTATTTCATTAGGATGGCCTAGGTAACTTAATCTTAATCCTGATTGTATTATGAACTACTGTCCGCGAGGGATTATCCTTTGATTTATACGGGTGAGAGTGGTCAGATTGTCGACTCAATATGCTTATCATTTTGGGGACAAGACCGAGTGGGAAGCTGGAAAAATAATCATACAAGATGGAATTCACTCCTTCCCGACTTTAGAGTAAGTAAACAAGTGTTCTCTTAAATGGTGTCTATGGGACTTGAACAAAGAGTCCTAACCTCTCTATGGCACGAGAAAGGTTTCTATTTAGTGGTTGAACCATAAATAGGTTGTTCATTAGAGGAGTACTGGTATTTAAGGACTAGAAGTAACCCAACGGTAAAATGGTAATTTGATCCAGTTGGTGTTACGAATACTTGTGAAGGACTAACTTACTGGTATTAGTTTACATCCATGGACACAGAAACATATCTACAGTGAGAAGAGTTCAGTTGTGAGTTTTTAGTGGAGTGTACACACAGTTAACGAAGATTGATTAATGTGGTTAATGAGTTTAGTCAATTAATCTCATATCGTTGTAGCTTCTGATTTGTAGGTTCATTAGGTCCCCTGATAGCTCGTAAAGGGTAATGAGATTTATTTATATTGGTTATAGCTTGAAATGTTCAAATCTACTTTGCGAATTAATATAATGTATGCTGATACATTATAATATAAAATTTATATTTTAATTAAACTTTATTATATAAATTTAATTTTGGATATGATTCAAAATTAATTTATGAGAAAATAAAATATTTGAAAATTTTTAAATATTAATTTAATGTAAATTAGATTCATATTCAAACTATAAATTAAAATTTAATGTGTAAATGATACACATTAAAACTATAGGTTTTGAGAGAAATTTATATTTGAACATGATTCAAATTTGGATTAAATTAAATATATGATATTTAATTTAGCAATAAATTAATAGTTTAGTTTAATTTAATTTAATTAAATTAAAACTATAGGTTATGGGATAGATATTCATTTAAATATGATTTAAATGAAATATTAATCAAATATGATTTAATTAATTATTAATTAAATTAAATTAAAAATAATTATTAATTAAATTAAATTAAAATTAATTATTTTAATTTTAATATTAATTTAATTGGTTAAATTAATAGGAAACGTGGGTGGTTTTCTCACATTCTCCGTTTTTCGCTCCAACTTCAGTGAAGAAGAGGGAGATACTAATATGCTACATGGTGGGCAAAAGAGTTTTGTGATTTACGGATTGTGAATTCTCCTAAGAAATTCTCTCAAAACAAAATTTTCTCTTCTCTAATTTTGGTTCCCGCAAATAAAATCTCAACCCAGAGAATAGGAAGGTTTCTGAGTGGTGGTGCCCCAATTTGGCGTTTGGTAGATTTACAGTCGTTAACGTGCGTAAGTTTGCTATTCTTCATTCTTTATAATTTATTTCAACCATGCTTAGCATCTAGAAAATTAGTTTCTATATCATTTTACCAATGTATTAGTAATGGTTTGGTTAAATCTTCCACTGTGCAAGGGCTTTTATCCCTTCAAATTACATATGAGTTGGCATAGGAACCTAATGGACCTATAGATCATGGGCTCCAACGATCCGAAATTAACTAGCTAAACAGTTTTATACCGAGCTAATCAACATTCATTAACTAACAGGTCATTCTACTATAGATATATTTATGTCATCTGATCAATAAGTTAATCATTCACAGGTTGTTCGTAATCTCGGTTAGGTTAAAATACTATTTTTTACCCCTAGACTACACATCTTGCTCCTTAAGTCCCACTAATCCACTATTGAACAATTGGTTTTAGGTCCAACTTATAAACTGAATCCCTCTCGGGCCAATGAGAACGTGGGGCCCCTTGTTCAAGACTTGGATTCAGTCTTTAAGAGAACAACCTATCTACTAACCATAAAACGGGTAGGAGTGAATTCCATCTTGCACCCAATGTCCTTAGCCATCCACCTAGATTTACCTCTAAAATGAGAGGCTCTTATTGGGCCAGCGCCATTGAGCTACCCTCACCTATGCACATCTAAGGATTATAGTATTCTATATATTTTCGCTAATAAGTCCTCAACGACCACTTTATTGAATAGAATATAATTTTAAACTACAAACTACGAGTTTTATGATATAAATTCCAACAAAATCATATATGTGAATGATAGTTTTACACTGTTGGATAAATAAGAAAACAATGATAAATAGAATATGGAATCGTAAAATCAAGATGTGGAAGCTAAGGGTGTGAATCATCCATTTCTACAGTGTTCTTCAGTCTCACATCCTCTTTGATAACCATTGGTTGGATCTCCTATTGTTTCATCTTTACCATTATTGCATGCCTACCTACATCCGCACCGATGGCACCATAGCTAATAAGGGTTGCGTTTGTTGGGTTTACCATTAATGAGCAAACCATCATTATAGCTATCAAAATCATAAGTGTTTTATTGGTGTTGTCTGCTATTTTGTTTTTTTTTTTTTTTTTTTTGGTATTGATCATTGGCTTATTCAAATTTTACTTTGGAAGAAGGGTGAAGAGAACAAGGGAACGAATTTTAAATTATATTTGATTTTTCAAACAAACTATACCTCACCTATTGTTTTAACTTGATCTATTTTTAGCATTCTTTGGGGATTTTTTTTTCCTTAATTTTCTTGTTTGTGGTTGTTATTATGACTAAGGAGGGTGTTTTCTCAAAAATGAACACACATTACAATGTTTTCCCCTTCCGGTACTTTAGACTTGCATGTGATATAAAATTAAAAGTTCATATGTGAATTTGTTAAATTTTCGTTAGTTATTTAATCCATTTAATTTAATAAAGATTAATTACATATATAGAACAAAACGTGAAAATATTTATTTCTCCTTCTTCGTATTCTCATTTTCACTTCTTCTTGTTTGTGATTTATAATTCATTTCCTCTTCTAGAATTTCTTCCTTCTTCATCTTCTTTTTTTCTTCTTTTTTCACTATACTAACATGTACCAAAAATCTAAATGATCAGTCGTTTATCCTAGATACACATAAATATATCACTATTTATCCAAAATAGATAAGTGATAGATCTAAGTGATCGATTGTTTACTAAATCTAAACAATCGTGTACCAATATCTAAACAATCTTGGTACAGGATCGTGCATACCAAGACGATTCAGACTTTGTACAAGATCATTTACCAAGATCGTTTAGATTTGGTACAAGATCGTGTACAAATATTGTTTAGATTTAGAACAAGATCATGTACTAAGATCGATCGTTTAGATCTGGTAATCGTTTAGATCTAGTACAAGATCAATCGTGTATTAAAATCGTTTAGATTTGGTACAAGATCATGTATCAAGCACCAATATCTAAATGATCAGTCATATATCCCGGATAGATTACTAGCACTGTCTATCCTAGATAGATAAGTGATGGATTCAAACGATCATTTACCAAGAACTAGAATGATCATTTGCCAATGTCTAAACAACCTTTTAGACTATATTTTACGATTGCTTAAATTAGAAGCTTTTCACACGTGTGTATGGATGATTAATCGCAGGGTAGTTTTGTTATTTCATGTTGTGGACTTGTGGGTTTTTCCTTTTTCAAAATTATTTTATACGATGTCAATATTTTTGCATTTTGTTCTTTTTTTAGAAAACCTTTAATAAATTTAATAATATCTTTATATTTGACCATTAATAATTCTTAAAGGAGATACAATAATTTTCTTGCTTATTTTAATGTTTTATTTTAATTTCTTTAATTTTGAATATTTTTTAATTTAAAAAATAAATATATATTTAAATTATTTTATAACCACAATTAGATAAAAAAAAAAAGTCTTAAATCTAAAACCTAATTGAAAAGATATTTCCACACAAATTAAAATAGTGTAAAAATCTTAAATAAACTCATTTAGTTTAATTTAAATACAAGAAAGTTTTTGTACAAAGCTAACAAATTTATCTATTCAATTTTTTAGGTTATTTTAAATTTTGAATAGTTTTTTGAAGAAAAAAAAGACTGTTTTATTAACCACAATTATTTATGTGTACCTTGGGGATGTCGGTAGTAGTCTCAAAATCACAAGCAATTTACTCAATGTGATAATTAAGAAAATAATTCAATTATTTATAATTTGATAAATAAATAACACTCATTCTTAATGAATAAGAAAATCAAACTCTTAATAGAAATAAACAAAAATAAATAAAGATAAAAAAATGGCCAAAAGAAAGAAAAAGTGAAACAAAAAGGAGAATTTTGAAAGAAGAGTTGGAAAAAGACGTAAAGGCATACGGAGAGAAAAATCACATATTGTGAATTATTGTAAATATAATTATAGATATCTATAATTTATATATTGGTTACCAATTTTCATATAACTCTCTTTTCATTCCATATTATAACATTCATCTCATTAAATTCCATAATATAACATATACCATTATCTATCCTATAAATAGAGGTGTGTGGTGCCTTTCATTACAAGAAATTGAGGTTCTTCTGATGAGCAAAAGGCGTCAGAAGAACAAACATCGGGAAAGACATATTATCTCAACGTCAATTTTCACACGTCGAGCGAATGTCCTTTTCCCGATGTCGTGATATTGACGTCGGAAATAATAACTTATCCCGACGCGGTATGCAAGCGTCGGGAACTATCAGTCGGAAATTATCGAACATTAATTGTGTCAAATAGATACTCTCGACGCATCTGCATGGCATTGGGGACTTCGTCGGGAGTAAGGGGATCTCTTGGCGCTATTTTTGTGTGTCGGAAAGAGCGTCGGAAGTAATGGAGATCCCTGACGCCATTAGTTATTCATCAGGAACGACGTCAAGAGTAAGGGGATCTCCCGACGTTTTTCTGCTACGTTGGAAGTTCCTCTATAAAATTGATATTTCAGCTCTGTGAAACACAGAACCGAAATGAAAGAGAAACAAAACGAGAGAACGATTCCACCAACGATCAAAGAGAAGTGTTGCTCAGTTGTCACCACTGTTGCCCTCGCAGCCATGAGTCTGTCGTCGTCCCTCTCCCGCCGTCTACCATTGCACATTCCTATTTGAGATAAGTTTAGAATCCTAAATCTTAAAAAAAATGTTAGTTTAGGTTAGGTTTATTGAAATAGTTTTGGTTTTTATTTTTTAAAATTAATTTTAGGATTTTAATGATGAATTAGTTGTAGGATATTGTTTAGGAATAGATTTTATTTTTTTAAATGAGAATTTTGAATGTGGTTTGAAAGGGGGAAGGAGTATTTGAGAAATTGATTTGAAGAATTGAAATTTTGAATGTGTGGGTTGAATTTGAAGAGGAGGAGTGGGGTTTAATTGAATATTTGAGTGGGGTGGGTTGAAAATTAGAGGGGAGGGGGATTGAATTGAAATTATTTGGTGGGGGGGGGGGGGGGATGATGGGTTGAATTGAAATTTGAGGGAGGTTGAATTAAAATTTTGAAGGGGGTGGGGAGTTTGAATTGAAAATTTTAAGGATTAGGGTTGAAAATTTGAGGGGGAGGGGGGCAATGGCTATTATTGTGTTAAAAATTTTGTAATATGTATTAAGATTCGTTTTAGTTATCTTACTGTTATGGTAGCCTTTAGTTCAATTCTAATAGTTTATGTTTTAGTAGTTTTGAATAATTTTGTTGTTAATTTGGGATAGTTATCCTGTAGTTATGGTAGCCTTTTTTGTTTTGAATTTGTTTGTATTTCTAAGGGTTTGAAAAGGTGGTAGTAGGATAGCTTGTAAGGTAGCGTTGTTAAAAGACGTGCGCAGACTCGACTTTTAGAGCTGGAGGGCTACATTGCAGCCAATGGATGAATTTCGATGAAGATCGCCCCTGGTGCGGAGAAACCTATTTCTCCACAGGTGATAGGCGTGTGTGTGTGAAAGAAATTTCTCGTCCGCTGCCTTAAGTAAGCGGACGTAGGCAGATAATACATCGAGGTCATCAAAGGCGACCTCTAGGTAAGTCCACTATAAATTTATTATTCCATTTAAAACATATTTAAGTTAACCAAGCAAAAGTGTTGTTTTTGTAATGTGTAGCATTTTTTTGTGATTGATTTCAATGATCAAGCAATGAATAGGTTCATTGAGCATCAGATGCTCAGCACCTTTAAAGAGTTTTGGGACGACTATCACAGGCACATCAAAAAGTATAGCGGTCCCAAGGAGGCTCGTGTCAACCCACCACACTTATTGGTGAGATGTGATGAGGATTGGCACGTCCTCTGTGACCACTACATGAGTCGTGCATTCCAGGTGAGCAACTGAACCCTTTGTCATGGTTAATTATGATTTCAACTTTTAATATATATAAGAAATAAACAATATAATTTTTTTCATGCAGCAGCATTCACGAATGAACAAGGCTGCTAGACAGCCTTCCAATCATAGCAGCAGATCAAAGTCGTTTCTACAACGACAGCACGAGCTCGCTGAGCAAAGAGAGGAGTCGATCGACCGTGTGGAGTTATTCCGAAAAACACACGTTCGAGACGAGACATTCGTCTCCCATGCTGCAGAGGATGTGCATATAAGTTATCCAACCAACACTTCTATTTTTATTTGTCCTATTTAACATATAATATATTTTTTACTTACTAAGATAGTTTCTAAATTTGTTACAACATCAAATTCTAGAACTCCAGTCCCGACCTATCCTAGGGGGTAGTCAGCCACTCTCTGGGGATGAGATATGCGAGACACTGTTGGGTAGATGATCGGGCTACTCAAAAGGCCTTGGTTGGGGACCTAAGCCAAAGACCCGCAAAACAAAGAGTGCAAGCAGTTCTACGATGTCATGTTCACAATCCACAGTAGAGCTTCAATTACAAGCTAAGCTTGATCAAGGTATGAAGCGGATTGAAGAGCAGACAAGAAATCATGAAGCATTAATTTCATAAGTGAAACGAATACGAAAGCTGATCAAAGAGATGACTAGGGCACAGGAAGGACCACCACATGATCCCTAGCTTTGCGATACGTATATATGTTTCCATTATTCTTAAGTTTCTGAAATGACAGTATACAATATGATGATATGCATATATATGTACTAAACTTAGCCACTCTTGTATTATTGTAGAACCCACGGTGTAGAATGGCGTACGAGGCTCATTAGGAGACGTACGGTTTTCTTTGCGCTTTTTTGTATTATGAACATTAAATTTTTTGTATTATGAACGATGTTACATTTTTTAAACTTCCTTGTATATGAACATTAATTTTTTTGTTGAATTTTTGTTTGTATTTCTTAATTTACTAATTTATTTTGAATTTTTTTTAATTTAATCAAAAACGAATGTGAATATTTTAGAAAATAAAGAGTCGATTGAAAAACATTACAGGAAAATATTTCAGAAAAAATAAAAATTACTTATTTAAAATATAAAAAGAATGTATTAAAAATATTTTTCGACGCAATAAAACGTCGGGAATATGCTGCAAACATCACGTTGAGGATAGTTATTCCTGACACATGGACAACATCGGATATAAACATGTCGGGGATAGTTATTTTCGACACATGTACGACATCAGATATAAACACGTCGGGAGTAGTTATTCCTGACGCACAGATGACGTTGAAACAGTGGACGACGGGGATTACCTATTGTCAATGCATTGAAGACGTTGGTAAAGAAGACGTCAGGAGAAAATTATTCTCGACGCCTTGTTGGTGACGCGTCGGAAATCGATCCCCCGATGCATTTCTTCCTACATTCCTTTCTGCGTCGGGAATTTGTTTCTCGATGTCTTTACCACTTCTATCGACGTTTTCATGTGTCGGGAGTCTCCCCACTTCTTGTAGTGTTTATAAGATACACCATAATTGAGTTCAATTGTTCTGTTCTTCATCTCTTATCTATTCTTCCATTTGGTTGTTTCATTGTTCTTATTTAGCTTCTTTGTTCTCTATTTTATAACACGTTATCAGCCTATAATTTTGTCATTCGCAAAAGGTATGCTATAATATTAGTTTGTTTTTTTTTTTTTTTGTATTTGTAAGCATTGCATGAAATATTGCATGTATACATTATGCATAGTCTGAGAATGTAGAATTTTTTATACCTGTTGCATGTTGTAATTTTACATATATTATGTTTACAATATTATTGTTTGTTAAAAATATTGTTAGTTCATAATAAGATTATGGTTTGGTTCATCTTAATTTCTTTATGATTTATCTGATTGTTTATGTTTAGTTCTTATTTAAATTATTTAAAGATTTATGTATAATTTATGTCGAACAATTTATGTAATTTTTTGTATGATATAAATGTTTTTATCAATTTACCTAAGCATGTTCTTTTAACATGTTATATGTATAAGGATGTTGTAAAATTAATATTTTTGGTCTGTATTGTTGTTAATTTTACATAATATGTATATATGTAATTTTTATTTGTAACTTTAATTATTGTACATTAACATGCATGTTTTGAATTATTATATCTTGGTCCCATTGATTTTTGTATCATGTGCATAGAGTATATTTATCTAAGTTTTCTTAGAATGCATGGTTGACATGTTTATTAAATTTCTAATATAAGTAAATTTCTAATATAAGTAAATTTCTTTGTGATAGTTCTACCATGTCAAGTCTTACAAAATTAGAATTTCTATGTGGTTGGACAACATAATGAGTTATTAATAAAAAACTATGAATCTCGACCAACTTGAGCAATACCATTTCCTGAAACGAATGTTGTATTTTTAAATAATAATGGTCGAGATCATGGTCGTGGTCGTGGTCGTGGTCATGGTCGTGGTCGAGGTCGAGGTCGTGACTGTGGTAAATAATAATGGTCGAATATTGTATTTTCAAATATTACTTTTCGTGGTAATAATCATTTAGATTTTAATAAAACTACAAATGATGATCATAGATAGAAGACTCCACAAAATAAGAAATTTAAAAGTGGTGAAAATCAATGCTTCCGTTGTGGTATGAATGGTCATTGGACTCGTACTTGTCGTACATCCAAGCACTTAGTCGACCTCTATCAAATCTCATTGAAGGAAAAAGGGAAAAATGTGGAAGTAAATTTTTCCTATCAAGATGATCTATTTGACTCTTCCAACATGACACATTTGGATGTTGCTGACTTCTTTGAGTCTCCTGAAGAGAAAAATGATGTTAATGAAGGAGTAGCAAATACTTCCTTTAATTATGATAATGTCCAAAACTAATATTTGCATTATGTTCTAGTGTTTTCTCTATTCAACATTTACATTATTTACATTTCAATGTTAGTTTTTTTTTTTTAACCGAGAGACTTATTGTAATCATTTTTTTTATGAAGAGTTATGGACATTTCTCATATTTTGGTTGACTCAGAGATGAATAATGATGATTTATGTTTGGTAGAAAGTGCAACTACGCTCACAATATTTAAAAGTAAGAAATATTTTTCTACATTGACAATGCTTGAAACAAATGTAAATACAATATTAGGTTCTACAAACTTGATTGAAGGTTTTGGTAAAGCAAACCTTATTTTGCCTAGAGGAACAAAATTCACAATTAGTAATACTTTGTTCTCTACTAAGTCAAAAAGAAACCTATTGAGTTTCAAAGATAAACGTCAAAATTGTTATCATGTTGAAACTAAGAATAAAAATAATATAAAATATCTTTATATTACATTTATTGTTTCACATGAGAAGCGTATATTGGAAACACTGCCTGCTTTTTCTTCTGGATTATATTATACTCATATACGAGTAATAGAAACATATGCAACCATGAACCCGAAGTTCATGAATTTAAATATGTTTATTATTTGGCATGATCGATTGGGTCATCTTAAGTCAATAATGATGAGAAAAATTATTAAAAATTCTCATGGCATCTACTAAAGAACCAAAAGATTCTTCAATCCAATAAATTGTCATGTGTTGCTTACTCTCAAGGAAAATTGATTATTAGGTCATCATCAGCCAAGGTGGGAGTTGAGTCACCTAAATTTTTGTAACGAATTCATGGTGACATATATGGACCCATTAATCCACCAAGTGGACCATTTAGATACTTCATGGTTTTAATTGATGCATCAAGTAGATGGTCACATATGTGTTTATTATCAAGTCGAAACCTTGCCTTTTAAGATTGCTTGCTCAAATAATCAAATTAAGAGCACAATTTTTGTAACGACCCAACTTTCCGGATTAAGCTGAGGTCACTACTCAATACTAAGACTCGACCACACAATACAAAATTCATAATAGACCAGTTACAATTTCTTAAAACGTTAGGAATAAAACAACAAAACAGTATCGGGCCCTATTTCAAATCACAGTTACAAAAGTTTTGAATAAAATCTCAAATCATCAAATCCAAAATCCTCAAAACAAATACTCTAACCAAAATACATCAGCGGAAGCGAAAATAAAATCGGACACGTCCATATGGCCTTCATGCATCCTTTCTGCCCCTCGTCGGTCTGCCCCTAGCCGTGCCCTTACCTGAAAAGTTAAGAAGAGAAAGGGTGAGTATAAACATACCTAGTAAGGGACCCACTACTGGGCCCGTTAGGGGACAACAGTTAACTTCCTATTCGGGGGTGCCCTACATAACAGTCTAGTGGTTCCGTAGAACGCACATATCAGTCCAGTGCTCCCGAAGGATGCACATATCAGTCTAGTGCTCCCGAAGGATGCACACATCAGTCTAGTGCTCCCGGAGGATGCACCTATCAGTCTAGTGCTCCCGAAGGATGCACATATCAATCTAGTGCTCCCGAAGGATGCACATATCAGTCTAGTGCTCCCGAAGGATGCACCTATCAGTCTAGTGCTCCCGAAGGATGCACACATCAGTCTAGTGCTCCCGAAGGATGCACATATCAGTCTAGTGCTCCCGAAGGATGCACACATCCGTAAGGCACACTACCCCATAGATGAAGCTAACCGTTACCCCTCAGTCCATACTAAACCGTCCACAACAGTCACACCCCAACGGCATTCATATTACAGTTCCGCCATAGGCTTTGTCAGTCAGATAGAATAGGTTTAAACAACTACCCCCTCAGTTGCTATACGCGTCACCAATTCGCACACCATTAGGGAAAACCCTAGACCCAATCAACTAACCAACCAAAACCGGACTCACTGTCCTTCCCCGTCCAAAGTCCATGATCAACATCCAGACCAATGATTACTACATACTGAACCGTAACTTCAAGGTCTATCAATATAGAATCCCAATCTACAATTAGCAGTCACAGTACCTTTACATCAGACAAAATATAATAACAGTGCTTAACAGTCAACACACATACAGTTATTCAATACAGTCACTAACGTGTAATCCCCTGTGGATTACTACGTTTCCAGCCTCGATCTGAGGTCCAGTAGTAGGAAAACCCTTACCTGATACTCGGTTATGCCCCTCGATCGAATCCACGCTCAACAGATCCACCTAAACGAAACACGAAGGTTTTAGTTGATGACTTTAGTAGAAGTCGTTTTAAAAGGTCAGAAGCGACATCCGTTGACTTACCCAAGGAAAGGAAAACTACCTCCAAACAAGCCTACCGCGAGACCCGAGAACTCAAGCGTCAACTCTGTACTACCTTCAAGGGAGAAAAGTAGGGCCATATCTTATTCCAATATTCAAACTCTAATCGGATGTAGCAACATTAGGGAATTCATCGAAAACAATCCTTACCGAAGACTCACCGTGACCCGGAGCGGAGGAAGGAAGGCTTAGGTGGCTTGGTGAAACAAGGAGCTCGGCTCGGCTTGAAGGCGTTCGGCTCGGCTCGGCTCGGCTCCACCTCGGCTCGGCTCGGCTTGGCCTCGGCTCACAGCTCGGCTTGTGGCTCGGCTCAACTCGGCTCGCGGCTCGGCTCAACTCGGCTCGCGGCTCGGCTCAGTGCGGCTTGCGGCTCGGCTCGCGGCTCAGCTCACTCGGCTCACTCGGCTCACTCGGCTCACTCGGCTCCAGCCCACGGCTTGCTCGAATCGGATCCGTGGCTCGGGTCTGGTTTTTGCTCCACCCGACAACGCTCGAGTGAGAGACGTCGACGGCGGACGTGGGTGGCTCTCCTCGGCGTTCAGAGCTGCGTCGGGAACACAGACTGAAGTGGAGCCGTCGACGGTGACAGAGACGGAGGAAGAGGGAGAGCTATCGGCTGCCGGCGGTTGGAAGCGAATCGGGAATGGATGGGGAGCCGCGGCGGACGAACACGATGAAGCTGACGACGCTGGAGGCGGAAAAGGAGACGGAACGTGGCGGGGAAGGTGGAGACGCGGCGTGCACGGAGAAGAGATGGTGGACGGCGGCGCTGAAACGGAATAGAGAGAGAGAGATGGCTGCGGCGCGCGAGGAAGGTGAAAACGAAGAAGACGATGCTGGGGGGAGGAAACGCGCGCCTCTAAGGTTTTTTTCTTAAAAAAATTTATTATTATTATATATATATATAACCTTTTAATAATAATAATAAATAGAATATTATTATATATATTTATATATATATTAATTTTTAAATTTTAATTAATAATAATAATAATATATAAAATATTATTATATATATATATATTAACTTTTAAAAATAAATAAATAATAATAAATAATAATAATAATAATAATAATATAATTACTATTATATTATTATTATATAAATTTACAAATATAAATTCAGAATTTCAGAAATTAATCCAAAATTTAACATTCCCGAACAATTATATAAAACGTAAGAAAAGTTTACCTCGAAAATTCGGGGCGTTACATTCTTCCCTCCTTAGGGAACTTTCGTCCTCGAAAGTTTTATTCCTCGAACAGTTCGGGATATCGGGACCTCATGTCGTCTTCTCGCTCCCATGTAGCCTCTTCCACCCGGTGATTCCGCCATAAGACTTTAACCAGAGGAATTTCTTTATTCCTCAACGTCTTCACCTCTCTAGCAAGCACCTCAACGGGTTGTTCAGTATAGCTCAAGTTTTCATCAATCTCTAGTGGCTCGTAATCCACTACATGGGATGAATCTGGCACGTACTTCCTCAACATAGAGACATGAAACACATCGTGAACTGTCGAGAGTGGTGGTGGCAACGCCAAGCGATAAGCCACAGGGCCAATCCGCTCCAGAATCTCAAACGGCCCAACAAAATGGGGACTCAGCTTTCCCCTCCTTTCGAATCGCAAGACACCTCTCATAGGTGCTACCTTTAAGAACACCTTGTCCCCTACCTCAAACTCAAGGTCCTTCCGCCTCACATCCGCATAACTCTTCTGCCTACTCTGAGCGGTATGCATGCGTGATCTTATCTTCAACATCGCTTCGTTAGTAGACTGAACTAACTCAGGACCCATCAATCTCTGCTCACCCACCTCACCCCAGCAAACCGGGGATCTACAACATTTGCCGTACAAGGCCTCAAATGGTGCCATGCCAATAGTAGCCTGATAACTGTTATTATAAGCAAATTCCATCAAATGCAAGTGGGAGTCCCAGCTACCTGGAAATTCCAATGCACACGCCCGAAACATATCCTCTAAAACTTGGTTCAGACGCTCAGTCTGACCGTCAGTCTGTGGATGGAAGGCTGTACTAAAGTCTAACCTCGTTCCCATAGCAGTCTGCAAACCCTTCCAGAATTTGGAAGTGAAACGGGCATCTCTATCAGAAACAATCGACACTGGCACTCCATGTAATCTCACTATCTCCGACATGTACAGCTGTGCCCACTTACTAGCAGTATAGGTGGATTTACCCGGAACGAAGTGCGCTGATTTGGTAAGCCTGTCCACCACAACCCAAATCACTGTAAAACCCCTCAAAGTTCTCGCAGTCCTGTAATGAAATACATGGATACGTTTTCCCACTTCCATTCCGGTATGCTCAAGGGTTGTAATAAACCCGCTGGTTTCTGCCTTGGTGCCGTAACCTGCTGACACACCAAGCATCTACTAACAAATTCTGCTACCTCCCTCTTCATGTTACGCCACCAATAAACCCGCTTCAGGTCCTGATACATCTTCGTACTACCCGGGTGCATGGAAAATGGGGAACTGTGAGCCTCAGATAATAATTCTGTCTTAATCGCACTCTCTGACGGCACACAGAGGCGTCTCTCAAACACAAGTCCACCATCAGAGGATATGGAGAATCCCTCCGCTTGCCCTGCCTCTGCTAGGCCACGTTTCTCGACCAAATAAGGATCGTTACTCTGAGCATCAATGATCCTTTGCCTCAAAGTCGGCTGTACCGTCAACTGGGCTAACTGCATAGTAACTGCCCCCACCGACACTGCAATCTCAGCCCGCTCGAGATCCCGATGCAATGGGGCCTGTCGGGTAATAAGTGCTGCTGAATGTGATACCTTTCTACTAAGAGCATCAGCTACCACATTTGCCTTGCCTGGATGATACAGTATCTCACAATCGTAATCCTTCACTAACTCAAGCCACCTTCGCTGTCTCATATTCAATTCTTTCTGAGTAAAGAAGTATTTCAAGCTCTTATGATCCGTGAATATCTGTATCTTTTCACCATATAAATAATGCCTCCATATTTTCAAAGCAAAAACCACCGCTGCCAACTCTAAATCATGTGTAGGGTAGTTCTGCTCATGACTCTTCAACTGACGAGACGCATAAGCGACCACCTTACCCTGTTGCATCAAAACACAACCCAAACCCTTCTTGGAAGCATCACTATAGATCACAAAACTGCTAGAACCATCAGGTACAGTAAGAATCGGTGCGGTAACTAGCTTCTGTTTAAGGTTCTGGAAACTGTCCTCACATGCCTTGCTCCAAACAAAAGGAGCTCCCTTCCTGGTCAACTGAGTAAGAGGAGTAGCTATACGAGAAAAGTTCTCCACAAACCGTCGATAATAACCTGCTAAACCCAGAAAGCTACGAACCTCACTGACTGTGGAAGGTCGGGTCCAACCGGTGACTGCCTCTATCTTAGCTGGATCCACAGAGACTCCAGCCTTAGAAACCACGTGGCCCAGAAAGGACACCTGCTTCAGCCAAAACTCGCATTTCGAGAACTTTGCATACAACTTATTATCCCGAAGTGTTTGCAGAACTATACGTAAATGCTCCTCATGTTCGGCCTCCGTCTTGGAGTATATCAAGATATCGTCGATAAACACGATCACAAAAGTATCTAGGAACTCCCTAAACACTCTGTTCATCATGTCCATAAACACTGCCGGAGCTTTCGTCAAACCAAAAGACATCACAATAAACTCGTAGTGTCCATATCTGGAACGAAATGCTGTCTTTGGTACATCCCCATCTTTAATCCTCAGCTGATGGTATCCCGACCGAAGATCAATCTTAGAGAACACTGTGGCTCCCTGTAACTGGTCAAATAGATCGTCGATCCTAGGCAAGGGATATCTGTTCTTTACGGTTACCTTGTTCAACTCCCTATAGTCAATGCATAGACGCATCGACCCATCCTTCTTCTTAACAAATAAAACTGGCGCACCCCAAGGTGACACGCTCGGTCGAATGAATCCCTTATCAAGCAATTCTTGCAACTGCACCTTCAGTTCTTTCAGCTCTGCGGGGGCCATTCTGTAAGGGGCTCTGGATATAGGAACCGTGCCCGGCTCCAACTCTATGGCAAACTCAACCTCTCTGTGCGGAGGTAACCCTGGAAGTTCCTCAGGAAAGACATCCGGATAGTCCCTCACTACTGGTTCTGATGACAGGGATACATCGGCCTCTCTAGTATCCACCACGCTCGCTAAGATACCCCAAGTACCCTGACTGAGCAGTTTACTGGCCCTGATGGCTGAGATTACCTGAGGCAACGACCTTGACCCTTCTCCCTTAAATTTAAAACTGGCCCTCGAGGGAGGGTTAAACGTTACCTCCTTACGGGAACAATCTATGCTGGCGTGGTTAGCGGCTAACCAATCCATACCCAGGATTACATCAAAGTCGAGCATATCCAGAACTAACAGCGTTACCTCAATCACATGGCCTGCTATCTCAATCTGGCATGTTTTCACCTTTTCCTTCGACAACATACACTCATCGGAAGGAGTAGATACTGATAGAACATGGTGTAAGAGCTCTACCTCTAAGCGGGCATGTAACACAAATGTGGACGAGATAAAAGAATGTGACGAACCCGAGTCAAACAAAACTAAGGCGTAATGCCCCAATACTGGAAGCGTACCTGTCACCACCGTGCCTGCCTTCTCAGCCTCAGTCTTGTTGGTAGCAAAGACTCTGCCCTGGTGTGGAGCACCTGCTCCCTGATTCTGTGCGTTCCCTGTAAGTCTCAACGGGCATCTGTCAGCTGTATGACCCTCTTGCCTACACTTAAAGCAAGTCCGGGTTCCGAATAAACAACGGCCTAGATGGTACTTTCCATAAGTGGTACACAACGGCTTCCCTCTGGCAGCTTCCCCTGCCTCAAAAGGTTTCTGCTGGAAGCGGCAAAACTCACCACCTGATCTGAAGTTCCGCTGTGGCACTGGAACAGGCTGCTGCTCAGCCTTCCTCTTCTGTCCCGATGTTGAACCTCTACCAGCGGTCTTAGACGAATTAGCCCTCTCCTGTAAACTGAGATCCACTGCCAGGCGCAGTGCATCCGCATGAGTAGTAGGTCGGAAAGCTCGAACCAAACCCTGAATGTCCAGTCGGAGGCCTCTAACAAACTTATCAGCTCTGGCCGCCTCAGTCGCTATCATCTCGGGAGCAAAGCGGGATAACATGTCAAACTCCGCATCATACTGCTCCACTGTCATGTCACCCTGCTCTAAGTTCAGGAACTCCTGCCGCTTGGCATCTCTCAAACTAGCAGAGAAGAATTTCGCATAGAAACTCTCCTTAAACTGTTGCCACGTGATCTGACTCACATCACCACCTAGCATTCTCACTGTAGTCTCCCACCATGCAGTACCTCTGTCAGTCCACATAAAAACATCACACTGAACTTTCTGATCCTCAGGGCATTTCATGTATCGGAATATGGTCTCCAAAGACGATAACCACAGCTGAGCCCTGGTGGGGTCCTCCAAAGACCCATCGAATGTCGTGGGATTATACTTCCTGAAATCCCTTAGGTGCTTAGCCTCTGCTGACAACTGGTCCGGCACAACCTGGGGCGCAACTGGTACTGGAGCCGGAGCTGGAGCAGGAGCTGGTGCTGGAGCTGGCGGGGCAGGCTGCTGCTGCTCCCGCATCTGCATAATCAAATCTCTAAACCTCTGCTCCATGGCAGCTAGATACGCATGAGTAACTGGTGCAGCCGGGTCAGTGGCTTTGGCTTCGGGTTGCACCTCAGGCTGAACGCGTCCTGCTCCTCTTCCTCGGCCTCCTCGGCCACCCCTACGTGCACCTCTCCTTGGCGGCATTTCCCTAATAACCACCAGTGATCCCTTTAGTCATAAATGGTAATTAACCTTGCAGTTTAACTTAGGTAAGGTAATGCATATAGAGTTATACATATACTTTCATGAGAGCGTACCTGACGAGTGGCAAGGATCGTTTTAGCCATAAGGACACAAAACACAGACTCACATTATAAGTCAGTCTACAGAACCTAAAACTTAGGCTCTGATACCAACTGTAACGACCCAACTTTCCAGATTAAGCTGAGGTCACTACTCAATACTAAGACTCGACCACACAATACAAAATTCATAATAGACCAGTTACAATTTCTTAAAACGTTAGGAATAAAACAACAAAACAGTATCGGGCCCTATTTCAAATCACAGTTACAAAAGTTTTGAATAAAATCTCAAATCATCAAATCCAAAATCCTCAAAACAAATACTCTAACCAAAATACATCAGCGGAAGCGAAAATAAAATCGGACACGTCCATATGGCCTTCACGCATCCTTTCTGCCCCTCGTCGGTCTGCCCCTAGCCGTGCCCTTACCTGAAAAGTTAAGAAGAGAAAGGGTGAGTATAAACATACCCAGTAAGGGACTCACTACTGGGCCCGTTAGGGGACAACAGTTAACTTCCTATTCGGGGGTGCCCTACATAACAGTCTAGTGGTTCCGTAGAACGCACATATCAGTCCAGTGCTCCCGAAGGATGCACATATCAGTCTAGTGCTCCCGAAGGATGCACACATCAGTCTAGTGCTCCCGGAGGATGCACCTATCAGTCTAGTGCTCCCGAAGGATGCACATATCAGTCTAGTGCTCCCGAAGGATGCACATATCAGTCTAGTGCTCCCGAAGGATGCACATATCAGTCTAGTGCTCCCGAAGGATGCACATATCAGTCTAGTGCTCCCGAAGGATGCACATATCAGTCTAGTGCTCCCGAAGGATGCACACATCAGTCTAGTGCTCCCGAAGGATGCACACATCAGTCTAGTGCTCCCGAAGGATGCACATATCAGTCTAGTGCTCCCGAAGGATGCACACATCCGTAAGGCACACTACCCCATAGATGAAGCTAACCGTTACCCCTCAGTCCATACTAAACCGTCCACAACAGTCACACCCCAACGGCATTTATATTACAGTTCCGCCATAGGCTTTGTCAGTCAGATAGAATAGGTTTAAACAACTACCCCCTCAGTTGCTATACGCGTCACCAATTCGCACACCATTAGGGAAAACCCTAGACCCAATCAACTAACCAACCAAAACCGGACTCACTGTCCTTCCCCGTCCAAAGTCCATGATCAACATCCAGACCAATGATTACTACATACTGAACCGTAACTTCAAGGTCCATCAATATAGAATCCCAATCTACAATTAGCAGTCACAGTACCTTTACATCAGACAAAATATAATAACAGTGCTTAACAGTCAACACACATACAGTTATTCAATACAGTCACTAACGTGTAATCCCCTGTGGATTACTACGTTTCCAGCCTCGATCTGAGGTCCAGTAGTAGGAAAACCCTTACCTGATACTCGGTTATGCCCCTCGATCGAATCCACGCTCAACAGATCCACCTAAACGAAACACGAAGGTTTTAGTTGATGACTTTAGTAGAAGTCGTTTTAAAAGGTCAGAAGCGACATCCGTTGACTTACCCAAGGAAAGGAAAACTACCTCCAAACAAGCCTACCGCGAGACCCGAGAACTCAAGCGTCAACTCTGTACTACCTTCAAGGGAGAAAAGTAGGGCCATATCTTATTCCAATATTCAAACTCTAATCGGATGTAGCAACATTAGGGAATTCATCGAAAACAATCCTTACCGAAGACTCACCGTGACCCGGAGCAGAGGAAGGAAGGCTTAGGTGGCTTGGTGAAACAAGAAGCTCGGCTCGGCTTGAAGGCGTTCGGCTCGGCTCGGCTCGGCTCCACCTCGGCTCGGCTCGACTTGGCCTCGGCTCGGCTCGGCTTGGCCTCGGCTCACAGCTCGGCTTGTGGCTCGGCTCAACTCGGCTCGCGGCTCGGCTCAGTGCGGCTCGCGGCTCGGCTCACTCGGCTCACTCGGCTCCAGCCCGCAGCTTGCTCGAATCGGATCCGTTGCTCGGGTCTGGTTTTTGCTCCACCCGACAACGCTCGAGTGAGAGACGTCGACGGCGGACGTGGGTGGCTCTCCTCGGCGTTCAGGGCTTCGTCGGGAACACAGACTGAAGTGGAGCCGTCGACGGTGACAGAGACGGAGGAAGAGGGAGAGCTATCGGCTGCCGGCGGTTGGAAGCGAATCGAGAATGGATGGGGAGCCGCGGCGGACGAACACGATGAAGCTGACGACGCTGGAGGCGGAAAAGGAGACGGAACGTGGCGGGGAAGGTGGAGACGCGGCGTGCACGGAGAAGAGATGGTGGACGGCGGCGCTGAAACGGAATAGAGAGAGAGAGATGGCTGCGGCGCGCGAGGAAGGTGAAAACGAAGAAGACGATGCTGGGGGGAGGAAACGCGCGCCTCTAAGGTTTTTTTCTTAAAAAAAATTTATTATTATATATATATATATAACCTTTTAATAATAATAATAAATAGAATATTATTATATATATTTATATATATATTAATTTTTAAATTTTAATTAATAATAATAATATATAAAATATTATTATTATATATATATATATTAACTTTTAAAAATAAATAAATAATAATAAATACTAATAATAATAATAATATAATTACTATTATATTATTATTATATAAATTTACAAATATAAATTCAGAATTTCAGAAATTAATCCAAAATTTAACATTCTCGAACAATTATATAAAACGTAAGAAAAGTTTACCTCGAAAATTCGGGGCGTTACAATTTTCTAGTTATACAATAAAAAATATTCAACTTGATAATGCTGATAAACTTACATCCTAATCATTTAATAATTATTGCATGTCAATTGGGATAAATATTGAACATCTTGTAGCTCATGTTCACAATTGATTGTCAGACCATTACAATTGATTGTCAGACCATTATTTATGAGACCATTACTTATGAGAGTAAAACTTCTGTTATCTATATGGAGTCATGCTATTTTGCATGCAGCGTCACTTATACGCATAAGACCGACATCTTATCATAAGTACTCCCCAGTACAATTAGCTTATGGCCAATAGCCAAATATTTCTCATTTAAGAATTTTTTGTTGTGTAGTATATGTTTCAATTTTTCCACCACAACGTACTAAAATGGGACCTCAAAGAAGGTAATTAGGAATATGTGTCGGATTTAAATCCCCATCAATTATCAGATATCTTGAACCCCTGACTAGGGATGTTTTTACTGCACGATTTGATGATTGATGGGGTTCAAGATATATTCTAGCATTATTAATAAGGATACAATTATCATATATTCAACTAAAATTAATAAGTTGGGATTGTATCAACTGCTTTATTTGAATCCCCATCAATTATCATATATTCTAGCTGCAAAGGCTTCGTTTAAAATTGAAATCCCAACTTAGCAAGTTGATACAATTAATGAATCAGCGTTGCACCAAAAGCGTGGTAGGCCAATAGGTTCAAAGGATAAAAATTCTCGAAAAAGAAAAGTGATCAATAGTCGAAATGACTTAATTGACAATAGAAACATTCAAGAAAAAGTCCTGGACACGACTAATGGTAAAAATGTTAAAGAGATTCAAGTGTATGAAAATAACAATGAGATCTCGATAAATTATACCATGATAGAAAAAATATATGGAATAGAACTGATGCCGTTGTGGACAACATTTTTGCGTATAATGTTGTACATAATATCATTCATGAAAATGAAGATTATGAAACTAAATCTATTGACGAATGTCATAATAGAAAGGATTAGCCCAAGATGAAAGAAGTCATCCAAGCAGAATTGAACTCACTTACGAAACGTAAAGTTTTTAAACCTGCAGTTCATACACCTAAAGGTGTAAAACCTGTGGGATTTAAATGGTTATTTGTGCGTAAAAGAAATGGAAATAATGAGGTCACTAGATATAAAGCACGACTTGTTGCACAAGGATTTTCTCAAAGATCGATCATTGATTATGAGAAAACATATTCTCCTGTGGTGGATGCTATTACATTAAGATATTTAATTAGTCTAACTATATGTGAAAATCTTGAAATGTATCTTATGGATGTAATTACAGCATACCTGTATGGATCTTTGAAAAATGAAATCTATATGAAAATCCTTGAAGGATTTAAGTTACCTGAATCATATAATTCAAACTCTAAAGAATTATGTTCAATCAAATTACAAAGATCATTATATGGATTGAAACAATTAGGATGAATGTGGTACAATCGCTTAAGTGAATATTTATTGAAAGAAGGTTATCAAAATAATCTAATTCGTCCATGTGTTTTTATTAAGAAATCACAGTCAGGATTTATGATTATTTTGTATATGTTGATGATTTAAATATAATTGGAACTCCTGAAGAGCTTTCAAAGACAATAGAATATCTCAAAAAAGAATTTGAGATGAAAGATCTTGGCAAAACAAAATTTTTCCTTGATTTCCAAATCGAGCATTTAGCCGATGGAACTTTTATTTATCAATCGACATATACAAAAAGGATATTAAAAAGATTCTACATGGACAAAGCACACTCATTAGACATTTCAATGGTAGTTCGATCACTAGATTTAAAGAAGGATATCATGAAGAATTACTTGGTCCTGAAGTAGCATACCTTAGTGTAATAGGCGCACTGATGTATCTTGCTAATAACACGAGACTAGATATAGCATTTTCAGTAAATTTATTAACAAGATATAGTTCTTCTCCAACAAAAAGATATTGGAATAGAGTTCAGCAGGTGCTTCGTTATCTTCGAGGGACGATTGATATGGGTTCGTTTTATTCAAACAAATCAAACTTTGATCCAATTAGTTATGCAGATGCTGGATGTTTATCTAATCTACATAAAACAAGATCTCAAACAGGTTATCTGTTTACATATGGAAGAACTGTTATATCTTGACGATCTGTAAAGCAAACCATTACGGCCACTTCATCAAATCATGCAGAAATTCTTGTAATTCATGAAGCTAATAGAGAATGTGTATGGTTAAGGTCAATGACTCATCATATTCAAGAAACATGTGGTTTGTCTTCAAGTAAAAATTTATCAACAATATTATTTGAAGATAATATCGCATATATAGCACAAATCAAATGAGTGTATATAAGAGGAGATAGAAAAAGCATATCTCACCAAAACTCTTCTATACACATGACCTTGAAGAAAATGGTGACATTAGTGTTCCACAAATTTCTTCAAAAGATAACTTGGTGAACTTATTCACAAAGGCATTACCCACATCAACATTTGAAAAGTTGGTGCACAACATTGGAATGCAACGACTTAGGGAACTCAATGATGTATTCATAAGGGAGAGTAGAAATATTGCCCTTAAGGAATAGAAATATTGCACTCTTTTTTCCTTGATTATGGTTTTTCCCATTGGGTTTTCCTAGCAATGTTTTTAATGAGGCAGTTATTAATGTATAAAAATGATGTACTCTTTTCCCTTTACTAGGATTTTTTTTCCCATTGGGTTTTTTTCTAGTAAATTTTTAACGAGGTATTTATTTTTATACAATATGGATATCTAAGGGGGAGTATTGTAAATATAATTATAGATATCCATAACCTATACATAGGTTACCAATTTTCGTATAACTCTTCTATCATTCTATGTTATAACATTCATCCCATTAGATTCCATAATGTAACCTATATCATTATATATATTATAAATAGAGATGTGTGGTGTCTTTGTAAGATACACCGCAATTGAGTTCAATTGTTCTCTTTATCATCTCTTATCTATTCTTCTTTTTGGTTGTTTCATTATTTTTATTTAGCTTCTTTGTTCTTTATTTTATAACATGAATGAATTTTTATGAAAAAAGAAAATAGAGAAAAAAAATAGTGGTAAGCACAAATGCTTACTTATAGAGTAGTAAAGTATATTTTTTTAAATTATTTATCGAAGAATATAATAAAATTGTAATTATAAGAGATAGTCGTTGACGTGGTCTATAAATAAGAAAACACCGCCAAAAAGTGAAAATGATGGTTAACCAAATTTTAATATATATACAATGCTACAAAAGGAAAAAAAACAATTAAAGAATAGTTTAACGAAATTAAAACCAACACAAAAAAATATAAAGAAGAATGAGAAAATTAAGAAATATACATAATGGAAAATTCTAAGTTTATTTAGAGGAATATATAACTATTCATAGAGCAACTTTAGATTTGAATTCTAATTTTATTTTACGAGAAACATATATATCAATACCTAGTTCTCATAGACAAACCAAATTTTATTTTGTAAGGTATATAATATATCTTGATAGATTTATTAATCAACAAACTTAACCTTTCCTAACTTATAAACACCAATAAGTAAAAAAAAAAAAAGGTTGATTGCAACACTTGGAGAAAAAGAGAGAAAAAATAATAAAGAAAAAAGAGATAAAGAGACACTTGTAAAAAATTGAGACCTTAATTAAAGAAAATAGGAAAAAATAAGGAAGAGATACCTAGTGAAAAAAGGTGGTCCTAATTCAAAAAATTAAAGAACATGTACATTTAAAAAATAGAAAAATATTGAAAACTATTTATTAAATGGAGCAAAATTCATCTAACTTGTTTAAATATTTTTTGTCCAAATGCTTAATTTAAATTTCAAAAATAGCAAAATATTGAGTCCTAAAATAGACTTAATTTAGTCCAAATGCTAAATAATGCCCAAGTCCATATAGATGGGTTCAGGGATGGAATTAATGCCCAAAAGTTTCGAGGTACGTTCTCAACATAGTTGCTTTATGTTATTGAGAATTTAACTTGTTAGGTGTTAAGCTATTTAAGTTTGAAGAGAAAAAGAAAAGAAAAAGAAGAATATAAGTTTTATAATAATATAATATAAAAAAATTATATTACTTTTTTTTAAACCCTAAATTCTTTCTCCTTCTTCTTCATCCCAACAGACAATCCCCCCCTCTCAATCTTCCTCCTTCTTCGTTTCAGCCGACCGCCACATTTCGCCGTCTGCCTCCGTCTCGTTTGCCCTCCGTGCGCAGCCCCTCACCCTCTTCTTCTTTCTACGTTCCTTCTTGTTCTAAAGTCGATGCCTCACCACAATTCTTCCTCCCAATCCGTTGTCAGCTCAAGCCGTCAACCCAAGCAGTTCCTCCTTCTGACCGTCATGCGTCTCTTCGTCCACGCAAGCAGCCATCGATCGTCGTCTCCGTCTGCGCGTCCAGTTCGCCGCTGCCCGTCGAATTTCAGAACTCAATGCCTTATACTCATCATTAGATTCAGTTCGTGCGTAGTTTTTTCTCATTGTAAATCTTGTGGTCAGGATAAATGGTGGATTATTTTGATTGTTATGCTTCGTATCTTTTTCGAGTTGCAAGTGTTGGATTAATTAATTGGTTAGTTGTTTGTTGATCCTTTAAGGTGTTGTTAGGTTATAGCGCTCGAATACCTTAAGTTCCAACTAGTTTGATTGAAGTTCAATTCTCCATTACTTTGGTATGTTTGTGGCATTTACGCTTAGGTGAATTAAACAAGGGACTTTATTGGTGAAAGTGTTTGATTTTGTCTTGCCATCATGTTTAGGTTGATTTTACTTTACCATCATGTTTAGGGCCCGAAGATAGTTTTTTTCTATAGTTTTGGATGTTATTTGAATTTAAACATGATTTATGAAATGATTTTTCGTTTTGATAACGTGTCTTGGTAGTAAAATAATGACCTCAGCTTAGTTTGAAAAGTTGGGTCGTTACAAGGGGTCAAGTCCATAGATCAACCAAGCCCATCTGAAAACTATACAAATATAAAGGAGTTTTCACGCAAGGTTTAGAAAATTTTACAAAGGCTTGGAGAGAATTCTCCAACCAGAAGACTATAACTCTTAAAACTGACCACTCGTGCAAGCCTCTCTTGATGATATATAGGCTCACTCATGCAAGCCTCTCTTAAAGACAAGACAATACTCCAGTTTGACTCACTCATGCAAGCGCCTCTTGAAGATACAAAGACAAGACAAGATTCCAGTTTGTTTCCATACATCAAGCATATGCATTCAATCGAGAGAGAATTAGAGGATCAAGTATATTTCTCCATAAACCCCATATATATGTGCATGTGTGTGTGGGTGCATGCGTGTGTGTGTGCGTGTGCGTGTATCTGTGTCTATGTCTGTGCGTGTATTATCATGTTAAAACTCTTATTTAGCTTATTTTAAATGCAAACATGTTATTTCAACTAGTATTAAAAAAATGAGTTGAGTTTATAACATAAAATATTATATTTCTAAATTTTTTTATATGTATTTAATATAATTCTACATTTTCAAATTTTTGAATGTTCTTCAAAAAGAAAATTTGAATTGTCTGTCAAACGCTACTAAACTAATTAATCAAAGAACATAAAACATAATTTAGATTCTCTACCAAACATCTTCATATACCCACATTTATTGAACTAATAATAAAAAACTTGATTCATATAAAAAAAATTCATGAACTTTGTCATTTATTTTTACATTAGTCATTATTTTAAAAATAGCAATGAAAAAGTGAAATAGTTGTAAATTACCTTTGGTGTTATTTAGTTAACAACTATAGAATAGTTGGAAGAACAGTAAGAACAAATAACCCAAAAAGCTTTGTTAACCTAGTTCGGTAAAACCCGCCTATGTTTGGATAGCTTTTAGTAGATATTGTTAAGATTCAAATGAGTAAACACAAGAATCTAATGAAAATAAATCAAACTCCCTTGAAGTAGATGACCCGAAATCAACTGATTTAATCTTATTTTTATCTCTTATAAATAATATACCAGAACCACTAATGAAGATATCATGTACTCTTCATAAAATATTAAAGAAGGTAAAGAATTACCTTGGTACAGGTTTTTTCCGCAATGAATAAATCTTCTGAAACTAGTGCGAAAAGAACTAACTTGATTGGTAAGGATCTTCTTCTTTTATAGCGCCAAGAAGCAACTTGAAACCGGTAGATCTTTTAAATAAATTCATGTATGGCATTTCAATTCATGTATGGCATTTCTTTTAAAGATAAAGGATATTTAATTTAAAAAGATAAAAGATCTAAAAAGATTCAAGGAATATCTTTTATCTTTTCTTTAAATGCCTAGAAGATCATTTATCTTTTTTTTAAAATAAAAAGAAACTAATTTAAATATAGGGGTCTTTTCGAAAATATAACAAAGCGGCAAAATATTTATACTGTATAGAAAAATTCCAAAAATGGAAAAAACCCATAGGCCCACAATGGAAAATACAATTATTGTCCCGTCAACCACGCCGTCAACAATGCACGTAATATATTTGGTACACGATCGTTTAGATTTGGCTATTGTTTGGAACACAATCATTTAGATTTGGTCATTTAGATTTGGATAGCCAAATCTAAACGATTTATTTTTTCAATTCTATCATTTAATTTGGTTACATGATCGTCTAATTTGGTTACACGATCGTTTAGATTTGGCTACCCCAAATCTAAACGTTTTTTTTTTTCAAAATTTGGTACACGATCGTTTAGATTTGGCTAAACGATTTTTTCAAGATTCTTTTGCTACATGATCGTTTATGATTATTTACACAAACCTTTATTTTTTCAAGATTCTTTGATACACGATCGTTTAGATTTGGCTAAACGATTTTTTTAATTCTTTTGGTACAAGATCATTTTTTTACACGATCGTTTAGATTTGGCTACTTCAATCTAAACGATTTTTTTACAAGATTCTTTATACACGATCTTTTAGATTTGATTACCCTAATCTAAACGATGTAAAAAAAGATGAGGAAAAGAAGAAAAACAATGGAAAGAAATCGCAGCGAAAAAAAAAGAAGAAAAAAGAACGACGATAGAAAAAAGTTGCAAAGAAGAGAAGAAGAAAAACGAAAGGGCAACCCTGAAATATTTAAAAAAAAATGACTAATTTTATGGGCTATACAGACCATAAATATTTTAGTAATTTGTTATATTTATAAAAATTTCCCTTAAATATAATATTAATTTTTATTTTCTACCACAATCTTTCAAAACTAGAAACGAAAAGCAGAAGGTTCTAAAACAGTAATGAGTTTGTTCACATGGAAATTTATCATAATTTTTCTTAATCTTTAAGGGTGCGTTTGGGGGAAGGGTTGAGTAATGGAAGGGTTAGTGTTATGATAAAAACTAGGTAAACCCTTGTTTGGGGAAAGGGTTTAGAAATGTAGTTTTATGATAAGAGGTGTTTGGGGGAAGGGTTATGTGGGAGGGTTATGATAGTGTTATGAATAAGATGTATTTGGAGAAAGGGTTAGGTGGGTAGTTTTATGAGAATTTTATGATAAGATGTATTTGGGGGAAGAATTAGGCGGGTAGGTTTACGTGGAATTTATGATAAAATTTATTTGGGGAAAGTGTTATGTGGGTTGGGTTATGAATTTTTTTTTTATGTAGTAATTTTTTTTAAGTGACATTGTAAATATAATGTAACGCCCCGAACTTTCGAGGTAAAATTTTTTTTTTCGTTTTATATAAATTTTCGGGAATGTTAAATTTTGAATTAATTTCTGAAATTTTGAATTTATATTTGTAAATTATATAATAATAATATAATAGTAATTATATTATTATTATTATTAGTATTTATTATTATCCTTATATATAATTTAATATTAATATTTTCTATTATTATTATTATTATTAGTATTATTATTATTAATTAATTTTTTTTAAAAGTTAATATATATATGTATATAATAATACTTTATATATTTTTATTATTATTAATTATGATAAGTAAAATTAATATATATATATATATATAATAATATCCTATTTATTATTATTATTAAAAGTTATATATATATATATATATATAATAATAAAATTTTTTTTAAAAGTAACCCTAACCCGCGCGAGCCCCCCATCCAAATTTTTTTCTTCTTCGTTTCGTCTTCCTCAGCGCCGCAGCCGACTCTCTCCCTCTCTCTCCTTTCCGTTCAGCGCCGCCGTTCGCCATCTTCTCTCCGTTCAACGCCGCCGCCCGTTGTTCTCTCCTTTTCCTTCCGTCGCGCACGTCTCCGTCTCTTCCACGTCGTCAAAGCTGTCCGCCGCGGCCTCCCTCTATTTCGGATCTCCTCTCGGACTCACGACGCCAGCCACCGACTTGCGCCCCACCTTCCGCCGACGCCCAGTCGCTCTCCGTCGCATTGAAGCGAAGCTTTTCCGTCGTCGGACGCCGGAGGCCGATGTTCGTGGTCGCCCCGGTTCCAAGCTGACCCGACCCGAGCCACAAACAAATCGAGCCGAGCCGCGAGCTACCCGAGCCGAAAACCAAACCAACCCAAGCCGTAAGCCGCAAGCCGAGCCGAGTAGCGATCCGAGCCAAGCCGCGAGGCGCGAGCCGAGCCGAGTAGCGATCCGAGCTGAGCCGCGAGCTGCGAGCCGAGCCGAGGATCGAGCCGCGAGCCGAGCCGCGAGCCGAGTTGAGTCGAAGCTGAGCCGAGCTGAGCCGAGGATCGAGCCGTGAGCCGAGCCGCGAGCCGAGTTGAGTCGAAGCCGAGCCGAGCCGAGCCGAAGCCGAGCCGAGCTCCTTGTTTCACTGAGCCACCTAAGCCTCCCTTCCTTCACTCCGGGCCACGGTGAGTCTTCGGTAAGGATTGTTTTCGATGAATTCCCTAATGTTGCTACATCCGATTCGAGTTTGAATATTGGAATAAGATATGGCCCTACTTTTCTCCCTTGAAGGTAGTAAGGAGTTGACGCTTAAGTTCTCGGGTCCCGCGGCAGGCTTGTTTGGAGATAGCTTCCCTTTCCTTGGGTAAGTCAACGGGTGTCGTTTCGGACCTTTTAAAACGACTTCTACTAGAGTCATCAACTAAAACCTTTGTGTTTTCGTTTAGGTTGATCCGTTGAGCGTGGATTCGATCGAGGGGCATAACCGAGTATCAGGTAAGGGTTTTCCTACTACTGGACCTCGGATCGAGGCCGAAAACGTAGTAATCCGCAGGGGATTACACGTTAGTGATTGTACTGAATAACTGTATGTGTGTTGACTGTTAAGCACTGTTATTATATTTTGTCTGGTGTAAAGGTACTGTGACTGCTATCTGTAGATTGGGATTTTATGTTGATGGACCTTGAAGTTACGGTTCAGTATGTAGTAATTATTGGGCTGGATGTTGATCATGGAGTTTGGACGGGGAAGGACAGTGAGTCCGATTTTGGTTGGTTAGTTGATTGGGTCTAGGGTTTTCCCTAATGGTGTGCGAATTGGTGATGCGTATAGCAACTGAGGGCGTAGTTGTTTAAACCTATACTATCTGACTGACAAAGCCTATGGCGGAACTGTATTATGAATGCCGTTGGGGTGTGACTGATGTAGACGGTTTAGTATGGACTGAGGGGTAACGGTTAGCTTCATCTATGGGGTAGTGTGCCTTACGGATATGTGCATCCTTCGGGAGCACTAGACTGATGTGTGCATCTTTCTGGAGCACTAGACTGATATGTGCATCCTTCGGGAGCACTAGACTGATATGTGCATCCTTCGGGAGCACTAGACTGATGTGTGCATCCTTCGGGAGCACTAGACTGATGTGTGCATCCTTCGGGAGCACTAGACTGATACGTGCATCCTTCGGGAGCACTAGACTGATACGTGCATCCTTCGGGAGCACTAGACTGATATGTGCGTTCTACGGAACCACTAGACTGTTATGTAGGGTACCCCCGAATAGGAAGTTAACTGTTGTCCCCTAACGAGCCCAGTAGTGGGTCCCTTACTGGGTATGTTTATACTCACCCTTTTCTCTTCCTTAACTTTTCAGGTAAGGGCACAGCGAGGGGCAGACCGACGAGAGGCAGGAAGGACGCGTGAAGGCCATATGGACGCGTCTGGTTTTCTTATCGCTTCCGCTATGTATTTTGTCAGAATATTTGTCTTGTGGTTTTGAACTGATAACTTGAGTTTTATTTGAGACTTTTATGATTGATTTAAAATAGGGTCCGAAACTGTCTTTTTGTAATGTTTCTAATGCTTTTAATGAATCGTAACTGGTTCGTTTTAAATTTTATGTTGAATGGTCGAGTTTTGGTATTTGGTAGTGACCTCAGCTTAGTCCGGAAAGTTGGGTCGTTACATATAAGTAAGAAATTATTATTGCATATTTTTTTACGAAATCATCGAACCCCTATTATTGGAAATAATTTTTTCTATGTGTAATGTTATTAAATTAGTAAAGACAGTTGTCCAATTTGTTTACAAATTGTACTAATTTTATTCTAAGTCATTTTTTAGAAATACAAATTATTTATTGCCTATTTGTAATTAGCGATAGTAGCGTACTTTTGGTTTTAACATATATAATTATGTGGTCTAACGCATGGGTTCATATTTATAATTATTCATTAAATCAGTTACTATGTAGCAGTTGAACGCCATATTGCTCAAATTGTTACGATTTTCGTTAATTTTAAAAAACATTTTCAATAGAATTAAAGGGATATAGAAGGGAGAAAAAGATAACATATGCATAAACAGTAAAGTACATACGGAAAAAAAATTGTGTACAATAGGAAAAAAAATAACAGTCAATAACATAGTGGAAGTCAAGTTAAGAAAAAAAACCAAGAGCGAAGTAGAAACATAAACTATTTGGAAATGTCTCGTAGGATGACTCTACAAAAGCCCTTCCTCTCATTCTCAGGCATCAGTACGAAACCCTGCATGTCGTCCATACGAGACAAAAGGTGCCTTTGCAACAACGCCCTATCCGAACTCGTTAGTTCCGACATCTCATGCAATATGCGAAAGAATTCCCGGTGCACATGGTTGTCATTAATAAGGGCGCATGCAAGCCAATCCACAATCGTCCTGAGTTGGTCGTTCGTACACTCCAGTACCATATGTATGATTTCAAGCTCCGCCTCTCGTTGGCTTCCCCTTTTCCTCTTCAATTCGCTCGATCCGACCCTACCCTCAGACGCGCGAGAAGGTCGTGATGCGCGTACATCCTCCTGGACATGTCAATCCCTTGGCTATACATTGATGGGAACTTCTCGTTTCCATCAGGAATGTCAACACCTCATACCCAGCAGGCTCGTTAGACCCCACGTTCGCGAACGTCTCAGCGAAGCGACCCGTCGCTCTATCGCAGCCGAACATATATGCAAGTTCGTCGTAATAGGGAAACAGTTTGTTAAGGAGCCTCTTCGCTGCAGATGCGACTGCATAAAAAAGAGGACCAATTAAAAATACTCATACGAAATTTGTGAAGTAAATGTAGATTGGGCAAGTAGCATGCGTTTAATTTATGTTTCTTACCCTAACCCAGCTATCCAAGATTTCCTTCTCCACAATTATGCATTTTGTGTCGTCGTTCCAACCGAATCCACTGCATGTTGTCCCCCGCATTTCTGCGATGGCCTGGAATGTCCGCTTCAATGTCTTTATTCGACAGTCGATTACAGTGGTTGCAGGGACCTAACATCCTAGTAATTTCTCGACCATCATGCGTACCAATTGTGTAAGGTAACCCGGCCAGAATGAACTGTTGTTCGATTTCCACCCCTTCATGAACACCAAATCTACTAAACACTCTTCAAGAGTGCCCTCCTCCTCCTTCCTCCATACATGCTTCGACGCATACGATGATGTAGCCATACTGAGAATGACAGACAATAAACTATTCATGGAACCCGTTAGTAATTTGACATTTGGACATTTATGAAACAGAAACGAAGAGGAAACAATACTATGACATATAATATATGTAAACAATTCATACTTACATTACATATAAAATAACAGCAAATTAGAAAACAACCGATGGGTTCTAATTTTAAATGCAATTTAGTTAAGCATTACGCAACTGCCATTTTATGAACATTGCTTCAGCTAAATCGTCACGCCAGTTAGACCACTCAATTGTTGTCTCAATGAACAGAATGTCTTCTGTAGCGGTCGTCGTGGCGTATGCAGAGTCCGCCTCGTCAAGTTCGTAAATGTTGTCACAATTTTTCATTACTTTATTTATCAAATTATGTAGCAAGCAACATGCAAGGATGGTGCGACATTGCACTTGGAGGGGATAGTATGACTTCCCACGAAGTATTGCCCAACAACCCTTAAGAATACCGAAAGCATGCTCAATCACATTTCTTGTCGAAGAGTGCTTCATGTTGAAGTATTCCTTTGCAGTCGTTGAGGCATTTCCATCACCACGCCACTCTTGCAAGTGGTAGCGTTGGCCTCTATATGGGGCGAGAAATCCCTCAGCATTTGGATAACCCACATCGCATAGATAATAATATCCCATACCAAAAAGCAATCCTCTATGGGCATTCCATAGGTAACTTCAAAAATGGCAACGAAAATGATAATTCTAAATACCCTTTGGCACTTGAAAGTCATTTTTTCGGGCAAGGGCATTCCAAAGAATTCATGAGTCTGCTCGGATCCTTCTCAACCGGCGAGGACATATACGAAGTCCCCTTTGGTGTCGCAAACGCCGAGTACATTAGTTGCAATTTCTCCCTTCCGCGTTCTAAACGTAGGGCGATCTGTTGCTGGCACGTTCACTTTTATGTACGTCACGTCCAATAATGCCCCAAGGCAATTCTGCAGTTTAGACAAAGCGACTTACATTAATGTGACATATTGATATGTGACAAACTTACCACATGTACTACGCCCACCTCAAAATACTTCCAATGTTGATCAGTGCAGTTGTTTGTTACTAGGACAGGTTTCTTTATCATCTCGTCGTATAGTCGTACCACAGCAAACACGACGAGGTTAAAATGTCCTGAGTCTGTCTCTCCAGATCGTACAAATTTCTGTTGAATTATGCGGTTCTTCACGTTATGCACAAGGACGTACAAGAACATCGCAACCATTTCCTCAACATCGACAATCTCTATCCACGAAAGACCAGCTACAATCTTAAGTAAATTGCATAGAATTATTAATGTTCGCCTGTCAATGCGGGTGATTTCACGACACACAAGATGGGACTTGTGTATCATCTGAAAGTACGCAAGCTGCCTAATTCTATGCCTTGTATTGTAGGGTGTCTGTGGGAGACGCTTATTGTCGTTCATTAGTGCCTCCAACATTAGGAGCATCTGACATTGGGTCATTGTGAACGCAATTAGGACTCCAAGAAGGATTTGTTGATCCATTACAAAGTATGTAATGTTTCTTAAAACATACGTACTAAGTAAATTAGTACAATATCGATATACATTGTGAAAACATCACTAATGAACATTTAAATCCCTAATGAAAGCTTATTATGTACTTAGTAAAACCCTAAACTTAGTTTGTGTAACATACAACAAATAACTTGTTTATAACATTATTTTAAAATACGGGTTGCGGTACAATTTTATGAAATTGTAAGTACAATTCTATGTGTGATAGGTATTATAGAAATAGTATGTGGTAGAAGTACGTACTCGTAAAAATAGTATTTTAAAAATACTATGTTTGACAATTGTATGTGTCAAAGTGAAGGACAAATTTCAATTAGTTAAACACATTTTTACATGTTATTAAATGTGTATTCAATTACCTTTTACATCTACTTAATTTAATGACTATTGAAACTTATGATCATATTTAAAAAACACTACTAATTGTGAAGTTACAAAGTTATTTGTATTACTTAGAATGATTGTTAAAAAATATATAACTTTTTCCACTTAAAAAATTCGTGAAGTTATCAACCCTATTACATACAATGGTTGAAAATCTCATTTTAGCTTATTATTGTTATGATATGGTAGTAGGAAAATTTTTATATTTTTTAAATGAGAATTGTTATGAATTAATTGGATAGTTATAGTAATGAAAATGAAGACATTGGTATGGTCATTTTTTCAAAAAATAGTGTTGCACATGAAAGTTAAAAATAAACACAAATTTAAAACATAGAATGAAAGATAAATACTATTAATTCATTAAATACATGAACTGTCCATGAAAAGAATTTATTACAAACCAATATTGTATAGTCTATAAATAGGCCTTAACTACATAATTTCTATTGTAATGAAATAAAAAAATACATTATCAAAATTTCATGTACATATGGCTAAGCCATAATACCTCTTATAAGGGTTGGATGACCGCAGACGTTCTGAAATAATAAAAATAAAAAGTTAGCATACAAGTAAATCCGAAAACATGACACGTTCTTTTAATGTAACATAATTGAAGAAAAATAAATGACAAAAGGAAGGATAGCATACCTTGTACGTAGAAGCCCTGACCCGACATTCAAACGTAAAGAAAACAACATCCAAAACAAAAAATCAATTTTGAAAACAAATGTTAAGTAGCCTCAGAGTTTACAAATCGGTTCAATAACTTGAACCCGATTTCATAGTTGTAGAAACGTCAATTAAGGGGGATTAAAAAAAAGAAGAAAGGAAAAAAAATATGTGATAAACAAGCCAGAAACATAGTTCAAAAAAATAAGGCATAACATAAAAAAGAGGGCGGAAACATAGGTGACAAACAAGGGCAGAAACCGTGGGAAACAGAAGGCATATAAATGGGGAGAAAAACGACAGAATCATAGGTTAAAAAATAGGACACAAACATGGACAAGAGGGCAGCAAAAGAAGAAAGAAGGGCAAAAACCGTAGGAAACAGAAGGCATATAAATGGGGAGAAAAAATGCAGAATCATAGGTTAAAAAAATAGGACACAAACATGGACAAGAGGGCAGTAAAATAAGAAAGAAAGGCAGAAACCGTGAGAAACAAAATGCATAAACATATGGGAGAAAAAAGTCATAAGCATAGGTCATAAAATAGTGCACAAACATACAAAAGAGGCCACAAACATAGGTGAGAAAGTAGGGCAGAAACTATGAGAGAAGAAGGCAAAAACTATCATGAGAAAAAAGAATGAAAAGCTTAGAAGCATTTACCTACGAAAAATAAATTTGGAAAACAAAGGAACAAGGCAAGCAATGACAAATGGAAGTGGTAAATAATAAGAGGAGATGAGGTTTATATAAGAGGATATGGGGACTAAATATGCACATAAATGACCACACCAAAAAAAGGCAGAGGGAATCTCTGCAAAATCAGCCTAAAAGATAAGTCCAACCATAGTCAAAAGTAGGTATTAGAAGCTAGAGAAGTCAAGTACACCATGAAAAGATAAGACAATTGCTTGAAGGGACAAAACATTATTGAGCAAAAATGAATACATTTTCCAAAAGACTAAAATAGAGATTCAAGTGCAGAAACAGTCATCACAATGCAGAAGGCAGAAGATTTCCATTAATTCAGACAAATATAGTCAATTGATATATGTAAAAAATGAATAAATATATCATCAAGCACATTTGATATAAACCAAATCAATGAATCAAAATCAGTAAAAAAAAAAAAATCAAAATTGTAACATGGATTTAGTACTCATCATCGACTGTGTTTCAAAAAAAAGAGTAATGAAACAGAAGTATACCTCTCTAACATGCTCAAGTAAGACCAATTGCCAGCGAAGACAAAGCGTCGAATCTATTCTACATCAGTCCAGGACAACGTTAAACGGCAAATTAAACACCGAGCGGCAAGGAAGGCTTGCTTCAAGGGTAACATGCACATGCATGTTCACACAGAACACGCAAACAAGAGAAAACAAAAAGCGGTTTAAAGGCAACGTCGATGGAGGGCCGCCTTCAACAAACCAACTTTCGTTTTTTGAAGTGAGAGAGACGGATGAGAGAGATTAAGATCAGCATCCAAATCGTGTATGAAACCCTTTTTCAAAAATAACGTGGATAAACGAGTTTTCGAACAAAATTTTGCCACCGGCCGACCTACCCTTCAACGAGTTGACCAAAATCGAACATACAAGTGAATTCGAAGAAGAACAAACGAAAGAAATCGGAAGTCGAAAAGAAGAAAAAAGATTGACGAACAGAGGCGCAATGATGGAGGCGTAAACACGGAGGCCTAAATCGAACATAATACAGGCAATAATGAAAGGGAGGCAGAAGTGAAGGAAGAAGATTGACGAACGGACCCGTAAACACGGTTGAAGGAAGGCGAAAACACAGGTTGAAGGGAGGTGGCAACACGGGTTGAAGGGAGGCGGAACACGGATTGAAAACAGATTTCGACTAAAAGGGTTTGAGAAGAAAAGATTAGAATTAAAACCAGTTTATGGAAACCCTAACACTAGGGTTTCCATAAACCGTGGGCCAAACGAGGATTAAGGTTGGGCTAACCCAAGCCCACAATGTTAACCCTAACCCCAAACAGCCCCTAAAACTTCGTACTATTTCTAAAACATGTAAATAATAGATAATCTTTTTCTATTTTAAATCATACTTTTTTGTTCAAAACTTTAATAGATTTCCAATTCTTGAATAATTATTGCAATTTAGCCCAAAAAAAAAATAAATCACTGATATTCTATTTTAAATATTAAAATACTATTTTCGTATCTTAATTATTATACTTTTCAAATATTCAATTTTATTTTTGGAAAGCTTTCATAAATATAAGTAAATATACAACTCATGATAACAAAGTTCACGAAGTTAGCCATTTTTTAAATATAAAACACTTAAAAAATGTCGTTTAGAATATAAAATCTAAACGATCGTATACAAAAGATAAACGATCTTGTAGCAAAAGAATCTTGAAAATATCGTTTAGCCAAATCTAAACGATTTTGAAATGATTATGTAGCAAAGAATACCAAAACAATCGTTTAGACAAATCTAAACCATCGTGTAGCAAAAAAATCTTTTTAAAAAAATTGTCTAAATTTGACTACCCAAATCTAAACGATCGTGTACAAAATTTGAACGATCGTGTAACCAAATTAAATGATCGTGTACAGAGAATGTTAAAAAAACTCATTTAGATTTGCCCTTCTGTTTTTCTTTTCCTCCTCGTCGTTGCGTTTCTTTCGTCGTCTTCCTACTCGCTATGATTTCTTTCATCATCTTCTTTTTTTTCCTCTTCTTTTTTTCTGTTGCAATTTCTTTCCATCATTTTCTTCTTTTTCTATTCTTTTTTTACGTAGTTTAATCTTTCCACCGTCTTTCTTATTTTCCTCTTTTTTTTCTGCTGTAATTTTTTTCCATCGTCTTTCTTCTTTTCCTCTTCTTTTTTTACGTCTTTTAAATTTGGATAACCAAATCTAATCGACCGTGTACAAAAAATAGCAAAATCTAAAAGATTGTGTATAAAGAATCTTGAAAAAAATCATTTAGATTGGGGTAGCCAAATGTAAACGATTGTGTAAAAAAAGGAAATCATCGTGTAGACAAATCTAAATGATCGTATACTAAAAGAATTAAAAAAAATCATTTAGCCAAATCTAAACGATCGTGTACTAAAGAATATTAAAAAAATAAACGATAGTGTAAAAAAACAATCACCAAAATAATTATAAAAAATCGTTTAGTCAAATCTAAACGATCATGTAACCAAATTAAATTATAGAATTGAAAAAATAAATTGTAGCCAAATCTAAACGACCAAATCAAAATTAAACAATAGAATTGAAAAAATAAGATGTAGCCAAATCTAAACGATCGTGTACCAAATATATTATACGCGCGTTGTTGACGGCATGGCGTTGACGGAGCATTTTTGGTATTTTTCACGGGGTCTGTGAACTTTTTTCGTTTTCGAAATTGTTTTATAGAGTATAAATATTTTATCACTTTGTTATATTTTCTAAAAGACTTCGTAGAAAATCTAAAAAATATATCAACTTAAACTATATTTTCATGGCAATAAAACACCTTAATAGGGGTATTAAAAAAACAGTAAATTTTAATAAAAGCATGCGAATTCAAATATAAATTTTAAAAGTATTTGATGAAAATATGTGAAAATTACCATGTTTTCGGTTGTTAACATAAAAAATATATATATATATTTAAAAGATTATAATTTTTTTGAATATGTGCATTATTATAATGTGTTTATTTTTAAAAAATTGAAATAAAAAATAAATCATAGCCAACATTATATTAAAGAAATAAATCTGAAACTAACTAATTTCGATATAGGATAAACCAAAACACATACGAATTGTATTCCATAAATAACTATTGGTCTTCTTTACGATAAAATGTAAATATTTGTGCTACGCAAATACAATATATCGTTACAATCGATAACCTGACCAATATAGATTATCCAATCCAATTCTTACAGTTTGGGTTGACCCAACCAGACCCGATTATATATATATATATATATATAATCTAAAAATAGAAGGGAAAAAGTTTTGAAATTCAGGTCAAATTTGTCTCGAGATCACCCGAAATTTGAAACTAGGGGCAAATTTGCTAAATATTTATCCTTATATCTAATATTTCATTAATTCTCAAATGTAGAAAGTTGTCTCTTTTACCCACAAACCAGATGGCCCTTAATATGTGTTCATTTATTCCTTTAATAGGATGAATTTGAACTTTGAAATCTTTATCAACTTTTTAAAAAGGAAAATTTAAAGAAAATCAATCTACCAATTCAATCCGAATTTTTTGGGTTGAGCATTCTTTTTTTTTTTTTCCAACTTGTATACTTTGGATTGGTACATAATTTTCTAATTTTTAAGGTACTCCATTTGCAACTAACTCCACCCCTAATCACAATCAACACTGACATTGAAAAAAAATAGGGTGGAATTACTTCTCGTTTGAATTTCAGAGAGAAAATTGTCAATTGTCTAGACCTTAAATAACAATTATCATCCACATTGTTTAGATGCAAACCACGCCAATGATTGTTACATGACAATTATGAATCAAACAAAGTTAAAGAACTCTCACAACGAGACAACATTTATATTTATCAAATTTCATTGAATGGGGATGAAAGATTACATTTGAGAGGGCATTTTCAAAATATTCATAAAATCTTGTATGTAATTTACCATAACTTTAATGGTTTATTATTATTGCTGTCATTATTTTGCGTATATTATAAACTGAACCATAAAATTTGTTAGACTGAATCCGAACTATGAACAGCGAACAGCCCTCTACTCCCAATGCACAACTTATTCTATAGAACTATTTTTGAAAGAAACGGAGAAAAGAATTAAAAAAAATAGTTCACGTAAAGAAAAATGGTGATTAAGATGGATAAACAATATGAGGTGTAATCTACGGTAACCCATTAATTGTTAATTAATTAATTAATTAATCCAAAAAAATTGACAGCTAATCTCTGCGAAACGTAACTCTCTTCAATTTCAGCTCTCACTTCTCAATTTCCCGTTTTTGGGACCCGCGATTTTCTCTCCTCTCCCCAAAAATATCACTCATCCCTTCAATTTCTATATAAATTTCTACTAAAAAACCTTAATTTTCAATCCAATCCTAACAAATTTAAACCCACTCCAGATTTTGATTTTCCTAACCTAAGGTGTAAATCTCCTCATTTTCCACCTTCTTTTACTTGATTGCGTATATCATTCATCAATTTTCGATTTTTTTTATAAGAACCGTTTTGGTTCTGTTAGATTTAGATCTGGAATTGTTTGGTGGGTTAGTCCTCACTTTCTTTGCTCAAAAGCTTTCTACTTTTCGTGTTTTTGAAGTTTTTTCTTCATTCTCTTTCTCTTCAAGTCGTTGTAATTTGGTCTATTCATTCTTATATTCAATTATTTTGTTCATTTTTTTAATACCCATCTTATAAATTCCTATATAAAAGGCATTGGTAGCAACTTAGATTTTCCAAGCAGCTGGATTGAAGCTTAGAATTTGGGGAATTTGATTTGAAGGGTTGGATTTTTTTTTTCTGGTTGTTTTTGGTTTGACTTTATTGCATCACATTTCTAATGTGATACATTCTTTATTTTGCATCAAATCCTAGTCTCTTATCTGTTTTAGTTTTTGGTTTTTATAATGAAAAATTTGAACCATTTTGGTTGGTTTTGTTTTTTTTTTTTTTTTTTTTTTTTTTGGAATTCAATTGTGATGTTTGATGATCTTGATGATCCAGTGTTTGAAGTGAAGATCTGAGGTAATGGCTAAAGAGGGTTCCAATGGAAATTCTCATATTTCCTCAAAGCCACCACCGACTCCATCTCCTTTGAGAAGTGCCAAATTTTTTCAGGTATCATTGTTTTGTATTTTTCTTTTCCCTTTTTAATGTTTTCGTTTTTGCTCTGTTTCTTTTTGCTGTATGATTTTTGTTTGACGTTATGTTTTTACTTTTTCTGTGTCGAAATTTGGCATATTTCTGTTGTAATGTACAATGGTTTTGTATATTTTTGAACCGACTTGTGATCGGGTTCAAATCTGAGAAAACAACAATGGGAAGAGCCTGTTTATGTTCCGTAATTGTGAAGTCAAAGATTATTCTTATGAAAATTGGGGATCTAAGATGTTTATGAGCAGGATGGGTTTTGGGATATCTTTTATTGAAACAAAGAGAGATGTTTATTAAAGTGGTGCGGGGGAGAAATGTGAACAATGTATAAATCCAAATTGAAGATTTTGCATCAAACTAAATTTGAATCTTATTGGAAGGCTTTCATTGGAATTTTCTATTCCTTGATCTCTTGTTCAGCATGGTTAATTTCCTTAACCATATTGTGATCTTGCTATATGGCAGGCAAATATGAGAATTTTGGTGACTGGAGGAGCTGGGTTCATTGGCTCACACCTGGTCGACAAATTGATGGAAAATGAGAAGAATGAGGTACCTTCTTCAGTACTTTAGCTGCTGTTTCTGTACTTCTCGAACCATTGTTTATATTCCTAGTAGTGAATTGGCCTGTTCTTGATGATGTTGGTTGCTATGACATGACATTCTGTTTCTTGGCTTTTTAGGTTATTGTTGCTGATAACTACTTCACCGGATCGAAGGATAACTTGAAAAAGTGGATTGGCCACCCGAGATTTGAGCTTATTCGACATGGTATTCCTTTGTTTTTTTTCTGGTTTTTCGTTGAATGTTACTTGAAGGGCATGTGGAATCTCTTTTTGTTTCCCTGATTTACACCATTTCTCAATTTGTCTAACCCACAGATGTCACTGAGCCGTTGTTGATTGAAGTTGACCAAATATACCATCTTGCTTGCCCGGCATCTCCAATTTTCTACAAGTACAACCCTGTCAAGGTCTGTTTCCAAATTCCATATGTTTTCAGTCAAAGATAATACAATCATCATATTTGAAGATATCTATTGTTAAGAGTCTAATGAATGGAGCGTAGCTCATGTTGCAAATTTTTGGTGATCTGACCTTCTGAGTGGTATTTTGACAGACTATTAAGACGAATGTAATCGGCACA
The DNA here is from genome assembly GCF_025177605.1 of Cucumis melo. Taxonomy (NCBI): domain Eukaryota; kingdom Viridiplantae; phylum Streptophyta; class Magnoliopsida; order Cucurbitales; family Cucurbitaceae; genus Cucumis; species Cucumis melo. The sequence goes on from NC_066865.1 coordinate 5,780,585, forward strand.
CTGAACATGCTGGGACTTGCCAAGCGGGTTGGAGCAAGGTTTTTGCTACATCCACTCTACCTCTAAGTTCATTTACATTTTTCTGTTCTGTTATTTATTGAACTTGTTCAATAGGATTTTGCTTACCTCCACATCCGAGGTATACGGAGATCCTCTCATTCACCCTCAAGACGAAAGCTACTGGGGAAATGTCAACCCTATTGGTAATTTAACTAAAAAATGCAACTAATATATCTTCTTTTGTTTGTTCCAAAACAACAGTAAATTAACTGACGTGAATTTAAGTAGTAGTTTCATGTGTAACAATCTGATTCATGATTTTGTAATGCAATGAAGGAAGAATATCCAACAGTTCGTGGCTCAGTTAGCTCCACTTTGTTGAATATTGTGTTCGTTGAACTTTTTTCAGGTGTGAGAAGTTGCTATGATGAGGGCAAGCGAGTGGCCGAAACTCTGATGTTTGACTACCACAGGCAACATGGGATCGGTGAGTTTATTGGATCGCACATATAAGGACTCCATTTTCCGTGCATTTGCTTATTTCTATGGTGAGTTTTTACCATTGCAGAGATAAGGATTGCAAGGATTTTTAACACCTATGGACCCCGAATGAATATAGATGACGGCCGTGTCGTCAGCAACTTCATTGCTCAAGCAATCCGGTAAGTCTAATCCCCACATAATCATTTCGCCCGAGTAGTGTCATTGTTCATCTTAAATACTTGTCTGATTTTCCCACTCCACACTAAACTAGAAGCTACCATTTACCGTAATATTGTGCAGTAGCGAGCCTTTGACAGTTCAAGCACCCGGAACACAGACTAGAAGTTTCTGTTATGTCTCTGACATGGTAAGGGAATCTTTGTTTGAAATCGTTTGTGTATAGTTCGTACAACGATACCAATCCTCAGCCTTTTATGTCCTGATTCATTGCCTGGTTTTTATTTTATGAATCAAGGTTGACGGCCTCATTCGACTAATGGAGGGTGATAACACTGGACCGATCAACATTGGAAACCCAGGTCCTCATTCGCTTTTCTGCTTGAAGCATTTCCATATTGACCTACCCTAAAGCTTTTTTTTCTATGTTGCAGGTGAATTTACAATGCTCGAACTGGCCGAGACTGTAAAAGAGGTAAGTTTAGCAACACGGAAGTTTTGGTTTTTCAATTTTCAATTACAATTGTTTCCTAATGACAAAAGACTGATTGTGAATGTCAAACTATGCAGCTCATCAATCCTGCTGTGGAGATCGTGATGGTGGAGAACACACCCGACGATCCTCGCCAAAGGAAGCCCGACATCACAAAAGCAAAGGAGTTGCTCCAATGGGAGCCGAAGATCAAGTTGAGGGATGGACTTCCTCTCATGGAGGATGATTTCCGAACCAGACTCGAAGTCCCGAGGAAAAACTAAGCTTGTCATCCTTGGTATAATCATGGCGAAAATGGAGCTGCAAATGAATGGAGGAAGTTTGAGAGGAGATTGTTGGTTTAGGTGATGGTTAGATGTGTTGTGTTCTTTTCATTATCTCAGTTGTCTTTATTTAGAATAAGTGGCAGTCAGAATTTTTGTTTCACTATATGATGTTTATTCTTATGAAGAAAATAGTAAAAAAGAAAAAAAAAACACACACACAATCTCCATTTTGAATTTTGGGTTGTATTCAGTACACAAGCTCACACACATTTATATATATACACAATTATAAAGAAGCTTCCAAATTATAGTTTTTTAAGAATATGATGGTCAAAATTATTGTCCAAATGGAACAGAAATGATTTACCAAAAAATAATAATAATAAAGATTGAATCGTTTGAAGGCAAATCTTTATTAGAAAGATAAGTTGATTTTAAATTAATCAGTGTTTTTTCTTTCATGTAAAAGTATAAACAAAGTAAAGATTTGAACCAAACTTAACCATGTTTTCTTTTTACGGATATTTATAATTCTTTATTTAATGAGAGATTTTAAACTGAATCAAATAATTGGTAAAATCAAACCAAAGTTTAATAATTGGTATATAAATCATTTAATTTTAGTAATTATTAATTAATTTCGAACTATCTAAAAGGGTATAGTGAGAAATTTTTTTCTTTTTTTAGAAGATTTTGCTACTGTTGTGTAAATTACACGTAAACAAGAAAATCTATCTAAAAAAAGTTGAACACATAAACAATGAAAATTTATCTAAAAGAACTGAACGTGGAGATTTTGGTTTAAATAACACCTAAAAAGGAAAATCTACCCAACAAAAGTATGTACGTGGATGTGAAAAAAAAAACAAAAAAAAAAAAAAAAAACTTAAATTAATCACAATCTTTAATAAAAGAAAAAACAAAATAACAAAATAAACTATACACTCTACATCTAAACTATATCTAAAACCTAAAATTTGAAAGGAGCTATGAAAAAATAATAAAATAGTCAAATGTAAATATAACGTGGTTTATAAAAAATTTTAAAAAAGAATCTATATGATATCTATACTTCTCTTATAAATAGCTAATTTAATGATTTTTCTTTTACAAAAGATAAATATTGTGAATTTTCCTATTTTTGACAATTTCTCTAAAATTAAACCTCTCATTTTCTTATTTATTTCATCTTCCTCTTCTCTTTTTCAGCTAAGTTTCAATTTCTTTTAGCTAGAACTGGAATATAAAATTTTTGTACCATTGGTATCGGTTTTCGTATAATCAATTTTAGTCTTATTTCTTAGTCTCACATTTCTTCCTTTGATCTTCAAATTTCTGACAAGCTGATTCGTAAATAAAGGTTATAGCCATTGTTATTGGTATTCTCATTCCTATATTCCTATTGATGACATTTTTTTAATCTTTTATGAGGATCAATAAAAGTTTTTGGAATAAATTCCAATTTAAGGAACTAAATTGATCGGCTTAACAAACAAAAAATAGATAAAAAGGTACAACACTGCTATAAAAGGGCAAAACATGGCTCAGCGTTCAACAATAGTTACCTTCATTTTAATTGAATGAAGAATTGTATCTGATAAATATTATAATGATTAAGAAAATCTCATTTATGAAGAAAAAAAATGGTATCGAGGAAAACCAAAGAGAAGAGAGGGAGCACTTGAAATTTGAGAGCATGCATGGTTTTAGGCTTCTGCCACCCCTTGTGCTATTTTCTTCTTACTTTTGACTGGTTTCTTAGGAACTTCTTCTTCACCATTAACAATTGCTTGTTCAATCCTGGCAAAGACTGGATTTGGAGGTGCCATGACCTGACCAGCCTTCAATCCTCCCCACTTTGTTTCATTCTACATCCAAAAAGCCAAATTTTCAGTCAATAGCTGAAATTAAACATACAAAAGGAGATTGAATACAAGACAAGTGTAAAAAGAGAAAGAGACCCATGTTGCAGCATCAAACTGGTCCTTTGAGTAGCCGAGTTGCGCATATATTCTCCAGCTTAAGCGTGGTGTCACAGGGGATAGCGCAATGGCTATAATTCGCATAGCTTCGAGTATAAGAACAAGGTCCTGTCAAGAAACCAAGTCAGATATTCAGAGAATAGTTATTGAATGTTGGGAGGCAAAGTTGATTGAAAATTCGCATCTGAAATGAATTTTTTTAACTGAATAACCTTTGCAGCAGCATTTGATGAGGCACCACCTTGTTTGAACAGAGACCATGGTGCTCGCTCATCCATGTAGGAATTTCCAGCATTTCCAATCTCTAACACAGCCTCACAAGCTGATGAAAGGGCGAGTTCTTCGTAATGATTCCGAGCTTTCACAACCTACAAGCCCAAAGAAAATGACACAACTTGTAAACATGTTGGTCACAAAAGTCATAGACGGAGGACATACAACAGACAACATCCTCACCACAGAGGATTCAATGGGTAAGAAGCCATTTTCAGAATTGATCCTACAGACTTTCACGGTTTACAAATTAGCAGAATTATTTCACTAACTCAATGCCATCTCAGATGATAAATATGCTAGGCCTCCAATCAAGGTGTATAAGAGAAGGGGTAAAAAGGGAAATACACCTCAGACAGACAGGGCTAGGTGGTTATGGTACTGGTCGCGGGTTGTAGATGCAGCATGGGAATGTCAATATTTAATCTCTCGTGTTGGCTAGGGAGAATCCTTACAGAATACCAATGTAAATTCCAAGTAGAACTTACCAGCTCTTCAACTTTGTCCTTGAAAGCATTTCCGTCAGCCGCAGCAGTGGAATCAACCAACAAAGTTGATTGACAGTTCTTTTTAAGGAGTCCAAGAGTTCGGTTTAGCAGATTTCCTGCAAGAGAAACATCAAGAATTATGGTGAGTGAGTCAAACAGAAGACTCCAGCAATAGAGCTGTAAAAAACTTTTCGTTCAAAAAGAAACTACAGTTCATACTACCTATTGTATTTGCAAGATGAGCGTTTACGATATTGATGAAGCGATCCTCGGCATAGTCCCCATCGCTACCAAATTCCACCTCTCGAAGAAAGAAATATCTAACGGCATCAGAGCCAAACTTCTCAACCAGTTCATTTGGTTCGAGAGTATTGCCTAATGACTTGCCCATCTTCATGCCATCCTATAAAGTCAAAACAAAAATGGTGGCTCAATTAAAAAAATCAGCAACAAAAGATTTTGCAGCTTGGCAACAATTTTTGGAACAGACAAAAGAACAGGGCTTAAAATTCTAGCATTAAACATTATGTTTCCATAAATCGGGACATTTTTAGGAACCAAGATGTATATTCATAAAGAATCTTGCACCAGAAAATTTTTCAAAGGAACAAATAAGAAACATAAAGTGATAGTTTATGTTTTCGTTCACCAGAACGAAGATAAGAAAGAAGTATGGGTTCCTATGCAAAGATTTTCTGGTTCAAGCTTCTTTATGAAATTGAAGCTAAAAGTAAAAAATTCATGAATTTAGACAACCAAATTGTTGGAAGTTTTTGGTTAGGAGAGAACAAATGTTCACCAACTCCAAGAGATTCAGTAAGATTTACAAGACAACCAAGAACCTATACAATTCACAAGATGAAACAACATTAACGCTATATATAAAATCATAGCGACAAGTCTCATCTTTATAGCCTTTGTGGAATATTAAATCTCCCCTGCATCATTACAGTAAGACCATTACCGTGGCCAACAGTTCCTTTGTCTGTAGCAACTTAGAAAGCAAAACATACCTTTGTCAAGAACCCATGACCAAAAACCATCTTTGGAAGTTTTAGTCCAGCAGACATTAGCATAGCAGGCCAATAAACTGCGTGAAAACGTAAAATATCCTACAAGAATAACAAAAACATTAGATTTGCATCTAACGGAATGAGTGCAATCAGTAAAAAAAGATGAAAGGGAATGTATAGTAGCAAAGAAATTTTAGCTCGAGGATACAATAACAACACAGAACTTCGAGGATACAATAACAACACAGAAATCAGAGCTCAATAACAGCTTCCATTTTTGCTATATTCCAGAAGAAAATAGTAAATACAAATCTGAAAAATGGGCCAAGGGAGGAAACAAAAGATCTTTTCACTAAGGGCAAGATAAGGCTACGTACATTTTTGTCAAGAATAGAAAAAACTTTGTTGATGAATAAAATAAGGGAGAAAATCCTAAAGAACCTAAAGGCGGATACACATTAAGTTCTCTTATTAGAAATCAAAGAGGATGAACTATAATTGTTAAAAGGTGCTTGTATTTACACCAATAGAAAACATCAAGATAAAACTACGTACAATCAGGAAAATGCACTAAAATATCATCAAAGAACAAAAATGTATCTCTTACCTTCCCAATCAAGTGTAAAGAGGCAGGCCACCCAGAAGCAACAACTTTATGTAAATTTGGTTGCTCACCATTTTCTGAAAGTGCTGATATATAACTACATTACGGAATTCTCATATGAGTAAGATTGAAGGCACTGACTATAATTTCCATTTCAACTTCCTAACAAAATGGACAAAAGTTGTTGCAAATTGAAGCAAAACAGTAAGTTTGGAGTGATGAATAATTAAAGAAATAATCTTTTTAATAAAAATCCTCTGACATAATCCTGAAGGTTCAAAAAGTCACAATACAAAAATTATTAGAAGAACATAAGAAAGGGATTACCCTAATAATGCATCAAACCAAACATAAATTGTTTGTTTTTTATCGTTGGGAACTGGAATGCCCCATTCTACCGATGCCCTGGAGATAGAGAAGTCTTTTAGGCCACTTCGAATCCAGCTTTGCACCTTGGAAGATATGATGCTGAATTAATCAAAAGATAATTCAAGATTGGCAAAGTGGAAAAGATTGTAGCGCATTCCATTATTAAAAACTGGCTATATAAATATAATATCAAATTAGATCGAAACGGTGAGCATTTACAAAAACTTGCATATCTTTTTTTCAAAAGAAAGAAAAAGACGTGTTTAGTTTGTGTCGTAGTTGATTAACAACCTAAAATAATATTATTTTATTTTATTATAAATATATACGTAGATTTTTGTATAGATGCTCTTAGAAGTCACTCTACAACAATAGCAAATCATTAAATAGGTAAGTGGCATTCTTGTTTATTTTTTAGATGAAAAACCGAGCTTTCACTAAGAAAAAAAACGAAAGAATTAGGCCATACAAAAAGAGAAAGCTGACCAAAGGGAGGCAACCCAACAAGATGGCCTTCGGTCTAACAAAACAAGATCAAGCGAATAGTTATAACAAGACTTACATTCTTGTTAGCTGGTGCCATTCTTGTTAGCTGTTTATTGGCACCGTAAAAAAATTACCACATTTAAAGCTTGGAATCACGTTCCTTTTCATGTATCTTGATAGAAACCTTTTCTCTTATTAATAATCAAAGAGAGTTTACTAGAGCCAAGGGGGAACTTGAGAGCTTCCAACCTCTCTAGCTTACCAACCAACTAACCAAAAAGATAACATTGCTCTCTTCGAGTCTTGACTATATACAATCAACAAGCTCAATTTGGGCCCACAGAGGACCCACAACCCGTTTCACTCCCTAGCCCCCTCTTCATCTCTATTGAGTATACACCTATGTAATAGGGGGCCTATCATACCTCTTTGGGCATCTACTGATAGCTTTTATTTTTTTTTGTAACTTCTCGTTGTTTTAAATTTCAGCTGATTTGGATGCCTTCTCATACGCTCCAATCTACAGGTTTCTATATGGGATGCAAACTATATATGACGCAGAAAATTTTAAAGAAAAGTATGAAATGTTGTATTTATCAATTATCATAAGAGAAGAAATAAATGCAACACACGAACATATGGACAAGTAGTAGAAAAACCCTATAGTCACCTCATTCAGACGGAAGGCAGGTTGTACAAAACCTGGATTCTGTGTTAAAGTTTCTTCAAGCAATCTTTGATATTTCGATAATGCAAAAAAGTAATTGTCTTCTTTCCTTGAAGCACAGGGTTTTAGATGTATAGGACAACAATTGTCAGCAAGAAGTTCCTTCTCATCCTGCAGGTTTATAAACGGACGCTCTTACAAAATTCAAGAGAACTAAATTTGAAACAGGCTACACCTTAAAGGAGTGAAGAAATGACTACTATCGAATCCATCCATACCTCAAGGAATAATATCTACTAGAGAAGTGTTAATCATGAAACTCTTTTGTGAATATCATATGAACCAAGAAACAAAATGTTCTAATGTGCAAGGGAGGAAGACAAGTATTTAAATACAGTTTTAAAACGATACCTTGTATTCTTCACAATTGACACAATAGAGTCCCTCATAATCAGCTCTATAAATATCTCCGTTGGCAAGAACCTTTGAATAAAATTCCTTTACAATAGCCTCATGTTTAGGATCAGTTGTCCGAATGAACTTATCGTAAGCTACATCTAGCTGCAAAGGGGAAAAACACATAGAAAGTAATAATAAGATATATTGAATAACTATTAACAGTAAATTAAATGCAGCAAACTGACAAGAAAATCCTGGGATGTGTTTGGACTACATCTTTCCAAAGTGTCTTGTATGCCTCTGAGATTATATCACAGTGCTCACTTGGGGTAGAACCTTGAGTAGCAGCAGCTGTGGCAATCTTCTCCCCATGTTCATCTGTGCCAGTAATTAATATAACTTTCTTTCCCAGCAGCCTCTGTCATTGTATTTTAAACAACAGGTTAGCCAAAGTATAACTTAATATCATTAGCAAACTGCTTCAAGCATGGAGCATATGCCCATTAGTGCTTATACGACAAATTAACCATGTAAAGGGCATACCAAAACTCATTGCCATTTATAATAACCCTTCAAGAAAAACTGCAAAAGTGACTGCAGAGTGTTGACTTTGATTTGCATGAATGGTGGATTCGTTTAGTTTGGTCACCTAGAGTTTAGTTTTTTGAAACAAAACATACTTTTCATTTTAAAACAAAACAGACTTTTTAATATATATATATATATATATATATATATATATATATATATATATATATAGGAAAAAGGCCCATTTGATATTAATTAAGTTTTATGCTCTTTTTCTGAAAACTGCTTCTTATAGTTCTAAAATGTGTCTATGATTGTATAAACGATAAGTAAGTGGTAAGCAAACAAGTTTATTCTTACAAACAGAAAACTCAAAACAATTATACTATCCAGCAAAACCTAAGTAAATCAATCATAGTGCACCAATCATAAATAATTAAGTTCATGTTTGGGAGTAATTTGTAAATGGTTAGAATCACTAATATCATTTTAAAATCACTCTTAATCCCTCACACTCAATTCAATGTTTAATTTTACAATTTCAAACACATTTTTATACCATTAAATTTGATTTTGAATGAATAAAAATATTTTTCGAGTGATGAAAATGATACTAACTTCTTTAGACTCAGTCCGAAACATGCCAGAAAAGATTTTGGTGCAGACTCTCCTACAGGAAGGTAAGCATTGAGAATTTTAAGTTCAATTACAAGTTATTAATGGTAAACTGTATCCAAAACTTGAAATATTAAAAACAGGAAATATCAGAAAGAGAGGGTGGATAAATTGAATTGAATCCCTCAACATTCTTTCTCTATAACATTGAAATAGATAAAAGAAGTCAGTTATGATCCCAAAATCTTCACTCTGAACTACCAATTTTCGATAAAAAGATACCCAATAGCCAATAATTGAGAAGAACAGGAATAACTAATTCATGGAAAGTGATAAACAAAAGCCCCCACTACAGAAGAGTTATGAAAGTACTAAAAAAATCAACAAGAACAACAGGAACGAAGATCCCAAATTAAGGGAAAAGGGGTACCTGAAACCGGGCAATGGCATCAGCAGCAATGGTAGTATAAGCACTCCCCATATGAGGAGCAGCATTAACATAATAAAGTGGAGTAGTGATGACAAACGGGTCTGTTGCAGCTCCGGTATCATGGGAATTGAAATTGCTCGTAGTGGTACAGAATATGGCTCGTTTTGACGAAGAATAAGAAGCGAAGGACAAAAGATTTTGATAGAAATGGAGGCGGGTTCTGAAATGGGTGGGTTTGAGATTGAGAGAATTGTGAAAGGGGTTTAAGAGCGAAAGGGAAGTTTGTATGGAGGTGTTTATTCTAGCCGCCATCTTCGTTTTCTCCGGGGAGCAGAGGGTTATTTCTGACTATCTTCTTAGCGTTGCTGAAAGTCGTTTCCGGCGGATTTGGTTCTCAACGAATGACCATATCCGATTGAGGTTTATCTCTTCCGCGACGAGGCGACGCACAATTTTGAAAGTCGAGTATTTCAAGATTTGGTTTTTCTTTTACATGGTACCCGTTCTCAGGTACTTAACGAAAGAAGGGCTCTCTAACCAAAAACTTAACACAAATCGATGAAATTAAAACATATTTTAATATGGTGTTAATTTTCATAAACTTAACCGAACTAAAAAAAATATTTACAAAAAAATATTTACAATCTCTTTACCAAAGAGTAAAAAGGTTAAAGGAGTTGTATTGTATTTTCATAAATTTTAGATTTATTGTACACAATTCCTCACTTTTATTTCTTTTTTGTTATTTATTTATTTTTTTGTTCTAGATATGTTTGTCTCTTTTTTTCATTTTTTTTTAACGATTTATTCTTAAATCTTATATTTTATATTCATCATTTTCGACCAGATTTTTTGAAGTTATTTATCTTCCTCACATTGGAGAATACCAAGATTGTCTAAATAACATTTTGACATTATCTAAACGATCGTCTAATATCATTTACTATCGACAACACGATTGTTTATTATCATCAACCGGATCATTTACTATTGTTAACGCGATTGTTTACCATCGTCAACATGATCATTTACTATCGTCAACACGATCATTTAAATTTGAAGTATTTTTCCCTTCATTTAAAATAATCTAAACGACCGTATTGACATAGTCTAAACGATCGATTACCATAATCAACACTATCGTTGGACTTAAATTTTTTGATGATCATTTACATTTGACTACACAAATCACTTACCATAATCAACATGATCGTTTGTTATGGTCGACAAAATCGCTTACCGGTTTGTTATATTTTTTATAAAAAAAAACCCTTCAAATTAAACTAACTTAAAACCATTTATTTTCCCAATCCTAAAATATTATTTTCTTACATTTTTAATATACTTTATTAAAAACAAAAGAGATTTATACATCTATGTATGCATTTTCGGAGAGAAAACCATTTACTTTTCTAATCTTAGAATATCATTTATCAAAATTCTTAAAATTATTTATTAAAAATGAAAAATATTCATACATCTATATATATATATTGTTATCGATTAAAAAAAGTAAGGTAACTATCTACAAAATATAACAAAAAAAAAAACTTAAATAGACTATAGATAGTTTAATAGATTTTGCTATATTTTGTAAATATTTTCAATATTTTGCTATATTTAAAATTGTCTTTATCTATATATGCATTTTCTTAGAGAATACATTTACATAGGTGTATTATGTATTGATATGATAGATCGAATTCATATATAAATTACAATTAAGTGACAAATTGAAATAACATAAAAAAAACTAAAATTTTAAAATAAAATAAGCTAAAATCATATTTTGGTCCCTGAACGTTAATTTTTTCCTATTTTGGTCGAGTGTCTATTTTGGTCTTCAAACTTTTGAGAAAAAAAACTTACTTTGTTCACTACCGCTAGAATTCGTTAAATATTCAATGGAATAACGAAATAATAATGTGGCTTCTATATTTGGCTTTAAATTCATCTTATTAATTAAATTGATAAATAACTAAAAAATATTGCTACTTTATTCTATAAATATTTTATTTCACAAAACAACATAATCAACACACTTGAATCAAATAAATCAAAATTAAAAGAGAAATCATCAAAAATGGCAAAGTGCATAAATTATCTACGCTTTATGCCCAAATCAAATGTAATGGGTTTTTGTTCTTTAGTGGTTTTTTTTCTCGTATAGTGTAAATAGTTTGTATTTCTTTTGTTATTATTAAAAAAATCTCTTATTAAAAACTAATTTTAACGATTTCTTTTCTCTCCAAAACTTAAATCTCTCGCATCTCCTCTCACACCTTTTATTTATTTATTTATTTCGAATGAAAATTTTGAAACAAATCAAAATAACAAAATTGAGTAGAGTAACAAAATAAAATAGAACTAATGTATTGGTGTTAACATCCATGACAAAATAAAATAAACTAGAAAAATAAAATAAAATAAGTCTAACACAATGTATAAACAAGCTCTATGGAAACTGCATTAAATATTCCAACAATGAATCACAAAACCACCAGAAGAAGGGAAGAATAAAGAATTTGGAGGAAGAAAAAACACATTAATGAATCACAAAATATGCCAAGCTTGAGGCACTACAAAATTTGGATTTTTTTTTTAATAATGTGTTTTTCCAAAAGTAATGTAAAAAATACAAAAATAAGGTAATTTGGACAAAGTCGGGTCCATGACTTCAATGAGATGGCATGTAAACCCCACACCTTTTTTTTATTTAATATATATATTAATATTTAAATCTCTAAATTCCAATTTCAAAAATATATTTCCTTATTAAATATATTTCCAAATTCCAATTTTCAATTTTAAAAAATATCATTCCAAATTCTAATCTTCAATTCTTTTAAAATAGATATATATTAACAAAATATGTTGTTAAAAATATATTAAACAAATATTTGCAATCCACTAATATAAACAAAATATAAAAAAAAAATAAAATCAAAATGAAAAAGTATGGCGAGAATAATTATATTGTATGGAAATTAAAATATCTAAATTTTTTTAGAATCACAATATCTAATTCTATTGAAAATAGTTAATAGTTTGGAATTTGGAAAGATATTCTTGAATCAAAATGAAAATAGTTTGAAATTTGGAAAGATATTTAATAAGAAATATATTTTTGGAAATTGGAATTTGAAGATTTGGTATTTAATATATATATTAAATATCTTTAAAAAAAAGAAAAAGAAAAAAGTGTGGGGTCCACATCTCATTTAAGTCGTCGACCGGTCTACGACTTTCAAGCCAAACTTTGGCCAAACTACCATACTTTTGTCAATAGTTTTCCTTCTACCCTATTTTTGACATTAGTTTTAAAAAAACACATTATTTAAAAAAAATCTAAAATTTGTATGTGGATGAAATGCATCTAGCATACTAGTTCGTAAAAGTGAAGTGACTTCTTGAGTTTTTCAATAAAACATCAATTTATTATTTAGCCTTTAATTAAAATTAAACCCAAAAATAATTAAGAGTGATTATCTTATTTAGTTGCTTAATCATACAAATATAGAAGTCACTTTATCATTCCATTAGAGAGTTAACATAATCTTAATGATAAAGACCAAAATATGCTTTTTTTTAGTTCAATAACTAAAACATACATTTTTAAAAGTTTAGGGACCAAAATACAACAAGATACAAAATTTAAAAAATAACCGCTAGTTATCAGTCTCCCGAACCATTGGGCCAACTATAATTTCTCATTTGAGGAAAACTAAATCATTTGCTGCTTGCCACATGTCATAATTTCATCGGACCACCTTTTTTATATTTTTCTTTTAAAAAATTCATCTATATTCCCTCGTTCTTAGGTTTTTTGAGAAATTTTAAGAAATAACACCTTTTTTGTTTTATACTTCAAAAGTAGCACAGTTTTAGAAATTCATAATTTTGTTTTTCTCGGTCAACCTCAACCGAGATCAACCTTGAAATTCTTTCCAAATTTTAAAAAACTCTTTTAGTGAAATTTCTCGTTCTCTCCTGGCCAAATGCGTCACTAAGATAATGTGTTCATTATTAAAATTTTGAAAATAAAAGGATATAGCAAATGATTGAAACACCCATAGAATTACATCTGTTTGATATCCTCACAAAGCCCTAAACCCTAAACATTTTTATCATTTCACCCGAGAACTAAGCGAGAACTCCTAAAGATTTTCGAATTTCTCTGATTCTTGCATCCCCAAATTTGAAGAATCCATCCTCGAACTAAAATAGGTCAAGATGAATTACTTTGAACAATTCCAAGGTCTTAGTTTTTAGTTTATGTTTTTAGGTTTTTAGTTTAAAGTCTTAGGCGAATGAGAAACTCTGTAGTTTTGGTGCTCTTATTTAGTTATTGTTGAGTTAACCTAAACTAATATTACTTTTTTTCGTGAACTCCTTCGAAGAATCTAGGCTTTTTCATGAATCTTGGTCCGTGCAGATGATGAATCTCAGTCGAGATTTATGTCTTTGTCTCGAGATTCCTTGAAGAAGTCCCGAGATCAAATGAGTTTCACATGCATCTTGTAGGGTAATAATCTCGTGGTCGATTTCTCCCGAGATTACCACATAGAATGCATGCAAAATCCTAATCTCATGGCATCCCAATTCAATGTTGTCCAAGTTTTATTGTTTATTCATGTAATCTCATCCAACGATGTCTCATCCCTCTTCGACCTCTCTCAACAAAATGTAATGGTAGAGAGATCCATTGAACACCAACTTCACCTCTGAGAAGTGTCCAAAGATGGTTTCCCTAAACATGTGAAGTATTTTGTGGGTTAATCTCGGGGCCATCTTAGGGCATTCTCGGTCGAGAAATTACATGAATAAGCAATAAAACTCGGGCAAAATTGCACTGGGATGCCACAAGATTAGGGTTTTGCATGCATTGTGTGTGGTAATCTCGATCCCAATCTCGAACGAAATTGACCCCGAATGTACCCTACAAAATGCATATGAAACTCATATAACATCTCGAGACTTCTTCAACGAATCTCGAGAAAAGTTCATGAATCTCGCCCGAGATTCGTCATCTACACTTGCTAAGATTCATAAAAAAAGCTGAGATTCTAGAAGGAGTTCACGATAAACAATGACATAAACCCAAATTAACTCAACGTCTCAATAATAACTACATCAAATTGTCATCCGCCTCAGATTTCAAACTAAAAATCTAAACACATAAACTAAAAAACTAAAAACAAAGGTACCTTGACCAATTTGAGTTCGAGGATGACTTCTTCAAATTTAGGGAAGCAAGAATCATAGAATTTTGAAAGATTTTGGGAGTGTTCTCGCTTAGTTCTTAGTTGAAATGAGAAAAGTTTTGAGGGTTTAGCGTGTTTTACGAGGATATCAAACAGTTTGTATTCCATGGGTATTTCGGTCATTTTCTATATCCCTTTATTTTTAAATTTTAATAATAAATGCACTATCTCGATTCCGCACTCGGCCGAGAGAGACCACAAAATTTCATTGAAAGAGATTTTTAAAATTTGGGAAGAATATCGGGGTCGATCTTGGCCGAGATTGACTCCACTAAAACTTTCTTTCTTTTCTTAATAGTTCAAAACCGAGAAAAATAAAATTACGAGTTTCCAAAATTGTGTTTTTTTTAAATATAGAACCAAAATGGTACTAGTTTTGTCAATTTTCCTTTTTTTCCTCTCATCCATAGTCGCTACAAAAGATGGTTGTTGTTCGCTAATGCCTAAGTTTTCATTTTAAAATTTCAAATTACTCTATTTATCTAAATATTTTGTAATGAATCATATTCTTCTAAATGGTTTTTTAGAGTACAATATTTTTAAAAAGGATCCCTCCAATTTTGCATTTTGTTTCAAAAATACATTTAAACTTTTAAAAGTTTAAAAAAACCTCAAATTTTCAAAAAGATTTAGAAATATCCTTATCTTATTGCTAGATTTGGACGGAAATAATTAAAGTTTTTGTTTAAAAAATATGAACTATTTAAAATTTTCAAAAATACTATTGAACTTAGAAAAAAAAAAAGTTAAAAGAAACTACTTTTACAATTAATATATATGAACTGAAACTAATAATACCTTGTTGAAAAAATAACTATAAGTGATTAATTTATTTGAAGTTTGTTAGGTTTTATGAGATTGACAATATTTGTATCATAGCTTCAAATATCAAAAATATAATTGTATTGCTATTGTTTTAAGAAAATGATGGTCTACATATAAATGTTGTTTCCGTAAGATACTTGCATTTTCTGTTTCTCCTACAAACATCTTACTTTATTCTTTGTGAGGTTGCTATGAAAGTTAGGGTTGCTTGCTATGAAAGTTAGGGTTGCTTACTATGATTCCACTTGTTATATTTAAAATACATTTAGTCCTCCGGTTAGGGTTGGTCATTCAACTTGTCTTAAGAGCAACATTTGTGTTATTCTCATGTTGTACTAGTTGTTTTAGTTTGTGTTAGCAGAAAAGAACGTTACATGTATTGGATACATACTTTCATTCTTCTTACTATTGTGCATTGTGATTCATTGAGAAGTAGGGACGTTCAAATAACCCGGACAATCCAACCCAAATTGTAAGGAATGAGCTAGGTTAGTTTTTATTTTGGGAAGGGTTGGGTTGAGTTGAATTTTTAAAAATCCAGGCTGACCCAACCCAATAAGAATTTATAATATTATTAAAATATTTATTACAACTTATAAATATTATAATTCATACACAATATTATGAAGTTTTTTTTAAAAAAAATTTGTAATATATATGTTGAATTTTGATATTTAACATTTAAGTTTCATTTGAGTTTTATGAAATTTTAGTTATTAAAATGTATTGTAGACAAATTTAGGGGTCTTTTAAAAAATATAACAAAGTGGCAAAATATTTAGACGGTATAAAACAATTCTAAAAAAGGAAAAAGCTTACAGACCCATAATGGAAAATACCAAAAATGTCTTGTCAACAACGTGCCCAATATATTTGGTACACGATCGTTTAGATTTGGCTATTGTTTGGTACATAATCGTTTAGAATTTGGTCATCTAGATTTGGATAACCAAATCTAAACGATTTATTTTCTCAATTCTATCGTTTAATTTGGTTACACGATCGTTTAGATTTGATTGTTTAGATTTGGTTACATGATCGTTTAGATTTTGCTAAAAGATTTTTTTTAAGATTCTTTTGGTACACGATCGTTTAGATTTGTTTATGTTAATTTTTTTAAAGATTCTTTGGTACACGATCATTTAGATTTGGCTAAGCGATTTTTTTAATTCTTTTGGAACGATTTTTTTAAAGATTCTTTTTATACATGATCTTTTTTATTTGGGTTACCCCTAAATCTAAACAACGTAAAAAGGAGAACGAAAAGAAGAAAGACGATGCACTCAGTGAAAAAAAGAAAAATAAAAAGAAGAAAGACAATAGAAAGAAATCAGATTTGGTTCCTCAAATCTAAAGGACATAAAAATAGAAAAGGAAAAGAAGAAAGACAATGTACATAGCTAAGAAAAGAGAAAAAGATGAAAGAAGATAGAAATAAATCAGATTTGGGACATAAAAAAAGAAGCGGAAAAGAAGAAATATGATTCACAATGGGAAAAAAACAGTAAAGGAAGAAAGACGATTCGCAGAGGAGAAGAAAGATGGAAGGACAAACCCAGAATATTTAAAAAATGACTAACTTTATGAGATTTGTTATCATAAATATTTTAATAGTTTGTTATATTTATGAAAGTTTCCCACAAATTTAAGTATTTTAAGTTAATAAATAATATGTTTAAAAAATAAAATAAATAAATAACCCCAACCTAATCCAACTCATGTGCAACCCTCGGTTTAGGTTGGGTTGAAGATCTCATTTGAGCTATTTAGGTTAGGGGAAGCCTACGTCATTCAAACAAATGAGATTTCGTACGACTGAAAGATACAACAAGATGAGAAGGAGTCTCACAAACTTGAGGGGAGCTGAAGTTCTTTAGAGAGAATATCTGTCATGGGGAGCATAGGACAACCTTTACTAAAAGGTAGATAATAAATGAAAAAGATCGGAGAAGGAAATAGTGTTGATAGGCTAATTAAAAAAAGAAAAAAACCTCAAGAACCAAATCGTCTCTAAACGAGACCAATATAATTAGTTTAAAATTGATTCTTTTTTAATTCAATAAAATTTCAAATAAATTTATCATTAATCACTACACTAACGTTAAAGTTATTTAAATTTAGAGTTACTTTTGCAACGAGATATTAACGGTTTTAGTTCATATACTAATTGTGAGAGTATGTTTTTTTTTTTATAAAAAAATAACTTCAATTGTATTTTTTAATTCGAGGTTTTTCATGTTAATTTTGGTGCTTCTAGTTTTATTGATTTTTTTTTAATTTTTATTTATTATTGTTTTACCTAGTAGTGAAAGGGTTTTCCCAAAAAGTAATATCAAAACTTTATGTTTGTAGTTTTTTGAATTTTTTTAGTATACTATGTGGTAGCAATATTGTTTGAACTTCCACATTGTAAAAAAAAATTGGAACATGCTACAATATTTGTAAATGATATGTTGATTTGCTAGGAATGAGACACATATGTCAAACTTATGTGATTTGCTAAGAAAGGCAAATTACTCTTTAGAGATATTTAGATGAATGTGATTGAAAAATCAATCCAGTTATGTTTTCAATTGAGTTTCATTTCAATTGATCCATCAATAGAATTTTATTACGATTGCACTACATTTCATTATGAATCAATAAATGT
Organism: Cucumis melo; assembly: GCF_025177605.1. Taxonomy (NCBI): domain Eukaryota; kingdom Viridiplantae; phylum Streptophyta; class Magnoliopsida; order Cucurbitales; family Cucurbitaceae; genus Cucumis; species Cucumis melo. The sequence continues at coordinate 5,798,597 of NC_066865.1, forward strand.
AACCTAAATGATTGATCCATCAATAAAATTTTATTACAATTGCCCTACTTTCATTATGAATCGGTAAATGTAACATAAATAACGAGAGTTGTATAATAATTTAAAATAATTCACAGTAATTTAATAATGAATTATTACTCTTAATTCAACTAGTAATAAATAATAAATTGATGGAATGAATTGCATAATTGTAATTAATTTATTTTAAAATGAATGTTTTGGTCAAACAAAACGTTATTGATAATTAAATCCTACCTTTTTAATATAGATAGAGACGTAGGCATAGATAGTATAAATATTTATAGTATATATAAAAGGAGGAAAGTTGAGAAAATTTTGGTTATTTAATGGTTTATTGTAATTTACTTTTTTAACTTTATATTTTATTTTAAATTAATTATTGTAATTATTGTCTCATACATATTCACATTTTCTTCTCATAATTTCTGTTGCTAACTTTATTTTTCAATTTGAAGTTCATTATTACAATTATTGTCTCGTTTCTTCCAACCATTCATATTTCTTTCTCATATTAACATTTTTTTTTAAATCTTTTTCAACCTTTCAAAATTCTTCATTTTTAATATTTGGATATAAAAATCCTAATTTTTTTCATTTATGTTCACAAAACATAGCAAAATGTTAAGGGTGAAGAAAAAATCAAATCAAACTTTCTATTCCCTTCAATTTTTTTTTTCATTTTGTTGTTTATTTTCTTTTATATAGAAGTATGTTTGTGTATATTCCTTCATTATATATTTCCTTTTAGTACACAACATAAGTTGAAAAAACTTGAACCACCAACTTCGTGATTGACATGTACATATGTCTATGTTTTTTATGTTTAAATCATGTAATATTGAGAATTTTTTTTAATGTAACTATGGAAATCTTGTTCATGTTTTTTTCTTCATTTAATTTTTTTTGAAAACTATTTTATTAATGAAATGGTTGAGACTTATATTTTGATTTTGTTAAAACAATGCAAATATTATTAGAATATTAAGTATACAAAAAGTGTAAAGTAAGAAATATCAAAGTCTTTCCTTTAATTTTTTACCTACAAAATCATTAAAATAAATTATGATTTCCTATTTATAATTTTAGAAGAAATATGATTTTGGTGGATGTTTTAATATTTCATTATAACTTTTTTTAGTATTGCTTTAGTGGTAATTCTGTCGTTCTAAATCTATGGTCATTTTCACATTTCACAAGATAGAAGTTATATTTCGTTAACTTGTCATCTCCTTAATTAAAAAAAAAAGTTTTGATTCCATAAACGATATTAGTTAATGATCTATGTTATTAGGGCCGTAATGTAACTTTCCCATCATCCATAACTAATATTACATAATGTTATATGTTATTACACAACTAACAACTTTTCTATCTTCCACTTTATTTAAATATATATAGATTAGATGGTTAAGTTTGTAATATGTAAGCTCAAGATGTTAAGAAAAGAATTTTGAATTGTACAAACAAATCAAATTCAAATATACATTCGAAAGATGACAAAATTGTCTCTTTACTGAATAAATTCATTTCCCCCTACTACGATGTAAATATATAAGAAGGATATAAATATGAAAATATCGAAATGACTGTTCCAATTTTATAAAGTTAAGTTAAAACTATAATTTTTTCGTGTGTAATTTTCACGTGCATCGCACACGTTGTTTACTAGTAGATATTAAAAGTGTAACTTCAACCTCGCTACTAGCAATTTTGTTACGATGTTAATTGTTATCTGTTATCAAAAATTTAAAAATAACAATAAGAAGAAGAAGAGTAGTGTAATTGTAACAAATATTATTGGTTTAAGGTAGATTAATCAAAACGAGAATTTGTTCCTAGAGCCAAGACTTGAAACTACACTCTATAGTTTTAAATACACAATTATGTATACATTGTTATTACTTATGACATATTAACATGTATCAATGTGTCTTGATGCTAACCATTGAATTTGAACTAAGATTTAATCAGTGACATGTGTTATTGAATAAGAGATTACACCTAACCATCAAATCTAAACTATGGTTTGATTAGAGACATTTGTTATTGAACAAAAGATCCAAAAATAAAGACGAACCTTTGTAATATGAGATTAAGCCATAAGATCCCGCTATATCCACTCCATGATAGTTAATAATTTGTATAACTAAGTAAAGAACAATGAGTTTGAATGGGTATGGATATGATTTAGGTCCAATTGAAATTTGTAGTGGTGCAATATAGATAGTAGTCTTCAAATTAAAATTTGTCGTGTGATAAATATTTTTTTTTAAATGGATAGTTTTCTTACAATGGAATTAAGACTACATACATTTTATTTAGTTTGAATTTGATTATAGAAAAAAACTTTTTTCAAAAATTCATTTATATTTATATACTTTTCTGCTTAAGATATATTTAAAAAGACTATTTGAATGTCGGTCTAAAATGATTTATTTTTTAAATTAAATACTTAAAAATATATTCCAACACACCATATGATTGTTTTCTAAAACAAAATCGAATTAAATTTGACTAAAAAATTAAATCCTCACCTAATGAAATTAAAAAACTTAAAATTATTCTAAATGTCAAAACTTTTCGAAATGTCGCAATTTATCTATAATAAACTATTATCAATGTGATAAACCTAAATAGTACTTTTTATAGTTCATCGCAAGTAAACTACCATGTTTTGTAACATTTATAGATATTATATCTAAGAATAGTCGATGAAACTTGATAAGAAAAACAGTATATATTTTACCAAACAAGGCTTAGACAACCGTACTAGTAAATTCCGACTACGTCATCAATTCTAAGACACGCATTGTTGGTAGATGACTATGCTATACTAATCCTTTATTTTAAGTTAAGACCAATGTTTATAAAAGAAAATGTTGGCAAAGTAATAATAATAATAATGATAATTATATCCAGTTATATTCAAATTACTTTTTCTCCAAAATAAATAAATAAAACATTCAATTGCTTGGAAATCTCAAATTAGAAATAATCAAACTTTGGATGGATGAAACTTTAGGAAGAAAAATGGTTGGGATGTGAATTCAAAACTCTCAAACAATATTTGCATTAATTTAATCTTCATTATTTTAAAATACATGAATTACTTATATTTTTAATTTTGGTCTTATAACTTTTTGAAAACTGATCATTTCAAAATCTCTAATAGAAATGAAGATATCAAAAACTTACTTTTTAAAGGTACGTAGATCAAGATAAACAAAATTTGAAATTACCGAAACTAAGATGAATGTTTTAAAAGAATAAAGACCGATATAAACCAAATTTAAAAAATAAATAAATAAAAAGGAAGAAAATAATTTTCAAGTGAATTTGATTTTTCTAAAAATTTATCTCACAACAATATTTTTTTCAGGACAAGGGTGAAGTGAAGGAAAGCATTTTTGTTTCTAAAACAAGTAGGGCAGCCTCTTCAAATACAGGAGAGAAAAATCAATTAATTTTCTGCCACATGTCATTGTTTGAATGGGTAGAGCATTTTTGTAGGCGTTTATAACTTTATTTTATGGCTTATTACGGAGTACTTTACTTGTGTTCACATCTCCAATACCGACCTTCAATCGCCCCCTATCATCCCAAACCCACTCTTTAAAAATCCCGCCGTCCACTTCCCCCTTGAAATTCATTCAATTCTGGTCCTCCGACGCTGCACGACGCTCAGACCAGATGTGTTCATTACAAAGAAGTGGTAATATTTTTATCCTAACCCTAACCGGTTCCGGTGAGCACAGATTCAATCCTCAGCTTCTAGATTCTATTCGATCCTCTCTTCGTCAAGTCCGCTCCGATGTTGAATCCGCCGTCTCCACCGACAGTTCCTCTAATTTTGTCCTAATTACCACCGCAGAAGGTAAATTCTTTTCCAATGGCTACGATATCGATTGGGAAAGAACCTCAATGAATCAAATGATTCTCATGGACGATAAATTGAAATCCGTCGTATCTGACCTAATCACGCTTCCGATGCCGACGATCGCTGCTGTTTCCGGCCACGCGTCGGCCGCCGGCTTTATTTTCGCGATGAGTCACGATTACATCGTGATGAGGAGAGATCGTGGATTTCTGTACATGAGCGAACTCGACATTCGTCGAGTGATTCCGCAATGGTTTGCGGTTTTGGTTAAAAGCAGAATCGGATCGGCGGCGGTTCGACGGGAGGTTGTTTTGAAAGCGCCGAAACTGACGGCGGATAAGGCTTTGGAATTGGGGATTATTGACTCTGCCCACGATGGCGCGGAGGAGACCGTTGCGGCTGCCGTGCGATTGGGGGAGGATTTGGTGGCGAGGAAATGGGACGGCCACACTTATGCCGGCAATCGGATGGAGCTGCTGTCTGAGGTTCTGAATGTCATCGGAGCACGTTGTTCCGTCGCAAAGCTTTGACGGTTTGGGAAACCGTGAGAGTGGCAGGTGATGGGTGGCTTTTATCGTTTATATCATTTGAATTAAACTAATAAAGTATTTGTAAAAGGATAGGATAAAGTTGTTGGATAAATGGGAAAATATAGAAAGATGAAAAATAAGTATTCCTAAAAAGATATATTAAGAAAGATAAGTTAATACTATTTTTCAAGTAAAAATATTTGAATTTGAAATTTGTTATTCGTACCTATATGGTTGGGTTAAGCTTCTGGTGATCATGCTTTTAATTATTTAATTTTAGTAAACATACTTTGAGCAAATCTTTAATTTACTCTTTTAAAATTATTTTTATTAAAAATATATTAAAAAGTAGAGAAATCCTTTGTTATAATGTACATATAAATTAAAGAACCATATTCAAAATATTGAATCTTTTTACAAATTTTAGTAAAATTCGTTCAATTATCAATTTAAGTTTTTTTTCTGTATTTTGAATATAGTTTCATTTTTTTATTTATTTATAAATTCAATTTAAACATAAAATACTAATTCGTAGAAAATGATATGCAATTTAACTAAAAGGATTTTGAACATATTCGATTGATTTTAAAATTAAAATGATTTCAGATTCTATTTTTACTAACTTTTTTTTCCTTTGTCAAAATGATCTGATTTTGCAGTAATACATAGGATTTTAGATTTTAGAGTAAGTTGAAACATGAAGTTCTAATACATTAATTTTAATTTTTCCCTTTTCCAAACAAAATAAATAATTTAAAATCAATTTTTAAAATTTCAAATCATAAGAAAGGGTAAAGAACTCATAGAAGTAATTATAAAATTGTTGTTTGTTTGGTATTTTATCTAATGGACATTATGATGCACTCGTTTTAAAGGTTGGAAAAAAGGCTAGACCTAGAATCATTATTCTAAAATATTAAATCATGACTCACACCTAATCAAATCTATCTAATACTTTAATTTTGATTAACACTAAAATTAAAATGTTGAATTCAACCGCCCTCCATTTTTGAAATCTTTACTTCTAAACATATCTACCCAATACTTATTCACTTTATTATTGATTTTTAAATTAAAAAATGATATCGCCTTTTTTTTAAGTCAATGTTATGTTTTCAAAGGTCCAATAATCAAAATTTATGTTTCCAATCATTATAACCATTCCCAAATCTACAAAATTACTATCTCGCTAATAAGAACATCTTAACTAACATTCGAGTATCAAAGCTTGTGGTTTGAATATGCATACTCTCGATTGTTGTACTAAAATAAATATTTTCATTTAAAATCTCTCTATTTTGCTATTTGTTGCCTCATCATCTTTTTTAGACAATGTTTACGGCTTTTACTCGAACTAAAATGACACAAACCCTAAATAATTACGTTATAGACCTTACTAAAATAGTAGGCACATGAAAAACATACTATTGGACTAGAAAAATGGACTATTATAACTTACATTTAATTATATAACTCTTAACACTTCTTAACCAGCTTACTGCCCTAACCAATAACACTTAAGAAACAATTTTTTTGTTAAAGAAAGGTGGGCTTGTCACTTTCCCTCTTCAAACTTGATATCTTGAGGACTGTCGTGCACCTATTTTGGTTTTAGCTTTCTTCGTTTTTAAAAGTCTTTAATCTGGTATATATATGAAATTGCTCGTTTATGAGAATTGAGATTTTTATGCTGCAAAGTGATTTGAGTTTTTAGAGAGAAAATTCTAGAGAGATGTTGGAATATCGTTGCGATTTTTCAAATATTCATGCAATCACAAAAAATACTTCAATATTATTGCATCAACTACTCTTAACACAAAGCAAAACCCACGTTCTTTCATGCATGTAAAAGACTCATAATTTATTTTCTTTTATATCGGAGATCGCCTAGTTGAATTCTTCTCTCTTAAAAATTATAAATTGAAGCTGGACTTTGTGTTACTTAGCTAGTGGAAACCTAATAAATCAATGACAGAATACAAAAGCGTGGGTTCATTTGACTAATTTTGGGGTTGTTTACCGATGTTATACAATTGTCCACGTACAAATCTGTAATGAATATTTTAAATTTATAACAAAATAAAACAATTTGATCGATGGTTGAGGTTTCTCTATTTGATTATTTAACAAACCGAAAATTCTAACTCTTTTTAAGAATGTCATGCAACATCAAGACGTAATTCGCAACATGTTCAATCCCTGACTCATGTTCAATCCCTGACTGTACATTGGCTGGAAGTCCGTATTCGGTGCAGCGTCAGCGGCAAATGACTCGTACCCAGTAGGATCGTTTGACCCAACGTCTGCAAAACTCTCGGTCTGGCCTCTCGTTGCATAATCTTTGCCAAACACGTACGACAGTTCGTCATAGTGGGAAACGACTTATTAAGAAGGCCCTTGGCCGCCAGATGACTCTGTATAAGTGCAATAATAAATTGTTAGTCTATTTTTTAAAATATACTATAGTAATTGTTCAAATGACTAGTAACGCACCTTTACCCAATCGTCGAAAACTTCTTTCTCTCAACGATGCACTTTTGTTCATGATTCCACCCAAAACCACTACAAGTTGGGCCACGCATCTCCGCAATTGCATGGAACATTCTTTTGAACAATTTTATTCGGCTATCGATCGTTGAAGCATGGACATTAGAACTTGGGATCTTGAAGGCCATCATTCTCGCCAGCTGATTTAGGTACCCGGGTCGAAACGTCCCATTATCGGACCTCCACCCACCAGCATTAGCTAACTTCACGAGGCACTCGACGAGGCCTGCCTCTTCCTCTTTAGTCCAATTGTGCTTAGGTAGTCTCGATGAACTTGCCATGCTAGAAATGAAACGCAAACATATTAGTTTCATTAATTTCCTACAATTACATACATAGTACATTCAAGTCGTACTGTATAACAGTTTGCCATTAATTTACTTGCATAATCAATACATTAAAGACAAATATATTCCGAAAACTATGACAAAATAAGACCCAGTGCAAGCACTACTTAAGTATGAAAATGAACGGTGAATATTTAATTGTTCTACTGGTTACGCAACTCCCATTCACTAAACATTTCTTCAGCAAAGTCGTCCCTCCACCGAGTCTACTCATTGGACATCTCTATGTAATGTATGTCATCAGCGGCACTAGTCGAGTGGGTAGAATCAACCTCATCTATGTCGTCCACTATATCAAAAGTTGTCATCTCTCTATTGATAAGGTTGTGGAGGAGACAACATGCGACTATTGTGCGACATTGGACTTCTACAGGGTAGTATGACTTTCCTCGTAGTATTGCCCATCGACCCTTCAAGACGTTGAATGCTCTTTTGATTACATTACGAGCAGACAAATGCTTCATATTGAAGAACTCTTTCGACGTTGAAGGTGCATTTTCAGCACCACGCCATTCCTGCAAGTGGTAGCGTTGGCCTCTGTATGGTGCCAGAAAACCTTCTACATTTGGGTACCCGACATCAACCAGGTATTAATAGCCTGTCATCACATTGCACGATTAAAATGTTGCAACTGTTAATTGTAAAATTGCATTTACAGGTACAATGGCGTTGGTAGTTATCCTTGGGCACCTTTAGGCCATTAGGTCTTGAAATGGCATCACGATAGGTATGTTTCGAGAGGATCTAAGCGAAAACGTGGAGGACAGGCCGCAGACAGTGGGGACGTAATTCGCACCGCGATTGAGTACGGAAATGAACAACTGAACCGCATTGTTGAATGACTTGTCCTAGAACATCAAGACGCAAGCCAAACATGTTAAGAGGTTGTCTGATAGTTGGAGGCCATCCCTGAGCTGACATTGATGGATAGGTGTCGTTTAATGCGTATACTTATGCGTAACGTCGATGACATGAAAGCTTTCCTTAAGGTTTCCAACAATATGAAGTACCGGTATTGCAGCATCATTCTTCAAGAAAATCGATGACTAGTTTGTTTGTTGTATTTGTATTAGTGGCTTTTCTTACTTCGACTACATGTTCTTCTTCTTACTTGTTTTGTCTTATTATCTAAGGATCTTCTCTTTCTCTTCAAGCTTTATGGTTTGTATTTTCATTTCGCTTTCCAATGTAATGGTATCATATTGTTGTATTATCGTATTAATGTACTGTTTTCGTTGAAGTTCTTGTTTACAATATTTCTAAATTGGATACACGTGGAATAATTTGTTTAAATGCGCTAATGAATTTAAGAATTTACGAATTAATTTTGCACGACATAACATAAGAGAAGAAACAAAATTATTAAATGGGACTCAATATAACTATTTTAGAAAATAAATATTTTGTTACTCACAGGGTACGTAAAAAAATATTTGAAAACGTATATACTGAAATATGTTTGGGTTATTCTAATTACATAATTGAATATTGATCATTTAAGAAAAATATTAAATTATATATATTTTATTCTTATATTAACATTCCTTATTAAAAAAAATATCATAAATCCAATTAATGTAATCTTTGCCCCAAACAAGTTTTATAATAATACTTCACTCATAACTTTTCCTCAAAATACATTTTATAATAATACTACAATAATAATCCTTCCCCCAAACACATATTATAATAATACTACAATAATAATCATTTCCTCAAACACATATTATTATAACACTATTATAATAATCCATTTCCCAAACACATACTATCATAACACTACATTTCATATTTCTTCTTCCAAACATATATTATAATATCACTATCAATAATAACTCTTCCTCCAAACACATATTATCATAACACTAGGATTATCATGATCATTTTTCCCCATAATTCTTTTCCTCCCCTAATACACCCTTAAAGCCCCTTGATGTTCTTGTCTACTATACATGTGCCTTTCAAGAGAAAAAAAGAAAAAGTAATACATCCTTCCATTAATTGAGATAATGAGAAATGACTCACGCGAAGGGGGGCCCAGCTTTGTGACAGTGGCAATGACGTAATTTAACAGATAACGAAAGGACACAGATGTAATTCCATGTGAAAAATCAATCTTCACTCCGGTCTGTCTATTCTCTGTTCGCGTATCCAAACACCCCCAAATTCACCCACCTTCTTCCTCAAACTTCCGTTTCCCTTAAACCGCTTCTTCAATCTCCCTCTTCACTGAGCGGGGAGATGGAGATGGAGAAGGAGAAGGAGAAGGAGAAGGAGAAGGAGAAGGAGAAGGAGAAGGAGAAGAACTCCGATGAGCTCACCGTCAAATCCACGCCCTCCAATTCAAAACCTAGCAAAATCAAAGCCTCCGATACCAAAGAAGAAGGCGAATTATCTTCTTCCGACAACGATACACAAACACACGACGTACTTTCTTCTCATTCCCTTTTCTTTTTGTTTTTCTTTATAATCTGCATCCCATTCCTCTTCGTTTTCGTCTTCTTAGATGCTCAAATTGATTGTTCATCTCTTACCATTTTCTTGCTTTCTCTGTTTTTTCCTTGGAATTGAAGGCTTCCTATAGCTTGCTTCATACACTATTCTACTCATTAGAGTTCTAGGTCTGTGTTTATCTTTTAATTAGTAGTGCGTATGTTGTCGAGGTGAGAATAGAGAGACTGCTGTACTTTGAAGCTCGAACGGTTTATCTCTAGCGCCGTAGGGTTAAATGTTTTAGTTCTGACTTGTGAACTCTTGTTATCTTCTGATTTGAATTGCATTTGTGTTTTTAGTTATCATTATGTTTAAGGACACTTTGGACTTGTGAATTTGTTGTCTTTCTTTATAGTCGTATAAGGATTAGCATTTTTTGTAGTATCGTTAATGGATTGGAATCTTTTCTATTCGTGGTATAATTTTTGTATTTCTGTTTTGTATGGCTCATGAGGGATTTTTACTTCTCAGGTACGTCCTGTTTGTTCTACTGTGCCTGCTTCGATTGCGTCACCCATATCATCCAGTCTTCCTCCTAAGGATAAATGTAACCCAGGGATCCAGACTGGTAAGTATTGCCTCAATGCCTCTTATGAACGACTCTGGTTTTTTGTTTTTTTAAGGCATTGTCTTTTATTTTATTAACTCCACCCTTTCACTTTGAATTCTACAACAGTATTAAAAAATTGTTTTGAAACTTATTTTTGTTATGAAGCTTTTGGTATATCTGCAGTATAAATACGTTGGATTTAGTGTTTATGCATATTTTTAAACTAAAGATACTGGACACCTGGGGCTTTCTTTCCTGTGGCAATTTACGTGGATTTAGGTTTACCATGGAGAAATACTTTTCATCTTTACTAAAGTTGAAGTGAGTACACATCTCTTTTCCCTAAGGATCTAAAAGATGTGGATACTAGCTGGGGTTATTTCTAGCTGCGATGTTTGCATTTTAGGTTTCAATGCTTGAATATTTCCTGTCATTCTGGACTTTTGACGGGGTTCTCTAGTTGTTGGTCTTATGAATGAATCTAACGGTGCACTAAACTTTATGGTGGTTTTGTATTAAAAGTACTTTATGATGACCAATATCTGCCACTGACACAGTGAGCTGTTTCTGAAAATAAATTTTCAGCTTCTGCTGATATTTGCCCAAGAACATCCATATCAACTATGTCTCAGAAGATACGTGATAATGCTCAAATTGTAAACAAAGCTAGTACTCCTTGGGGTGCTTCCAGAAAGGCCAATTCGAATCTTGTGATTAGCTTCTCAGATGACAGTGGCAGTGAATTGGAGGAATGTAGTAAAGTGAGAACTTCAAAATCTCATAGTGATGCTGTTAGGCATTTTAAGCCTCCAACTTCAACACTTGATAGATCAAACAAGTTACGGAGTATGACAAGGAACAAAGTAATGGCAAACAAACTGCCTTTGAGTCAAGTGTTTATCCCTTCAATGACCAAGAATCACAAAGCATATTCCAAGGGTGCTGCTGGGCCCTCATTTGCTGAGCAAGGATCTAAAATCAGAGCTTTCAGTGGAAACCTACAGAGCCAAGGGCGTGGAAACGATCAAGGAATGAACTTAAACACTAGTAAGCTGCAGGATTTGCGGCAGCAGATAGCCATTCGTGAAAGCAAATTAAAGCTCAAGTCTGCCCAACAGAACAAGGAGAGCCTTTTAGTTACAAACCAGGATTATATTGTCACAAATTCAAAACCTGATTTGGGTAGGAAGGGGAATAATACTATCTCTCAGTTTCCTCCACTTGGGCCTAAGGAACCAAATGTGAAGCGCATGAAAACCAGCGGGTCCTATTCTTCCAAGCTGAGTTTAAATGAGCAACAACTTCATTCATTGATTGCTGCAAAATTTGTTTGGCCTCAGGAGCCTGGAGAAGAGATACAGAACATTAAGGGCTCTTATAACCAGAAGGGGAAATCCTTGAGTAGAGAAGAGGCCAGTGTGTTGAAGCAGAGTAAGGAAGATATCAAGCATGTGGCTGCTTCACCTTCACTTGGCATTGACCTTGGCAAAGTACAGGATGGTGAATAATTTGTTCATACTGAATAGGAAATTAAATCTTTCAGTTTAGTTCAATCTTACTATTTATGAGGTGCTGCCCTAACTGGTTACCTAAAATGCTGTGCAGATATTACCGACATTGTTGCTAATGGCAATCATTCAGACTTGATTGGCAAGCAGGTGGATCCTCACCCTCTTGTTGTCTTAGATCAAGCTACAGCTCTACCAAATGTTGCATCCAATGTCCAATCTCAGTTCGTAAGTCAATAATTGTATATGCGGCACGATGTCTTTTCTCAATGATGTCCTTTTTGTCAAGTATCTGAAATTCACTATACTTCTCAGAAAATCCAGAAAAGTTGCTTCATTAAACCTTTGTCAATTTCCATCATCTTATGTTTTGACAATATTGCTTGTGGTTTTTCCTAAAATTGTGAAATTCATGGTGAAGTTAATTGAACCATGTCTCATATTTAGGAAACAATAAAATATTTGTTTACATGAATGGATTTATCTTCAAAATTATGTTCCCGTTTATTATACATAGTTTTTCCTTCTTTCTCCTTGAAGCATAATTTGAATATTTGTCTCAACAGGATAATGTTGAGTTTCGCCGTCAGAGTGATGGCCTTCAGCCATCTGCTTCAACTGCAAAATCTTTTGAAGGAACACCTCCTCAATCAGCATACAATGTCAAGATACCAGAGCCATGCAGTAATTTCTTTAAGGTTTATCTTCAAGCTCAACTGTTACATTTGTAGTTTTTTCTTCTCACTCTGTTTTTATGACATGGATTTCCTCTGGATTTCTTATCATTGCAGTCGTTGATCAACTGTAAAAGTTCTGGGACTGCTTTTGGTAATTCATCAAGTTGCTTGGATTTCGGCAATTTTGATCTCCAATCATTGTTTGAAATTGAGGAGTCACTAGACAAGGATCTGGAAGAAGCACAAGATTGCAGGCGCCAATGTGAAATTGAAGAAAGAAATGCTTTCAAAATTTATTCTAGAGCTCAAAGGGCTTTGATTGAGGCTAATTCTAGATGTCTTGATCTTTATAACAAGAGAGAATTATTTTCAGCTCATTTTCACTCTTTTTGCATGAATAATCCTGGTTCAGTCAGTTCTTCAAGACAGCAAGAAGACATGATAATTGACGTGGATCACTTAAATAGTATGTCTGGCAATGCTAATATAACTTCTCCTTTGTATCAGAAGCATTCTGAATATAACAGTTCTACTCGGCTACGTAATGATTTAAATATGCAACATGAAAATGCTGGTCCCATAAATACTTCCAACCTCCATGAGAATGGACAAAATTTGGGGTCTGAACCTGGATCCTGCTCTGACTTAGGTGGTAACACAGTGGATCCATTGCCTTTTAAGGGAAATAATATTGCAGATAGAATTTGCTCTCCATCTGTTAATCCAAACATTTCATTGGATGGAGATGAAGAGTCATTGCCATCTGACCATGAAATGATTGATTCCTATAATGAATGCTACATGAGAAAGAAACACTTTGAAGATGATCAAATGGAGGCATATAACATGTTGAAGAAAAACCACTGTGACAATAATATTGAGGATTCTTTGCGCCTTGAAGCAAAATTAAGGTCTGAACTATTTGCACGTCTAGGAACAAGAAATTTGTCAAAGGCTTGCAATCCATGCAATAACATTCAAACTTCAGTCGAACAGGGGACTGAGAATGATGCTAGGAATGACAGAACTCAGCAAAATAATACAGAACTAACAGTAGGTTTAGCAGTTGGAAGTGACGTCGACCTCATAAGTAAGAAGAATGAGAGTGCCTTACTATCAGGAAAGGGAGATCAACAGTTTGGTTTTGGAGGTAACTTTATCTTCAGGAATGAGACTTATGCTTCTTCATCATATGTGATCTTCAAGGCATGTTTGAAGTGGCTTTTAAAGATACCTTTTCTACTGTTCCCATGTTATACATGTTATTTTAGGTAAACATCTTTTACCGAAAATTGATCATTGCCTCGGTCCTTTTCATGAAGGTCGGTTCTGGAGTTCTCTTTGAATTGAAAAATATGGCCATGTGTGCAAATATACTTTAGATTTAAATTGGGGCCATTTATTCTTTTGCTCAGGTAGAAGTAGACTTTTGTGAACTTAAATTTTGACGTGTTGAGTCTATTTCTGAGTAAAAAATTAATATAGATAGAGCTTGTCAACTTGAAGTCTTTGAGTCTATTTTTTTTCATATCGTTCTTTGAGTGTATTCCTAGATCTTTAAAGCTTAGGGTGGAAGGGGCCTAAAAGTGCTAGTATTTGTGGAATTGTGTGGTTAGGGCATTGTTGTGGAATATTTGGCTGGAAAGGAATTCAAGCACCACTTCTTGGAAAAATTGTTATGGTTAGAGTATTGCTCTCTTCTTTTGATTTTGTTTTTGGAAAAAATTGCCTCTCCTCTCTCTCTTTCTCCCTTCTTACATCATCGGTTTTACTAAGAAGAATACATATCATTGAACATAATCTGACAGATCAGGTAGTTGCTGGTTAGAAAATTATTTATGGCCCTCCTTGTCTTGGCATCATTGCCTTGCAAATACTTTTCCCACATTTCTAAGAGGTTTAATTAGCAAATGATTTTGGCCTTTGGTATCTACTCATGAAACCTCAGTGCATGATGCTTCACTTTTTTTCTCTCAGTATTGCTCATTTCAAACTATTGATTGTGGATGCTCTGTTAACTTAAACCTCCATTAGCTGTACATATTGCCATAAAATGAATCGATGGGGAATCATGAGTTAAAGAGATAAGCCATAACTTGGTTGTTTTTGAGTTTATCTGTTCAAGATTTAGTCTCTTGCTGATTATGGTATTGATAATTTTTTCTCATTTCAAAATAATATAAATATTTTGAGCCTTTTTTACTCTTAAGCTGTGGTTCAGATGGTAGTTTTGTCAGATTAGTTGAGAGTGAATTATGGTTAAAAACGACTTAGTGAAATACTGAGGATTATGCTTAGAATATTTACTTCCTTATGCAGGCACAGATAGATGCAAAACCCCAGATGAGATCCATGGTCCTTATCATTTTGAGAACTTGCCATCAGAGACTCCGGATTTAACAGACTCTGATGACAATGAACCATTCAGTAGAGAAGGATCTTGCTCCAAAACTACTTTTAGTTTTACACCTTTGACTATGAACAGTGTTCTGCAACACATGAAGGTCATATCCTCGGTTAGTATAGAAGTCTTGCTCTCTAGAACTCTTAATCTTGGTTTCCCTGAAGACGGTGATTCTTTGGAAGTGGATCGAATCCACTGGAGAAAATTTATAGAGAACTCTGTCCATGAGATTGTCAGACCCATGTTACAGAGTGATGGCTCTTATACTGACGATCTAGCGATTGATCCATCGTGGCCACTTTGCATGTATGAACTCCGTGGAAAATGCAACAATGATGAATGTCCTTGGCAACACATGAAGGACTTCTCTTTTGCCA
Source organism: Cucumis melo (assembly GCF_025177605.1). Lineage (NCBI taxonomy): Eukaryota > Viridiplantae > Streptophyta > Magnoliopsida > Cucurbitales > Cucurbitaceae > Cucumis > Cucumis melo. The sequence continues at coordinate 5,813,928 of NC_066865.1, forward strand.
ATAGAAGGCAGTGTCAGCATGGCCACATCAACTCTTCTGGTACGATGATTCTGATGATCGTTTAATTAGATGGTTCAAATTCTGTAGACTTTTCATCTTCATTTTTTTTTTCAAATTCTTGCAACGGACTATCATTTTCTTCAGATGAAACAAAAGTCTTCAAGTATGAAGATCGAATGACTCCTCCAACTTACCTGGTTGGCATAGATATTCTAAAAGCTGATTCACGTTCATATGGCCCTGTTTTAGCTCAGAGAAGTAGTCAATGCTGGCAAAACTTTTTTAGTATTTCTTTGACGTTACCAAATTTGCTCCGAAAGGATGCTTCTGCTGATGGGCTATTTCTACATGATGCTCGTATAGAGGCCAAGGGAAGTTGGAATAGACCATCATCATACTTTCAGAGGGGAGGCTCTGTATTGGTTTGTTATTACTCCTTATATATGCCCTTGGTTCAGTCTGCAGCTGAACATTTTTTTTTCCTGTTCTTTTCCTCTTGAAATGTGGCACACGATGGCTGTGTTGAACTAATTAACTAATTTGTATTGAGTTCCTTTATCTCTCCTCTGTCATGCATGGCTGCATACCTTCTTATTGTTTTTGGATCAGAAATATCTATTTAACTTTCATCGCATGCTGTGATCACAGTACTTTATCACTGCCACTTTCTTCAGTGAAAGTTCATTTTGAATGGAGTTTTGCCTAAACTATCATAACTTTTTTCTTAGTGTAACTTTAAAGTGCGCCATCATATCTGAACTATCTGATTTCGGGAAACAGGTTACTCTTGCCTTGCTCAAATCGTGGCATTTAATTTTAGTATTTTAAACTGGGAAATATCGTGTTTTCTTCTCCTCCTTTTTGCACACACACACATGTATGTAGTCTGCACAGGAGTATTTCAGTTCTCCTTTTTGCATATTGTTATTATATGAAGATGTTGCCTTTTATTTTTTATGCTTGTACTTGATGTTTCCTCTTTTTTCCCCTTTTCTTTTTTACATGAAAATAAAGTTGTCCTTTTTTAATTTTTGTGACGTTATGATTCTGGTCTTTGAAGGTTTCTTTTACATATTACTGATAACTGATCCTTAACATCTTCCTGTTGTTTGGTCCATGATCTCACTTACACTGACTTTTCTTGCGACTGCTGTAAAGTTTTCTGTCACTGATTCTTAAAACAGAACATTAACCGTCTTTCTGTTGTTTGATCCATGATCTCATTGTGGCAACTTCTTACAAAGTAGAGTCAGCTGAAACAGGGTGATGAGAACCTAGCTCTGGAAACAGCTCTAACTATTATTAATCAGGAAACAAACAGTCGAGAGGGCATGAAAAAGGTAATGTTTTTTTATTGTTATTCATTCTTCTGTTGATTCTTGCTTGTGTGAACCATGTTGCAATACAATTGGAAATATTTGTACTTGCAGGCTCTTCCTGTACTGTCGCGTGCTGTAGAGAACAATCCAAAATCTATAGCTCTCTGGGCCGTTTACCTTCTAATATTCTATAGCTATACTACAACTGGAGGGAAGGATGACATGTTCTCTTATGCGGTATGCATTATTATATTTGTTCTTCTCTGCTGCGTAATATAATCCGGATGTAAGAAAGTACTGCAAAAACGTTTCTAAAGATATTAATTAAATCTATGTATTAGAATATATAGTAGAAAGATCAAACAAGATTTGCGATGTCAAAGATTTCTGCCTTTATCAACATTTAGTAAACACTAGTTATCATTTTGGTGGTGCTGACTGTCAGTACAAGTTATTTTTGGTTGTTATCGACTTTATAAAGTGAGGACTAAAACATAATATGTTTTTTCATCTACTTGGTGATATACACTATAATGTAAAAACTACGATAAAGTTTCTAGTATTTTGAAAACTGTCCATCTTTGAAGTAACATTGAAGTTACAAAAAAGCTGTCATTGCTTAACAAGGGAGAAAGATAAACCAGATGTTTACTGGATGAAAAATCTCTAGAAAGCTACTTCTTCTGTTTGTTTTGTTTTGTATTTTTATAATAAAAAATAAAAAAATAAATTAAATAAAAAATAAAAATAAAAATCTCTAAAAAGAAGAAATTAGAAGTATTGAAAGCAATTAACAACAACCCGAGACTTACGTGGAAACCCGAGAACCGGGAGAAAAACCACGATACTTTAGTTTTTATTATTTTTCTTATGAACAAAAACAATAGGTACAAAGGGAGTATAAATAGAGTACAATAGGAATAAGAAAGGAAAAGATTTAGGAAATATTTAGGAAATAAAATCTTATATTTTATTTTTTCCAAAAGTACTAATTCTAACACTCCCCCTCAAGTTGGGAGGTAAATATCAATGAGTCCCAACTTGCTAACGCAAAGGTCGAAGTGTGGTCGGAGAAGCCCCTTGGTAAGAACATCAGCAATCTGTTGGCTTGAAGGAATGTACGGAATGCATATGCTTCCACTGTCAAGTCTTTCTTTGATGAAATGCCGATCAATCTCAACATGTTTAGTTCTATCATGTTGCACTGGGTTGTTAGCAATACTAATAGCGGCTTTATTATCACAAAAAAGCTTCAATGGTGTCTCACATTCCTGATGAAGATCTGACAAGACTTTCTGGAGCCAAATTTCCTCACATATTCCCAGACTCATAGCTCTGTATTCAGCCTCAGCACTGCTCCTGGCCACAACACTTTGCTTCTTACTCCTCCAAGTTACAAGATTGCCCCAAACAAAGGTACAATAACCGGATGTAGACTTTCTATCAATAACAGATCCTGCCCAATCTGAGTCAGTATATGCCTCAATGGTCTTTCTATTTGTTTTTCTAAACATCAACCCTTTACCAGGTGTATTTTTCAAGTATCTCACGATTCTGTTAACAGCTTCCATATGTTTCTCATAGGGAGCCTGCATAAACTGGCTGACAACACTCACAGCAAAGGAAATATCCGGACGAGTATGGGATAAGTAAATTAATTTACCTACAAGGCGCTGATATTGTTCTTTATCAACTGGAACTTGATCATCAGAGTTTCCTAGTTTACAGTTGAATTCAATAGGAGTATCAGCAGGACGACATCCCAACATACCTGTCTCGGTTAGCAAATCAAGGGTGTATTTTCTCTGAGACACGGAAATACCTTCTTTTGATCTAGCCACCTCCATTCCAAGGAAATATTTCAGATTTCCCAAGTCTTTGATTTCAAATTCATCACCCATTCTCTGCTTTAGTTGACTGATTTCTGTTTGATCATCTCCAGTCAAAACAATGTCATCCACATAAACAATTAGAATAGCTATCTTTCCTGTTTTGGAAGCCTTTGTAAATAAAGTATGGTCAGAGTGCCCTTGACTGTACCCTTGGGACTTGACAAAGGTAGTGAATCTGTCAAACCATGCTCTCGGAGACTGTTTCAGACCATATAGAGATTTTTGGAGTTTACACACCTCCTGACCAAATTGGGCTTCAAATCCTGGTGGGGGGCTCATGTAGACTTCCTCCACAAGGTCTCCATTCAAAAAAGCATTCTTAACATCCGGCTGGTATAGAGGCCAATCTTTGTTCACAGCAACAGATAGCAGGACTCTAACAGTATTCAATTTAGCAACTGGAGAAAAAGTTTCCGAATAGTCAATACCATAGGTTTGAGTGAACCCCTTTGCAACTAACCTTGCCTTGTGTCTATCAAGCGTACCATCTGCTTTGTATTTGAGAGAGAATACCCATTTGCATCCTACAGTTTTATGTCCCTTGGGTAGAGCACAGATCTCCCAAGTTCTATTCTTTTCGAGAGCCTTCATCTCTTCCATAACAACATTCTTCCATTCAGGACACTCTAGAGCAGTGTAGATATTTTTCGGTATTATGGTAGAGTCAAGGTTTGCTGTAAATGCTCTAAACTGTGGAGAGAGATTATCATAGGAAACATAGTTGCAAATGGGATGTTTAGTGCATGATCTGGTACCTTTTCTCAATGCAATTGGAATGTCAAGAGAGGGATCATACTCATCAAGTTTTCTTGTATGACCCTGTTCAGCTTCATCGTTACTGGTTTCTATTCTAACCTCAGTCTCATCATCACGGTTCTTTTCTTCCATATTTTCAAGAACAGCAACATCAGACTTGTCATTCTCACTCATTGTATTATTAGTACAAGGTTTTGTAGGGTTTTCCATACCTTGGTCTCGAGGAGGTTCGAAATTTTGGACTGGAGCCGGCGGTTGACTAGTAGGGGACCCAACTTCCTTTCTGAGATTCCTCCTGTAATATGTTTTCCAGGGAACTTGGTTTGTGGGTAAGATTATGGGATGAGGATCAATGTCAGACACGGTAATAAGAGTAGGTTCAATAAATTCAAAGGTGTTGTTAGACTCTTCACTCACATTCTCCCCCTGAAGATGGCTAGCAGGAAAGTAGGGTCGGTTTTCACAGAAAGTAACGTCCATAGTGACAAAATATTTCCTAGACGGCGGGTGAAAACATTTATAACCGTGTTGGTGAAGGGGATACCCAACAAACACACAGGCCTGAGCCCGAGGGGTAAATTTGGTCTGATTAGGGCCGAAATTATGGACATAGGCGGTGCACCCAAACACACGAAGAGGAACCTCAGAAACAAGACGAGTAGAGGGGTAAGACTCCTTAAGACAATCTAAGGGAGTCTGAAGGTGGAGGATACGAGAAGGCATTCTATTGATTAAGTGAGCAGCTGTAAGAATAGCATCTCCCCACAGGTATGATGGAAGGGAAGTGGAAAGCATAAGTGAGCGGGCTACTTCCACAAGGTGTCGGTTTTTTCGTTCGGCCACTCCATTTTGTTGAGGAGTGTAGGCACATGAGGTTTGGTGAACAATCCCCTTGGAGGCTAGAAATTCACTAAGGTTATGGTTTTGGAATTCCCGACCATTATCACTTCGAAGAATTGCAATTTTTGTATGAAATTGTGTTTTGATAGTATGATAGAAGTTTTGGAAAATGGATGGAACCTCGGATTTATCTGAGATAAGGTAGACCCAGGTGAGACGGGTATGGTCATCAATGAAAGTTACAAACCACCGCTTTCCCGAGGAGGTGGTGACCTTGGAAGGACCCCAAACGTCACTATGGATGAGGTTAAACGGTTGTGTAGGTTTATATGGTTGTGAGGGAAAAGAGACTCGATGTTGTTTTGCCCGGATACACACATCACAAGATAGAGAAGAGACATCAACTTTAGAAAAAAGGTGGGGAAATAAATGTTGCATATATGTAAAGTTTGGGTGGCCCAGTCGAAAATGCCACAACATACAGTCTTGTTCAGAAGTGCTAAAGTAGGATGACAGTAAACTAACCCTAGACAAACTACTACATGAGGTATCATCATCAAGGATGTAAAGTCCCCTGCTATGCCGGGCAGTGCCAATCGTCCTCCCCGAGCTCATGTCCTGAAAATAAACCGATTCAGGTAAGAAGATAGCTTTACAATGCAACTCACGAGTGATCTTGCTTATAGATAACAAATTGTAAGACAGTTTAGGGACATGCAAAACATTCTGGAGAGCAAAACCGTCAAAGGGAACTATTTGTCCTTTGCCAGCGATCGGAGCTAGAGAGCCATCGGCTATTCGGATTTTTTCATTACCGGCACACGGGGCATATGAGATAAAGTGTTCTGAAGAACCTGTCAAGTGATCTGTAGCCCCCGAGTCTAAGATCCAGGGATTCTTCCCATCAACGCTAATAAGCCCAAGGGACTGAGGCATACCTGACTGAGCAATGGCACCCAGAGTCGGAGTCTTGGTCTGGCTCACAGTAGGATCAGTTGATTGAGAAGTGCTAGCAGGTGTAGTCTCACTAATGTAGGCACGTCCTGAGTTCTGTTTCTCGTTGGAGGACCGTTTCTTACCTCCTGGGGGACGACCGTGGAGTTTCCAACACTGATCCTTGGTGTGCCATTGTTTCTTGCAGTGCTCACACACAGGAATTGACTTCCCATTATTCTTGTCACTGTCATGATTTGAGGACCGAGCGCTAAAGGCTGCGGAGTCAATGGTAGGGGTAGTCAATACACCCATGGCATTAGTGCGATCCTCTTCCAGGCGGACTTCAAAACAAACTTCCATTAGGGAGGGAAGAGGTCTTTGTCCGAGTATACGACCACAAACATTATCAAATTTGGGATTAAGTCCTGCAAGGAAGTCATAAACACGGTCAGCCTCTTCAAGTTTAGCATATTGTGTACTGTCATTTGGTGTGTCCCAAACTGTCTCTCTGCACAAATCCATCTCTTGCCAGAGGAGAGAGAGCTTGTTAAAATAGGTAGTTACGTCCAAGGTCCCTTGTTTGCAATTATGGACCTGTTTTCGCAGTGTATATAACCGAGAGGCATTCTGTCGTTTCGAGTAAAGGGTCTGAGTTGTATCCCACAAATCTTTTGCTGTGGCTGCATATAGTAAAGGCTTGCCGATCTGTGGTTCCATACTATTAATCAGCATGGACCGAATAAGTGAGTCCTCTCCTTTCCAGAGTCGTTCCAAGGCGTCTCCCGGTGGAGGACGTACAGTCTCTCCAGTTAAGAATCCGAACTGGTATCGACCTTCGAGGAACATCTTTATTGATTGGGACCAAGAAAAATAATTTTGACCATTTAATTTTTCGCCTGAAAAATTCCCTGTAGACGAACCCAAAGAGCCAGTTATATAATTTGACTGTGAATTAGGGAACGAAGTTATCGGGTTCTTGGAATACATCGGCAACTCGGTTGGTTTGGAATGCGTTGAAGATTCGCCCGCTTCAATGTCCGATCTGTTTTGGGGTTGATCAATTCCGTTACCAGAAAACAGCGGTTGCTGTAAAGGGTCAACGTACAGCTGCTGCTTACTGTACTGATTTGACAAATTTACGGTTGAGGGATGCTGTCCGGAGCTCGTAGACGGCGCATGAGGATGCGGATGGCCGGAAGGGTTTGACGGCTGGACATCCGACGGTGCGTAGAAGGGAACGGGATGGGCGGTGACGTGAAACGGCGGCGGCGCGTGGGCCCACGCGCCGGACACGAGCGGCGTGTGAATCAACTTCTGGTCAGACGGCGGCGCGTACGGCTGCGGAACCACTCCCGTTGGGTAGATCGGCGGTTTCTGTAGGTTCTGGAGCAGTTTCTCCATGGCGGCGGCGGCGGCGGCGGCGACGGGTTCAGTTTCGATCTGGGTTTCTCCTAGGTTATTTTCTAGGGTTTCGTTATTGCTTTGCTCTGATACCATATTGAAAGCAATTAACAACAACCCGAGACTTACGTGGAAACCCGAGAACCGGGAGAAAAACCACGATACTTTAGTTTTTATTATTTTTCTTATGAACAAAAACAATAGGTACAAAGGGAGTATAAATAGAGTACAATAGGAATAAGAAAGGAAAAGATTTAGGAAATATTTAGGAAATAAAATCTTATATTTTATTTTTTCCAAAAGTACTAATTCTTAACAAGAAGTATAAAATATTTTAGACAACGGGCTAGAAGAGTTAATTCTACTTTGGTAAGTGGTGTACATATGTTATGAACCATAACTAATGATCTCTGAGAACCTTTTATTCCAGCTGAAGTATGGTCTTTGGGTCCTGTCTAGTTCTTTTCCTTTTAAAAAACTCTCCTTGTACTCATATCACCTGTATGATTCAATGCTGAGTCATCTCTTCGTCCATACTTGAATTGGTGGGCACTTCTGTCCATTTTTTATTCTTACTCGCTTAATCAAGCATTGTGTGGAAATCCTTTGTTCTTGTTGTTCAGGTCAAGCATAATGGGCAATCTTATGAACTTTGGCTCATGTACATTAATAGCCGCATGAATCTTGATGCTCGCTTGGCTGCATATGGCTCTGCAATTTCTGCACTTTGCGACAATATATTTAGTCATAACTTGGATGGGAAAGATGCTAGTGCCCATATCCTGGACCTGATTTTACAGATGACAAATTGTTTGTGTATGTCTGGGAATGTCGAGAAGGCTATTCAAAGGATTTTTGGACTTCTTCAAGTTGCTATGGATTCTGATGAGCCTTATTCTTTTATGCATTCTGATATGCTCACATGCTTAAATATATCTGACAAATGTATTTTCTGGGTTTGTGTTGTGTATTTAGTTCTTTACAGGAAACTGCCTCATGCTATAGTGCAGCAGCTTGAATGTGAGAAAGAACTGATCGAGATTGAATGGCCTGCTGTTCAATTGACAAATGGTGAGAAGCTAAGGGCTTCTAGGGTAGTCAAGAAAGTAGTAGATTTTGCCGATTCATGCTTGAACAATGAATCACCTGAGAGTAAATGCTACCAAAAATCCATTCAAATGTTTGCTGTCAATCATATAAGGTGCTTGATGGCATTTGAGGACATAGAATTCAGTAGGAACTTGTTGGATAAGTACGTTAAACTTTATCCATCTTGCCCAGAACTTATTTTGCTTGATATACGGGCAAGGAAACATGATTTTGGGGATGCGACTGTTGTGGCATTTGAACAGGCAATCAGGTACTGGCCGAAAGAAGTACCTGGAATCCAGTGCATCTGGAATCAATATGCTGAATATTTACTTCGGAATGGGAGGATCAAATGTACTGAAGAACTAATGGCCCGTTGGTTTAACTCTACTTCGGAGATGGATTGTTCTAAAACTAGAACACCAGTTAATAGTGACTGCGACTCCTTGCACCTGCTAGATCATGCTTCAGGATCAATTGTACGTGCATTAGATTGCAGTCCCAGTGAGGTGGATGTGGTGTTTTGGTATCTTAATCATTCCGTTCACAAATTACTGGTGAATGACCAATTAGAAGCCCGTTTGGCCTTCGACAATGCTCTGAGGGCTGCTAGTGCTGGTACTTTTAGATATTGCATGAGAGAATATGCTATGTTTTTGCTTACTGACGAGTCTTTGTTGAATGAGGCTGCTTCTGTTGGTGGAATAAGAAGCATCTTAGAGGGTTATCTCAACGATGCTCGAGCTTTCCCAGTTTGCGAACCCTTGTCCAGAAGATTCATCAATGATATCAAGAAGCCACGAGTTCGACTTCTCGTCAGTAACACACTGTCTCCAATTTCTCCAGATGTTTCTCTAGTTAACTGTATTCTTGAAGTTTGGTATGGGCCATCTCTTTTACCCCAAAAATTTAACAAACCAAAGGAATTGGTGGATTTCGTGGAAACTATCTTAGAGATGTTGCCTTCTAACTATCAGTTGGTACTTTCTGTCTGTAAGCAATTAAGCAATGGCGACAACTACTCTTCCCAAGCTGCCTCTCCCAGCCTTATTTTCTGGGCCTGCTCGAATTTGATCACTGCAATTTTTAATTGTGTCCCAATACCACCAGAGTTCATTTGGGTAGAAGCTGCTAATATTTTGGTCAATGTTAAAGGTCTTGAAGCCATAACTGAGAGGTTTCACAAAAGAGCTTTATCCGTCTACCCATTCTCTGTTCAGCTGTGGAAATCATATTACAGCATGTGTAAAACTAGAGGAGATACAAGTACTGTTCTGCAAGAAGTAAACGAAAGGGGAATCGAACTCAATGAGCCTTCGTGATAGAGTTTCACCTTCATTTGGTAGGATCAGTAAAATTACAGAAAAACTAGGATCAGTTTTTAGTTATGGGAGAAGCCTCAGTGTACAGATAGTTCACCTCATACCGTTTTATCATACATGCTAGGCTCGGTAGTTTCCCCAGTTTTGTTAAGTGGTAGAGAGCTGATTGCGGCTAGGAATTAGATACTAATACAAATACTTGCACAAAGAAAAACTTGGTGGAAAAATGGCCTTTTGTTTCCATCTGTAAAGTCATCGAGACCTTATTGGAACTGGATTTGTTGAGGGCATCATCATCAGATTTCTCAGCCAGTTGCTTGCTCTGACCGTTCGGCTATTTCCAAAAGGTGTGTCGTCGAAGTCAGGTTTTCCTCCATTTTTTTTTGGTAGCTCACATTGTTTACTTTTGTTCCCTGCTTGCTAGAGTTAATTTCTTTGATTGACCCTACCCATTTGAATGTAAGTACTAACCATTTTTAGGTTTAAATATGATAAGGATGGTATAAATGAAATGCTATACTCGATGTTCATCGTCATTGTTTCGGTTTTCCTACTATCTATATGTTATTTTGTTTGTCAAACAGTGGTTTATTCTAGAATTGCTACAAACTTGCTTGGATTGCTTACTTAAGTATTGTCCCTTGATCACATTGTTAGTATGTTAAAGGTCACAATTGATCCAGACTAGGTCTTTTGTGGTGACTCAAAGCTCACATGGACATGAGACATGGAGTGAGTTTGTATTTGTTGGGCGTATTTATTAATGTATTTTTTAGTAGCAAGTGTAAGGGTTTGAGGTAGTATATGCCAATTTTTTGTTGAACTAATTTGTTAATGTAATGAGCTAAAATATTTGTACTAGTTTTAAATGGTGATGAACAGATTTAGGTTGGAATATTGTTTTGAACTTTAAGAAAATATTTACAATTGTGTTGGTTGCATAATCTGAATTATTTTGAGAAGGGGTGTTTTTGGAGACTAATTGATAAAACAAACTATTTATGGCAAAAAATAAAAAGAAAAACATTAAATTGTAAAATTCACTAACATTTTGCTACGAAGTGTTAATATTTTGCCAACTTTGCCATTTTTGACAATTTTCTTAGATAAAGTATGATTGCCTTTGCAAGCTTATGCTTTTTTAGTGTTCTAAATGATAAGTTGTCGGGGAAAGGAGTACTTTAACAAATAATGTTTTTTTTTAATTGAAAGTTGAAGTAAAAAGGATGTAAATAATTTAAAATACATACATTAAATAGAAATCCTATAAATCTTTTATTGAAATTCAAAGTTTTGTGACCTAAAATACTACTATATTTTTTTAAAAAAATATAGTCACTAAAGAAAAAAATGAAGTTTATAAGTTAAAATGAAATAAAAACAGATCTTTGTCCCAAATTAAATTGTAAAATAGATAGAAATAGTTTTTTTAGAATGCAACTTTAAATTAGCCAAGTGTATATTTAAAAACATATAAAAATAAAAGATATTGAAATAATTGGTTTTCCTTCTTATTTACATGATTAGTACTCAAAATTTAAGTTTGGCAAAGGAAAAAGTTACCAAAAAAATAATTTATCACGAGTAAATTAGAAAAAAATCCACATTTTACATTATTATTTATGAAACAAATAGAATAATATATAGTAAATTGTTTTATTTAATGAGAGTAATTATATATATATATAGGTATGACAAAGATTGACTGGACAACTCACCGAAGTCATAGATTAAGTCCACGACTTCAATGCCTTGTTGTGTACTCTGGTTCACGACAACGCGTCAAAGTCCTGGAGTGGGTACATGACTTAACCTAATTGTGGACTCCGTTTACGACTTCACAATACTACTTTTTACAATAACTGCCTCCATACCTTATTTTTAACATTATTTTAAAAAAATTTGGAAAAAAAGAAATAAAGAATAAAAGGGAAAACCATGATAGACTACTTATCGTGATATAAAAAAACAAAAAAATTATCATCTATTTATGATAGACGACTAATTGTGTAGTCTATCAGTGCTTATAACGACACAGAAAGACAGATAATAGTCTATAACAAATAGATTGAGGTATTTTGGTATAATCGTAAATATTTTAATTTATTTTACTATATCAGAGAATAATTCAAAAGAAAAAGGTGATTTAAATATGTTGTATTGAATTTTCTCTACACAAACAAAAAAACTTCAATTGGTTTTCGAAGCTATTAGTCTTAGGGGCATTTGTTACGCAAGTTTAGAATGTTAAGCATGAGCTTAGACCTGATGGTTTTGGTAGACTAGGAATGTGAAAATTGTGTTTGGAGTGCATAGCAAATTTTTTAATCTTTGAGTTTGTGAAATATTTTTTAGTATTTAGTCATGGATCAGATTTTAAATTAGTTTAAATTGTATCGATCTAAATAATTTTAAAATAGTTAAATGTAAAATAATCCGAAAGAATTTATAAGAGTATTTGTTTTTTTTTTAATTTTTGAAATAAAGATTTGACTATAATTATAAATTTATTTGATTTATTGTTTATTAATTTAATATTTTGATTTTTTGAAATAAAATTTCATACATTTTTGTCACTTTACTTAATTTAAAAAGAATAGGGTTTTTAACCATAACTTACTAACCTCAAATTTGAAACATATTATTATTTTAATCTTAAATGCAGTTATTAAAAAAATGAGAAATTGTAAAAAATATAACGTTTGATAAAATATTTTCATAAAAAAATCACGTTACTAAATTTTATCTTTTTGTAGTTTTGTTCTATGGAGTACAAATAATTTGTCAAATTTTTCTATTTTTGAAAAAACTCTTAAAAACTATAATTTTTTTTTATCAAACTATAAAAGTATTCATAAAGCTTGAATCTTAACTTTTATTTGGTGACTAAATTGTTTCCAACATTTTACGGTGTTTGGATTGCATTTAATTATAACATAAGTTGTTTAGAAAAAAAATTATGTGTTTGGCAACCACCTAAAATAGATTTTGACAAAATAAATTTATAAAATAATGTACTTTAGGATAAATACTTAAAACCAACTTTTAGAAAAAATATATTTTGTGTTTTTAACGATTAATCTTTCTAATTTATACGAAAAACTATGGCCAAAACGTTCGACTATCCTAATCAATCAATCTGTCACCATTTGTCGTCAGCCAACCTTCGACTATTGTTTCCAACGATCGTCGTTTCGTGAACTTCTGGCCGCTTTTTTTTACACAATCATCAACAACCAATTTTTTTTTATTGTTTTTCTCAAAAACGCTTCTGGCCAACTTTCGACGAATGCTTTTTGACAATTGTAACAAGCCAAACTTCAGATAATTGTTTTCTAGTGACTGTCGCAGCGCAACTGTTGACCACCATTAACTTTCGGCAGTAAACTTTTGGTAACCATTCTTCTAGCTACTATTTTTTGTCGACCAATGATGATCAACTTTCATTTATTGCTTTGTTGAAAAACATTTACGTTCAACCTTTGGCAACCATCACCGATCAACTTTCAAAGAAAGTTTTTATGGCAAATGTTATTTGTCCACCGTTGATGGTCAACTTTCGTGTACCATTTTTTCCACAATCGATGCTGGCCAATCTTCGACAACTATTTTATTAGTAACCGATATTGACAATCTTTCGACTACCATTTTTCAATAATTGTCATAGAATGGCTTTTGACAATTGTTTCCCAATGATATATGCCAATCAACCTTCGACTGCTGCTAATGTCAACCTCCGGCCATCATTTTCCTACATTACTACAATCCAACCTTTGTCGACTACTTTCTGACAATCGTGACTAGCCTAACTTTTGTGAACCATTTTTCAGTGATTGTTATTGGCCAACTTTTGTCGATCGTTGTTTGACGATTGTTATTAGCTAACTTTGGTCGACCATTTTTTGGTGACCATTGGTTGTTACTTTTGTCAACCATTTTCGATGACCGATTCTAGTCAACTTTAATTGATCATTTTTTTATAACAGTTGCTAGTCAACTATCAAAGACTGTTTTATGTGATCGTTGCCGACCAACTTTTGTCGACCGTTGTTTGGTGGCCATTGTCGGTCAACTTTTTTTCTTTTTTTCATTTTTCAGTGATTGTTCCGATCAACTTTCATCGGTTTTTTTTTTGTGACTATTATTGATCAACTACCAACAACCATTTTCGGTGATTGTCGTTGATTGACTTCCAACGAAAGTTGTCATCAACCTCTAAATATCATTTTACAATATTTGTCACCGACCACCATCCTCGATGATCGTTATTAAACTTCTATCAAAATCTTCAGGGACAAATTCTTTTATTATAGTTTGAAATTATATATTAAAAAAATTAGTATAACACATCAAAATTTGTTTTTTACCTAAAAACACTTTTGAAAAAGAAGTTGCCAAACACATGTGTTTTTCTTTTAAGGAGATTTTAGAAGTAAATGTTTAAATAAAAATTCATTTTTTGGAAAATATTCTGTTCTTAGTCATTTCAAGCAGACCCTTAATCACATTTTAAAAATGATTAAAAATCTCTGGTTAAATTAACCAATGAAAAAAATGAAAATATTATGTAACTAAAACATAAACAATGATGTATGAAATATATATTTACATTTTCCACTATGTTAAGAATATATTTGATTTATAATTGAGATTGCAATAGATAGGTGTCGATTTCACCTAGGAAAAATAGAAGACAATAAATAAAATCTCCTAAAATGAAAGAAACATTAATTTTGAACAAAGAAGAGAAAGGAGATAATTAACAAAGATAAAAAGTAATTTTAAAAAATAACAAAATTGAGCAAAATTCATGAAAATCTCCCTAATCCATTTAAGTTTTTTTGTTATATTTTGTAAATAGTTTTTTTTTCCCTGTCTATAACAATTCACCAAAAAGATTATCTCATAATAATAATGGAAAAGTGTTTTTTTTTCAAATATTGTTGCGACTAAAACTAGGAGCTTAATTAAAATTCTTGAGAAACAAAAAAATATTTTCAAAAATCAATTTTTATTTAAACACTTTCGATAAAATAAAAATACCAATGTGTTTGACTACTATTTTTTGAAAGTACTTTTACAAGTCTTATTTGGTTTGTTGTATATAAAAAGTGTTCTTTATTTTTTCAAAGTTAGCTAGTGGAAACCGAAGGTTTGTTGGCGGGTGCTGGAGTTGGTGGTCGAAAGTTCATTGATCAACTGCAGAAAACGACAGTTGGAGGTTGACCGACAAACTTCCTAAATATTGAAAAAGAGAAAGGCCGTCTATGGTTTTAAATAGTGTTTAAAAATAGTTGTACAAAACAAGGGTTGGACGTAGGATGCATAACCCATATAATCCTACCCCATCATGCATAATATATATTTTTAATAAGAGTTTGAAATTATATAATTAAGTAATAATCTATTTTTAATTAGATTTTGAATACCGGGCAAATGTGATATGCATAAGACATGCAGTTCTAATAAGTATTCATTTATATTTTTTATTTTTATTATTTTAAATTGTTTCTTTATATGTTTATTTTCTACATGTCTATAATCAATATTTAATATATTTCATTAATAGGACAAAGTTGAAACATTCTTATATGTTTAGATTCAGAAAATATAGGGCATTTTTTGAATTTCTGAAATATATGGTTCTAATAATTTTTGAATTGCAACGTTTCTTTATATTTTTCCCTTTTATTATTTTGAAGTGTATATTTATATTTTTAGTTTCTGAACAATGTTCTTCACGATCCTCTGTTTCATCTTCTCCTTCTTCTTGTTGGTCTTCTTCTTCTCATTTATCATCGTCACCACTTTCAATATTCTCCTGTTCATTAAGATTGATTGGTTAATGTTTCTATTATTAATGTACCAAATATAGTATACTTTATTAATTGAAGTACAACAATGTAGACATTATATCTTCTCATCTTTTTATGATTCTTCTTCTTGTTCTTCATTCGTTGGTTTCACAACTTTCCTTTTGCTAGCCTACAAATGTTTGTTTTGGGTTTCAATTACAATGTATTGCTTAAAAAATCAATTAAAAAAGACGAATCATACCAAGCTTTCATCCTTCATTTTTTCTGCACAACATTCTCTTCTTTTGGAGGTTCATTTCTTTCCCTCTTCTTTGAAGTTTTAAGGTTGCCCCTGATTCTAGGATAGTTCGTAGATTCAAAGTACATTGTATTTTAATGGATCCATCATGGGGCAAGCTCGCGAGAATTGAGGAAATACACAATGTATTTTACAAACCATGTTTCAACGTCATTAAAGCCTAAATAAATATGGCATTTTGTTGTTGAACGAGATTGCAAAAATTTTCCCTGATAATAATGGAATTTATCTCTTTCATATACTTAGTTAGTTATATCATTATAGCATAAATTATTTTTTAACAATTTCAGAAGTATATAGTTAAATAATACATAAGATATATTTTTAATAAGAGTTTGGAATTATATAGTTAAGTCATACATAATATCTATTTTCAATTAGATTCCGAATACAGGATAATGTGATGATATGCAAAAGATATGTAGTTCTAATAAGTGTTGAAAATACGTTTATTTATATTTTTCCTTTTTATTATTTTACTGTATCTTTATATGTTTATTTTCTACATGTTCATAATTTATATTTAATATATTTCATTAATACATTGTAGTCATCGCTGATGCTCGCCGAACGTTTGTTTGAAGCAAAGAAGAAGACAACGGTAAATAATCTTTTGCCAAATGTTTGTTTGAAAGAAGAAGAAGATGCTCTTTCGTTGATGCGCTCCAAACTTTTGGTTGTTTGCAGTCACCTTTGGTGCTCGCCAAACATTTGAAGGGTTTGAAGAATGTTTCAAACGATTTGAAGCACACTGTACGTTTTGCCGTGTTCAATACGATGATGCTCGTTGGTGCAAAACCCTGAAGAAGACGATTGTTTTGTTGTACGTTTGAAGGGTTTTGTCGTGTGTATGAAGAATGCTTGACGATGCTCGCCGTTCGTTTAAAAAACTATTGTTGCTCGTCGTTTGTTTGAAGAATGCTTGCCGATGTTGTTGATTGCCTAAAGGGTTTGAACCTTTCACTGATGCTCGTCGTCAGTTTAAAAATTTGTGATGCTATTTGGATTTTGAAGCACGTGTAAGAGACAACTAGTTACTTCAATTTCTTATTTGAAATTGAGCTTTCGAGGGAAAATTGGAGCTTTGATGGTGAAAAAGGTATGAGATAATCAAAATATTCTCTAGCTAATTTTAAAGTAAATAAGTGACGGAACGGTTAGAAGATCAGCATAAATAAATAACATAGGAAGCTTTGGTAACCCAGTTTGGTGAATGTCACCTATGCCTGAGGAGCTTTTTTAGCTCAAGTAAATAATATTATTAAGATTCAATGAAGTCAATCAACAATCAATACAATAAGGAACTTTCTTCTTATTTTAATGACTTTCTTTAAGCAATATAGAACTTAAAGGATTTAGGCTCCCCTTGAATTCATGAATGAATCTTCTTGAAGACAATCTTAAGCTCCTCTTGAGTTCAACGTCTATTTAGCGTAAACTGTGTCTTCGTTCATATTACTTATCAATAATTTCAACAAGCGATCATCACAGAGACGCCATAAACAAAGGATGAAACTAATTTCAAAATACAGCTACAGTTTTTCTTGCGTTCAAGAATGATAAACCAGCTTTATCAATATGTAAACTTCAGATTCCCATATATATGGCTTCTACGAAAATATCTAAAAAAGATATTAATAAAAGATCCCTAATAATGTGGAAGATCTTTTTATCTTTTTATTTTTTAAAATTTTAAAAACCAATAACCAATCTTTTTAAATAATAATAAAAAGAATCTCATTAATTTTTTTTTGTTAAAAATACCAATAGATGGGCTTTAATTGATTTTATTGTTTTGGTAGGAAAAAATTAGGGGGATGGCTATAATCATTGTTTTTGGAGAGATTGAGTAAATTATGAGGTATTTGGGGTTTTGGAATAATTGTATTTGAGATGTTAGTTTTTTCACTAAAATATAGGGCATTTAAAACATTTTTGCAGCATTGTTTGTTTTTTTTCCATTTTTTACGATTTTGATATTTCACCAATTTAAATTAAATTTTGCTATTTATCCAAAGTAAATCTTCAAATCTTCAAATTTTCAAATTTTTTTTTTTTTGAATCTAGATTTCCTAAATATTCTCCACCTTCCTCTAGCTGTGAGCCTTACATTTTATTTTAGGGCTTTTTAACTAGTATAGCCTAAATAGGAGTGCATATTTACTAGCTGGACCCAACATTGCAATATTTTTCACAAAAGTTCTAATAGACCACAAAATTAAACAAATGTTGAGCCCATATGTCAAAACTACATATTTAATAGTAATATTAGTAAAATAGAAAAAAAAAAGAATAAGGAAACTCAATTGACGTGAATAAGGAAAATTGGGATATTGTGAGGATCCATTTCATCTTAAAATTTGATTGAAAAAATTTCCTTCTTGAAGCAACTTCCGAAAACTGAACATCCTTCTTCCCAAATCGATTGACACTCATGTTTCCATTTTCAATGTAAGAAATCAAGGGTTTCAATAAAAAAGGACACTTAGAAAGGAAAAGTTTCGGCCATCGAATATCGTTTTGGTTAGTCATGTTTGATTGTTATTCACTATACTTGTTAGGGTATATTATGTATATTATAGAACATTTATTCTGAAACTTATTTTTGAAAAATTTTCCAAACTTTAGTTAGTGTGTGCAAAAAATAGGATTTCGATGCAAGAGGACGAGTTGAAATTTCATATTTCGATCATGGAATATTGTTTCGGTAAAAAATGTGTGATTTTTGTTCTCTAAACTTGTTAGAGTATATTATCTATATTAGAGAATATTTGATATGAATATGTAGTCAAAATTTATTCCAAACTTTTTTTAATGTTCAAAGGAAAAAAAATTTGCGTTGAACGAACTAGAGAACTAAATTTTGTTGTGGAATCAACATGCATGTGGTTTCCTTTATATTTCACAGATATGCTGTCATATATTTGTCACGCCCTGCCCCACACACGTCCAACCTCGAAATGCGGGCACACGACGTGACTTAAGTAGCATGGTGCCTCTAATGCGAAACACCAGAATGCTCTACTTAAGTCCTTGAACTTAGCTTGATCGCCTAATTCAACTTAACTCCCTTTGCTATTAAGCGATAAGAGTAACATAACATAGCGGAAATATAACAAACAATTCTTTTATTAGCTTAATAATACGCATTCCAAAATACAATATATATGCTTTCTCTTTACAATAAAACTTAAAACAAACTTAGAGCCTTCAATGCCTAGCTTAGGCTTTCGAGTTT
Organism: Cucumis melo; assembly: GCF_025177605.1. Taxonomy (NCBI): domain Eukaryota; kingdom Viridiplantae; phylum Streptophyta; class Magnoliopsida; order Cucurbitales; family Cucurbitaceae; genus Cucumis; species Cucumis melo. The sequence goes on from NC_066865.1 coordinate 5,832,835, forward strand.
AAACTTAGATCGCCTGGCTAACGCCTCATCAGGTAGTAATTTGCCCAACCTTTCATAACTCGATCTTAACACCTTATCACGTGGGGAAGGAAAGCTTAATATGTAAATCAAATACTTATTAGTTATATTTTGTAATCTTGTTTAGGGAAACCAATACATTCAATAAACACAGTTTGTAAAATAGGCTCTCACGCCTCATTTGATAAACACAACCCCCACATTAGTCTTTTCTTCTACTTACACCAAGAACATGAACCCCTCTCACACATAACCTATTGTGATGACTGCATCATCATCAGCGTCTCCTGAGAATCTCACGATTCAATTCTTGTTGCTTAGGCTGCTAACATAACCACATCGATTAGCTTCTTACCACCACGTAGTCCTTTTCTACATGGTTGCCTTGACTCATTATGTGTCCATTGTTTGGTTTTATGTCCTAAAACTCGTAAATAGTAAATGTAATTCGTTAACCGTTATTAATAAAGTGTTATTATTATAATTTTAATAAGTGTTATTGATTATATTATTAGTTTTGAATTAATAACCTAAATCCAATAAACTAACATCCTAAGTTGTTTGATGAATCTTAAACAGTGTAAAGAGACATACGGATCAATGTTTGAGATGTGCTTAAAGGGTCTATAGTATAAGAGTTGGATAAGGATGGGTACCTTATCCTAGTAACACTATATGGATATGGCTCACTTTGCATTTGATGCAAACGCAATGATCCAACGTGTTCGTGTATGTGACATGCGAGTGAGGGTATCATATACAACGAGTTTGTATAAGCCCGGACCACGAAATAACAACCACTAGATGTAACTCCGTTAACTAGTTAGGTCTCTATTTCATTAGGATGACCTGAGTAACTTATTCTTAATCCTGAGTGTATTATGAACTCATATTCGTGAGAAATTATCATTTGATTTGTACAGATGAGAGTGGCCAGATTGCCAACTCAATATGCTTATCATTTTAGGGACAAGACCGAGTGAGGAGCAGGAAACATAATCACACAAGATGGAATTCACTACTTCTCGACTTTAGGGTAAGTAGATGAGTGTTCCCTTAAATGGTGTCTCTGGGACTTGAACAAAGGATCCTACCCTCTCGATGGCATGAGAGGGTTTTTTTTAGTAGTTGGACCATAAACAGGTTGTTCATTAGAAGAACACTTGGTAACATCTTGTATGAGTCCTTAGGAGATCCTTTAACTTCATCCAATGCAGCTTCATGTGCACACTAAGCTTTTTGGTAACTAATATTCAAACCATGCTCACAACAAATATAATGGACTATATCTTTAGAAGTGCTCAACTCCGAACCAGTTATACTTATTTTCTTCTATATTAGGTCCTTGATGCCTAAAAAAAAAAAACAAAGTAACTTAACTACGATATGTTAAAGAAACATCTACAAAACATGTATGTTCACATCAAACCTAGTAATAACTCATAAAGGTCTGTCGCCATGGAAACAACACAAAGCACGTAGTGACCATAAAACATTCTTCAAATACGCACTATAAAATCAAAACTTTCTTGTTTGATTTAATTGTACTGTATTGAAAAGTGTCTCTAATGACAATGACTTGCAAGGATATTTTCAACAAAGCATTCATTGAAAACATGTCATGGTTTTTTACTTCGAAAGTGGAAGAAATCTTTGACAGATCAATATTTTTTTTTAAAAAGGGCCCTTATTTGCATGGACGTATGTTGACAATAAATTGAAAGCTCTATAATCCAAAGCAATAGCCAATCGGGCAACAAAATGAACAACAAGTTGCTCCACATTTGATGTTACTACGTGGTAACCCCATTTAACATTGCTATCATTGGTAATAGGCAAGTCATTTTTAATACATTCTATAGGACCTAAACAGAGGTATATATCCAAATTATCCTTATCAACAAAAATGCCTAACTTAGATAGAAGACTATTGTGTAACTTTTGAAAAGACATATATTTATAAACTAAAATTTTTGATACGCTATAACTAAGATAGTTGTCTGAATCGCTAAAAAACCATCATAATATACTACAATGTTGGTCATACCTGATATATATCACTATATAGTATTATTAACAATATATCTTAGTATATAATTGTTGGGTTTTATGTCCTAAAACTCGTAGATAGTAAATATAATCAATTGACCGTCATTAATAAAGTGTTTTATTATTTAATTTCAATAAGTGTTATTGATTATTTTATTAGTTTTGTCTTAATAACCTAAATCCAATAAACTAACATCCTAAGCTGTTTGATGAGTCTTGAACAGTATGTAGAGACATACAGGGATTAATGTTCAAGGTCAGCTTAAAGGGTCTATAGTATAGGGTTAAGGTTGGGTACCTTATACTGTTAACACTATGGATACGACTCACTTTTGTATTTGATACAGACACATTGATCAAATGCGTTCATGTATGTGACATGCGAGTGAGGGTATCCTATGCAATGAGTTTGCATAAGACTGGACCACGAAATAGTAATCATTAGATGTAACTCCGTTAACTAGTTGGATTGCTATTTCATTAGGATGACCTAGGTAACTTAGTCTTAATCCTAAGTGTATTATGAACTCCTGTTTGCGAGGGATTGTCCTTTGATTTGTAAGAGTGAGAGTGGCCAGATTGCCGACTCAATATTCTTATCATTTTGGGGATAAGACCGAGTGGAGAGCTGGGAACATAATCACACAAGATGGAATTCACTCTTTCCCACCTTTAGGGTAAGTAGATAAGTGTTCCCTTAAATGGTGTCTCCGGGACTTGAACAAATGGCCCTACCCTCTCTATGGCGCGAGAGGGGTTTCTGTTTAGTGGTTGGACCATAAACAGGTTGTTCATTAGAGGAGCACTGGTATTTAAGGACTAGAGGTAACCCAGGGGTAAAACGGTAATTTGACCCAGCTGGAGTTACGAACACTTGTGAAGGACTAACTTACTGGTATTGGTCTATATCCGTGGACACAGAAATATATCGACAGTGAGAAGAGTTCAGCTGTGAGTCTTTAGTGGAGTGTACACACAGTTAACGAATATTGATTAATGTGGTTAATGAGTTTAGCCAATTAATCTCATATCGTTGTAGCTTCTGATCTGTAGGTCCATTAGGTCCCCTTCCTAGCTCATAAAGAGTAATGAAATTTATTTATATTGGTTGTAATTTGAAATGTTCAAATTTACTTTGGGAATTAATATAATGTACATTGTACATTATAATATAAAGTTTATATTTAGACTTTATTATATAAATTTAATTTTGGATATGATTCAAAATTAAATTATGAGAGAATAAAATATTTGAATAAGTTCAAATATTAGTTTAATGTGAATTAGATTCATATTAGAACTATAAGTTAAAATTTAATGTGTATATGATACATATTAAAACTATAAGTTATGAGAGAAATTTATATTTGAATATGATTCAAATTATGGATTAAATTAAATATAAGCTATTTAATTTAAAAATTAATTAATTGGAGAATTAATTAATAGTTTAGTTTAATTTGATTTAATTAAATTAATTAAATTAAAACTATAGGTTATGTGAGAGATATTCATTTAAATCATATTCATTTAAATATGATTTAAATGAAATATTAATTAAATATGATTTAATTAATTTAATATTAATTTATTAAATTAATAAGGAACGTGGGTGGTTTTCCCACGTTCCCAGTTATTCTCTCTAACTTCGCTCTTCTTCCGACTGAAGAAGAGGGAATTTTTTTTGCGTAACAAAAAATTACAGGAGTGAGTTATGCGAAGAAGTCTATCCATTCTCTCTAAAAAAATCTCTCCATTCCCTTATTCCAATTTTGGTTCCCACAAACCATCTCAATCAGAGAATAGGAAGGTTTCCAAGTGGTGGTGCCCCAAAATTTGGTGATTGGTAGATTCAGAGTCGTCAACGAGCGTAAGTTTTTTTTTCTCTGTATTTTCTTCAAAGTGCCAATGTATTGGTATTTCTAAGGTTCCAATTAAAATTGAGTTTCTGTATTTTTTTCGCCGTAAATGGTTTTCATCCCTTCAATAATGATCCATTTAAACCAAAACCAATTTCAGACAGTATAAGAGATTATGAAATTGACTTTCAATATATAAAAAACATTACAATTTGGACGTAATATAATAAGTATAAATTCAAATTACATTACTCTCGAATTCAACAAAAATGTGCATTGCTAATGTAAGAAAAAAACAATAGAAATACTTAGAAACAAATATGAATAAGATGAAACAAATTTACTTTATCGAAAAACTTCACAGGCATACAACTATAATTTACTTCACCAGAAAAACATTAATAAGATGAAACAAGTATGCATTCACCAGAAAACTTGAATTAAGAAGATGAACGGAACAATAAAAAATGGATGAAGAGAGAGATTGGTTAAAATGTTGAAGATGTAGTATACTCCACCGAAAGAATAAAAAATGAAGAGAGAGATGATTGAAATTTTTTTTCTCTAAATTCACCGAAAGGATAAGAAATTGGGGGAGAGAAAGATTATTGGAAATATTATCAGAATTGTATTCAATATATATCATATTTACATAGAATCACTAATAAAAATGACTACAACAGCATTAAATGAAAAGAAAAATATTACACAATTAATAGAATAAATACGTAAGTTATAATATAAATAATAAATATAGTACAAAATATTTATAGAAAAAAATATACTAATTTTCGTTAATATGTAATATTTAACATTAATGAAAAAGTCAAATTCGTCCAAATGTTAATTGAGAATTTAAGACTAGCCATATTAGGTGTTTTCTTTATTTTTTTCAATAATCTTCTTCTTCTTAGTTTTTTTCCTTTAAAACACTTCTTTCTTGCTTTTTATAAAAAATAAAAATTCATCTTCTTCTTATCTTCTCTTGATTTTCTTCTTTGTCTTCAAAGATTCGCAGCTAGAATACTTCTTTCTTTGTTGGAAGTTAACAATCAGTAATGACATGAAACAATCACCCAAGATGGTGAGTGAAAGTGGCTAGTGGGGGTTACTTGAAAAAGGTGACTAGAGGTCAGTCAATAGCAGTTGCCAGAAAAAAGGTTGCTGGAAGCTCACTGTCGACTATCACACCGAGACAGTGGTTGGAAATTGTACACAACCATTGTCAAAAACAGTAAAGAAAAGTTGGTCAACGTTAGTCATAAAAAAATAGTGACCGAAGGTAAGCCGGGGACGACCACCAGAAAATGGTGACAAGAAATTGGCCAACGACAGCTAGAGAAAACGATTGTTGAAAGTTGGTTGGGGATGGTTGTCAGAAAGTGGTCGTCAGAGGTTCGCCAATAGTTATTACAGGAAAAACTGATACGAAAGTTGACCATCATGGCTCGAAAAAAAATGATTATAAGAGTTTGTTAGCAATGGTCATTGAAAAACGTCATCGAAAGTTGACAAGTGGATGTTCTTTAAAAGTTGATTGGTGATTGTTGTCAGAAAGCGAATTTTAGAGGTGATTGCGTGCAAGATGGTAGTTGAAGGTTCATTGAACGATAGTCCCCAGAGATATTGGTCAGATGTCACAAGAGGTGGTGGCCGAAGTTTTTCATACAAATCAAGGAGATTAATCATCAAATACTAAAAATCCATTTTTAAAATTGGTTTTAAATATTTATTTTAAACCATTATACTTGATTTTTCATTGAAGTGTAAATATATTTGTGTTTATTTTACTATTTTTGACAACTTCCCTTGAAAAATATATTCAAAAAGACTTAAAATTTTGCTACATAATAAATATAATAGATTAAAAAAAATTAAGAATTTATTAGATATAAAATTAATAATGAAATTTATGGATTTAGTCGATACAAAATTGAATATTCAAAAATCATTTCTAAATGAATAAACAACTTGAAAATGGTTCAATTAGTTAAGATATATGTTGTTGAGACATTCCCACTTTTCAAATCATGTAGGAAAGAAATCACATATTAATAGAAATTATTCAATTGACACTATCCTTTTGATAAAGAATCAAACTAAATTTCACATGAGTTGAATTACTTTCATTTTCACAACATTCTTTCCATATGGTTGGTTTCTTCAGACGAAGAAGTTTTTGTTTTATAAAATAAAATTCTAAAAAGGGTAAAAATTAAATAAAAGTATTGATAAAATATAACCAAATTTTAGATTTTATAAATATAGATAGTTTGGGGAGATTTATTTTTAATAATGTATTTTTAAAAAATATTGTCAAAAATAGGGTAGAAGGCAAACTATTGACAAAAATAGAGTGATTTAGGCAAAATCGTGTACCAGGTACACGACTTTGCTTGGAAGTCGTAGACGGGATCCACGACTTCAATGCGTGGCCCCACTTTTCCTTTCTTCACATTATTTAATTTATATATATATTTTAATATTTAATATATCGTGGACCCCACATCATTTAAAAATATTTAGTATATATATTTAATATTTAAATATTGTGGACCCCACATTTTATTGTTAAGATAATTAATAGATAACAGTTAATAATTAATATATATATATATATATTTAATAATTAATATATATACATATATATTAAATTTTCAAATTTCAAATTTCAATTTTTAAAAATAAATTTTCTCATTAATTATCTTTCCAAATTTCAAATTTCAATCTTCAATTTTTTTTAAAAAAAGATATATATTAACAAAATATGTTATTAAATATTTAAATATATATTTCCTTATTAAATATTTCAAAATTCTAATTTTCAATTTTAAAAAATGATCTTTCCAATTTTCAAATTCCAATCTTTATAAATTCTTATATATTTTCGATCTCTAAATATATTTTTGAAAATTATAATTTTGAGATTTAAATATTTAATAACATATTTTGTTAATATATATTTTTTTTAATTAATTATCTTTCCAAATTTCAAATACCAATTTACAATTTTTTTAAGAAAAGATATATATTAACAAAATATGTTATTAAATATTTAAATCTCAAAATTATAATTTTCAAAAATATATTTAGAGATCGAAAATATATAAGAATCTATAGAGATTGAAATTTGAAAATTGGAAAGATCATTTTTTTAAATTGAAAATTAGAATTTTGAAATATTTAATAAGGAAATATATATTTAAATATTTAATAACATATTTTGTTAATATATATCTTTTTTTAAAAAAAATTGAAGATTGAAATTTGAAATTTGGAAAGATAATTAATGAGAAAATTTATTTTTAAAAATTGAAATTTGAAATTTGAAAAAATATTTAATAAGAAAGATATTTTTTAAAATTGAAATTTGAAAATTTAATATATATGTATATATATTAATTATTAAATATATATATATATATATTAATTATTAACTATTATCTATTAATTATCTTAACAATAAAATGTGGGGTCCATAATATTTAAATATTAAATATATATATACTACATATTTTTAAAAGATGTGGGGTCCACGATATATAAAATATTAAAATATATATATATATATAAATTAAATAATGTGAAGAAAGGAAAGGAAAAACTTCCGTCTATGACTTTTATGACTTCCAAGCAAAGTCGTGTACGTGGTACACGATTTTGCCTTCATAGTTTGGTATATTTTGTAAGTATTAAAAAAAAATGCCCGAACTAACATGACAAAAGTACCCCTCATTTGTCGACTTATTAACAAAAGTACTCTGCCACTAACCGCAGCAAGTGAACAAAACGGCGGCGTTGTCTCTAATAATACGGACCTAAAAAAATCGCCACCGATCAGTCGGAGGAGCTAGTTACCAGTTAGGTTACATAAATACTCCGTCATTAACCGGCGCCGTTCCTACGTCGCCGCCGTAAAACCTTCATCTTCTTCAAGGCTTCAATACCTTAAAACCCATCCAAAACCCCAACTCTCTCTGAAAGATGAATAATTTGAAGCTATATTCCGAGAGTTCTCTCAAACTCGAATTACAAACCAATGGAGAAGTCATACAATTCTCCGCCTTCGACATTGAACGGAACCGTCTCTTCTTTCTTTCCTCCGCCAATTTCGTCTACACTACTCAGCTTACTTCGTTCCATGTAAGCATCTCCTTTTGGTGATTATTTTTTGTTATTTCTTTACGATGATATACTCTGTGCTAAGTGTGCTTGTTATTCGCATCTGTTAGAATGAAAGAATGAAAAGCGTAGCCATGTTGCCTGCTGAAGTTCATCCTATAGATGTGGAAACTGGAGACTATGTTACGTCGTTTGATTATTTGATGGAGAAAGAAGCGCTGATAATGGGAACTCGTAATGGAGTTCTTTTGCTGTTTTCTGTGGATGGAAATGGGACTGAAATTGTTGGCATGGTGGAGGGTGGTGTGAAACGTATCTCTCCTAGTCCAGATGGTGATTTGTTATGCATAATTTCTGGCCTTCGGCAGATTTTGGTAATGACTCATGATTGGGATTTGATGTATGAGAACACTCTCGAGGATTTTCCTGAAGGTGTGTTGACGTACGTAAGAACTTCTATACACAATTGAATAGGGTATTTTATTTTATAGCTTATCTATGTCGACATATGTGTTGAAGTGCGTAAAGAGCATCTTGCTCACTGATAGAAAAATTTATGACCTTTTCTTTGAGCTACTTTCTATTTCCAGAGTTGATGGACTTTGTTTAACCTGTGAGTTTTATAATCGATATTGAATTACTTGATGTTAAGCTGCAAGGTGCTTCTTGCTATTCTCTGGTCATCTTCATGAACATTCATAAAAAAGAAAAGGAAAACAAAAAAAAGAAAGACCAACTATGGTTACATTAGAAATGGTTCCATACTTCTGAATGTTTGTTAATACAATGATTGGATCATGTCTTCAGGTGAACCAAACTTTTCTGAGCAAAATGATTTTGAAGGTTCCATTTCTTGGCGAGGTGATGGGAAATACTTTGTGACTCTAAGCGATGTAGAAACTTCTAATTCTGCACTCAAGAAGCTCAAGATCTGGGAGCGAGATGGAGGTTCCTTGCATGCTTCATCTGAAGTAAAAACGTTTGTGGGAGGAGTTTTGGAATGGATGCCCAGTGGAGCTAAAATTGCAGCTGTTTATGATAAGAAAAGTGAATCTGAATGTCCAACTGTAGTATTTTTTGAAAGGAACGGATTAGAAAGAAGTTCATTTTGTATTAATGAGCGAATTGGTGCAAAAGTTGAACTTCTAAAGTGGAATTGCAGTTCAGATCTTCTTGCAGGTATTGTTAGATGTGAAAGTTATGATTCTGTTAAGATCTGGTTTTTCAGCAATAACCATTGGTACTTGAAGCATGAAATTCGGTACTCAAAGAAGGATGTGGTTAGGTTTGTATGGGATCCAACAAGGCCTCTTCAGTTATTTTGTTGGACAGTTAGTGGACAAATTACTATGCACAACTTTACGTGGAACTCATCTCTCATGGACAACTCAACAGCATTGGTCATTGATGATTCAAAGATACTAGTGACCCCTCTTTCTTTATCTCTCATGCCACCTCCTCTGTATTTATTCAGTTTGAAATTTTCATGTCCTGTCCGTGATGTGGCCTTTTTCTCTAAGAATTCTAAGAATTGTTTGGCTGCCTTGTTATCAGATGGCCTTTTATCAACTGTTGAGTTTCCTGCAGTTGATGTCTGGGAAGAACTAGAAGGAAAGGAATTTAATGTTGAAGCTTCAACTTCTGAATCAACATTTGGCTCCTTTCAACATATTGTCTGGTTGGACTTGCATAAACTTCTTGTTGTTTCTCATTATGGGTCTGACGATTATAATTACGTCTCTCAAGGCTCCCCAAACGAGGAACCTTTCGGATTTTGTTTATTGGAAATTGATCTTAAATCGCCCAAGGATCATGTTCTAGGTTTACCTACATGTTCTGGTTGGGGTGCGAGGATTTCTAATAGAAAATTTATTGAAGGACCAGTCATCTGTGTAGCTTCAAATCCTGCTGAAAATTGTTCTGCATTTGTACAGCTTAGTGGTGGAAAAGTTCTTAAGTATGTGTCTAGATCGGGCTTTCCTGGTGAATTTTTGAAGCAGGAGGATAAGAGGTTTTCATCATCTTGTCCCTGGATGAGCGTGGCGTTGGTGGATAATAATGGGTTGCTAAAGCCCCTTCTTTTTGGACTTGATGATGTTGGGAGGCTCCATTTGAATGGGATGGTAGTTTGCAACAATTGTAGTGGTTTCTCTTTTTACTCAAATTTGGGGGACCAAATAACTACGCATTTGGTTTTAGCAACTAAACAGGATATGCTTTGTATTCTCGACATTCCAGACGTATTGCATGAGAAAATAGAAGAGAAATACAATTTTTTCCAAGCTAGTAGCAAATGCAAAGAAGAAGAAAATAGAAACTTCATCTATATATGGGAAAAAAGTGCCAAAATTGTTGGTGTTCTGCATGGTGATGCTGCTGCTGTTATATTACAAACAGCTCGAGGAAATCTAGAGTGCATATATCCAAGAAAGTTGGTAATGGCGTCTATCACTAATGCATTGATCCAAGGGCGCTTCAGAGATGCACTTCTTATGGTTAGGCGCCATAGGATAGATTTTAATGTCGTTGTTGATTACTGTGGTTTACAAGCATTTATCCAGTCTGCAGCAGAATTTGTGAAGCAAGTTAATAATTTTAACTACATCACTGAATTTGTTTGTGCCATAAAGAACAATGATGTAACAAAGACCCTGTATAAAAACTTCATATCCAGTTCATGCACGGATGACAATAAAATTGGAGCACCCAGGGAATCCAAAGATTCTTGTGTAAAAACCAAGGTGTCTATGGTTCTGCTGGCCATAAGGAAGGCTGTTGAGGAGCATATGATGGAAAGTCCAGCAAGAGAACTATGCATATTGACAACCCTTGCACGTAGTGATCCGCCAGCACTTGAAGAAGCTCTAGAGAGGATAAAAGTTATACGTGAAATTGAGCTGCTTAATTCTGATGATCCAAGGAGAACATCATATCCTTCTTCTGAAGAAGCTCTGAAACATCTCTTATGGTTGTCTGATCCAGATGCTGTTTTTGAGACTGCTTTAGGCCTTTATGATTTAAAACTTGCTGCTATTGTGGCAATAAACTCGCAGCGGGATCCAAAAGAATTTATCCCTTATCTTCAGGAACTGGAGAAGATGCCCTTCCCCTTAATGTGCTATAATGTTGACCTAAGATTGTCAAGATTTGAGAAAGCGTTAAAACATATCGTTTCAGCTGGGGAGGATCATTTTTCTGATTGTATAAACCTAATGAAGAAAAATCCTCAATTATTCTCTTTGGGACTTCAGTTGATCACAGATGCTAAGAGGAAATTAGTCCTTGAAGCCTGGGGAGATTATCTTAGTGATGTAAAATGTTTTGAAGATGCTGCAGAAACTTATCTGTGCTGTTCCAATTTGGAAAAAGCTTTGAAGTCATATCGTGCTAGTGGTAACTGGAGTCAGGTGTTTATAGTAGCCGGGTTTCTTAAAATGAGAGAAGATGAGATATTTCAATTGGCTCACGAACTCTGCGAGGAGCTTCAAGCCATTGGCAAACCAGGTGAAGCAGCTAAAATTGCTCTTGAGTACTGTGGGGATATCAACCGTGGGATGGCTTTGTTAATTAATGCTAGGGACTGGGAAGAGGGTTTGAGAATTGCTTTCAGGTATCAGAGAGAAGATTTAGTAACAGAGCTGAAGAATGCATCTGCAGAATGTGCAAGCTTGCTTATTGGTGAATATGAGGAAGGATTGGAGAAAGTAGGAAAATATTTAACTCGATATTTAGCTGTTCGACAGAGAAGATTACTTCTGGCTGCTAAAATCAAGGCAGAGGAAAGTTCAATGCATAATCTTGATGATGATACTGCGTCAGAAGCTAGCAGTAATTTGAGTGGAATGAGTGCTTACTCAGCTGGGTATGTATTCTAATCTTCTTTATAATACTGCTTCACGGTTCTTTTGATATTTAAAAGTCTCTCTATATGTTTGCTATCAACCTATAACTGAAATAAGGCACTCCTGTTTGGCTGTACAACTTCTGAAGTTTAACTTGTAGGGTTTTGTTTTTTTTTTTTTTATCTTTTTTTATCCATGACTATTCGGGCCAGCTTATGCCCAGCTCGACTAATTTCACGGAAGAACCCGCCTGACCCTACAACATTTGTATGTTTAAGAAACTTGTAGGAAATTAATACCTAGGTAGGTGGTCATTATGGACTAAGCCCATGACCTCTTAGTTTTTGAGACTATTAACCTGTTGGGTTCTGTAAAAAGCCTCAAATGAAGGAATGTTATTTATTGACAATAAAGGTTGTAGGCTTAGATGATGGTCTTGTATGGGTAATCAAGGGGCTTGTTTGAATATCCACCATAAAACAATAATAATAGTAAAATAAACATGATCGTTTCTTTTAAAACGGAAAACATTTTTAATAACACATAGGTTTATAGGGATATAAATTGAATATGGAAAATAAGAATGTTGTTGAATTGAACCTTGATAGATAACAAACTTCTAAACTTTTGACACCTAATTAACTAAATGAATTTTGCTTAGCTTCTTTTGTGCTTCTCTAATATATTTTCTCCCCGTGGAGGTCCATCTAAATGTACATTTGCTCATGTTCCATAGTTACGGCCTTGCTATAGGTTGTACACTTGTGTCCTTCTGTATAAGTTGAATATGGAAAATAAGAATGTTGTTACCTTTGCTTTTGTTTGATCATCCTTTTGTACAAAAATGTGGATTCTATGAATATTGTTTTCAGCTCTTGCCCCAAATTATGTACAGGAGTAGAAGGAGTTCGGCTGTTACCATGAGCACAACTTCTGGTAGGAAGTCAAGAGAGGCAAGACGACAGAAAAGTAGAGGAAAAATCCGTCCAGGAAGGTATCTAAACTGATGATTTTTTCTCTTTATCTAATGCAATCCTGTCACTCAGGAAATAACATTTTTATTGTACACTTTTGTAGTCCTGGTGAGGAGATGGCACTTGTAGAGCATTTAAAGGGCATGACTCTAACTGCTGGGCCTAGGTCTGAGCTAAAATCATTGTTGATTTCCCTTGTGATGCTGGGAAAGGAAGAAACTGCAAAGAAGCTCCAACGAACTGCAGAGAGCTTTCAACTTTCACAAATGGCAGCTGTAAACCTTGCTGATGATACTATTTCTAGTGATATAATAAATGAACAGGCAGACACATTGGAGAATTACGTACAAGCATTGAAGAGTGAAGTCCAAAAATTGGAAGCTTTCTCATGGCGTTATAAAGTATTCCCTTCTCCATGACTGGTGAGCTCTGGTAACTTGACTGATTAATTTTCAGCTCCAACTTGACAACTTGTGCATGCTGTGTTTTTATGGCTATATGTTAGTTTGCATGTGAATAGCGTTTGATGGCTGCGGACCCGGTGCCTACTGACAGATTAAATTTTGTCATACCTATCATTACTGTTTGCATATCCTTCTTTTTTTGGTTTTGTTTTGTTTTTGCTTAAAGAAACATTTACTATTACCATAATTTAAGAAAAGCACCGACACTTTAATTTGGCTAGAGTACCCGTGTCTGACACATGTTGGACACCCCATGTATTGGACAAGATGTGCTCATGCATCGAACACTAATTGAGCAGGCTAAAAAGATATATACGACAACAATAATTAATAAATTTTAAGTGTAATGTATCAAACTAATTTTCTAAGTATAATGTGTGTCGATCCATTTTCTTTGAATTTTCTTTTAATCTAAAAATGATATATGTTCGCAATGCATCCCTATCGTGTCCATATCCTAGATTTTAAAAAATGATGTGTCTCTGTGTCCCTATGTCCTTGTTGTGTATCCATGTCTCATATTCGTATCTATACTTAGACCATAATCACTCTCATTCCATGCTAGGAAGAATTCCATTAGAAACTGGGAACCTATAGAAAGGTGAGAATAAGATTGGATTCACCTGATTCATTACTTTCCTCCTCAACATTATTTCTACAGAGTTCTTTTATTTTCTTTTCTTGTTAATTAATGTTGATGTTCTTTTGCATTGATCCATATTCTTCATTTTCTTATAACGTTTTGAATACTGGATTATTGATATGCACATCTTCATATTGAGATTCCATGTAGATCAACATACTCTTCCATTGTTTTCTAATTCTCCTTTTATTTTGTCTTCAGCTTAACCAAGGAAAAGAAACCTGCCTTTTCAAATTAAAGCCTTTGCAATCTCAAATTCTGAGGGATTGAAGGGGGAAGAAGATACAAATGTTGAGATGAAGAATGGGTTTTAATAGAATTCCATCCAAATTTTGCAGAAATAATCTTTTGGTTTTAGAATGTGTACCAGTAGACATCTTCATGTTTGAGAGTTGAATATTTAGATGAGCATCATATTGAAGTTATAACTTTTCTAATCCTTTTCAGAATTATGAAAAAGAAAATTGTGAATGAGCGTTTGATGATGGTTTCCCCACCTCCTCCTTTTGAGGCTCATTTTATTTAAATAGCAAGATTATGAGTGTAGATAGATTGATGGTTTTAATTTTAGAAACTGAAGGACCATTATTGTTATCATTATTAATTTTCATCGTCTCTTTTGACAAAATGATTGAATGCGAAACCATATTATTATGACTAATTTTTTCAAGTGGCTATTTTGTCAACTGTACTGAACATTTGTAAAAAATTTAAATGATAATTTTGGCTTCCATTTTCTGTTAGTTTGAACATGAAATTAAATGACCATTTCAATTTGAACCATAATTCTCTCTAATCGTCTTTCTTTGATTGTAATCTAATATTGGTAGTCAACTTTTTAAAGTGCTCTTTAGGGGCATTTTAAGAAAAATGTACTTCAAACATGTAGATCCCATCCTAAGAAATTTAAAAATAGGAAATTTGTTGTTTAGAAATAGGAATATTAAATTTTAAAAAAAATTAAGAAAAAAGGGCCCAACCGGGTTCGAACCGGTGACCTCTTGATCTGCAGTCAAATGCTCTACCACTGAGCTATGGACCCTCAGTTGAGTTATATGTTTACATATACTAATTATATTCCCAATTTAATTTCCATTTTTGCAACAAACTCAACCACTCCACATTTGCAAAGATTGATTTTGCGGATTTCAATGAACTATAAAATATACTTTGTTTGAAAATATTTTTCCATATTAAAAATTTAAATGAATGCCAATTAAAATAAAAATAAGTATAGTTGAATCGATCATAAATAATAAAAATATTTCATGTAATTGATACAAATTAAATGACTTTTTTTTAAGCATTTTAAACAGATACAAATTTTATCTAATAAAAGAGAATGCCAACGTTGACATTTAATATGTTAAATTTAGCATCCAAACTTTGAAATTCTAAATAATTTTATATAAAGTAATAATTTTATATAAACTTTATATAATGCATAGTTTAAGAACATAGGTGTTACGTAAACTAAATGGTGTCTCCCACAGACCTTACTTTCACTTTCAACCTTTTCAAAAAGTTTATATTTTTATTTTTAAAATTTGAAAAAAAATTATTTTTATTTTTATAATTTAACTAATGTAAGTTAGGAAAGATAAGATTGAGAAAATAAACTTTAATTTTCAAAAACCAAAAACAAAAATGGACCTAAAATATTAAAATGCTCACATAAGTTTTCATGTGAAGGCAAAATCTAAAACATGCACCAATAATTATTCAATTCAACTATTAAATGAAATTCATAGGCTTAAAATTTACAGCAAAATTTGGCAACATATTGAATTCATAAGGCTTGTAGGATCATCATCACACAGATGAAAAATCACCAGAAGAATTGAATAGAAAAAAGAACGAAACCTATGAAACTCGAAAATCATTGAAAATTATTCCGAGTGGTTGTCCAGATAAAAACCAAACTGGCATTGATCCCATATTTACCTGCATATAAAATTATCCATCCAACTAAAATCCACCAAAGCCAAACAACACCAATCATCCTTAAAAGCTTTTAGGTAACACTTTTTAAGAACAAGCCAATATTATCATCATATAGCATTCATAAAGAGCATGTTTGGAGCCCACATTCTTATGAACATTTTAGCGTAATCAACACCAGCCGTTGCATAGCATTTGATTCAGCCGGACCGACTTCTGATAACATCAAGTCCCATCTCAGTAGGATCAGTTGCTTGTAACTCCACTTGAATGCCGTCTAACTCCCTCTTGAACCTATCCTTGGAACTTGCATAAATCATCTTGCTTCTCACCTTTGATGTATCAGGTGACCTTAATGCAAAATTGGTAAATCATGTGTCAGAATGTATGTTATGTTCATGAAATGAGGGCCAAACCGTTTCAGAAATGATGAGAGTGTATGCTAGGTAGTACGTATACCATGCAATGAATATAATCCTGCTCTTTTGGCAATTCTCTTCAGTGACAAAATCAAAATCATAGACTGCGTATCGGCATTCGTCAGCAGGGAGGCTGGCAGTGAAGTCCTCATAACTTTCAGACGGCTCACCAAGCTTTTCCACCACAACCTGCTTCTGCTTCTCTTCAATCTTGAAAACTATAAAACGGTAGGTTCTTTTTGCCTTCAAATCCAGAAACCTAAGTTTGCAATCATCATGCACAGCCATCCCTGATGCTGCATTTGCCTGTGATAGATTGGTTTACAAATAAAAATTATGAACTCAAAGAACCTAAATTTCCATGCATAGTAAGAATCCCAACCATAGTAGAAGTCTAGTGTAGACTAGGTAAAGATGATGGAGGAAAACTGGCCCCAGTTTCCCATTCCTCTAACGAATCGGACCTCCTTGCTAGAAAATACGACCACGAAGCTCATATATGATAAACAGAATCTGCCAGAGTCTCCTTTAGAGAAATATGCATCCAACCTAGCCCCCTTAGCAATATATTAGATATCTAGCTTCTTTGTCAAAGTCTTTTATATCTTCTTCAATCATTGAATAAGTTAACAAAATGGAGTCGTATTGGTTCATAAATCTTTCCTTCCCACCAAAGTAAACTTCATACAACATGTTTTCCCCAAAAGGTGTATTCTTTTTCCCCAAAAGTTGTGGCCTAAATTTTAAGACTTATAACGTCTAAAGTGGTCCCACAAGAATTTTGAGATGGAATGTGTGAACAGCTTTGGAGCCCAAGACTTCAGACCACTTCCCTATTCTTCATAATACACAAATTTTAGAAACCTTTCTATTTTGGTATTTTGTAGGGAATATGGCATAAGACTCGACATTAATATATCATAACTAGCCCACTCAAGTTATTAAAATCACTCAAGTGCTTGGGAAATCCACAATCGACATGTATGGTTAAGGGTAAAATATCTAAGCTTCTTTGTTAAGATCACTATTAACTTCTACTTGAGTTTGCCCTACCAAGAAGCTTTAGTATTGTTGTCATATCCATGGTCAGCTACTAAACAAACATAAGAATTATTGTCTGAACACAAGGAGGCCCGGAAACAAAGTCAGTTAACAATGCACCTACAACACTGTTCGGATACTAGCTTCTTGAAGAAAGTCCTAAAAATTACTTGAATACAGTGTGAACAGAACCTTTGGCAAAACTTCTAACACAGAGGAGGGAAGAAAAAGCACCAAACCTTTTCTCAATACTCATTTCTTGATGTCATTATACCCAGCACTGACCCTAACCTTTGATGTGAAGGAGACCAACTTTAACCAGTTCCTCCCTCCTGAAATCTAAAGCTACTTAATTTTGCCGCTCAACTCTGTAGTCTATACCAAACGAGGCTCCTATCCCTATTTCCTAAGAATTACACACTAATAGTGATGGTGATAAGGAAGGAATACACTTAAAATTAAAGAAGAAAGAGAACAAAGGGTGGATGAACAAGATGAGCAAGAAGAGGGCGACTCACAGACTGTCCCCAAGTGGTAGAACTTAAATGCATAAAGGAATTTTGACAAGGACTGACCCATAGTAAATAAATGTACCAACAAGATGGGCTACTTCACTAACAAACCTCTACTCTACTTAAATAGTTAATTGATATTATCTTTTCCAATCCAACATCCTTCAGTTCTTCCCTTCGAATTTCATCATTAAGCATTCCTAGCTTTCCAAATTATAATTTTTGTATGGATACATCACTCAATTTAACATCGTCTAATGCAAAATGTGAAAACAAATCACCTTTCTAATTATATCCATCAGCACAAATGCGTTATATTTAAACCACTGAGATAAAGCAAACACAAATTAACAATAACCATTATTGTGCAAAATGAAAATTGTACAAAAATAAATTGAAAAAAATTGTTAAAAGAATGGACCCATATGTACATGAAGATGTACTCCTTTTACCTGCACCAGTCCAATTTTAGTATTACATAATCTTGAAAGTTGAAATAACAATAACACGAAAACAAAGTACATTTAGAAAAATGTAATAAATGTATGATAATAGAATAAGTCATCGCATTACATAAACAGTGACCAATGATTTTTACAAACTCACTTACAAATGCATGGCACTTAAAATACACACACATATATAAACGGCAACAGATATGAAGCACTACTAATATATCAGCATAATGAACAATCTAGGGGCATTAAAAACAATAAACAAGCGGACCCACATAAACATAGAGACGAAAAAACCAAATTAGGAAGCGATTGGTGCAGCGATTTAGAAGGATTCAGTTTGAAAACACAAGGAAGAAGATTAGAGATGGAATAGAGAAAGAGTGAAAAGGTAAAGTTAAAGAAAAGGTTACCATTTTAGGGAGAGAAAGCGGAAGAAAAGGCGAGAAAGAGTGAGAAAATTTAGGGCAAAGAAGAAGGGAAGAAGATGAAAAACGAAGATAGAGAGGAAATGGTGAAGGGAAGATGATGATGGTGATGGGATTGGGAATTTGAGGGCTGTGCTGTGCAATTAGATTCGACGCTAATATTAAAATTATAAATTAAAAAAAAAAAAAAAAACCCAAATATTCTTTTTTTATTATTTATAATAATTTTTTTCAAAAAAATATCAACTTAAATTATGTAGGTGAAAGTTATATCAAGTATCAATTTAGATTTTGAACTAGGAATTGTATCAATTTAGATTTTAAACTTTTATAAGAGCATCAATTTAAATCCTCCATTATGTTTCATTTGGATATACATGTGAAAGTTGATGGTTTAAATTAATATATCTACGAAAGTTCAATGTTTAAATTGATACATTTGTAAAAGTTTAAAGTTTAGGTTGATACTAACTCCTAGGGGACATTTGGCTCTAGCATTATGGGGGAGTGCTAACCTACTCCATGTTTGGGGAAGTATTTTGGAAAACCTAGCATTATGGGGAAGTGCTAACCTACTCCTACAAGTCCTTCTCACTTCTTTCCCGATCCTCTCTTAAACAGATATTATCATAACATTGCTATCATAATACTTCCCTCAAACGCATACTATCATGACAGTAGAACTATTATAATACTAGTGTTTAATATTTCGTGATCCGATCTTATGCAAGCTTATTGAATAGGATCCTCACCTACATGAACGCATTTGATAATTGCGTTTGTATCAAATAAAATGAGTCGTATCCATAATGTTACCAGGAAAAAGTACCCTTTGAGCTGTATCTCGAACATTGATCTCTGTTTGTCTCTACAATTCATTAGACAACTTAGGATGTTACTTTATTGGCTTTAGGTTATTAAGACAAAACTAATAATATAATCAATAACGTTTTATTGAAATTATAATAATAACACTTTGTTAGTAATGGTCAATAAATTACATTTACTATCTACGAATTTTAGGACATAGAACCTACCACATTTTATTTTTAAAGTTTATGAGTAATAATTTAATATCTATCTTAAAAAAATCAACTTACTATTTTTCTTTTTATAAGTATTGAAATCAAAATAAAAAAAGAGAAAAGGTAAATGAAGGGATTTGAATATTCCTACAAACAAGTGAGGTCATCTATGATATTTCGGATCTTAAATCCAGATCTTTGGAGTGTTTGAAATGATGAGCATGAGTGGCTAGATTATTAGTTTTTATATTTTCTTTGAAATTTTTTAACAAATAACATAATTTAGAAAATAAATTTAAAATAAAGTACAAAGATAAAAATAGTTGTAAATTAATCAATGTTAACCAGTCAACTGGTAAAAATTTTAAAATGTCTGTATTTAGTGGTCATCATTGATAGAAGCTATCACTGTCAAGCACTATCAATGATGATAACACATTTCTCAAATTAAAACCTATCACTGATAACATCTATTAATGATAGCAACTTATAACAACTATCAATTGCTATAACTAATAGTTTTCTATCACTTGTTATCAACAATAACTTTCAATTTGAGAAAAAAAAATACTATTTGCAACGGTAGCAAATAGAAAATTATTGTTGATAGCAACTGAGTGCCAACATGAGAAAATAAGAAAGAAATGTTAAATAAGTACGTGAAAGAGTCATTTTCAAGTTGAAAGCTACCAGTGATAGCTATTACTACTGATAGGTACTATAGTTATAACTTACTAAAAATGGTGGTTGAGCATGAGTTTTTTAGTCTTTTACTAATTTTGTGCTATATATACAATTGTTTTATCTTTATGCTATATATTATACATACGGATAAATTCATAGGAAATCAATTTATTTAATAAATTATAACTATGGAGTCATTGGGCCCGTTTGGATTGTCTATGAAAAAAAATGTTTTTTTTTAAGAATACATTTTTGAAAAAATATTTTTTGTAAAATGAGTTTAAAATTTAAACACTCACATGTTTAGTTTGACCTTTTTATAAATGTTTATATGCAAAATTGTGTTTGGTTTGACTTGTCCCTATACTAACAAAAATGTTTATTTCACGAATAGAACGATCATGTTTTTCATTGACGTCCTCATGATTTCTTTCACAAATGTTAAGGCGAAGTAGATTTGGTTGAGAGAGGAACATTTACTAATTTCTATATTTAAATGTGTGTTCATATACATTGAAAAAAAATATTCAAACTATTTAAAAATAGAAAAAAAAAAACAAAAAAACGATGAAGTGAAAAATAAATAGTAAAAAGAAATAGAAAAAATAAAGTAAGAAAAATAGATATTTCTTGATTAAACATCAAATAAACATTTATTCTAAAATTTGATTAGATATGTATTTTCTAAAATAATTTATTTCATAATCTCATTTTTTTTGAATTATTTCAAACAAATGCCAAATATCTCAATTTAACTTAAAATGAATTAGTTTAAAAATTAAACACTTGAAAAAATCAATCCAAATCAATCCAAACACACATGTTATATTGGTTACAACTTCAAATTGTGAAGACTAATCTTCAAATTGTGAAGACTAATTCTAATCATTCCACATTTAAATATCCTTAATTAGCTAAAGGAATAAATATAACATATGTTTTTTAATTTCATAATAATGTTATTATCAAAATGAGATTAAAAAAAAAATAAAATAATAAAAATTTTGGGGTAACGATTCGCGATGGGAGTGGGGGTGGGGGCGGGGGCGGTTGCTAAAGTCACAGAGCGGTTAGAAAACCGAACAAATTTACCAATTATTGGCTTCCACGCAATTTTAGCGGTGGGTATCGTTTATGATCCCACGTCGTATTGATTCGATTATGGTGGAGAAAAACTTTCCAATTTTTCTTTAGAGAAAAGAAAATCAATTTGGCAAATAACTGCATAATTAATTATTGCATCTTTTATGGCAATATAATGTATTTGGGAAACATTTAATTTTGACAAAAACTAAAATTAGCATTTCAATGAATTTTCCTTAGTTTTAATAATAATTGGCTTAACCATCTATCCTAACACTTCGCTTGACAGTATGTAAACTAATTCAAAAAAATTTTAAACCATTTTTGTTTTAAAAGTATTGATCAAACATCGTAAGACAAAAAGAATATTTTTAATTTATAAGATTTAAAATTGATGTTTATTTGATTTTTAAAGTTTCAAAGCTTGAGAAATAGTTCTAAATTGTCCATGAGGTCACATCAACAGTTAAAGCTGTTAAATATAATTAATTAATAGATTTGCCAAAAAAAATATTATAATATTAAATTTTTTTTTATGATTCGGCACCGCTCTCCGCACCCTCTTCTTCAACCTCCCATCACTGTGCTGCAATTTTTTTCTTTGTTGTCCTTGTTGTTGCAAATGCTTCTTTATATTTTGGAATTTGAAGACCAACAAAAACATCTAAGTCTAGATTTAATATTATAAGACGGGCAAAGTGAAGCTAACCTGATTAAATTTAGACTTAGATGCTTCTGTTACATCTTTGAAATTCCAAAATATAAAGTAGCATATGCAATAAGGGAGAAAAAATTTGCAACAGAGTGATGGGAGGTTGAAGAAGAGGGTGAGGAGAGGGATGTCACATCGTTAAAAAAAGTTCGTATTATAACTAATTTAACTTATAAGTTTGCTGATTAATTTTAATCGTCACATAATTTTATCATTTTCATGGATCATTTAAAACTATTTCTCGATCTACTTCTTTCTTTCCGCACCTTGTTATTCTAAAAGTACAACTGTCAACGATTATTTTAAAAACTACAACAATCTCAAACAGAGCCTAATTCAACTATTTGTTTTTCCATTTCAGTAAATATTAAATCAAAATAAAATTAAAGAGCTATCAAATCATGGATTAGATCCTTATAGGATTAAGAGTTATATTGGAGTTGTATACCATAGAAGTGAGTTTTTCGAACATTACAAGTTAGATTGCAACCAACAAAATTACAATTCTGAGGATAATAGTTAATAATAATAAACAAAATATATATAGAACAAAAGTGAAAATTATTTATTGAATAGTTGATATATACAAATGAATTTAATGACGTAGATTAGATTCGTTGTCTAAAAACTTTCAAAATGAATTGAAATTTCAAATGAAAATTACAATGTTTAATGTACAAACTTAACATATATGAAAAGGCTAAATTTGCACCTGCCAAATTAAATCTTATATATGTACAAATTCAACATGTAGGTCATTTACCACTAAAATAAATTCATTTCTTTGTCATTCATTCATTATTGTTGTTAAAAAATATTAATAAACAACTACCTATAATCTTAAGTTTTCATAACTGGACGTAGTTAGGGTTGAGACGTTCTATTCTCTATCTAAAGGTTGGAGGTTTAACTCCAATTCTACATCTTTAAACAAAAAAAAAAAAAAAAAACTATAGTTATGAACCCATGAAGTTTGTCTACAAATTTGTATTCCAAACTTATTTGTAGAAGTAGATGATAATCTGTTTTAATATTGGTCAAATAACTTTGTAAATTCTTTATCAATATATTTCTAGCAATTTAAATTTTTTTAAAATTAATAAATTTATTAGATATAAATTTAAAATAATGTCAAATAAAAATCAAAGTTTTAATTACCTGTAACATCAATAAAATTGAGAAGTTGATAAACTAAATTTATAATTTGAAAAGTTTAGAAATCATACAGATAAACAACTTAAAATTAATACTTAATATTATCAAGTTCAATCACCTAACCTTTCTTTGCCCTTCTTTCCATAGAGTATCCGACCTAACTATATAAATTTAGACAAGTTTGAACGAAATTTTGAAATAGTTAAAACTACTTTTATAATTTTGCATAAAAAAACATTTTCAATTATTTAAAATCAATTTTAATAACAACATAAACAAAAACATTGTGATGTATATAATTTGGATCATAGAAGCAAAGAAATTCAGGATGAATAACTGATTAATACATTCATGTTAAAAGTAGGGTAAAAAAAAATAGGGTGGGTATAAAATGAAAAATATATATGATGATATATTATATATTATATATGTGCTTTAGTAAAAGTCAAAGGAACCAAACAGAGTCCTTCACTTCTTAGATTTCCTTTCTTCTCTTCAATTCCCTGTGTACAAAAAATTTTGAGTCATTTTTACTATTTCCTTTTTACTTCTACTTAAAAATTGAAATTTCACTAACAACACTCTTTCTTCTTCTTTTTTTTTTTTTTTTTTTTTTTTTTACAGTTTTTACTTTTGTTTTCTTACCTGAGGATTTTGGCTTTTATATGAACTACTCTGCATTTGAAGTAGAGTCTGTTCCAAACCCACAAAACAATTTGTCATGAACTCAATTCACAATTTGTCATGAACTCAATTCACATGTATATATTAGAGCCATATAATAATATATTACTATAAATTATAAAAATTATTTTTTTTAAACATAAATTATATCTACAGACAGACGTCAAACATAAATAAATAATAATTTATTGTCAACTAAATATTAGTCGGTATAACTATAACTAATTTTGTGGTTTATAAATACATATTAGAAGATTGTTTAAGTTAGAATCTATAACTTTTTGAAGACGCGGCCAAATACATCCCCTATTAAATACGTAAACAAGAAATTAAACTATGGTTTTTATTGTTCGAAATTTGTATTTTCAAAATTTTTATGAAACAGATCCTAAAATATGACAACAAGGAAACATGATGGTATGTTATATGAAGAGATCAAAATTTAAGGAGAAAAGAAAGGAAAAAGGGGAAAGGATAAAATAATGTACCTGAATATGGTGCTGAATGAATTTGATGTAAAGACAGGCTTCTTCAAGAACAGATGCTGTATCAGTCTACAATATATAATAACAACATAATTATTTATAATTCTCTTTTTACTTTTCTCTGCATTTTTACCCAAATTTTAGCTTAGTTTTAGGATAAACTACAAAAAACAGCTTTGCATCTAACACATGATAAACATAGGAAAAATCAGGTGTAATAAATTTATTTGTGTTTCAGTAGTTTTATTTCGAGTTTGCCAAATTTTTCTATTTTCTTAAAAGATCCCTAAATTAATATTATTTGAAAAAGAACAATTAGGTAAGAACGAAAATGAGTAGGGAGACTGCTGAATTCAATTCAATTCTAGAGATGGAATGGAAAGTAAAACTTAAACGGAAAGAAACGTAGAGATGGAAGAGTAAGTATTGAAGAAGAAGAAGAAGAAAAAAAAAAAGAGGAACCTTGCCGTAAGGGGAAACCAGCTTTTGAAGGGCAGTAATTTTATCGCTAAGCTTTTGGCTTCTTCTTATTGGTACCTCCAACTACTTCCAACAAAAACAGAAATGGAACTGCACATCAGATGCTAATTCAAAAGTCATTTTTTATGAGAGTGATTAAAGTTCAGGATTATTTCTATAATTTTGTTCATGCTAATTTAGCTGATAATTTACATTAATTAATCTTTTAGAATTGAAGAGTTTATTGTCTTATTTTCTTTTTTAAAGACTAAATTACCGTTTAAAAATTTGTAATAACAAAGTCTTTTATTCTCTTTTCCAAATACACAATTAAAATTGTTCTTAATTATATATATATATATATATATAAATTAATTATTAATAATTATATTCAATCCTACTGTCTAACCATACTTAGTTTTATAATCTAATATTAAGCGATTAACTACAATTAGTTTTATGGTTTATAAATATAAATATTAAAATTAACTTTTGAATATGCTACCAAATATAATAAAGAAAAATATGAATTAATACAACTTAATTTTCATTAATCCTTAATCTTTGTCGTCATACCTTAACTCATTGTTCAAATAAATTCAATCTATATTAACAAATTTGAGAGGTTATTCTAATTAGTTTTTATTATATATCAATATATTCTCTTTTTTTTTTTTTAAAAAAATTGAATAAATAAATAATAGAAAAAGTTGGGCACTAACCTTAATTCTCTTGTAATCTGGTGGCAAATCAAATGGGGGTGTTTGTAGGGCTCTTTGGACAAACAAGTCATGTTTGTTTGCATTCTATATATATATATTATGCCACAAAAAACAAAGGATTAAATACACAATTTTATTTTTAGTACAAAGTATTAGTAATAAAATATTGTTGGAAAGTTAAATTAGAGGGGATGAAAAAGAGTTGTTACCAATTCACTCTCCAAGAAACACAGCTTCTTGGGAAACACTATTGAGTGTGGTGAAACATGATTATCAGTTATGGATATACTTCCATTATTGCAATCTTTCACTAAAAAAGAAAAAAAAAAAGAAGTCCATTTGCAATTTGGTTAAGAAATCCATCTGCATGCAAGAATGTTTGATGTATAAACTTTCTGTCAGTCTTAGATGTTTTTTCAAGAAACCCATGGGTCTCAAAACAAAAAAAGAAAGATAATTAAGAAAGAACACATTCGCAATCTGGTTAAAAAACTCAGATGCAAACAACATATGATGTATAAACTTTTTCAGACTTAAACTTTTTGTCAAGGAACTCAAAAAAAGATATCTTTTTGATCTAAGAATCAAGTCAAGAAACTAATATACAATTGAAGGCAGACAAAGGAGAAGGCAACTATACCTTGGTGGTGGGTGATGGGGTGCTGATAAGGAATAGTAAAGCCTCCACCTTTCAGCTGCCCATCATTCTTCATTAACTTTGACTCCAACCACCACCCACTGTAGTTAAATCAACCAACTTTTTTTAGTATAAAAATTTGAAGAGAGTGTGGGTGGGAGAGTCAAGTTTGCAATCTCACTTCTTGTATGGTCTCAAGAGTTTGTGTGAAAAAATTACACACTGATGTGAATCGCGATTTTCAAAACTATAGAGTTAAAATGCTATATATACATATATAAAAAGATTTAGTTTTTAATAAACAACCAAACCAATCCCCATACGTTGATTTCTTCATCAAACTTTGACCATTCATTCATTCAAGAAACAAATGAAATAAAAAAAAGAGAGGGGAAGAGAGAGAGAGAGTGAAAGAGAATACTAATTATTGATACATACTAATTATTAACCATATGAGATGGAGCATCCATTTTAGCCAGCCAATGAAATGATCTCACTATGTCCTGTGTTACAAACAAATGTACTCATAATTAGTGAAAACTTACCTAATAAAAAAATTTTTATGGATGATTTAACATATACCAAAACAACTAGGGTGAAGTATATAAGAATATTTCTATCAGGGGCGGCAATAAGAATATAATAGAACTATATATTCTTTTTCTTTTTAATCTTTAGATCAACAATGCTATGGAAAATAATTGAAATAGAAATAAATTGTAAGTGTGTTTCTGACCTCTTAGCTGCACCAAAGAAAGAACTCAGTTTCGGAGGTTACGTACTAAGTCCCATGAAGGAGCAATTTGATTGTCCATTAGATTTATGGTTAAATTGTTTATATATAGTAAGAGAGAGTGAGAATTTGGGGGCAATTTGGTAACTACCCAATTAATTAATCAAAGCAAAAATTAGAGATTCAATTTGATGGTTTAATAATATACAATTAATATATATTAAAATCAATTCATGTTGGTCACTAAAAAACAATATTTACTACACAAATAATGATGGAATGAAATCATGAATTGACACTTGTTGCCAATATATATATAAGAGAGTCGATCAACCCAAAAAACTAACGCCATGTTTTGATGATTATTATTTTGTTTTGAAAATTGTATTTGTTTTATAAGGATGTGTTTTACCATGATTTTCATCTTTTTTTTTTTTTTTTTAAGCAAGCATTAATTTCAACTTATACTCAAATTTGAGCAACAAAATCACGTTTTTTTAGAAGCTACGTCTCTGCTTTGTAGTTTTGTAATATTTGTAGGAGTAAATATGGTAGGTCAGAAAACTGACTAAACAAAAAACACTTAGTCGAAGATAGGAGGAGTTGATTAGTGTTGGCTTAGAAAAAATTCAAACCTAACGACCTTTTATAAAAATTCAAAGGCTTAAACCAATTGAAGTCGTTGGTACTTCTTCATAGTTTGAATCAACTTGAATATTTACTAAACCAACTTCGATGTCACCCTTGCTAGCTATTTGGATTTTTGTTCAAGTTTTTAAAAATTAAGTCCATAGATATAGTTTTATTATTTACTTTTTACTTATATGTTTTAAAAAACATCGACTCAAGTTTTTTAGAACTAAAAAAATAATAGTTTTTAATTTTTCTAAAAAATTTGGTTTATGAATTCAACAATATTATTTAAGAAACATGCATAAAAAAAAGGTAAGAAATCAAAGAGAAAATAGGTTTGATTTTTAAGAAACAAGAATCAATTAAATTTAAATAATTACAACACAAGACTATATAATTCTTTTTAGTTTTCATAGCTCTAATCACTTAGATATTGAAAACACCCGTTGGCTTAAAAATAGACAACAATACAATAAAAGAACTTATGAACAAAAGAAACATTTGTAAGCAAAATTTACAAAACTCGAATAATTATCAAATAAGGCCTACGAGATTTTGTTATCACTATTCACGACACTTGGAGGGTTCATATTAACTATGCATTGTGTTTATTGAGGGTTATCACTTAGTAATAAGAAATCATGTCAATCATATTACTATGTGTTTATAGAAAATGAAAACAAGATGTGTATAGAGTGTGAGGATGAAATTTTTCCATTCATAGAGAGTTCTAACATCACAGGCCATATTCAATAATGTATGAAAGGCATATAAAACTTCCAAATGACTCATAAATTATTTTGGCCAAATTTGTAGCTATCTGTTTGGTTTTGCTTTCACTAAATTTGACGACTTGCATTGATTTATTTATGCAAGTTGATTATTTTCTTTAGCTCATTCATTCATATAGATAAATTAAGGATAAATGCATGTTAATAGCTAGTCAAATATAGATATAAAATTTGGATCATCTTTTCATAAGTTAGTAGAAATTAGCAAACAAAATTATGTACAATTTTATATCAAGTTCAAATAATTGTAACAAGCTTTGTGCTTTTGTATACAATTACAGAAGGCATATATAATACATAAATAAACATAATTTTTAACTTTTATAGTGAAAGGAGTAAACATATTGTATCTAGCGATCGTATACCAAAATAATTAAAAAAATCGTATACCAAACTAAAAAAAATAATTTAGATTTGAGTCCCAAAATCTAAACGATCGTGTAACAAAATTAAACGATAAAATTGAAATGATAAATTGTACCCATATCTAAACGATCGCGTTGTAGCCATATCTAAACGAGCGCAAATATATTAGGCGCGCATTGTTGATGGCGTGGTTGACAAGACATTTTTGGTATTTTACACGGTAGATCTCTGAGTTTTTTTTGTTTCCGGAATTATTCTATAGAGCGGAAATATTTCGCCACTTTTTTATATTTTAAAAAAGACTCTTTTGAAAATAGTATTTAGTTTTTAAAATTAAAAGCATTAATAGAGAATGGATAACAAAAACATAAAAACTTAGAGAGGGGAAATAGTGTGTTATAAGCTTAATTGCAAAAATCAAATCGAAAGGTTTGAATTTACGATATATTAATCAAAGGAGGAGCCAAAGAAAAGATCAAGATTTTAAATCACACTCATAATATCAATGAATATATTAAATTTATTCATCAACATAACTATATTGTTGAATATTTCTATACATTTTCACCACAAACCAAAATAGATCTAGAACGTGACATATGGAAGAACAACGATAGTTGAACATATACAAACAAATTAAAAGAAAAAAAAAAAAAAAGAAATTCAAATGGATGTAGGATTTTTTTTTATATATTACTTTCTTTCTATTATATACTTTGGAAGGATGTTTTCTAATTGAGATCAGCTATTTGAACTTGTAGTAAATGTCATTGGTATACATATTATTAACAAATAGATCCAAAACCATTAGTTTTAATTTTCTTAGTACCAACTCTATAATCTTCTAGCTCTAGCTAGATTAATCTTGATGGCGCAATTCTTTTCTATAAAAGGGTGTTTAGTTTATAAATATTGAACACATGGAACCGGCACTATTTCGAAGAACGGACACGACAAGGACATGCATGTCGGTGATAATCTCTCTTTTTTTTGTTAGTACACATCACTAAAGAAAACATAAAATATCGAGTTAATTAATAGTCACAATAGATGAAACATGTAGCTTCTTATCTTTTGTTTTTTTTCTTTAAACCTAGTTTACCATCTAATTAATTTGAGCTTTAGATTCGAGTCCAAATGTATCCAACAATTGTCTAAACATATCCCATATATTTGAAATTAATTAGAAATAAATAAATAAAAATGGGATACAAAAAACTTGCATATCAAATGTGTGTTCAAAACATTATCGTAACGTATCGGTGTTTGACATTGGACATTCCCATGAAGCATATACATCATACACTAAATGAAATTATCTAAATTACTTTACACAACCTACTAATACTCTCCTTATTTTTGATACGCTCCAAAATAAAAATTATTTGAGCCCCAATTTTCAAGTGTAAACCAATCATCAGTGAAAGATTTTGTTTGTCCAATATTATAGTGTATTAACATTCATTTAGTTGGACATGCGACCAAATTCCTACATTAGTTAGATAAAAAGAGGATCATAATTATATTCGTGAGATGATAAAACTGTCTATTAATATTGGGTCTTTTATGGGATGAAATCAAAAGTAGAGTTGAGAGGGTTTATGCCCAAGATATAGACGATGTCATACCATCATAGAGATATGTGAAGGATTAGAAACAAGTGGTATTTAGTCTTGTCAATAAAAATGTTAGGCACCAAAAACAAACATGCATATAATAATTCTCAAAAATAGGTTCGACATGTTACGGTAAAGATGAGTTAAACGAATGGATGACTATTTAAGGAGAAATTGAATAGTGATCTGAAAGAGTAGAGTAGATTTGTTGGTCACTTTTACACTGCCAATGTCTTTTCTTACATTATTCAATGTATTAGATTCTGAAGTTGGGAAATTAGTCAAAAGAGTAATTATAAAATGGGAGTTGACTAGATGGAAACATTTAAAAAAATGTCAAATGGGGTTTTGGTTTGTCTTCTAAGTTTTGTATCTTTCAATAAATCCTAGTGATTCCTTTTCATATCATTAGTAGTTTCAAAATGGAGTTTATGTTGTAATTTTAAAATGAACAATGGACTCTTGAGCATGCAAATGTATAGTGTTTCAATGTGGGAAAAAAACAGAGATAGAGACCGAACAGCAACTGTTTTTCCAAGAAAACTTTGGAACGAAAGGTCAAATAAGAACGACATGATCCAATAAAAACATACAAAGAGAGCGATTTCCGAACCTCAAATCTCTGAAATTCCCAACATCTTCTTCTCTTTCAATAGCATGTTTTGGAACGAGAGACCCAACTTGTTGAGAAGTTAAAAGCATGTTTTTAATTAATTGAAATAAGCTATACAAGATTAACACATGTGAAAGTTATGCATAATTAATTGATATTTACAAGATTGTTTAAATTAGATAGGTCGATGAATTAAGTAGGAAATTAATTGTTATATGAAGTTATGGATTTGGACAATCCTATAAATAGGATTGGTATGTTATATTGTAATTCATCCAAGTGTGAAGTAGAATACACAAAAAGAGTTAAAGTCTTCCAATATTTTTTTTTTTACTTTCTCTAAAATGTTCTATTTGGCGATTATTCGTTGGAGTGTTCATCATACGCTTCCAACACAACTTTCGTTAAAAAATATTACTTGAAACTCTAAATTCGAATTAACCAATCTAAACCGTGAGTTGACTTGGATTAATAGTTTTATTTTTTTTGGTTGAGTTAGATTGAAAATTTCCCATTTTTTTTAGGTTGAATAGATCTATTACTTGAAACTCTAGAGTGTCGGCTTGAAAAAATATTACTTGAAACTCTAGAGTGTCGGCTTGAATAATTTTTTTAGCTTGTATATATATAAATATATGTTTGTTTTTTCTCCTAGGATTGTTGTGATATTTACTTCTGTTTAAAACTTAAATAAATATAATGAATATTTGATATATAGGATTTGAATTTTATGAAGATTTTAGTTATTAGATCAAAGTTATAATTAAGGATTAGGTTGAAGATCATGTTTGCATCTTTCGGGTAGGTTCAAAAAACCCCTCCTACCCAACCCACATTGTACACTCCTAGTCACAAACTACATGTTTATGTTTAATACTTTTTTCTCAAAGCATCGAGCTAATTGAGTGTGAGAGAGCAAACGTGGAAGACCTTGAATGTCGAATCTAAGAACCTATGTTGAAAAACAAGACTTGAAAAATGACTCATTTGTCCCCAACAGACTTCAAAATCAATTCGATCTCAACCACTAATATGTGTTATGTGAAAATTGACAAATTATTTAAGAGGTTAAATATGAGTTTTTAACATTGAGGGCAGATTGGTAATTATGCCTAATGGCATTTTTGAAATTATATCAATCTTCTTCTTTTCTTTTAGGTTAATAAGAAAAGAACAAAAAGAAGTAGACAAGAGGGAGAGAGCGGCAGTCGACCAACAAAAATACAGAGAGAGAGAGATGGCGAGCGATCCCAGCAGCCACACCAATACGGCGAGAGATTGACGACGACCGGCGTGGCAGATTTGATTTTTTTGACAACAGGTCGGTCTTCACAGCGACGGCGCGGGCGGCGTCGGTTTTTCTGGGTTTTCTTCGGCGTCGTTTTAGGCGTCGGTTTTTTTCGGGTTTATTCCAACGGACAGCGTCGGTCTGCAGGCGGTGGTTGACGGTCAGCATTGGTTTTTCGGGGGTCTGTGCAGCGGGTCTTAGTTCTCAGTTCAGTGAGCATCCGCGGGTTTCTCATTCTTGGTTGACGATATATTTTGGGTTTGCCTCTTAATTCAGATTGTTGATCTTGTAAATTTCTGTAATTGTTCCTCAACTTTTGCTCTAAATAAAATCCTTCCAAATTGGTTCTCAAAGTGGATGTAGACCAAATTGGTCGAACCACTATATATCGTTGTGTTCTTGTTCCTTTATTGCTCTCTGATTTATTCTGAATTGTGTATTCTGAATTAACATGTTTAGTTTCACACTCTGAATTGGTGACGAAAATATAACAAGTGGTATCAGAGCTCCATTCGATCCAAAGGAAATTTGGGGTTTTGAGTAGTAGTTCACAGTCAACATATCTTGGTTAAATCTTTTCTGTAAAGATGGTTTCGACACGATTTGAAGCGACTAAGTTTAATGGGAATGGAGATTTCGCCCTTTGGAGAAAAAAAATTAGAGCTATTTTGGTTCAACATAAAGTAGCAAAGATCTTAGATGAAGGGAGACTTCCAGAAAATATTACAGAAAGTGAAAAAAGAGATATGGATGAAATGGCCTATTCAACTATTCTTCTGTATTTGTCAGATGAAGTTCTTAGGCTAGTGGATGAGGCTACTACTACAGGGGAGTTGTGGAAAAAGCTAGAGAGCCTTTACTTGACAAAGTCATTGCCAAATAAGATATATATAAAGGAGAAGTTCTTTGGATATAAGATGGGCCAAAGTAAAAGTTTAGAAGAGAATCTGGATGAATTTCAGAAGATTGTAGTTGATCTCAATAACATTGGTGAGAAGATGTCGAATGAGAATCAAGCAGTGATTCTTTTACATTTATTACCAGAAACATATCGAGAGGTTAAGGCTGCTATTAAATATGGTCGAGATTCATTGACCATGAGTATAGTGTTGGATGCCTTGAAAACTAGAAATCTCGAAATCAAGAAAGAACGCAAAGATGGCGAGTTACTCATGGCCAGAGGGAGGAGTGAGAAAAAGAGCTGGAAAGGTAAAGAGAAGAGTTTTAGGTCGAAATCCAAGGGAAAATCTAGAAAGTGCTTCCTTTGCCATAAAGGACACTTTAAGAAAAATTGCTCATTGAATAAGAGCAGAGAAGCATCAACTAGTGAAGCGAATGTTACTGATGGGTATAATTCAGCAGAGATTACTGGTGGGTATGATTCAGCAGAGACTGGGTATGAGTCTGCAGAGGTCTTGATGGTGTCTCACAGAGATATACAGGATGCTTGGATCATGGATTCAGGGTGTACTTTTCATATGTCCCCTCATCGGGATTTTCTGACTAACTTTCAGAAAGGTGATGGGGGAAAGGTCTTATTGAGTGACAATGGTACATGCGATGTAAAGGGAACTGGTTTAGTACAAATTGCAACACATGATGGGATGGTAAGAATACTTACTAATGTGCGGTATGTTCCAAAACTTAAACGAAATCTAATATCTCTTGGGGAATTAGATAGATTAGGTTGTACCATAAAATCTGAAAATGGAGTTATGAAAGTTACCAAAGGTTCTTTAGTTAAACGGAGGGGAACTTTAAGACATGGTTTATATGTGTTGGAAGGTACTACAGTTTCAGGTAGTGTTGCTATTACGTCAGGTAAAGTTACAGATATGTCTATGTTATGGCAAAAAAGGCTAGCTCATGTGACTGAAAGAGGCTTACGAGCACTTAGGTTTGCTAGGAGGAGTTAAGAATGTTGAACTCCCATTTTGTGAACATTGTATAATGGGAAAGTCTACCAGAGTAATGTTAGGGAAGCACACAACCAAAGGTATTTTGGATTATGTTCACTCAGATTTGTGGGGTCCTATGAAAGAGGTCTCTATGGGATGTTCGAGATACTTTATCTCTATCATTGATGATTTCTCAAGAAAAGTATGGATTTATCCATTGAAACAAAAGGATGAAGCTTTTGGAAAATTTCTTGAATGGAAGAAGTAGGTTGAGAACCAAACAGGTAGGAAGGTTAAGTATCTGAGGAAAGATAATGGTTTAGAGTTTGTAAATAACAAATTCAACCATTTTTGCAAATTTGAGGGAATCACGAGGCACTTTACTGTTACATACACTCCACAACAAAATGGTTTGGCTGAGAGGTTTAACAGAACTATCATGGAACGTACAAGGTGTCTCTTGACTAATGCTTCTTTACCATTAAAATTTTGGGGAGAAGCTGCCCAAACAGCGTGTTACCTCATTAATAGGAGTCCTTCTACCGCTTTAAACTTAAAGACTCCTCAGGAGGTCTGGACAGGTAAGGCTCCAAGTTTAGAACATCTTAGAGTGTTTGGATGCACAGCTTACGCTCATGTTAAAGATGGAAAACTGAATAAGAGGGCACTGAAATGCATGTTTATTGGGTATCCTCAGGGTGTCAAAGGTTATAAACTTTGGTGCATTGAAAAAGGGATGAATAAATGCATTATCAGTAGAGATGTAACTTTTAATGAGACCGAAATGCCTTACTGTGTTAAAAAGCAGCAGAGACAATAAACAGGTGATCATGTTGTGACAGAAGTCAGAATTGCTTCAGAGGTACGACCATCAATTGACTTAGATGATCAGCCGCCACTGGTTTCAGAAATAGAGGATACACAACAGTCTGAATTTGATGGTATACAATCTCAACAGGAAAGGATTTTGATTGATGAGGGAGCTTTTATTGAAGAAAGCTCAAGTAATAATGACCTACAGAATTAGCAGCTTACCTGTGACAGAGTTCAGAGGGAAAGACATGCACCTATAAGGTATGGTTATGCTGACTTAGTTGCTTATGCTCTCACTTGTGCAGCTGACAGTATTGAAGCAGAGCCTCTTACTTTTGAAGAGACAGTTGTATCTAATTCAAAGAAACAATGGAAGGATGCCATGGAAGCAAAGTTGTTCTCTTTACATAAGAATCAGACATGGTCGTTGGTTCCAAAGCCTCCTAATCAGAAACTTATTCAATCAAAATGGATTTACAAAATTAAGCCAGGTACATGAGGTAACAGTAAGCCTAGATATAAGGCTAGGTTGGTAGCCAAGGGCTACACTCAGAAGGAGGGAGTTGATTTTCATGAGATTTTCTCTTCGGTGGTGAGGCATTCGTCTATCAGATTAATCTTATCTATTGCTGTTCACTTTGATATGTTTATTGAACAGATGGACGTCACCACAGCATTTCTTCATGGAGAATTGGAGGAAGTGATCTACATGGCTCAACCTAAGGGTTATGAGGTGAAGGGTAAGGAAGACATGGTTTGTCGTCTTCACAAGTCCCTCTATGGACTAAAACAATCTCCAAGACAGTAGTACATCAGGTTTTCTAAAGTAGGGATTCCACAGGAACTCATATGATGCGTGTGTTTACTGAAAACTATCTCAGAAAGGTACGTACATCTATCTACTATTGTATGTAGATGATATGATACTAGTGTCTAAGGATTATGCTGAAATATGTGAACTCAAGAAACAGTTGAGTAATGAGTTTGAAATGAAAACTTTAGGTGAACTAAAGAGGATCCTAGGCATGGATGTAAAGAGAGATAGAAAGAAAGGTTTGTTAACCATCTCGCAGGAGAGTTATGTGATTAAACTGCTTGAAAAGTATAATATGTCTGGTAGCAAGGCAGTTTCAACACCCTTAGCATCTCACTTTAGACTTTCTTCATCTCAATGTCCTGTTACTAAACAAGAAAGGTTAGAGATGTCTAATGTTCCATATTGTAATGCTGTTGGAAGTATTATGTATATGATGATTTGTACTAGGCCTGACTTGGGTTATGCTATGAGTATGATTAGTAGATTTATGTCAAATCCTAGGAAGGAACATTGAAAAGCCGTTAAATGGGTGTTACGATATTTGAAAGGTAGTGCCAATGTGTCATTGTGTTATAGCAGGGATTGTGATAAATCAACACTGTTAGAAGGTTTCACAGATGCTGATTATGCTGCAGACCTTGATAAAAGAAGGTCCTTATCAGGTCACATTTTTCGTTTATATGGTAATGTTGTCAGTTGGAAAGTTAACCTACAGCTAGTTGTTGCTTTGTCGACTACTGAGTCAGAATATATTTCTCTTGGTGAAGCAGTTAAGGAAGCAGTGTGGTTGAAAAGAATTGTTGGTGAGTTGTTATCGCAGGAGTTTATTCCTATCATCCATTGTGATAGCCAAAGTGCTATTCATCTTGTAAAGAATCCTTCTCATCATGAACGATCTAAGCATATCGATGTCAAATTTGATTACATCAGAAACGTCATTGCTCAGAAAGATGTTGAACTGGTCAAAGTTCATACAGTTGAGAATTTGTCAGATATGTTAACTAAAGCTCTTTTAGCTCATAGGTTTAAATACCTATTAGATGAGCTGAATGTTAAATCTGGATGGTAGAGAGTTTGGAGAATTAGTTTGGTGTCTTAAATAGTTTGTCAAGAGGGAGATTTGTGAAAATTGACAAATTATTTAAGAGGTTAAATATGGGGTTTTAACATTGAGGGCATATTGGTAATTATGCCTAATGGCATTTTTGAAATTATATCAATCTTCTTCTTTTCTTTTAGGTTAATAAGAAAAGAAAAAAAAGAAGTAGACAAGAGGGAGAGAGCGGCGGCCGACCAACAAAAATACAGAGAGAGAGAGAGAGACGACGAGCGATCCCAGCAGCCACACCAAGACGGCGAGAGATTGACGACGATCGACGTGACAGATTTGATTTTTCCGACAATAGGTCGGTCTTCAAAGCGACGGTGCAGGCGGTGTCGGTTTGTCTGGGTTTTCTTTAGCGTCGTTTTAGGCGTCGGTTTTTTTGGGTTTATTCCGACGGACAGCGTCGGTCTGCAGGTGGTGGTTGACGGTCAGCGTTGGTTTTTCGGGGGTCAGTGCAGCGGGTCTTAGTTCTCAGTTCAGTGAGCATCCGCGGGTCTCTCATTCTTGGTTGACGGTATATTTTGGGTTTGCCTCTTACTTACAGATTGTTGATCTTGTAAATTTCTGTAATTGTTCCTCAACCTTTGCTCTAAATAAAATCGATCCTTCCAAATTGGTTCTCAAAGTGGATGTAGACCAAATTGGTTGAACCACTATATATCGCTGTGTTCTTGTTCCTTTATTGCTCTCTGATTTATTCTGAATTGTGCATTCTGAATTAACATGTTTAGTTTCACACTCTGAATTGGTGACGAAAATATAACATGTTAGATTACCAATTACTTAAATGATCAAATGAATGTAGAATTTATTTTTAAAGCTTTTTAAAAATCCTTAATCTTCAAAGCAGTACTCCATAAACAAGACGTATCAATCCTCACTTGAATGCTCTATATATTCGTGCATTCTATTATAAGAATAGAAGGAAACAAAACTTAAAATCATTACAAGAAATAAAGGTTTTTCCGACGCATAAAAAGGCGTCGGAAGAAACGATGTCGGGAGATATGTCTTATCCCGATACCACTTTTTACACATCGGGCAAAAGAACTTTTCCGACGTCGGGGTGAATGACGTCGAGAATAACAACTTATCCCGACGCCTCATGCACGCGTCGAAAAATATCAGTCGAAAATTTTCATACATTAATTATGTCAGATAGGTTTTTCCAGTGCATCCTGCATGGCCTCGAGGATGTCATCAGGAGTAATCGGAGATTCCGACGCCATTGGTGATTCATCGGGAATGGCATCGGGAGAAGTTTATAATTTTTAAAAATATATTTAACTTCTCCCGACACCATAAGTAACGACGTCAGAAGTTCCCCTTTAAAATCCATTTTTCAGATCTGTTTGACAGATCTGAAAGGAAGCCGAAATATTTGTGTGTGTGTGTGTGTGAGAGAGAGAGAGAGAGAGAGATTTCAAACTTCCAAAAGAGGAAGAAGATTCCCGTCGCCATCCACCATCCGGTCTTCGCCGTCAATCTCCGTCGTTCGATCTTCACATTCACCCGCTATCCCTCACCGTCGATAAGTTAATCTTTTTTTTTCTTCTTTATTTTGGTTTAGGTATTAGAAATATAATTAAACTTGTGATTTTTTTTGTGGATTTGTATCAATAATGTTTAAACTATGTTCATTTTGTTGTGGATTTGTTGTTGATTATGTAAATTTTATTTTTATTGTGTTAATTTTTTGTTATTGTTCTTTATGTTCTTAGTCCTCCCTTTCGGGGTAAATTTTTTGTTTTTGTTGTTGATTTTGTTAATTGTTTTTATTGTTCTTTATGTTCTTTATTGTTCTTTATGTTTAAACTATGTATCAATAATGTTGATTGCTAATTTTTCCATTCGTTTGTTTAGATCTCATTGTAACGCTCCAAATTAAAGTAATTTATTCTTAATTATCGTAAGTTTAATTTTGACTAATGTTGGAATTATTTTGGTTGTTATTTGATTTAATTGTTAGAAATCTTTGATTTGTAGAGATGAGAATTAATTAGATAATTTGAAAAAAATATCTAACTAATTGAGTTTGGAATTGATGATTGAATTTGTTTGTTTTTAAGTGATTTGTGTTGGGGGAATTGTATTTGAAAGAATTTTGGATAATTATATATAGGAGTATATTATTAATTGAAGTTAAAGTTAATTATATTATTTAGATAATGTAATTATTTAATGTTATATATTTTTTTTGAAAATGTTAAAGGTGATGTGATTGGAGAGATGGAGATTATTTGAGTTTTAAAAGAGATTTGGTTGAGTTTAAATGAAGAGAAAGAATAAGTTGTTTATTTGGAATAGTTTGGGGAAGGAGGAAAAAGAAAAAGGAAAATAATAATTGTTATATTATTATTTCATTAAATAGGCTCCTTGGAAAACGATCTCACTATTCATCATCTTCTTCATTTGAACCCTAACCTCGTAAAAGAAACCCTAGCTGCACCGTCATGTTTCATCTCGTTGTTGTCCAATCTATCTGTCGAACGTCGCAAGAAGCATCGAGTCGACAGCCATCCTTTCAGCCGCGCTCTCCTTTGCGTCGACCGTCCGTACGTCGACCAACGTTGAAGAGTCGTCGCAATCGCGCGCCGTCGGCCATCGTTGAACGACTGCTGAGCCACGCAAGCCACCACGTTTTCTTTGTCATCAGCTGTTTCCAGTCGTTGAGCCAAGTTGGATCGTCGTCCAACTCGTCGCTGCATTTTCGAACGCCGTCTACTTGCCGCACGTCTCGAGCCGTCTCATGCTAGCCGACCATCTACGTCAAGTAGAGCTGGGACTCCTTTTGAAGCCACACGCGAGCCGTCTGCACATATCCGAGTCGCACGCGCAAGGACTCAGTCGGGCCTTCTTCTTCTTTAGCCATGAGCTGCATGTGCCCCTCCAAGCCATCACCCGAGCCATTTTTCTTAAGCCAAGCCGCCAACCCAATTTTAATCCTATTTAACCTATTTGTGGTAAGTTTTGATTGAGTTTTTGGCATACCCAATAAATATCGAGTTTGGATTCTAAATATTTAATTTTGGATTAAATTGGTTAGATTTTTAGCTGGAAATCGTGAGCTGTGGAGCTTTGTCCTAAATTAAGGTCGAGTTGGATCCGACCTCAACTTTGAATAAGTTGATCAATTAACTAGATTTTTTGGATCCTAAGTTAACTATAAATTAAGTTATCATCTTAGTATTTTATCCTTACTGTTGAGGATTTTCTTAGGAAGCTTGACTTCGCTGTTAGGATTGTATTTATGTGGATTGATCTAATCTCCAAGTAAGATATTCTCCTATTAGACTTTCGAATTGAAGTATGAGCTTGCATGTAACTTTTTCCATTATGCATTAATGTAGCTAATATGCATAATGTGTTTATGATTTATGATGATTGGTAGTCATGATTAGTTCTATGCTTATGATGACTGTTAGTTTTGACTGAGTTATGTTGATGATGATTGTTGATGTTGATGTTATGCATGAATTATTAATCTCATGATTAAGAATGCTATGGTTAATATTTATGCCATGATTATGATGTTATATCATGCTACATGATATGAATAGGTCGTACTGTTAGCTTTATCTATTAGAGTCGTACCCACATGAGTGTCCTTCGAGATCACCACCTTTTTATGACTATGTAGTCCGATGGGATCACCAGTCCAATATGAGATGATATGTTACGAGTGACTCAACGAGGTCACTCACAGTCCGATTGTCTTAGTGTTTCTTTCGAGATTCACTAAAGACCAGTTTGTCCTAGATGTTTCTTATGTTCACCGAAGACCAGTTTTGTCCTAGGTGTTCCTTTGGATTCATTGAAGATCAGAGATGTTCTTACGAGATCAGATATTGTGCGTGTTTGGGAACGTGCCAGTTTAGGGATACCACTTTACAAGACTTTAATAGGAAGTTAACAGTCACCTAGCGGGACTAGTAGTAGATCCCTTACTGACTATATTCTTATACTCACTCTTTTATGTTTAAGTTTTTAGGCAGAGGTAGAGCTAAGGACAGAGGTAAGCTGTCGAATGACAAGAAGTGACCGTGGCGTGCCATAGGAAAACATTTGTGCTTCTGCCATTACGTTATTTGTTTTTATTTCGGTACTTTGTATTGTCATTTTTTTCTTTTTGAAACTAGATAGGGCTCGACTAGGATTTTATTTTTGGAGATTCATTTCTACTTACTTTAGTTATTTATGATTTTAATGAGTATTTGAGGTTTTAATTTTCGAAAGTTGGTTATTTTTCCATTTGGATTTAAGAAAGTTTTATTATCATTTAAGTAGTAATGACCTCAGCTTAGTATAAAGGGTTGGGTCGTTACACTCATTCTCGATTTTGCAAAAAAAAAAACCTTCAATTTAATAATAGAAGACATTTTTTTTAAAAAATAGTGTGCGTCGGGAGATCCATTGACATCTCCCTACTCCCGACGACTCATTTTCCTCGACGTTGTTCCCGACGCGGATTTATGCGTCGAATTTTTTTTTAACTCTTTTGTGCGTCGGAAAACCTCCTTTTTCTTGTAATGAATGCTTTTAAGACTTCAAACCTAAAATTTTACCTCTTCAAGTATTCGTC
The DNA here is from genome assembly GCF_025177605.1 of Cucumis melo. Taxonomy (NCBI): domain Eukaryota; kingdom Viridiplantae; phylum Streptophyta; class Magnoliopsida; order Cucurbitales; family Cucurbitaceae; genus Cucumis; species Cucumis melo. The sequence continues at coordinate 5,874,503 of NC_066865.1, forward strand.
TCTCAAATGTAAAAAATACAACACTGTATATGGTACAAGAGAAAAATTATGAAAGAGAACACTACCTTTCACCTATATATTATTGTCTAAATACATCTAAGACCCTCTCAACTACTCTTATAGATATGAAATTTAAATTAGTATATAATTCATTGATAATGTGGATGAATATGAAAGGGTGACTTTTCAATGAAAATGTGTGGCTTTTAAAAAGTTGCAACAATTCAACAATTGCTTAGAAACTTAGTTTGGGAGTGAACATAAAATGCTTCAAGAAGACTTTTAGCTTTTAACTCTTGTAGTTGCCTATTATTTGTGATAAAGAGAACTATAACTTCTCTTATACAAGATGATCAACCTCCACAACAATAATAAGACTAACTCCCATTGATACATAGCCTTAAGAAAGTTAAACAATTTAATTGGCTTGAGAATCAATCAAAGACAATAAGAAAAGATCTTGTTTCTAATTATTTATAGATTTTGAATACTCCACGATCTATTTGATTAGACTAAACTGAAAATTCTATAACGTTGTACATTCTAAGATAAGAATACACAGAGGAAACATAAAGTTTAAGAGATTCGACATTATGGAAAGTTATTCAAATTTCAATAATGTTATTTTCAAATGACAAAGTACGTTATTATATATTTATAGTAATTGAAAATACACTTCCAAAGGGTCACAATCTTTCATCTAATTATCTAAATTCATTTATTACTCCTTTAGCTACTTTCATTTATATAAATTTATGAAATTAAATAGATACATAATTTATTCATATCATATGAATGAATCTAAATTTTTATATTTATAGTGATCACTTTATGAATGAAAAAGTGCCTTTTGATGCATTTTAAGTTGCAGCTATTCACCATGACTTGAAAACTTAACTTAAAAGGTAGACACTTAATCCTTTGTGAATTCTTTTACTTCTGTCTCACTACAATCAAAAGAATGACTTATCATGATACTTTAGTCCAAATTGAAAGGAGAGAAGAAAAATAATGTCATAAATGTGAAAATTCACGTCTTTTTGGGATAAAACAATGTTTTCAAGTTTAACTTTTTCATGATACTTATTGGTTGTCATAAATACATAAAATATCATTAAATAAATTTAATCATTATTTTAATAAAAATTTCTCAATTAAATTCAAACTTTCCTTACTGCTTTTTCATCCACATTTCCTTTCCCTTTCACAAAAACCTCTTTCCCATCCGCCACCGCTGTCCATTCCTCCAATCTGTTTCCTGTCGACAATTCCTTCGATCTGCCGCCGACTCCTTCGTTTTGCAGTTCATCTCTTAGTTCGTCGGGTTCCTCTTCTTCATTGAATTCACAAGCACTCTTCTTTCTTCTCTTCTTGTTTTTTTTTTCGAAACACTATCTAATTCCATTGTTCCAACCTTTGGCCATATTTAAATTAAACATTGGTAAGCTTCTCTTTCTCTCTCTAAACATGTGAAGGATATCTGTTAGTCACTTATGGCCTAAGAAAAAGAGAATTATTTCCACTCATGACCATAAATTCCATATCGTCAAACTAAATTAGGATGTGAAAGGTAAATTGCTCCATGAAGGTTGTATTATAAAAGGGATAAACTTTACTATTATATATATATATATATATATATATATATATATATATATATTTACACAAACATATATACGCTTAAAAGTGAGTAGGTGCTCTTCCCATTCCCCTTGTTAGGAGAAGGGCAAACTTTTGTACCAACTAGCACATTGATGTCAATGCTATTTTATGGGGATCGAATTTGGTTCAAGAGAAACAATAGGATTTGTAGAGATGTGGAAAGGTTGTGCAATGTTAGAAATGACATGGGCTTTCGGCCCATAAACAAAATGAGTATATTTTGTCCTACATTGATAATTTTTGAAGAGGTAATTGAGTTTCTATATCAAAGACATGAAATGGGAATACAAAATATGTTAGTGGTGATAGCATAACTTTGTCACCATGAATGTGCTATTCATCTGTTTGTTTGGGTGGGAATGAGTAATAGTCCTTATGTGAATAAAGCAAGTAATTTTTATTACTTGTCCGATTATTTTTTTATTCCCGTTAGATATCTTCACTGTACATGTGTTCGGTCCACTTGAGTTTGACTTGTTCTTTCAACGTGCAAGGATCTCTCGGATGTTTGTTGATCTCCAACTATTTCCGACCCGCGCCCTTTTCCATCCGTCCATCATCTTTTTCAAATTGCAGTTGGAGCTCCAGCTCTCCTATAAATTGAGCCCCGTCCCTCATTTGTTTCATCATAAAAAAAATCATCATTCATCCTCTCTTCCCACTTACCTTCTCTGAGTTCTAAGCTTCTGGTTCTTGTTTCGACCAGTGCACGTTAGAATAGAAAAGTTGTGTTAATCTTAGCGAAAAACCAGCAACACGATTAGCACCATGGTTGGTCGAAATTGCTTTCAAGGCAGTAGTTCATCATGGCACGATAATTCTTTATTGATCGGCATTCTCACATATTTTTTAATAGTCTGAAAACAACTTGCACAATGTCGATCAAGACCTCCAACAAAGTTTTACCAAATCTTTCCAAGCTTGAGCCACTTGATGGAATAAACTTTCGTTGATGGTCCCAAAAACTATTGATCTTCTTTTAGCAGCTAGAAGTCGACTATGTCCTTAGCACTGATCCACCATTTGATTCTCTAGCAACCACTCCAGCACCTTCTGATCCAAAATCATCCACTGGACCTTCTGCTATTGTCGCTGACTAAGTGAACAAGGACCAAGTGACCGATCCTGAGATGTATGCAAAGGACAATAAGACAATTCATGGACATCTGTTGAACCATATGTCAGATCCAATGTTCGACCTATCCGTGGCTCAAAAATTTTCCAAGGATATCTGGAGCACCCTTGAATCTCGCTATGGAGGAGATGATGCTGGATAGAAAAAATACTTATTGGAAAGTGGCTGCAATTTCAGATGACAGATGACAAGTCAATTGTGGAACATATACATGAGTACGAAAACCTGGTGACAAATATTCTATATGAAGACATAAAGATGTGTGAAATACTCCAAGCAAATGTTTTGTTCGAGAAATTTCCTCCCTCATGGAATGTACCGAAATCACCTCACTACTAGAAAAATGGGTTTTAATGATACTACTAATCAAGACATTGTGTCGTTAAAAATAAAAAAATGGCAGGTGAAGTAAATTGTGTCGTTGAAAATAAATATACGGATTATTTCTCGACACAGTTCTATTGACAACAATTTAGTTTTTCATGACACAATTTTCGTTTCGTTAATTAATGACATAATTTTTGTATGATTAAAAAAATTTCTAATAAAAAAAATACTTATTCCAAAATTTAACAAAATTTCCCCTTTCTTCGTAATTTCCCTAACAAATCTTTTATTCTCCATAACTCTTCGCCTTCCTTTAGTACATGATGGGGCAATATTTGACCCACAGTTATGTGTCTAGTTTGTGTTCCACAGTATGTTTATACTTGTTATTTTGATATTTGTATGAAAATTAATAAACTAGACTCCGTTACAAAGCTAATGCAACACAAATCAACAAAAACATTTATTTGTAAAATTAATACTGATTTCTTGAATATTAATTTCTCAACTATAGCATGCATATATATTAACTTTTCTTATATTTTTATGCAGAATATTATAATAGACTCCATTACGAACCTAATTAAAGTCACAGTAAAATCCATTAACGAAATTCCAACAAAAACAAATTTGAAAAAAAAATACACTGTTATAATTGATCATAGTCGCAAAAGGGAAAGGAAATAGAGGAAATTAAAAAAAAAAACTTTTGAAGACCAATTTGACAGAATAGTTTCCTCAGTTTTTTTTTCTACCCTTCCAATTGATGTCAATCTAACGTACCCCTAAAAAAGAAATCCTCCTTTTTTATAGGACAGTGAGAGATTGTGTTTTGAGAGTGAAGAAGGTGAGAGAGTAAATAGAGAGGAGACGTGATATTCAATTTTTTTTTGTTGTTTTTTGTTTTTGTTTCTAAACAGAAAAAGTTAAATTCAAATTCAAATTCAACTTTCAAAATAAAACAAAAATAAAGTAAATAAATAAAATAAAAAATTAAATAAAAATAAAAACTAAAAAATAAATAAAGGATAAAATGTTGTATCTACAACCTCTTATTAGATTACCCATGGATAAAAAAAGATTATTAAAAGGGAAGTGGTTAGTAGAAAAAAGAAAACCTAAAAGAATGTGTAGGAATATCAAAAGAATTTGTAACAAGAATCAAAACTAGTTGTTTTTAAGATGCAAATTTAATTCACAAACAAGAAATAGAGGGAATAAACTCTCAAACAAATTGAATTCCTATTGCCCTTTTACCTCTTAGAAGATTACCCTTCCATTGGATCAAAAAAGATTTTTGAGCTTTTGGGAGAAAAATGGCAGAATGGAGAGGGAAGAGTTCTGGCAAAATGAAATTTTGAGAGAATTTTGGTGAAAATTGGAATTCGGATGATGAATTGATGAGAAATTAGGGAAAAAAACGTGTTTATAGTAAGAGAGGTTTGAAACCATGACCTGGAGCTTGTGGGCGTGAAATCGAAGAAAAAATGGAGGATTTTCATAAATAATTAAAGTTGTGTTATGAAATAAAGAACCAAAAACTAAATAAGAACACAAAAGAAGAATAGAGAAGAGAGGGAGAAGAGAATACAATTGAACTCAATTGTGGTGTGTCTTACAAAGGCACCACACTCCTCTATTTATAGGACATCTTATGTATAAGTTACATTATGAAATTCAATGGGATGGATGTTACAATATGAAATTGAATGTGAGAGTTATATGAAAATTGTAACCTATGTAGGTTATGGATATCTACATTTATAATATCATTATATTTACAATACTCCCCCTTAGATATCCATATTATATAAAAATAAATGCCTCGTTAAAACCTTACTAGGAAAAAATCCGATGGAAAAAAAAATCCTAGTGAAGGAAAAATAGTACATCATTTTTATACATTAATAACTACCTCATAAAAACCTTGCTATGAAAATTCAATGAGAAAAATCATAGTCAAAGGAAAAAAATGCATTACTCCTATTCCTTAAGGACAATATTTCTACTCTCCCTTATGGATACATCACTTAAGTTCTCTGAGTCGTCGCATTCCAATGTTGTGCACTAGCTTTTCAAATGTTGATGTGGGTAATGCTTTTGTGAATAAGTCCGCCAAGTTGTCTTTTGAAGAAATTTGTTGAACACTGATGTCACCATTTTCTTCAAGGTCATGCGTATAGAAGAGTTTTGGTGAGATATGCTTTGTTCTATCTCCTTTTATATACCCTCCTTTGATTTGTGCTATACATGCGATATTATCTTCAAATAATATTGTTGGTAAATTTTTGCTGAAAGACAAACCACATGTTTCTCGAATATGATGAGTCATTGACCTCAACCATACACATTCTCTACTAGCTTCATGAATTGCAAGAATTTCTGCATGATTCGATGAAGTGGCCATCATGGTTTGCTTTACAGATCGTCAAGATATAGCAGTTCCTCCACATGTAAACAAATAACCTATTTGAGATCTTGCTTTGTGTGGATCAGATAAATATCCAACATTCGCATAACCAACTAGATCAAAGTTTGATTTATTAGAATAAAACAAACCCATATCAATTATCCCTTGAAGATAACGAAGTACATGCTTAACTCCATTCCAATGTCTTTTTGTTGGAGAAGAACTATATCTTGCTAACAAATTTACTGAAAATGCTATATCTGGTCTTGTGTTATTAGCAAGATACATTAGTGCACATATTGCACTAAGGTACAGTACTTCAGGACCAAGTAATTCTTCATTATCTTCTCGAGGTCGAAAGATATCATTTTTTACATGTAGTGATCGAACCACAATTGGAATATTTAATGGGTGTGCTTTGTCCATGTAGAATCTTTTTAAAATCTTTTCTGTATATGTTGATTGATGAATAAAAATTCCATCGGCTAAATGCTCAATTTGTAAGCCAAGGCAAAATTTTGTTTTACCAAGATCTTTCATTTCAAATTCATTTTTGAGATATTTTATTGCCTTTGAAAGCTCTTCAGGAGTTCCAATTATATTTAAATCATCAACATATACAGCTATAATCGAAAATCCTGACTGTGATTTCTTAATAAAAACACATAGACAAATTGGATTATTTTTTTAACCTTCTTTCAATAAATATTCACTTAAGCGATTGTACCACATTCGTCCTGATTGTTTCAATCCATATAATGATCTTTGTAATTTGATTGAACATAATTCTCTAGAGTTTGAATTATATGATTCAGGTATCTTAAATCCTTCAGGAATTTTCATATAGATTTCATTTTCCAAAGATCCATATAAGTATGTTGTAACTACATCCATAAGATGCATATCAAGATTTTCACATACAGCCAGACTAATTAAATATCTTAATGTAATAGCATCCACCACAGGAGAATATGTTTCCTCATAATCAATGTCTGGTCTTTTAGAGAATCCTTGTGCAACAAGTCGTGCTTTATATATAGTGACCTCATTATTTTCATTTCGTTTACGCATAAATACCCATTTAAGTCCCACAGGTTTTATACCTTTAGGTGTATAAACTACAGGTCCAAAAACTTCACGTTTCGTGAGTGAGTTTAGTTCTGCTTGGATGACTTCTTTCCACTTGGGCCAATCCTTTCTATTACGACATTCGTCAACAGATTTAGGTTCATAATCCTCATTTTCATGAATGATATTATGTGCAACATTATACGCAAAAATGTTGTCCACAACTACATTAATTCTATTCCACCTTTTTCCTGTCATGGTATAATTTATCGAGATCTCATTGTTATCTTCATATACTTGAGTCTCTTCTACATTTTTACCACTAGTCGTGTCCATGATTTTTTCTTGAATGTTTCTATTGTCAATTAAGTCATTTCGACTATTGGTCACTTTTCTTTTTCGAGGATTTTTATCCTTTGAACCCATAGGTCTACCAAGCTTTTGGCGCAGCGTTGATTCATTAATTGTATCAACTTGCTGAGTTGGGATTTCAATTTTAGATGGAGCATTTGCAGTTGGAATATATGACTTGGTCACTTTCTTAGTATCTGTAAATGCATCTGGCATTTGGTTTGCTACACTTTGTAAATGAATTATCTTTTGAACTTCTAGTTCACATTGCTTTGTACGAGGATCTAAATGAGACAATAACAATACATTCCAGACAATTTCGTTTTCCAACTTCTTAATTCCTCCCCTTAATGTTGGAAAATTTATCTCATTAAAATGACAATCAGCGAATCGTGCAGTAAATACATCTCCCGTCAAGGGTTCAAGATATCTAATAATTGATGAGGATTCAAATCCGACATATATTCCTAACCTTCTTTGAGGTCCCATTTTAGTACGTTGTGGTGGGAAAATTGGAACATATACTGCACAACCATGAAATATCTAAATGGTCCACTTGGTGGATTGATTGGTCCACATATGTCACCATGAATTCGTTCTAAAAATGTAGGTGACTCCACTCCCACTTTGGCTGGTGATGGCCTAATAATTAATTTTCCTTGAGAGCAAGCAATACATGATAATTCTTTGGATTGAAGAATCTTCTGGTTCTTTAGTGGATGTCCGTGAGAATTTTCAATAATTATTCTCATCATTATTGACCCAGGATGACCCAATCGATCATGCCAAACAGTAAAAATATTTAAATTCATGAACTTCGGGTTCATAGTGGCATATGTTTCAACTACTCGTATATGAGTATAATATAATCCAGAAGAAAAGGCAGACAATTTTTCTAATATACGCTTCTCATGTGAAACAATAAATGTAATATAAAGATATTGTATATTATTTTTATTGTTAGTTTCAACATGATAACCATTTTGACATATATCTTTGAAACTCAATTAGTTTCTTTTTGACTTACTAGAGAACAAAACATTACTAATTGTGAATTTTGTTCCTCTAGGCAAAATAAGGTTTGCTCTACCAAAACCTTCAATCAAGTTTGTAGAACCTGATATTGTATTGACATTTGCTTCAAGCATTGTCAATGTAGAAAAATATTTTTTACTTTTAAGTATTGTGTGCGTAGTTGCACTATCTATCAAACATAAGTCTTCATTATTCATCTTTGAATCAACCAAAATAAGAGAAATGTCCATAACTCTTCATTAAAAAAAAAAACGATTACAATAAGTCTCTTGTTAAAAAAAACTAACCTTGAAATGTAAATAATGTAAGTAAACTGGTAAATGTTAAATAAAGAAAACATAATGCAAATATTAGTTTTGGACATTATCATAATTAAAAGAAGTATTTGCTACTCCTTCATTAACATCATTTTTCTCTTCAAGAGACTCAAAGAAGTCCGCCACATCTAAATGGGTCATGTTGGAAGGGTCAAATACATCATCTGGATAGGCAAAGTTTAATTCCACATTCTTCCCTTTTTCCTTCAATGAGGCTTGATAGAGGTCGACTAAGTGCTTGGATGTACGACAAGTACGAGTCCAATGACCATTCATACCACAACGAAAACATTGATTTTCACCACTTTTAATTTTCTTATTTTGTGGAGTTTTCCTTCTATGATCATCATTTGTGGTTTTCTTGAAATCTAAATGATTATTACCACGTAAAGTATAATTACTTCTTCCTCTACCACGGTCACGACCTCGGCCACGATTACGACTACGACCTCGACCTCGACCATTAATATTATTTAAAAATACAACATGTGCTTCAGGGAATGGTGTTGCTCCAGTTGGTCGAGATTCATGGTTTTTCATTAATAACTCATTATTTTGTTCAGCCACAAGAAGACATGATATGAGTTCGGAATACTTTTTAAAATCTCTTTCTCGATATTGCTGCTGCAAGAGCATATTCGAGACATGAAATGTTGAAAAGGTTTTCTCTAACATATCTTCATCAGTAACTTTTTCTCCGCATAACAATAATTTTGAACAAATTTTAAATAATGCAGAATTATAATCACTTACTGATTTAAAATCTTTCAACCTTAAATGCATCCAATCATATTGAGCTTTAGGAAGAATCACACTTTTTTTAGGATCATACCTTTCTTTTAAACTTTGTCACAGTTCATAGGGATCTTTTATCGTAAGATATTCAATCTTTAGTCCCTCGTGAAGATGATGTTGAAGGAAAATCATGACTTTCGCCTTTTCTTGACTTGAAGTCGTGTTTCCTTCTTTAATCGTTTCTTCAAGATTCATGGCATCCAAATGAATTTCAGCATCAAGCACCCATGATAAATAATTATCACCATTGATATCAAGAGCTAGAAATTCTAATTTGGTAAGACTTGACATGGTAAAACTATAACAAAGAACAAATAAACTAACTTATATTTGAAATTTAATAAACATGTCAAACATGCATTCTAAGACACCTTAGATAAATATCATATTATGCACATGATACAAAAATCAATAGAACCCATATATAATAATTCAAAACATGCATGTTAATGTACAATAATTAAAATTACAAATAAAAATTACATATACATATTATGGAAAATTAACAACAATACACACCAAAAATGTTAATTTTACAACATACTTAAGTAAATTGATAAAAGTATTTAGATCATAAAAATAATTACAAAACTTATACTAATAGAAAGTAAACAACTAAATTATAAACACAAATTATAAAGAATCCATAAACTATACATTGATCTTAAAATAATTAATATAAGAACCAAACATAAACAATCACATAAATCATAAAAAGATTAAAGATGAACTAAATCATAATCTTATCATGAACTAAAAATATTTTTTTTTAACAAACAATAACCATGTAAACGTAATACGTAAAATTACAACATGAAATAGGTATAAAATATTACATTCTCAAACATTTAAACTATGCATGATGTATACATGGATTGTTTCATGCACTATTCACAAATACCATAAAAACAAACAAATATTATAACCTACCTTTTGCAAATAATAAAATTGTAGAGTGTCGTGCTGATAACGTGTTATGAAATAAAGAACCAAAAACTTAATAAGAACACAAAAGAAGAATAGAGAAGAGAGGGAAAAGAGAAGACAATTGAACTCAATTGTGGTGTGTCTTACAAAGGCACCACACTCCTCTATTTATAGGACATCTTATGTATAAGTTACATTATGAAATTCAATGGAATGGATGTTACAATATGGAATTGAATGTGAGAGTTATATGAAAATTGTAACCTATGTAGGTTATGGATATCTACATTTATAATATCATTATATTTACAATAAGTTGATAATTATTTATGAAATTACCACTCGAAATATATGAGAAAAACTCATTTGCAGCTGAGATTCGAACTTGAGAAGTTTGGGGCGCGTGGATGAGGAGATGATGACACGTGGCGCAACAGAGAGGCCAACGTGAAGAAAGGCGCGCGCGTGAGAAGATTCAAATTTCAAAATTAATTTGCACATGGTAAGTTTCGAACATTTGACCTTGGAGTGATGCACATAGTTTTGACGTCAACACCTGTCATTAATTTTCAACTTATTTATCAAAATGCCCTTAATTTTCTAATTACCTGTCCTTTTTCATTTGGAATCCGTTTTTGTTGATTTTTGTTGCATTAACTTCATAATGGAGTCTATTATAATATTCTACATAAAAAAAAAAAAGAAAAGTGAATATATTCATGCTATAGTTGAGAAATTAATATTTAAGAGACCAGTATTAATTTTACAAACAAACGTTTATGTTGCGTTAGCTTCGTAACAGAGTCTAGTTTATTAATCTGCACAAAAATATTAAAATAACGAGTATAAACATATTGTGCAATATAGAATAGACAGATAACTATGGGTCAAATATTGCCCCATCATGTACTAAGGAAGGCGAAGAGTTATGGAGAGTAAAAGATTGGTTAGGGAAATTACGAAGAAAGGGAAAATTTGTTAAATTTTGGAATAAGTATTTTTTTATTAGAAAATTTTTTAATGACACAAAATTTTTATTAATTAACGACACGGTTGTGTCATGAAAAATTAAATTATGTCAATAGAATTGTGTCGAGAAATAATCCGTATATTTATTTTCAACGACACAATTTACCGCACTCCACCCTTTCTTTTATTTTTAATGATACAATATATTGATTAGTAGTGTCATTAAAACCCATTTTTCTAGTAGTATAAAGGAATGAACTATTTTCTTAGAGTTTGTTCGATTTGAGAAGAACCTGGTTGATCCTTTAACCAAAGGACTAACAAGGAAAGTGGTTTTAGATTTCTTAGTGAACATGGGCCTAAAGCCCTTCAATGATCCATAGTACTTTGTATTGGGTGGTCTATTACAATAGACTTGATGATGCATAGCGTCTTGTTGGGTGGTCTGTTGTGATAGATTTGATGGTCCATAACCCATTGTGTGGATAGTTTTGAAACGGACTTAATGGATGATACGAAAACTTTTGAGTGGTCCATAATTTGTGTGGATAATGGTGAAGTCTCCATAGCTCTTATTGAGTGGTTTGTTTTTGCAAACTTCATGGAGCATATAACGTGATGGTGAAGGTGCAACCGCCTTCTATGAAAGAGTTTAAAGGTCTCTTTCTAGAGCTTTCACGATGACCCACGGTTCATTTTATGTGCATGGCCATAAAGGCACAAATCTATATTACAGAAACAAAGAATCGAAACCAAGGATAAAGTGTCTTTATCCCGTAAGGGTCTCAGCTTTTGTTATTGAAAGTTCAAGATACAATTCACTTTTTCTAACAAGGTTGTTGCCTTTCTTAGCTCAGTACTCAATCGTTAAAATCTCCTTCTCCTTCGCCTACTCAGTAACTTTGCTGTTACAGTCATTTGTGGGGGATTGTTAGAAATGACATATGGGCTTTTGGCTCATAAGCAAAGTTAGTAAACTTTGTCCCACATTGATAATTTTTGAAGAGGTAAGTGGGCTTATATATCAAAGACGTGAAATGGAAATACAAAATGTGTTGGTGGTGATAGCATAACCCTGAATTGCAGTTGGAGCTCCTCTCGTATAAATTGAGCCCCGTTTCTCCCACTTACCTTTCCTGAGTTTCTGGTTCTTGTTTCTATTCCTTGTTCCGACGATGCATGTTAGAACAGGGAAGTTGTGTTAATCTTGGAGTCACGACACAACAATTCTCTATTGTTCGGCTTTCTCACATATTTTCCAATATGAGACATGGTTAGGAGATGGTGAGGGTAGTGCATCATTGTGGGTGCACTAGGCCTTTTGTACTTATGATCTTGATTTGATTTCATTGGATTGGAATTCCTTTTTGTTGTTAGTTTTAGAACTCTTCTTTTTCTAATGGTTTTTTATACTCTTATGTACTTGTTCATCTTTTGGAATGACAATTCTATTTCTTTAGCTTAAGAAAAAAAAAAACAAAGCGGATAATTTCTCATAATATCATGATAGCAATAATTATTTTATTGTGAAGAATCTAAAAATTCAGTGTGCCAAGCAACAATTTTCATCAACATTAAATGACAAATAATTTCAATCTCATTCCTATCATGGCAAAGTTGGAAATCTTTCTTATTAATCTTGTCACTCTGAGATAAAGAATATTGATCTTTGCATCTTCTTATAGTTATTAAAGTCTAGAAACAACAACGTAACATATTGACAAGTCGGAGTTTGTGTCATTTTTTTGGAAGAAAGAAACAACAAAGCATAGTAATACAAATAGGAATTTCTTTTGAGTTGTTGGAACATGATTTGGAAATTTAATACAAATATCATAGTCTGAAGTAGTAAAATCAAATAAAATATGGAAGGATAAAAAAGTGACAAAGAAGGTGAGTGAGTAGACCCATAAATGCTCCATTTTTATTTTCATTTGTAGATTGTGTTAGATTACATAGGTTAGATTAGTTTAACGATCTAGATAATTTGTGACAATTAGATTTTTGTTGCTTGTTTAAGTATTGATTTGTACGGTTTATGTAATACAAAGAATCATATCGCAATTTTATCACTACTGAAATCTTACCGTTTCTATTATTTTTTGCTTCGTGACATTCATTCATCATGCTAGAAGGTCAAAGGTAACCCCTCGTTAGTTATATAATGAGGTTTCATCTTCAAATATATCGCTTTCCTATCCTCTTTATCGTTTTTTTTTGTTTATGTTTTGTTTTGTTTTTCTTTTCTTTGGTTTGATTTCGATTTTGTCATCTTACCTAAAAACATCCATCCATGTTAACTATTTTAGTTCCCCTCCATTCTCACATGTTCTCAATTTCATTCAACGAAACCATTTAACCATGTTTTGTGTAACCAGGTTAATTTGTTGAAAGGTTAATCGAGAAGATTCAAGTTATCTAAAATTACACGAAAGACAAATCATGGATGATAGAAAACAGGATATCCGAAGAATATGATTTAAAAGTTTAAAGGTTCATTGAATTTGGTTTGTGCAAATCCAATGGTTTTAATTCAATTTGATGTCCATATTTGAAATGCATGAATTGTAAGGATGTTTCAAGAGTTTGGTATCATTTATATGCCAAATGGAATTAATAATAAAACAAAATCGAACCAATGATATATATAAATATATAAAACGAGTCTTTTAAAAAATATAACAATTTTAAGCAAAATATTTACACTATATAGAACAATTTCAAAAACAGAAAAAGCCTAGAGACCCACAATGAAAAATATAAAAAATGCATCCATCAACAGCGCGCGTAATATATTTGGTACACACGCGTAATATATTTGGTACAATATCGTTTAGATTTGACTAGTTTTTGGTATATGATCGTTTAGATTTAGGTAAACGATTTTTTTTCAAGATTTTAATTTGGCCATTTTTGGTACACGATCGTCCCAAATCTAAATGACATTTTTTCAAGATATTTTATATTTGGTACACAATCTTGAACTAAACAAAAGTTTGAAAAAAATAAAAGAAAAAATGTAAACAAAGAGAAGAAAGATGATGGAAAAAAAATCGTAGAAGAGGAAGAGAAGAAAGATGATGAAAAGGAAGGACAAACCTATAATATTTTAAAAAAATGATCAATTTCATGAATTTTTTCATTTTGTTACCTGAGTCATAAATATTTTGCTAATTTGTTATATTTATAAAAGTTAACCTATATAAAAGATATTCTTTTAGTGTTTTTAATATTTTCATCATTATCACGCACATTTACTTATTGTTTAGAAAAAAATTACACCAATTATAATAAAGAGTGAATGTTTTTTATTTAGAGAAGTATCAAGAAAAAACAAAAATGTCAAATTTCAATTAAAAAAAAGAAACGGGCCTAATCTTAATTTAAAATGAGTAAAAATGATTCATTCATGACAAAACAAAAATAAAAACAAAATTTAGAAGAAAAAAGAAAATACAGAAAATCAAGGTAATAAATCCAACCAAATAAAATCAATATTTGAGGGAAAGATTTATGCAAGGGTTAGTGTTATGACAAACCTAGTTTTATCATGACCCTTATTTGGGGGAAAGGTTTAAAGATATAGTTTTATGATAAGAGGTGTTTGGGGGAAGGGTTATGCGAGGTAGGTTTATGAGGATTTTATGATTAGATGTGTTTAGGGAAGAGTTATGTTGGTTGGGTTTTGATTTTTTTTATTTAGTAATTTTTCTTAATTCACATTGTAGATAGTGTGAATATGGTCTAGTCGAGTAGTCTATGTGTGTTGAGTATGTGTTCAACACTTAGGTTTTAGGAATGAATCGAGATTAATGTGGGTAGTGCAATGTTTACAACCAAATAACTAAAATAAGCTAATTAATAACTAAAAAATAATACTAATTGTCTAGAAAAACAAAACCGTTAACAAATATTCCAAAAATACATAACACATAAATAGCCAAAAAGCTGGAGCAAACGGTTTTCCTTAAAAAGAAAAATGACAATTCCTGGATATGAATCTATAAAATAATTGTTGAAGGATTTACCCAATACAATTCAATAATTTTTCCTTTCACAACATATTAGTGTTTCTTTAAAACCATCTAGAATGAACAAAGTTTCTTCCATCACAAGTTTTTTCTTTTTAGTACTGTTGTTGACAGTATTTGTAAAAGAAGCTCAGTTGGCAAATGCAGCAGCATGCGACCCAAATGAGATGAGAGTATGTCTATGGGCATACACTATGTCAACAGCGCCATCATCATCTTGTTGTGACATGCTGAGGAAGCATAGATCATGTTATTGTCAATACAAAAAAAATCCAACCTTCCAATCTTATTTACAATCTCCTACCACCAAAAAAATCATCTCTCAATGTGGAATTACCCTCCCCTCTTGCTAGAACAATCATTGATGCACAATTCATTGGATTCAATATGAAATGAAGATATATAGTAAAAAAATTATAAAAGAATAAAGTTACACATTCATATTCTTGGAGCTTCAACGTTTTATTTTGTATACTAATTGAAATAACAAAAGCTAGCTTTAATACATTTTCTTTAGTTATGAAAATCTTAATTTAAATATTTTTATTTCGGCATAGTTTCGATTTTCTTCGATAGATTAAAAATTTTAAAAATCGTGAATATTGTTTCATTAACATATATGAAGATTATCACTAAACTATCTTTTACGCGAAAGATTTACATACGTGCTAAAATGTTAAATTAATATTTATAAACTAAGTTACTTATACTCTTGGAAAAAACAAACATTAATCAACCTAGTTTTATCATAACCCTTGTTTGGGGGAATGGATTAGAAATGTAGTTTTATGATAAGAGATGTTTGGAAGAAGGGTTATGTGAGAAGGGTTATGACAGTGTTATGAATAAGATGTATTTGGGGGAAGGGTTATGTGGGGTAGGTTTATGAAAATTTTCTGATAAGATGTGTTTGAGGGAAGGGTTATCTGAGTTGGGTTATGAATATTATTTTTTTAATTCACATTGTATGTATACGAAAGAAATTATTATTTTATATATTTTTTTACGAAAGCATCGAAACCCTCTTATTGCAATTTTTTTTCTATGTCTAATGTTATTAAATTAGTAAACACAGTTGTCCAATTTCGAAATAATTTATTAACAAATTGTACTAATTTTATTATAAGTCATTTTTTACAAGTATAAATTAATTATTGCCTATTTGTAATTAGTGATAGTGTCGTACATTTGTTTTTAACATATTGAATTACGTGGTCTAACACATGCGTCCATATTTATATTCATTAATTAAATTACTTATTACGTAACAGTTGAACGCCATATTGCTCAAATTGCTACTATTTTCCTTAATTTGAAAGAAACATTGTCAATCGAATTGAAAGGATAAGGGAGCAGAAGAAAACATATGCATAAAAAAAAGTTTTCTAAAATAGGAAAACAAATAACAATCAACAACATAGTCCAAGTGAAGTAAGAAAATAACAAGCAAGCCAGCGAAGTAAGGACATAAACTATCTGAAGATATCTCGTAAGAGGACTCTACAAAAGATCTCCCTCTCATCATTAGTCATCTGTATGAAACCCTGCATGTCGTATATACGAGACAACATGTGCCTTGCAACAACGCCTTATCAAAACTAGTAGTTCCGGTATCTCACGCAATAGGCGTAAGAATTCTTGGTGCACATGGTTGTCATTGACAAGGACGCGTGCAGGCCACTCCACAATCGTCTGGAGTTGGTTGTTCGTACACTCGAGGGCCATATGTATGACTTCAAGCACTCCCTCTCGATGGCTTCCCCTCCTCCTCTTCAATCCGCTTGATCCTGTCCTACCCTCTGATGCACGAGAAGGTCGTGATGCGTGTACATCCTCCTAGGACATGTCAATCTCCTGACTGTACACGGATGGAAACTCCTCGTTCCCATTCGACATGTGAAACCCCTCATACCCAGTAGGCTCGTTAAACCTGATATCGATGAATGTCTCAGTGAAGCGACCTGTCGTCCTGTTACGTCTGAACACATATGCAAGTTCGTCGTAGTAGGGAAAGAGTTTATTAAGGAGTACCTTTGCTGCAGGATGCGACTGCATAAAAAATAGGACCATTTAAAAGTACCGATAGGAAAATTATGAAGTAAATGTACACTGTGCAAGTAGTGTGACGTTTATATTATTTTCCTTAACCTAACTCAGTTATCGAATACTTCTTTCTCCACAATTATGCATTTTTCATCATCGTTCCAGCCTAACCCACTACACGCTGGCCCCCGTATTTCTGCGATGTCTTGGAAAGTCTGCTTAAGTGTCTTTATTCTGTAGTCGATTATAATGGTTATGCGGACACGAAATCTAGGTATTTTTTCGGCCATCATGCGTACCAGTTGGGCCAGGTAACCTGGCCGGAGCGTACCATTGTCGAATTTCCATCCTCTAGTGGACACCAACTCCACTAAACACTTTACAAGAGTGTCCTCCTCCTCCTTAGTCCATATATGCTTCAGGCACGGGACGAGGTTGACATACTGAAAATGACAAATGATAAAAAATACATGGAATGGGTTAGTAATTTCAAAATTCCACATTTAATTTATGTACAACATGCACGCATATATTAGATATGAATAAATACATAGTATAGGTCATTTAAACGGGCATACAACCAATTTGTTCTAATTTAAAATTGTTTTAGCTAAGCGTTACATAACTTCCATTCTTTGAACATCGCTTCAACTAATTCGTCGCGCCACTGAGACCACTCTCGTTTGTAGTCTCAATGTACTGAATATCTTCTACATCGATGGTCGTGGCGTACGCGGAGGCCCTCTTATCTACGTTGTTAATGTTGTCGCAATTTGTCATTTCTCTATTTATCAAATTGTGTAGCAAGCAACATGCTAGGATGGTGTGACACTAGACTTGGAGGGGATAGTACGACTTCCTAAGAAGTATTGCCTAACGACCGTTCAAAACACAGAAGGCATGTTCAATCACATTCCTTGCCGAAGAGTGCTTCATGTTGAAGTACTCCTTTGCATTGATTGGGGCATTTCCAGTACTACGCCACTCTTGCAAGTAGTACTGCTAGCCTCTGTGTGGGGTGAGAAATTCTTCAGCATTTGGATAACCCACATTGTTCAGATAATAATATCCTATTACGAAAACCAATGCTTTATACGCTTTGAATATCTAAGTACAAAACGGCGTGGTTTCATGAAAAATTGTAAATACCCTTTGGCACTTGGAGTCCGTTTTATCGTGTAAGGGCATCTCGTAGAATCTGCAAGTCTGCTGTGGATCCTTTCCAACGGGCGAGGGCGTACACGAAATCCCTTTTCGTGCCGCAAACGCCTAGTACATTTATGGCAATTTCCCCCTAACACGTTTTGAACATAGGGCGATCTGCTGTGGGCACGTTGACCTTTATGTACGTCTTGTCCAAAACCCCAAGACAATTTTGCAAGTTTAAACAAACACGCTTACATTAGTGGCACGTACTGATATGTCACATACAAACCACTTGTACTATGCCCACCTCGAAGCACTTCTAACATTGATAATTGCATTTGTTTGTTACTGGCACAAGTTTCTTTATCAACTCGTTGTGGAGTCGTAGCACAACCAACAAGACTAGGTTAAAATGTCGAGATACTGTCTCACCTGACCGTATAAATTCCCACTAAATTATGTGGTACTTCACGTCATAGGCAAGGACATGTAAGAACATCGCAACCATTTCCTCAACATCGAAAATCTCTGTCGATGAGAAACCAACTACAGTCCTAAGTAAATGACATAGAATTGCGAATATTCGCCTGTCCATGCGCGTGCTTTATAGACACACAAGATTAAACTCGTGTATCATGCAAAAGTATGCAAATTGCTTAATTCTATGCCTAATATCGTATGGTGTCTGTGGGAGATGCTTATTGTGGTTCATTAGTAGCTCCAGCGTTAGGAGCATCTGACGTTGGGCCAAGAATGGTTTGTTGATCCATTCCAAAGTACCTAAAATATCGTAAACAATATTTACCAACTATGTTATCACAATGACCATATACATTGTCAAGACATCTACAAGCGTAAGAAAAATTTCTCTATTGCAAATAAAGTTACTATATCGAATTGTACAAACAATTTGTTTATTTGTTATTTCCTACATATAATTGGCAAAATGTTTATTTCTAGTCATTATCGAAATTATAACTTCTAATAACCTTTCTTACAAGTTTTTGTAAAAAAATTATGTGAAAACGATGCCACCCTTATACTTGATGATGTTTAAAAAAAGTTGTTTTTTTCTACATATAATTTGTAAAATATTTATTTCTAGTCATTATCCAAATTGAAACTTGTAAAACCCCTTCTTAAAAACAATTTACTTTTTTTTTTCTTACAAGTTATTTTTAAAACATTATATGAAAAGTTATAGTAACGTGTGTTTCCAATTAAATTACGTTATTCTAACGACATAAAAAGTCATGGGTCAGATTTTCAAAAAGTGTTTTACAAAAGATTGCTAATGAATTCAATTTTTTTTAATACAACTTTGGACGATGAATTAAATACATTTTACATTTGTGTCGATTTTAGTTATGTACATCTTATAATGGTGTCAATGTACTTTTTAAAACACGTCAAAGTGGAAAACCTATTTTTTTAACTTTTTAAAATAAGAAAACAAATTTGAATCCGATGTTCTAATTCTTATTGCATTCCTACTCAATTTTTTCTTACACTATTGTGAATGGATGAAGTGCAAATGCGAACATTGGGATGCTTATTTGGAAAATTAAATCTAATTTCGTGCATGTAAGAAAATTGAAAGTTTGAAATCATAGGATATCAAATAATAATACAAAAGTTAATGAATAAGTTAAATGTCCATACAAATGTCCAAAAAGTCAAACATAACAAAACCAAAGTTTGTACATTACAAATATAATTAAAGTAGACATTTCTAAACACACTAGAAACAAACATTGAATCTAGATACGGAAAATCTGTAGTACCTCTTAAAAGGGTGGGATGACCGTGGTCATTCTGTGAAAAAAATGAAGACGTTACGAAACGACAAACAAAGAAAAGCATACACATAGTTTAAAAAACCCCGAAATAAAGGAAAAAATAACAAAAAAACCTTGAGTACATACCTTTTGCGTCGACGAATGGCTTGTATATGAGGATACCAAAATGTAATATATAAAAAAACATTGAAATGTATAAAATATATTTGAGAAAAAGTTTGTTACGAGCCTCAGAGTCATGAAATTGGTTACAAAATATGAACCAGATTTCATAGTAGTGGAAACATCAATAAGGAGAGGAAAACAACATAGAACAAAGCAAATGAGGAGAGAAAATATAAGATACAGACAGCACGCAAGGAACCATAGAAAATGCATCGCTTCAAGTAAAGAGAAGTAAGCACATTAAGACAACATTCATAGTGGTTGAAACATCAATGAACATATTTGAAAATAGGAAAGAGTACGTATATTTTCATCCAACATACCATGAAAAGAGAAGGAAAGTATTCATGGAAGGTTCCTAATAATATAGAAAGAACAATAGGAACAAACAAAGTGCATGAGAAAGTCATACAATCATAGGGCAGAAAGTGATGGAGAAGCAAAAAATGGAAACAAACAAATTACATACCATAAACAAAGTAGAAAACGACAGAAGAAGTGAACAATAGAAGTGCAAAGATGCAAGTGAAGAAAACTGAAGAGGAAAGGTGAATATATATGGGTTGATGAGAGAAGGTATTATAGATTTAATGAACACACACCCAAAAAAATCAGGGAATCTCTACAAATGACAGTGTGAAAGCATAGAAAAGTAACACATGTGGTCAAACCTTATCCATTAGAACCTAGCATTTTTAGCACATAAGGGTAGGTTGTAAAAAATATTGAAGGGACTAAACAATCTGCAATGAAATGGATTGGGCTGCCAAAATTTATCACAAAGGCTACTGACTATAGAAATTCACAAAAGAAGGTAGAAAGTACATAATCACAGAGAAGAAAAATTACAATAGAGGCATGATATAATCAGACAGCCCAAATAAGAACAAACAAAGATAAAAATAATTCAGTTGCACAACTGATCAAAGTAGGGGACCAAAAACATATTTCATACTTTTATTACACACAAATAGGTAACAAGCAAATAAATAATGGACTATGGAGTAGAAAAATAAACAAAATTACGAAATGCAAACAATATGAAATGTGCGAATTCAAAAATTCTAAAAAGGATATACTCATCATCGATTTTTATTAAAAAAAAGTTTACAAAACAGAAAATATACCTCCCTATCATGCGCCAAGCTCACTGAATGCCACAAAAAAATGGGTGTGGCATGTAGCATCGGTTCGAAATCTGTGAAGGCAAAGAGAAATTGACAACGGGAACACCCACAGTAAATCAGCAAGTGGAGCGGCAAGACGAGTTCCAATTTTGTAAACCCCAACATGTATGTCGATGGACAACACTGATCAAACATGTGATTGAGGATTTCAGAGGCAAGGAATACTCCTCACTGGTCAACGAAACCCAACAACCGAAAACCCAAACAAATTTGAAGGCAAAACCTTTCGGCCAAGCATTCAACAAATTCGTGAAGGGTTTCAGAGAGTGAGAGAGAAGGTGAACAGAGATGTAGATACGGTAACGGCGTCGTGGAAAGGGAAAAACGCAAATACGGAGAAGAAGAAGAATAATAACGTTGGAAATCAAAGGGGTTTAAGTCGCCCGACGCTATACACACCGATTTCAACTCGAAATTGAAGAGAAAGATGGAGCACAAGAAGAAGAAAGAAGAAGAAATGCAAGTAGGGTTCGACGATTGAAGAGAAATCGAAAAGATAACACGGGTTGAAGGGATGGGTGAAGATGCGTTGAATGAGGAAGTGGAGAGGCAGACGTTCCAACAGAATGAAAGAGAAAGAGGATGAAGACGCGTTAAATGGGGAAGTGAAGGGAGAGTAAACCGGGTTTATGGAAACCCTAAAACTAGGGTTTTACCAAACGCGGTAACCCTAACCCCACAATGTTAAATCGCTCCTGAAACACCCCCTTAGTCTCTACATTTTGAAGAATACATGTGTTTTGTTGTGAATTTTAAAATTTTACCTTTTTAGTCTCCATATTTATAAAAATAGACCCAATTGGTCTTTGAGTTTCCAAAATGTACAATTTTAGTTCAAGTATCTTTGAAAATAGGCTTAAAAGTCCGTAAAATATCTTTATATTTCTATTTTAAAAATAATTATATGACATTTTAAATTTGAAGAATAGTTTCTAAAAAAACCCATATCCTCTCTAGAAAATATAATTCAAAATATCAAATAATTATTTTTAAAAAATTAAACAAAAAATATTTCTCAAACTTTGTAAAAGAATCTGGAGATTAAGAAAAAAGTATAATATGATTATTCTTATAAATACGAACACTATAAAATTTAAGGACGCATACTCAACAAGACTAAAAGAAGTCATTTTTCCAAAAATAATCTGTTGGTTGGATCAATTTTGTGTTTTTTTTTTTCCTTGGTTGGCCCAAAATGGATTTAGAGAATGCAACGTTCAATTGGTTACCCTCAGGGATAACGACACCGTTTTGGTGGTAGAGTGGTTCACGAGAGGGTTAACTAAACGTCGTCGGAAGTGGTGTGCTGTTCACGGAACGAAGGTTGTGGCCATCTATGATTGATTGATTGTCCGCGAGCGCATCCATCAGCTTATTATGCAACCGCAAGTACTTATTCTTATTCCTATTATTAATTTTTGTTGCTAATATTTGTAAAATGAATAATGTAAATGTGGAGCATGACTTGATATTTGATAAGAAGTTGAACGAAAATGTTATTTAATTAATTAAATTTCACTTTATATTATTAAAAAAAATATTTCTAGAAAAGTAATAAGGACACGTATGTCAATTCTAGCGCTTTCCTGAATCCATGAATTTTGGATTCAATAAAATAAATCCAACGCCAACATGAAGAATAAAAACCAACTCTATTATTCATCCATATGAAAGAGAGAAAGAGAATGTCAGTTTTTTTTTTTTTGCCATAATGCGCGAGAAAGCTAAACACCGAAACCGAATCTTGCCTTGTTCTACCCATCAACAACAACAATTCATTTCTCCTTCAAATCCCTCTCAAACTTTCATCGCTTTCTGGTGATCTTTCTTCCATTTTTCTTCTACTTTAACCATTTATTATTCTCCACAATTCCGTCTTTTTCTATGCATTTTAACGTTTATTTGGTTTCTGTCAACCTCTTCTCAGCTTTTTCACTCTTTCCTTTATGTTTTGTAATTGTGGAAATTCTATTTCTAGAGTTTGTTTGCTTCATATTCTCATCATTTTGGTGCTTTTTTATTGTATTGTAATCTGATGAAATCAACCTTTTTCCTGATGGTTGTAGTTGTAGTTTGTTATGTTTTGGTTCTTATACAGCTAATTAGCTTCTGTTGTGTTTTACTTTCAACATAATGTTTTATATCATACTTGGTTTCGTTATATTTTGATGTGAAATGTGAATATATTTTTTTTATTAGTCTGCAGGTATAGTTTAGAGTTTATAGATTTTCAGATATTCTGTTTTAGTTCATTTTTAGTTTTTCTATAATTGATTATAGCGTATGTTTTCTGAAAGTAGGGGAGATTTCGTTCTGTTTCAGTGTAGTATACCTTTATTTGTCATTTTCTCTAATCTTTCATTGTTTTAATTTGTTGTTGTTTATGAGCTCTGTTCTGAACTATTGGTTTTCTACAAATGTCATTAGTTATGTGTTCTTTTTGCTGTGATTTTTTTTTTTTGATTCTCTAATTCTAGGTTTTCGTTTCTCATTAGCAGGAGAGGAATGATGGGTACCTTTGTATATTAGCTGTAAGAAGTTCAGATTTGACTCATTTTTTTCCACTAAACTGACACGTGAACTATGAGGTGGTTTAGAGCGAGCGCTGCTGTAGCAAAATTGGCCATTAAGAGAAACATATTGCAGGGAGGATCATATGTTGGGAGACCAAGGATCAGTACATCTCAAAGTCGATATTTTCATTCGACACCTTTTAAATCAAGAGCTCAAAGTGCTCCAGTTCCACGTCCTGTTCCTCTTTCTAGGCTTACTGATAGCTTCTTAGATGGAACTAGCAGTGTTTACTTAGAGGAACTTCAAAGGGCTTGGGAGGCTGATCCTACCAGTGTTGATGAGTCATGGGACAATTTCTTCAGAAACTTCGTGGGCCAGGCTGCCACATCTCCTGGCATTTCTGGCCAAACAATACAAGAGAGTATGCGTTTATTGTTGCTTGTGAGAGCATATCAGGTTAATGGTCACATGAAAGCCAAGTTGGATCCATTGGGATTGGAAGAAAGGAAAATTCCTGATGAGTTGGACCTTGCACATCATGGTTTCACAGAAGCTGATCTTGATCGGGAGTTCTTCTTGGGGGTGTGGAACATGGCCGGGTTTTTGTCTGAGAACCGTCCTGTTCAGACCCTCAGATATATTGTGACCCGTCTTGAGCAAGCATATTGTGGAAGCATTGGATACGAGTACATGCACATTGCTGACCGTGAAAAATGTAACTGGTTGAGGGATAAGATTGAGACACCAACACCAACGCAATACAATGGGCAGCGGAAAGAGGTTATTCTTGATCGTCTTTTATGGAGCACACAATTTGAAAACTTTTTGGCAACTAAGTGGACCACAGCAAAGAGATTTGGGCTTGAGGGAGGGGAGACTTTGATTCCTGGGATGAAGGAAATGTTTGACAGGGCTGCAGATCTTGGAGTTGAAAGTATAGTTATTGGAATGCCTCATAGAGGGAGATTAAATGTCTTGGGCAATGTTGTCAGGAAGCCACTTCGTCAAATATTTAGTGAGTTTAGTGGTGGTACAAAGCCTGTAAATGAGGTTGGGCTCTATACAGGAACCGGTGATGTGAAGTATCACTTGGGAACTTCTTATGATCGACCAACTAGGGGTGGGAAGAGACTTCACCTTTCGTTGCTTGCTAATCCAAGTCATTTGGAAGCTGTTGATCCTGTGGTTGTTGGGAAAACACGGGCAAAGCAGTACTACTCAAATGATATGGAGAGGAAAAGAAACATGGGTGTTTTGATTCATGGAGATGGTAGTTTCGCTGGACAAGGTGTTGTGTACGAGACTTTACATCTCAGCGCTCTTCCTAACTACACAACTGGTGGGACTATTCACATTGTTGTAAACAATCAGGTAGCTTTTACCACTGATCCAAGGTCAGGAAGATCCTCTCAGTATTGCACTGATGTTGCCAAAGCCTTGAATGCACCCATTTTCCATGTGAATGGAGATGATGTGGAGGCAGTTGTTCATGTATGTGAGCTGGCTGCAGAATGGCGCCAAACTTTCCACTCAGATGTAGTTGTGGATTTGATTTGTTACCGTCGTTTCGGGCACAATGAGATTGATGAGCCATCTTTCACCCAGCCTAAAATGTATAAGGTGAACTTTATTGTATTCTACTAGTCTAAGGACACATTCTATTTATTTATTTTCTTCTTCTTCTTATATATATATATTTATATTTACTTATGTATACAGTGCGTATATTATTTATTTAATTTTAATTTTATTATTAATATTATTATCATCATCATCATTATTATGGTTTTTATTATAAAATTGGAACTCTTACATTCCTCAATCATTTCCTCCTATCTATTTAACTACCACAAAATTTTCCATGGTTGTATAGTTTAATGCTTTATAATGCATACTGATGAGATGGTGTAGCTCTTGTCCATGATTCTAAATTTGTTTATGATACAGGTTATTAGAAACCATCCTTCATCTCTTGAGATTTACCGAAAGAAACTTTTAGAATTGGAGCAGGTGTCTCAAGAAGACATTGAGAGGATGCAATCCAAGGTCAATTCGATACTTAATGAAGAATTTGTTGCCAGCAAAGATTATGTTCCTAGAAAGAGAGATTGGCTTTCAGCGTATTGGGCTGGATTCAAGTCCCCTGAACAGCTCTCACGTATTCGAAATACAGGGCATGTGGAATAATATTTTCCTTTTTACTGCATTTTGTTCTCTTATTTGTACTAATATCTGTAAAATTCTTTTCAGGGTTAAACCCGAAATCTTGAAAAATGTAGGGAAAGCTATTACATCTCTTCCAGATCACTTCAAGCCTCACAGGGCAGTCAAAAAGGTGTATGAACAACGTGCCCAAATGATTGAAACTGGGGATGGCATTGACTGGGCCCTTGGAGAAGCACTTGCTTTTGCCACATTGTTAGTGGAAGGTAACCATGTTAGATTAAGTGGACAGGACGTTGAAAGAGGCACCTTTAGCCATAGACATTCAGTTCTTCATGATCAGGAAACAGGAGAGAAGTATTGCCCTCTTGATCATGTTATCATAAACCAGAATGACGAGATGTTTACTGTCAGCAACAGGTAATGGAAAAAATATTTACATATTGCGCAAGCCATTTCTTTTGCATCAATGTTCATCATTGATGATAGTGTTCCTGCCTGATGGTCCACTTTTGAACCTGACTTGTTGAAATATGTTAATTGTTACTGTGATGAAACAAAAACCAAGAAATGCTAGCATTGGGCTTTTGTTGATTGCAAGCTAGATTTTTCCCGTGATAGGATTAAAGAGTATTGTCTTACGGGAGATATACTTCGTACCTTCTCCTTGTTCATTTGTAAAAATGCTCAGTTTCCTGTCTACAGCTCTCTTTCAGAGTTTGGTGTTCTTGGATTTGAGTTGGGTTATTCAATGGAAAATCCCAATGCATTGGTAATGTGGGAGGCTCAATTTGGTGATTTTGCTAATGGGGCTCAGGTAATATTTGATCAGTTCTTAAGTAGTGGAGAATCGAAGTGGCTGCGACAAACAGGACTTGTTGTGCTACTTCCGCATGGCTATGATGGGCAGGGACCTGAACATTCAAGTGCAAGATTGGAACGCTTTCTTCAGGTACTTCATTGAAGATTTCTTTCCTCTTTACTTCCAGATCAGCACAATGACAATCTCTACCTTTTTCCCTTTGTACTTTACTTTTGTGGTTGATGTGAGAGTCACTTTCTTGTATGTATAAAAGGTTGATTCGATGTTTGCAAATTATTTGTATTTTCTCAGATGAATAAGGGCTCTACATGACCTTTTAATATTTTTAATTTTTCTACCATTTCTAATTATGAAATAGTCTGTTGTGCTTCCCCTCTCTCTTTCCTAAGCTGGCAATTGGCATGTTAGGTCACCGAAATATGATGTTAGATTAAATGCCTAGAGCTTTTGCATGGACTTCCAAACATTAGCTTATACTTTATTATCTCATTAATTAGAAACCGGCATTCACAGCGTTGATTTGTTTTATTTTTGATATTTGGCTGATATGGATTTCATTTAACTTTGTTGAAGATGAGTGATGACAACCCTTTTGTTATACCTGAGATGGACCCTACTCTTAGAAAACAAATTCAAGAATGCAATTGGCAAGTTGTGAATGTTACAACTCCTGCTAACTACTTCCATGTTTTGAGGCGTCAGGTGAGTTTATCAGTAAGTTACTAAAGAAGTCAAATTTTCTCAAATTGATGTGTTTTCCATCATGATTTTGCTCTCCAGATTCACAGGGACTTCCGTAAGCCTCTCATTGTGATGTCTCCCAAAAATCTACTTCGTCATAAAGACTGTAGATCCAATCTATCTGAGTTCGATGATGTGAAAGGCCACCCAGGTTTTGATAAACAGGGCACTAGATTTAAGCGCCTTATCAAGGACCAAAACATGCACTCTGATCGTGAAGAAGGTATCAGGCGTTTGATTCTTTGCTCTGGAAAGGTAAGCGACCTGTTTGATTTTGACTTCATGCATCATGTGCTTTTTTTTGCTCTAAAGTCTAATTATTGGCTCCTGATTGTTGGTAACTTCCAAGGGAAGAATTTACTTGTTTATATCACAGATGACTCATAATATTTTTGCATCATCATAATTGGAAGCTGAGATGAGTCAGACTTTCACCAGTTATTTCAATTCCAATATTTAATATAAGATTTTGATATTTTCACTCCAGATTTATTATGAACTAGATGAAGAGCGGAAAAAAACCAATGGAAAGGACATTGCTATATGCCGGGTTGAACAGCTATGTCCTTTTCCATATGATCTCATTCAGCGAGAACTGAAGCGGTATCCAAGTATGTTTATTCGACCTACTGCCAACAATATACTGATATTTAACTAGCAAAAAACTTGTAAGGCTTTGACAGTGCATGGCAAAGCTTGCATTAGGCCATTGTTTTCAATTTGTTTTGGATACATTTTGTCTTGGATACATTTTGTCGTTGCATGATGGCTTTTGAACTCTATGGAGATGGATGATTTGGGGCTTGTTCCTTGGCAGTCATCCAATAATGCTAAATAAATGAATATGAATTCTTTAAATGCAATTTTCGTAGGCAGAGCCATGAAAAGGGAGAAAGAAATACCCCCTCCTTTTAAATGGTTAATTTGGTATCACGGATGACATCGTTCACCTTTTGCCTCACAGATGCTGAGATTGTTTGGTGCCAAGAGGAGCCAATGAACATGGGTGCATATACCTACATCAATCCCCGTCTTGGTTCTGCCATGAAGAGTCTATCCAGAGGAACAATTGAAGACATAAAATATGTCGGTCGTGCTCCATCTGCCGCTACAGCCACTGGCTTCTATCAAGTTCATGTTAAAGAACAAACCGAAATTATCGAGAAAGCTATGCAACGTGACCCAATCCCATATCTTCATTGAAGTCCTTCCAGATTCCTTTAGTAAGCAATTATTCATAACATATCTAAAGATATATAAATGTTAATTCTATATTGTCCTAATATCTGTACTTGTATTTATTCTGCATTTGCTTCTATCAACATATAATAGGAAGCCATATGCAGTCTCAATGCAGATGTATTCTGCTCATTGGAATAAAGTTACTGATAAACACAAAACTTGTTGACAAAATCCTTATTTCTGTTGTCTCCTAAAATGCCTGGAGACTTTTTAAAGCATGTATTAAGATCTCTCTCTCTCTCTATTTCTTTACACTCAAACTCATATAGGTTAGTCATAGTTGGAACAGAGAATAAATTCTATCTCCTATTCAAGAAATTTAATTCGTTCAAGAAATTTAATTCGTGTTGTTAATGTTGGTTATGATGCAACGCGGTTTGTTATCTAATATTTGATTCTCTTTCGGTTGAAATGATGTGGCTTGTTATCTAATATTTGATTCTCTGATTCTCTCGATTGAAACCTTAAAAAAAAAGCTGGTAAAGGTAGAAAGTGTGCTAGTTCTTGAAAGAATTCTTGAAGTAAGAATTTTATGTAAATGAAAGAAATTCTCAATTTATAGAGTTATCTAGTAGGTTTTATGAGCTTAGACTTGGTTGGTCTATAGATTAAATTTATGGGGTTCAACCACATGGATATCATAGATTTGGATCATATTTACTATTTAGGTTAAATTAATATTCTTTTTGGTTTAATGGAGTAAAAAAGTAATATTTATTTCAAATGGAAAACATGCAGTGTTATTGGAATTCCTCATTTATGACTTCAAAATATGTGTAATTTTTTTTAATAATTTAGTAAGTCAAGAGCTGCTTATATATATATCTATATAAAATAGACACAAAACCTACGAAAAACTAAAGCAATTGTTTAAATTGGATAGGAACCTATCTATTTCATGATAAAGCGCAAAAGTTATATTCTCTTATTCTGGTTTCCATCTGATGTTTGTATTTCTTGTCAAACGGAAATTATATTCTCATATTCTGATTTGTTCCCACTGTATATCACATCTTTAACCTCTCATGTTCTTGGAAGCAGGTCCTGACGCAAGACAACTTTTTCCCTCTGGCAGCGGCTACTTCCATTGTGTAATATCATCTTTTAGGTATAAAAATCGATTTTGAGAAATTTTGTCCATTTAAATCAATTATCTATCCATTGAATTTTCACCAGTGTATCAACATAAACTCACATTTATATTTTATTTTTATGAAAAGTTCAAGATTTAAATTGATCTACTTATAAAAATTTAAGGTTTAAATTGTTATAATTATAAGAAATTCAAATTGATACGACTTCCAAGTGAAGGAATATAAATTGATATGTTCGATTTTCTATACAATATACCTACTTTTAAATTTTAATGGGCTAATTGATATTGATGTTTTGTTATCAACAGTTACCATTTTGAGAGTATGAGATGGATTGCATTATATATTCATAAGAATTGGGATTTCCACAACATGGCTTGCAAAGCCACACTTGCTCTTGTGGAGGCTGAGAGGGAAGGCACTTTTCATTTTGAATGCTCATACTTGAACTATTATTATTCTTTCTTATTTTCTCCTCTCTTTAATCAGGTGATGAAAGGAGATGAACTTTAGGTGTTCTCTTATTATATTGATCCCTTTTTAAGTTTAAGAAGAAGCTTCTGATTCCTCACCAACATCTGCTCCACTCAAAAGTCTAATTGGAGATCCAACTTATGCTCTGTAAGTAAAGAAAAGAATCTTATATATCTATAATAATATTATTATGTATGTTCTCACACTCCACTAAATTAGCCACAAAAGGAAAATTGTTATCTTCTCTGTTTGAAGATAATCCTTCACTTTTCTTAATGCCTTGCTACTGTTGTTCCTTATTGGATTCCTGGGATAAATTGACATTGAAGAGTATCAACTAATTTATCTATGGAATTAATTATAATCTAGTCCCTAAAGTTGTTGGCTCAACTTCGGAATAACGTTTATTTGTCAACCAATTTTGAAGTATTTTTGTATTTAGTAGTTATTTTCATTAGTATTATATGTTTAATGGGATAATGGTGTGGCATGTTTGTTAATTAAATTAAAGATGGATTTGATAGATTAATGAGCATGCCACGTCAACATTTCATTAATCGTATTATGGACAAGAATTAAATAGAAGCATAATTCAACATTTTGGGGCTTAATTAATTGAGCCTTTTAAAGCTTTAGTGAATGAATGATGACAGGATTAGAAGTTGAGGACAACTTATCATTTACTTTTGATCAGAGTTTGAACGATAATTTTAAATTACAATTACTCTACCACTCAAAATAATGGGCAGAAGCTGGATTAGAAAAGGGATAGTAGATAATGAAGTAATTTGACCTCTCCTTTCATCCCCGCTTTGCTCTATCGTACGAGGGTAGAGGCTTAGATTACAAGTAATTAACATGAATAACAAGGACGATAAATGCCTTGTGGTAAAGTGAGTTTAGTTGAGCGATAATTAACCTTCCATCTTTAACAGAATCTAACCATTTTTAGATTTCAAAATATCATAATTATGTTTCTAAGTTAGATGTTCAGTTAACATTGGGTAATTGGATAATAATTAATTAAAGTAACTATTTTTTTAATGATCTAAAATTAATTTTAAATTATTTAACAGATATTAGTATTAAACAAGTGTGTTAAAGTTAGGTTAAAAGTATCAATATTAAATTTATCAAATTCACGCGGAATCAATTGGTAAGTATAAAATGATAATATTTTGAAACCTAAGGATTACATCAAAATCAACCTTCAACTTTAAAATTAAAATCAAGAAAGCAAAAGAGAATTAGATCCATAAATTAAAAACCAAAAAGAGGTATTTTTTGCTTGAGGAAAAAACCTTATGGAAAAATTGGGGTGTAAAATTCCATAGTCCATGGATGATTTTAACCATCAAAAAATGGTCGAGCGTTATTAGATAGTGAGAAGATAAGAGATAATATTTGGATGAATTCATCTTCGTGCATTTTTTTTCCTAAACTCCCATCATGAAATTGTTAAAACATTTAAAAACAAAATAAAATTGCTACACGACAAGTTATGATGGAGCAATTTAATAGAATGTATAAAAGTAGGTGTTATCTTGAATACACTTTAACTATTTTGCTTTATTTTAAAATGGAAGAAAAAGAAAGTCATTTTTCATTTTGAGTGACTGAATTGGAGAAAGAAAAAAAAAAGATAACTAGATATCGATGAGTCCATTTTAAAAGTAGAGTTTATTAAATTTAGAACTTAGAACTTAAAATGGGTTTGTTTCGGTCTTTAGTTTAATTAATTTAAAATATTTCTAAGTTAATCATTTTTGGTGGGCTGTTGATATTGGATAATATCATATTTTAATTATTTATTTATAAGATAAGATTATCTTTGTGTGATATATAAATCTGAGTCGATGTCTATGTAAAAAAATGGATTATGGAACATATTCTAATAACATTATTCTTCAATTTGTGGTAGTATTTCACTTACACAGTTTTTCTTTCTTTTATATTATATGTATTGAAAATCAGTAATGGAAAAGTTAGGCCATTTGTTTGATTATTTAGGTGATGTTGTCTTTTAAGTTGAAATGAATAATTGCCGTCTCTAAAAAAAGTGCAATGGAGTAATGACCATTGTTCAATATTGAGTATAAATACCTACCAAACCCTTAAATTCTATGTAGCCACGTCAAGTGCAAAAAGAAAAAGAGAAAAAGAAGACTTTTTTGTTATGTCGTGGGTTTGATTTTCATTTGATCCTAGGTTTTAGATGTCACCGTTCGAGCGTTCTTTAACGTAACGCTTCGAATTTAGGAGGAAGATATATGAATGAATCAATATCACATGTGAATGAGAGACATTTTGATAACATGATAAATTATGGTTAAGAAAGAGTAATTGTACTTATACTAACAAGTTGGTGTACCTTTCTTTTCGATTGTTCAATCATAGAAACTTTAAGGTTTAATTGTGCTTAGTTTGGATTATCGATCCTATGTTGGTTGACTTCTTGGGAATTTTATTAGGAATTATGCATGTGAATGAGGACAACTTTTACTCTTAGAAGTCTTAAGACAATTAGCAAGAATGATGTGGTTAGGTTACAGGGGAAGCTTTTTTTTTAGAAGAAACAGCGAATGTCGAAAACGTAGAACTTCACATGGAAGCCTAAGGCCGAACAAGCGCAACAGATTTATTGATATAGAAAGGAGTACAAGGGCTAGAGTGAAGCTCGAACTTGTTAAATACAGAAAACGTTGAGATTTAAGGCTATAGTTATAGCTAAATAATAATTGAAAGCGAGATCTCTATTGCACCAGTAACCTATAAGACTTCTACAATCCTCCCACATGCTTAAATGGGATTTATGGTAAGAGAGACTATCGCAAATCCTATTATTTCTCTCTATCCAAAGACTCCATAAAATAGCAACAATACCAATGAGGAGAATCTTATGCTTGGTGTTGAAGTCCTGTAAAGAGGAGATATAAGAGTAGAGGTCGGCTAGGTCTTTAGTAGAAATGGAAAGATTGAGATCTCGTTGAAGAGAATTCCAAAGTGACGATGTTGCGCTACAATAGAGGAAAAGGTGAGCTCCATCTTCGCTGTTTTTGTTACAGAAAACACACCAATTTTGTTGTAGGAGAAGTTTCGAAAATCTTCGTTGGAGAGCATCCATGGTGTTGATCCTTTTATTGATCAAGGACCATATGAAAAACTTACTCTTCATTGGAATGCTGGACTTTCAGATTTTGCAAAGAAGCTTGGCGTTCGGGTCTATTGAAGCTTGACCTTATTGGGTGAAATGACCTTCTTAGCCGAGGTGATGGAGAAAAGCTTGTTATTTTTGGGAGTCCAGGTAGGCTTGTTAGACCCTCTATTCTCTTTGAGAGTAGGAAGTTGCTTTATAATTTTTGTCCATAAGTTGATTTCTCTTTCGTTCATGGGTCGTCTGAATTTGATAAGCTAAGACCTATCATTTGTGTCCCAAGCTTCTTTAACTGTAATGTCTTTATCAAGGGTAAGAGTGAACAACCTAGGATTGTTGATAGATAAAGAACTTTCTTGACTCCAATTTGAATGCCAGAAAGTAATTTCGTCTCCATTATTTAATTTCCAACTTTGATTGTCTTTAAACCAACAGAGATTTTTAGTAATGAATCTTCAAGGCGCTTTGGAAGAACTGAATTTGCTATTAGTAGGAATGTCCCCAATGTGGTTACCTTTGTATTTAGCTTGAATTATTCTCCTCCAAAGGGCTATAGGTTCCATGTGGTATCTCTAAAACCATTTTAAGAGGAGAGCTCGATTAGTCTCATGTAGATTTGAGATACCAAGGTCTCCTTCCTCTTTTAGTTTAGTCACTTTTGACCAAGTTACCAAGTGAGAGCCTCTTTGACCTTTATTGTCTTTCCAGAGGAAGTTTCTCCAATATTTTTCTATTTTATTGCACGTAGCAGATGGAGCTTTAACGACTGAGAGTTGATAGGTAGGCAAACTACTTAGAGTTGATTTGATTAGGGTGAGTTTACCTCCTTTTGAGATGTGAGCATACCTCCAATTATTTAGCTTCTTTTGGATCTTGTCTTCAATATTGCTGCAAAAAGGCTTTGAACTAGGATTGCCTTCCAGAGGAACTCCAAGGTAGGGGGAGGAAGATTTTGATAAGAAATGACCCAATCCTGAGCGATCTCCTTGGTTCTGTGATGAGAAACGTTTATACGGCCAAAAATTGATTTAGCCATATTGATCTTCAACCCAGAGGCTTTCTCAAAGAGATTAAAGGCCATTTGAAGATTTTTGATATACCAGTCTTTGTCTTCAATAAAAAGGAGAATGTCGTCTGTAAAGAGAATGTGAGTTAGACTGCAATTGTTGTTGAAAGTAACTCCTTTAATAGAGTCAGAAACCTCTAAATGATTTAGGAGTCTACTAAGGTAGTCCATGGCTATGACGAAAAGGAAGGGGAAAATAGGATCTCTTTGTTTAAGATCCCTAGTAACATGAATTCCCCCTTGGGATTTGCCATCGATGATAATAGAGTAATTGATGTTGCTTATGCACCCTTTGGTCCAATTTCTCTAGGTTCTTTGATAATTCTTCTTTTCAAGCATGAAATCTATAAAGTTCCAATTTACCTTGTCGAAAACCTTTTCAATATCCAGCTTCAAGATGTAACCCTTTGTCTTTTTAACTTTCCAAAAATCGATTGCCTCATTTGCCATTAGAATTGCATCTGTAATCTGGCGGTTTTTGACGAAGGCAAGTTGGTTTTCAGAAATAGTATCGGGTAAGGTAAGTCTCAACCTGTTGGCCAAGGTTTTGACAATAATCTTGTAGATGGAAGTGGTGAGGCTAATTGGCCTGAAGTCTTTAGGTTTGGTGTAATCTTCCCTTTTAGCAATCAGGGTGATGTAGGTGTTGTTCATGTTCTTATTGATGACTCATTTCTCATAGAAATTTTTAAATATTTCCATGATATCTCCTTTAAGTAACTGCTAATAGGTTTTGAAGAATATCAAAGGAAAACCATCAGGGCCAGAAGCTTTTTTACCTTCGAACGAGTTGACAACTGAATTGATCTCTGCTTCTTCAAAGGGGGAACAGAAAAAAGACCAATCTGAGGTTGCATTGGGATGCCAATCAAGGTTATCGATGAGATAGTTCTCTGTTTTTGTTCCTTTGTAGATTGAAGAAAAATAATTGATGAAGGTATTCGAAATAGTGGTGTTTGTAGTTTGAGCGGAGCCTTCTTCATCTACAATTTCTTTGATGAAATTCCTCCTCTGTCTAACTGAGCAAACTTTATGAAAGAAAGAGGAATTTTCGTCTCCCTCTTTGATCCACAATTTCTTTGCTCTCTGATACCATAATTGGGCTTCTTGGAGAGAAATTTGGCTGATGTCATTTTTTAGGGAGAGTCTGCGGTTACTTTCGCTTGGTGTTAAGTTGAAGTCTCTTTCTTTTCTGTCAATGAAATCCGCTTCTTGAATTATAGCTTCTTTTGTTGTTTTGAAGGAATTTAGCTTATCATTCTACCACGACTTAATGAAATTTGCAAGAGACTTAAGCCTTTGTATGAAGGAAAAGCCAGGAAATCCTGTTTGTTTGGAGTCTAGCCACCATCTTTCAATATTTCTTTTGAAGTCGGGATCCTTTATGACATTTGAATTTAATCTGAATGGAGAAGGATCCCAACTAAGAATTGTATCTTCACATACCAAAGGTAAATGATCCAAGGTTGTTCGAGGAAGAGTTCTAGTGGTATGAGTAATGAAGGTTAGTTCCCAGCTTGGATTGTAGAGGAATCTGTCAAGGGGGAGAAGACAGAAGGAACTTTAAGATTGGACCAAGTGAATTTGTTGTTTGTAAGAGGGGGTCGATCATGGATTTATTAGAGATGAAGTTATTCAACAACTTTATGCTGTGTGAAATAGAAGACGAAGTTGTTGTTTCCTCTCTATTTCTAATCACATTGAGATCTCCTCTAATGAGCTAAGGAAATGAATTAAGATGCTGTAAATTTTGAAGATCAACCTAGAAATCGATCCTATTTGTTCTTTTTGCGGGACCATAGAGAGCAGTAAGCCAGTAAGAAATATTGTTGTTGTGAAGGAAGTTAGCTGAGATGTTGAAAGCCCTTTCCATTTGGTTCAACAATTTGTGTTTCTGATCGTCCTAAAGAATTAAGATACTTTCCGAGTTTCTTGTAGAGTTTTTTGCCACCCACTTGATGCTAATAGAAGACCAAAGGGATTTTATAATTCTTTTGTTAATAGATTTGAGTTTAGTTTCAGCAAGAATCACAAAATCGGGCAAATAGGAAATATTGTGCTTTTTATAATGGCTCTTTTGGAAGAAGAGCTTAAACCTCTGATGTTCCATGTAAGGAATTTCATTTTACAATGGATCATATAGTCTTCTGTTGAGGTTGTTGCATTTGGGATTATGTTGATTGGGGATAGCTTCAGGCGATTTTCCTTTAGCCAGGTCACCAGTTGGTGTTTGAAAGCTTCAGAGTCTTTTTCTTTTTCTTTGTCATCCTTTTTCCTGTAGTAGTGTCTTCTTTTATAAGAATGCTTCATTTTTATTATCTCACCATCAGAAAAGGAGTTTTTCTTTTCTGCCGTCGATATCTTCATTTCTTGGGTTTTAGGAACAACTTTTGAATTGGTGATGTCAATCACTTTTGCATTGTCTGAGCACAGATGATCTTCTGCGCTTTTATTAGGATCTAAGAAGGGTAATTCTCCAAGATCGACCGTGAGGGAGAGACCTTTTTTAATTGCATCCAGCTCATGAGCCATGATTACTAATGGTTGAATATTTAAATCTTCTTGATTTTGATTGGCTTTGATCTTGTACTACAATGATGAGGATTTTCTTTTATAATTCTCTCACTGATGATTTTCTATTTTTTCTTAGAAGTGTTTCTTATTGGAGAATGATTAGCTGGAGTGGTTTCAGGGTTAAAGAAGTTTGTTTTATTTCTTAGAGAATTGAATGAAACCTTTCTTTTGGGCTTCACCTTAATTAATGCAGAATCATTATCAAAAGGAATGTCAACTTTCTTCTTTCCTTTATCCAGTAAGCCATCATTTGGGATCTTCGAAAAACTCACTTGCCTTTATTCTATATCTGCTGCATTCAATTTGTTATCATTTGAAACTGCTTCAGTCAATGTTTTTGTAGACGTGGCATCTTTGTCATTAATGAAGATAACCAATTTTAATGCGATTGACTTTTCAGAGTTAAAGCTTTTGCGGCTGCCGAAGTTGGAGATCAGATATTACGGCAATATGGCTTTGATTCCTTCAAAGAAGTATTGCTTAGAATCAGAGTTAAATTCATCGAAGATCACTGCTGCCTGTCTTTTGAAGGTACCATAAAGTTGAACGCCTCTTTGAATAAGCCATTTTCCTTCTGAGTGTGAAACTGTTCATAAAAAATCTTGATATTCGCTGGCAAAAAACCTGAATAATTATATCTGATCTTTAATTTTGTGTCAATCAGGTTCTTGCCTAATTTGGATTCCTCTACCACTTTTATAAGTCTCGCACAGGCCTTACCTATTTGTTGGAATGTCCTATGTTCCACATATGTAGTGGAATTCCTCTAAATGTGGTCCAACCACTGTAGCTTGAGATAAGTTTTGGGGTGACACGAATGGCGTGGGACCATTTTTCAAATTTGACAAAATACTTTTCAACAGTAAACCGTCCCTTGTTTTGACAAAGTAGTTGGCGGGAACTAGAGATTTGAAGTTTACTGAGGCCTTCTCAGCATGAAAGGCAATGAAAGTGAAATCTTCTTCAGTTTGTTTTTTCAGATTGTGCATTATTTTTTGCCAATAACCGTGAAAAAGCGTCTTACTAGGACCATAACATTTTCCAATGAAACAAGAGAGTTGATCACAAGGAAATTTGTACCTGAGGAGTAACTTGATTCACTTGAACTTCCTTTAGAGACTACCTATGTATAAGAGCGCTTGTGATAGTCAATAGGAGGAGAAATACGGTGTTTCTGACTGCTGTTTGGTATAGAGGTTGGTCTAGTTTTTGCTTCCACCTCCATTTTTGGTGTTATCATTGATAAGAAAGAAACCCAGCCACTTTTTTCAGGGCCTTAAGGAACGAGGATGCATGACTTTCGGTTTTTATGATCAACTCTGAATATTTCTGCAGTACAACCATTTTCATTCCTAATTTTCCTGATCTAAATGTAGTGTTATGAATTTCTAGTTTCCAAGAAGAATCGGTTGTAGTTAGGGGTGGCAATCACCGTTTTCAAAGTGCTTCTGGTCCAGTCTAGAGCATTAGGGGAGACTTCGATGGAAAAGGACTTGTGAGAACCCGTTTATGTTATCCAGTAATGTGTGATCTTGAAAATTTGTTCAGGTGGAGGACAAATTCCTTTCTCTCAATCTTGCAGGATTTGGGAGGAGATTTGAAATATGACATATTTGAAAGGGGAGGTAAAAGCTGAAATGGGTAAGAAAGGAGAGATTAATGTGATAAAAACGTGAATAGAGGTGTACCTTTTAAAAGCGAAAATGAGAAGAGTTCTGGTATAATGAATGCAATAGTTGATCTTAGGTGGAAAAGAGTTAATGAGGGTAGCCACCATTTTGATCCTCTACAGGACGAGACTCTGCAGATTCCGACAATGATAGGCACTACTACGGTGGTTGGGCTTTCAGGGATAGAGAGAGAGTGAGAGAACTACGGTGGTTGCAGGGGAAGATTGAGCCATCAAGTGCTTAATCTGGGTTTTGAATCCGAACATGGAGTGTTACACCTAAGTTTCAAAATATTGCAATTTTACATCTAAGTAGCACCGAGATTGAATTTCGTTTCAATTTGATTCATCTGTTTCAAGATTTACACTTTTAATTTTGATTTTTCACTAAATACTCGTTTTCAACCTTTAGTGTTAGTTTGTAATTAATGTGAAGTATTTAAATAGGTTAAGTTCAACAATTATTTGTCGCTACTAAAATTAATTATATTATTTACTGCATAATACTTTTATATTAATCAATATATATAGTATCATCATGTATTGTATAGAATGAATAGTTAGTTAAAAATAAGTATATCTTAAAACCTAAAAACCAAAGTTAAATAAAACAAAGTAATATTTCGAACTCATGGATTAAATTTAAATCCAAACAAAACTTAACGTCTAAAATTGTAATATTCTAAAGCAAATATGTTAAATGGAAATGAGATGAATTTGAAAATATATATTTTAACAAAAAATATATAATTTTATTGTTAATACTCTTTTTTAGCATTCTTCAACTTTAGTCACATTTGTCTCAACCAACATGGAATAACCACTATTTTTCCTTTCACTTTAGTACCTATGGATAAAAGAGATATACTAAGTTATATTATATGAAACTAGAAATGATTATCAAGACAACATACACTACTACAAATATGGGTTTTAACAACGCAAGTTTTGCGTCATAAAAACTTTTAATGACACAATTTTCAAATCATTGAAGCCACTGTAAAAAAAGGCTATTTAACGACACTTTGAAAAACGTGTCATTAAATATGCTTAGATGACACCAAAATTGTGTCATTAATACCTTTACCTTGACGCAATAAATATGTCACCGTTATCTATAACTCGACACCAATATATCGTTATCAATACCCTTGTATTGACGCAAATCATGTGTCACCATTATCTATACCTTGACACTAATATATTATCATTAATACTTTTAGATTGACGTTTTAAATGTGTCACCGTTATCTATTACTCGACACAAATTTATTGTCATTAATAACCTTATATTGACGCTTTAAATATGTCATCGTTATCTATACCTTGACACAAATATATTGTCATTAATACCCTTACATTGACACTTTAAATGTGTCACCGTTATCTATCACTCGACACCAATATATTGTCATTAATACTCTTATAACGACGCTTTAAGTGTGTCACCTTTCAATATAACTCGACACTAATATATATTCCTATTTTATTAAAAAAAATGTTAAATTGTCAAATTGGTCTCTATAATAGGAGTAAAATTCAGTTCTTTTAATTTTAAAAACTGAGGGACCGTTTGGGGGAAACGTTAGGTTATGGAAGGGTTAGTGTCATGATAAACCTTGTTTGTCAAATTTTATCATAAACGTTGTTTATATTGGTGAATTCAATTACTTATTACGTAGCACTTAAATGCCATATTTTTTGAATTGTTACACATACATGGTACAAATTGCCTTCATTTCAACCAACACTTCTTAAATTGAATTTCGATAGTAGCACATAAAAAAAAAAACAGATGCATAAAATAGTAAAAATCAATCACACATCCAACTACCGTACGTCCGAAAATAGTTTGATAAAATAAAAATACAAACAACAGTACAAATCATATACGCAGTGAAGTAATTAAGAAAACATCAAGTAAGCCAGTGGAAGTACAGAAACTATCTTGAGGCGTCTCGTAAAAGGACTTTGCAATAGTTCTTCCTCTATTTATTAGTCATCTCTACGAAACCGCGCATGTCGTCCATACTACGCATGAGTAGCCTTTGGCACATTGCCCTGTCCAAACAACTTAAGTTGGGCATCTCACACAATAGCCATAAGAATTCTTAGCGAACTGCGGTGTCATTGGCAAGTGTGTGCACAGGCCACTCGGCATTGGACCTCATCTGGTCATTCGTACACTTCAGAGCCATATGTATCATCTCAATCTCACCCTCATGCTGGCTTCAACTCTTTCGCTTGGATCCACTCGAGCAAGTCGTGAGACACGCACATCATCCTTGGACATGTTAATCCCCTGCTGTACATGGATAGAAGCTCCATATTGTTTCCACCCATCGTACTCGATAAACTCATTAGACCAGACGTAAGTGAACGTCTCTGCAAAGTGACCCATCGCCCTATACCTCCTAAACACATATGCAAGTTCATCATAATAGGGAAAGGGTTTGTTAAGAAGGCCCTTCAGTGCAGGATGCAACTGCATAAAAAACACGAGCACTTCAAACTACCATTACGAAAAATCGTCAATCAAAGTATGCGCAAATATTGTCACGTTTTTATTAGTTTCCTTACTCTTACCCGTTGTCAAACAGTTCCTTCTCGGCAATGATGCACTTTGCCTCATCGTTCCATCCGAACCCACTGCATGATGGCCCAGGCATTTCTGTAGTAGGCTGGAAGGTCCGCTTCAATGTCTTAATTCTACAGTCTATTACCGTGGTGGCTCGGACACAACATCTAGGCAACTTTTCTACATGCGGATAAGTTGGGCCAGCTAACTTAGCCAAAACATAGCATTGTCTGATTTCTATTTGTCGGTTGATACCAACTCCATTAAAAACTCGACTATAGTGCTCTCCTCCTCCTCTGTTCATACAATTTGGGGGCACGAGACGAGGTTCACACACTGACAATGATAAATGACAACAAATACATGAAACATGTTAGCAATTTCGAATTTCCACATTGAAGAGATAAAATAAATGTCAAACAATATTAGAACATATCATTATAATTTCTATTTTTTCATTGCTGTGAAGTATGCACATATACATTTGATATTCAAATTAAAGAGTATAGGTAATTTAAATTGTCATACAACCTAGGGGTTTTAATTTGAAATGGTTTTAGCTATGCGTTACGCAACTGCCATTTGGTGTACATCGCTTCAGCTAATTTATCCCGTCACTAAGACCACTTGTTTGTGGTCTCAATGTATTGAATTTCGTCTCCCATAGTGGTCGTCGCATACGCAGAGTCTCCCTCGTCAACATCGTCAATGTCTTCGTCATTTGTCATTTCTCTATTAATCAAATTATGCAGCCGGCAACATGTTATGATGGTGCGACACTGCACTTGGAGGAGATAGTATGACTTCTCACAAAGTATTGTCCAATGGCCCTTCAGAAGATCGAACACATGCTTAATGACATTTCTTGCGGATGAGTGTTTCATGTTAAAGTATTCCTTTACAGTGGTTAGTGCATTTTCAGCGCCATGCCACTCTTGTAAGTGGTACCTCTGACCTTTGTGTGGGGCCAGAAATTCCTTTGCATTTGGATAACCTGCATCGCCCAGATAGTAATATCTTGTTACGAAAACCAATGGTTTATTCGCGGTCAATTTGGAATTTCAAAATGACTTGGTGGTATTAAAAATTGTAAATACCCTTTGGCACTTGCAGTCCGTTTGGTCGTGCAAGCGCATCCCGGAGAATGGACGAGTCTGCTGCGAATCCTTCCCAACTAGCCAGTACATATACGAAATCCCCTTTTATGTCGCACATGTCGAGTACATTAGTGGCAATTTTCCCCTTACGTGTTCTAGATGTAGGGCGATCGATTGCAGGCACGTTCACAATTATGTACATCCCGTCAAACGTCCCAAGGTAATTCTACAGGTTTAAATAAACAAACATACATTAGTGGTACGTATTGATACGTGACATATAAATGACTTTGACTACACGCACCACGAAACACTTTCATCGTGGATCTATGTAGTTGTTTGTTACTGGCACCGATTTCTTTATCAACTCATCATGGAGTCGTACCACAACCAATAACATGAGGTTGAAATGTTGTGATACTGTCTCACCGGACCGTACAAATTTAATTTAAATAATGGGGTTCTTCACATCATGGGCAAGGACGTGCAAGAACATGACAACCATTTCCTCAACATCAACAATCTCTATCAATGAAAGGCCAGCGATAGTTCGTAGTAAATGGCATAGAATAGCAAATGTTCGCCTGTCCATTTGCGTGCTTTGTCGACACACTAGATCACACTCGTGTATCATGTGAAATTACGCAAGTTGCCTAATTCTATGCCTAGTATCGTACAAAGTATGTGGGAGCCGCTTATTGTCATTCATAAGTGCCTCCAACATTTGCAGCATTTGATGTTGGGACACTCTAAACGTTGTTAGGACTGCAACAAGGGTTTGTGAATCCATTTCAAAGTACCAAAATTTCCTAAAAATGATTAAGTAAGTGTGTTATTACATTATCCATATACATGGTGAAAAAATCCCTATTCAGCATAAAGTTAGTATATTGAAGCTACCTACAACAATTTTTTTTTAAAAATTAAAACGATACCAACTTGTGTTACATGTCATATTTTAAAGAAAGAATAAAAAACCAGAGAGACATTTTTAATAGTGTAATACGACAATTGGTAACAAGTGTGATGAAATGGAATGTTAAGAAACATATATTTTTTTTAACTTGCGCAAAATGTTTATTTTCAGTGAGTCATTATCAAAATTAAAACTTGTAAAAAAAATGAAAACAATTTACTTTTTTAGTGAGTAATTTTTTTAACATGCGATGAAAATTTAGACTAAAAAGTCTTTTAAAATGAACTACTTTATTCTAAGTTAAAAAATTACTGGTAACATTTCAAAAAATAGTTTTACAATTATGTGTCATAATGAATGAATTTTTTTTAAAACAAACAATTTGGTACAATTACAACTATAGTATGTTTCTAATCGTCGAAGTTTCATTTTGTTCGCAATTTAAGACGATGAGTTCAAAACATTTTACAATGTTGTGGAATTGAAAGTATAGTACGTTTCAAATGTTGTTAATTTAATTTTTTAAGCACTTAAAAGCGGCATACCAATTTTTTAACTTTTCAAAAGTGGCAAGCCAATTTTATTGTGAAGTTTTAATTTTTATTGTGTTTCAATTAACGAAATTCATGGTTGATTCATATGATTGGTATCAAAAGGTATTACCGAATAATCGGAAATTTTTTTATATTTAAATATTTTGTTACACTAATGTGAGTCGTACTAGTGAAATTCTTTAGATTGGGATGGTAATTTGCGAAAGAAAATCTAAGGCTCGTGCATGTAACAAAAAACAACAAATTCAAAGTTTGAAAGCATAATAAAAAATAATAATACACAAGTTATTCAATAGGTGAATGTCCATAGAAAATAAAAAATTCAAAAATTATAAAACCGAAAGTTTGTCCCCTACAAATATAATTAAATTACACAACT
The DNA here is from genome assembly GCF_025177605.1 of Cucumis melo. Lineage (NCBI taxonomy): Eukaryota > Viridiplantae > Streptophyta > Magnoliopsida > Cucurbitales > Cucurbitaceae > Cucumis > Cucumis melo. The sequence continues at coordinate 5,918,908 of NC_066865.1, forward strand.
GTAAGGAAAAATGCAACAAACGCACTACAAACAGAACATTGAATCTAGAAACGACTAATCTGTAGTACCTCTTAGAAGGGTGGGATGACTGCGGGCGTTCTGCTAAAAAAATAAAGAGGATAGAAAACGACAAACGATGAAAACCAGAAAGTATTTTAAATGGAGCCGAAATGAAGAAAAAAACAGAAAAATAACGAGTACATACCTTGTACGTCAATGAATGCACCCGAAATGAAGATTCCAAAATGTAATACGTAAAAAAAAAAAAATCAAATGTACAAATTATTTTTTGGAAAAATAAGTGTAAGAGCCTCAGAGTCATGAAATCGGTCAAAAATATGAACCGGATTTTATAGTAGTGGAAACATCAATTAGGAGGAAAAAAACAAAGAACAAAGTAAATGAAGAGACAAAGTACAAGGTACAGATGACACGCAAGACAACGAAGAAAATGCATTGCAGGAAGTAAACATATTTAACGACATTAACACGAGATTCATAGTGGTTGAAGCATGACTTAACATATTTGAATATAGATAAGGTACAATAATATTATCATCCAACATACATTAGAAGAGAAGACACGTATTCATGGTAGGTTTGTAATAATATAGGAAAAACACAATGAAGAAAGAAAGCACATGGGAAAGTCATACAATGATAGGCCACAAATAAATGGACAACGATGCAAAAAATGGAAACAAAAGAATTACATACCAAAGACAAAGTAGCAAAAGACAAAAGAAGGAAGCAATAGAAGTCCGAAAATGCAAGTGCTAAAATAAAAGAGGAAAGGTGAATATATAGGGGTGGATGAGAGAAGTTATGATGCCTTTAATGACCACACACCAAAAGAAATAAGGCAATCTCTTCAAATGACAGTATGAAAGCATAGAAAAGTCACACATGTGGTCAAACACTAACTATTGCAAGCTACCATTTTAACATAAGAAATGTAGGTTGTCAAAAATATTGAAAGAGACTAAATAATGTACAAAGAAAGGGTTCAGACGGCTAATATTTATCCCCTAAAAAGTAGTCAGTACATAAATGAACAAAATAATGAATAAAGTACATAATGACAGACAAGGAAAATAACAATGGAGTTATAAATCGTCATAGAGCCGAAACAAGAACAATTGAAGGGAAAAAAGTTGACTAACAACCATTGCACACAATTGAAGAGAGTGGACCAAAAAGATAGAACTACCAACATACACAAAATTGGTTTTGAATGAACTGAAAGGAACAACAGATTTGCCAAACTTGTACTTAATGAAAGAAAAAATACAAACAATATATCAACTATGAGGAAACAAATTCAGAAACTAGTCCATTTTGTAACATACTCATCATCGGCTTTCATAAAAGAAAGAAGATTGAAGTTAACTCCCTACCATGCGCAAACCTCACCGATTGCCACAAAAAAAATGTGTGGCGTATAACATTGGTCCAAAATCAGTGAAGGGCAACACCAATCGTCAATGGGAACATCCAGCGGCAAATCAGCAAGTGAAGTAGCAAGACGACTTCGAATGAACTAAACTCGAACATGCATGTCCACAGACGACCTCGATCAAACATGTGATTAAGGATTTCGGAGGTTAGGAATACTCTGCACCAGTCAACGAAACTTACAAACCCTAAACCCAAACATTTTGAAGGCAAGACCTTTCGGTCAAGCCTTCAACAAATTCGTTTTAGGTTTCGGAGAGTGAGAGAGACGGTGAAGAGAGATGTAGAGACGAAAACGGTGTGGTCGAAAGGGAAAGACGCAAAGAGGGAGAAGAAGAAAAAGAAGAAGAAGAAGAAGAAATACATCAGAAATCGAAGGGGGTTAACTCAGCCGATGCTAGAGAAAGGCATTTCAACTCAGAATTGAAGGGAAATAGAGATCAGAAGAAGAAGAAGAAGAAGAAAGAAGAAGAAAGAAGGGATCTGTAATGGAAGAAAAATCGAAAAGCCAACACAGGTTGAAGGGATGGGTGAAGACGGGTTGAAGAATAATTGGTGAGGGAGACTTTTCGAAAAACTATCAAAGAGAGTGGAATGATTAGAGTGGCAAAATCAGGTTTATGGTAACCCTAAAACTAGGATTTACATAACCCTACATCCAAACAGAGGTTAGATTTAACCTAACCTAACCCCACAGTGTTAAACAATACATCTAAACAACTCTTAAAACTTAGGACATATGGTTTGATAAAATCTTATAAATGATCAAATCATTTGATAAAATTCTCGTCTTTAGGGGTAGATCTCATGAGAGCATGGGGCACATGCTCCCCTCAACTTTAGAATATATATATATATATATATATATATATATATATATATATATATATATATATATATATATATATATATATATATATACCCATTGTTATTCAACAAAGTTCAAGTATCTTGATAACTATGGAGTGCTCCGACTAATGTTTGTAACACCTCAAAACTTAAAGTAAATTTTGATTTAATTATGTTAACTTTATGTTGATATTGAGTGTTATTTGTTTGAAATTAATTAAGTGTGTGATGTGTTATGTGAGTTTAATTAAGAATATGGTTTTATGGGATAATATTGATTGTCTTTATATTTATTGGCAAAAAGAAAAAAAGAGATAATTGTTTGAAAATAATTAGTGACGACAAAAGGGTTGATGTGATGGAAGAGATAAAATTAAATAAAGAGAGAAAAAGTTGATTAAATATGTATATTTGAATATATATTAGGTATATTAATTAATCGGAGAAGGAAACAGGAAAAAGATATCGAAAATAATAATAAAGAATTATTAGTTATTTGGAAAATTTTCATAAATATAAAAAACCGCTAAAATATTTACGGCCTATGTAACAAAATGAAAAAACCTATAAAGTAGGCAGTTTTTTTTAAATATTTTAAGTTTGTCTTTCCCTTTTATCGTCTTTCTTCTCCTTTTCCTCTGCGCTTTTTTTTTCTTTTAATCGTCTTTCTTCTCTTCCTCTTTTTGTTTTTTTTTCTAAATTGTTATTTGGTTCAAAATCGTGTATCAAATATAAAAGATCTATTTTTTTTTTAATTTTTTTCAAAGTGTTATTTGATTGTTCAAGATCATATACTAAATATAAAAGATCTTAAAAAAAACGTAGTTTAGATTTGGGTAGCCAAATCTAAACGATCGTGTACAAAAAATAGCCAAATTTAAACGATTTTCTCTAAACGATCGTGGGCGAAAGAATATTTAAAAAATCGTTTAGATTTTGATAGCCAAATTTCATGTACAAAAAAATAAACAATCGTATAGAAAAATCTAAATGATCGTGTCTCAAAAGAATCTTGAAAAAAAATCATTTAGCCAAATCTAAACGATCATGTACCAATGAATCTTGAAATAAAATAATCGTTTAGATTTGGCTACCCAAATCTAACGATCAAATTTAAACAATCGTCTACTAAACAATAGCCAAATCTAAACGATCGTGTAACCAAATTAAACGATCTCTTGAAAAAAAATCGTTAGATTTGGCTATCCAAATCTAAATTATCAAATATAAACGGTCGTGTACAAATAGCGATCGCGTACCAAAACAATAGCCAAATCTAAACAATAGTGTACCAAATATATTATGGGCGTGGTTGACGGGGCATTTGGTATTTTCCATTGTGGGTCTGTGGACTTTTTTCATTTTCGAAATTGTTTTATACGGTATAAATATTTACCGATTTGTTATATTTTTTAAAAGACCTCTTATTATTTCACTATTATTATTTTGTAAATACGATTTCTCAAGAAGCGTGCAAGTAAAGAAAAAAAGGAAATTTTCTCCTTCTCCTTCACTGCGAAACGACCACCGCCCACCTCCACTGTACGTCATTGGTAGCCACTGTTCGACGAGACATGCCACAAGCCTCCATGCGAGCCATCTATTTTCATTCGCAGAGCCACACACTCTAGTATATTCGATGTTTCATTTGCCTAGCTAATCTCCACGTCTTCGTTCGTTTGAGCCACGCAAAGAAGTTGGACCCAACATCTCCTCCTTGTCGTTGTGTATTTGAGCCATGGTCGTTGCGCCCAGCCAACACCTCTGTCCGGGCCACACATCACCTATCGTTCCTTGCCATCGTTGGTCACTGGTCTGTGATATGATTGAGGGTACCTCCTAATGGAAAGTTAACATTTCACCTAGCAAAACCAGTAGTAAGTCCCTTACTTGTTATTTTCGATACTCACCATTTTTTTATATGTTAACTTTTTAGGCAAAAGTAAAGAGAAGGGCAAGTTGACGAGCGATAGGAACGACCTGTGACTTGCCATATGAGGACTCCATGTTTTGCTTCTACTATTTACATGCTTTTCCATGATTGGACTACATAATATTTTTTTAAGAACTCGTGAACATTTCACGTTATATTTTCTTTAAAATTAGTTAGAGCTCGAACTAGGTTTATCTGTTTTAATAGTTTTCTAGTTTGTCAAACTCTTGTTTTTAGATGGTTTTTTTTTTACTTTTATTTAATAAAAGAAGTAGATTTTGCCTTGTTTTAAATGTTTAGAAATGTTATTTATTTCAAAGTAAGGACCTCAACTTAAATTTAAAAAGTTAGCTCGTTACAGTATCTTGATAAGTCCAACTTTTATTCGTTCAATTCTTCTCTTTTATTTTTAATATATATTATATAGTTTCCATTTTTTTTAATTTTCAATTTTACCACATTTTTTTAATGTACACATTTATATTATTTAGTTTTTAATATGTTCTCAATAATATATATATATATATATATATATATATATATATATATATATATATATATTGTGTTTGGTTTGCAATGTATATTATAATATTTTCATTTTTTTAATGCGCACCTTTGACCCAAATATATTATTTAATTTATTTTATTAATATTTCTCAATTTAGATATTCATATCAATGTACTTTTTATATATATCTATAAGGAATATCTAAATTAAAGAATATTAATAAGAAAAAATTAAAACAAAAAATAATATATAGTTGTACATTATATATATATATATATATATATCTGTGTGTGTGTGTTAATTTACACATATCAAATATTTATCAGATAGGTAACAAAATGAAAGAGAACCGGTGAACTTCATAGAACTTGAGTTAATTTTTTCTTGAGTTCTAGATTTGCCATTACATAATTTATTTATGTCCTCGTATAGAATTTATTTTTATTTTGTAATCTCTCATATTTAGTGTCAACTTTTTTAAAAAGACAATATTTTTTTTATTATTTTTTCATCGTCAAGTATTGTATCATTCTTCTTCTTTTTTTAGTACATGATTGTGTACTAATATCTAAACGATCAAGTGTCTACTCCAGATAGATAGAGATAGACTACTATCTCTAATAGATTGTTTAGATCGATTTGGTACAAAATCATTTAGACTTGATACATTTTGCCAGTGTGCGACTGATTAATCGAGAAGTATTTTTGTTATTTCACATCATGGGCTTGTGCGCTTTTTTCTTTTTCAAAATTGATTTATATGGTGTAAATATTTTCGTGTTTTGTAATGTTTTTTAGAAAATCCTATATATGTACGTACATACGTGTGTAATTGTTTTTACATCAAATTTAAACCATGTTTAGTTTAACTTTTCAACCTTTTAGTTTAGAAAATAAATTATTTTGGAGAATTGAAGTAGGGTATGATAACCATTCAAAATAGAGATTTTGAAATCGATTTTATCCAAACATATTTCTTGATTGGAGTGTTTGATAGCGCCATAAAATAATTATTTTAAAAAACATTTTTTTCTCGACTAAATCTAAACAATCCATCGATCTCTAAATATGATATTATATATCATGTTATTATTAATTTTAGGCATTTTCGATTGTATATGTAGACCTATTGATTAATAATACTCACCTTAAACTACACATAACAAATTTAGGATTCTATTATATATTTGTAAAGTCGAGCGAGCATATATACATATATACATATATACATATATACATATATACATATATATAACGTAGTAACAAATTTAACGTTGAAATAACTATGATTCGTACTGCCATCGTCACAATCTTGTTTGGAATTAAATTCAATATAAAGTTTCAAACTTTAATTTTTGTTTAAAGATTTAATCATAGCTATTTTGTTGTTTAGGTTGTGTTTCATAAGCATTCCATCATTTTTTTTATTAACCAGAATAATTGTGTTTGGTAATTGTTGTTTTTGTTTTAATTTTTTTAATACAATTTTTAAAAAGTCACTTATGAAGTTAAAATTTAAAAAGGTAAAATTGAATCTATTCTTTTAGAGAAATCGTTATGAATAGAAATAAATAAATAAAAGAATAAAACTATTTATAAATTAAAGCAAGATATTTAAATGGACTACCCAAAATTGGATGAAGCTTGCTACAGAAACTATTTTTGAGAATGTGGCTTTTATTTTAGTTTGGAGGGTTGAAATATCAATTTTATTTATTAATTTAATGCATTTATCCTTTTTTTTTTTTCAACCCATATATTTTTTTCATTTTGATTAACTTTGAGATTGATGTATTGTCACTCAATTTAAGTAATGCCATCTTATCATAAAAAAAAGTCACAAGTGAGCATCTTGTTGTCCACAGCATCGATGCAATATCTCCACAACCTTTAAATTGATTCTACGATATTATATGTCTCCCCAAAAAAATTAAAAGTGGTTATTGTTTTTATGATATATGATATATGGAAATGGAATTATATAACATGCATATACTTACATAAAATCTTCACTCTATCATCTATAATAATCACAGATTGTGAATACCTGTTTTTACTATGGCACCACTCAATTAAGGCATACCAGAAAAGTGTTATTCTTCATTCAAATTCTTACAAATATTACCAGTGGTTTTTGTCACCCAAGTTATTCTCATTTTGGTGAAGAGGAAATCAATTCAAGTCTGAATTAATATGTGGCAATAGAAAGAAGAGTGTCTGCTCTACTCAACGTGTAAAACAACCAACCACCAAAACTATATATTTTGAAGTTTGTCCAATCTAAAATTTAGTGCTTCAAGATTTATTTATATAAAAGTTGGTTGGATAATAATACTACTTGTCCTTAAAATAAATATAAATGTGAATATTTTCTTTAAATCTACTCTAAATTGCTCATACATTACAACTGGGTTTTAAAATATTCAACTCTAACTATTTCTCGGAATTAAATTTAAGATTTATTAAAAATACAATAACTAACCTTATACTTTAAAGAGTAAAATTAAATCCTTTAAATATGTACCGTGGCCAAATTTGATGTTAAAACCTAAATGATATTAATCACTAAATAGCTTGAGAACTAAATTGATATTAGAAGTACAAAGACTAAACTTTGATATATAATGACAATCCAATAAACGTTTATTTCCTTTTCGTTTTGAAAAAAGTCAACCACAAATTATTGTAAATAATGGATTTATCATTTATTTAAAGTTACTAAGACTAAATTTACAAAAGACAAAAAAAAATAAAAATCAAAGTATAGAGATTGATATGATGTTATGTCTTTATTTTTATTCATGCAACTTCTTGTCAATTTGTTCTTAACAAGGCACCATGTATTCATCTTTCTTTTACTATTAGCCCACTGCTACAAAAAGCTGTCTCTTTTAGCGTTTGTCATTTTAAATACTCGGCGGTTTTAAGAAAAACCGTCAAGAAATAAGTGATTTCAAAGATAAAAACGTCAAGAACTTTTATAAAAAGACGGAAGTAGGTCGGTTTTCAAAAACGTTTTCATGTTAGGTTTTTCTTGACGTTTCAAAACCGTCAAGTAATATATACTTTTCTTGACGTTTTAAAAATCATCAAGTAGTATCAATTTTTTCCTTGAGGATTTGAAAATATCAAGAATTTTTATGAAAATATGGAGGTGGACAAATTTTGAAAAATATTTCATGCCGAGATCTTTCTTGACGTTTAAAAACCGTCAAGTGGTATGTACTTTACCTCGACGATTTAAAAATGTGAAGTAGTATCTAATTTTTCTTTACACACGGCAAGAAATTTAATTAAAAAAATTTAAATTCTTAATCAATTCTTAATCAATTTCTTAATCAATTCTTTTACTCTTAGGATGAGGGTAAAAAGTAAAAAATTAATCAATTCTTTTACTAAATAACTAGATTGTTAGGAGGTGTAATTGTTTGTTTTTTAGAATAAGTATTGATTTAATTTTATTAGGGTCTAGCGTTTAGCATATAATGAATGATAAGTACGTAATTTAATTTGATTAAGAAATCGATTAATAATTTAATTTTTTTATTAAATTTATTTAACAATAAATTGGTTAGAACAACACCTCAACATTGACCATAAATCCTAAACCCTAAACCCTATTTGATTTTCTTTGCACTTCCCTAATCCCTACCACTAAGCTTTTCTAATTCGTCCTTATTTTCTTACTTTATTGCTACTTGTACCAAAATGGTTTAACTAAGGTTGTGGTTCAAATTTGTTTGTCCTTTTACAATGTTAGCCCCTCGGTAACATTTTTTTATATCAGTCCCTGTATACTACTTCTATTTATTTTCAACTTCTTGGTTCTGACCAAATTAGAAAGTAAACAGGAAAACAAATAATAATAGTAATAATAATGAAAATTTTAGAAAGCCAGACCAATATTCAAACAAAAATTAATCTCATTACTTTATCTTTTCTTTTCAAAAGATTTTGTAAGTACAATTTTATATGAACAAAAAGTCATAGTAAGACACCCATTGGCAGCACAGCCATTCTTTTCGGCAAGAGAACATCCAAAGGTACATCTTTGCATCACATGCAAATTTGACATTACATGACCTATGTAAGGAAGGGAGAGGGATAGCAAAAGGACCAAAACAAAAATATCAAATACAAAGAAATTAATCAAAGTAAACCAAAACTTGATTTCTAGTCTATGGTACAACATGTTTGGTAAAAACTACCCCAACACCGTCTTTGTCGCTTTGTCTTCATGGTCGATACATTCATATCTTGAATTGGCAACGACCCATCCTTATTTGAATTCATATAATCACAAGTTACATTCGGATGGTTGTTAAGAGATTCTTCCTTTGTCATCAAACCCTTCTAGGATTTGAAAAAATATTACACCAAACAGCCTTCCCACAAACTCAAACTAAAAATTTTCCCATTGCAAGCATTTAAAAATGAAAATTGTAGAGGAACGGAACAGAGTAAGGATTTGAATCATACACCCTTTGATAAACATTACACAAATCAAGGAAAAAAAAACCCAAAGTTCTAAGGAAGGACAAAATAAATTGTAGAGGACGAGACATCAGAGGACATCCGAACTCAAATTTTTTGCCACTTACACAGAACTCAAGATTCCAACAACAATATACAAGTAAATCACAAAATAGACAAGAAAAGGGGAAAAAAAAAATGAAACCGAAAACTCAAAACTAATAGGAAAAAAATACCTCCAAGATAGAGGAGCAATCACGAGAGGGAGAGACAATCGTCGAGAAGTTCTCTGGACAGATGTATACCTCACAAATCTTCGAAGAGACGTTCGTTGAGAACACTGAGATGGTAGAGCGAGTTGAGTGGCTGTCGAAACATCTACTAGAGAGGATGGAGGATTTTGAAATTAGGGTTCATTATCCTAGTTTGGGATGAAAATATTTAAATTTGGATTATCATTTTTAGTCAAATAATTTTAAATATTTAGTTTCAGTTGTTTCTTAGATGAAAAAAGTGGTATTTAGTACAATAATATTAAACTTGATACTACTTAACGTTTTCAAAACGTCAAGGAAAAGTACATGCATACCACCCCTTGACGTTTAAGAAACATCAAGAAAGACCCCAACGTAAAGTTTATTTATAAAACTTGCCTACTTGTGCTTTTCATAAAACTTCTTACATGCGGAAAACATCAAGGAAAAATTAGATACTACATAACATTTTTAAATCGTCAAGAGAAAATATATACCACTTGACGTTTTCTATAAACATCAAGAAAGGCCTCTTCATGATTATTTTTTTTTCGAAAATTCGCCCACCTCCACCTATTCATAAAGATTATTGACGTTTTCGAAAAGCCAAGGAAGAAACAAATACTACTTGACGTTTTTAAAACATCAAGAAAAATACATATCACTTGACGATTTTGAAATGTCAAGAAAGGCCCCAACATGAAAAAGTTCTCGAAAATTGGCCTACCTTCACTTTTTTATAAAAAGTCTTGACTTCATACGACAAACGTCAAGAGAGATTTATTTAAGTAGTAGTGTTTTTTTTAACTGAGATAATGATAAATCAAGGATAGATGCTTTATCTAGAAGGATATATAGATGATGTAATCCTCCATATATGTATTTTTTCTTTTAGAACAAATAAAAAGATACAAAACCAAAAAAAAGTTATTCCTAATTAATAGCTTTGAATAATAAACCAAAGGACTTATTTATAAAAGGGATGCTACTTGTGGTCTTATTTTTATTGAACATAAACAAATTTAGAGAGAGAGAGAGAGAGAGAGAGAGAGAGAGAGAGAGAGAGAAGGAAATGGAGAAGATGGGCAAAATTTTTGAGAAGGCAAAGCCATATTTGGGAGCAATTGCATTAAGATTTGCATCAGCAGGAATGTCTATTATTTCTAAGGCTGCTTTAAACCAAGGAATGAACCAACTTGTTACCATTGTTTATCGTTATTCTATTGGTGCAATTGTTGTTGCTCCTTTTGCTTTTGTTTTGGATAGGTATACATATCTCAATATATATGTGTGTTTTTTCTTTGGGCATATTAATTATACTTAACCATCATATATATATTCCCATTAATTCATTTCCATGGCAGGAAAATAAGACCAAAGATGACTCTCCCCATCTTCGCCAAGATTCTTCTCCTCGGCTTACTCGAGTAAGAATTCAACCACCTTTCATCTTTTTTTTTTTTAAGAGTATACATATATTCATCCATGAGTTTATTGTACCTATTACAAGAACGTGTCTCTCCACATTAAGGTTGATCACACTCAAAAGGTGCTTCACAAGCATGAAACAGGTATATAAGGGTGCAAGTTGGGCAGGCATGTGTGAGGTGAGACTAGTCCCACCCTTGCACGTGTCATGCCCACCATTCAACCTTGTGTGCATGCAATGCTAGGTGCATGTGTCATTCTCATCCAACCTGAGCTTGTGGGTAAACGGTGTTTGGTGGGCATTATGCATGCAATAGAGGTAGGATAAGCATTATGTTAGATATTATATTAAATTTATATTCACTCATATGCATAAACTTTAGGATTGGATCGGTGATTTAAGATAATACAAGAGAAGGTGGTTTAGGAACATCTTGTGTCCAAGTCCCTGCAACAACTTTATTTCATCTCCAATTAGATATTATATTAAATTTTTGGATTGAATTGGAGATCTAAGATGATATCATAGCAGGTGATGAAAGTAAATTTAATATAATATCCAACGCGTGACACATGTAAAAATGTGGTGTTTAGGTGAGGGATTGGGGTAGGCATGAAATGTGCAAGATCGGTGGGTTGGTGAGAGACTGGGTGGGCGCAAAAGAGTCAGGTTGGTAGCCAGATGAGAGTATGGAGGGACGGGTACAAGGGATGCTGGCGGCCATACTAAAATTATTTCAGCACATAAACAAGTATATATATATATAAACATACATACAAGGGTGGATACTGATATGTTTGCGAGGACTCCAGGAGGATAACAACATCGACACTATGTCATATGTAACTATTATAGTGAAATCATATATATCTTTATATATTGATATTTCATAGATATTCCTTTATAAAACCGTGATTACATGGTTGGGTATGACATGCTTTAATGAGATAACTAGAAACTAACCTCAAATTTATGTCTTACAGACCAGTAATAGCCCAAAGCTTGATTTACTCTGGCACTAAGTACACAACAGCAACTTTTGCAACTGCCATGTGCAATATTCTTCCTGCCTTTGCATTTCTGATGGCTTGGATTTGTAGGTATACATATAGCTGGATTCAAATAGAGCTCATTAATTAAATCATTCATTCTAATTTGTTATTATTGATGATAGCTAAATGATTGTTATTATGTTTTTGAAGAATGGAGAAGGTGAATATTAGAAGCTTAAGAAGCCAAGCAAAGATTTTAGGGACTTTAGTAACAGTTGGAGGAGCTATGATGATGACACTTTTAAAAGGACCTTTATTGAGTTTGCCTTGGACCAACCAAAATAATTTCAATCCTCATTCTTATTCTACTCTTCCAAATAAACAACAACCTGTTAAAGCTGCCATTGTTATCACAATTTCAAGTATTTGCTCCTCAGCTTTCACCATTCTTCTGGTAAAAATTTGATAATTATTTTGTTTTTAAAAATTAACTCTACTTAAACTATTCTCAATTATTTCTTATAGTTGTGTAAGTATTTAATTTCTTTAGTAAAAGCGCTGGATTCTCCAAATTTCAAAAGGAAAAAAAGTCTCAAAAACCTACTTCCGTTTGTTTCCGATAACAAAGAAATGAATTTAAAGGTGAATAATGAATCGTTTTAGTTTTTAAAAAGAACAAAACCAATCGACTATCAAATTGACTCTATTGTCCATGTTTTTCGTTTTTATGTTTTCAAAGGGCCTTTTATTCTTTAAAATATTCTTTTGTTATTCTAAAAAAGTCTATGATTGAAAGGTAAGTACTTACCCTTCCTTAGAATGATGGATAAAAATTGAGTTCTTAAACGAGTATAGTACAGGCGTTAGTGTTCAAGTTTCTAATTCCAATATATTTCTAGTCATGCTACCACAAAAGTATATATTTCAAAGTCTCCATTTGTGTCCAAATATTCATGAAAATTTTAATATCGTTTCATTGGTTGTGTTATAGGCACATACAATAAGAACATATCCAGCTGAGCTCACATTAACAACATTCATATGCTTGGCTGGAGCTGTTGAAAGTACTATTTTAGCCTTAGCATTTGAATGGGACAATCCATCTGCATGGGCTTTACATGCAGATTCCATACTCTTGGCTGCTCTCTATGGTGTGAGTAATTTTATTTTATATTTTTTAAAAAATCAATGTATCAACATTATTTTTTAATACAAGTAAGATCAAATGCATATAAATTAATTACCCTGTTGGACTAAATTTAAGGTTATATATGTCAATTACAGGGCATAATATCATCTGGAATTGCTTATTATCTTCAAGGAGTGGTGGTGAAGTTAAAAGGGCCTGTATTTGTAACAGCATTCAATCCTCTTAGTATGGTTATAGTTGCTGTAATTAGTTCATTCATATTCGCTGAGACATTGCGCTTAGGAAGGTAACTACTAGCTTTTCAAAGCATTTACATTCTAATACGTTGTTTTTTTTTTTTTTTTATACATATTTGATACTTCTATGATATTATTATCTTTTAAATTTTTCTTTAAATATAGCAAATTTTTAGATCTATTTATTAGTAATATGACACGGATAGAAGTCATTAATTAAATTTAAAAGTTTGTTATATTTTATAAATATTTACGATTTTATCATTTACGATAATTTCTTACCTTTTAAGCAACAAATATTAGGATTGAGTCGATAATATTTGATATTTAAAACAAAAGTGACCTATGCTTTTATATAAGCTATATATATATATATATAGTAAACATTAGCAATATACTTGTCCAATATAAATAAGGTGTTTCCCAACTGTCACCATGTTTTCTGTATTTTTAAATATTCTTGATTTAATTCTTGATCATATTTTATTATTCTGTTGTTTGATTCCTTGTATTGTTTTCTTTTCCTCCATTTTTTTTAGTGTTTAACTTTCATAAATAAAACTATAGCTTTTTTGTTTTGAAGCACTCCACCAAAGTTCTTTTAGTGCTAATTTAGGTGGTACAATTGTGACCACATCTTTCATGGATTCCTTTGTTGGTGTTATTCAGCATTTAAGCTTTTTTTTTTTTTTTTTTTTTTTGTTGGTTTGAAATGACTTTTTACATATTAATTTAATTCTTGATTTTATGCAATTATTCATTTTCTATTTTTTAGCTTTGGAAAATTAGGAATATTTTCTTTCCAACATCTTGTATATTTTTCTAGGTAAAAACATTGTATTGTTTGTCAAATTGCAAATTTCAAAAACAAGTTTTTTTAATTATTTTTCTTTTTCCCAAATTTGCTTGGCTTTTTAAGAGATTGGTAAAATGTAGATAACAAACCACTAAATTTAAAGATGAAAAGAGTCAAAAGAGCTTACTTTTTCAAAAACCAAAAACAAATGATTACCAAACACCAATTAAAGTATTAAGAACCACTTTCAAATATAACAATCATTACCCAAAATATTTGAAAAAATAACCTAAGTAAATTTTTTTAAAAAATATAAAATTTTGCAATATTGTTAAAAATGTTATCATGCACTTAAATATTAGTCCAACAAGTGATTCCAAACATGCATTTCATTTGAGAATTTTGTAGGTTAAATTTTAATAAACAAAGAAGTTTTCTTTTGTATTTTTGTTTTTTACAAACTATAACTCTCTCTCTCTCTCTCTCTACTATAAAGAATTTTATGAATTTTCAGGGTTGTTGGTGCAGCTGTGATAATTATAGGCCTTTACTTGGTATTGTGGGGCAAAAGCAAAGATAAATTTCAACTCAAAAATGGAAAAAATAATGAAAACAATGAAGAATTGCCAACTTCAATCCAAAACTCAACAACCACAAATCAGCAGTTGAAGCCTTTAGATTCAACAATAAGCCATTAACTAATGGTGTCTTTCAAAAAGGAGAAACAATTGAAATTATATGTTGGAACTTTTTGATCATTTGTATAATTATTGTATAACAACAAAGATGGACAAAGCCACATATTATTGTTCCATAAACCCAATTGATTCTAATTTCTTTTTCAACAGTACAACTATTAATTAATTTACATTATTATTCCATTTAAAACTTTCTCTTATATTCTACCTCTACTTTTAAAAAGTTTTAAATTTAAATTGATTCGCCATAATTTAATTTATTCATCCTATGGTATAAAACATATTAATGATTGACTTATATATCCTTTCAATCAAATCGGTTCTATTTCATTTCCAAAATTTAAAAACTAAATTAATCAAAAGAAAAAGTTTAAATAAAAATTTTAAATATCAATTTGCATCATCCAATTTTAGTTTCTATAATTTCAATAAATTTTAAATTTAACTTATAATTATTTTTAGTTTGTTAGATTGGTTTTTTATGAACTTTTTGTTATTGTAACAATTTCACTATAGATTTCGAAAATATATTTACCTCAATAAAAATTATTTTATTGTTGTTATTATTATTATTATATAATCTCAATTTTGTAAAACAAGATTTTAGATTTATTGAATGTAACTGTATTAAAATTTTACAACAACTAAAATTAAACCGATGAAAACCAAACCAAATAATATTTTAATTCAAGATAAATTATGAGTGCATGAATAATTGCAAGATTCTAATTTAAAATAAATTTTGTATTCCTTCTTATCTTATTTTTTTCTCTCTATGTTGGATGAAGAAAAAGCTGATTTGATTTATAAGCCAATTCAATAAAATGCCTTTTGGAATTGGAAATTAAAAATACTGGAATTTGTATTGGTGGTAAATTAAGATATTTATCTATATTTATCAATTTGGAATAATTGGTGTACATTAATAAAGGCAGATATTAACAAACAACCAAAGTTCATAATGTTTGATTTCTTTTTTTTTTTTTCTAATTATTTTTAAAATAATTGATACAACACAATATTTTTTGAAAATAATATATTAATTAATAATTCTCTTAATATATTACAACAACCCCTAGACCTTATGTATCAAATACTAAACTTTTGTAAATAATTTTACATTTTCATGGGTTGACACCATAAAATGGATGAACATTTAACAAAAAAAAAAAAAAAAAAACAAAAAAAAAAAAAAAAAACAAAACATACTAACAAAAAAAAACACAAAAAATAAGAAAGATTATTGCTAATATTAATATATTTTGATTTTGATTTTTTTTTTTTGCAATTTTTTCATAAGCTTTTATTAACATCAATATCATTATTTTCTTTGCATAAAATTGAGACTAAATAATTTCATTTGGATCCACAAAATTTAAATTTTCTTTATTACTTATTAGCCTTAATTATCATTTTTTAAAAATAACATTTTTACAAATAAGAAAACATTTGAAACTATTTACATAAGGCTTCTAAAATTTAATTTATTTAATTTTTTTTTTCTATATTTTATAGATAGTTTCGTTTTTTCTCTCTATAATAATTCTCTTTTTTCCAAAATAATTATTCTAAAAATGTCCCTCGTGTTAAATTATTAGTTTGTTTTCTAAAAGAAAAAACAGGTTTCAAAATTGTTTTAAGAGAGACAAAATTTGTTTGTAAATTATCAATTACACACACCCTCGATGGTTATATATTAATAGAAAAATATCAATTTAAACTCTAAGTTTTGAGAGTCGTATCAATTTAAATTTTCAATTGACTCATAAAATTAGCTCCTGAATTTTCATAAGTTGGATGAATCTAAACCTTTAACTTTCTCAATTGTATTACTTTAAACCATCTAATTATAAAAGAGCAGAAAAAGAACAAGAAATTAAATCCAAACAAGTAGAGACAAAAAAAAGAAAAAAAAAAACTCTTTCATTTGTGTTTTATTTGGACACTTATTAGAGTTGAGTATTTAAATTGATAAATTATATGAAAAGTTTAAGATTTAAATTCAACTTATAAAAATGCATGGTCTAATTTGGTATAATTATTAATTTAAGGTTTAAATTGAGATAAACCCAAAATTTAAAATTTAAGTTGATGCAACTTTAAAATTTAGGGTTCAAATTGATATTTAACTTGTATTAATTTACTTTTAGGATAAATATTAAAAAGGTTTAATATTAACATAAGACCCATGTGATAAGAGATAATAAAACTACTCTAAATATATACTTTAAAATATAACAAAATACCAATATTTATCTATGATAGACAATAAGAACGTTTTGTTACATTTATAAATAAGCTAGTACACTTTCTATTCGTAGACATTTTGTATTTTTTTAAATTTTTTATTAAGTCTATAAATACTTATTTCACCTTTAAATTTTTTGCTTTGTTATCTACTTTCTACCAAAATTTGTAAACTAAAAACATATTGTTTTGATTTTTAAATTTGTTTTTGTTTTTGAATTTGACTAAAAATATTACTATTCGTAAATAAGGATGGAAATTATTCTACAAAATTAAAAGAAAATAAACTTAATTTTCATATATGTGTGTGGGAAGATTATAAACAGAGCCTAAACCATTAATTCACCCTCATAAAATTGTTGCAAATCTTTCAAGTAAGAAATTAGGTATGGAAAATTTTGCAGCGGTTTGTGTTCAAGCCAAGCCCATATTCCCCACACCCTCTTTGTTTATGGAAATATGATATGGATGCCACATTTTCACAAAATGGAAATCTATTAGATATATGAAATTGGAATGGAAATATGAGATGGATACCATTTTTATTTTTCAACCCATCTTTCTCCCTCTCAAAGTTTACATGGTTAAACAATCACACTTACACTCTCCTATCGAAACATTTATATTTCTTATAAGATTGATTAACTATTTGATGATTATCATCCATTAATTTTGAAATTTGAATATCTTACTATCAAATGTGCTATCATAACCAATAAAAAATAAATGGATATTTGATCCATTAATAATAAAATGAAGTTGAGATCCAATAAAAATAGTAAACCTAAAAGATGCATTATTAAAAAAGAAATCTCACACGTCCATATAAGATAGATGACTTATATCGTTATTTTTTATTGACATTTTATTTTTAAAATGAAATTCTCCATACTATCAAATCATTTCAATCTACCTTTAATCTTTCAATTTCTCTCCCTATATATAGACCCACACAAAACAAGTGCATACACAATTTCTTAAACTTTTAATTTCGTGTTTAATAAATCTTTAACATATTTGACGACATTCTTTAAAATATAGAATCCAAGAACTTTTAAGATATTGTCAAATTAATAGTTTATCTAATGAATGACCAAAAATTGAAAGATTATGAAATTTATTAGGTACATTCTATTCTATTATACCTTTTTTTCAAAGTTAAAGATAATTAATTATTTGAAGTGGTTAACTCTTAGTTTTAGGACTTGATTTATGGGAAGCAAGCAACAGTATTCTTTAGTTCAAAACTTAATTATGAAGATTGAGGTTCAACCATGAATAAATGATCATAAAAATATTAATTGATGTCTTTATGTATTAAATCATGTTGGAATACAGAGGATAGCAACATGAAATCAAACACGATTCTTCCCTACCATGCATATTCTTTTACACCTTCTCCCACTACTTAGCATTATTTTATTAATTATTCTTTCATTAGTCTCATACACTTTATTATTTCTCAAAAACAAATCACTCACTTTATTAATGTCACCCATTAGTGTCTTTTTGTTAATCATCGCAACATCTTTTCTTTTATTTTCCTTCTCTTCTAATTAAATAACCCCCAACATCAATTTATATAAATCTTTTATTGGATATATCAATTTAATTAAATTGTATAAGGCATTGTCATTTCCTAGTCATCATAAAATGAATCACAATTCAAATACACCTCATCAATTGATCATCGACAGATTCAAATTTAACTTAATTGAATTTTAATTATTTTATTTTATTAATGTACCAAATTAGTCTTGTTCAACAAAAAGTTTGACCCTCCACTCTTGAAATGGAGGGAGATGTCATATTGTTAGTTATATTTTGATAATCTATATTATGAAAAACTGGATGTTAATCACACTTTATAATTGGATTAAAGCAAAAGAATTAGCAAAATCCAACAAGTTGTTGAAGGTGGATTTTCTGCACAAAGCATTATCAAATGGGTCCATCCATCGTCACCATAATATAGCATTTATGGGTGCAACCCTTAATCCCTTTTTCATTATGATGTGAGGTTTAACATTATTTATTTAGCAAATGAAAATTATAATGGACAATAAAATTTGAAACATTTTTACATATAGGTTAAAAATCTTATTCGGAAAATTTTCTTTGGTTTGTAATGATTTTAATTTGTTGATTTACTTTAAAATTTACGATGATTTAGTCTTTGACGTGAAAATTAGTATTATGACATTTTTTCATAGATAAATTGATAAATTATTTAAGAGACTTAAAACTTTTACAAAAATATTATGCACATCTACATCACAAAAACAATAAAATTGACATTTAATTTTGATTTTTGTAACTAAATTGTTATAAATATAAAAATTTAAGAACATAATTGTTATATTTTAAAGTTTAGAGGATCGATTCATAGAAAATTGAAGTTATAGGAATAGAATGGCTACAAATCAAAGTCCTAAGATCAAAGGGTTACTTATTCATACAGGTTTAGATCAATTTTTTTTTTATCTTACAAATATATAAGAAAAAATAAGTTGTCAATATGATAGTTTCTCAATAAATTTATTTTTTGTTCTATTGTATAATCATTTTTATGCAACTATAATTTTAGACGTGTCTATCATTCTCCATTGATAATCAATTGTTAGGTTAATTAATGGATCACTTTTATGTAATTTATTGGTTTTTAGATATCTATTAGGATTATATATATACTCTTGAGTTTTCTCAAATCTTGTGCTAAGTTTGGCTGTTATTTTGAATCATATTGCTATTTATATGCAAGAAAGACTCAAAACAATAATTGAGCAAAGGGAGTAGATATTAGAGGAGTGTACGTAGAAGAGAAAAAAAAAATTTACTTTTTAATTGGTTTATGAATTTTCAGGATTAGAAGCACTTTGCCCTGAGTTTTTAGTATGGACCCTTTTAATCTACTAATTTTTAATTGGATTAATTAAAGAATCGTTAAATTATTAAGTACAAATAGAAAGCTAACTTAACTATTTACTTGTATTTCTGGCTTAATGATTATTCCAGAATTAATCTTGACTGCACTTTTAGTTAAAGTAATATATTATGTACCTTTTATTTGGCATCTGTCTTTATACAACCTTACACAATATACTCTCTCTTTATACAACCTTACACAATATATTTTGAGAAGATATCTTGTTCAATTATAATGTTCGAACTCCTTTCATTTATTGTAGGTTCTTTCATTGATTGTATGTCGCATTAATATGTTAATATAAATATAGTTAGTTACATATCATGAACTTTACTAATGTTTATAAAAGTAAATTTATAGTCTCAAGAATATACTAGATAAAGGAAGTGTTAGAAGTTTTTTTTCCCTAATTCAAGGGAATGATGATGAGATATAAGACATGGATCAAAGTAAAATCATGTGTGTTGATAGAAAATTGTTGTTCTTGTAGGTGGTTTGAGCCAAATCTTTTAAGATTATATATGTTGGTAATAGGAATTTTTGAAAAATTATTTCATAATCCTTGACACAAACTTAATTGAGATATCTCTTCGTTGAAGCTGGAGCACTAATAAAAGAGAGAATCTTTAAAGATAGCATTTATGGAAAATAGAAGCACTTGGAAAGTTTTCGTTTTAGGTGGTTAAATGCTTGGAAACCTCAAATTTCTTAACTTTCATCCACTTCTCCTTAAGGAAAGGGTTATTAAAAATCAAAAGAAGGTTAATATTGTGGGGGTCCTACTTTTCTTTCTTTTACTTTATTTATTTATGTTTGTTGGATTGGATTATGCTATATTTCTGGGTGTTGTTTGTTTGGATTGGTCCTACTTTTCGCGTTGCTATTGGGCCGAGTCTTTTATGTGATTTTGGTTTAGCTTTTTGGGTGCACAATAACTGACTGTAATTTGAAGAAGAAACATTTACACAAAAAGATTGTTTTGCTCTAAAAAAAAAAAAAAAAAAAATTCACTAATGTCTTCAAATAAAATTTTATTATTTTGACTAGGATCGGCTAGAATTTAGTATATTTGTACAACAATCATAAACTTATCCTAATTATTAGTTATAAATTATTTTTATATTAAATACAAAATATTTCTTTATTTACGTTATATTAAATTTATTATATAATTTATTACTCCCTTATTTGTGCTAATAATTAAAATAAATTTTAATCATATTCAATATTACCTTATCATTTATGGTAGATTTGCAATTATTACCAAATAAAATCTCTTCTAATATGAAAATACTTTATTTATTAAATTTAACATATAATAAATCATCAATATTATTTTCATCGTCATGTAAAACATCATCAATTTTCATCTGGCGCCGGAAGAAGAAATGAAAAAGAATCAGCAAGCTTCAATGTTATCACCATCATCGACATCGAGGGGACAAAAAAGGATGTAAATGTGGAAACCATCACGTAAACCAAAATCAACGAGTGAGATTCCATCATCGTCCTAGAAGATAAGACGTTCGTGATCATGGTCGGGAATGAAGACCAAACGGTGAGAAGAGAGGTTGTGTTGGAATAATAATAAGAAGAATTGTTATATGTTTTAAAATTAATTAAGATTGAATAATAATAAGAATTAGAAATATTTTAAAAAACCACCCACTTTAGAGATAATTTTAAACAAATATCTCAAAATTTCATCTAATTTTTTCACATTTCCGTTCCCACGTTTTATATTTTTCATATACCTACATAATATTTTTCGTAATATACTATATATTTTTACATATACTCTAATTTGTTGACTGGAAACTACATAATATACTATATATTTTTTATATACCCTACAAATTTTTCGAAACATGAATTACATAATATGCTATATACTTTTCATATACCCTAAAATATTTTCAAAACATGAATTACGTAATATACTATATAATTTTCATGTACTCTAACAAATTTTATATATAACCCTAAATCCTTATTTACTGGAAAAATTTGAAGAAGATGAACAAAATAAGAAATAATGGACGAAGAGAGAGATCAAACGAAGTGAAGAATTTTTGAACAAAATTACCTAAAGAAAATTAATTATGGAGTAATTTTGATTATCATATTACCATAATAGAATTAATTACATACTATATTTACGTATGATATTTAATAAATGCAAATTTTGGTCCACTTTTGTTATTTCTTTTTCTAAAATTTTTAAATATATTATTAATAATAAAGATGAGTAGTTTGATGTCTTGGAGTCTAGATTTATATAAAATTGAAGCTCATGGGACATTTATGAAAAATTTGACAATACTAAATCAAACTTGTAATAGAGAGGCTATAGTTGTTAAAACACTACTGAAGAAACTAAAGTTGTCATCCAACGTCGATGAATTCACTCTAATAATACTCCCTTTTAATAACTTCTCATGATGTTATCATATAAAATTTGTAATTAAAAATTAGAGAAAGGAAAGGGCCGCGGGAGCGGAAAAAAATTTAGGGCAATCTATTATATTCGTCTTCCTCTCTCTCATTTGTTTTTCCTCTTCTTCCACCCTTCTTCTCCAATCTCCCCAATTTCTTATACTCTTCCACCTCTCTCTCGTGTGTTTTTTCCGATCCCATTGACTCTACTTCTGCACTGCCTCTCTGATTTCTTCCATCTCCACCGTCTGAACTTTGTTTTTTTTTTCTCTCTAGTTGTCAACAATGGCAACCTCAACGCTATCGTCGACATCAACGACATCAAAGAGCTGGATCAGGAATCTTTCTTCATTTTCATCTCGTCTCTATTGCTTACTTGTCATACTTTAAATCTCGTTTGAATTTCTTATATTCTTGATAAAACGAATTGTAAACTCTGAATTTTGCATAGCTTAACAGTTGGTGGTTATTTTGTTGAAAATTAAACATGTTTTAAATAAATAAGTTATATGTGAGTTAATTTATGTAAGTTAGAGAAGGATGTGGGTTAAAAATGTTAGAGTTAATTTAGTAAGAGTTTCACCTTAGTTAAATGTAGGATTTAATTTGTTCTATTTAATTGTGATATGAGTTATTCTTATGACAATCCTATAAATAGGATTGAAATGTTGTAATCTAAATCATCCAAGTGTGAGTTGAATACATACAACAAGTCTTTCAAAAAGGTTTTTGTTTTCTATCAAATATTCTATTTGGTGATTATTTATTTGGGGTGTTCATCAAACGCTTCCAACAAAGTGGTATCAGACCTTGATTTTGGAGTAAAAAAATTGGTTTTGCAAATGGCAAACAACAATTTAGTTCCCTTCCAAGTACCTCGACTTACGAAAGAAAATTATAGTAGTTGGTGTATTCGAATGAAAGCTCTACTTGGTTCACAAGATGTGTGGGACATTGTTAGTAATGGTTATGAAGAACCAGAAAGTGATGCAGCTTTGAATCAAGCTCAACGAGAAGCTTTACAAAATACAAGAAAAAAAGATCAAAAGGCTCTCACCATCATTCATCAAGCCATTGATGATAACAATTTTGAGAAAATTTCTGGAGCAACTACTGCATATCAAGAATAGCAAATTTTGGAGAATACGTATAAAGGAGTAGATCGAGTCAAGAAGGTTCGCCTTCAAAAATTGAGAGGTGATTATGAATCACTACATATGAAGGAGTCTGAATCAGTTTCAGATTATACTTCAAGATTGCTAGCAGTAGTAAATGAAATGAAAAGATTTGGTGAGACAATAAGCGATGAGCAAGTAGTAGAAAAGATACTTCGCTCATTAGATGAAAAATTTAATTTCATCGTTGTAGCTATTGAAGAATCAAAGGATTTGAGTACAATGTCCATTGATCAACTTAGGGGTTCTTTACAAGCCCATGAAGAGAAGCTTCTTAAGAAGAACAAGCAGATGACTGAGCAACTTTTTCAGTCAAAGTTGAAATTAAAAGACAAGGAAGGCAGCCTAGAAAAAGGAAATCGAGGTCGAGGACGTGGTGGTAATCGTGGACGTGGTGATTTCAAAGATCGAGGTCAAGGAAGCTACGGTCAAAGAAAATTTGATGAGAGTAATTCAAACTCAAATTCATCAAGAGGTAGAGGAAGACAACATTATTCGAGGTCAAGTTGGGAAAGATCAAATAATGACAGGAGATATGACAAAAGACAGGTTGAATGTTATAATTATCATAAATTCGGCCATTATTCTTGGGAATGCAGAAATAAAGTTGAAGAAAATGCAAATTATGCTGAGAAAGATGAAGAAAGCGGTGATTCCTCATTGTTTCTAGAATGCAAGGGTGCGGAAACATGTGAAAACAGTGCATGGTATCTCGATAGTGGTGCAAGCAATCACATGTGTGGAAGTAAATCAATGTTCATTGAACTTGATGAATCTGTTGGTGGCGATATCGTATTTGGTGATGCCACAAAAATTCCAGTTAAAGGAAAAGGTAAGATTTTGATCAATTTGAAGAATGAGAAGCATGAGTTTATCTCTAATGTTTATTATGTGCCTAATATGAAGAACAACATTTTGAGTTTGGGGCAACTCTTAGAGAAAGGCTATAATATTTTGATGAAGGATTGTAGTCTTTTGATAAGAGATAATCATGACAAAATTATTGCTAAAGTGCAAATGACGAAAAATAGAATGTTTTTATTAAACATTCAAACTGATGTTGCTCAATGTTTAAAGTCATGTTTGAAAGATCC
Organism: Cucumis melo; assembly: GCF_025177605.1. Lineage (NCBI taxonomy): Eukaryota > Viridiplantae > Streptophyta > Magnoliopsida > Cucurbitales > Cucurbitaceae > Cucumis > Cucumis melo. The sequence continues at coordinate 5,943,559 of NC_066865.1, forward strand.
CAATTGGATTTGGCACTTGAGATTTGGGCATTTGAACTTTGATGGCTTAAGATTATTAGCCAGGAAGAACATGGTGAAAGGGTTGCCATATGTCAAACTTCCAGATCAACTTTGTGAAGGTTGTCTTCATGGCAAACAATCAAGGAAGAGTTTTCCACAAGAATCATTTTCGAGAGCAAGGAGACCACTGGAGTTAGTTCACACTGATCTTTGTGGACCGATCAAACCAAGTTCTTTTGGTAAGAATAATTATTTCTTATTATTTATTGATGATTTCACTCGAAAAACTTGGGTTTACTTTGTCAAAGAGAAATCAGAAGTATTTGACATGTTCAAGAGATTTAAAGCTCTTGTTGAAAAAGAAAGTGGTTATTACATTAAAGCTTTGAGATCAGACAGGGGAGGTGAATTCACTTCAAATGAATTCAAAACTTTTTGCGCAGAAAATGGAATCCGTCGCCCTATGACAGTTCCATTTACTCCTCAACAAAATGGTATTGTTGAAAGGAAGAACCGAACAATACTTAACATGGCTCGAAGCATGTTGAAGTGCAAGAAGATGCCAAAAGAATTTTGGGCACAAGCTGTTGAGTGTGCAGTGTACTTGCCAAATCGTTCCCCTACTAGAAGCTTATGGAACAAAACTCCTCAACAAGCATGGACAGGAAGAAAACCATCCATTGGTCATTTGAGAGTATTCGGATGCATGGCTTATGCGCATATACCTGATCAAAAGCGTAGTAAGCTTGATGATAAAAGTGAGAAATATGTGTTTGTTGGCTATGATGCAAGCTCAAAAGGCTACAAGCTTTATAATCCTGTTACAAAGAAGACGATTGTAAGCAAAGATGTTGTGTTTGATGAAGAAGCATCATGGAATTGGAATGACGAACCAGAAGATTACAATTTTGTGTTTTTTCCCGACGATCGTGATGAGCCTAGTGATATTGCTTCTCCACCAACATCGCCAATCACTCCACAACAAAGCACATCTTCATCATCTGCAAGTTCAAGTGAAGGGCCTCGTGGCATGAGAAGCTTACAAGACATATATGATGAAACTGAAGAGTTAAGTCAAAGTTTTAATAACCTTACTCTTTTTTGTCTATTTGCTGACAGTGAACCTTTGAATTTTGAAGAAGCTTCGCAAAATGACAAATGGAAGATTGCTATGGATGAAGAGATAAAAGCCATAAAAAAGAATGATACGTGGGAACTTTCTACTCTTCCAAATGGAAAGAAAGCAGTAGGTGTCAAGTGGGTGTTCAAGATAAAAAGAAATGAAAAGGGAGAAGTGGAGAGATACAAAGCAAGATTAGTTGCAAAAGGATATTCTCAAAGAAAAGGCATTGATTATGATGAAGTATTTGCTCCCGTTGCTCGTTTGGAAACCATAAGGTTGTTAATTGCTCTTGCTGCACAAAATAATTGGAAGATCTTTCAGATGGATGTCAAATCGACAATTTTGAATGGATATCTAGAAGAAGAAGTCTACTTGGAACAACCTCCTGGTTATTCTGTGAAAGGCCAAGAGGATAAAGTTCTAAAATTGAAGACGGCATTATACGGATTGAAACAAGCACCAAGAATGTGGAATAGCAGAATCAACAAATATTTCCTTGATAATGGGTATTTGAGGTGTCCTTATGAACATTCTCTTTATATTAAGGTTAATGGTCATGGAGATATTTTGGTAGTTTGTTTGTACGTGGATGACTTAATTTTTACAGGAAATTGTGCAAGTATGTTTGAAGATCTCAAGAAGGCGATGACCCAAGAATTTGAAATGACAGATATAGGGCTAATGTCATATTATCTTGGCATTGAAGTGAAGCAGTCAGAGGAAGGAATTTTCATCTCTCAAGAACGATATACTAGAGAAATTCTAGAGAAGTTCAATATGATGAATTCTAAGCCTGTCGCAACTCCGATTGAAACTGGGACCAAACTGTCCAAACATGAAGAAGGAGATGATGTTGATCCTTCATATTTCAAACGTTTGGTTGGGAGTTTGAGATATTTGACTTGCACACGACCAGATATTCTTTTCAGCGTTGGATTGGTGAGTCGATTTATGGAATCTCCTACAACTACTCATTTGAAAGTGGCAAAGAGAATTCTTCGTTACCTCAGAGGTACGCTTGACTATGGGTTGTTTTATTCTTCATCTAAAGAATTCAAGCTTGAAGGCTATTGTGATAGTGACTGGGCTGGAGATACTAATGATCGAAAGAGCACTAGTGGATATGTTTTCTTCATTGGCAATACTGCATTTACATGGAGTTCTAAGAAGCAACCTATTGTGACATTATCCACTTGTGAGGCAGAATACGTTGCTGCAGCTTCATGTGTTTGTCATGCAGTTTGGTTAAGAAATTTGTTAAAGACAGTTGGAATTTTGCAAGAAGATCCAACTGTGATTCATATAGACAATAAGTCAATAATTGCTTTAGCAAAGAATCCTGTGTTCCATGATCGTAGCAAACACATTGATACAAGATTTCACTTCATCAGAGATTGCATTTCAAGGAAGGAAGTTCAAGTTGAATATGTGAAGACTGAAGATCAAATTGCATATATTTTTACGAAGCCACTCAAAGTTAATGTGTTTAACAACTTAAGAACTTTGCTTGGAGTTTTTCAAAACAAAAAAACATGTTTAAGGGAGGATGTTGAAAATTAAACATGTTTTAAATAAATAAGTTATATGTGAGTTAATTTATGTAAGTTAGAGAAGGATGTGAGTTAAAAATGTTAGAGTTAATTTAGTAAGAGTTTCACCTTAGTTAAATGTAGGATTTAATTTGTTGTATTTAATTGTGATATGAGTTATTCTGATGACAATCCTATAAATAGGATTGAAATGTTGTAATCTAAATCATCCAAGTGTGAGTTGAATACACACAACAAGTCTTTCAAAAAGGTTTTTGTTTTCTATCAAATATTCTATTTGGTGATTATTTATTTGGGGTGTTCATCAAACGCTTCCAACATATTTAACTCGATTTCACTGTTGTAGATTGGGGTTTATATCACGTCCTCTATTTAGGAGTAGTTTATGTGTTGAGTTTTGTGAATTTAAACTATTATTCGAGGACACACCAGGAAGAGAGTGTTGAAGCATGGGATGAAAAAGATTGAATAGCTTAAGTTTGTGCCGTTTCTTTTTTCTATTTGAATCTTCGGTTCAATGCTTTACATCGTTCAAGTACTTCCACTTCTTGTGAATTAAGGGCTCTTCTGTAGAAAGGAAGGATTATGGTTTAAGGACCTCAATTGAATTAATATGTAGCATTTTCCATAAGTTTGAGATTTTCCATTATCCTTAAATAAATTAAGAAAATGGAGCAAGAAACTACCTAATGTGTGTGTTTGCTTTGAGATCAATATGCTTATGTTATCTAGAAATAAAATTTGGAGAAAATAAGGAAATGAACTGACCGTGAATTTCTTGCTTTCATTTTACTCCATGCTTCATCGGATATTAGGATAAATTTTAGAAATATAGTTTTTTTTAAAAAAATTATTGACAAAAATAGAGTAAGCTGAGAAGAAATGGTAAATATAGAGTAGTTAGGTAAACTATTGTAAAAATTAGGATAATTTTGGATTTATTGAAGGAAGTCGTGTATGGGGTATTGTTGGAAATCAAATATTTTAGAATTGGAAAATTAATTTCAAAATGAAATTGTTGTCTTTATGATAAAACGATTTCTACTTCTTCCATCGAACATTTGATTTTATATATATTGATGACTTTGTTTTAAAAAAAAATAGAGATGTTGATCAATTGAAAAGAGTTCTCAGTGAAGGATTGAATGAGAAATTTGAAGTTTTCTGGAAAAAAAAATCATATTCTCAGTTTCTCTAAAAAACTCATAAAATTGATCACCAAATTGATTCCACGATCACGTTCTAAAGCCAGAGAATAGTAGCGAAGACTCTTGTTGTCATCTATAACTTGGAATCAACGAAAACCATCAAGAAATGAAGGAGACTTTAAATTCTAAGGTATATGTTCTTGAAGTTAAGGTTTTTCTCAATTTCAATTTCATGTTAGTCAGATGAAATTAGAGTATTTTTATATCTATTCTCTTCTGCTACCATGCTCGTATTTCTATCAACGACATGACCACTTTCCTTCTTATTTTCCAAAAACTTTTAACACACTTTGAGGCACAACTGAAAATCACAACTGCAAAACTCGCAATCGTATAACTCAATCAATTAACAAGCAAATCTCAAATTAGAACTATCCATAAAAACCAAACACGTCAAACTTCTAACCATCATTATGACATATAATTCCAAAGGAATGAAGTAATTAGATTTTTTTAAGGAGACAAGTAATCAAAAGCGTGAGGAGATTACGAACAAGTAAGATAATGGAAAAGGAAAGGAACACACATATGAGAAGAAACAAAGAGTTTGAAGGAGAAAAAAGAAAGATACGTTAAGTTTCTTAAAATTTTAAGAACATTTCTAAAAGGTATTATAGAACTAGAATCCTTAAGGGTGCAATTTGTTTAATTTTCTTTTACTAACAATTTGAGTAAGGATCAATATGTGAAAAAGCCCTTCGGGCACGCTTAAATACTAACACGGCATATATACCAAATACCAAATAAGAATGAGGGAGAATAATCCATTACTTGACACATTCCTAATAAGTTAAAACCCTATCGTTGTGTGGAAATATACAACAATGTTAGAGTTAACGAATCTTACTTGAATACAATAATTTGAGTACAATGGATCTACAACGAATCTGAGAAAGAACACAAATATATCGGGCATTAAGCGCAACAGACCTGCCTAAGAGCATAATAGATCTGGACACCAAATGAAACGCGACGACTGGGCACCAAAGAAACGATCTGGGATGAGAGAGAAGCAAGTGATTAAAGTGAGGGGATACCTAATTTTACAAAAATAAAAAATAAATAAAATTAAGGGTAGCTTTATTGTGGGTTTTAAACCGATATTAATCCTTCTTCTTTCATGTCGATTTAAAAACCAACATTAAACATCCACATTTTAAAAACATACATTAAACATTTGTTTCCATTTTTTCAACTGACATCAAAGGTCATATTTCTTCTGGTGCGAGTTGTAATTTCGTACATCAATATATGAATTTGTAATGTATTGCCGTTAAAGAAACAATCAAGAAGGGAAATTTTGCATTGTTTAATTTTGTAAATATGAAGATGAACTGAAATTTGAAGGAAATATACAAGTAAATGCTCCACATATGCTAACTTTTGTTACAATTTACAAAATGAATATTCCATCGATCCGAGTTAATTATCTCTAATATTAATATTTCTTTCTTTATGTTAAAATTCACAAAAAAATTAATAGTTTTAAATTTTTAAATCCAACATATTTTTTGACATCTCTCGTTAAAATAATTGTTTTAATTGTGTAAGTTCAAAATTATGTTAAAATTGACAAATAACTAATATTTTAAATATTGGAAATTTAAATAATTGTGGTTCAATTTACCTTTTTTTTTTTTTTTTCATTTTCATTCTCCCACATTTTCTTTTCGCTCCTTTTCATTTCCCCCTTTGTTTTTCATTTTCCCTTTCTACAAAAGTTACCCTCCCTCACATTTTCTATCCACATTCTATTTTCCCCTCTTTTCATTTTCGATGTTTTTTATTTTTCATCTTCCTAAAAGAATTACCCTTACTCTCACTCTCTCTCTCACTCTCATCCATGATACCCACACTCTCACCACAACCACAATTGACTCGGTGCAACTTCTCCTCCACGTGGGTCTTCCTCTCCCACCCCTACAAATAATAGAACAACGTTGAACAAAACTCATAACCTACAACATCGAACAGAACACTTCAAACTCATTGCCGACGCATTCGAAAAGCTAGAGAACAACACGTGTCCATTGTTACAACAATTAAAATGTTGAAAAACGAAGTGTTTTACGCGAATGAAACTCTGGTGCACAAGCACTTATGGATAAATACAGAACCCACTCATTTTCAAGTATTATTTGTGAAATTTCCATCAATTAGTCCACATTTAACCTCAATTTACATACTCACGCAACTTATGGGGATTTAACGTCTTGCATTACAGTATGAAATAGCTTAAAAAAACGCATTAGCAACTATTGGAGGTTTGGATGTTCCACTCCTTGTTTGCTTTATTACTGGCAAGTTATTTGTATATGTTTAGTTTATTGGTAATGAAACAAGCAATTCTGTTTTAATTACTATATTTGTAACATACTACAACTTCATTATTTGTTTGGTGCAAAAATTAGATCATTAAATAATATGAATCAAAATAAAGATTATATCCATCATTAGAGTTCTTTATATACGTGATGAATATCATTAGTTGTAGTTGTATGACATAACCATTATGTCATTGAACATAATCTAATTTTATACATAAATGTCAATTTATGCATTTCAATGATGCAATGATAATATCAGCATTAGGAATTTATTGACGTTGTAAGCGTGTCGCAATTGTTAGTTTGGTGACGTTTTCTGTGTTAAGTTAACTGTTTAATTGACAGAAAAAATTAACGTTTTGTCAAAAAAAAATACTATGATGTAAATTAAGTATTTTTAAATAAGTAATGTTGATTATTGAAAACCAATGTCATCTATAGTCATCTATAGGCTTATGTTATGGTGGATTAGAGGACTTAAAAAGGAGTTATGGAATCTAGTAACGACATAGTTTTAGAGTCATAAAAATCAATTTTTTTTTGTAGTGTTTAGATAAATTCAACCATAGGTTAAGCATGTTTATGCATTTTTATATACTATAATTGTTATAATGTATGGTATTGATGTATGATAATTAATTTCATGAGTTATTTAATGTATGTTGATATATTAAATATTTGAAATTGGATAAGTACGCGTGAAATGACTTAGTTAAATATAAATTATTATATCTAAATTAACGTCTAGTATATTTTCATGAATTTTTTCCTTAATGCAAGTGTTATATATATTAATTAATTAAAATGAAAATTAATTTGCACTAACCTATTACATTTATAGTTTAATAAAATGGTTATATTAAAGTTATCCTTTGCATGTAATATGGTTATTATTTAATTATAATTTGTTTTTAATTAATTAAATTATAGTATGCATGTTTACAAATTTAATTAATTAATTTTCTAATAATTATAAAATTTGATAATTAGAAACTGTCAATATATAATAAAGAGTTGCATGCAAATATAAGATTTCAGAGTAATTTGTTTAAAATTAAATAGACCTAAGATCACATTAATTCTAATATGATTAGGAATTATAATTGTCTTATTTTAGTGTAATGAAACTAAATAGGACAAATATGATTTAAGGTTATAAAGGAACTCCACCAATAAAGTTGTATCTAAGGCTGGGAGTACTTAAATTGATGGTTTACGAAACACCTTCTATTTAGGAACTAACTCAGAACCGGTGTTGAATTAATCTTATTCCTATTAGCATAAGATGTTACTAGGTAAATTAAATGGTTTAATACATCTAGAAACTTTAGAGTAAAGTTTAATTATAAGAGTTATACTAGGAATAAACTTATATTCATTTAGCCAAAATAATGAATCTAACTAAGTACAACAAACCCAAATTAATAGAACACTTTAGTGGGAGAAAATGGTATATATAATATACCAATTTTTAGCTCTCACGTCCATAACAGTTCACATGTGAGATCCATATTCGGCTTCGTGTCGCCTTGGGCACAACCTCCCTTTGGAAAGTGTTTGTATGGATCAATAACAAGATGAATTGGAAAAATGTTCATAGTAAGTGGGAGAAGGACGCGTGTTAACGTATCATATGATCTCCTTCATTAGGTTGCATCATGAGATTTCTATGATCCGTCTGCATGTCATTCTGGAGAAACCAACCTTTTAAGGGGCATGATCATAGAAGTTGGAACGATGCAAACTCTAGAAATGGATACGGTTTCTTAGATTAATATTCAATGATTGTTCTTCTTAACGGTAGCCTGTTGAAGTGCCTCTAGGATCTGATAATGGTAGGGTCACACTTATGGGATGAGTTAAGTTAGTTAATGAATCCTTGACTGAAAAACGATAGCTAAGAACTATAGGAATAAGACTTATTCTAGTATTACTAATTAGCCGAGATTGCTGCAATTCAGGAGAGAAGTAGTTGATCACTCTTCAGTACATGTTGCTCTAAACTTCTAAAGTATTGTTGCAAATTAAAAAATAAATAATTTGTTTGATTAGGGTTGTTTGATTGTTTGTTTTTGTTGAATTGATTAGATATTTTGTGTAATGGGTTAAGACAAAGATAACTAATATGGTCAATTGTTTGTTGTTTATTTCATCATGTTTTCCTCAATTATAGAACTTTTAAGAATGAAATCGAAGAAAATTATGGGACATAGAAGTCAAACTTGAATATGATTTTGGTTATTGATGATATATGTTCGTTTTAATAGAGGAATGTCCTCCTTTCCTTTCTTGAATTGCATCCCAGACTGTCCGAGATGCATACAATCACTAGACAAAGGCCAATCAAAGGCAAATGACAAGGTTTAAGTCTACATCTTGGCAAGTATGTTTGACAGACTAAGCAAGAAGCACATGGCCATGGTCACTACGCATTAGATTATGGACTCCCTCTAGAAAATGTTTGGACTACCATCCATTCAGATCTCGGGCAAGGCTATTAAACACATTTATAATGCTCGTATGAAGGAGAGTCAATCTATTAGAGAACATGTTCTCGACCTGATGATCCACTTCAATGTGGCAAAAATGAACGGGTTGATCATTGACGAGCAAGGTCAAGTGTCCTTTATCTTGGAGTTCTCTTCGAAGTGCTTCCTTTAATTACGTAGCAATGAGGTTATGAAAAAATATAGTAGAACATGACAATTCTCCTTAATGAATTGAAGACTTTTCAATCTCTTATGAAAAATAAGAGACATAAAGAGTACGAGGCAAACTTTGTCCATTCCACGAGGGTTCAGAAGTGTTCATCCTTTGAAGCCAAGTATGCACTTTCATCTTTTAAGACTAAAAGAATTTAGAAGTATAAAGGAGGAAAGGGGAAGGGTCCTACTATTGTTACTATAGCGACCAAAGGAAAGACTCACATAACCGACAACAGAAAGTGCTTCCACTACTATGTGAATAGATATTGGAAGAGAAATTGTTCCAAATACCTTACGATTTACTTGTTTTATAAACTTGTTTAGTGGAAGATGACCTATAAGGCCTAGATCCAAAAATAGGAGTCCTATTGTGTTGATGGCTTGTGCAAGGAGAAGTGAATCAGGAAACTTTTCAAGTGCTGTGGATGGAGTGAACATCACAACAGTCTAAATGCAGGATGCTGGCGAGAGTGAATCCAGTAGTCATGGTGAAGGGAACGATTCACATTCTTTGTGGAAAGAAATAAGTAGCTGATGTGTGATTTGTGTTATTTATAAAATAAGGTAATGTGAGCTTGTATTCGCGAACTGAAAATGAGTTTATGTGATTGTATTGTATTCCCCAAAGGTATTTCTAAAAGCTTCAGTCACTAAGTATTTGACTTATGTGTTAAGTTTTTCCTTCCCCGAGTGTTCAGGCATTGAGGCTAAGTAAGAAAGATAGGATGAGTTGCTTCGCGTGGAAGCTAAGCGAGCAAGTAGTGTTCCTTTTGTATTTTATTATAGTAAGGGAGGAATTATACTATAAAACACCTTGAATGTTGAGGTATGCATTAGAGTTATGTGAAGGATGGGATAGACGTTCAGGATTTAAGTTTTACCTCTGTACTAAGTCAAAGAGAAATGTAAATGTAAAGCATTGGTCTAAGTAATAAAAGATGTGTTTATTTTTCTCCTTTATATTGTTATGTATTTTTTTGTTAAAGAAAAGTCAAGCAAGTTTATGTGTTGGTTGCTTAAGTTGTTTAATTATGCTTCGTTGAGTTGAGAAAGTATATGGAGTTCAAAAGTTGGAGGTATGGGTTGAGACTGAAAGAGAAATTGTTCCGCTTACTAAGTGTTTAGCATTTATTTGTCACGTGGTGTGATAGGCTTTGAGTCTTTAGGCGGCACGCCTCCATCTGTCGCATGAAGTGACTTTTGGGGCGGGGCATGACATGACCAAAATGCCTAAATACTTGATTCAGGAGCCACTGACCATGTTTATTCTTCTTTATAGGAAACTAGTTCCTTCCATAGTAGCTCGAGGAGGGTGAAATGACACTCAAGGTTGAAATGGAAGACATCATTTTAGCTTGTGCAATGATAAATATGAAATTTTTGTTTAGAAATAGATACTTAATCTTAAAAAATTTGTATATATAGTTCTTAAGATTAAAAGGATTCTTGTATCTATTTCTTGCCTTCTTGAACAATTATATTCCATTTCTTTTACTATCAATGAAGCGCTCATTTTTAAGAATAGTCTACATATCTGTTTAACAAAGTTGGAAAATAACTTATGCGTATTAAGACCTAATGAAGTAAAAGCAATTCTAAATCATGAGATGTTCAAAAATTTCTCATGCTCAAAATAAAAGGAAAAGAATATCTCCTAATAACATTACCTATCTTTGGCATTTAAGATTAGGTCATATTAATGTCGATCAAATCGGGGGTGGTAAGGAATGGACTTCTAAGTGAGTTAGAAAATGATTCATTACCTCCATGTAAATCTTGTCTTGAAAAAAAAAAGACTAAAAAATATTTTATTAAAAAGGTATATAGAGCTAAATAGTCTCTAGAACTTGTACATTCATACCTCAATGGTCCGATGAATGTAAAAGCACAAAGAGGTTTTGAATACTTCATCTCATTTATATATAGTTTATTCAAAGTATGGTTATTTATATTTAATAGAGCATAAATCTAAAGCTCTTGAAAAGTTTAAGGAGTGTAAGACTAAATTTGAAAATCTATCAAGTAAAAAGATTAAAATACTTCTTGGCCTGTTACCTTTGACTCCACTTAGCCTTACTCCATTTCCATTAGCAGGCTATGACATATTCACAAATTGCAACACTACCTCCTTGATCATTTTGGGCTACTAAGCTAGGGCAATTTTTGATGAAATGTCATGGTTGACCACAATTGTAACACACCTTTAGACGCATAGTCCTTCCTCCAAAGTTTAAGGTAGTTCCACTCGCCTGATTTATTTTTGAAGCTTCTCTTGTCAAAACTAGGGCATTTCCTTTCCCCTAGCTTATGTTTTGACTCTGAAAACCTTCACCATAACTTGTTTTAGATTCAGAAGAAGCACTGAAGGGAGGCTTGAAGCCACCTTTCTGCAGAACACCTGGCACAAAACGCTTAATCTTGCCATGTTCTAATACTTTTGGCCACTTTGACTTCCACCCCTTCTTGCATCTATTGTACGCTCCGCTTCAGCCAAACATCTTTCAACTTTGAGAAGTTTGACCAATCAGAATTGGCCATCACTGGGGCTCATATCTCTGTTCTTAAACCATCCTCAAATCACTTACACTTGTCGACTTCGTCTACAACAAAAGCTAACTCATACTTAGCCAACTCGTTGAATTTCTTGTCATATTTATTTACAGTCATTGAGCCTTGCACTAAGCTCATGAATTCACTCTTCTTAACATCAGAAAATGAATGAGGGTAAAACTTGTTCTGAAATATTCTTTTAAAATTTTCCCATGAAACAGAGCCTACTCCTCATGCTTTTGCCTCATGTAAAGCCCACTGTAGCCACCTAATTTCATCATACATTTATTTTTATTCTTTTAAATATATAGTAATTGTAATTTTGGCTAAGATTTCATTTATTTTTTTAAAAGAAAAAAAAGATGATAAAATCTTTTGTAATAATATAAAATCTTATGTTTTTTTAATCTTTTTATTAAAATGGAAAATGGAGCCATTAATGAGAATATCTATTATTTAAAAAAATATCAAATCATTTTTGACTTATCATTTTAAGAAAAAGATAAATACAAAATATTTTTGATTTATCATTTTAGGAAAAACAAATAAGTCTTATTTTGGGACAAAATCTTTCAATATCATATTTTTACTATTTTAGAAAAAAGAAAATTAATAAAATTACATAATATCTTATTTGATTTTATACTTATTAAATTTTACTCATTTACGGCACACCCCGGGTCTATAAATAGGGACCTTTGTCATTTGAAAAAGGGGAGAAAAAATTGCTTTGGAGAGAATCTCTACGGAGAAAAAATTGTTTTAGAGAAATTCTCTAGGAGAAAAAAAGTGTTTAGAGAGAATCGCTACGAAATTCTTTTTTTTTTTAAGAAACCTATTTCTCTATAAAAAGGTGGGTTGTTAAGTCTTTTTTATTTTATTGTTTTTATTTTATTTTTATTTAATTACTTGTCTTTCTTTACCATAAACCTAATAGTTGGAGGTTGCATTAGGTAGGGATTTAGTCCCAATGATTCGCACCTCATACAACAAGCAATTTCCTTTAGGATTGATCCTTATTTGTTTTCCGTTATTTCTAGATTCTTGAGGTAAGGGATCAATATCTTTGGGAGTCCGAGATTTGATCTCAAGAGAAAATAATTTTAACCAATGTTTTTTTAAAAAAACTTTAACTGAAGACTTGCATATGATAGAATTTGAGAAATTGTAATAATTTCTCATTCTCTTAAGGTGAGGAATTTTTTCTCAATATAGTCTAATTAATGGGTGTATCACACTTACTTTATGGGATCATTGCTCCAAATATTGGAGTGGTGAGCAATGAAATAAGAAATAGTTCTTTTAAAAAAAATGAATTTTATTCAAGACATTAAATTTGGCCACAATTTTCTAAACGGGTGTTACGGGGTGCTACACCTTCCACGTACACAAATGACCCCGGAGTTCAACTCTAATTTTTTCATAGACCAATTTTATTTTATTTAAAATGATTTACTTTATTTCAATGTCCAATCACACCGTAAAAAAGATTGATGGCGACTATTTTTTTTCGTTTTTAAAATTAAACCCTTCTTAAGGACGTCGGCCACTCCGCGTCGTCTCGGGTTCCTAGCAACACCCACCAATTCTCAATTCTATCTCGCAACAAAAATGTTGCTAACTTCACATTTCTTTCTTCACAAGACTCCATCACCCCAAAACATTTTTCTATTACACTCAGTCACTTCTTTGCATTAGCTGGGTTCACCGTTCCTTCGAACATAGTAGCACCTAAGGCCTTTAATCTTTTGATTCCAAACCTTTCATATGTGTTAGAGGGCATAGGAACAAAGCGATCATCCAACATTTGAGCAATGTGGTCATACACTCTATCTTCCATATCTGGCCCCGTATGCTCATAAGGGTTGTTGAATCCTCCTTCAGACTCTTGCACTATAACAATGCTCCCAGTATCTGGAACTCCAAGTGTTGCTTTCCAACCTTGCCTGGGTCTGCCTCGTTGTGCCCTAACTCCCTAATATGCATCAACACGTTATGTCTTATGATTCTAACATGCGATTACAATATGCATGGTTCTAACTTATATGTTTTTCCAACGATTATATGCTTTGATACCAACTTGTCACACCCCCTTCCGAGACTATCTCATGCAACCTAGAGAAGGTATGACTGCCTAGGCTCTCAATGCCTACCTTGCCGCAAGGTAATGCGCTGGGCACCTAGAAAGTTTAATTACCTTATCTCTTTAATGTGCATCATAGGCTTGGTTAATTTAGCGAAAGACTTCATTCTATGAAACGCTTAAAAAATAACTTATTACTACAATGCCTAATGTTTGAATTGCATGAACTAATTTTACATAAGGCATGCAATGTGTCAAATGACTAACTCATAACACGTTATGCATTTGAAAGCAGAAAATCATTTGAAGGAAAATACTTCAAAACAATATAAGAGTTTTAACAAAGTACTTTAAGTACAAATAACTTACATACAAAATACTCTTCTTGACCAACTAGTCTATTTGCTATTTGATAGAACTGGTCAATGTCACTAACAGTATGTAATGCAACTATGGCACAACAAGCGATCAAATGGCAAATTAAACGCTGAATGTCCTCTACCAGAGAGGGGGAGGGAAGAAAAGAAAACATTTGAAAGATTAGAAAAATGAGTAAGGGTTTTCATTAATACATTTACCTGAACAATAGATTTTTGTGAACACAATGCACAAATCATATACTTGAAACTCATTTCGCAACTGCCAAGCATTTTTTAAGAGTATGTGTTCTAAATCTAAAAACTATTTCATTGCTTCAAGCAATTTTAGAAAACATTAGAAATCCACATTGCTTGGTTTACAAGATTCTCTTTGAAAATTCATCTTTTCCTTATATAAATCATTTCAACATAAATCATATTGCATAAATTCTCAGCATTTCACAAAAGTACCCATCACCTCAGCTAAAATATCACATTTAACATTTTCATTGCCTAGTAGCGGCTGTATAGAGTCATTTCAACACATTCGGCGAACACCATCAATTCCATATACGCATAACGCGTCTTCCAATGCTAGATCATAAAGCAAGCAAATTGCATCTTATAAAAGATCACACAGTAAGCATAAGACCTCTTACACCAAATCACAAAGCAAGTGTAAGATATTATCCATCACATAGGGTACCAAAACATCTCATGAAGTATAAATCATAATCCATTTTCAAAACATATCCATTTACAAATAAAATGGCAATATTAAATAAACATTAATACTCAAGAGTTCAAATATTAGTTGGAAGTCATTTTGGTTTTTAAAACATTTTAAAATCACTTAGAGTTAAATAAGGTTTCCTTCTGGTCTAAGCACCTGACTAAACTCCTCGTCAACCTTGAACGTGAAACTAATCCAAGGAAACCTCCTTAAAGCTTTGTAGTTCGTTTAGCTATTAGCTTAAATTTCATATTAGGCTCGAAAAATTGCCTGGAACTCTCCTACTTATATACTTTTTTTATGAAGATTTCCATGTCAGAATGACTCTGTCCGACAGTAAGTTTCAACGAACTGCACTCTGCCATATAGATCTCACAGTCCAAATTCTGATCATTAGTGGACGACTGGGTCAGAATGCCCACTTACTAAGCACTGCCCTTCAAATGTAATGATCACATTACATACTTCTTTATTAAGGAATCCCTGACCCTTAACTACCAGAACGTATAGGAATTTTTTCAGAACTTGTTTAAAACGCATCAACACGTAAAATCGTGAGAAATACTTCCAGTCTTGATAACTCTTACCGCATGGAGTCTTATCACGTAGCTTAAGAGGCGACCAGGGTCTCACGTTTTGTAATTGTTTACATTTTGCAGAAATTGTTTGAAGTTGGTTTGTACTTGTATATATGTGATTAATTTTGTATATTTTGTTGTTTGTGTATGTGCATAAAGTACTAGATAGGTATTTATGTTACTTTTTTCAGTGTAAATACAAATTTTAGGTTAAAAGTGTTTGGGGGTATACCCTAGTTTATTATATTCATATGTTTATTGTACTCTTATGAGTAATTCTCTCACGATTAAATTCAAGGTTATTTTCTCGCACTGGGAGTTTCAGTCCAAGTGGGAGTTTGTTAGAATTTATGTTCTAAAACTCGTAGTTTATAGTTTAAAGTACATTCTATTCAATAAAATGGTTATTGAGGACTTATTAGTGAAAATAGAATACTATAATCTTAAATCCAATACACTAAGGTCTCAAGGCTATCTAATGCAGACTTGAACTTTATGTAGAGATATACACGTGGATCAAGTTTGAGTATATAGCCCAAACGGTCTATAATATATGAATAAGGTTGGACGCCTTATTATGGAACACTATGGATCCGATCTTCTTTGTAGTTAGTACAAGCGAAGTGATCCTAAATCGTTCATGTAGAGACATGGAAGTGGGGGCTTCCTGTGTAAAGAGTTTATATAAGACTGAAACCATGAAATAATCACTTTTAAGTTATAACACCGTTGGCGTATAAAACAAACTATTTCGATTATGATAACCTAGGTAACTTAATCTTAATCCTCAACTAACTATGAACTTCTGTTCACACGAAATTAGCCTTAGATCTACATAGGTGAGGGTAGCTCATTAGTGTTGGCTCAATAAGTCTTCCATTTAGGGGTAAGATCGAGTGGATAGCTAAGGACATAGAGTGCAAGACGGAATTCACTCTTACCCACTTTAGGGTTAGTAGATAAGTTGTTTCCTTAAGAACTAAATCCAAATCTTGAACAGAGGGCCCCAATCCAAATCCTAGTTGGACCTTGAACAAATGCTTAATAATGGATCAGTGGAACTTAAGGAACAAGATTTAATCTCGGGGGTAAAACGACATTTTGACCCAATTGAGATTACAAACAACTTATGAAGGATTAACTTACTAATTATGATTATATCAGATAGACAAAAATATATCTATAGTAAGGGGAGTGCAACTACGGGACTTTAGTGGAATGATCCGTTAGTTAACGAATGTTGATTAGCTCGGTCTAAATGAATTTAGTTAGTAAATCTCGAATAATTGGAGCCCATGATCCATAGGTCCATTAGGTTCCTTTGCTAGCTCATATGGAATTAACTTAGAATAATATAATAGAATAATTCGAATTGTTCGAATTAGGTAAAGAGAGAGAAATCGACAAATATATGTGATATAGCCATCAATTATCAATTATAGATAGAGCTTTATATATAAGTATTATATAAATATTAAAAATAAGCATACGGATTCATATTCGGAAGCTTGGAATTGATGGAAATGGTCAAAGTTGTAAAAAAGTCAAAATGTTGACTTCTGACCGGC
Source organism: Cucumis melo (assembly GCF_025177605.1). Taxonomy (NCBI): domain Eukaryota; kingdom Viridiplantae; phylum Streptophyta; class Magnoliopsida; order Cucurbitales; family Cucurbitaceae; genus Cucumis; species Cucumis melo. Next base: position 5,960,343 of record NC_066865.1, read on the forward strand.
TTTATATTCAAATGCAATTTGAATTTCGAAACATGAATGTGGATTCATTGATCGGAAAGTCAAAATTAGTCAAGATGGAAAAAATGGTAGAAAGCCAAAATGTTGACTTTTGACTTTAAAAAGTCAAATTTTGACTTTGACTTGAATGGTCAAATAACCATAATGCTTTTTTACTAAAGTTAGTGGAAAAATCCAATATTTTGTTGGATAATCTCACTAACTGTAGCGCCCCAAAAATTAAGATAATTTATTGGGCGTTATTTTGAATCCATTTAATGAGAATTATTTGAGTTATGTGAGAATTGAAATTAATTAAATATTTCTTGAATGAATATTTAATTAATTAAAGGTTTTGGCATGTGGAGTTTGTCGAGTTTTTAGATTAAATGGTAGGTTAAGAGGATTAAGTAAAGTTGTGGATTTTTAGTGTTGTTGAAGTTGAATTTAATTAAATAATTATGGACGTTATTTAATTAAATTGTGGGGTGAAAGTTTGTTGGAGATTTAATAATTATATGTATATGTGGAAATATATATATAATTATTATGTTAAAGGAAAAGATAATTATATTTGTTGAAGTATAATTATTTAAGGAAAAGATAATTATTTTTGGAGAAAGATAAATAATAATTAATTATTGTGGAAGATAATTAATTATTTTCGGAGAAAGATAAATAATAATTAGTTATTGTGGAAGATAATTAATTATTTTTGGAGAAAGATAAATAATAATTAATTATTGTAGAAGATAATTAATTATTTTGGAAGAAAGGTAAATAATAATTAATTATTGTGGATGATAATTAATTATTCTGCAGAAAGATAAATCTTGATTCTGGAGTGGAGTTGCTATGGTTGGGTTAAGATAATTCATGTTGGAAGTTATAAGTGATTTATTGGAAAAGATTTGATTGATTAAATTAATTGAGAATTTAAGTTAATTTGATATTTTGGAGGGAAAAGTTAGTTTTGGTGGACTTGGATTTAATTGAGTATATATATATGGATATATATATTTAATTAATAATTTGGAAAAGTGAAGTTAATTATATTATGGAATATAATTATATTTGTTTGGAAAAGAAGATAATCCATGAGGAGAGATGTTTGATTTGATTGGACGAAAAATATATATATTTATTTAAAAGAGAGAATAATGGTTTAAATAAATATATATGTTTATTGTAGATTTTGGTGAGAGAAAAATAATAATAATAAAGAATCATTATTATTATTATTAATGGTTATAAAAGCCTAAGATTAATGCATTTATTTAGGAAAGATAACGGGAATAAAGATATATGTATATTTTTTTGGTATTATATATATCCTAAAAGGAAAAGGAAAAGGAAAAGGAAATAATAATAATAATAATTATTATTATTGTTATTATGTGAGTCTATAAATAACATTGGAATGCTTAAGATGGAAATAAAGGAAAAAGAAAAAGGTTCTTTATCTTCTTCTCTAAGATAACCCTCTGTTGTCGCCGCCGCCTCATCAGTTGAAGTTAAGATTGGTCTCTTTGGAAGCGTGAGGATCGCCTCATCAGTTGAAGTTAAGATTGGTCTCTTTGGAAGCGTGAGGATTTAAAGTCATGAATTTTTCATCAATGATAAGAGGATTTTCCAACCTCCATTTGAGGAACCTTGGTAAGCCAATGAAATTAAATTAATATTTTATTAATTTAATTTTGGATCTATTTGAGGTTTCTTTAAAGGTTCAATTGGCTAAACTTTTTAAGATTTAAATCTTGGATTTTTTTCCAATCAAGGTTGAATTGGTTTCAACCCTTTTTTTTAGAAAGTTAATTAATTTGGGAGGATTTTTGGATGTTAGCCAATTGCTAATTTCATTTAATTAAGATACTAAGTTTTCCTTTTATGATTAGGATCAAGTTAATTGGAGAATTTTTACTGTCAACTAGGGAGTATCTTGTTTGGCTAAAATCTCTAGGTAAGAGATTCTCCTACTAGACCTTCAAACTGAATTTAAGAGACCGCATGTAGTTATGATTATACTGAGATTATGATGATAGTTGATGTTGATGATGATGACTGAGATTATTATGTTGATGATTGATGATGATAATTGATGTTATGTTAATGACTGATAGATTGATGTTGATGATTGTTAATGCATGATATATTAATCACATGATTAAGGACGTTAAGATTAATACTCATGCCATGTTATGATGTTATGTTATGTTACATGCTATGGATATGGTGTTCTGTTAACTTTGTCTATTAGAGTCGTACCTGCATGGGTGTCCTTCGGGATCACCACCTATTTAGGACTGTATGGTCCGACGGGACGCCAGTCTAGCATGTATATAGATATGATTCGAGTGATTCGACGGGGTCCTCGCATTCCGATTGTCTTAGTGTTACCCCCGGGTTCACTACAGACCAGCATGTCCTAGGTGCTCCCCCGGGACACCGAAGACCAGATTTTCGTTCCTACGGGAGCGCATGTTGCACGTGTTCGGGAACGTGCCAGAGATTGGGTACCATTTTCAGCACTCAAATGGGAAGTTAACAGACACCTAGCGGGACCAGTAGTAGGTCCCTTACTGAGTATATGTTTATACTTACTCTTTCTATGTTTAACATTTCAGGCGAAGGTAAAGGTAGAGGAAAGCTGGCGAGCGACAGAGAAGGATTCGTGACATGCCATATGGGGACTCAGTTTTGCTTCCGCGTTTATGTTTCAGTGTTTTAATATTCCGTTTTTAATGAAAATTTATTCTTCCCTCGTTTCAAAAAAGTGTCTCTTGTCATTGTTTCTTTTTAGTAACGACCTCAGCTTAGTATAAAGAGTTGGGTCGTTACACTAACACTTAGCGGGATAGAGTCACATGAGATGTAAACACATAGTCCACTAAGTTCCACTAATTGTTAGTAGATTGTTAGGTGTTTTGATTTAAGAAACTAATTACATGCAATTTTGGATGTAATTAGTCTATTAAAAGGGTAATTTTCAAATTGAACAAATTTTTTTTCCATTTTTGTAATTTTGAGTTATAAAACAAACTTAAATTTTTTCTCTCTCAAGTGTCAACCCTAAAATTAATCCTCATTTTTCATTTATCTCTTCCTTCATTCCTTAACTTAACGGGTGCCACAACTTGGTTCTAAGTCCGGAGAATAACAGGTCAACTCTAGTGGTGTTCCCGACTTCATGTTTGGAGGAGATTGCAAGAATTGGGAGGCTTCGAAGGTATCACTTCTTTTAACCCTAATTTTGTTTTAATGAGGGTAATTTGCATGTTAATCTCTAAATTAGTTTAGATGCATCTAAAGTAAATTTTGATTATAGGTTGCATAAATGAGAGGTCGTAATAACCTTGATCTTTTTTTTTAAATGGATATAATTCATGGGTAAAAACGTCAACAAAAGTGTATAGTTGATATATATATAAAAAAAACATTAATATTACCTTATGTTGACGTTTGAAAAGAATAAAAAAAACTTTTTTCTTGACAACCAAAACACGTCAATATTACCTTACTTTGACATTCAAACATATTAAGAAAGATTTTTTCTTGGCAGGTTTTCTCATATACTTGATGGGAAAAAAACGTCAAGGTGCTTTTGTTGATGGCAAAAAAAGAACAAAAGAATTTTTTTTGAGACATTTTTCGGTCGCTAAAGTTTTTTTTTTAATGTTCGCATACTTGATGTTTTTTGGCCATCAAAATACACATTATTGACATGCTTTGCCCATAACAAAGGTCGATATTGTAGTAGCATTTTTATTTAAATTCATATCCACTCATACACAATTTATGTGGATTACCCCTTGGTATGCATTAAAAAACTCTTTCTAGAAAATTGAATTGTATAAATAGTCTCTACGTGATTCAACTCTTGAAATACTTTAAAGTTTTATTACTTTATCTACATTGTATGCTTGCACTTACACCTTATGTATACTCATTTTTATCTTTCATACAAGTTTGGTCGATCAATGCACAACTCAATCTTTGTCATCTCAAACAACAGATTGAACATAATAGGATGTTCTTGTCTAGGGGCAACGTAGTGGTTTGGCTTTAGAGGGACTTCATTATTCTTTTCCATTCTTTCTTGTTCCTATTGTAGCTGCCTTCTTTCTCATCTTCTCTGTCGAAATGTTTGCCCAATTTCGAGGTCAAGCTCAAATTTAGGATGTTCTTCCTCAGTCATAAACTTGTTTGCATGTTGTTTGGACAAACAAACAATTCAACAGACATTGAACTTAACTCACAGGTTAAATAAAAAAAACTAAACAAATAGATTCTCTGACAACGGTGCAAAAAATATGTTTGTTTATGTGCATATGTTGTGCTTTAAGCTATCGTAGATGTGTGCTATGGGCTCTAAGTATGCAACTAGGCTAGGTGACTAAGATAGGATCATGCAATAAAAGGGGTTGACTACTTAAGTGTCATGCAACTACTTAAGTTTCTATGTTTAAAGATATGTCATGTACATATAAGTTTTCCTCTCTCTTGTCCAAGTGTAAGCGAAAAGAGATGTTCCTGGGTAAGCTAGGTCGAACACAGGAAATCATTGCACTCAAGGTTATAACATGTGATTTAACTTCATGTTGTATCTATATAATATAAATGGATTCACATTATTATCTACCCTACGGATGCTTATAGTACATCGTAGAGAGACAAGATGGAGGTGAATGTAATGGTTATGCATGATATATATGAACTCAACTTTGTTTAGACAATATGAATAAAGGAATGTCTATGTAACCAAATGTAATACAAGGTTCATTAGTCGATTGAGGTGATGCAAATAATTTATCAACTTTAAATTTAGGACAATCCTCCTCTCGGTGTCTTCGCCACACTTGCTCGCCTTTCAGAATGCAAATAGCTAAAGTTACCAGATGATTTATATCTGATCCATTTGATCGCATTATTTACAAGTCATCTTATATTAAGATGAGCAATCTCTTGGTGTCTTGTCGCTATACACACTTGCATTTCTTATATTTATGTTAAGAAGGAATTCAGAGACAAGATTTTATTGATACATTCTTCTCACCACTTGTTTAGTAATTAAGTCCAAGTCATCACTCTTTTGATTGACAACATTCACTACTTCATTCTTTCTCCTTAACAAAATGAGGTATTGATTATGGCTCTTAATTGAACAAGATAAATAATACAAACATCTAGATTCTCTAGTACTAATTACATCTCACGCGTCTTACCATGCTTACAAAGAACTAACATTGTAAAGAGATAGAGAAATGAGAGAATGAAAGTGGTTGGAATTTGCATTTATAAATAAAACTTTAGACCTTTCTGCCATGGGGTTCAAATTACAAATACAAAGTAAAAATAAAATACAGTTGAAAAAAGAAACAAGTGGGTAGAGTCTCTAAGCACAATATCTTATGCCCATTGGCTATATTTTCTGCCTATTTTATTACACTCAGGGGGAAATGGGGTGTGATTTTCTCTCAACTATGCTTTAAGCTCTCATTTAAAACGTAAAAGGGGAGTGAGGGATGAATTATAGCTAGTTCTCCAGATACTCTCACACTTTGTTATGAAGAGGTAGCCTTGTATTTATAAGTGATGATTAATGGGACTTAATATCGTCTGGGCATCATTATGTCACCTCCACCCCACATGCGTCTCGAACCTCACTATGCAACATGCAACGCGACTTGAGCAGCCTTGACATCTCAAGATGAAGCTCCATAATGCTTAAATTCATTCTTTGAATCTTGGCTTTATTGCCTAGTTCAACTTCACACTTTAATACAACTTGAAACTTAGAGTTAGGTGATAAGAAATGACATAACATGTCGGAAACTGACAAACAATTCCTCTTTTATTAATTTAACAATATGCGATGAAAATACAATTACATGCTTTCTTAAGTATATAAATTACAAATTAAAACTTTAAATGCCTGGTCCAACTTCAATGCTTGATGGCTCGCCTTACTTAGTCCAACTTAGCATTAATGCCTAGTGACTTCGGGGAGGGAAAACTTAATTAAAACATAAGTAAAAACTTCGTGAGTGATAGTTTTTGAAAACCTTTTTGATAGCATACAAACATAAAATCATTTCATAAACATGGCTTTCATCGCTTCATTTCATAAAACAGAAATTTCTCATTAGCTTTTCATGTTCCTTTCACAAAAAACATGGACCATTCCCATGTATAGACTATTGTGATGTCCTTTTCATCAATAGCATCTCTTGAAAATTTTCTAGTTCATTTTTCGTTGCTTAGGGTGCTAAGCTTATGCTCCTTTTACGCATTAGTTAGCTTCACTCCACCATGCATTCCTTTTCTACATGGTTGTCTTTACTTCGTATGTGCACATAATAGTTAGCTCTTAAATAGGATTAAGACTAATGGTTTATACACAACATTACATATATTCAACACGCATAAAACATTTAAAGCATAACAAAAGACTTTCTTTATATATTATTCTTTTTATAAACATTAACGTGTAAACAATCATTACAAAACAATTAGAAACTTAGAAGAAAGCTTTAAAGTCTTAAAACATTTTGGAAAATCACTCACTGATTTAAAGCTTTAAAGTCTTAATCCTCCTTCTTCAGAATGTCTAGCGAGTCTTCTTTTCAGTAGAGTAACTTCAAGAAGTTTAGCATAACTTTCTTTTCTACTGACCCTTCAATCCTATTTATACTAATCTTAAAAGACCCCTTTTGAAAAATGACAAAATTATTATTATTTTATTTTAGGAAATGCTACTTTTGGCAATTGGCACATGTATGGTATTTTATAAAATACCAAATATCAACATTCGCGGCGGACTGTAATTATTTCGTCTCTCTAGTGTAATTAATATGTGTTATGTATTTATGAGTATGTAATTATTTTCGACGTATTAAAGATATAGTAATCTCTATCATAACATCTTTCTAATATGTTGAGACTCAATTAATTAGTCGAAGATTTTAACTACTTTCTAATTTCAAAATAACCAAATTATTATTATTTATTAGTTGAATGTCAACCCTCGATTTTATTTCAAAATAATCTTAATGGGTTGAATCTCAACCCTTAATAATTAGAAAATTTAAATTAGTTTTTATATTATATCTTATTTTATTTTTTAAATTTAAAATTAATTTTCTTATTAGATCTTATTCTATTTTTGAAATTTGTTTAAAATATAGTCAATATGACTTCATCCTGTCGACTGAACTAATTTTCCGTCATGAATCCTAAACTTATAAGAATATTGTTCAAGGTAGATGGAATGAAAACAATCTTTATCATAACTTCTATTTGATTGAAGTGTATAGCATTTTGAACACATCTTTCAACCAAATTGTTTGTCTAATTCAATATAAACTTTTTCCCTCTTTCGAATATTTAATTTCTCGAGTTACATTGTCAAAGACAAAGATGTGTTGTAGTTGTTGTGCTATATTTTTTATTCTTCCTCTGATGATGATTCTATTGTTGTCGACCATGTTTCATCTTGTTTTCATCAAATCAATACAATTTAAGGCATGTGCAAATCCAATAACTTGTTGAGCTTGAGTTTTTTTTTTTTAATTTTTATTTTTGCACTTTCAGTTAGTATTTTTCATTGGTGATATTTATGAATTTTATGTGGCAAATATTTATGAAATTTGTTTTCTTATGAATTTTATTATGTTAATTATATATACTTGAAATTTTATTTCCTTATATATTTGTAATAATAGTTACACTGTAATTATCGGATCGTAATGTTTCTCTTTTTTTACCTTTATGTAATTTTAAGTAATAACATTTGTTTAAATGTAGATTGATTTATCAATCTTCTTTTTTCATGCCCTTTTGTTTAAGTGAGAACTCCCTAATTTGGTTCTCAATGTTTCTTACTAAATTCAAATTAACTTATTCTAAAAATATGGCATTGTGTGTATATATATATAATTAATTCAGTAGCATTAATTCATACAATGATGGAAAGGAATTAAAATTTTTAAAAACGTTGCATTAATTGTATTTATAAAAACTTTTAAACCAAAAATGTTCATTTGACTTAATAACATTAATTAAATTATTATTTCTATCATTATTGGTTTGACGTCTATAATTTTATGTTCAATTGATTGAAGAAATAAACTAACATGGTTTCGGGAGTGCCACACATGCATGGTATTTTATAAAACACCAAAATACCCACATTCGCTGACTGTAATTATTTTAATATTTGCGCTCTTATCAAAAGTCTCCACAGTGTAATTAATTTCTGTTACGCACTTATGAATCTGTAATTAGTTTCGACGTGTTAATTACGTATCCAACTTCTATCATCTTCATAATATCTCAAGATTTAACAATTTGGTAGAAGATTTTAAGAACTTTATTCGTTTCTTTTAATTTCAAAATAACCATATTAATATTTTTTATTGGCTGAATCTCAACCCTTTTTTTAAATTTCAAATAACCCTAATTGCCTTAATCTCAACCCTGAATAATTTGGAAATTAAAATTAGTTTGGTATTAGCCCTTAATTTATTTTTTAAATTTAAATTTCAATCTCTTTATTGGTTATCTTTTTTATTCTCTTCTTATTTTGGGAAATTAAAATCTTTCAAATCCCGTCTACATTTAATTCATTAATTCATTCATATGACTTTGAGAAAAAATCGACCAAAATAGATACCCTTAAGAGACAAAGAAGATGCAACTTTTGTATCTTTATTCTCCTGAGTGAGGGTTTTTGTATTTCAACCATTAGTGTTTGAAAATGCAGAATGTAGGCTTCGAAACAGAAGATTGAAGATGGAAGATGGAGATGAGCGTTTGCATGCTTCAAGATGGAATTGTAACTTGAAGATGAAAATGCATTTTCATACTAAAACTTCAAATGGAACTGTAAACTTGCAAAATGGAGGGTGGAGATTAGGGTCTTCCCACTTCAAGGGGAAAAATTTAGGGTTTACACGCTTGAAGAAGATAAGAATGGAATTGTAATTTGAAGATTGAATATGTGTAACTTGGAGACTTCACGATAGATAAACGGAAGATGGAGAATCGAAAAAGAAAAATGGAAAATGAAGATGACAGTGTTGAGATGAAGTGTACTACTAGATGAGGTGTCGAGTGCCTAGTAAGCGAAACAACTCACTTGTCTCATTGTAAAGCCTTCGCTTAGAACTTTAGAGACTTAATTATCACAGCAGAAAATATATGACCTTTAGACTTTACATCGCCTTGTACTCTTTCCATAACACAAATTCATTTACTTAGTGGTAAGTGCAAATAATAATACAACGGAATAAATATAACTTCTCTTTATTAACTTAACGCTTTACACAAAATTCACACTTAACAGTTACATTCCTCTTCTTAGAAGACATAAAGATAAAACCTAAGTTTTAATCTACACGCCTTTCTTCATAATCCATTGAAATTCTGCTCCTTACGACAAGGTAATTAGAGGTGTAAGGACCTCATTTTCATCCTTCTCCTTGGTCGCCCAACAACCATTTCAAGGACAACTTTGAGTGCTTCCTTTCCCTGGCTAAGTTCTATCACACTCATCGTCTTTGGCCTCACCCACCTTGAAGCATCAGATGACCATTCTTTGATTTAAGCCATAGCCATTGGCATTTAGGAGTGAAGTTCTTACCTATCTATTGGGATTTTGTCAAAAAGATTTAGTGAGATTATCTTTTATTTAATGAGTTATTTAATTCCAAAAAAATAAAAGATCTTTCTTTATTTTATGAATCTTGTATCAATATATTTTTAAGATTATTCTTGAGGAAATATATATATACTACGGAACTTGTGGGGGATTCGGTATGACTAATGACAAAAAAGAATTCGGTGCTACTATCCGAAGCTATTATTGTAGTAGTTGGGAGCGGAAAAAGGTAGTGTGATTATCTATCTATGGTCTCAACGTGTTGATGTGTGATGAACTAAATGATGAGTAATATGAAAGAAGAAGTAATGATCAAGAGATCATCTTCAATTCAGGGGGAGTATGAAGACATCTTCAAGTAGATTCACTCGTATGTTCAGGGGTGAAATATGAACAGCGGTCGAGATAAGCAGCAGATGTAGTTTCAGTTATGTTAAGAGTAGAATGCAAGGGGGATAAACAGGCAATGCAACACACGAGGTTTGTTAACCCAGTTCGATGAATACGCATCTACATTTGGGGGGCAGTTCGCCCGGGATAGAGCCTTGTATGAGTAACAACTACAATGACAATTGAATGCATAGTTATGACTAGAGAAACAACACTATGATCCTTAGCTTCTGTGCTGTTTTTCGAATTGTTCAAGACAGAATTAAATTATGAAATATCATAATGATCATAACTTTATAATAAACGCCATAAAGTTCTCCCTCAATGGTGGCATAGGTTGAGGGTGTTTTCAACGTCAACTTTGTAGAGCTTCTCTATTCACCTCGGACAAGTACCCATTTAGGAACGTGCTCTTTACATCCATTTGGAATAGTTTGAACCTCTGGAAACATGCATAGCTTAGCAGTAGTCGGATGGCTTCTAATCTGGCAACTGGGACAAATGTTTCTCCAAAATCCAGACCTTCTATTTGAGAGTATTCTTGAGCAACCAGTCTAGCTTTATTACAGATAACTCTACCTTCTTCATCTGTTTTGTTCTTAAAGATCCATTTGGTACCAATTATGTTAGCATAAGGTGGCTTAGGTACTAATTCCCATACTTGGTTTCTTTCAAACTGGAGTAGCTCTTCCTGCATAGCCAAGATCCATTGTTCGTCAGAAAGTGTTGCAGAGACCGTAGTCGGTTCTAGTGAAGATGTGTAGCACACATTGGCAACCATTTTCGCATAATCTTTCCTTTCCTTCTTCCGAGTAATGATTCCACTGTGAATATCTCCAATAATGAAGCTGAAGGGATGGTTTTTGGCCATATGCGTAGGAGGTATGAGGTTACACTTTGAAGAATCAGTTGCACCCGCAGTTTGCTCTGGAATGTGCTGGTTTGTAGATACTAATGCTTTACGTGTGTCAGTGTGAATCGCTGATGTAGAGGGAGTTGACATGTCACTTCTGCTTAAACCGAGATGAGAGGGTAAGTATGTTGTTTCATTAGTGCGGGCCATCGAATCTAATTCTCCTTCAACAAGTTTATGAGAAAGGGAATTCTAGAAAACCTCATCTTCATCATCAAGATTTCTGTTGGGTTCCTTACCAAGGTCATCAATAATGACGTTAATGGATTCCATTACTATTTTGGAACGCTGGTTGTAGACTCTGTAGGCTCAACTGTTAGCAGAATATCCCAGAAATATTCCACGGTCAGACTTTGAGTCCCACTTTCTACAATGATCCCTATCACTCAAGATAAAGCACGTGCTGCCAAAGATGTGGAAATACTTCACATTTGGTTTTCTCCCTTTCCACAGCTCATATGAGGTAGTAGTGGTCCCTAGACGGAGAATGACTCTGTTATGTATATGGCATGCAGTGTTTAGAGCTTCAGCCCAGAATTGGATTGGTAGGTGTTTTGCATGGATCATCACCCGACCCATCTCTTATAAGGTTCGGTTCCTTCTCTCTACAACTCCATTTTGCTGTGGTGTTAAAGGGGCAGAGAACTCGTGAAAGATGCCTTCATTATCACATAACTCAGCAAAGTGCTGATTCTCAAATTCACGCCCATGATCAGTTCGTATTCGACCAATGCCAGTATTTTTCTCTCTTTGGAGTTGAGTGAATAGGGTCTGACATGTCTTAAAGGTTTCCGACTTGTCAAGATTAAACTTTATCCAGGTGTAGCGGGAGAAATCATCTACACACACTACTGCATACCGTTTTCTTCCCAAGCTTTCTGTTTGCATGAGCCCCATTAGGTCTATATGAAGAAGTTCCAGAACATGGGACGTTGAGAAGATATTTACAGGCTTGTGCACAGACTTGACTTGCTTGCCAACTGTGCACTCCGAACAACTTTCTAGTGACGAGAATGATAGTGGGGAAGATCGATGATCGCATCAGCTTTAGAAACCTTGGAGATAGTAGAACCACTAAGGTGTCCAAGTCGTTTGTGCCAGAGTCCCACTTCTTCCACTTTTGATAGGTTGCATAAGGTTACCTCTGCATCCCAGTGATAGCAGTTGTCTGACAGCCTTGTTCCGCTGAGAAATATTCTATTTTGAAATCTAACACATTACATCTATCTTTATTGAAACTGACTTGATAGTCTTGGTCACATAATTGGCTGATGCTTATGAGATTTGCAGCCAGTCCTTGTACTAGTCGAACATCAAGTAGAAACGGTAGACCCGGATGGTTAATCGTTCCTTTGCCAATGATTTTTCCTTTTCCTTCATCACCAAATACTACTGACCCAACTTTGCATTCACTCAGATCAGAAAAGAAATCTACATTTCCTGTCATGTGTCTGGAACACCCACTGTCAAAGTACCAGTCACTAGAGTTGGGGCTTTTGACAGAGGTGAGAGCCACCTTGCAGTTTTCTATGTGAATTTTTCGGCACCATTCTGTTTTAGGACTCTTCAGGTATTTGGTCCGTCGAGTATCGAGTTGCCTGCGCGTAAGTAGTCGGTAATTCAAGCAATTCTGACGAATATGTCCAACCCATCCACAAAAATAGCAAATTCTACGTGTTCGCTTGTTTGGGGATTTCATAGGCATGCTAGTAATCTCAATGCCCCTTCCCTATTCAATATTTGTAGGGTTGTTCTAAAGGGTACCTTCTCGGATGAACACAGTTTTTCTGAAAGGCGTGTCCCTTTCTGCAAATCTGAGGCCTCTTTTGTCGTCAGCCCTTCTTCCTTGGTCGAGTATGTCATCTAGTTTCGAGGTCCCGTTTGTCAGCATCCTTGCAAATTTTAGGAGTTCTTCGAATTGATGCTTGGTTTCCGCTAGTTCTTCTTTTAGAGTTACTATAGAGGATAGGAAGCTTTGATTCTCTTCATCTAGATCTTGAATTCGTTTTTGTTGTTGCAGGATGACTTCTTGATCTTCTGTCTTCTTTCTGTCTGCTGCGTCGTCAGTTAAGTTCTTTGATTCCGGCTGGTCATGTGTTTGAACATTTTCTTCGTCATTCATGGTGCAGATACTAATTAGGGGCATTCCAAGGTCTTCATTGTCGCGTTCGGAATAATCTTCTTCATCAAAGAAGGTAGCTACCAGACCCTTTTTCTTGCGTTTAAGATAAGTAGCACACTCGGCTTGGATATGTCTAAATCCTTCACATTCATGACACCTAATCCCTTTACCTATTTCTCAGATTTCAAGACTTTAATTCCTTTTCCTCGTTCGTGTTCCTTCTTTCGATAGTGTCATGAAGAGGAGGTATCTGATATTTTTTACTGTCTTAAGGACATGTATTCTCTGTTGTTACGTTGGTTTCCCATGTGTTTGTGGAACTGGTTTTTAAGTTTCGCAACCTGTTTTGTCAGCATAACTACTGATTCTGTAAGAGCGTCATTACCCTGCATCACTCGGTGTTCCTCGATTGGCTCTTCCTTTACTGAGGTTAGTGCTAGTCCCGATTTCCTTCTGTTGGCCGTGTGCCCCAAGTGAATTTTGAAGGTTTGTAGTGACCCAAATAGTTCATCCAATTTCATTTTAGATAGGTCATTAGCTTATTCGATCGCTGTGACTTTCATGTTGAACTTGGAGGGCAGGGATCTGAGAACCTTTCAAACAAGTTTGGAGTCGGACATTTTTTCCCCCAGTGCATCTGATTCGTTGGCAATGTCAAAGACACGGACATTGAATTTAGCTATAGTCTCATCTTCACCCATTTGAAGTGCTTCAAATCGAGACGTCAAGATCTGTAGCCGTGATATTTTGACTTTAGAGGTTTCTTCAAAAGCTACTTCCAAGATATCCCAGGCAGCCTTGGCCGATTTACAGGTGTTGATTAGTTTGATTATATTCGGATCGACAGCAAGATATCCCGCGCATTCAGTGCGCGGGAGTTGCCTACAATAGCATCATCTTCATCTTTTGTCCATTTCTACTCAGATTTTCGAACAATTTGGCCTACTTCATCCTTTTCAGTGGGATACTCCCATCCGGATATAACGGCTCTTCAACTCCTCATGTCGAGTGAAATCAGGAAGGCTTCCATTCGTGACTTCCAGTAGCCATAATTTCCTCCGTCCAAAATGGGGGTCTGCTAGTTGAGTTTCCTTCTCGGATACTGTCCATCAGGGATCGAATACTGAACTCTGCTCTGATACCAATTGAAATATGAACGGCGGTCGAGATAAGCAACAGATGTAGTTTCAATTATGTTAAGAGTAGAGTGCAAGGGGGATAAACAAGCAATGTAACACACGAGGTTTGTTAACCCAGTTCGATGAATACGCATCTACATTTAGGAGGCAGTTCTTCCGGGATAGAGACTTGTATTAGTAACAACTACAATGACAGTTGAATGCATAGTTATGACTAGAGAAACAACACTATGATCCTTAGCTTTTGTGCTGTTTTTCGAATTGTTCAAGACAGAATTAAATTATGAAATATCATAATGATTATAACTATATAATAAACGCCATAAAGCTCTCCCTCAATGGTGGCATAAGTTGAGGGTGTTTTCAACGTCGACTTTGTAGAGCTTCTCTATCCACGTTACTTTGTATTCAGAGTTTGATCGAAAACCACAACCGGAAGCTTAGTACACTCCACTATTCGTACTTGATGATGCTTCCGTAGGAAGTAACTAATTTAGCAAATCTTAACCATTTGGGTCCACTTTGTTAGTTCAATAGAATCGTATTTTTAAGGGGGAGAATCTTAAGCTGGTTGTTAGGAGAAATAATCATGTGGGACCAGTTTGCTTAACAAGGGGGAGCCTGAACTCTTAAGTCATTATATGCTTTAATATAATCATATGCTTAAGTCGAATAGAACTTACTGTATTAATGTATATTGACTACGTGAATCTAAATAATATTACTCATCTGAGATGTGTATAGCTCCCAGATGTAGGTTCTATTTACCGAACTAGTTTACCAAAGTATTTTGTGTTATTTACTTCTACTGTCCCTCTAACTAATACATCAGTTAATTACTTTAGACTTAAGTAGAGGATATAACACACAGATTGAGATAAATTAATGAAACTGATTTGAAGATGAGGTTAAATGACTAATGACCAAGTATTCTGCACAAAACTCTTAATTAGGATATGCAATATGGTAGGGAGAAATTTGGTTTGTAAATCTCAAATTACATATTAGAGCAAAATATAGATGTTGGGGAAGAAAATCAATGTCTCAATGTTTGTTAAACAAAGAGAATGCGAGAGTGAAATCCAAAGGATATTGTGTTACTCAAAATGAAGTACCCAAAATTGTGATAAACAAAATGTTGTATAACAAATGTGATACTAAAAAGTGTTGTACCGAAGGCATTAACTCTACTGATGAATTCACTTTTAATGCATTCAATAGGTAAATTGGATTCATGACTGGGTTGGAATTAAATTCAATGGTATATTGATATAACAATCTTCATTAAAGGAAGACCAGTGGTGAATCCAAGTTGTGATTTACTTTCAGTTCAATATAAACTGTAGTGGAACCTAACCTAGATTACAAATGTGATACATAACGAGATTTCATTACCATTCCTAATTAGAAGAGACAATCAAATTGCAAGAAAAATGGGCTTCAATGATGCAATATGAGAATCAAGAACCAAATTGACAAGAGCCAATATCAGGGCATTGATAATAATACTGTTTTAGAGAAATGAAAAAGAAAATGAAAATTACCAAGACAATATATCTATCCTGAGGGTTCAGTTAAAGGAGAAGTTAACAAATCTTCATTTCTTCCTTTTCAACATTCTTAGCAGCAAAAAAAAAAAAAAATCAGCACCGTCCAAATGACGAACTCAAACATCACCTTAGGCTCACGAATGAATTGAGCGAGTCGAATGAACTAAAATTGCAACGGCGGACAAATGGTGACTGTGCATATTGGAGAAGACGAACTGAGCTAACGAACGGTCTTTATCATGAACAGAGCGGACGAACAGTCTTTATCCCAAATAGAGCGAACGAACGGCAACTGTGAATATCGGAGAAGATGAACGTGCACGACGAGAGAAGGGGATGAAACACGATGGGAGAAAATTGGGGAAGAAGGAGAAAAAAGTTAGGGTTTTGTAAAAATTGGGAAAAAAAATTTGAGGTCTTTGTGTGTTAAGCAAAAAGGAAAAAGAAGAAGGTTCCAAAAAGAGGATTGGGAAAAAAATTTAGGACTGTTGTGGAGATTCCACCAAACTGCCATACATAATGGGGTCTGTGATGATGAGAACGTTTTACGGCGATCGGTGTAGATAGTGCAGTGTGGAGAGGTGCAGTGGCCAGTGTGTAGATAGAGCTGTGTGGAAAGGTGTGGCGGTCGATGTAGATAGCGTAGTGTGGAGAGGTACGGTGGCCGTGTTGATAAAGTACTGTGGACAAGCGTGAGGAGATGATGGAGGTGTGAGGAGATGGCAAGGTTTGTGGAAGAGAAAAGGGGAAATGAAAGGGTTGGAGGGCAATTTTAAATAAAATAATTTATTTTAATAAATTTTTTTATTAAAATAATTATTAATAAGTTTGTTTTAATAAATCTATTGTAATAAGCTTATTTTATTAATTTTATTTAATGAAATGATGGAAATAAAAAGTATTTTTATATACTTTTTATTTTTATATTTTTATATTTTTTATACTTGACATTTCCAAAACATTTTTAAATAAAAATGTTAACTATACTTGATGCGAAACGAAACGTCAAGTAAAAACTAACGTAAAATAATTTGAAATTTTTGTTTTTTTTAAACTATACTTGATGGTTTTTTCGCGTTAAGTAAATGTCTGCTATACTTGACACGAATAAAACGTCAAGTAAACTCTCCTTTATACTTGACGCGAAAAAAACGTCAAGTATGTAGCCACCAAATTTTATCCTACAGTTTTTTATTCTTTAAAATATTAATTGTAGCAATGGTTAAGATATCTTATTCATTTATTTCGTTAAAAAAAAGTAAAATTTTTATAATAATATAAAATCTTATAATAACTACTGTTGTTATTATTATTTTTAAAAAATATATATTTTATTAATATCATATTTGACTTATCATTTTAGAAAAAATAAAATATTTTATTAATATCATATTTGACTTAACATTTTAGGAAAAAAGTAAAATAATTTATTTCATACCAAATTGTTTTAATTTATCTTTATCATTTTAGGAAAAAAACAAAGTATTTTATTTTATTAATATCATATTTGACTTATCATTTTAGGAAAAAAGTAAGATAATATATTTCATACAAAATTCTTTTAATTCATCTTTATCATTTTAGGAAAAAACAAAGTATTTTATTTTATACAAAATCTTTTAATATCATATTTTTTACTATTTTAGAAAAAAGAAATTCAATAAATAACCTAATTTGATTTTATACTTATTTTTTTCTTATTTTGTGGCACACCCCGAGATCTATAAATAAAGATCATTTGTCATTTGAAAGAGAGAAAAAAAGGGTATTAGAAAGAATCTCTACGAGGGAAAACAATTTTTTTATTTAGAGAATCTCTGCAGAAATGTTTTTGAAGATACATATTTTGCTACAAAAGGTGGGTTATTACTTCTTTTCGCTTTAGTTTTTATGCGTTATTTTCATTTTTATCTATTTACCTGTCTTTTTTTTTACTCTAAATCTAATCCCATAGAGAAAAAACTTAGTTGAAGGTAGCATTAGGTAGAGATTTATTCCCAAGGATCCGCACCTCATACAACAAGCAAATCTTCTTCGAGATTGAGTCCTTATATTTGTTCTTTTTTTCAAAAAAAAAAAAAAAACGTAAAGAGAGAAAAATTGCATAAGGAAAATTCTTTTTTCGTTTTGCTACTTTTTTATCGGTACTCTAAAAAAAAGGTCTTTTAACATTTTTTTTCTCTATAAAATATAGAGAAAAAAAGAAAAAGTTATAAGCAAAAAGTCTTTTATTATTATTATTATTATTATTATCATCATCATCATATTTATTATATATGTATATATTTTTTTTCTTTTTCTTCTTTTAGGCTGTCGCACTCTCTGTTCTTTTTTTTTTCTTTTTTTTTTTAATTTATTCATTTATTTATATTGTTGGGATTTTATTAAAAAGATTTTATGAGATTATCTTTTATTTAATTCCAAAAAGATAAAAGATTTTTCTTTATCTTATTTTATAAGATTATCTTTTATTAATGAGTTATTTAGTTCCAAAAAGATAAAATATTCTCCTTTATTTTAGGAATCTTGCTAATTATCTTTGAAGAAATAAGATTTATACATATAAATCTTATATGTATAAATAGGGTTTTCGAATACAGTGTTCGTGAGCCGAAAAATATTCAAAAGATCATTCACGGTTGAAGGTTAACAAAGAATTGATTGCAAAAGCTGTAGGAACAAAAAGACAGTATGATTTTATATCTATAAGATCAGCATGTTAATCTAAGTTGATATTAATTGATGAGTAATGATAAGGACGAGATGGTGATTTGCGTGATCATCGTATTCATCAGAAGAGTATGAACGAATCGTTGAGGAGATTCACAGATGAAGATAGGGGGAGCCGGAAGTCAGACGACGTTGAGAAGGGATACTCATATATTCAGGGGGAGCCTGAAGTCTGTAGTTGTTTGTCATATCAAATAGTCATATAGTTGAACAAAGTCTTCTGCTATATCAATGTATTTTGACAAAGTGTGAATCTTAATAAAATAACTCATCAGGGCTATGCGTAGCTCCCTAGACGTAGGCATCATTGGCCGAACTGCGTTAACAAAGTTTCTTGTGTTTATCTCTTCTGCTGTCTCTCTAGCTATTGCAATAGTCTATAGATTTAGTATTAACTGAAGGTTTAATTGATTATCTCAATGTTTTTTCAATTGGTATCAGAGCAGATTATTAGATCATGGAGATAATTAGAGAGGGACCATCAGCTTCTCGTCCTCCTATTTTAGATGGTAAAAACTACTCATATTGGAAACCTTGGATGATCTTCTTCATTAAGACGTTAGATGGAAAAGCTTGGAGAGCTCTTGTGGCGGGTTATGATCCTCTTATGATTACCGTGAATGGTCTTTCGGTTCCAAAACCTGAAGTTGATTGGACTGATGCTGAAGAGCAAGCTTCTGTTGGGAATGCCAGAGCACTTAACGTGATATTTAATGGTGTTGACCTGAACATTTTCAAGTTAATAAATTCTTGCAATACAGCCAAAGAAGCCTGGAAAACCTTGGAGGTAGCATATAAAGGTACTTTCAAAGTAAAGATCTCAAGATTACAGTTGATAACGTCTAAGTTTGAGGCATTAAGAATGATCGAGGATGAATCAGTGTTTGATTACAATAAGAGAGTGCTTGAAATTGCAAATGAATCTTTGATGCTCGGTGAAAAAATACCTGACTCTAAAATAGTGGGGAAAGTACTTCGATCCTTGCCCAGGAAATTTGATATGAAAGTTATTGCCATTGAGGAAGCTCGTGATATTACAACGCTGAAACTTAATGAATTATTTGGTTCGTTGCTTACGTTTGAGATGGCTACTGCTGATAGAGAAAGTAAGAAAGGTAAGGGAATTGCTTTTAAATCCACACATGTAAGTGACGAGGCTGTAAGTGACACTAAAGAAAACATGAACGAATCAATAGACCTCTTGATCAAACAGTTTTCTAATATGGTCAAGAAATTCAAAAACTTGAATACCACAGGATCAAACGCTCAAAATTTGATTAACTATCAAAGAAAAGATGGTGAGAAAAATACGAGAAGGATTAATGAAAATTCAAACAGGAGAAATAGTGATTATGGACGAAAAAAGAGGGTGAAGGAAGAGTTTTCACATGTAGAGAATGTGAGGGAGTTGGTCATTATCAGGCTGAATGTCCCACATTTTTAAGAAGACAAAAGAAAAAATTTTGTGCTACTTTGTCAGATGAAGATACTGGTAATGGTGAAGAAGATTACAGCATGGATGCATTTACAGTATGTATTTCAGAAACTGACTCTGGAGATGAATGTTCTGGGGAGATTTGTGATAAAAACTTGACATTTGAAGAGCTCAAAGTCCTATGGAAAGAAGATTCTAAAGCTAGAGCAATACAAAAAGAAACAATTCAAGATCTTATGGAAGAAAATGAACGATTAATGTCTATCATATCATATATAAGTTTAGCTTTTTTAATTTTTTATTTTATTTATAATTTTTAAACTTATTATTATTATTATTATTGTATTTATTATATATATATTTTTTAGAGTGGCGGCAGCTTGCCGCCACCGCTCTGTTTCTTTTTTTTCTTTTTTTTTATAATTTATTTATTCACTTATTTAAATTTAATTTTGTTTATAGTTTTCTTATTATTATCATTTATTATTATTATAAATATTAATTTTATACATATTCTTTTTAACCTTCTTTTTGTTTTTTATTATATATATATATATATATAACTTTTATTTATTTATTTATTTATTTATTTAGTCTTTTATATTTATGATTTTTTTTTAAAAAATCTTTGTTATTATTATTTCCTTTCATAATTTTTATTTTTTATTTTTTAACTTACTATCACCCCTATGTCCTCTTTTTTTCACTTATTTATTTAATTTTTTTACATATTTATTTATTTATTATTTCATTTAGTTTTTCTTTTATTTTTTCTCTTATTTTATTTATCGTTATTATGTATCTTTCCTTTCTTTTTCTTTTAACTTATTCTCATTACCACCATAATAATAATTATTATGTATATGACTTTAAATACATATATGTATGCATTGATACCATTTAGAATTTTTAAATACATATATGTATGCATTGATTTTTTATATGTATGCATTTATTTGTCTAATTTATTGTTGGTGTATTTGATTTGACTTATGATGCATTATTCCTATTTGATGTTCATTACCAATTTGTTGAAGTTTTTAAAAATATTTTTAGCCTTAATTACATGTGATCTTGAAATCTTTCTTAAATCTTCATTTTAAAACCATTTAGAATTTTTTTTTTGCTTTAAAATTATTTATTTTAAAACTCAAAATTAAATAGATATTTCACAAGGTTTCCTAATCAACCTTTTTTTGTAATAACCCACATCGATTTCGTTAAAAAAAATCCTACGATGGAATCTAGAAATTTCTGAGAGTCCGTTATTTCTAGATTCTTGAGGTGAGGGATCAATATCTTTGGGAGTCCGAGATTTGATCCCAAGAGAAAATATATTTAATCAATGCTGTTTTTTTAAAAAAAAACTTTATTCGAAGACTAGCCTATCATAGAATTTGAGAAATTGTAATAATTTATCATTCTCTTAAAGTGAGGAATTTTTCCTCAATATAGTCTAATTAATGGGTGTAGTGAGCAATGAAATAAGACATAGTTCTTTAAAAAAAATGAATTTTATTCAAGACATTAAATTTGGCCACCGTTTTCTAAAACGGATGTTACGGGGTGCTAACACCTTCCTCGTACACAAATGACTCCCGAACTCAACTCTATTTTTTTCGTAGACCAGTTTTTATTTTTTTTAAAATGATTTATATTTCGGTGCCCAATCACACCGTAAAAAAGATTGGTAGCGACTCCTCTTTTTTCGTTTTTAAAATTAAACCCTTCTTAAGGACGTCGGCCGCTCCGCGTCGTCTCGGGTACGTGGCGACAGTTTGGCGACTCCACTAGGGACATGAGGTTCCACCTTGAGAGTTTGACCTTTTCTTTTGTCTTAATCTTGTATATTTATTTAGTTTTTGTTTTATTTTCTTTTTAGTGTGTTGTTTATTATTGTTTCACACACAATCACAAGCCTCCTGTCCGGGCTCTACCATATAGAATTAGAAACGAGGATGAAGTAGTGTTGACCTTCAATGAGCTTATGCTTCCGTGCAGACACACGAAAAATTCTCACTCAATTTGGTCATACAATCACATGTGACGGTTGTGATCAAATTAAGGACCTTTTATCTTTTAGAACTTATATTCAGCTTCACTCATTGTGATTCGCATATCAAATTCATATATTTTAGAATTTTTTTTTGTCTTATTATTCTCACACACTAGCACAAACCTTCTACCCGGGTTGTACCTGTAGGATTAGATTCGAGAATGTAGTAGTGTTTGACCTTCGAGGACTTGTTGCTCCTGTTTAGGCACACAGAAAGTTCTCACTTAATTTGTTTGTATGATCAAGTGTGACTATACACCCTTTTGAGAACTTGTGTTCGATAAGATACTAGCATTAATAGTATACACCATTGTTTAAGCCATTACATTAATTGATTGTTTTCTTTATCACATTCATCATTACATCTAAACTAATTCTTATTTATACATTGTCCTAGGATGGTAGATACTTACGCGTCTGAGGCCGTTGCCCAATTGATTCCTAATGAAGACTCGTGGGAGAATGTAGCTCAGTGGTCAGAACATTTTCAACTAGAGTCAAGGTTGAGTTGGCCAAAGAAATTAGAAGTTCCACTTCCAAAGACTTGTTAGTTGGGATTCATCAACAATAACCCTGGAAGAGTTAAAAAGTTTATGGGAAAGCTTAATGTCGGAGCAAAGAGCAGAGTTTACAAAAGCATATGGAAGCATAGGTGACCTTTTATACGCTACCATTAATACATCAACATTGCAAGCTTTGGCACATTTCTGGGACCCTTTATTGAAGTGTTTCACATTCAACACGTTCGACTTAACTCCTACTATAGAAGAATATCAAGCACTTATTAGCCTACCAGTTGATAGAGGGAATAAGTCGTATATCTATGATCGAAAGTTGACTTTACAACGGTCACTATCAAAGTTTATGGGTGACATTCATGCATCTGAGCTAAAGAAACAGATGAAGACAAAAAAAAGGTAGGAATTGTATTCTCATCAATTATCTCATCAATCTTGCGTGTGGTTATTTATCAGGGAAGAAGGGTTTGTCTCTCATCGCATTATGTATCTATGGAACAATTATTTTTCCTAGAATTAAAGGATATGTTGAGGAAGAGGTTGTTAAGATTTTTGTTGGGATAGAACGAGGGGTAAACCCTGTTATCCCAATCATGGCAGAGACTTTCAGATCGTTAAATCATTGTTGAATCCAAGGTAAAGGAAAATTCTTCAGTTCTGCTCCTATGCTCTTCATTTGGATTTCCAGTCATCTAAGGTATCCTAATAATTTTGGATATCCTCAAATAAAATTCAGCAGTCCGTGGAATAATACAAGAAACACTATTAGAGAATTCAATAGTGCACACTAGGATCCAAAGGATCCAGAATTTGGGGTTTGGATTCAGTTTTTCAGCCATTTAACGACAATAGAGGCAATTTGGAGGGCATTGCTTATTCTCCTCTTTTGGTACTATGTCAATTCTGGTAAAAAAAATTTGCACCAGTTGTTTGTGGGCTAGAAGATTGGGAATTCTCATATAAGTCTAACATAAAATTCATGAAGCAGTCGAAGCATGGAAATTTGTAAAGAAGATGAAGAGTTTACGACATTGTGAGGGTACTAGAGAACAGTATGGTAGTTGGAGAGCATCAAGAAATGGAATTACAATTAATGCTATATCAGAATCCTTAGTTCCAAACATAGAATTGAAGAAATATCATGATAAAGAAAAGGAATTAAAGCGATTAAGAGAAATAAATTGTGTTTTGGCAACAGAGAACAAAACGTTAAGAGAAGAAGTCAAGAAATGGGTCCAGCAAGCTGTTAATACGCTCAAAGAGATTTAGACGAGGCGAAACGAAAGCGATTGGAGTTGGAGAAGGAAAACGATTTTTTAAACATTGAGGCAATCCAAGTGAGAAAAAAGAATAAGAGGTTATTAAGGAATATTGCTAACTTACATGAAGAGATAGAAGCTAAAAAGATATGCATTACATATTTGAAACATGAAATAGAAAGATTGAATGGAGTTGCCTTAGAATTCCAAAATGCATTACATGAAAAAGCTACGTCATCTCAACAGACCATTGAGGTTCTACAACATTCGATTAAAGAATACAAATCTCAACTTATAGAAGCGGAAAACAAAAACAGATTTTTGCAAAAAGTCGTTAACAGTTCTGAAAGCCAGTTACTGAGATGTCACAAAGCAAGGGAAATCGTAACAGATGACTATGCTCAATTAATAGAAAAATATCAAGAAATGTCGATAGATTTCATGATGTGGAAGGACGAGTATGAGACACTGAGACATAAGTATGATGATGTTATAGGTCGGATGGAACGAGGGGCTGAAAAATTAGGACAAATTGCGAGGATGGCAGATCAATTCTCAGTGCAAGCTAGGACTCTTCGGCAAGGTGTTATACCTACACGCGACACCAATAGAGAATTGTCTCATTTTCTAGGAGTCATAGAACAATACCTCAGACGTTTTGGGTGCTACTATTAGGTGTTAGAGTCATTGTACTTTTCATTTTAAAAGTAAACTAAGTCTTCTTTATGTCATTTTACATTCATTTAATAAAGGTATTTTATTTTATTATTTTTTTTCTTATCTCTCTTCTAGCTCAATTGAATCATTATTTTTTTTTTAAAAGATAAAAAGCCAAAACTTGCAAAATAGCTCAAGGTTCGCCTCCTCAGCATCCATATTAAACAAGAAGAAAAGCTCGAATAATGGATGAGCAAACCAATGATCAGGTTCAAGCTGTTCGTCAAGACGTTGAAGATTTGAAAGATCAATTGGCAAAAATCCTAGAATTGCTCACCACTGGAAGAGGAAAGAGTGTTACAGGGGCTTCATCACAAGTGGAAGTGAATTTGAATCAGGTACTAGAGGACATGTCTGCATACCCCTCGGATTTCACTCCTCAAAAGTCGTCTAGTCCATGCATGGTGGATAGGACATATCCTACATCATTTTCCGCGCCAAATCCTAACACAACCACCCAACAAGCAGCCCATGCGAGCAATCCCACATCTACTCCAATTATGGAAGGTGGTAAGAAAATTTCAGAAGAGCAGGGTAGTAGAAGAAGACTGGAATTTCTAGAAGAAAGACTGTGCGCCATTGAAGGTGCAGACATGTATGAGAGTATCGACGTAACACAACTATGTTTGATATCAGATGTGGTGATCCCTCCCAAATTCAGGATTCCAGATTTTGAGAAATACAATGGAACCACGTGCCTAAAAAGTCACCTAGTTATGTACTGCCAAAAAATGTCAACTTATGCTCATGATGAAAAATTGTTAATTCATTGCTTCCAAGATAGCTTAGTCGGCTCGACTTCTTGCTGGTACATGCAATTGGATGGTTCACAAGTGCATAGGTGGAAGGATCTTGCTAATTTCTTTTTTAAAACAATATAAGTACAACATTGATATGGCGTCCGATCGTCTGGATCTTCAGAGAATGGAAAAAAAGAATGTTGAAACTTTTAAGGAATATGCACAACGATGGAGAGAGTTAGCTTCACAAGTGCAACCTCCCCTGACCAACAAAGAATTGACGGCTATGTTCATAAACACTCTTTGGGTCCCATACTATGATAGAATGGTTGGAAGTGCTTCAACTAATTTCTCGGACATCATAACCATTGGGGAGAGGATTGAATTTGGAGTGAAGAATGGAAGGATCTTTGATCCCGTTTCAGAGACAAGAAGAATGATGACCCCAAAGAAAAAAGAAGGAGAAGTACACGAGTTGAGTTCGATCAAAGAGTAACAACACGTGTATCCTCACCAATTGTGAGGCAGACAAATTTCTCTCCTGGTTATCAGAATGGAGGTCAAAGCCCATTTAGTTAGTCAACTCAGAGAAACATAAGGAACAATTGGAAGCAAACCCGTTTTGATCCTATACCTATGTCATACACAGAACTTTTGCCTCAACTTTTAAAGAGTCATCAAGTGGCTATTGTACCACAAGAGCCTCTACAACCACCATATCCTAAGTGGTATGACCTCAACGCAAAATGTGAATATCATGCTGGGGCAGTTGGGCATTCTACGGAGAATTGTTTTCCTTTAAAAGCTAAAGTGCAAAGTCCAGTTAAAGCCGGTTGGTTGAAATTCAAGAAGACAGGGGAAGAGTCTGATGTCAACCAGAACCCTTTACCAAATCATGAGGGTCCCACCATAAATGCGGTTGACATGTTTATGCAAAGACATAAGAATAGGGTGAGCGACGTAACTACATCAATGAAAACGCTTTTCCAAATCCTCCATGGAGTTGGATATTTGTCACCAAGGTTTAACAATAATGACAGAGAGAAGATTGAATGCACCAACAAGGAGCAATGTTTATTGCATCTAGAGATAAATGACCATTCCATTGAGGACTGTTGTGAGTTCAGGAATGAGGTGCAAAAGCTGATGGACGCAAAGATTCTCTTGATAGGACAGATGAGCAAACAGGAAATCGAGGTTAATATGATCACTAATGCTTCATCTAATGAGAAAACTTCAAATAAGACGACATCGATGTGGAAACCATTAGTCATTCATTACGAAGAGAAGCCAAGTATTATGTCTTATATGCAAAAACCTAAAACAATGACTGTTGAAATACCAGGTCCTTTTGCTTATAAGGATAACCATGCCGTTCCATGGAAATATGAATGTCAGTTCATCACGGACAATGTCGTTTCTGCAACAGTGGGAGGAATAACCGGTAGTGGAAGGTGTTATACACCAGATAATTTAAAAGATGTCTCTAAAAAGGATGAAGTTCGACGACGTAAAGGCAAAGCTATAGAAATGGCAGGTGAAGATGATCTAAATGATCTGAGTAAGGTTTTTTTACTGAAAAGAACACATTAGTTGAGAAAGAGATAGATCATGAAGTTGTCTCTAAAGAGGAAGCCTGTGAATTTTTGAAATTAATTAAGCAGAGTGAATATAAAGTGATTGAACAATTACATCGTACCCCAGCTCGTATATTGATGTTGTCATTATTCATGTATTCTGAACCGCATCGTAAGGTTTTGTTGGATATCTTAAATAGAGCACATGTAGAGTATGATATTTTAGTGGATGCATTTAGTGAAATCGTGGAAAATATAACTGCTACAAATTGCATTTCCTTTATAGATGAAGAAATTCCCTCTGAAGGTACTGGACATACTAAGGCATTGCACATATCCGTAAAGTGTAAGGACCATCACGTGGCGAGGGTCCTGGTAGATAATGGTTCATCTTTAAATATAATATCGAGATCCACGTTGATGAAACTCCCCATAGATCCACCGTACCTAAGACCAAGTACTATGGTTGTAAGAGCCTTTGACGGTGCACGTAGAGAAGTAATCGGGGATATAAATATCCCATTAAAAATTGGGCCTTCCACTTTCAACGTTTCATTCCAAGTAATGGATGTAAATTCCTCATACAGCTGTCTACTAGGATGACCTTGGATTCATTCAGCAGGGGCAGTCCCATCTTCACAAAAGGTTGAAATTTAGTGTAAAAGGTGGTCAAGCTATTGTCTATGGAGAAGAGGACATGTTTGTAACGAAAACATCGGTACTTCCTTATGTTGAAGCAACAGAGGAAGCTCTGGAATGTTCTTATAGATCGTTTGAAATTGCTAATGCTACTATCTTTCCAACTGAAGGTTTGAGTATGGATCGTTATGTGTCTAAGACATCTCTAATGATTCAAAGAAAATGATCAAAAGTGGTTTCCAAATGCACAAGGGATTGGGAAAAGATAATCAAGGGGACTCGGAAGTGATTTTTCTTCCTAAAGCCAAGGAAAAGTTTGGTTTGGGCTATAAGCCGGCAGCTTTTGAATGGGAGAAGGTTCGAGCAAAAAAGAAAGAAAAGAGAAGCGCACTCCTTGTAGGACGCGAGATGAAGGAGGAAAGCATAAGCATACCTAATTTATCTGAGACATTTAAGCCTAGAGAATTATTGTTTGATACCAACCAGAGAAAAAGACGTAACAAAGATTCTGAGATCTCAATTGCAGTTGTCTCCGAGAATACTATTCTACCTCATCCTTTGGTTCATCAGTGTCCGCCAGAATTTGAGTTGAATAATTGGAAGATCAAGAAGACATTGGAAGTCACTAAGGGATTGTAAAAGTAATAACTTTTCATACACTCTCTGACTATGCCTAAGGTCATAGGGTAGCTTTTTCTTTTGTAATAAAGGCATCTTTTTTATTATGTTACAAAGTGGCGTTTTGATACCTTAGTCATTATGTACTTCCTTTTATTTTTTAAGAAATGAAAAACTTGATTCTATCCCAACTATTGTGTCTTTTCCTTTTGCTTCTCGCTTTTCGCCTCTTGGTTCTTTTACCGACGCAATTTAAGATCCATAATAGAAGCACCAGAGTAGAAGGTGACATTGATGACGCTGTTGATTTTGAAGTTCCAATTTGTAATCTTGAGCAAAATATTGAAGAGGGTGAATCTGATATATCACCTGAATTACTAAGATTGATAGAGCAAGAAGAAAAGAAGACTATGTCATATCAAGAAACTTTAGAGGTTATAAATTTGGGAACGCTAGAAGAAGTAAAAGAAGTGCGAATTGGCACTTTAGCTTCGGAATAGGATCAATCAGATCTGGACCCCCTTCACGAGTTTAAAGATATATTTACATGGTCCTACCAAGATATGTCCGGTGTGGATACAGAGATTGTAACACATCGATTACCACTCAAGTTAGAATGAAAGCCTATACGACAAAAGCTTCGTAAAATTGAAACCTGAAATGTTGATCAAGATCAAGGAGGATGTTAAAAAGCAATTTGATGCTGGATTCTTAGCAGTAGCAAAATACCCAATTTGGGTTGCAAATATTGTCCCAGTTCCAAAGAAGGACGGGAAGGTTAGAATGTGCATAAACTATAGAGATCTTAACCGAGCAAGTTCTAAAGACAACTTTTCTCTTCCTTACATCGACGTGTTGGTAGATAATACTACTGGGTTTTCCACCTTCTCATTTATGGATGGATTTTCAGGATACAACCAGATCAAAATGGCTTTAGAAGATCAAGAAAAAATGACATTCATCACCTTGTGGGGAACGTTTTGCTATAAAGTAATGCCTTTTGGGTTAAAAAATGCAGGAGCAACTTATCAGAAAGCGATGGTTACATTATTCCATGACTTGATGCATAAAGAAATTGAAGTTTATGTTGATGATATGATTACCAAGTCTAGACTTGAAGAAAAGCACGTGGTTACTCTTTGTAAGTTTTTTGAGCGATTACGAAAATTCCAATTAAAGTTGAATCCAACAAAATGCATATTTGGAGTTTCTTCTGAGAAGTTATTAGGTTTCATTGTCAGTCGTGAAGGCATCAAGGTGGACCCAGAAAAAATCAAGGCGATAGTTGACTTAAGGCCACCAAAAACACAAAAGGAGGTTAGAAGTTTTTTAGGATGGTTGAATTACATTGCACGATTTATTTCACACCTCACTCAAACATGTTAGCCAATTTTAAAATTGCTTCGCAAAAATGAGATTTGTCATTGGAATGAAGGTTGCCAAAAAGCTTTTGACAAGATCAAAGACTACTTGCAAAGCCCTCCTATCCTCGTCCCACCAACTCTAGGACGACCTTTGATCTTATACTTGATAGTGAAGGAGGGGTCAATGGGATGTGTGCTAGGACAGCATGACTCTACTGGAAAGAAAGAGCAAGTTGTCTATTATTTAAGTAAGAAGTTCATGAATTATGAATCAAAACACTCATTGTTGGAAAAAACCTATTGTGCCTTAGCATGAACGACTCAAAGATTAAGACAGTATATATTGTACTATACTACATAACTTATTTAAAAAATGGACCATATAAAATACATTTTTTGAAAAGCTATCCTTATCAGGAAGGATAACTAAGTGGCAAGTGTTGTTATCAGAGTTTGATATTGTTTACATTACTAGAAAGGCCATAAAGGGTAGTGTGATTGCTAATTGCCTAGCTGAATTACCAATTGAGGACTATGAGTCCATGAAGTTCGATTTTCCAGATGAAGATATCATGGCATTGGTAAATACCTCATCAAATACATGGACAATGAAGTTTGATGGAGCCACAAACGAAATAGGGCACGGTGTGGGAGCAATTTTGATGTCCCACGATGGGAAGTGGTACCCTTTAACTGCTAAGTTATATTTTGATTGCACCAATAATATGGCTGAGTATGAGGCGTGTAGTATGGGAGTGCGAATGGCATATGAGATGAAAGTAAAAACATTACGAGTCCTTGGGGACTCCCTATTGTTTGTACATCAGCTGAATGAGGAATGGGAGACAAGGAATGCTAAATTGATCCCTTATAACGATTATATTCGCACAATAGCGCAAACTTTTGATTCAATAACGTTTGAACACGTCCCACACGAAAGCAATCAGGTTGCCGATGCATTAGCCACTCTTTCTGCCATGTTTAATGTAGCTTACAGTGAAGAAGTTCAACCTATAAGGATGGAGAAGTATAAGAGATCATCCTATTGTATGAGCCTCGAGTGAGAACCAAACAGTAAACCTTGATATCATGATATTAAGCACTACATCGCATATCAGGAGTATCCACCAGGGGCATCAGAAAATAGTAAATGCACCATTAGGAGGTTAGCCATGAAGTTCTTTCTAAATGGTGAAGTATTATACAAAAGAAATTACGATATGACTCTACTACGATGTGTCGATGCTTTGGAAGCCGAAAAGATTTTGGAAGAAATTCATGGAGTGTGTGGGACACATGCAAATGGACACAGGATGGCGAGGCAATTTTTACGTGCTGGTTATTTTTGGTTGACCATGGAATCAGACTGCATCAAATATGTGAGAAGATGCCATAAATGTCAAATATACGCAGATAAAGCGCATGCTCCAGCCTCTCCATTGCATATGTTGACGGCTTCATGGCCTTTCTCCATGTGGGATTTGGATGTAATTGAACCCATTGAGCCAAAGGCATCAAATGGCCATCGATTCATTTTGGTAGCCATAGATTATTTCACGAAATGGGTAGAGGCTGCTTCCTACAAAAGTGTCACCAAGAAGACTGTTGTCAAGTTCATACGAAAGGACACTATATGTCGGTATGGTTTACCTGAGCACATTATCACCGATAATGGAAAAAACCTGAACAATAAATTAATGGAGAAGTTATGCAATCAGTTCAAGGTTAAACACTCTAATTCCACTCCTTATCGCCCTAAGATGAATGGGGTAGTGGAAGTAGCAAACAAAAATATCAAAAAGATTCTCGAGAAATGTCGGTCACTTATAAAGATTGGCATGAAATGCTACCTTTCGCATTGCATGGATATAGAATATCAGTTTGCACGTCAACAGGGGCAACCCCTTTTTCACTAGTGTATGGTTTCGAAGCAGTTTTACCTGTTGAAGTTGAGGTGCCATCCCTTAGGGTAATCCAAGAGGTAGAACTAGATGAAGGAAAGTGGGCTCAAGTAAGGTACGAGCAATTGAATTTTATAGAAGAAGGGAGACTGATTGCACTATGTAGAGGACAGTTGTACCAAAAGAAAATAGCACGAGCGTATAACAAAAAAGTTCGACATCGCCATTTCCAAGAAAGAAATCTAGTGTTAAAAAGGATCATGCCTTTTCAAAAGGATCACAGAGGAAAGTGGACTCCTTATTACGAGGGACCATGTATAGTAAAAAAGGCTTTCTCGGGAGGAGCTTTAATTTTGACAAATATGGACGGAGATGACTTACCTAGCCCGATAAGTGCAGACTATGTGAAGAAATACTATGCATAGAGCGACGATTAGCTTTTGGTTATAGAATTTTCTCGTCAAAGTCACTAATATTTCAAGGATATGGGCTTGTACTTGAGGTTTCAATACTCATGAACGTTATTGGTATATTCTACGCATGTTTTGGTTTTTTCTTTCTAGAGAAAAGTAAAGAATGATTCAATTTTTTTTATACCTAATTAACATGTTCATGCATACATGGCTTTTGACGTTGTCTGCATTGTCTGCATTTCCATAGGTGGCATGGTATACATTCTTGATATGATAATTTAATATATGACCTCTAGCTTGATTATTTATTCTTTTGTCATGAGGAGCTTGTTTTATCCCTGGCCCTTAACACCATGTTGCTGAGATGACGCTTGTTTTATCCCTGACCTTCAGCATATTTATTTTTTTGTCATGAGGCGCTTGTTTTATCCTTGGCCTTTGACACCATGTTGCTGAGATGACGCTTGTTTTATCCATGGCCTCCAGCTTATTTATTCTTTTGTCATAAGGCGCTTGTTTTATCCCTGGCCCTTGACACCGTTAATTTATTTAAAATATCTTAGTTTGATGAGTTAATCGCTACACCTTTGTCCACCTTCTAATTCTATAAGGATGCACGAAGGAGGGCATGCTGTAGCCACCTAATTTTATCCTATAGTTTTTTATTCTTTAAAATATTAATTGTAGCAATGGTTAAGATATCTTATTCATTTATTTCGTTAAAAAAAAAAAAAGAAGAAATTTTTATAATAATATAAAATCTTATAATAACGGTTGTTGTTATTATTATTATTTTTAAAAAATATTTTATTAATGAAAGTATCTATCTTAAAAAAAATCAATTTATCATGTTTAGCATTTTAGAAAAAACTAAATATTTTATTAATATTATATTTGATTTTTAATTTGAGGAAAAAAGTAAAATAATATCATACCAAATTCTTTTAATTTATCTTTATCATTTTAGGAAAAAAAATAAAGTATTTTATTTTATTAATATCATATTCGACTTATCATTTTAGGAAAAAAGTAAAATAATATATTTCATACAAAATTTTTTAAATTCATCTTTATCATTTTAGGAAAAAAAAACAAAGTATTTTATTTTATACAAAATCTTTCAATATCATATTTTTTACTATTTTGGAAAAAAGAAATTCAATAAAATAACCTAATTTGATTTTATACTTATTTTTTTTCTAATTTGTGGCACACCCCGAAGTCTATAAATAGAGATCATTTGTCATTTGGAAGAGGAGAAAAAAAAAGTGTATTAAAAAGAATCTCTACGAGAGAAAACAATCTTTTTACTTAGAGAATTTCTATAGAATTTTTTTTGAAGATACATATTTCTCTACAAAATGTGGGTTATTACTTCTTTTCGCTTTATTTTTATGCGTTATTTTCATTTTTATCTATTTATTTGTTTTTTTTTTACTCTCAATCTAATCCCATAGAGAAAAAATTTAGTTGGAGGTTGCATTAGATAGAGATTTATTCCCAAGGATCCGCATCTCATACAACAAGCAAATCTTCCTCGGGATTGAGTCCTTATATTTGTTCTTTTTAAGAAAAAAAACGTAAAGAGAAAGAAAAATTGCATAAGGAAAATTCTTTTTTCGTTTTACTACTTTTTTATCGTTACTCTAAAAAAGGGTTTTTTAACATTTTTCTTCTCTCTAAAAAAATAGAGAAAAGAAAATGAAAAAGTTATAAGCAAAAATTCTTATATTATTATTATTGTTGTTATTATTATCATATTTATTATATATGTATAGATATGTATATATTTTTTCTTTTTCATCTTTTAGGGTGACGGCAACCTTGCCGCCACCGCCACCCTCTGTTCTTTTTTTTTTTTTTTTAATTTATTCATTTATTTATATAAGTTAATTTTTTTTAATTTTTTATTTTATTTATAATTTTTAAATTTATTATTATTATTGTTGTTGTTTATATATATATATATAGCTGCCGCACCCCTCCGTTTTTTTTTTGAATTTATTTATTCACTTATTTAAATTTAATTTTGTTTATAATTTTATTATTATTATAAATATTATTTTTATACATATTCTTTTTAACCTTCTGTTTGTTTTTTATTTTATATATATATAACTTTTATTTATTTATTTATTTAGTTTTCTATATTCATGTTTTCTTTAAAAAAAATCTTTGTTATTTTTATTATTATATCATTATTATTATTTTTTTTATAATTTTTATTTTTTATTTTTTAACTTACTATCATCCCTATGTCCTCTTTTCTTCACTTATTTATTTAATTTTTTTTTACATATTTATTTATTCATTATTTCATTTAGTTCTTTTTTCATTTTTTTTCTTATTTTATTTATCGTTATTATGTATTTTTCGTTTCTTTTTCTTTTAACTTATTCTCATTACCACTATAATAATAATTATTATTATGTATATGACTTTAAATACATATATGTATGCATTGATATCTCATGTTATTTGCCTAATTTATTGTTGGTGTATTTGATTTGCCTAATTTATTGATATCTCATTATTCCTATTTGATGTTCATTAAGAATTTGTTGAAGTTTTTAAAAATATTTTTAGCCTTAATTACATGTGATCTTGAAATCTTTCTTAAATCTCCATTTTTAAACCAGTTTCGAATCTTTTTTTTTTTTTTTTTTTTTTGCTTTAAAATTATTTATTTTAAAACTCAAAATTAAATAGATATTTCACAAGGTTTCCTAATCAACCTTTTTTTTGTGTAACAACCCACATCGATTTTGCTAAAAAAAATCCTACGATGGAATCTAAAAATTTCTGGGAGTCCGTTATTTCTAGATTCTTGAGGTGAGAGATCAATATCTTTGGGAGTCTGAGATTTGATCCCAAGAGAAAATATATATTAATCAATGTTTAAAAAAAAATTTATTCGAAAACTAGCCTATGATAGAATTTGAGAAATTGTAATAATTTCTCATTCTCTTAAAGTGAGAAATTTTTCCTCAATATAGTCTAATTATTGGGTGTATCCACTTATTTTATGGGATCATTGCTCCAAATATTGGAGTAGTGAGCAATGAAATAAGACATAGTTTTTCTTAAAAGAAATGAATTTTATTCAAGACATTAAATTTGGCCACCGTTTTCTAAAACGGGTGTTATGGGGTGCTAACACATTCCTCACACACAAATGACTCCCGAACTCAACTCTATTTTTTTTCGTAGACCAGTTTTTATTTTCTTTAAAATGATTTACTTTATTTCGGTGCCCAATCACACCATAAAAAAGATTGGTGGCGACTCCTCTTTTTTCGTTTTTAAAATTAAACCCTTCTTAAGGACGTCGGCCGCTCCGCGTCGTCTCGGGTACGTGGGGACAAAGTAAAAGTTAGCGTAAAATGGTTCAAAACTTTTCATGAAAATTTCGCTTTTTTGAGACTATACTTGACGTTTTTCCTTTAAAATGTGACTTGATATAACTTCTAAAGTAGGGAATAATCAAAATCGAGGAACAAAGAGGCTCAACTTTTGTGAATATTGTGTTTATGGTAATGCCAAGAGGTTGAAATTCACAAAAAGAGAGCATACCACCAAGAGCATCTTGGGATATGTGCATGTTGATCTGTGGGGGCCTTCTAAAACTTCTTCTCTTAGTGGTTCAAGGTATTTCTGGTCCTTAATTGATGACTACTTGAGGAAGGCATGGACCTATATACTCAAATCAAATGATCAAACATTTGAGAAATTTAGAGACTTGAAAATAACAGTTCAGAATCAAACAGAGAAAAGGGTGAAACATCTCAGAAATAATAATGGGACGCTTAAGTTCCTTAGAGGCTCATTTAATCAGTTTTGTAATAAAAATGGCATTACTAGACACAAAAAACACCTTATACTCATCACCAGAATGGAGTGGCAGAATGCATGAACAAAATAATATTAGAAAGAGTAAGATGTATGCTGTCAGAAGTTAACTTGCCTTATAACTTCTGGACAGAAGCTGTAGCTACTACAACATACACCATCAACAAAAGCCCTTCCACTATCATTGACTTAAGAACTGCTGAAGAGCTATGGAAAGGAAGAAAACCAGATCTTTCCAATCTTAAAGTGTTTAATTGTGTGGCCTATGCACATTCAAAACAAGGGAAGCTAGATCCAAGAGCATTGAAATGCATGTTCTTAGGTTATCCAAGTAAAGACTATAAGTTGTGGGACTTTAAGTCCACAACTTATAGTCCAAGAAGAGCATTGTAAGTAGAGATGTAATATTTTGAGAAGAAAAATTCTTCATGAATAAGAGAAAAGAAACAACCGAAACAAAAAGAGACATTGAGGAACCTACCTCTAGGTCGAAGGTGGAGTTTTTAGAGAAAGAGAATGAAGAAGTTCATGAAGATCAACTAGAAAGAAGTACCGAGATCCTATTAAGAACAGTTGCTGAACAGGAAACTCAAGATGATCAAGATTTGGAAGATCTCTCAAACTACACTCTAACCAGAGACAGATAGAGAAGGAAAATTAGACGTCCTTCAAGGTATGCCTAAAATAACTATGTTTCATATGCTTTCAATTCATTAATTTGTTGACAGTAACTGTGATGAACCTAAGTCCTATGAAGAGGCTATGAATTTGGTTGACTCATCTAAGTGGAAGAAGGCAATTAAAGAAGAATTAGATTCCTTGCATGAGAATCATACATAGGATTTAGTCCCCCTTCCTCCTAAGAAGAAGCTAAGCCTATGTAAATGGGTGTTCAAGAAGAAAATGGAGAAGGCCAGTGAAGGAGGAACTAGATACAAAACAATGTTAGTATCTAAGGGTTTTACATAGAGAGAAGGGATTGATTATACTAAAATCTTTTCACCTATAGTAAAACATACTTCTATTCAAATTCTCTTTTAAGTCTTTTCTAACCTTACTTTCATGTTCTCATTTCATGTCCTTAGGATTCCCCTCATTCAAATATGATATCGATTCATTCATGTTCTCCTCCTAAACTCGAGGCGTTACATTTCTAAATAAAACCAAATAACATACAACTCAAATTATTTCTCAATAACACAAAAAATACAAATCTTTTAATTAATTAAATATTCATCCAACAATATTTAATTAATTCCAGTTTTCACAAAACCAAATAATTCTCATACAATTTCTCAAGATAACGCCTAATGAATTAAACATAATTAAACAAAACTAAGATAATTTACTCCAAAGATTATCTTGATTTTTTGGGCATTACATGTTGAATCCTAAATTTAATTTTTTTTTACATAAGAGAAATGAGAAAATAAGTAAAATTTATGAGGGTAAAATATGTGTTGTTAATAGAAAAATAACGACCTCAACAAGTGTCAATATATAAGCATTAATTTATTACACAGAGACAGTGTTGTCAGAGTACATTTCTAAGCAAGAATTATGTGTAACGAAAAGGTACACATGACACAAAATAAATGTCGTTAATAACGAAAAAGTGACATAAATAAACCAATTAGCACATGAACAACAATATATTTTTTGTGTCAAGTTATAGATAACAGTGACACATTTAGAGTGTCAATATAAGTGTATTATTAACACTACATTAGTGTCGTCTACACAAATTTAACGACACTTTTTTCAAAGTGTCATCAAATAGCCTATCTTGACAGGGGTTTCAAGGACACAAAATATGTGTCGTGGAAACTCTTTATTATGTGTTGTGGAAACTCTTTATGACACATATTTTGCAATGTTAAATACCATTAATTTTTATACTAGTGCAATAACAACTATTACTTATACAATGTAATTTAAGTCTTGATGATCGATATATAGAGCAATTTATATATATATAGCAACTTCGTTCTTTAAATTGTTGAACGCTATCTTAGCTTTCGGCTAGTCCTGTCCTCCCTTTCTATTCTTCGATTCTTCAATTGGGACTCCCTAACTGCTGGAACAGATAATTACTTGGAATTCTCTGCTTTCACTTCTTTTGCTCTTAGCCTACCCTTGAATGAACTAGGAAGTATCAGGATTGACTTGTTCGAACACCAGAATGAAAAAGGATAGGAAAAAAAGAGGTTGAATAAAAAGCATGCAGAAGAAAGGAGAAAGTAATTTCGATCGAATTAGGAGATAGCTTGACTTGTATCCCTTTTGAAAGATGCCCTTATGCTCTAGCCACTTGCATGAACTAATAGAGTGAACAACCGTGAGGGGGAGGAATATCGAGCCGTTACTGTCGAGTCGAAGGAATGAGTTGGTGCTCCAACTGTTTCCAAGGCTTAAATTCAAAGGATAAGAGCGTAAATGAGTCAATTAACGAACAAAATTTGGATCAAAATTCTATTGACAAAATTATGTAATTACATGACAGTATAAATCATGATGAGATGTGAAATGTAATGATGCTGAAGTAGTTTGATATATAACCAATTATAACACAACAAAATTGTTATGGAAAAAAATATGTAGACAGTCATTAATTATTACTAAATGTTAATCAATGACACTGCAAAAATGTCGTCAATTAAGAAAACATTACACAAACAAACCAATTTAGACATCAACAATGACAATTTGTGTCTGAGCTTGCTAAATGTCAGTGTAATTGCATTATTTACTAAAATTAATGTCATATAAGCAATTTCATCAACATTTTTTTCAATGTGTTGTTAATGACCTTATCTTTACAAGTCATGAAAACTATTCATATCATTTCTTAAATGTCGTTATTATATTTTGGTAGTTCATTCAACTTGATTTAGAAAGAGGACAAAATAAAGGTATGAAAATACATACCTATTTAGCTAAAATAAAGTATCGACTGATATATGAATCAAATATTTGGTATTTCATGTTTTTGTAATGGAAAAAGAATAATTAGACTTTTAAAAAAGTGAAAAGAAAAGGCTACTTTAACAAAGTAAAATTATTTTAAATAACAAATCTTCTAAAAATATTTACAAATATCATAATATATCTTTGATCGAATATAATAAACAAAGATATACTAATACCAATATCTACCATGATACTGATAGATATAGATATTAGTTTATCTTGGTCATTCATTACCAATCATAGATAGACTGCGATATTTTTCTAATATTTTGTAAATATTCGGGTTCATTTTCAAATATTGTAAACATAGCGTATATACGAGCACTTTCAAATATAAAAAATGCACTAAAATATTTACAAAATAATTACTACTCACTCTCCATTATAAATATATATTTATTAATATTATTAAAATATTATTCTGGTCTCCTATTTTGGAGTTCATTCAATTTCAGTTCTTATACTTTCAATCGTTCAATTTTATTAGTCTTTTTACGTTTCAATTCTCAAATTTAGTCTCTCAAGATTTTTTTTTTGAAATTGATTAAATAATAGTAATAATAATATTTTTCATTAAAAAAATGCAATCTGTGAATATGTTTTCAAAATTTGTGATAACAATGTGAGTTTCTGTTTCGTAGGGAATGATAAAAAAATTTATAAATAACCCAAAATGGAAAAAAAATCTATTTAAGTCGGTGTTTTTATTTGGCTATATATATGAAAATATTTTCAAATATTTTATTATAAAAATTTTCAAAAATAGAATATTTGATAAAATATTGTCCAAATTTTCTATTTTTGAAAAAAAAATATCATTTTATTATTTAAAATAATTTTTCTCTCCTAAAATTTATTCAAACAAAGTACATAAACTAAAATTTCTTAAATAAAACTAAATGGACTAAAATGCTGAGGATCCTATCCTACAACCAAGAAAAATGAAATAAGTAATTTACTTATCTCATTTTTAATGGAGTTGTTTAAGATGGAACTGTATGTCCTTAGGGACCATATAAAATATAAATGGATATTAATTAGAAAAAGATTCGATTGAAATGGATGAACACGGGAAGACACCTTCTTTGTTTGAATACCTTAAAGTGAATATCATAAGATACGAAGAAAATGCTTTCAAGTTTCTTACCATTTACTTTCCAAAGTGCTCTCTGTATATTTTCTCCATAAATGCTTTATTTACAATTAAAGTATAAGCTTTTAGACAGATGTATCGAATAT
The DNA here is from genome assembly GCF_025177605.1 of Cucumis melo. NCBI lineage: Eukaryota > Viridiplantae > Streptophyta > Magnoliopsida > Cucurbitales > Cucurbitaceae > Cucumis > Cucumis melo. Next base: position 6,000,137 of record NC_066865.1, read on the forward strand.
ATATCCTCAACGAGTGAAATATGATATGAATATATTATACTGCCATTCGACATCACTAGAGAAAATTCCAAGCATTTACTTTAATATATAGTTGACATGGTTTGGAATCATGCACATATCTAGTAGGACATATATTATTCTGATCAAGTTGATGCCTTTATGTTAAGGTGTTAGAATACGAAAGGATAATGTCGGCTTCTTTTTTATATTATAGTATATGACATAAAACCTTTCCTTTTAGACCTAAGTTTTAACACAAAGATCTAATTTTTTTTAAAAAAATTATTAGAAATATCTCATGTTAATGAATCTAAAGTGTCGTGATCCCAAAAAAACAAATAAGTTCATGATTTATTTAATACGTAGTTTAATAAATAATAACTAAGAGAAAAAAGAGAAGAAAATAAAATTAAAATAATCCCCATGTGAACAACTTTTTTCACTTATCATAGGGTTTTATATATATATACACCTTGGATTTATCACCTAGTGACTTGATTTTGGCCATGTTTAGTGTGTAACCACATGCATCAGTACTCCAAACGTATATTTAAATTACTTCTAGGAAAACCCTCTCGTGTAATCGATTTTGTTTCATATACAAACATTGTTTAAGAATTTTCTATTTTAAAAAAAGACGAGCATCAAAACTTTTAAGAAGATACGCATATTGTTTTTTTCATTGTTTATTGATCTTGAGATAGAACCTCGTATATATATTTTAATATGTTATTCGTGTTCATTAAACTGAAACGAGTATTATATTTGGTAAGAGAAAAAATTCCAAACTCAAGATTGATGAACGAAAGAGAGACATTACTTGAAGGTCATTTTCAAGATTAAATATTGAAAAGATGGAAAATTATCTCACAATCTTTATAAAGTAGATGAAATTTTATATATTCATCTTACTGTCGATTAATTTGTCCGAAAAAAGACTTTCACGCACGAATAAGAGTGGAGAATAATAAAAAAAATCAAAAGAGAATAATAAGATTGGTGAAAAATTAAAAATCAACTTCCAAGTTTGAAAAAAACCCAACCTACTCAAATAAAATCCACAATGTAAAAAATTGCTACAATGTGACACAAAGATAATATTCTTTTCAATCATAATTACATGAGTTCTTTCGTAGCATTTGTACAACTCATAACTTTTAAAGGACAATTCAAGCTTAATGTATTCATTGCTAGGAAAATTTGAAACTTTATAATAATGTCACTCCCTACTCCAAGATCACTTCGTGTGATACTTGTGAAGACATGGTCGCCTAGACATCTAATGCAAATCTCTTCGCGAGATAGCACGCAGAATGCTTAGTAAACGGAGTAAACACACACCAAACTTATACGCGAGATGAGAGCTCATTTGATGTCACAAATACTTCATTGATATTTGATAGAGGAGAGTACATTTAAAACAAGGTACAAATTTTCTTAAAACATACAAGTTTCAATAACAATAACTTGATCATCTCTCCTAAGACTCTTCATGTGATGTGAGCCGACTGAAAATACTAACAAGTTGATGCATCCAATTACGCTAACACAACAAGCGTTCAATTCGGCAAGTCAAATGCTGCCTATCTTTTGCTACCTGGAGGGGGGGGGGGGGTGAAGGATTAGACAAAATTGTCCAATGAGTGTGGGGTCTTTTACCAACACATTTAATTTATAATAAGTAAGTTTTATTATAACACGTTATAATTCTTCTTTGCCAAACCATGCGATACCTATAGTTATATGTTTCAATAATAAAACATTGAGTTCTAATCAAATCATTTCAGTCCTTTAGGTGATTTACGCAATCCAAAATTTCATTAACAAACATTTATAGATCATACGAAAATCACTTCTTTTCAAGCTATTCATAATAGATCATATCGCATAAGAATGTACCTCACAGAATTACATCATATCACAAAATCATTCTATTGTAGGTTTTATTACATCTTTGTACCCTTTCCTCATCTCAAACATTTACCACACTCTCTTGTTGGATTGTGGCTTTGCGGAGTGTTTTCAACGCAACAACATTTCATTATCAATTCCATTACGCATAACACGTCTTCCAATACCAGATCATATAACAAGCAAAAGACATCTCATACCAGATGACATAGCAAAGTATGAGACATCCTATTCTAGATCACAGACAACAAGAATAAGGCATTTTATCCTAGGATCAACATAACGAGGATAATGCATCTCACACCACAGCAAGTGCCAGGTGTCTCATCGCCTAGGGTACCAACGATCATTTCATCATAACATTTCAGTTCATTTCAAACTCAATCTATGTACAAAGAAAATGAATTTTAAGAATTTGAGAACATAAGAGAAATCGAGGAACTCAAGAATTCAATAAAAGAATATATATACATATATAAGGATTCAAAACATACTAAAAATACTTTTAGTTTGAATTTTTTTTTAAGAAGAAACCACTCACAATCACTCTACTTCCTTGCCTAAGGTCCTTAGAGAAAGCTTCCCAGCTTGTGCCTTTTTGCCGAATTCGAGCTTGTGATAAATCTCTGAAAGTCTTTGGAATTTTTTCAATTCATATTTATGTGAACACAAGGTAAAGCAACTCTCAAAATGGCCAAACTTCTTCTATGTATAAGTCTTTCTTCGCTGAAACTTCCCATGCCGGATTAGCTCTTTCTTGTAGTGAGAATCATCTCCAACATCAAAACGTCACGTATCACTTGTCACATCTTATCCTAAATTCAGTTGGAGGGTAAAGTCAAATCAACTCATCGACTTTCTTACACAAGGATGACATCAACTACTTCCAGGTGAAGGAAGCTCACATCACCTCTTAGTTTAACACATAGATCCTTTGCATCGCCTAGCTTGAATACAATAAGTAGGGTACTTGCAAAGCTTACCAATCGCCAACTCCCATCGCACACTGTCTCATCGCATAACTCATTCTTGTCGCATGTATTCTTAATGCGTAGTTCAAAACACGATCAAGATCTCACATATAATGTTTGGAGTTCTATCATTTTCCCTTTTTTTAAAAAAAAAAAATTGGATGTTGAACAAATGCATATTTCTATATTTTGTCAAAATCTAACATGATTTTTAATTATAAGAAACTCCATGTTTAATTAATATATATAAAATTTTACATTGTCGGATTCAAAAAACACAAGATATGTACAATCAATATAAGAAAAAGGTATTGTGTCGATGGTCGTGGTGTTGTCACCGTAGGTTGAAAGTGATTAATTTCTAAAAACACAAAACACCGTTAACTTTGCAATGCGATAAACATAAACATAAAAGCAATGTTAACCAACCATTGTACTTTTGTATCATGTTAATTAGCTTTAATTAATTTATAACTTTAGTAATGAAATGGTTACATTTCTCTTTTGTTCTTCAAATAAAGGAAAACATCGCATTAATAATTATTCTTCACACTTCATTGAGCTGAAGAATGCAATTAACAAAATCAGTGCTTCCACGAGACGTTTGGGATTCTCTCTTTCCCTTTTTACCTTTGTGCTACGAATCAAGTTCCTCATAATATATGTTATGTTGTTGGTTTTTTTCCTTTTTTTTCTTTTTTTTTTTTTTTTTTTTTGAATTTTTTGAATCTTTTTCCGTTTCCAATTGGGAAAATTTAAGGGCTAAAGTCGGGTTTCTAATTCTTTTTCTAGTTTAAGGAAGATTTAAACTATATGATTGAACCAATTTGGTTGGATGTTCGAAAATAGGTACTGTATACATACCTATCTTCTTTTAATCCTTTGCCTATCTTTGCCTATCTCCTTCCTCCTTCTAAATCTTAGATGTCCTAAGGGCTCAAACTCATTAACAAATCAATGGTATATGAAGGAGCCTCCATGTTCTAAAATAATCAATAGGGGAACGTTTGAGAGAATAAAATTATATTATATTTTCTTTTCACAAACTTCTCATCCAATAAAATAAAAAGTAGATGGAGATAACCAAGAAACTAGTTAGGTTATGAGGCAAGCATTTCATTTTTTATTTTTAGTTTTTAAACATTTAATCTATTTTCTCCCGATGTTTAATGATAGTTTGTATCTTTTATATATAGGAGGGTTGAATTATCATTAAAATTCTAAAATCAAAACACAAGTTTCTAAAAACTATTTTTTTTAGTTTTAAAATTTTGGTTTGATTTTTTAAAATCATTGGTAAAAAATCAATAGACTTAACAAAATTTGGTAGTGAAAAATAAGAAGTAATGCTTATAGACTTAAATTTAAAAAGTAAAAATCAAACTTTAATATTTATTTTGATTTTTAAAAATTAAGCTTATAAACACTATTTTTAACGTAATTGTTTGTTCATCTACATTCAATCGACACTTAAAACTCCATCCACAATTTTAAAAATAAAAAAGATAGTATTTGTTTTTAGGAACTTGACAAAGAATTAGAGCAATTTTTCTTTTTTAAAAAGTCCAAAAGCAATAATATAAAATTTAGGGAAAAATCATAAATTTAAAAAATAGAAAATTTAAAAACAAAGTGGTTAACAAAATGGAGAGGCTTAATTATTGGTCTTTTTTCTTTTTGATGTTTTAAAATTAATCTATAATAAACATTAATTCTAACATTTTAATTTGGTTTAATTTTGTTATGTAGCTACTATTTTAAGATCCCTTTCAAAATCTAAAGCCAAGCTTTTGAAAACTACAACTCACTTGTTTCTTTTTTATAACTTCGTCTAAGAATTCAAATATTATTTAGTAAATATGAGAACCATGCATAGAACAAATACAATTTTTTTTAAAGAGGTCATTTCAAAAATATAACAATTTATATTCTATAGGATAATTCGTAAAACGGAAAAAGTCCAGAGACCTATCGTGTAAAATATAAAAAATGCCCCGTTAACCACGTTGTCAATAATGCGCTTGTAATATATTTGCTATACGATTGTTTAGATTTGGCTATTATTTGGTGTACGATCATTTAGATATGGCTACAATTTATTTTTTTCAATTCTATCATTTAATTTTGTTACACAATCGTTTAATTTGGTTACCTTTAAATTTGGTTACATGATCATTTAGATTTGGACCCAAATCTAAACGATTTTTTTCAAAATTTGGTTACACGATCGTTTAGGTTTGGCTAAACGATTTTTTTTTAATTCTTTTGCTTCACAATCGTTTAGTTTTGGCTAAACGGTTTTTTTCAATTCTTTTGCTACACGATAGTTCATTCTTTTCTACACGAGATTTGTTCACGATCGTTTAGTTTTGGTTAAACAATTTTTTTAATTCTTTTGGTACACGATCGTTTAAATTTGTCTATCCGATAATTTATTTTTTTTACACGATCATTTACATTTGGCTACTCCAATCTAAATGATTTTTTTTCATGATTCTTTATACACGATCTTTTAGATTTTGCTATTTTTTGTACACGGTCAAAATTTAAACGATGTAAAAAAAGAATCAGAAAAAAAGAATGACGATAGAAAGAAATCGCAGCGAAAAAAAAAGAGGGAAAGAAAAAAGACGATGGAAAGAAATCAGAGCAGAAAAAAAAAAAGAAAAAGAAGAAAGTCGATGAATCGCAATGAGAAAAAAAAAAGGGTAGAAGGGCAAACCTCAAATATTTAAAAATGACTAATTTCATAGACATTTATTACACAGATAATAAAAAGTTTGGTGTTTTTGTCACTTTCTTTTAAATTACAAAAAGTAAAAAAAAAAAAAGAAATTAAGAACCCAATAGATTCATAATTTTTGCAAACCTTGATTAATATACATATTCAATTAACTAAATGATGTAGCCCCATGTATATAATAATAAATATTAATACGTCGATCAATACACACATGACAAAATATATTAATTACATCGTCTACACGTAACATCCAATTAATATATTCATTTAGGCCAATTTAATTAAAATGATTCTAAAACCAAGACATAAAAAATCCATACAAAATTAAAAATAATATTCTAAAATTAAACAAACCGACAAAGAAAAATAAATGATTTAATTAAGCATCCCCTTAATTAAACTAATCTCCCCTATTAGGTCCTCCAAATAATTAATAACAATCAAAATAAAATGAATTAAAAAGCAAAAGGTTGATAGTGATTAAATTAATTACATAATATATAAGAAAAAAATTGGGTATTTAAGAAAGTTTGATTATTTTTTCTCATTTGTGATCAGATACATTTTTGTGGCTTTGTATATGAAGAAATTAAATGAGGTTTTGAAGAAAAAGGGAAAGGCTTATTTAGGAGTTATTGTTGTAAGAGTTTTTGCTTCTGGTTTGATTGTAATAGCAAAGGTTGCACTCAACCATGGAATGAGTCCACAAGTTTATTCACTCTATCGTTATTTTGTTGCTTCCATTGTTGTTGCTCCATTTTCCTTCCTATCTTATAGGTACTTTTTAACTCACTCTTCTTATATATGCTTTCAAGTTTCTTCAATTTCAATGTTTATACTTTTAATATGTCATGATAATACTAGTTTTGTTTGATTTTTAAGAAACTTTTTGATGTCTTTCTTAATGTTTTTGTGATTGAAATGTCTTTTGAATACGTGATTTGATACTTAATTAGAACGATTAGATTTAGGGATCTTACTTGAATTTCTTTTAGTCTTAGGATTTAAAAAAAGTGTACTATATAAAGTATTATAACTTTAAAGGTACGTTGTTGGTGAGTCTGTATTTTGAACAACCCCCACACTCTCTTTATAAACGTAATTAATACACGATTAGTTAGTATGTGAATCACTCTATTCAATTTATATTGTTTTACATTTTCTTTTCGTTTATTTTTCAGTCATTCCATAACCTTTATCATAAATTTTGGAAATATATTATATTAACATAATAGTATTATTATTATTATTTAATTTGAACATAAATTTAATTTTAGTGGGTGAAATTTAAGATATATTAGAAATAGGAGGCTAAAATTGGACCATGTACAAAACCAAAGTATGAAAATAAAAATAGAATATTTTAATCTTAAATATTATTTTCTTTGGCTCTTTTTGGAAAGGCTTAATAACAATTATAATTGGCAGGAAAAGACAAAGACCACACATGAGTTGGTGCACCTTTGCAAAGATTTTATTGCTCGGCTCCGTGGAGTAAGTTCTCTTTTAGTTTGATGATATTAGTTCCTATCTATGTTTGTGTATTATTGTTTTTTCAAAAATAATTGGCAAAAGTTGTGATTGATTTTTGTAATGGGGATGGGGGGGAATGCAGGTCAGTGGTTATCACCAACACATATTTCACAGGCTTGAAATATGTTACTCCAACTTTTTCCATTGCTATGTCCAATGCTGTTCCTGCCCTTTCCTTTTTCTTTGCTTCCCTTTTTAGGTTTGTATTCATCTCTCTCTCTCTCTCTCTCTCTCTCTCTCTCTCTCTCGTCTCTCTCTCCTCTCTCTCTCTCTCCTCTCTCTCCTCTCTCTCTCTCTCTCTCTCTCTCTCTCTCTCTCTCTCTCTCTCTCTCTCTCTCTCTCTCTCTCTCTCTCTCTCTCTCTCTCTCTCTCTCTCTCTCTCTCTCTCTCTCTCTCCCTCCCTCCCTCCCTCCCTCCCTCCCTCCCTCCCTCCCTCCCTCCCTCCCTCCCTCCCTCCCTCCCTCCCTCCCTCCCTCCCTCCCTCCCTCCCTCCCTCCCTCCCTCCCTCCCTCCCTCCCTCCCTCCCTCCCTCTCTCTCCCTCCCTCCCTGACTTTAAAAATATTTAATTCCTATACACATAACTTTAGCTTACCTATGGATTCCCTTTTTAAATGTCTTTAATTTTTAAGAAATTTGAGGTGTTTGGTAATTTATCAAAATATATTTTTTTATTAATTTAAATAAATTCTAATTTTATTAATTTTTTTAGTATGACAATTGAAGGTAAGAGACCTTGAATCTCTTACATGTAGAAAATGGTGTTTATATCGATTATTGTTGAGTTAAATTCACTTTGGTTTAGTTTTATCAAATTCGATCAGTTTGCATATTTCTTAAATAAAGTTGTTGAATTTTTAGCCAAATTTTTTTTAAAAAACAAATCTACTTTTCAAAAACTGTTTTTGAAGTCACATTTTGGTAATCGTTTTGTTATATATATATATATATTGAAAATTAAGCCAACAAATCTTACTTTCATTCATTGATTTTCAATTTTCTTTTCACTACGTTATATGCATGTTTTCAAAACGAAGCTCAAATTTTGTCAAAATAAATATAAACTATAGTTGAAAGCTAAATTAAAATCATAAAATCTCAAGTAACTCCAAAAACATAAATATTCTCTTAAAACTAACCTAACTATAAGTTAACCAAATAAAGAAAAAGAATAATGTATTTATTAGCTATGATCGCAGACTCAACTATCAATGTATAATTTTGTAAAAAGGTACAAGTTAAGTCGTAATTAAGGTCTTCCCTGTGTTTCTACTTTGTTTGTTTTTTTTTTTTTTTTGGTTATAATCTATTGTTGGAAGCGTTTGATGAACACCCCAAATAAATAATCACCAAATAGAATATTTGATAGAAAACAAAAACCTTTTTGAAAGACTTGTTGTGTGTATTCAACTCACACTTGGATGATTTAGATTACAACATTTCAATCCTATTTATAGGATTGTCATAAGAATAACTCATATCACAATTAAATACAACAAATTAAATCCTACATTTAACTAAGGTGAAACTCTTACTAAATTAACTCTAACATTTTTAACTCACATCCTTCTCTAACTTACATAAATTAACTCACATATAACTTATTTATTTAAAACATGTTTAATTTTCAACATCCTCCCTTAAACATGTTTTTTGTTTTGAAAAACTCCAAGCAAAGTTCTTAAGTTGTTAAACACATTAACTTTGAGTGGCTTCGTAAAAATATCTGCAATTTGATCTTCAGTCTTCACATATTCAACTTGAACTTCCTTCCTTGAAATGCAATCTCTGATGAAGTGAAATCTTGTATCAATGTGTTTGCTACGATCATGGAACACAGGATTCTTTGCTAAAGCAATTGTTGACTTATTGTCTATATGAATCACAGTTGGATCTTCTTGCAAAATTCCAACTGTCTTTAACAAATTTCTTAACCAAACTGCATGACAAACACATGAAGCTGCAGCAACGTATTCTGCCTCACAAGTGGATAATGTCACAATAGGTTGCTTCTTAGAACTCCATGTAAATGCAGTATTGCCAATGAAGAAAACATATCCACTAGTGCTCTTTCGATCATTAGTATCTCCAACCCAGTCACTCTCACAATAGCCTTCAAGCTTGAATTCTTTAGATGAAGAATAAAACAACCCATAGTCAAGCGTACCTCTGAGGTAACGAAGAATTCTCTTTGCCACTTTCAAATGAGTAGTTGTAGGAGATTCCATAAATCGACTCACCAATCCAACGCTGAAAAGAATATCTGGTCGTGTGCAAGTTAAATATCTCAAACTCCCAACCAAACTTTTGAAATATGAAGGATCAACATCATCTCCTTCTTCATGTTTGGACAGTTTGGTCCCAGTTTCAATCGGAGTTGTGACAGGCTTAGAATTCATCATATTGAACTTCTCTAGAATTTCTCTAGTATATCGTTCTTGAGAGATGAAAATTCCTTCCTCTGACTGCTTCACTTCAATGCCAAGATAATATGACATTAGCCCTATATCTGTCATTTCAAATTCTTGGGTCATCGCCTTCTTGAGATCTTCAAACATACTTGCACAATTTCCTGTAAAAATTAAGTCATCCACGTACAAACAAACTACCAAAATATCTCCATGACCATTAACCTTAATATAAAGAGAATGTTCATAAGGACACCTCAAATACCCATTATCAAGGAAATATTTGTTGATTCTGCTATTCCACATTCTTGGTGCTTGTTTCAATCCGTATAATGCCTTCTTCAATTTTAGAACTTTATCCTCTTGACCTTTCACAGAATAACCAGGAGGTTGTTCCAAGTAGACTTCTTCTTCTAGATATCCATTCAAAAATGCCGATTTGACATCCATCTGAAAGATCTTTCAATTATTTTGTGCAGCAAGAGCAATTAACAACCTTATGGTTTCCAAACGAGCAACGGGAGCAACTACTTCATCATAATCAATGTCTTTTCTTTGAGAATATCCTTTTGCAACTAATCTTGCTTTGTATCTCTCCACTTCTCCCTTTTCATTTCTTTTTATCTTGAACACCCATTTGACACCTACTGCTTTCTTTCCATTTGGAAGAGTAGAAAGTTCCCACGTATCATTCTTTTTTATGGCTTTTATCTCTTCATCCATAGCAATCTTCCATTTGTCATTTTGCGAAGCTTCTTCAAAATTCAAAGGTTCACTGTCACCAAATAGACAAAAAAGAGTAAGGTTATTAAAACTTTGACTTAATTCTTCAGTTTCATCATATATGTCTTGTAAGCTTCTCATGCCACGAGGCCCTTCACTTGAACTTGCAGATGATGAAGATGTGCTTTGTTGTGGAGTGATTGGCGATGTTGGTGGAGAAGCAATGTCACTAGGCTCATCACGATCGTCGGGAAAAAACACAAAATTGTAATCTTCTGGTTCGTCATTCCAATTCCATGATGCTTCTTCATCAAACACAACATCTCTGCTTACGATCGTCTTCTTTGTAACAGGATTATAAAGCTTGTAGCCTTTTGAGCTTGCATCATAGCCAACAAACACATATTTCTCACTTTTATCATCAAGCTTACTACGTTTTTGATCAGGTATATGTGCATAAGCCATGCATCCGAATACTCTCAAATGACCAATGGATGGTTTTCTTCCTGTCCATGCTTGTTGAGGAGTTTTGTTCCATAAGCTTCTAGTAGGGGAACGATTTGACAAGTACACTGCACACTCAACAGCTTGTGCCCAAAATTCTTTTGGCATCTTCTTGCACTTCAACATGCTTCGAGCCATGTTAAGTATTGTTCGGTTCTTCCTTTCAACAACACCATTTTGTTGAGAAGTAAATGGAACTGTCATAGGGCGACGGATTCCATTTTCTGCGCAAAAAGTTTTGAATTCATTTGAAGTGAATTCACCTCCCCTATCTGATCTCAAAGCTTTAATGTAATAACCACTTTCTTTTTCAACAAGAGCTTTAAATCTCTTGAACATGTCAAATACTTCAGATTTCTCTTTGACAAAGTAAACCCAAGTTTTCCGACTGAAATCATCAATAAATAATAAGAAATAATTATTCTTACCAAAAGAACTTGGTTTGATCGGTCCACAAAGATCAGTGTGAACTAACTCCAGTGGTCTCTTTGCTCTCGAAGATGATTCTTGTGGAAAACTCTTCCTTGATTGTTTGCCATGAAGACAATCTTCACAAAGTTGATCTGGAAGTTTGACATATGGCAACCCTTTCACCATGTTCTTCCTGGCTAATAATCTTAAGCCATCAAAGTTCAAATGCCCAAATCTCAAGTGCCAAATCCAATTGGGATCTTTCAAACATAACTTCAAACATTGAGCAACATCAGTTTGAATGTTTAATAAAAACATTCTATTTTTCGTCATTTGCACTTTAGCAATAATTTTGTCATGATTATCTCTTATCAAAAGACTACAATCCTTCATCAAAATATTATAGCCTTTCTCTAAGAGTTGCCCCAAACTCAAAATGTTGTTCTTCATATTAGGCACATAATAAACATTAGAGATAAACTCATGCTTCCCATTCTTCAAATTGATCAAAATCTTACCTTTTCCTTTAACTGGAATTTTTGTGGCATCACCAAATACGATATCGCCACCAACAGATTCATCAAGTTCAATGAACATTGATTTACTTCCACACATGTGATTGCTTGCACCACTATCGAGATACCATGCACTGTTTTCACATGTTTCCGCACCCTTGCATGCTAGAAACAATGAGGAATCACCGCTTTCTTCATCTTTCTCAGCATAATTTGCATTTTCTTCAACTTTATTTCTGCATTCCCAAGAATAATGGCCGAATTTATGACAATTATAACATTCAACCTGTCTTTTGTCATATCTCCTGTCATTATTTGATCTTTCCCAACTTGACCTCGAATAATGTTGTCTTCCTCTACCTCTTGATGAATTTGAGTTTGAATTACTCTCATCAAATTTTCTTTGACCGTAGCTTCCTTGACCTCGATCTTTGAAATCACCACGTCCACGATTACCACCACGTCCTCGACCTCGATTTCTTTATTCTAGGCTGCCTTCCTTGTCTTTTAATTTCAACTTTGACTGAAAAAGTAGCTCAGTCATCTGCTTGTTCTTCTTAAGAAGCTTCTCTTCATGGGCTTGTAAAGAACCCATAAGTTGATCAATGGACATTGTACTCAAATCCTTTGATTCTTCAATAGCTACAACGATGAAATTAAATTTTTCATCTAATGAGCGAAGTATCTTTTCTACTACTTGCTCATCGCTTATTGTCTCACCAAATCTTTTCATTTCATTTACTACTGCTAGCAATCTTGAAGTATAATCTGAAACTGATTCAGACTCCTTCATATGTAGTGATTCATAATCACCTCTCAATTTTTGAAGGCGAACCTTCTTGACTCGATCTACTCCTTTATACGTATTCTCCAAAATTTGCCATGCTTGATATGCAGTAGTTGCTCCAGAAATTTTCTCAAAATTGTTATCATCAATGGCTTGATGAATGATGGTGAGAGCCTTTTGATCTTTTTTTCTTGTATTTTGTAAAGCTTCTCGTTGAGCTTGATTCAAAGCTGCATCACTTTCTGGTTCTTCATAACCATTACTAACAATGTCCCACACATCTTATGAACCAAGTAGAGCTTTCATTCGAATACACCAACTACTATAATTTTCTTTCGTAAGTCGAGGTACTTGGAAGGGAACTAAATTGTTGTTTGCCATTTGCAAAACCAATTTTTTTACTCCAAACTCAAGGTCTGATACCACTTTGTTGGAAGCGTTTGATGAACACCCCAAATAAATAATCACCAAATAGAATATTTGATAGAAAACAAAAACCTTTTTGAAAGACTTGTTGTGTGTATTCAACTCACACTTGGATGATTTAGATTACAACATTTCAATCCTATTTATAGGATTGTCATAAGAATAACTCATATCACAATTAAATACAACAAATTAAATCCTACATTTAACTAAGGTGAAACTCTTACTAAATTAACTCTAACATTTTTAACTCACATCTTTCTCTAACTTACATAAATTAACTCACATATAACTTATTTATTTAAAACATGTTTAATTTTCAACATCTATATACTCTGTCGGAGTGGACAAATTCTTTTTAAAAAATGAGATAAACAAAAAGGTTAAATATTTAACAAGAGGGAGAGAGAGTGGTAGAAAATAAATAGAGAAAATAAAGAAGTGATTCATAGGCTAAGGTAGAAAAGAGAAAGAAAATTGAAGAGGTGATCATTGATATATAAATATATGTTTTTATTTTTCTAAAGTAAGAGTATAAATAGAACTTTTCAAAGTTCAAAAGTATATATTTATACAATCAGGAGTTAACGTTTTCTATTCACATATTAATAGTATCAGTATTGTTGACACGTTTTCTTTATGTTTTAAGGGTATTTTTTAAAATTTTTTAAAAGTTCAAGAATATTTTTGAAACAAAATGCTAATAGTTTCCATCCAAAAGTAACGGTAAGAGTATTTTTGAACTTCTTTTTAAGGTTTAAGGGTATTTATAAAACTTTTAACGGTCTTTTGGAAATATTTTTACATAAGGTGCAAAGTTCAATGATATTCTACATGATTTAGGTAATATTAAAAATCCAAATAGTTATCAAACAAGACCTTGTGAAGTAGTTGAATACAAGATTGACTCTTTTCCCTTGTTTTTAATTTATATACGTATGTATAGGATGGAGAAGATTGATGTAATAAGGTTTTCAAGTCAAGCAAAGATATTAGGAACAGCAGTATCAGTAGGAGGAGCAATGATAATGACGTTTGTAGAAGGACCAAAGTTAAGATTTCCTTGGACAAATGGACATAATAATCTCCATAGTTACCCTTCAACTTCATCAATCAATGTTAATAATGAAGATTCTTTCAAGGGGATCATTTTGGTCACAATTTCTTGTCTGTGTGCTTCTGTTTCCTGCATTCTCCAGGTACACTCTAACCTCAAATCCAAAATTGTAGTAGTGATACTAGAAAGTGTGTCAAATTTTATGACATAAATTTTATATTAAATTCAATCCCAAAATTAAATTACTCTTGTTTTTAATTCATAGTTTCAGAGATCAAATCGATATAATAAATTAAACACCAAAATTGTAGTAGTGATGTGTTGAGTACTAAAGAAAATGATCAACCTATGAATAATACCACGAATCCAAATAATTACATCATCTTAATTACAAATATATGTTGAGAAGAGAAGGTCACAACCTTAATAAGAAATAAGTCCCATTTCTTAATGGATTATACTAATGAATTTGAAGTTTTTGAGTTTGATTGATGATTTAATTAAGAGGGTCATCTATTGGAATTCTTATAATTTCGTCAAATGCATGAGATAATCAAATTTACTTAGCGTTTAAATTGATTGGGGATATTGTAATATATCGTATACATTCCAAGGTGATTTTCATTTGGTTCCAACAAGTATCACGTCAACAACAATATTTTCTTTTTGAGTAATTGTAATGAGAAATGCTTTCAAATTTAATAATTTTTTTTTAAAGGATACTAGTGAAGGGAGCTAGAGAAAAGCTGCCCTATCACAAATTTTATTACCAAAAGGATGTGCAAAGGTTCTTTTACATAGGTAGATTATAGAAAGCATTTATGTTTAATGCTATAGAGGCTTGACTGTAATTTTTTAGAATTTTGCTTTTTGAGGACCAACTTCCAGTGAGGGTGCATATATCTTCCCAAGAGTTTTGATAGGTTGAAACTTTCTCTGTGAAGATAAGATTGTTTCTCCCTATCCAAATTGTCCATAAGGTAGCTATGGCCGCATTGAAGCTGATGATGTTCTTTGCACTACTGCCTGTTAACCTGCATAAGCTCAGACAGAGATCTTTTACATTTGAGTCATAGGAATGCCTGTTTCAGAGCTCCAAAGTTGCTAAAGCTTGTGGGCTTTAGGACAGAGGATGAATAAATGATTCATGTCCTCGTTTGAGGATTGGCAGGAGATGCACCAGTTTGGGTTGAGGCACATGCTTGGGTTCCTTTTTTGGATATTGTCCATAGTATTGAGCTTCTGGTGAATCATGGTCAAATGAAGAATTTACATTTTTGTGGGATGTGTGACCTCTAGAGGTGTTTGAGTTCATTTTCCCAGTTTGTCTCCCTTGAATTTGAGGTTTCCTTGAAAGCTAGCTCTTTTGCTGATGCCACCGTGTACACGTTGTTGTCGCTTGGTCTTCAAGAAGGTTTACTTTTTCCTCTGTCGCTGTGAATCTAAGGCAAACTAATTTTGATGGAATGCGAAATTTGGTTTTTCCTATCGTTTAATGGTCTCCTTGGATTAATGTTCCATCCATCTGTACTTTGGTCCTAAACTTCCTTAACAGTGGTTGTTTGTAGTTTCGAAAGAGCATATAGTCTAGGAATTTTGTGAGAGAGAGGGATATTGTTTCACCAGTTGCTGTGCCAAAAGGATAGGGAGGAGTCATCGTTGGGAATCCAGTTGATTTTTGATTCAAACCAGTCCTTCCATTTTTTAATGGAATTCCAAGGCGACTTTGCACTGTAATTTCTACCTTCTACTGGAATGTCGCCTTGATGGTTTTTTGTGTATTTTGCATCTATGCACTTTTTCCATAGAGAGTTTGACTCATCATGGTATCTCCACAACCATTTGCAAAGGAGGGCTTGATTTGTATCCTTTAGCTTGCTGATTCCCAGGCCTCCCAATTCCTTTGGGGAAGTGCAAATGCTCCAATTGATCAGGTGAACGTTTTGTTTGTCTTCGCTTCCTCCCCACAAAAAATCCCTCCAGTGCTTTTCAATTTCTTTGTATACAGAGACAGGAGCTTTGAAAGTAGAAAGCTGATACGTGGGGAGGCTCGATAGAGAAGATTTTAAAAGGGTAAGTCTTCCTCCTTTGGAAATTTGTGAGTATTTCCATCCGTTTAGTTTTTTGTGGATACATTCAATGGTTTGTCCCAAAAAGATCTGAAATTTGGGTTTCCTCCCAACAAAACTTCTATGTAGTTGACTGGTAGGAATTTTGTTTGAAACCCGAAATTTCTAGCTATCTGCTCTGTTCTATCAGCAGATATGTTTATAGGGCTTATAGTAGACTTTGAGTGGTTGAATCTCAGCCCAGAAGCTTTTTCAAAGAGGGAGAGCGCGGTCTGTAGATTGTTTAAGTACTTGTCATTGTCTTCGACAAAGATGAGTACATCTTTCGCAAATAGAAGGTGAGATATGTTGCAATTGCTGCTAAGAGATACCCCTTTGATAGCTCCTCTTGTTTCCAAGTGGGACAACAATCTGCTTAAGTAATCCATGGCCAGAACGAAAATGAAAGGAGAAATAGGAT
The DNA here is from genome assembly GCF_025177605.1 of Cucumis melo. NCBI lineage: Eukaryota > Viridiplantae > Streptophyta > Magnoliopsida > Cucurbitales > Cucurbitaceae > Cucumis > Cucumis melo. The sequence continues at coordinate 6,016,653 of NC_066865.1, forward strand.
CGCCCTGCCTTTTACCTCTTTCCGCCTTGATTCTACCTTTTGGAGATCCATTTAAAAGGATGGAGTATTGGACATTGCTGATACAGGCGTTTATCCATTTCCTCCATTTAATTGGACAGTGTTTCTTTGCAAGCATGAAATCGATGAAACTCTAGCTGATTTTATCAAAAGCCTTTTCTATATCAAGCTTTAGGACAAAACCTTTTGTTTTCCTTTGTTTCCATGTGTCAATTGCTTCATTTGCAATGAGGTTTGCATCGGTAATTTATCTCCCTTTAATGAAAGCCATTTGATTTTCCGCAACAGTGTCAGGAAGAGTGGTTTTGAGTTTGTTTGCTAAGGCTTTTGCCATAATCTTGTAGAGGGAGGTTGTTAAGCTAATGGGTCTATAGTCTGAAGGCATGCTGCACTTGTCTTTCTTGCTGATGAGGGTTATAAAAATGTTGTTTACGTTGTTGTTTACAATGCCTTTCTTGTGGAAATTCTTGAAAACATTCAGCAAGTCTCCCTTGAGATCATTCCAGTATTTTTTGTAGAAGAGCATGGTGTAACCATCTGGTCTAGGGGCCTTTTCGTTGCTAATGGACATGACAGTGCTTTTGATTTCTTTTTCATCGAAAGGCTTGCAAAGCTCAGATTGGTGAGAATAGGAGATTGGGTTCCAGTTCAAATTATCGATAAGGATTTCTTCATAGTTCTCTTTTGTGAATAGATTCTGGTAGTGAGAAATGAAGATCCTTGAGATATCATCAATTGAGTCTAGATAGTTACCATTCGGATCGCAGATGGATTTGATTAGATTTTTCCTTTGATTTATAGTGCAGACTCTGTGAAAGTAGGCATTGTTTTCATCCCCCAAAAGGTTCCATTTTTGTCTAGATCTTTGATGTCAAATCTGTGCTTGTTTGTTTTCAATGCTTAAAAAATCCGATTTGAGAGAGCTTCTCTTTTGGTGGTGAGAAATTCACGTCTCTCCTTGAAGCTCTAACTTGTCGATTGAGTCAATCTCTTCCAGGAGGACTTTTTTGTTGGCATCATAAAGATCGACTTTGTTGTGTTACCACTCTTTGATAAACTTGGATAAAGTTTTTAGACTTTGAATGAAAGCATAGCCAGGGAAGCCGACATGTTTGGAATTGTTCCACCAATCTTGGAAATTTTTCTTGAAGTCTTTATCCTTTAGGGAAAAGTTATTGAGTCTAAAAGGACAGTGACCCCATTTGGTATGTGGAGATTCCAAGATGATGGGGAAGTGATCCGAGACTATTCTTTCTAGAGTCCGAGAGGTGTGAATGCCGAAAGTTTGTTCCCAGCCCTTTGAGAAAAGGAAACGGTCAAGGCGAGAAAAAATTGGATTTAATCTGAGATTTGACCAAGTGTATTTGTTGTTTAAAGGAGGGGGATCAATAAGTTCATTATCTATGATGAAATTGTTGAAGAGAGCCATGTTTCTCAGATCGAGAATTTTTGCATTTGTCTCCGTTTTCCATCTGATGAAATTGAAATCACCCGTTATCAGCCAATTTGGAAGGCAAAGAGTTTGAAGAAGCTTTAATTCATTCCAAAAATTTGTTCTGTCATTGTTTCTAGAGAGGCCATAGACAGAGGTGAGCCACCAATTTCCATTTGAGCTGAAAACACTTATAGATATGGAGTAACTGCCCAATTTGATTTCGTTGACTTTGAATTTGGTGTCATTCCACAAAACTATAATGCCGCCAGAAGTGCCAGTAGATGGGAGAGCGTGCCAATTTATACCAGACTTGTTCCAAAAGATGTTTTTGTTTAACAATTGCAGGTTGCAAATTTTTGTTTCAGTAAGGATAACGAAGTCAGGGTCATAAGAGGAAATTAGAGATTTTATTGTGGCTCTTTTTGAGGGAGAGCCTAGCCCTCTAATATTCCAACATAAGACCTTCATGTATTACCCTTATCCCCCAATGGCCCATGGCCTGAAAGATCCACATTTTGATAAGACATAATGACAGGAAAGTACGAAGAACTAGGTACATCAGTGGCATACTTTGGAGACAGTTTGAGTTCGTTTTCCTTTAGCCAATTTACTAATTTTTCCTTGAAGGCTCTGTCGTTTTCCTGGTCATTGTCAGTGCTTGCATCCTTTGATATTCCAACTGTTGTGTTTTTTGAAGGAAACTCTTTTTCATGTAGGGTCTCTGCTCCTTCTTTTACAGTGTTAGTCTGATTTGGATCTTCTCCTTCAGCATTTGTTTGTGTCGGGTTGTTGATGGATTCCTGTCCTTGGTTGTTTTCTAAGTGAATCATAGAGTCCAAAGGAGAGATGGGGCCCATGTCCACCAAGAGATTCATCTGTTTGCTTCCCTCACCAATTTCATTTAAGGATTGCTTTGGATCTTCATTAATTGCTTAAGGGTCTTTTTTGATTCTATACAGGAATTTCATCTTGAATTTTTGGCGCGGGCTCCATCCCTTTTCAAAAGGTTCATTAATGGTTGAGATCTCCACTGATTTTTCTTCAATATTTTTCTCTGTATTTGAACTGTATGATTGGTTACAACCTGGAGACAAGAAAGATACTTTTCTTTTGGAGATCCTTTTTGATCTCTTAGAGTAATGTCCATGATCTTGATCATTAATGATGAGAATAACTTTCCTTATCTCTTTCCTTTTTTCAAAGAGCTGTTGATCGAATGGATCATATTCAGATTCTGATGAGTTGTTTTTCTTGGCTTGTGTGTAATTTGAGATAGAGTGCTTGTCAGAATTTAGGAAACTGTAGTCACCGCGTGTTCTTGTTGTTTCCGGCGGGATTGCTTGGAAGCCCTTGTATGTGTAGACTTTAGCTGAAGGGTTGTGTTCATCAAATTCGTCAGCGGCTTTTGTTTTGAAAGAGCCATGTACTCTTACATTTCTTTCTACAAGCCATCTGGCTTCGAATGGTGGAACTGTAGTGATGATAAAATTTTCGCCTTGATTATCAGTGATCAATATAGAGGCTGGAACAAAATCGGTATAATTATATCTGACTTTAATCTTGGCATCAATGAGTTTTTCCATCCGCATTGTTTCCTTAGCTACAACAAGGAAGCCTCCACAGGCCATTCCAATGTGTTGAAAAGTACTGTAATTCCATAAGTGAAGCGGGATACCTCTGAAACGTAGCCAACCTCCATAGCTGGGTATCACAGAGTGAAATGAGTGTATATTTGTGTCCTAGCTTTCGAATTTTACCTGATAACTTCCCACTGTAGACCAGCCATTTGCGTTTTTGTTACTGCAGAGAAGTTTGGCGTGATCTGGGTTCAGGAAGAGAATAGCTTTGTCGGCTTGTATGAGAAAGCTATTTCTGATTGCCTTTTTAGGGAGAACATAATTCTGCTCCAATCGTCATGAAAACAACGTCTTGTGACAATAACCGTTTTTTCAAAGGAGTCTCCAGAGAGAGTAAAAGGCTTAAAACCAGATGTGGAACTTCTTCTACTTGAACTGTCATCAGATGTAGATTTGTATCTTTTCTTGTTTTCTTCTTCACTGCTGTCAGAAAAGGCTTTTGCATATGATTTTTTGGAGGAGTCAGAGTCTGATGAGAAGGAATCCGAGTATTTTGAAACGTACTCCTTCCTTATTTTCAAGCGAACTCTTTTTGTTGGAGCAGAAGGCCTGAAGGTAATCAGAGCTAAAAAAGACTTCCACCCAAATTTGTCAGGACCTTCAAGTACTAGGATGCTACATTTTCTTCCTTTGTTGTCGATTTTGAAGATTTCGGCAGTGATACTAGTTTTGCTTTTGTTTTTTGTTTTTCTCACTCACATGCAGTTGTCTTCCAATCTTCTTTCAGCGAAAAAATGTTTTGTTGTTGTGGTGTCCAATAGGTCTTTGAAGCAGTTCCTTATCCACTCCAGAGTGTTAGGTGTGATGCCCATGGAGAAAGATTTGTGTTGACAAACTTCGGTCAACCAAATACGGATGAAACTTGGTTTACTGTCCAAAGATAGTATGAATTCCTTTTGCTCGATTTGGCATGACTTGGGGAGTTGTTTGATAAAAGCCATAGAAACAGACAAAAAGTAGACAGAATAAAGAAAGTGAAAGATACCTTTTTTTGGGGGGACCGGCTATAGCTTAAAAAGGAAACCTTGTAGTGGAAACTTAATGGAGCTGTAGAAGTTAGGTGGATATTGATGGCTTAGCTGAGATCGTGCAGAGGAGAATGACGACAGAAGTGACTAGGAGTAACAACAAGTGTTAGTAAACTTCAATGCTCTATCAGTTTGGGAGGTTACCGAACATCCAGTTGTTGCTATTGTTGCAGATGATGAATGTTGGGAGAGAAAAAGCACGGTAGCAATAGCCATTTTTCTCACCCCCATCGTAGCAATTCTTTCAAGTTTAATAATTAAGTATATAGAAAACATTTTTAAAAATTGCAAATATGTCAAAATCTAAATAGAGTATATTTAGCTAGTGAAGACTTCTATTCGCAATGTGATCTATCATTGATAGGCTTTGAGAGGTAGATATAAACTTTGCTATATATATACATATATTGCATTATATTGTACTATATTCGCTATTACTTTGAGTCTTTAGTGCTATATTTGCGGTACCCATTTTTTTATTTATATAGTATATGAACATCTTATAATGTATGAGATTGTTTTGCTATATGATCCCAACATGTTGTGGCAAACTTTTTCTTTCTTTTTTAAATTGGATTTTGGGTGATGGATGATATTATATGTTTTGCAGGCAATAGTATTGAAATCATATCCAATGGGGTTGATTGTAACATTTATGGTATGCATAGTGGGAGTTGTGGAAGGGGCTGTGGTAGCATTAACAATGGAATGGAACAACCCATCTGTCTGGTCTATTCATTTTGATTTTCAACTCTTGGCTATCCTTTATGCTGTAAGTCTATATCAAAAAAATCCTTATTCTTACCAAAAAGAATAAAACTTTATCAATTCTTCTTCTTCTCTACTTTTAAAATCATCAACACCTACTCCGTCTTATTTCTCTTTCTTTCTCCTCTTCTTTTAGTCTCGTTATTTTTTCTTTTATATCATTGTTGTTGGTGAGCATATTTCATCCCAGCCGTTAACTTGTTCATAAGAAAAAATATTTAAGAAGTGTTTGCGAGTCACCAACTTGAAGATGGAGGAGTCGATTACTATCGTCCATTTCCTGATTTGAAGCTCTAAATACAATACTGATATTTACAAACATTTTATAAAATAAGCATCTATTTTCAGAAACCCAAAGAGTTGTCAAATAAAGCATATAAAAGAGTAGACAACTTAATTTTTGAAAATTTATTTCTCCAAACGAATTCAAATGAATGTTTTAAAAAAAAATGGCTCCAAACCATTGGGAGCTAATGATCACCTTCTTTCTTCTCATCTCTTTTAGGATAACACATTGGTAACTTACTTTGTGAAGGATGTTATAGATAATAAACTGGCTATGTTGTTTTAGCTTGATATATATATATATATATATATATATATAATAATGTTAATTAGAATGTAGGGCAGGAGAAAATTGAAGAAAAATTATAAGAATTACCATAGGAATGAAATTATTTAATATTAGTAAACATTGTATTTGGGACGCTTCGTAGAATTTATTGCATATTGCGACATTTTTGTTTAATATGTGGTAAAAGAGATTCTTCAACTTGCTGCTATAAGGTTCTTTGCAACGAAATTGTGTTTACTGACGAATTTTACGTGTCGCTAAATATTAACTATATATATTATTGTAGTGTGCTTTTAAATCGCATGAAATCATTATCAAAGGATATCTTAAATGATTTTGGTATAATTTTGGCAGGGAATAATAATCTCAGGGTTTTCGTACTACATTCAAGGAGTTGTAATGGAAGAAAAAGGACCTGTGTTTTTGACTGCATTTTTCCCTCTAACTACCGTTATGGTTGCAATCATAAGCTCTTTTGCTATCTCTGAGATTTTGTCTTTGGGAAAGTAAGTTTCTACCTTATTCTAAAACAAAGCCATATTTAATGATTTTTTTGGATGATGATTATGTTATATTTCTTAAATCATTAATTCACCGAAGCTTAAGTAGGGTAGTTGAAGACAATTTTAATTATATATCACTAACATTTTATTGGGTCAAATACATGGTTTGAGGTTAATAGGCTCAAGTATAATATTTGATAGTATAGGATTTCATCTCAAAACCAATTGGCAATGATAAAAACGACCTATCTATTTTATAAAGAGTGTGAATCCCCTTGGTTTTTTCAATGCGGGATTCTCAATATCTCAAGAATAGTTAATCTCATGCTTGTATCTCTTTTTATATACCTACTAGAAAATCATAGGTTTAAATATTATTTCGGTCTCTATACTTTAAAATTTGTTCAATTCAAATCTTCATATTTTTAATGGTCTAAATTGTAGTCCGTATACTTTCAATAAATTTTAAATTTATTCTCTCAAAATTGATATTTTACCAAAATTGATTAAATAATAATAATAATTTTCATACAAAAATACAATATACGACTATATTTTGTAATTTTGTAGTAAAATGACTTCAACTAAACTAGCTCTCGGACAAAATTTAAGATTTATTGATAGTATGGACGCTAAAATTGAACAAGGGAAAGCATATAGACTAAAATTGAATAAATTTCAAACTATAGTGATGCATTTTAACCCAAAAAATTGTTTTGATTTTTCTAAAAAAACGGCCTCTTGATAGATTTTTTTTTTTTTTGGCTCTTTGACTTTTCGATAATATGAAGTTACCATTTTACCCTAATTAATTTAAAAGACAATGTATTTTGAAAATTAGTTTTTCTTTTCTTTCATTATTTGATTCCTGAAAACTGCGAATTTAGATTATTGAATCAACTTATATATAGGCCTCTAAAAATTTGTTGTTTTGTTTGAATTAAATTCGTGAATTCCAAACAAATTTAGGTTGAAATTCATCCATTTTTTTAAAATTCCAATTAATGGGACTCACCAGCATTATTTGTGGCTTCTCTTTGCAGGGTTGTGGGAGCCATGGTCATAATTGCAGGCCTTTATTTATTTTTATGGGGCAAAACCAAAGATCAAGTCATTGATAATGCAGTTAGACCAATGGATGATGCGGCAACCACAACAGAAGATTCTTAATTTTGAATAAATGGTTTTCTGTTCGATAACGATCATGTTCCAAATTTTTGTTAAAGAATATAAGTACCTCAAAAGTTAATTTCCAATTATTGTCGTGCATGATACATTGTAATAATCAATATGTAAAAGTTGGTCATCATGTCATAAGAATGAAACCGAGAGTCAGAAACTTTTAAAGAAGATCAGAAGCAAGTTGGAGATGGCCAATCGACACCATTCTTCGCAATATGTCATCAAAGAGAAGAACGATATGGGGACCGTTGTAGAAAAAACAAAGTGATAGATTTTCTTCCAACAACATGTAGAGTAAGTGAGAGAATATAATTCAAAAATTTTTAACTCTTTGAACTATGTGCTAAGTTTAGTTGTTAAAAATAATCCTAGATAATCTGAACTATTTTAAACTAGTTGGACTATGTTTTGATTATGGTAAATAATCTCTGATCTCTGAATTAGATCTTAAATGTGTTACATTTTCATCATATGAAAGATTTAATAAATCTAATTCTTTCATGCCCATTGCTTCTCAATAGAATTCGATCGCTATCCACAACTTATTAAACTAGGTTTAGGTTAATCTGCTCACCCCTAATTTTGACCCTTCAAATGTAAGGTTTCATTCAAATTTATCAATATATTCAACTTTAGTTATTTAGAAGAAAAAAAAGTCAATAAAATTATTTCAAATTCTACAATTCAATTATATATCATCGTCTTTTCAAAAAGATAACAAAGCGGCAAAATATTTACACTATATAAAACAATTCTAAAAATAGAAAAAATCTACAGACCCGTCATGAAAATACCAAAAATGTTCCATCAATAATGCTCATAATATATTTGGTAACATACGTAATATATTTGGTACACGGTCGTTTAGATTTGGCTAAACGATTTTTTTCAAGATTCTTTATACACAATGTTTTAGCTTTAGTTACCCTAATCTAAATAGCTAAACGATTTTTTTCAAAATTCTTTATACACCATTTTTTAGATTTTGGTTACCCTAATCTAAATAACGTAAAAAAAAAAAAAAAAAAAAGACGATCCATGCAGTGAATAATAAAAAAAAGGAGAAAGAAAAAAAAAGAAGTGCACGCAGCAAAAAAAAGAGAAAAACAAGAAAGACATTAGAATAAAAATCAGATTTGATTATCCAAATCTAAACAACATAAAAAAAAAAAAAAAAAAAAACAAATCGCAGCTAAAAAAAGAAGAGTAAAGGAGGAAAAGAGAAGAAAAATATGAGAAGATACATCTAAAATATTTAAAAAATGACTAACTTTATTAGGTTCGTTACGCGTCCGAAAGTTCGTATTGTTTCAATTTTGTTTTATATGTTATTTAGGTTTGTGATGGAAAAAGAAAAGACTAAAATAAAAGTTATGACTTATTTGCCTTTCGATTGACCTAATCTATTATTGAAATCTAATATATATAATCATGCTATCTTAAAACAGTGTGACTCGTGACTAAAATCATTTTTAAACAAATTTTGTTCATTCAAAACAAATCTAAAATTTTTACAACTCATTTTTCTATATGTTCTAAGAAATTGTTCTAAATTTAAAAAGAAAAATAAAACCTTATATTTTATGGGGCTTTGAAAGAAATTTATTATTAATGTGAAAAAAAAAAATTATTATCGGACATTTGAAAAAATAGCAAAACAATTTACGATGATATAATAATTTATGTTCCTACATTTTCTAAATTAAAAAATAGAAAATTTAAAAGTAGATAATAATCTAGTAGCCCTTTAATAGCTCTTTGATAGTCATCTAATAGATCTAATTACTTGTTATAGTTGTCATATTTGCAATTTGCAAAACGTAAGTTTTATGGGGTGTTTTTTTCTTCTTTTTTTTACTTTTTTCTTTTTGTCAATTTGATGCAATTTTCCATTTATTATTAACTATATTCTTTTTTAATTTATGTATCACTTATTATTATTTAATTTAGTATAAAAACATAAAATTTTGGATTATCATATCTTTTTAAATTCTCATGTTCATACCTCTAACATATTATCCAAAGGATCAATGACACATAAATGACATTTAATTTTAAATAACAATAATAATAGAATATCTGCACAATATGAGATAAAATAATTGAACATATAGCAAAAAAATATTAGTAAAAGACTTAAAAACCCACACCAAAAGTAGATACTGATAAATGCTATTAATTGTTATCGATGAATATCCTATAAGTTATCTTTCAATTTATAAATGTGCTATCAATTGCAATATTTGATAGCTGCTATCAATAATGTTGCTCCTAGGGATCGGATAAATTTCAATCTAAGAAAACTACAACAAATTAATATCATCAGTACCAACTATAGATGATAGTTTCTAATTTGAGAAATGAATACTATGAACCAAGACATTCTTTTTGGGACAAATCACAAGTTCAAGAGCTAATAAGCTACAGTTAATATTGAATTCTCACGTTTAAATAGATGTGAACTCAATTAAAGAGATTAAAACAACAACAATTGGTTAAAACCTTTGTAATTGGTTTTAGTTGATGATACAAGTTGAAACCAGCTAAACTCGCGAGGTAGAATTTATTTTATTTTGCAAAAACATATCTTTTCTTTGGTTATTTCATTATTGGATCCATATATGTTTAGTTGTGATTTAGTTCCTTTGAATGAATTTTCTATGTTTTGTTAGTGCAGTGGGTTGGGTTTAAAGCATGAAACAAAATACAACATACAAGTTATGATCACTTCGAAATTTTAGGGTTTTCTATCAATGAAAATTCTTTGGTAGATGACAAAAGTCTCTTTACTAATATCTTGAAATTCTTGATTTAGAGTGTTTGAACTTGAAGTAAAGAACTAGTTATCCTTTTGGTCTTCGATTAATGGGTAATCCAAACTTAATTTTTTTTCTTTGGATTGTGTCACTACAAGAAATCTGGCCTTTAATGTCGGGTGGAAAAAATGCAAAATGGGCTTTAATGTCGGTTTTCAAAATGCGGACGTTTAATGTCGGTTTTAAAGGGATCTTTGTGGGTGAAGTTGCGAGTTTGATTGAAAGGGATCTCTGGATTCAAATTTGTAATCTCATTGAAAAGGAGCGTTAGTCTTATATTCCACAAAAAACCAACTTCCTTATATAATCTAACTACATAGTATTCAATACTGGGTTGTGTTTTTTCTTTTGGATTTTTTCTGCTATTATTGTTGGACGAGCTGTTATGGATGATGCTAAAATGGCAATGCAGACTAGGAGTACTAGTGGTAACTTTGTTATTGCTGATGTTGCAATTTCTTTAATTTTTATGTTAACTTTGAACTTTGAAGTTACTAAACTTTGAGTTTAATTCATTTGCAATGTCTTTAATTTCTATAAGTTAATTTTGGACATTGGAGTCAGTAAAATTTGGGTTTAGTTCATCTGCAATGTCTTTAATCTCTATATGTTAATTTTAGACTTTGGAGTTAGTAAATTTTGGGTTTAATTAGTTTGCAATTTCTTTAATTTCTATGTTCATTTTGGACTTTTGAAGTTACATATATAGGATCACGTTATATTTTGAGTTCTTTTTTCTACCTAATCTCCTTATTTTGATGTGATTAATAAGTGAATTTAACTACTTATTAGATGCATATATTCTACCTCAATGTTTAAATACCTCACGTTTAGCTTTGTTTTGGTATTGTTTGTAGAATGATTGAAGTTATATCGGGTTGAAAGCTGAGCAATTGTGTAGATAGCCAGGCGATCATTGAAGGTTGAAGATTGAAGATTGAGAAGACGTTTAGAATTTTTCTTATTTACGTCTTGTATTAGGATCTTTTTTCATATACTGTTGTGGAATGTATATATAAACACAATACTAAGTTTTCATTTCGTGTATACAAATGTAAAAGATAAATATTATAGTATCTAAAATAATATTAATTTTATTGATTCGTTGGAGCGAGAAAAAATATTTATCTATATGGATTCAATGTTTGTTTATAAAAAATGGACAATAATACAAGAATTAAATAAATATAAATTTCTAAAAATGGACAACAAGTCTTTAATGTCGGTTTTAAAACGACATCATAGCCCAATCGACATTAAAGGGCTTCAATAACACTATCAAAGATGTCGGTTTAAAACCGACATTAAAGCTCAACCGACATTAAAGGGCTTCAATAACACTATCAAAGATGTCGGTTGAAAACTGACATTAAAGGCCTTTAATGTCGTTTTTAAACCGACATTAAAGCCCAACCGACATTAAAGGCCTTTAATAACGCTCGCAAAGATGTCGGTTTCCAAGTGACATTAAAGCCCTTTAAAGGCCAAATTTTTTCTAGTGTGTCAAATTGATTTAGGGGTTTTAGATGGATCATTTTAGGGGTTCACCAGTTCGGTTCCTAACTTTCAAATTCTATGATTTTCATATCAAATGGTGCTATTAAGTGCTATCGTCGATAGTTGCAATTGGTGATATATAAAACACGTGCACTGACAGGTAAACTTGGAATTCTAAAATATTTACAAGTTGAGTAGTCAATATTTATTTTATTTACAAATATAATTTGAAATCTATGTTATAGATTTTCTAATTATTTTTTTAATTGTGCTATTGCTATAATTTATTCCTTATTTAAGAGATAAAAGAATATGTTAGAATACTAAAAACGTAGTTGCATTGATTTTCATACTTTAGTACAATTTACATTAAGACCACCGACAGATTTACGTAGGGGTCAACAAAGGTACATGTCCCATTTATTATTAATTTTAAAGTGTTAGTGTACAATATATATTAAAATAATGTGTTATATTTTAAACAAAGTATGATTGTAACATAGTGGTTATGCTCTCACTCTTACAACTCTTAGAGTTGTGGCTTCGAATTCTACTGCCACTTACTGTGACCCAAATTTTACAAACAGACACCATGTTTGCAGCATTATGATTCTTTTACAATTTGGTAATGAATATTTACAGGCTTTACTAACTTTGCATCGAAATGGACTCAAGGCCCTTCACACGACAGACAGGGCAGACAATAGCTCTTGTTAGCTCCTAGAAAATAATATTATAATAACCAACGCAAACGATAACAACAAGAAATTGTTGTAGTTATGTTGTGTCTTCTAATTAATAAAATTCTCCTTTGTGGAAGATATTGATTGGATTTGCATTAACATTTGAAAAATGGAAATATGAGATGGACACCATTTCAACTCTCTCTCTCTCTTCATTTGGAAACTACTTTGAATCCAATAATAATAAGAATTGATCACTTTAAGAGAGGCAATACAACAATTTTTTAACTCCAAAAAAGTTTGATAAGCCTTAAAACATAGTTGTCTTACTAATCCCTAACACATTTCATCATATAAACTTTATAATCTTCTATTAATCTCTTCCTAAATCTGCCACCTCAGAGTAAATATACTTATCTTTACGCCACGTCTTTCTCACTTACTACCTACCACTATGCCACCAAACTTCCTGCCAACATATTTCAACGCCTCAAGTGTCAGAACTTACCTCAAAGTAGCCGCCAATCCAAAACTTGTTTTTCTTTAATTTCCTTAGTTGTTTTCAGTCTTCACACTGCCTTGCCTTGCTATCTTGTTACCAACTTTCAACGCCTACCGTAATGTTCGTCTTTAACAAAACCTATTTCCAACTCCCCAACGGCTCCCATTCCTTTATTTCACCGCTCCACCCTTAGGACCAAGTCTCAACGCAGGGCAAGTGTTACACTACGAATTCCTTCTCACCAACATAGGTTCTTCCTAAATCAAGATTATCTTCAATGTATTGCAATCAACGGATAAAGAAACTTGCACAATGAACAATCGAGCAAGAACACAATGGTTGTAGGATTGATCTCTTGCTCAATTATCAACTACGACTTACTTGATAACCAAAGTCGGCTTGCTCAATGATCACATTCGACAATCCTAAATGGGGTTCATGATTCACTTTTAATACTCAAATCCAAAAAAAGAAATGTCTAACATTTGTAGAAAAAAAATAATGATAAGTTGAGCTTCAATAAAGGAAATATGAATTAACTAGGACACCCTTGTATTACCTCTGGGACCAATCACATATTTAAGAGCCAAGAAGATACAGTTAACAACATTGAATTTTCATATTCAAGAGGAGGTGAACTCACCTAAAGAGATTTAAAAGTAGCTCAATTGGTTAGAAGCTTTATAACTGGTTTCAATTGATGTTACAAGATAAAACCAATTGAACTTTGTAAATTTATTTTATTTTTGCTATATATGTTTATTTTGGTTTTAGTTTATATGTGTTAGCAATAGAATGAACTTTAAGTTTTATGTCTTGTTACTACTGTAGGTTGGGTTTAAAGTAGAGAAAAAAAAATACGAAACATTAGTTTTGATGTTTCTTAGAGTTAGGATTTTTCAACCAATGAAAATTTCTAATAGATGACAGAGTCTCATCACCAATATCTTGCAATTATCAATCCAGGGTCGCATGTCAAGAACATTTAGGTAATTTTGGTCACCTTGCTTGTGGGGGGTTAGAATATTGAATAAGGAACTAGTTCTCCTTAATTATCTCTTGGTCGTCGATCAAAGGGTTATCCAAATCTAATCATTTCCCTTGGATTGTGTCAAATTGATTTGTGGGTTTTGGAGTTTGATATTAGAAGTTCATCAATTGAGTTCCTAATTTTCAAATACTGAAGTTTTCATATATCTAATCAAATAACCATATAACAACCGTATAATACCAAATAAGAAAAATATTTTGTTTATGTAGAAAAACTTCTGATGTTAAAATCGAGTGTTAAGATTTTGTTTAGACCACCGAAAGAAGCATTTCTCTTTAGAAAAATATAAAGTCTAACTCCTAAAATTTCTAACAATGTTTTACCTAAAATAAGAGGGAGAGTTGTGAGATCTCATATTTTTAAATTAGATTGTAAATATGATAAAAAAATTATTGCATACTTTTTTACGAAAGCATCGAACCCGTCTTATTGTAAATAATTTATTGTATGTGTAATGTTATTAAATTAGTACAGACAATTGTCCAATTTCAAATTAATTTTTGAACATATTGTGAAAAATTTATTAAAATTCATTTTTTAAAAAGACAAATTAATTATTTCGTATTTGTAATCGGCGATAGCGATGACCCCCTATTTTCAACATATATAAATAGTCGTTATAACGTTTTGGTGAAATTGTGACTATTTTTCTTAATTTTAAATAAACATTATGAAGAAAAAAAATAGTTCTTTACAATAGCAAATGCATAAACAGTCAACATCATATAGAAAAAAAAAGGTAAGCAAATAAGAAGCAACCCAGGTCGGTACAAACATAAACTATCTCGTGATGTTTCATAGGACTATACAAAATCCCTCCCTCTCATCCTCAGGCATGAGTACGGAACCCCGAAGGTCGTCCATATGAGACAGAAGATGCCTTTGCAATAGCGCCCTATCCAAACTCATTAGTTCTGACATCTCACGCAATATGCGGAAGAATTCCATGTGCACATGGTTGTCATTTGCAAGGACGCGTGCAGGCCACTCCGCAATCTGCCTGAGTTGCTCGTTTGTTTGGTCGAGCGCTAGATGTATGCCTTCAACATCCAAGTCTCGCTGACTCCCCCTCTTCCTCTTGGATCCACTCGATCTGGTCCTACCCTCTGAAGCGCGAGAAGGTCGGGATGTACGTACATCGTCCTGCGAGAGGTCAATCCCCTGGCTGTACACGGGCAGGAACTCCTCGTTTCCATCCTCCATATCAAATCTGTCATACCCGACAGGCTCGTTAGACCCCACGTCGGCAAATGTCTCGAGAACCGACCTGTCGCCCTATCGCGACCGAACACATATGTAAGTTCGTCGTAATACAGGAATGGTTTGTTTAAGAGTCCCTTCGTTGCAGGATGCGACTGCGGGGAAAAAAAAGATCACGTATGAGTATTGATTGAAAAATTGTTAAGTAAATGTACATTGTGAATGTTGTGTGACGTTTATATTATTTTCCTTACCCTAACCCAATTATCAAATAATTCTTTCTCCGTAATGATACATTTCTCTTCATCGTTCCACCCAAATCCACTGCACGCTGGCCCCCGCATTTCGGCGATGGCCTAGAATGTTCGCTTCAGTGTCTTAATTCTACAATCAATTACAGTCATTGCTCGGACCTGACATCCAGGTAGTTTCTCCGCCATCATGCGTACCAACTGGGCGAGGTAACTTGGACGGAACGTACCATTATCCGATTTCCATCCCCCATTGACACCAACTCCATTAAACACTCCACAAGAGTGCCCTCCTCCTCCTTCGTCCAGACATGTCTTGAGGCACGGTTTGAGGTTGACATACTAAGAATGACAAATTACAAAAAACATATGGAGTATATTAGTAATTTCAGAATTTCACATTTAGCAGTTCAAAACAAAAGGCATGCGTACATTTCATATGCAACAATACATTTTACAGGTGATAGAAATTCGCATACAATCGATGACTTCTAATGTAAAATTGTCTTATCTAAGTGTTACACAATTGCCAATCAGTGAATATCGATTCGGCTAGTTCGTCGCGCCACTGAGACCACTCGTTTTTCGTCTCAATATACTGAATGTCTTCTGAAGCGGTGGTTGTCGCGTACATGGATTCTCCCTCGTCCACGTCGTCAACGTCGTCGCAATATGTCATTTCTCTGTTGATCAAATTGTGGAGCAAGCAACATGCTAGTATAGTGCAACACTGGACTTACAGGGGATAGTAGGACTTCCCACAAAGAATGGGCCTAACGACCCTTAAGAACACCGAAGGCGCGCTTAATGACATTCCTTGCCGATGAGTGCTTCATGTTGAAGTACTCCTTAGCATTTGTTGGCGCATTTCCTCCACCACGCCACTCTTGCAAATGGTACCGTTGGCCTTTTTACGGGATCAGAAACCCCCCCGTGTTTTGATAACCCACATCGCACAGATAATAATATCATCTTATTAAAATACTCGTTTAAGCGCTTCGAATAGGTAAGTAGAAAGCGGCGTTGTTTTATTATAAATAAGATATACCCTTTGGCACTTGTAGTCCATTTTCTCGTGACAGGGCATCACATAGATTCCACGAGTTTGCTGCCGATCCTTCCCAACCGGTTAGGACATAAATGAAATCTCTTTTCGTGTCGCACACGCCCAGTACGTTCGTGGCAATTTCTCCCTTACGCGTTCTGAATGTAGGCCGATCTATTGCGGGGACGTTCACCTTTATGTACGTCCCTTCTAACGCGCCAAGGCAATTTTGCAGGTTGTAATAAACACGCCGATATAAGTTCCATGTACATTAAGGTCAAATACATTAAACTTGTACCATGCCCACCTCAAAACATTTCTTACGTTGATCAGTGCAGTTGTTTGTCCCTGGAACAGGTCGCTTTATCAACTCCTCGTATAGTCGGACGACAGCCAATAGTACAAGGTTAAAATGTCGCGACACTGTCTCACCGGATCGTACAAATTCCCTTTGAATTACGTGGTTCTTCATGTCATGGGCAAGGACGTGCAAGAACATTGCTACCATTTCCTCGACGTCGACAATCTCGGTGGACGAAAGACCAGATACAGTCCGAAGTAAATGACATAGAATTGTGAATGTTCGCCTGTCCATTCGCGTGCTTTGGCGACACACAAGAACTGACTCGTGTATCATGCGAAAGTATGCAAGCTGCCTTATTTTATGGAGTGTATCGGATGGTGTATATGTGATACGCCTATTGTCGTTCATTAGTAGCTCCAAAGTTAGTAAGATCTGACATTGGGCCAGCGTGAACGCAGTTAGGACGCTAAGGAGTGTTTGTTGGTCCATTACAAACTATGTAAAGTTTCCTAAAAATATGTACTAAGTGAATGAGTACAATATCCATATACATTAGGAAAAATCGGTAATTAAAGCTTATTACGCACTTACTAATACCCTAAACTTAGTAATTTGCTAAACCCCCCTATTCAATATGTGGTACATGTCATGTATGAAGCTTATTAGAAGTTCATTCACTCACCTATACTTTATGCCTAATTAGTTCTTAAATTTTACCTACGAAACTTAATCATAACTATTCTTTTCATGTATAAAAACTTAATGGAAGAAATATGTATTTTTTTTCTTTAGTAACAATGGAAGAAGTAAGGACAAAGACAATATTAATTGGTATAATATTATTTTTTTTATAAAGTCTATCAAATTTTAATAATATATTTTGTTAGATTTGCATTTTCTTAAGAAATGGTTATGTACTCGTTTTCAACTCTCTATCTCATTAATATCAATTTTCCTTAAACTAGGTTTTCTTTTTGACAAAATGATAAAACTAGGTTTTCTTTTTGACAAAATGATTTGGTAGACTTGACAGGAAAACTATAAAGTAAGAAAAGAGAAATAAGACTTTCAATACCTTTTTCATAAAAAAATTGTAAACTTGTAGAATTGCTTGTAGAATTGCTTTTATTGTCTTACTTACAACGATTTTTCAAACTTTGAAAAATTTTTCGTTACAAAATTGTGAACTTAGAAAAATTGGTATGTTAATTTTGTTAGGTTATTTGCTTTATTTCTGTTCGTTATAAACATTGGTAAGAAAATCGGGTTTAAAGGACGTTTGTTGAACGTGAAACCTAATTTGAACAAAAATCCAAAACATACAATGGAAAGAAAAATAATATTATTCAATGTATATAAGTGAAATGTCCATCAAAATAAATTATTACAAAAGAAATAGTCATAAGCCATCAAAATACATACATGCATAATTTATAATGTACTTGAATGAAAAAATAGAACATGGAAGTTTAATGTACATATGCGTCACCCATAATACCTCTTGTAAATGTGGGATAACGGGGAACGTTCTGAAAAAAAAAATGAACAAGTTAGTATATGTTTTTGAAATGCAACCTAATTGGAAAAAAACGGAAGAAGTGCATACCTTGTATTGAGAACCATTGACCCGATATTGAAACCGTAAAAAAAACCATTCAAAACAAAAAATAAAATTTAAAAACAAATGTTAAGTTGCCTCAGAGTATAGAAATCGGTTCAATAACTTGAACCAGATTTCTGAACCAGATTTCATCGTGTTTCAAACATCAGTTAAGAGGGATAAAAAAAATAACAAATGCAAAAACACATGTAAAAAAAAATAGGAAGAAAATAGGTGATAAACATCACACCAACATATGGGCAAAAACAGGGCAGAAACGGTGAGAGAAGAATGCAGAAACTGAGAGAGAAGGCATACAAACATAGGCATACAAACCGTGAGATAATAAGACATAGAAACATAGTGGACATACAAAAGATGGTAGAAACAGTGAGAGAACAATGCAGAAACAGAGAGAGAAGAAGGCATACAAACATAGACATAAAAACCATGAGAGAATAAGACACAGAAATATAGTGGACATACAAAAGATGGCAGAAACAGTGAGAGAACAATGCAGAAATAGAGAGAGAATAAGACATACAAATATAGGCATAAAAATCGTGAGAGAATAAGACATAGAAACATAGTGGACATACAAAAGGTAGCAGAAACAGTGAGAAAACAATGCAGAAACAGAGAGAGAAGAAAGCATACAAACATAAGCATACAAACCGTGAGAGAATAAGACATACAAACATAGTGGACATACAAAAGAAGAAGAATATGAACAAAGAGTCATTTACCTACGAAAGAAGAAGAAGAATATGAAGAACAGACCCAAGCAATGAGAAATGGAAGTGGTAAATGATAAGTAGAAAACAAGTTTATATAGAGAGGATATGAGGATTAAATATGGAAATAAATGACCCAACCAAGAAAAGGCAGTGATCTCTGCAAAAGTAGGCTAGAAGATAAGTCAAACAACAGTCAAAAGTAGATTTACCAAGCTATTCTGCAACCAAGTACACATCAGAAGATAAAGACAAACTATTGAAGAGACAAAACATAAATGAATAGATTTTTCCAAAATCTATATATATATGGAATGAAGGACAGAAACAAATTGAAGGGAAATAAAGTAAACAAAAGTAAAGGCAGGGTAGAAACAAATTGAAGGGCAATAAAGTAAACCAAAGTAAACGCAGGGCAGAAACAATTTGAAGGGTAAGAAAGTAAACGAAACTAAATCGAACCAATAAAAACCTAACCAACAAGTAAACCAAAGTAAACTGAAAAGTAAGCAAATAGCACATAATGGAAGGCAAACAAAATTTTGTACAATATAAAGGAAGAAGACAGAATGCAACATATATTAGAAGAAGACAGAGACAGAATGCAACATATATTGGAAGAAGACAGAATGCAAGATATATTGGAAGTTGACAGAATGCAACATATATTGGAATAAGACAGAATGCAAAATATATTGACAAGAAGACATAATGCAAGATATATTGACAAGAACACAGAATTCAATCTGAACATATTGGCAAGAAGACAGAATGCAATCTCAACATACATTACATAAATCAGAAGAGATATTCCTAATCAGGGTACATATACATATGGAAAAAAATGGTAAGAAAATAAGTTTGTCCAAAAAGATAAAACTCATCATCGGCTATGGAATTGGATTGAAATAGAGTCCAATACCTCCCTACCAAGCTCAATCGGCAACCATTGACAGACAAGGGATGAAGTTTCTGTCTTATAAGATTAGGAATAACAAAATGTCAAGCCAAACACCCAGCCGCAACAATGGAACCTCGAGCGGCAAGGATTTTACCATTAGGATCGCCTTTAACAAAAAGAATTTGGAGGCAAAACAATAACAAAAGGTTATCGTGTTTGGAGCCAACACCGTGGAAGGGTCGACTTCAACAAACACGACGAGTCCTTTCAAAAGTAAGAGAGACGGATGAGAGAGATATAGATAAAGATTCGACTAAACGGATCGTCCCCAATCGGCCAAACCCTAACCCCAAAATCCATTTGCAGGAACACGATTGAGAAAGAACAGAGAACCAAATAAGGAGAAAAAAATGATTCAACGATTCAACGGAATAGAGAAAACAGGCAACGAAACAGACGAATTAAACAAACACGCAACCATTTTTGCATGAAGACGGATTGAGGGAGAACAATCAGCGAACAACGATTCAACCATTTCTTGAGAAAGAACACAAAACAAAATAGGAACAACACACCGAAAGAGGGAGAGCACACCAAAAGAGGGAGAATACACTGAAAGAGGAAGAACACAGAACGGGGCGATTTGAGGGGATTTGATGAGGGAGAATTACGAAGGAAGGGGAAAAGGGTTTCGAACAAACACGAATTGAGGGGGAAAGGGTTTCGCACGAACATGGATTGAGGGGGAAACAGTTTCGAACGAACACGAATTGAGGGAAAATGGTAAACGCGGATTGAAGGTGAAGAGGCGGGAGGGTTTTAGCCGAAAGATGGAGATTGAATCCGTGTTAAGGAAACCCTAAACCTAGGGTTTCCTTAATACTCGGCCCAAACGGGGGTTAGGGTTGGGCTAATCCAAGCCCACAGTGCCAACCCTAACCCCAAACAGCCCTTAAAGATTTCGGGAGAAAGATGATTACCATGGGTACCAAACACCAATGGGCCGAAAAACTCATATTGCTTATCGAAAGTAATGGAAAAAATGTAATAGAAACGTTTCTCAATTTTGGTCCATTTTTAAAATATGTTTTTCAGATTTTAAAAACAGAAATAAGAAACAAAAAAGATGAAAACATCATCAAACGAACTCTTATCAAATACGAATGTTTTTTAAAAATTAAAAAATTTTGAAATAGAAAACAAAAACAATATCAAACGAGTCATAAATTAATATATATACATATTTTCTTTCTTTTGATAAAAGGATGTCACGTTAGCTTTTATCTTTAACTGAAAAGAAAAAAATTAATTTACGATATTGACTAAATAAACTATTCTTTCTAATCTTTAATGGTTAAAATATCAATTTTTGAAAACTCAATTAGAACTTAAATACTACCCACTAAATTCATGTTTTGGGGACCAGAAACATATGTGTTTTCTTTTTAAATTAAATGCTAAGAAAATAAATATTCTAAGGAATACTTAATAAATTTGTAAATTAAAATTCAAAATTAACATGCTTTTTGATGTAATTTTCATACAATTTTAAAGAATAAAAGTTAAATTTGTTCCTAAGAAGAAGAATAATAATAATGTGATCATTGTTTTTCTAACCTTAACAACTTTTAACTGCTAGGCATGAGTATCTCGTCTCGTGTATAATATGATAGTTGAAGTAGGGTTCTTTTGGCAGGATTATCACTACAAGAAATTTATTATACAGTGACAAAGTTTTAGTGGCGCAAGTAATTTTTGTCGGTAAAAGTTTATTTATAGCGACGTTAAGAAAGTATATTAGAAAAGATTATTATTAGTGACATATTTTTAATTTGCGCCACTAAAAGAATTAGTAACACACAACAATAATGTCACTAAAAATTAAATAATTTTAGCAACGAACTTAAATGTTGCTAAAACTTTACAAAATTTCCCCCTTACTTTTCATTAAAAAATTTATTAAATATATATTCCTTTTTTATCTTCCCTTTTCTCTCTACCATCTTCATGAAAACCCTTCCCAAAAAACCCCAACCCCAATCTTCTCCATCTTCACCGATTGGCCACACATCAACGGCGACCCACGATTGATTCGGCCGGCAACCCATGATGTTTTTTACCAGCGACCCTTGGACCTGTGTAATTTCTTCATTTCTCTCATCTTATTTCTTCATGAAGAATTTGGTAACTAGTTTCCTTCCCTGTTTTGAAGATGGTATATACTACTTGTCGCATAAGAACTGAAGAACGTTTTCATTTGAATGACCAAGTATGAAGTTTTAGATAAGTACACTATATAAATGCTCTCAAATTTTGTCAACGTCTATGAATCTTCAAACTAATTTAATTTATAGTTTTTCATTTATAGGGGAGAATCAAACCATTGAGTGTGGTATGAGATTAAGAGTTGCTTTATATATTGCTAAAGCATTAGACTTTTATAGCTCTCAGGAACGTCCATTGTACCACGACTTGAATGTTTACGAGTGCTATTTGATGAGGTGCTGTCACAATTTCTTTCCAGAGACTTATGAACTTATATGTTGGATATACTTCATTTTATATTGGCTTAATTTTTAATACTTTATATTCTGGTAATTTTGCTTCAATACTCCATATGATGGGAATCCCTTGTCTATATGAGAGCAATGTAGTAACTTGTGGATGGTTATTTTTGCATAATGATGACCCTAGACTTTCTTGTTTTGAATTGATGAAAAAAATGTAATTATCAGAGGCAGTCTCCTTGTATAATTTCTCATTCATTAGGAAAAGAACATTAGTTTTCATTGTTCTTGGCTTGCTTGAGTATTTGTACCGTTGACTAAAATTTATTTATTTATTTTTGTTTGCTATAGGAAGAGTTACTGCAAAAAGTGTTATCCTTAGCTTTGGAACTGTCCTTTTAGATCTACTAAGTAGCAAACACATCCCTCCTAGACATGTAAGTGTTTGCTTCTTATTACCCATGCATAACTTTATTCTAACAATCATTATCAAAAGCCCGTCAAATGGAACTTTAGTTTTCATCAAATTTGATCCAACTAGATTATCAACCTTACCTATATTGATAGCCTACAATGTGTTTGATGAAATTCCTCAATGAAGTATTTGGTTGATTTTTAATTTATTTTTGTTTGTTCAAATTAGAAAATCAAGACCAAGGGAGATTTCATGGTTATGTCTATTAGTATTGAACAAGATGATCTTCATTTCATTTAGCTTTGCTAATAATATCCTGGAAACTGTGTATAGACAAATAACCTCTCCTTCACTTCAATGTTTCAGATTTAATTTACTACTACAATTATTCTTGCCTTTGTAATAGGACACCAAAAGAAGTCTTAGCAGCCACAGGTGTAAAGCCAACGTTGACTCCCAACTTGAATACCCTAGTTCTAGTTAAGGTGCTTTTCTTTTTTCATAAATTAAGATGGAGAGAAACCCAATTTATACTTCTCTTTATTGTAAGTGGCTTTCTCTTGAGCGAGTTCATGTCATTTTTCTTAGACTGAAATGATATTAAATTCCAAGCTTGTAAATCAAACAAATAATCAAACAAGATGCTTAAATTACCAGATGGGTTTTATATCAACTTGTTAAAGGTCACATGAAAAGAGGGGTACCTACATTAGCACCCATAATTGAACTAGAAGTTGAATGTTACTTTTTTTTTTTTTTTTGAAACAGCTTGTAGGAGTCAAATGTCTTCTTTTTTGTGGTGTGGGCTACCAAATGCAAGGTAATTCTTTTGTTTTAGTTGGTGGATTTGTTAAAAATACCTGCCTGTTGGTATATTTTGGTACTCCTTATTTTGGGAATCAAGACAGGTTTGTATTCAATGTGTTTTCGGGGTGCATAAAGATCCTGAGCTCACGGTAAAGTCCATCATCAACTATATGCCTACTTCTGATGCGGCTGCAAGACGCTTTAAAGTAACTATAACTCTACATCTTTTTCTATTTTTATCTTTCTCTTATTGAAATTATCCATTTGGTTTACGAGAAAGGATTGATATATGAAACTGAGGGGCCCAACTGATGATCTCTTCTCTATTTGCTGCTTTTAGGCCTTTTATTTTGATGCATTTGGAATTTGTATTTTGCTTTGGTGATGGTCCTGATGGACAAGCTGTTATTCAGTTCTTCATTGGGGCTTAAGAATCACTTTCAAGAATTTTTTGTTGTGAGTTTTAGATTCCACAAGCCACCATTTTCAATGTGTGATCAAGATGGTTTCAAAAAAGTATGCAATGGAAATTTGGAAATTTGATCAACTAGTTTAAACACAGACTATTGGAATTTGATACCTCCTTTACATGTTGACACTATAAATCGAACAAAACCAATGATTGCTTATATGTTCTAAGTTTTTCTCTAATTGATTTCTTATTTTTAACTTGATGTTGTATTTTCGTTTAGGTTGTGGAATCCAAGTTTGTATTTGAAGCCAAGTTCATACAAGATCATTGAGTTTCAAGCTTCTTTAATTAAGTTTGTGCTTCTTGAACAACTAGTATTGTAATGACCAACTATATATATGTTCAAGGATATATATGCAATTTGTTAGTTCTTTTGAAAGATTGGGTTGATTCAAGAAACTTAAATGGTTCAATTGACAGAAAGCTTAAATTCTTGCTTGTGTTATTTGAGTTGATCATATTGTATATCATTATTGGACTGCAAAACAGATGCAACATAATTATATTTGAGATTGTATAACAAGTTTATATAATAAATTAGATATTATATTTTATATATTAAAATACTTTTAAAAAGCATTGGTTATTAAAAAAACTGTAGGAATTTTTAGTGATGCACTTCAATACGTCACAAAAAATATTTGTAATGGTCCCAAATTAACCTTTAGCAACAACATTATTTGTCACTAAAACTTCACCTTTAGTGGTGAGTGTAAAACGTCACTATAAAAAATAAATAGTGACATAATATATGTTATTAAAAGTAGGCATTTAGTAATGCGAAAACGTCACTACAAGCATATTATTTGTGGTGTGTAATTGTTGTGTCGCTAAAACTTTTAACGACGCGGAATCAGCGATAGTCCTAGCGACGAATGGCTTTGCGTCGCTAATACTTTTAGCGACGTGTTTTAGAGTTTTAGTGACGTTTTTGGTGCGCCACTAAAAACACAATTCTTGTAGTGTATTGTGAAGTTTTGTAACTTATATGTACAATTAGGGGCACTTGCAAAAATGGCAAAACAAGTTATAATAATTAAGTCTATAGTACACAAATTCATTGTTTGTAAAAATGGCAAACCTAAAGCCCAACACATATATACAAAATATAAAATGACACAAATGCCCTCATTACTAATATACATTTGATACACTTGATGCACCATTATATTTTTTGATACATTCAATACCCTTGGATACACATGAAACACCTAATATATGTAACACCATAGGCCTAGGATTGGGAATTTGGATCCCCAACATTCCCCTACGACCTGACAACATCATCCTTACTTGTCTTGAAGGCTTATTATAGTGAAAGTTGTCCCCATAAACCATCATGAGTTCTTCCTTTTCACATACTTTGTCCTCACTCACATGCATCTTAGGAAAATTCCTAGGAGGTCACCCAACATAAAATTCTTCCAAGCTAAGCACACTTAACTTTGGAGTTTATATGAGAGTAAATATGAAGGAGAGATGAGAGAGAAAGTTAGAGAGAAGCTCTCCTAAACTCACCACCACTCCATATCGCTGGACACATACATTGTACGATTGTTCTGAAGGGATGAAAGCCCTTTGCACAGTAGAAGAATTACAGAGACCTTAACTCAATTTAACTAGGAACCTAAAAAATACCAATACATTAGCAAAAGAGATTGCAAAACTAATTTCTACGATCGTTGGTGTCTCTAAATCTACCAAACGCCAATTTGGAACACCACCACTTGGAAACCTTCATATTTTCTGGATTGAGATTGTTTGTGGAAACCAAATTGGAATGAGAGAATTATAAGAGAGAAAAAAATTTCAAAGAGAAAATGACGTACGTAAAAATCACAGAACTCTTCTGTGAATCGTACCAGTAATTCCCTTTCTTCAAAGGAAGTTGAAAGAAAAATGGAAATGTGGAAAATCACCCACGTTTCCTATTAATTTAATAAATTAATATTAATATTGAAATAATTAATTAATATTTCATTTAAATCATATTTAAATGAATATCTCTCACATACCCTATAATTTTAATTTATTTAACTTAATTAAATAAAATTTAATTAAATCAAAAATAAACTAAACTATTAATTAATTCTCCAATTAATTAATTTCTAAATCAAATATCTTATATTTAATTTAATCCAAATTTGAATAATATTCAAATATGAATTTCTCTCATAACCTATAGTTTTAATATGTATCATAAACACGTTAAGTTTTAACCTATAGTTCTAGTATGAATCTAATTCACATTAAATTAAAATTTGAACTTATTCAAATATTTTATTCTCTCATAAATTAATTTTGAATCATATCCAAAATTAAATTTATATATTAAAGTCTAATTAAAATATAAACTTTATATTATAATGCATCACCATACATTATATTAATTTTCAAAATTAATTTGAACATTTCATATTACAACAAATATAAATAAATCTCATTACCCTTTACGAGCTAGGAAGGGGGTCTAATGGACCTAGAGATCAGAAGCTACAACAATATGAGATTAATTGATTAAACTCATTAACCACATTAATAAATATTCGTTAACTGTGTGTACACTCCACTAAAGACTCACAACTGAACTCTTCACGTTGTAGATATATTATTGTGTCCACGAATATAGACCAATACCAGTAAGTTAGTCCCTCACAAGTGTTTGTAACACCAGCTAGGTCAAATTACCATTTTACCCCTAGGTTACTACTAGTCCTTAACTACCAATGCTTCTCTAATGAACAAGTTGTTTATGGTCCGACCACTAAACAGAAACTCCTCTCATGTCATAGAGAGGGTAAGGCCCTTTGTTCAAGTCCCGAATACACCATTTAAGGGAACACTTATTGTAACGACCCAACTCTTTATACTAAGCTGAGGTCGTTACTAAAAAGGAACAATGACAAGAGACACTTTTTGAAACGAGGGAAGAATAAATTTTCATTAAAAACGGAATATTAAAACACTGAAACATAAATGCGGAAGCAAAACTGAGTCTCCATATGGCATGTCACGGATCCTTCTCTGTCGCTCGCCAGCTTTCCTCTACCTTTACCTTCGCCTGAAATGTTAAACATAGAAAGAGTGAGTATAAACATATACTCAGTAAGGGACCTACTACTAGTCCCGCTAGGTGTCTGTTAATTTCCCATTAGAGTCCTGAAAATGGTACCTAATCTCTGGCACGTTCCCGAACACGTGCAACATGCGCTCCCATAGGAACGAAAATCTGGTCTTCGGTGTCCCGGGGGAGCACCTAGGACATGCTGGTCTGTAGTGAACCCGGGGGTAACACTAAGACAATCGGGATGCGAGGACCCCGTCGAATCACTCGAATCATATCTATATCCATGCTAGACTGGCGTCCCGTCGGACCACACAGTCTTAAATAGGTGGTGATCCCGAAGGACACCCATGCAGGTACGACTCTAATAGACAAAGTTAACAGAACACCCTATCCATAGCATGTAGCATAACATAACATCATAACATGACATGAGTATTAATCTTAACGTCCTTAATCATGTGATTAATATATCATGCATTAACAATCATCAACATCAATCTATAACATACTACCGGTCATTAACATAACATCAGTCATCATCATCAATCATCAACATAATAATCTCAGTCATCATCATCAACATCAACTATCATCATAATCTCAGTATAATCATTACCATCAAATTATGCATTTTAGCTACCATCAATGCATAATCATAATTACATGCGGTCTCTTGAATTCAGTTCGAAGGTCTAGTAGGAGAATCTCTTACCTGGAGATTTTAGCCAAACAAAGGTACTCCCTAGTTGACAGTAAAATTCTCCAATTAACTTGATCCTAATCATAAAAGGAACACTTAGTATCTTAATTAATGAAATTGGCAATTGGCTAACACCCAAAAATTCTCCCAAATTAATTAACTTTCTAAAAAAAAGGGGTCGAAACCAATTCAACTTTGATTGGGAAAAATCCAAGATTTAGATCTTAAAAAGTTTAGCCAATTGAACCTTTAAAGAAACCTCAAATAGATCCAAAATTAAATTAGTAAAATATTAATTTAATTTCATTTGCTTACCAAGGTTACTCAAATGGAGGTTGGAAAATCCTCTTATCGTTGATGAAAAATTCATCACTTTAAATCCTCAAGCTTCCAAAGATACCAATCTTAACTTCAACTGAGGTGGCGACAGCAGAGGGTTATCTTAGAGAAGAAGATAAAGAACCTTTTTCTTTTTCCTTTATTTCATTCTTAAGCATTCTAATGCTATTTATAGACCCAAATAATAACAATAATTATTATTATTATTATTATTTTCTTTTACTTTTCCTTTTAGGATATATATATATATATATAAAATACCAAAAAATATACATATATCTTTATTTCTATTATCTTTCCTAAATAAATGCCTTAATCTTAGGCATTTTGTAACGACCCAACTTTTCCGGACTAAGCTGAGGTCACTACCAAATACCAAAACTCGACCATTCAACATAAAATTTAAAACGGACCAGATACGATTCATTAAAACATTATAAACTTTACAAAAGACAGTTTCGGGCCCTATTTTTAAATAATTCAAAAAAAAGGTCACAAAATAAAATGTCAAGTCACCAGTCTAAAATCACAGTCAAAATATTCTGACAAAATACATAGCGGAAGCGAAAGAAAATCAGACGCGTCCATATGGCCTTCACGCATCCTTCCTGCCTCTCGTCGGTCTGCCCCTCGCTATACCCCTACCTGAAAAGTTAAAGAAAGGAAAGGGTGAGTATAAACATACCCAGTAAGGGACCCACTACTGGGCCCATTA
Source organism: Cucumis melo (assembly GCF_025177605.1). Lineage (NCBI taxonomy): Eukaryota > Viridiplantae > Streptophyta > Magnoliopsida > Cucurbitales > Cucurbitaceae > Cucumis > Cucumis melo. Next base: position 6,045,404 of record NC_066865.1, read on the forward strand.
GGGAACAACAGTTAACTTCCTATTCGGGGGTACCCTACATAACAGTCTAGTGGTTCCGTAGAACGCACATATCAGTCTAGTGCTACCGAAGGATGCACATATCAGTCTAGTGCTCCCGAAGGATGCACATATCAGTCTAGTGCTCCCGAAGGATGCACATATCAGTCTAGTGCTCCCGAAGGATGCACATATCAGTCTAGTGCTCCCGAAGGATGCACATATCAGTCTAGTGCTCCCGAAGGATGCACATATCAGTCTAGTGCTCCCGAAGGATACACATATCAGTCTAGTGCTCCCGAAGGATGCACGTATCCGTAAGGTACACTACCCCATAGATGAAGCTAACCGTTACCCCTCAGCCCTTACCAAACTGTCTACATCAGTCACATCTCAACGGCATTCATATTACAGTCCCGCCATAGGCTTTGTCAGTCAGATAGTATAGGTTTAAACATCTACACCCTCAGTTGCTATATACATTACCGATTCGTACACCAATAGGGAAACCCTAGGTCCAATCGACTAACCAACCAAAACCGGACTCACTGTCCTTCCCCGTTCAAACTCCATGAACCACATCCAGAACAGTGTTTAATACATACTAAACCGTAACTTTAAGGTCCATCAACATATAATTTCAATCCACAAATAGCAGTCACAGTGTATTTTCATCAGACAAAAATTTAATATCAGTACTTAACAGTCAACACGTATACAGATATTCAGTACAGTCACTAACGTGTAATCCCCTGTGGATTACTACGGTTTTAGCCTGGACTCGGGGTCCAGTAGTAGGAAAACCCTTACCTGATAGTCGGTTATGCCCCTCGATCGAAAACTACGCTCAACAGATCCACCTAAACGAAACACGAAGGTTTTAGTGGATGGCCTTAGTAGCAGTTGATTTACAAGGTCATCCGTTGACTTACCCAAGGAAAGGAAGCTATCTCCAACCAGGTCTGCCGCGGAACCCGAGAACTTAAGCGTCAACTCTGCACTACCTTCAAGGGAGAAAAGTAGGGCCATATCTTAATTCAACATTCAAACTCAAATCGGACGAGGTAACATTAGGGAATTCATCAGAACAATCCTTACCGAAGACTCACCGTGAACCGAAGTGGAGGAAGGAAGGCTTAGGTGGCTTGGCTCGGCTCGGCTTGGACTTGGCTCGGCTCGGTTCGGCTCGCGGCTCGGCTCACTCGGCTCGCGGCTCGGCTTGGTTCGGCTCGCGGCTCGGCTCGCGGCTCGGCTCACTCGGCTCGCGGCTCGGCTCGCGGCTCACTCGGCTCGGCTCGCGGCTCACTCGGCTCGGCTCGCGGCTCACTCGGCTCGGCTTGTACAAGGATGGCGGCTCGGCTCGAACAAGTATCGCGGCTCGGCTTGGACAGGGATTGCGGCTCGGCTTGGCAGCGATCTCGACTCGGCTTGGACAGCCGGCTTGGAGCCGATTTAATCTTCACACTCCCGGCGGCGGAACGCGGCGGCGATTTGCGGACGACACACGAGCGGATGGCGGAGATGATGCCGGCGGTGGTAGAACGAAGAGAGAAAGCTGGAGAAGCGTCGGCTGTAGATGGATGGTACCCCCTCGGTGTTCTGCCGGCGCCGTAGTACGAGGTGAGGACGGGGAGGAATCGGAAATGGATGGCTACGGCGGACGGCTCCGACGACGCTACGTACACCGACGGAGATGGAGAGACAGACGGAGATGAAGAGACAGACGGAGACGGAAGAGACAGACGGAGATGGAAGAGAAAGCGAAAAGCGGAGGCGGAGGAGAAGAGGAAATCGGAGGCGGCGCGCGGGTTGATGAAGAAGGAGAAGACGAAATCGGGGGGGGGGGCTGCGCGGCGCGTCTTTAGGGTTTTAGTTTAAAAAAATTTTATTATATATATATATATATATATATATAAATCTTAAATAATATATAACATTAATAATTTAATTTAAATAATAATATATATATAAAAATATAAATAATAATAAAATATTATTATATATATATATAATAATCTTTAACAATTACAATTAATAATACTAATATATAAAATTTTATTATACACATATATATATGTATTAACTTTTAAAAATTAGTTAATAATAATAATACTAATAATAATAATAATAAAAGAAATATTAATATTAAATTTTATATAAAGATAATAATAATTAACAATAATAATAATAATATAATTACTATCATATTTTTATTACATAGATTTACAAGTATTAAGTTAGAATTTTCAGAGATTAATCCAAAATTTAACATTTCTCGAAAAATTATTTATAAAACGAAAAATTTTTACCTCGAAAGTTTGGGGCGTTACATTCTTCCCTCCTTAGGGAACTTTCGTCCTCGAAAGTTTCACTCCTCGAACAGATCGGGATAACGGGACCTCATGTCATCTTCACGCTCCCATGTAGCCTCTTCTACCCGGTGATTCCGCCATAAAACTTTAACTAGGGGAATTTGTTTATTTCTCAACGTCTTCACCTCTCTAGCAAGCACCTCAACAGGTTGTTCAACATAGCTCAAGTTTTCATCAATCTCGAGTGGCTCGTAATCCACTACATGGGATGGATCTGGCACGTACTTCCTCAACATAGAAACGTGAAACACATCATGAACTGTCGAGAGTGATGGAGGCAACGCCAAGCGATAAGCTACAGGGCCAATCCGCTCCAGAATCTCAAATGGCCCAACAAAACGGGGACTCAACTTTCCCCTCCTTTCAAAACGCAAGACACCTTTCATAGGTGCCACCTTTAAGAACACCTTATCCCCTATCTCAAACTCAAGGTCCTTCCGCCTCACATCTGCATAACTCTTCTGTCTACTCTGAGCGGTACGCATGCGTGATCTAATCTTCTGAATTGCTTCGTTAGTAGACTGAACTAACTCAGGACCCATCAATCTCTGCTCACCCACCTCACCCCAGCAAACCGGGGATCTACAACATCTGCCGTACAGGGCCTCAAACGGTGCCATGCCAATAGTAGCCTGATAACTGTTATTGTAAGCAAATTCCATCAAATGTAAGTGGGAGTCCCAGCTACCTGGAAATTCCAATGCGCACGCTCGCAACATATCCTCTAAAACCTGGTTCAGACGCTCAGTCTGACCGTCAGTCTGTGGATGGAAAGCCGTACTAAAGTCCAACCTCGTACCCATAGCAGTCTGCAAACCCTTCCAAAATTTGGAAGTGAAACGGGCATCTCTGTCAGAAACAATCGACACTGGCACTCCGTGCAATCTCACTATCTCAGACATGTACAACTGTGCCCACTTACTAGCAGTATAGGTGGATTTACCCGGAACGAAGTGCGCTGATTTAGTAAGTCTGTCCACCACAACCCAGATCACTGTAAAACCCCTCAGAGTTCTCGGTAGCCCTGTAATGAAATCCATGGACACGTTCTCCCACTTCCATTCCGGTATGCACAAGGGTTGTAATAAACCCGCTGGTTTCTGCCTTGGTGCCTTAACCTGCTGGCACACCAAGCATTTACTAACAAATTCTGCTACTTCCCTCTTCATGTTACGCCACCAATAAACCCGCTTCAGGTCCTGATACATCTTCGTGCTACCTGGGTGCATGGAAAATGGGGAACTGTGCGCCTCAGATAATAATTCTGTCTTAACCGCACTATCTGACGGAACACAGAGGCGTCTCTCAAACAACAGTCCACCATCCGAGGATAACGAGAACTCAGCCGTTTGCCCTGCCTCTGCTAGGCCACGTTTCTCAACCAGATAAGGATCGTTATTCTGAGCATCAATGATCCTCTGCCTCAAAGTCGACTGTACCGTCAACTGGGCTAACTGCATAGTAACTGCCCCCACTGACACTGCAATCTCAGCCCGCTCAAGATCCCGATGCAATGGGGCCTGCCGGGTAATGAGTGTTGCTGAATGTGATACTTTCCTACTAAGAGCATCAGCTACCACATTTGCCTTGCCTGGATGATACAGTATCTCACAATCGTAATCCTTCACTAACTCAAGCCACCTTCGCTGTCTCATATTCAATTCTTTCTGAGTAAAGAAGTATTTCAAGCTCTTATGATCTGTGAATATCTGTATCTTTTCACCATATAAATAATGCCTCCATATTTTCAAAGCAAAAACCACTGCTGCCAACTCTAGATCATGGGTAGGGTAGTTCTGCTCATGACTCTTCAACTGACGAGACGCATAAGCGACCACCTTACCCTGCTGCATCAAAACACAACCCAGACCCTTCTTGGAAGCATCACTATAAATCACGAAGTTGCCAGAACCATCAGGTACCGTAAGAACCGGTGCGGTAACTAACTTCTGTTTAAGGGTCTGGAAACTGTCCTCACATGCCTTGCTCCAAACAAAAGGAGCTCCCTTTCTGGTCAACTGAGTAAGAGGAGTAGCTATACGAGAAAAGTTCTCCACAAATCGTCGGTAATAGCCCGCTAAACCCAGAAAACTGCGAACCTCACTGACTGTGGAAGGTCGGGTCCAACCAGTGACTGCCTCTATCTTAGCTGGATCCACAGAGACTCCAGCCTTAGAAACCACGTGGCCCAGAAAGGACACCTGCTTCAGCCAAAACTCGCATTTCGAGAACTTTGCATATAACTTATTATCCCGAAGTGTTTGCAAAACCATACGTAAATGCTCCTCGTGTTCGGCCTCCGTCTTGGAGTATATCAAGATATCGTCGATAAACACAATCACAAAAGTATCTAGGAACTCCCTAAACACTCTGTTCATCAAGTCCATAAACACTGCCGGAGCATTCGTCAAACCAAAAGACATCACAATAAACTCGTAGTGTCCATATCTGGATCGAAATGCTGTCTTCGGTATATCCTCATCCTTAATCCTCAGCTGATGGTATCCCGACCGAAGATCAATCTTAGAGAACACTGTGGCTCCCTGTAACTGATCAAATAGATCGTCAATCCTGGGCAAGGGATATCTGTTCTTTACGGTTACTTTGTTCAACTCCCTATAGTCAATGCACAGACGCATCGATCCGTCCTTCTTCTTAACGAATAAGACTGGCGCACCCCAAGGTGACACGCTCGGTCGAATGAATCCCTTATCAAGCAATTCCTGTAACTGTACCTTCAGTTCTTTCAATTCTGCGGGGGCCATTCTGTAAGGGGCTCTGGATATAGGAACCGTGCCCGGCTCCAACTCTATGGCAAACTCAACCTCCCTGTGCGGAGGTAACCCTGGAAGTTCCTCAGGAAAAACGTCCGGATAGTCCCTCACTACTGGTTCTGATGACAGGGATACATCCGCCTCTCTAGTATCCACCACACTCGCTAAGATACCCCAAGTACCCTGACTGAGCAGTTTACTGGCCCTGATGGCTGAGATTACCTGAGGCAACGACTTTGACCCTCCTCCCTTAAATTTAAAACTGGCCAACGAGGGAGGGTTAAACGTTACCTCCTTACGTGAACAATCTATGCTGGCGTGGTTAGCGGCCAACCAATCCATACCCAGGATTACATCAAAGTCCAGCATATCCAGAACTATCAGCGTTACCTCAATCACATGGCCTGCTATCTCAATCTGGCATGCTTTCACCTTTTCCTTCGACAACATACATTCCCCGGAAGGAGTAGATACTGATAGAACATGGTGTAAGGGCTCTACCTCTAAGCGGGCATGCGACACAAATGCGGAAGAGATAAAAGAATGTGACGAACCCGAATCAAACAAAACTAAGGCGTAATGCCCCAACACTGGGAGCGTACCTGTCACTACTGTGCCCGCCTTCTCAGCCTCAGTCCTGTTGGTAGCAAAGACTCTACCCTGATGTGGAGCACCTGCTCCCTGATTCTGCGCGATCCCCGTGACTCTCAACGGGCATCTATCAGCTGTATGACCCTCTTGCCTGCACTTAAAGCAGGTCCTGGTTCCGAACAAGCAACGGCCCAAATGGTGCTTCCCACAAGTGGTACACAACGGCTTCCCTCTGGCAGCCTCCCCTGCTTCAAAAGGTTTCTGCTGGAAGCTGCGAAACTCACCATCTGATCTGAAGTTCCGCTGTGGCACTGGAACAGGCTGCTGCTCAGCCTTCCTCTTCTGTCCCGACGTCGAACCTCTACCAGCGGTCTTAGACGAGTTGGCCCTCTCCTGTAAACTGAGATCCACTGCCAGGCGCAGTGCATCGGCATGAGTAGCGGGTCTGAAAGCTCGGACCAAACCCTGAATGTCCAGTCTGAGGCCTCTAACAAACTTAGAGGCTCTGGCCGCCTCAGTCGCTATCATCTCGGGAGCGAAGCGGGATAACATGTCAAACTCCGCATCATACTGCTTCACTGTCATGTCACCCTGCTCTAAGTTCAGAAACTCCTGCCGCTTGGCATCTCTCAAACTGGCAGAGAAGAATTTCGCATAGAAACTCTCCTTGAACTGCTGCCATGTGATCTGATTCACATCACCACCTAGCATCCTCTCTGTAGTCTCCCACCATGCAGTACCTTTGTCAGTCAACATAAAAACAGCACACTGAACCTTCCGATCCTCAGGGCATTTCATGTAACGGAATATGGTCTCCAAGGACGATAGCCACATCTGAGCTCTGGTGGGGTCCTCCAAAGACCCATCAAACGTCGTGGGATTATACTTCCTGAAATCCCTCAGGTGCTTAGCCTCCGCTGACAACTGATCCGGCACAAACTGGGGTGCAACTGGTACCGGAGCCGGAGCTGGAGCAGGAACTGGTGCTGGAGCTGGCGCTGGAGCTGGCGCCGGAGTTGGCGAGGCAGGCTTCTGCTGCTCCCGCATCTGCATAATCATATCTCTAAACCTCTGCTCCATGGCGGCTAGGTCCGCATGAGTAACTGGCGCAGCCGGGTCAGGGGCTTGGGCTACAGGCTGCACCTCAGGCTGAACGCGCCCTGCTCCCCTTCCTCGGCCTCCTCGGCCACCCCTTCGTGCACCTCTCCTTGGTGGCATTTCCCTAACAACCACCAACGATTCCTTTAGTCACAAATTGGTAATTGAATTTGCAGTTTAACTTAGGTAAGGTAAAGCATGTAGAGTTATACATATACTTTCATGAGAGCGTACCTGACGAGCGGCAAAGATCGTTTCAGCCATAAGGACACAAAACACAGACTCACATTATAAGTCAGTCTACAGAACCTAAAACTTAGGCTCTGATACCAACTGTAACGACCCAACTTTTCCGGACTAAGCTGAGGTCACTACCAAATACCAAAACTCGACCATTCAACATAAAATTTAAAACGGACCAGATACGATTCATTAAAACATTATAAACTTTACAAAAGACAGTTTCGGGCCCTATTTTTAAATAATTCAAAAAAAAAGGTCACAAAATAAAATGTCAAGTCACCAGTCTAAAATCACAGTCAAAATATTCTGACAAAATACATAGCGGAAGCGAAAGAAAATCAGACGCGTCCATATGGCCTTCACGCATCCTTCCTGCCTCTCGTCGGTCTGCCCCTCGCTATACCCCTACCTGAAAAGTTAAAGAAAGGAAAGGGTGAGTATAAACATACCCAGTAAGGGACCCACTACTGGGCCCATTAGGGAACAACAGTTAACTTCCTATTCGGGGGTACCCTACATAACAGTCTAGTGGTTCCGTAGAACGCACATATCAGTCTAGTGCTCCCGAAGGATGCACATATCAGTCTAGTGCTCCCGAAGGATGCACATATCAGTCTAGTGCTCCGGAAGGATGCACATATCAGTCTAGTGCTCCCGAAGGATGCACATATCAGTCTGGTGCTCCCGAAGGATGCACATATCAGTCTAGTGCTCCCGAAGGATGCACATATCAGTCTAGTGCTCCCGAAGGATGCACATATCAGTCTAGTGCTCCCGAAGGATACACATATCAGTCTAGTGCTCCCGAAGGATGCACGTATCCGTAAGGTACACTACCCCATAGATGAAGCTAACCGTTACCCCTCAGCCCTTACCAAACTGTCTACATCAGTCACATCTCAACGGCATTCATATTACAGTCCCGCCATAGGCTTTGTCAGTCAGATAGTATAGGTTTAAACATCTACACCCTCAGTTGCTATATACATTACCGATTCGTACACCAATAGGGAAACCCTAGGTCCAATCGACTAACCAACCAAAACCGGACTCACTGTCCTTCCCCGTTCAAACTCCATGAACCACATCCAGAACAGTGTTTAATACATACTAAACCGTAACTTTAAGGTCCATCAACATATAATTTCAATCCACAAATAGCAGTCACAGTGTATTTTCATCAGACAAAAATTTAATATCAGTACTTAACAGTCAACACGTATACAGATATTCAGTACAGTCACTAACGTGTAATCCCCTGTGGATTACTACGGTTTTAGCCTGGACTCGGGGTCCAGTAGTAGGAAAACCCTTACCTGATAGTCGGTTATGCCCCTCGATCGAAAACTACGCTCAACAGATCCACCTAAACGAAACACGAAGGTTTTAGTGGATGGCCTTAGTAGCAGTTGATTTACAAGGTCATCCGTTGACTTACCCAAGGAAAGGAAGCTATCTCCAACCAGGTCTGCCGCGGAACCCGAGAACTTAAGCGTCAACTCTGCACTACCTTCAAGGGAGAAAAGTAGGGCCATATCTTAATTCAACATTCAAACTCAAATCGGACGAGGTAACATTAGGGAATTCATCAGAACAATCCTTACCGAAGACTCACCGTGAACCGAAGTGGAGGAAGGAAGGCTTAGGTGGCTTGGCTCGGCTCGGCTTGGACTCGGCTCGGCTCGGTTCGGCTCGCGGCTCGGCTCACTCGGCTCGCGGCTCGGCTTGGTTCGGCTCGCGGCTCGGCTCGCGGCTCGGCTCACTCGGCTCGCGGCTCACTCGGCTCGGCTTGGACAAGGATGGCGGCTCGGCTCGAACAAGTATCGCGGCTCGGCTTGGACAGGGATTGCGGCTCGGCTTGGCAGCGATCTCGGCTCGGCTTGGACAGCCGGCTTGGAGCTGATTTAATCTTCACACTCCCGGCGGCGGAACGCGGCGGCGATTTGCGGACGACACACGAGCGGATGGCGGAGATGATGCCGGCGGTGGTAGAACGAAGAGAGAAAGCTGGAGAAGCGTCGGCTGTAGATGGATGGTACCCCCTCGGTGTTCTGCCGGCGCCGTAGTACGAGGTGAGGACGGGGAGGAATCGGAAATGGATGGCTACGGCGGACGGCTCCGACGACGCTACGTACACCGACGGAGATGGAGAGACAGACGGAGATGAAGAGACAGACGGAGACGGAAGAGACAGACGGAGATGGAAGAGAAAGCGAAAAGCGGAGGCGGAGGAGAAGAGGAAATCGGAGGCGGCGCGCGGGTTGATGAAGAAGGAGAAGACGAAATCGGGGGGGGGGGGCTGCGCGGCGCGTCTTTAGGGTTTTAGTTTAAAAAAATTTTATTATATATATATATATATATATATATATATAAATCTTAAATAATATATAACATTAATAATTTAATTTAAATAATAATATATATATAAAAATATAAATAATAATAAAATATTATTATATATATATAATAATCTTTAACAATTACAATTAATAATACTAATATATAAAATTTTATTATACACATATATATATGTATTAACTTTTAAAAATTAGTTAATAATAATAATACTAATAATAATAATAATAAAAGAAATATTAATATTAAATTTTATATAAAGATAATAATAATTAACAATAATAATAATAATATAATTACTATCATATTTTTATTACATAGATTTACAAGTATTAAGTTAGAATTTTCAGAGATTAATCCAAAATTTAACATTTCTCGAAAAATTATTTATAAAACGAAAAATTTTTACCTCGAAAGTTTGGGGCGTTACACATTTATAACCATTAGTAATAATAATAATACTTCTTTATTATTATTAATTTTCTCTCACCAAAATCTACAATAAATATATATTTATTTAAACCATTATTCTCTCTTATAAATATATATCTTTTTCGTCCAATCAAAATCAACCATCTCTCTCTTCATGGATTATTTTCTTTTCCAAATAAATATAATTATATTCCATAATATAATTAACTACACTTTTCCAAATTATTAATTAAATATATATATCCATATATATATACTCAATTAATTACAATTCCACCAAAACTAACTTTTCCCTCCAAAATCTCAAATTAACTTAAATCCTCAATTAATTTAATCAATCAAATCTTTTCCAATAAATCACTTATAATTTCCAACATGAATTATCTTAACCCAACCATAACAACTTCACTCCAAAATTAATATTTATCTTTCTACAGAATAATTAATTATTTTCCACAATAATTAATTATTATTTATCTTTCTCCAAAATAATTAATTATCTTCTACAATAATTAATTATTATTTATCTTTCTCCAAAATAATTAATTATCTTCCACAATAATTAATTATTATTTATCTTTCTCCAAAGTAATTAATTATCTTCCACAATAATTAATTATTGTTTATCTTTCTCCAAAGTAATTAATTATCCTTTTACAAATAATTATATTTTCCCAAAATATAATTATTTTACTTTTTCTCCTTTAATAAATATCCTTTCCCCAAAATACAACTATCTTTTCCTTAAATAATTATATTTCAACAAATATAATTATCTTTTCCATTAACATAATAATTATATATATATTTCCACATATACTTATAATTATCAAATCTCCAACAAACTTTTCACCCGACAATTTAATTAAATAACATCCATAATTATTTAATTAAATTCAAGTTCAACAACACTAAAAATCCACAACTTTACTTAATCCTCTTAACCTACCATTTAATAAAAACTCAACAAACACCACGTGTCAAAACCTCTAATTAATTAAATATTCATCCAAGAAATATTTAATTAATTTTAATTCCCACATAAATCAAATAATTCTCATTAAATGGATTCAAAATAACGCCCAATAAATTATCTTAATTAAACAAAATTAAGATAACTAACTCCAAAATTATCTTAATTTTTGGGGCGTTACACTTATCTACTTACCCTAAAGTCAGGAAGGAGTAAATTCCATATTGTGTGATTTTTTTCCCAGCTTCCCACTCGGTCTTGTCCCTAAAATGATAAGCATATTGAGTCGGCGTTCTGGCCACTCTCACTCGTACAAATCAAAGAACAATCCCTCGTGAACAAGAGTTCATAATACACTCAGGATTAAGACTAAGTTACCTAAGTCATCCTAATGAAATAGAAATCCAACTAGTTAACGGAGTTACATCTAGTGATTACTATTTCGTGGTCTGGTCTAAAGCAAATTCATTGAATAAGATATCCTTACTTGCATGTCATATACATGAACGCATTGGATCAATGCGTTTGTATCAAATACAAAGTGAGTCGTATCCATAGTGTTACCAAGATAAGGTACTCAGCCTTAACACTAATCTTGAACATTGGTCTCCGTATGTCTCTACATACTGTTCAAGACTCATCAAACAGCTTAGGATATTAGTTTATTGGATTTAGGTCATTAAGAAAAAATTAATAATATAATCAATAACACTTATTGAAATAATAATAGAACACTTTGATAATAATGGTCAATGGATTATATTTACTATCTATGAGTTTTAGGACAAAAATTCCAACATGTTCTACTTCCACTGACTCTTCATTTACGTCAAGGACTGCAGTTACTACATTGCGATCGCTTTAACATCCACCTTTTGAGATACTAAATACTTATTTTCTCATCAGGTACCATCAATATTTGACTCCATTTACTGTTACATTATTATTTTATCTCTTTGCAGTATGACTTTCACAAGATAATTTTCTCGTTCATGCACCATTGAAAAAAAGGAATTTGTGATCTCTGTCCACAAAAAAGCGAGGGACCTGAAAATTCTTATAATAGAAATGAGGCCATACAAATCCTTCTCTTTAGTCATTACTCTTGAATCATTTGACTGGTTGAAGACCTTTAAAACCCTCCTGGACACTGCGAGGACTACGAGATTCTTTCAAGAAAAAAGGTTTGAAGAATATTGCTTGTGGGTCTAAAGACCTACGATAGAAAAGGATACCTAGCTGAAATTTACAAACTTGACGACAGGGGAAGAAAAAGTTTTCTTTTGGTCCTGGAAGGCACAAACAAAAATGGGTGGGCTCGATTTGCTGATTTACTCATTCCTAAAAAAGAAGTTGCGCTAAAAAGGAGATAGTCGAAGTCATATCCAACTAGATATACACAAGTCTATCCCAAAAAAATACCTCATCTGAAATAGATAGTCCAAGACGTTCTTACGCAGAGGTTGTATCATCAGGTAATTCCTTATACTTTGATTAAGCTCGTCTCAAATATGCCTCATCCGTAAAACTGAGAGTAGAAACAAAGGCTGAGAAGAAGGAAACTTTTGACTGGAACAAAGTAGTTATGTTAATTAGAATGTATTTTCACGATGATTGGTTCAAAATAATTGAAAAACTGAACGATCAAGTGGAACTTGAGATTCATTATAAACTGTTTCATGCTAAAAAGGCTTTGCTCTTTTTTTAGGATGAATCTCAAGCAAAACTATTGTGTAGCAACAAAGGCTAGACTACTGTAGGGAAGTTCCACGTGAAATTTGAAGCTTGGAACAAAAATGAACACTCAGCTCAAAAGCTCCTCCCAAGTTATGGCGGCAGGACCAGATTCAAAGGCATTCTACTTCATGCATGGAACATTAATAACTTCACTCAAATCGGAGATGCTTATGGATGTTTCATGGATGTGGCCCGAGAAACAAAAGAGAAAAACAAAATTTATAGAAGCATAGATCAAGGTCAAATACAATTATACATGCTTCATTCCAACTACTATAAACATTATTGATGATAATGGTAACAGATTTATTGTTCAAACCATCTTCCATTCCAAAGGCAAATGGTTGATGGAGAGAAACCCAAGAGTTCATGGATCTTTCTCCCCCAATGCTGCAGCAAATTTTGATGAGTATGATCTCAACTCTGAACAATACTCCATAGAAAATGCACCGACCTGAAAACTCAATGGAAGCCTAGCCAAGAGGAAAAACAATAAAAAAAATTAATTTAATGATGAGAAGTTTGAACTATGACGGTGATGACAGTGATAGTAGTGGGACAAAAAAGATGAGATGTGGCAGCTTAGAAAAGAAATGGGCAGAAAAGAAAAAAAGGAAAAATGATTTGTGTAGATGAGTCACCACATTGGCAGACTCCAATAAACTCCGAACGGAGAGTTTCTTTCCCTTCTCCCAAAAATGAGATTTTTTTTTTCTTTGATCCATCTAGTGCACCAATGAGGCCTTTGAGAATTAGAAGCTTTGAATCAAATTCAACAAGAACAAGGCAAATGTGAACAGAAACAAGCAAAGAAAGATAAAAACAAATCCCAAACCAAAAAGGTTGTTAATCAAGAAGAAAAACAGGAGAAGACAAAAAACTCAAACGATATAAATGATGAAATGATTGTTAATGTGAATGAAGAATGACGATGTAGAACAGGGCAATACTAGTTACCCATGAAAGTTGTAACTTGGAATGCTAGAGGGATATGCCCACCCTAAAAAAGAGAACAAATAAAAAAGCTTATTTCTTACTACCTTCCTAATTTTGTGATTCGTACCAAAACTAAATTGTAAACTGTCACAAAAAAAATCATCAAATCCTTATAGAGCTCCATCAATATCAAATGGGTCTTTATTAAAGCCACTGGTAAGTCTGGTGACATTATTTTTATGTGGGATGATTTAAAATTTACAAATCAAGCTGTGAATGAAGGCAAATACTTTATCTCTACAAATTTTTGCTTACCAAATGGTTTCATTTGATGGATAACTACCACTTACAGGCTTGCAAAAAGAGGAGATTGAAATAACTTTTGGAAGGAGCTTGGTGATTTGAAAGCCAGATATATGCCTACATGGATTCTTGAAGGAGACTTCAACGTTTACAGAAGACCTGATGAATCTTCTTCATCACTGTCAGCCAAGCATAGTTGAAAAGATTTAATTCTTTTATTGAAGGTTGCAATCTCGTTTGATCCCCCCCACCCCTCATAAACGCAAAGTACACATGGTCAAATCTTAGAGACTTGATAGATTTTTATATTCTTCGAATTGGGAAGCAACATTCTTAACTCATTACTCAAGAACCATGTCTCATACCACCTATGATTTCACTTTCTCATAATTTTGGAGACTTCCAATATGAAGTGGGGCTCAATTCCTTTTAAATTCACAAATACCTTTTTACATGAGCCAAAATTCAAGAAAGACATGGTTCCTTGGTGTGGAATTCCACCATCCAGTAAGGGCACTTGAGCTATTCTTTTATGAGGAGATTAAAGCAGCTTTCCTATAAGTTTACAGGGTAGGGCAAAAACAAAATGTTGTTGATGATGAATCTAAAAGAACTTGGATAAAAGAGATAGACGTCACTGACAAACTTGAAGCAGAAAACAACATATCTAAGATGGATAGCCTTTGAAGAACTGGTTTAAAAGTCAATCTCAATCAGCTTACTTTCAAGAGTTTCCAAATTAGGCCAAAAAATGCAAGAGGTTATGGAACACCAATGTTAATGAGAACATTGCTTTCTTCTACAGAATTTGCATGGCTAGACAAAGACGGAACATGATTGCAAATATCATTGAGGGGAAATTGTACTACAAACGAGAACATTGAGAAAGCTTTCATCAACCATTTCGAAGACATATATACTACAACCGAATACGATCTTATCTTCATAGACAATCTCAAATAGTCTCCTATTTTAAAATATTCAAAATCACAGTTGTATCTTCAATTCAATAAACAAGAGGTTTGGAACTCTCTAAAGTCATTTGAGAACAACAAGGCCTTGGGACTTAATGGATTCACTATGGAATTCTTGAAACAATCCTAGCAACACAATAAGATTGATTTGTTAAATATCTTCAAGGATTTTCATTCAAATGGAATCATCAACAAAGCGATGAATGAAACGGCTTCTAATTTTAAGCCTATCAGTCTTACCATGTTAGTCTATAAACTAATTGCAAAAACAATTGTTGAAAGACTTATGACTACCCTTCTAAACACTATTTTCGAAAATCAGATGGCTTTTGTCAAGGATTGACAAGTTACATATGTACTCATTCTAATAGTAAATGAGGCAGTAGACTGTTAGAGAATTAAAAAGATAAAAGGCTTGGTTATCAAACTTGATATTAAGAAGGCCTTTGACAAAATAAGTTGGGAATTCATTGATTTTCTACTTATGAAGAAAATTTTCTCTACTAAATGGAGAAAGTAGATAAAATCTTGCATCTCTAGTGTGCAATACTCTATCATTATAAACGGAAAGCCCAGAGGGAGAATTAAATCCAGCAGAGGTATTAGGCAAGGTGACCCAATTTCGCCTTTCATCTTTGTTATAGACATGGACTATCTCAGTAGAATCCTTTTACACCTTGAAAGAACGGGCAAAATCAGAGGAGTTTTCTTGCATGAAAATCTAAACTTAACTCATCTTTTATTTGCTGATGACATACTTCTCTTTATAGAAGATAATGATGATTCGATTGAAAATCTTAGATATGGGTTTAATATTTTCGAAGCTGCCTCAGGTCTTAACATAAATAGAAGCAAATCCTCCATTACTCCAATAAATGTGAACTCAAACAGAGCTAATATGGTTACAAATAGATGGGGTATCAACAGTACTTTCCTATTCCTTACCTCGGAGTCTCCCTTGGAGGTAAACTTAAATCTCTTTACTTTTTGGAAGACACTTCTGAAAAAATCCACAAAAAACTCAGTAGTTAGAAATACTCTCATATTTCAAGGGGGAGGGGGGGATCATCCTTATAAAATCCTCTCTTTGCTAGCCTTCCCACTTAGAAGCTCTCGATTTTTAAAGCCCCATCGACACTTGTAAAATTATTGAGCAGCTTTGGAGAAACTTCTTTTAAAGAAACTTGCTCGAAGACAAAAATATTCATCTACTTAAATGGTCCAAAGTTACTGCCTCTTTTGAAAAAGGTGGATTGGGTATTGTCGGAGTTGTGGATACTAAATTTGCTTTACTTACAAAATGGTTGTGGAGACTCTTGCTGAACAGAAGCCTCTTTGGAAGAGATTTATTATTGTTAAATACAATCAAGATTGCATTGGGGAAATTCCTACAAAAAGCAAATATAGCAGCAACAAGGCCCTTTGGAACTCCATCATAAAAGGTATTAACTGGTTCTATTCTCAAACAAAATGGAAGATCAATGATGTGCAAAAAAAACATCTTTTTGGCATGGGCTTTGGTCTGACATATCTCCTCTAGCTCAGTACAAACCCAGGTTGTATGGCAGCATCAAAGATATGTGGAATCAGAATTAGCCTTGATTAGGATCTTCACCCTAGAAGGGATATTAGAAATTTGGATAAACAACAGTGGTTTGAAATAAAACCTTCCTTATGCATTACGAATAGCAACCAGGGCCCCCAATCTACCTATTTGGTATCTCTGCACTAATGGCCAATACAGTGTGGCTTCCATAAAAAATGCTATCAGGTGACTGATCCTAGAGATGAAATAACGTAAACCATACAATCTTAAAAAACATCTGGAAATCCAGTCTCCCCAAAAAATGTAAATTTTTCAATAGGTATGTTCTTCGTAAGTGTATTAATACGGCAGACAATTCAAAAAAAGGCTCTCAAAGTGGAATCTCAATCCAAGCTGGTGCGTCCTTTGAAAAAATCACTCCGAAGATATCGATAATATCTTTACCACTTGTGTTGTCGCCAAACTTATCTGGTCTAAGATTGCTCATCTGCTGAATTGGCATAATAACTACACAAGCACAACCTCTCTTTGCAAAGATATTAGTTGTTGCATAAATCAGAAAAATAGAAAAGGTTCCATCCTGTTCAACACCATTGTGGTTTCTCTTTGAACCATTTGGTTGGAAAGGAATAATAGAATTTTCAAAAATAACAAAAGATTGGAGACCAAAATCTAGGAAGACATCACTGCACTCACTGGCTTTTAGAGTAGTAGAGCCAAACTTTTGATATTAATGAAGCGGGAATGATGAGAGTGCTATAGGAGTGTCCACCTAGTGGATATGTCTAGGTGCAATTACTATCTCATATATCTTTTATTAAAAATTTTTTTTGAGGTTTATATAATCGAGCCATCGAAAAGGAAGATGCACCTTGTTGGTATAGGTATTAGCTCTTAATTCTTTTAAGGCTTTCTTAACATTATTTTCATGTCTTCAAAATCTCTCTCATTCAGATGTGATATCGGTTCATTATAGTCCCCCTCCTAAACTCAGGGCATTACATAATACTCCTTGTTACACTTGATTCTTCTTAATACACTTGATACCTTTTAGACCTTAATACACTTAAAGGCTTCACCGATAAGTTTAATACACTTGATGCACTACTAATAAACTCTTTATGCTTCATTGGTACCACTCAACAAATTTGATACGTTTGATATACGTGATATGTTTGATACACCTTAAGTACTGTAGATACACTTAATATTCTTCACTGATAAACTTGATTGAATAAATACACTTGATATGCTTAAAGTCCTACATAATATTAGAGTATTTGATACATTATTGATAAACACTTGAAAACTTGATTGATATACTTAACAATGATTCACTTTACTGATATGTTGGTACACTTTAATAATATATTGTTGATATACTTGATAATGATGCACTGAGTTATATCATTCATATACATAATAAAATTTGAAAAAACGGAAATTAGTGTAACGACTCAACTCTTTATACTAAGCTGAGGTCATTACTAAAAAACAACAATAACAAGAGACACTTTCTTGAAAGGAGGAAACTATATTTTCATTAAAAACGGAATACTAAAGCACTGATACATATACGCAGAAGCAAAATTGAGTCCCCATATGGCATGTCACGGATCCTTCTCTATCGCTCAACAGCTTTCCTCTACCTTTACCTTTGCCTAAAATATTAAACATAGAAAGAGTGAGTATAAACATATACTCTGTAAGGGACCCACTACTAGTCCCGCTAGGGTCTGTTAACTTCCCATTAGAGTCATGTAAAGTGGTATCCCTAAACTGGCACATTCCCGAACACATGCAATCTATAATCCCGTAGGAACATCTCTGGTCTTCAGTGAACCCAAAGGAACACTTAGGACAAACTGGTCTTTAGTGGACCCGAAGGTAACACTAAGACAATCGAGCTATGAGTGACCTCGTCCAGTCACTCATAAACATATCATCTCATACTGGACTGATGGTTCCGTCGGACTACGCAGTCATGAAAAAAATGGTGATCCCGAGGAGCACCCATGTGGGTACAACTCTAATAGACAAAGTTAACAGAGCACCCTATCCATAGCATGTAACGCATCATAACATCATAAACATGGCATGAGTATTAATCTCAATGTCCTTAAACATGTGATTAATATACCATGCATTATCATCAACGTAAATCAGTCATCATCATAAACATACTACCAGTCATAAAATTAATATCAGTCATCATCATCAATCATCAACATCAATACATTATGCATCTTAGCTACATCAATGCATAATAGAAAAATTATATGCAAACTCTTAACTTCAGTTCAAAGGTCTAATAGGAGAATCTCTTACCTTGAGATTTTAGCCAAACAAAGTACTCCCTAGCCGACAGTAAAAATTCTCCAACTAATTTGATCGAAGGTTACTCAAACAGAAGTTGAAAAAATTCTCTCTTCCTTGATGGAAAAATTCATCACTTTAAATATTCAGGCTTTGCCAAAGAGACCGATCATAACTAAAACTGGTAAAGAGGTGACTGTAGAGGGGAAGAAGATGAAGAACCTTTTTTTTTTCTTTTTTCTTTTCTTTCCAGCTTAAACATTTCAATGCTATTTATAGACCCAAATAGTAACAATAATATTTATTATTATTATTATTTCATTTTCCTTTTAGGATATATATATATATATATATATAATACAAAAGTATACATATATCTTTATTCCCATTATCTTTTCTAAATAAATTCCTTAAATGCACAAAATCTTAGTCATTTATAACCATTGATGATGATGATGATGATAATAATAATAATAATAATACTTCTTTATTATTATTATTTTTCTCTCACCAAAAATTATAATAAACATATATATTTATTTAAACCATCATTCACTCTTCTAAATAAATATATCTTTTCTCGTCCAATCAAATCAATCATCTCTCTCCTCATGAATTATCCTCTTTTCCAAATAATATAATTATATTTCGTTATATAATTAACTTTACTTTTCCATATTAATTATTTAGACAAAACCAAATAATTAATATCGCATCTCACAAAAATCTAAATTATTAATTAAATATATATATATATATATATGTACTCAATTAAATTCAATTTCACCACAATCAACTTTTCCCTCCGATATCTCAAATTAACTTAAATTCTTAATTCTTTTTAATCAATCAAATTTTTTCAATAAATCACTCATAACTTCCAACATGAATTATCTTAATCCAATCATTAAATTCTAGTTCCAATCTTTAATATAACACCCAAATAATTTAGATTTGGGACGTTACATTCATTTTCCCAATAATTATATTCTAATATATAATTATCAATTTTTCTTTTAAAAAAATCAAATTCCTTCTCTTTTCTTATTTACTCAATCATAACAACTTCTCTTCAGAATCAATATTTATCTTTCTGCAGAACAATTAATTATCTTCCACAATAATTAATTATTATTTATCTTTCTCTAAAATAATTAATTATCTTCCACAATAATTAATTATTATTTATCTTTCTCCAAAATAATTAATTATCTTCCACAATAATTAATTATTATTTATATTTCTCCAAAATAATTAATTATCTTCCACAATAATTAATTATTATTTATATTTCTCCAAAATAATTAATTATCTTCCACAATAATTAATTATTATTTGTCTTTCTCCAAAATAATTAATTATCTTCTACTATAATTAATTATTATTTATTTTTCTCCAAAATAATTAATTATCTTCCATAATAATTAATTATCTTCCATAATAATTAATTATTATTTATCTTTCTTTAAATAATTATATTTCAACAAATATAATTATATTTTCCTTTCGCATAATAATTATATATATATATATATATATATATATATATATATATATTTCTACATATACAATAATTATCAAATCTCCAACAAACTTTTCACTCTACAATTTAATTGAATAACGTCCATAATTATTTAATTTAATTCAACTTCAACAACACTAAGAAAAATCTACAACTTTACTTAATCCTCTTAACCTACCATTTAATCAAAATTTCAATAAATACTACATGCCAAAACCTCTAATTAATTAAATATTCATCCAACAAATATTTAATTGATTTGAATTCCCACATAAATCAAATAATTCTTATTAAATGAATTAAAAATAATCACTAATATATTAAATCTAATTAAACAAAATTAAGATAATTAACTCAAAAATTATCTTAATTTTAGAGGTGTTACAATTAGGTAGTAAGTATATTAACAAACTAATACATATGATATAAGTACATCACAATACTGATATACAAAACTGATACAAAGTAAAACCAAAACAAAACCAATGTAAATTGTTTTAAAAAAACATTGAAATGAAATTCAACTCAAAATACACATCGAAGAAAGTAGAGAAAAATAAAAAAAGTGAAGTTAAATTACTCCAATAAACAACCATATCATATTTCATATTGCAATTAATATACCGTTGAATATCCTAAAATCAAGATTAGAGTGCGTTTAGATTATCTATGGAAAAAATGTTTTTCAAGAATACGTTTTTTTAAACACTTTTTTTTTTTTTTATAAAATGAGTTCAAAATTTAAACACTTACATGTTTGTTTCGATCTTTTTATAAATGTTTATATACATAATTTTCTCAAAATTTGGTTCCAAGTGTTTGCTTTAAAATGAATTATTTTTCAATCTCTCATTTTTTAAAAGTACACTTTGAAAAGTTACCAAAACACCTCAACAAAATTTCAAATGGTTTTATTTCTTTTTCCAGATTTAAACACTTTATAAAGTAATCAAAACACAATTTAAGACAAGAAGAACAAATCGTTTTTCTCATATAACAAAGGATGATTAGGGCCTTAGAAAATGGAAGAAGAAATAAAATAGGATTAGAGAATTTAAAAAAGGAGAGAAGAAATAAATTATTGATGGGTAGTTTGAGATTAATAATAAATTTAAGACGTAGAGTATTTTAAATCTTGTCATATTTGCAAAATTCTAATAAACAAATTTGATATATTTGATATACCTTATTCTGAAAAGACTACCAATTGCAATTTTTGTTTGTAATTAAGCAATAGTAATGTATGGTATTATCATAGCTTTCGTCTAATGTACTGTTTAGGCTCCCTAAACTCAACACTTTTTCTTCAACAAACCTGTTAGATTTTGGTTCCCCTAAATTTTAGGTCTTTGTATGCATGAAGCTTCAATTACCCTTTTGATCATTTAATAATTGAATAACCTTCAACTTCAACCAGTAAACTAATTTAATGAGAAGATAAAATTAATACAATATATGTAGCTGAAGCTAACTCCCAGAAACCATAGAAGGGAATAAAGATCAAACTAATAGCGACAAGAATAAAACCAATGATCAGAAATGGAAAGAATAAAATAAAATTTACAACCACAAAAGAAAAGATAGTCGTACGATCATTCAAGTCTCACAATACGCCAAAAGTTAGAATCATGACAAGGCCTGTGGAAGAAAACGACAGCAACCAACAAAAACAATAACAATAAAATATATCAGTTGTCTCTCCTAATTCATAAACCAATAATTCCTCAACTTCTCTCTCCTTTATGAAATGATATAGATTTGCATTCAAATTTCAAAATGGAAATATGAGATGTACACCATTTCAACTCCCTCTCTTATCATTTGGAAATTATTTCGAGTCCAATAATAATGGGAAGTTACTTTAAAGCAAAAAACAACAATCTTTTCAACTCCAAAGGTCTCATTAGCCTTTAAAAGAAAGTTGATTGCGTCTTTACATCTCTTAGCTTTAATGATCTCCTTTTTTTCTTGTGGGTCTATATTTGGTAACGCCCATTATATTCCCATTTACGTGACATGGTTTTAGAACAAAAACAAAATCTCATATTAGTAAGAAAAGGAAATGATCATGATTTAATCATTATCTTCG
The DNA here is from genome assembly GCF_025177605.1 of Cucumis melo. NCBI lineage: Eukaryota > Viridiplantae > Streptophyta > Magnoliopsida > Cucurbitales > Cucurbitaceae > Cucumis > Cucumis melo. The sequence continues at coordinate 6,067,662 of NC_066865.1, forward strand.
TGGATATAAAATCTTTGGAGTAGAACTAGAAACACAATGAGAGAGTGCATGTCCAAGTAAAAATATCATATCATTATGGAGATGTGTGGAGATCGATTGTTCTTATAATTGGTATTAGAGCCTTGGTCCAAGCATAATTGTGCAAGTGGAATCCATAAATTCTAAATAAAGAAATTTAGTGAGTCATGCTCGGGTTCTATCTAGGTGATAAGAACAAGTGTGATCAGTGCTTGTGTTCACCCAATTTTTCGAGGGTACCTTAAGGATTCATGGTTGGGGAGAAATGGATTCGTTCAAAGAGAGGCTCAAAGTGGTCGTTTGTTTAAGGAAGGATTGTTAGAAATGCAAACAAAATTTCACGTTGGTTAGGCAAGGAAATGATCATTTATATATAAATGACAACGATTATCTTTATTATTGATATAAGACTTTTTTGAATAAAATTAGAAGCAAGTTTCGAGATGTATATTCAAAGTGGGCAACTTCTTACTGTATACATATAAAAGTTAATCGTCGCTATCACAATCTTTCTTTTGGAAACTCTTTTTAAAAAAGATTTCACGTCCAAAGACGTTACTTAAAAGGTATGATAAAGCCTAGTCAGACATTATTGCTCTTCCTTTTAATTATTAAATACTTTTCCCACCCTTTCCCACTATTATTTATTTATTGATTGTATGTACATAGATATTTGTTTAGGAAAATGACATATAAAAATTAAATACACACACTACCAATGATTAGACACACTTTATATAACTAATATTAATGTTCAAAACCAAAACTAAGCTAAATGATATAACAAATCTTGTGAATTGGTACAACTAAAGCTGCGGAAATATCAACGAGGAGTGGAGGCACGCTTTACAATGCTGTCTACAAAAGTTAATATTATATGTTCTACACAAATTGCAACCATTATCTCATTATAATAATTAGAATTTCGACGATATTGCTACTCAAATTTGATAGAACTCTTTAATATTTATTCTCAACTAAACTCAAGAAGATGAAAAAAATAAAAGAAATAAGAGATGTTCAATTTGAGGTGAGATATGCTACAAATAAAGATAAACAATTTTCTATTTCTAACAAACTTAGGAACTTTCCAAGATACAAAATAAAAGTTAAATAAATAAATAAATAAATAAATATATAAAATAAAATATTTGTCGAATTTAAGGTTGTCAAAACTAAACACAATTCATATAAATTAAAAATAGGGGCATTTTGAAAAATAGAATATTTTGTCAAACCACTCTAGTTTATTTAAGTTTGATTTTGGTATATTTTATCAATAGTTTTTCTTTTTTTTTTTCTTTTTTCTTTTTTCTTTTTTTATTTTTTCTATTCATAACAATTTCTCTTGAAAATAGAAACCCAACTTTCATAGTTCTTTTTAAAGTTCCTCACCATAAATTTATTTTAGATAATTAAATTTATTAACATAGTATAATTGGGGTTGAGACATTCGAATCATCCAACTCTAAGATTATTGAAGGTGTCACGCCCTATCCTGCACGCGTCTTGAACCTCGCGATGCAGCACGTGGTGCGACTTGGACAGTCCTAATGAAACATCATTTAACGCTCAACTTAAGTCCTTGAACTTTAACTTTGATTACTTAGCTTCCATTCAATTAACTTAATTAATACAAATTTGATACTTAAACATTAGGCGATAAGGAATGGTACAATGCAAGATGTCAATAACAAAGACTTTTTATTCCTTAATAATACGCGTTCCAAATATACATATTAATCTTAGATGCATAAACTCTCTTAACTTGCCTCAACACCTGAAGACCTGGTGGAGGAAAAAATTAAACCATATATAAGTCAAATACTTAGTGATAGTTTTGGAAAACCTTTGGGCATACAAAACGTAAATCATTTTCCTAAACATGACTTAAACGCCATATTCCAAAAAACAGAAATCACATATTAGTCCTTCATATATTCCATTTTTCCAAGAACATGAACTACTCCACGTAGAGACTAGTGGAATGGTTTTTTCATCAACGACATCCCTCGAAAAATTTCTTGGTTTATTTCTCGTTGCTTAGCCAGCTAAGCACAATAGGCTCTTTTTACGCCTTGGCCAGCTTTCACTTCACCATGCAGTCCTTTTCTACATGATTACCTTTACTCCTTATGTACACATAATAGTTAGCTTATTGATAAGAATAAGACTAATGATCTACTTTCAAGCATAGCCTACAATCATTGAACATACTTCAAGTATAACACAAACTTTCTTTCAAAATCATTCCATTTATTGTAAACATCAACATATGAACAACATTACAAATCAATAAAAATTTAGAAGAAGACTTTAAAATACTTTGGAAAATCATTCACAACTCTAAGTTCCTTAATTCCTCAGAATGCCTAGTCCCCATAGACCTTCTTCTCGCCTAGTGTTTTTCCTTTTACTCTAAGGATTTTAGCATAAATATTTGTTCTACTAACTTTTTATCCCTATTTATAATAATTCAAAATTGGATTAGTCATCCATTATAACTTCCTTTAAGCTCGTCAGCTTCTGCTTAGGTGCTACACGTGTAATCTTAATATTTCTCATGACCATACTTAAGTTCTTACACATGGTCCATTAATTAAGTATGATTGGGGAATTTCCCAGAAAATTCCTAATTCTCAACGCTTTGCTTCAGCTAGCATTGAACCTCAAATCACCTACTTAGTCTTGCTCGCATTCTCCTTCAACCCATGTCTCCTTGATTTAATGTCAATCATCAAAACGCCTAAATCCTAAAAAACACTTTCTTCCCAAAACTTCTTTCTTCATAAACTCTTATTTCTAATTGCCCATTCTATTACAGACACGGGTTTGACAGAAGGTTATACCAATTACCGTTAAGTTATGCTCGAATTTCACTCTTTTAAAAATAATTATCAAACAACTGGTTGTCCAAAAATTAGATTTTTTTTTTATTTTAAAAGAATGCAAAGTGAAATATAATTAAATTTCAAATTTATTTGTCCTATTGTTATTTTAGTTCCTCCTCAATTTCTAAACTTTACCATTAATTTTCACCATCTACATAGATTATAATACATTACTTAAATATAAAATTGAAAATTTGAAAAGTCGAACTAAATTATAATTGAAAAAATTACTTTTAAAATAACGACCTAACTTACTAAAGTGGATTTTATTTAACGATATTTGATATCAACTCTTCTTTCGAGATCAACAGTAATTTATACTCGTGTCTTACCGTTATTGTACTAAAAAAATAAATATTGAGTTGAGAAAAGAGAAACAAATATGAGTTGGGTCAAGTTGAGAATCAAATCTTTCTTTCTTTATATACATATATACGATATAGAAAGAAATGAAAATTGATGGATTTAATTGAAACCAAGTCGAGTCGACTCTTAAAATTGGGTTAATGAATCAAGTAAGTAAGTAGAAATTTCCATGATTCCTAGTACAACATGGGACACGGATCCACTTAGTGCCGCAATATTAGAAGACTGAAACCTAAGACTATAAAATCATTAGCTATTGTGGGATGACACATTTTATCAATTTGTCTTTATTATAGGCCACATCATCAACACTATTAAAAGGGGTTATAGGTGAGAAACATTTCATTTTCCCTTTTACCCATTTTAATTAGTATACAGTTTTAAGTAATTTCAGGTTTAAATCATTGAATAAATTAATTTCTCTCATTTTTAAGCATTACAAAAAAAGTTTGCTTCTTAGGTGGAACTCCAACTCTAACTATTCCTTTATATATAAGATATTATCCTTTTCTTTTTGTTTTTTAATACAAGCTTAGCTTAGCTTAGGTGGAAATTTGAGTTCGAGATTTCTTGGTCTTCAAATATATATAGATATTAGTCGAATCAAGCTATTGATATCATGAATTTAAATATTATTAACTTAATTATTAAAAATATCCTTGAACTTTCGTAGATTAGGTAAAAAAAATATCTTAATTAAACTTTTAAAAGTTTAAAAAGTGCACTTAAACTTTAAAAAAACGTTAAAAAAATATCATATTGGTTGGTTTTGGATGAAAACCTTTAAAATTATTTTTCAAAAATATATTTAAACTATTTAAAAGTTTCATAAATACCCTCAAGCTTAAAAATAATTTTAAAAAAAAAATCTCTTTTACACCAAAATAAAAATCAAAATTTCAACAACATAAAATTCTACAAAATCTTACAAAATTCTAAAATAAATATTTCTCATTAAAAATACTAAAACAATAAATAGTCAAATAGAAAATTGTATTTGGCTATTAATACACACTAAACTATTAACATACACCTTGCTTGAAACATTTAAGTTCTAAAAATCTTTGGTGCTTCAATTGTTTTCTTTATTTTTATTAGAATCAATATACCGTACTAAATTGTGTTTTATTTATTTGTATTGAAGAAGAGTGGAGAGGAAAAAAAAATAGAGAAGTATGTCGGTATTAACAGCTTGTGCTATAATAATCAAAGTATTTTTAATTCTTTTTTTTTTTTTTAACTGAAGAGTATTTTTGAAACTTTGGAATGTTTATGAGTTTATGAGTTTTTTCAAAAGTTCAGTTAATAGTTAAATATGATTTTTATAATATTTTAATTGACAAACTTCTGAAAAAATATTTACTAAATATAGCAATATATCACAACTTGTGATAGATCACTATAGACTACGATATACTATTCTCCCTATCCATCTTTACGTATATGAACACATATGGGCTTTTGGAATTTTTCCATTTTCGGAATTGTTCTATACGCGTAGCTTTTTTGTATTTTTGAAAAGACCCCATTTTTCATATAGAGCATAAAATGACTAATTTATTTATAAATATGATAAAATAAATATGAACCTGGTTATTTTTGGAAATATTTTTCAAGATTCTATTTTATTATTTAAAATAATTTTTCTTTATTAAAATATATTAAAAGTATATGACATTGACAATCGAAATTAAATGGAAAAACCTTTATTCACAATGTAAGGTCAGCTTTTAGACACAGATATGTATGGAATATCTTTAACTAGTTGAATGACAAAATAAATATATTTTATCTTATATCTATCTATGCCATGCATGATCAATTTTAATATACTGCCATTGGATATCTCTTAAAAAAGTCCAAGCATTTACTTTAATATATAGTTGGCATGCTTGGAATCATGCACATATCTAATTGTATGTATATATTATTCTCAAGTAGATATGGTATATCATTTTTAACACGAACATCTAATTAATTAATTTCTGTCTGAAACATCTCAGGTTAAGGAATCCAAAGTGTCATCCTAAATACACACAAATTCATGATTTTTTTAATACATATTTGAGGAATTGTATAGTTTTTGGGTGTATTTTTAAAAGAAAAAAAAAACCAAATTTTGTGTTAACCATACATGCATGCCCAAGTATTTTGTGTTCATCATAGGGTTTTATACATACGCCTTGGGATATTATCACCTTGCCTGCCCAAGTATGTGTTAACCACACCATCTCTATTAAATAGAACCTTGATTTGGCCATGTTATTTAATTATAATAATTAGTGTGTTAACCACATGCATCACTCCAAATCTATAATCTTGCGTAGTAGATTTTGTTTTAAACACACAAGTTGTTGATCATGATTCTTTATTGAAAAGATTGAGAGATCAAATCACACAAATTTTAAACAACATGCATTATTCTTCTTATTCTTAATTGACCTTAAATGGAACCTCATGTTTTTTAATATATCATATTTTAATATCTTACATATTAAGATCTAATATGAAAACCTAAATGAAAAAACAAAATCCAACTCAAAATTGGTGACCATCTAATGGGACATTTTAGGATCATTTAGAAGGTTATCCCCAATGGTGGATACAAAAATTTTGTCAATGAAAAGCTTCATAGTTCAATAAACATAATCTAGAACGAATATATTGAATGCATAAAATTTTATATGCTGGGAAAGACCCCTTACTGTATTATTGCAAGAATAAGCAAAAAAGATAACAAAAAATTAAAGTGAATGTAAGACGAAGAACATTAGAATTAGCCTACGAAAAACGTTTAACTTAGAAAAAACGCAACAACCTCGAAAATTATTACATTCACACTCAATTAGAAGCCATAATATAAGATATTCTTCCCATTCTTTATTACAATAGTACTCTCACTAAGCATTTGTACCACTACTCATATCGTATTCTTTTTCCACACTCAATTAGAATCGATCCTTATAAAGTATTTTTTAACTAGGACTATGAAACAAAAGTCATAGTCTTCTTTTATAATATTTGGAGTTTGTCAAATTTTTTTTAATTTTTTGATATTGGATGAATGCACTTTTAATATTTTGCCAAAATCCAACATGATTTTGGTATAAAAGACTCCATGTATATTATATTCATATAAAGAAATTGTTACTTTGTCGAACCCAAACACATAACAATATATATATGTATAGTACAAGGAAAAAAATATTATCTTAATGGTTTTGTTGTCGCAGTTTTTACACTTTGAAATAGATTAGTTTCTAAAAAGACAACACCACTAAAATTTCTTTATAATAGACAAAAAAAAAAAAAACATTGTCGTTTGACCACCGTTGTACTTTATATCGTGCCAATATAAATTTTGATAACTTTAGTTATGAAATGAGTTACGTTTTTCCTTTCTCTTAAAATAAAGTAAAACTGATAAACAACGACTGTTCTTTATACTTCATCGAGGTGAAGAACAGTGAGGTGTTTATGAGCGGTCTCTTTCTCTTTTTATTTTTGTATTAGAAATGAAGTGGTTGGGTTTTTCGAATTCTATTTTCTTTTTCCTTTTAATTGGGAAAAGATTTAAGGACCTAAAGTTGGTTTCTAATTTGTGTGGCTGGATTCTTGATGCAATTTTAATAGTGATATCTATAGGGGGAACATTTCTTTTGAAGGTAAAGAAAAGACAATTTAAAAAGTATATCTTATCATAATATATTTAATTTGTTTTTAAACCCATAAAGATATTTCTATGCCATCATCCCTTCTCTGGCTTGTTGGTAATTTTAATACTCAAATGAATCTCAAGTAGATGGTCTCCAACCCTATTTTCTTTGATCCTCTACCATTTAAACTTATGTCGGAGTCATATAGGTTTCATTTGATAACTATTTAGATTTTGAAGATTTGTGCTTGTTTTACTCCAATTTCTTACGATTATTTTTATTATTCCATACATAATATAGGTCATTGCTTTGTAGTCAAATTCGATCTAGAATAAAAACAAAATTTTTTAACGGTTTTTATTATAAGTTTTCAAATCTTACCTTGATTTTATAACTACACGAAAAAAAGTAGACTAGATAATTAACCAACAAACTTTTAAGTTTAGTTAATTTATAAACTTAATTTTTAAAGAGCAAAAATTCAAATAATTATTCATTAGTTACTTAGGCTATTTGGTAAATATTTTGTTTTTTTTTTCTTTTTAGTTTTTAAACATTGAATTTATTTTCTCCACAATTTTTACAATGATTTATATATTTCAAAGTATATACTTGAATTTTTTTACGAAATTCCAAAAAAGCAAAACAGAAGTTTTTAAAAACTATTCTTTTTTGTTTTTAAAATTTTGTTTGATTTTTTAAAATCATTGGTAAAAAAATAGATGAAAAAGAAAGATATTTGACGATGAAAGTAATACCTATAGACTTAATTTTTAAAAACAAAATGACTTCTTCACCAGACTTTTAGTTTTTATTTTGGTTTTTGAAAGTTAAACTTATAATGCTATTTTTTTCTTTAAGCAAAAATTTTGAAAACTAAAAAAAAAAAAAATAGGATTTGTTTTTAGAAATTGACTTAAAAGGAATAAAAACTTTTTTTAAAATGTGAGAGCAATAATATAAAATTTATGGGGAAATGGTATATTAGAAAAATAGAAAACTTAAAAACAAAATCAATAACAAAATTGTGCCTTAGGCATTTTGTGTTTGAAAGTTTTAAAATTAAATCTTATAAACACTGCTTCTAATAATTGTTTATTTTATTATCTATCTTATGTAACATGCTTTTCAAAATGCAAAGCCAAGCTTTGAAAACTACAACTCCCTCATTTATTTTTATAACTTCACCTAAGAATTCAAATGCTACTTAGTTAATATGAGAATCGTGGTATACAAATCTATAAATTATTATGGAACCAATAAGTTAAAAAGGTATTAAAAAATTAAAATAATTAGAAAAATTATTGTCATTCGTAAAATTGTTGAAAACATTTATAAAATACAACAAAGCTTTAGTTTGTATTAATAATAGATAATGATAGAAACTCATAAGCTTATACTAGTGTCTTTGTATTTTTTTTTTTTTTTGATTAATTTTACTGTATTTCAAAAATAGGTTGTAGTCATCCCATAGATTCATATTTTACCAAATCTTAATTAATATTTTTATTTACCAAACTAAATGACGTAGCTACATATAATATTATTATAATTTAAAAAAGAACACTTTGAGCTAATTTATTAATTGCATCGTATACTTAACATTCCATTTATATTCACATGGGCCACTTTAATTAGAAAAGATTATAAATCCAATACATAAAAAAGTCATATATATGAAATCAATCTTATCGTATGAAACATATATGAGACCCCTACTGGCACATAAAAAAAAAAAAAAAGTCTATAATTAAACAAAACAACAAAGAAAAAGAGTAAGGAAAAGTGTAAACTAGGTAAGTTCAGAACAATTTTTAAAAATCATATTCTCTTTAAAGGTATTTTTTCTAAGTTCAAATATCATATAATTATTTTTAAAAGTCGAATAAAAAAAAGAGTATTGGTAAGGACATTTTAAACATATTTTCAAAAACTCAAGAATCAAGACATACATTTTTAAAATTTAAGAACCAAATGAATCTATTCTCATAAATCTTTTTCTTTTAACTCGTGGATCAAATTTAGATTTTTGTCAAAAATTAGAAGTAAAAAAAGATAATTATGTTGTTTGAGTAAGGATCCACTTAATTAAAGTGGTCTCCACGATGAGGTCCTCCAAAGAATTAATAAATACCTCATGAAATGAATTAAAAATCAAAAAGGTTATTTAAGGGTTAAATTCATTACATATATAAGAAGATATTGGGTGGGGTTTTAGAAACTCTGATTATTTTTTCTCATTTGTGATTAGATATATTTTTGTCTTTGTACATATGAAGAAGTTAAGTGAAGTTTTGAAGAGAGAGGGAAAGGCCTATTTAGGAGTTATTGCTGTAAGAGCTCTAGATTCTGGTTTGATTGTAATAGCAAAGATTGCATTGAACCATGGAATGAGTCCACAAGTTTATACACTCTATCGTTATTTTGTTGCTTCCATTGTCATTGCTCCATTTTGCTTCTTCTCTTATAGGTACCTTTTTATTCTCTCTCTATTCCTTCTTCTTCTTCTTCTTCTTCCTTAACTATATTATTTTGGTTCTTACACTTTCGAGTTTCTTCGATTTTAGTGTATATACTTTCAATATATTATCTCATATTTAGTTCTCAATGCTAGTTCGTTATTTCATTAATTTTTAAAAGACGTTTTGTTATCTATATTAGTATTTTTATCGTTGAAATGTCTTTTGAATATGTGATAATTCGGTGCTTCGAATGATCAAGTTTCGAGTCTTACTCGAATTTCTTTTTAATTTACATACATATTTATGTACGTTATCTATAATTTTAGTCTTCAGGTGTAAAGAAGTTGTGATATATATAAGCTCTACGACCCTAGAGGTGTTCCTAGTCAATCTGTAAAATATTTTGATCTATTTTCTTTAATAATAAACTATTCTCACTCTTTCATAAAGATGTGGTTAACTCACTATTAGTAAAGTAAAGCCATGTAAATTTTTGTGTTGAATTTCTATTGTTTTACATTTATTTATTTATTTGCGATTCTATAATATTTATCATTTTAAAAATATATTCACATGTTATTATTCATAATAACAATTATTATTATTATTTAATTTCAATATATACAATTAGTTTTACGGACGAGATATAAGATTTATCGAAGATAAGAAGGCTAAATTGGATAGTCTAAAGTATTTATACACAAAACAATTACAAAAATTTTGGTTTTGAATGTCAGTTCTGAACTGGCATCATTTACATATGATAACAAATTTTCAACCGCCTTTATATTTGTGACATCGTAGGTTACGATGACGGTTGTAATTTGATGACAGCTTGTTATGATGTCAGTTTGTAACTGACATCATACCCATGTCATCATACATATATGATGACGTTATGTTACGATGTCTTTTATTAACCGTTATTGTAGTCGATATTAGTTTATAACTAACACCATATCTACTATAATTTGTAAATAATTATATTAGCAAAATTTAGAACCCAAATGATGCATATAATCAACAAAACAAATAATTTCCGGCCTTTCTTTCAATTGATTTTCACAAACATATTCACAAGAATACGGACAAACTTCTAAAGAACACACTTTGCCATATCATTTCCATATTCATCAATTCACAATTTAATTTCGATAAAGAGCTATATAAGCAATACGTTCCAAATCTTAAAGGAAAAGAAAAAGAAAAAGAAAAAGAGAAAAGAGAAAAGAGAAAAGAAGAAAAATCCAAAAGCTAAGACCTCTTTAACAATTTTTTTTTAAAAAAATACAATAATTACCCTATACAATATGTTTCAAAACAACATAATGCAACTTTATCAAAGCCAACAAAGCAAACAACTTTCATGTTCCCAAAATCTCCAATGTTTCATTTTTTTAATTAATATCCTAATTTCATTTTTACCCCAAGATTATTAATTGAGTGGAAAAATGGCTAGAAATAACGCTGGTAAGGTTTTAACATACAAAATTGACACGCTTATTGAAAAGTCGTACAAATACTTACCTCGAACAAGATCAACAATAAAATTTAGTTAAAATTTTACTTTTTCTAACTTATCGATTCTTTTGGACCTTATCGATATATCTTATCATATTATCCACCAATATTTGTTAATTATTTTTATATATAATCTTCCCAAATCTTATATTTCTTTCAAATTTTCTCCAAATTCGATTATCTCTACTAAATATTATAACAAATAATAATCTACTATTTCCAAATGGGTTTTCAATTTTCTAAAATAGATTTCGAGATTGATTCAACATTTTTAATTTTTGGAAAACATCAAAATATTGGTTAAGATTTGAAATAAATATAGAATATCGTGTTTGTCTTGTTCGAAATTTAAATCGAATTTTAGTGTCAAGTATATAGAAACTCGATGGAAATAGATGCAAAATCCTTCTAAATTCTGTACCAACTCTTACCTCTCCACGAATTTCCCTCTTGCAATATTACTCAAATCTTATTTACAATCTATATTTAGGCGAATTTGTAAATTTATTTACTTATTATGTAATTAATTTACCAATTATATTTTCAAATTTCACCAAGTTGTACGTATTATTTGGTAGCCTGCTTTTTAAATTTTAATTTTTTTTGAAAAGATATCGAAATCTTGGCGTATAATATGATGAGATGTACCCAAAAAACTTAAAAGATCTCTAAAGTAGAAAAACATAAAAACATTTAACTAAATCGAGAATAAATACTTTATAGTTTATATTAAAAAAAAAGTTTTATACTTTTATACGGTGAAACTTTTCATGTGCACAATTTCCAAAGTGTGTTCTTGCTTCTAAAACAAAGTTTGGAGATTCAAGATAAGTTTGTCAACTGCCCGAAGGTGCCTGAAAAGCAGATCAATCTGTCTAAGTTGAATGAAACTTCCATTAGAACATAAAACTCTACATTGTTCTTCAAAGAATCCAACCACCCAAACACCCCATATGGATTTCAAAGCATACAGATTCAAACATCCTCTCCTAATTAAGGTACAAACCATCCCTTAAAACAGACTAAGAAGCTACATTTCACATAGCAAACTGAAGGGAAAAAAAAAAAAAGTAAGGCATACCTAAATCTGTTGGCAACAACAACAAATTGTTACAGTTATAACAAAACAAAAAGAAGAAAACCCCATCTCTATTTCATCATCCAACAAGAAAACAGAACCCAGAAAAGAAAATGAAGTCAACCGAGAAGGATTTCAACAGTGGAGAAGCTTTTGCTTGAATTCAAAAGAAAATATGGAACAAATTAAGAGAGAGTAAAGAGAAGGATATATCATGAATACCCTTGAGGAAACAGATCGGAGGATTGGGAAATGAAGGGGATGAGAAATTGGGGTTTCTGAGAAAGAATTCAAGTCTGAAGAAAAAAAAGCTAGAACAAACTATGGAAGATTTCTCCCTGGATCTCCTCCGTCAAGTTCCTCTGTTCGAGGAAATGGAAGAAACAATGTTAGTTCCGGTCATCGTAAGTCGCGTACGATTGAAGAGAAGAACTGATCGATTATTGCATGTGTAGTTGCTCGCCGAAGCGTATGATGACCATAATAGTTGTATGAAAAGCTAAAAAAATTAAACTTCAAAGTATGACGACAAAAATATGATATCTTAATCTTATTTCTTTCACTCTTTCTAGAAAGTCTTAAATTTTTTATGAAAAACACTAACTATTGTAATGGGCACTTGGGCAGAAAAGGACCAAGACCACGCATGACTTGGTGCATCCTTGCAAAGATCCTATTGCTCGGCACTGTGGAGTAAGGCTTTCTTCTTTTTTTTAAGCTTGGTCGTACGAGTTCATACCTATTTAATTAGTGTCTCTATTTTCTTAGGCATTCAGAAAAGTCAAGTAGAACCTATTTCAATTTATTCGGATAAAGATGTATTTACTTAGTCGAGAAAAATCTATGCGAAAAGTCTTCTATGTATATATAATAAAAAGGTACTTTCTTTTATCATTTTTGAACATTTGAAAAGTTATTGTAAAAAATAACCATGGGTATTCTTTTATGGTATGCTTAAGATATTCTTAGTACAACAATGGAGAGTTGAAGGATTGAAACTTCAACATTAGTGATGAAAGGCCATATTAATTACTAACAACTAAGCTTTTTTTTTTTAAAAAAAAAAATATTACAGTCAAATTAGTTGTTTTTGACATATTTTAGGTTTTAGCTTTTTATTTTTATTTTTCTTAGTGTGAAAATAGAAAAGACAAACCAAAACTAAAGATGATGAAAATAAGAATCAAGCTAAATTGTCGAGAATTGATATTTACAAGTACGGGAAATCAACTCATGAGCAAAATGAATTATTATACTGTGATTGGTATGTAAGAATTTCAATGTTCTAAGCGTTTAGTGGCATAAATGTTACCCTAACATATGGTTTAAATATTTGTTTTCTCTGTTTCAACTGTTAAGTTGTTTCTTATGATTGATTATTTATTTATATTATTATTGTGATGTGGTGGGGGAATATATGCAGGTCTGTGGTTATCACTAACACATATTTCACTGGTTTGAAATATGTAACTCCAACATTTTCCACTGCCATGTCCAATTGCATTCCTGCCCTTTCCTTCTTCTTTGCTTGGGTTTTTAGGTTTGTATTAACATAAATCTCCCTCAATTTTCAGAAAAATTCTAAATAAATTATATATATACACACACATGCACCTACAAATTTAATATTCAAATAAGACTATAACTTTATCAATTTCGGTTCACATATTTCTTAAATAAAATGGTTGAATTTTTATAGGTTCAAATTTCATAAAAAAAAAAACTATTTTTCAAAAACTACTTTTTACCTTTTTTTAATAACCATTTGTTTTTTTTTCTATTTTTAAAAATGACGCCAATAAATTCCACTTTATTTTCAATATTTTTTTTTTAACTTTTAACTCTTTTATTTCAAATCATTTTGAAAGAAAATAAACTTAACTACAAAAACTAAATAATTTTCCAACTACGTCTTTGTTTATAGAGCTTTTTACATTGATAAAAAGTAGACAATAAATTAGAAAAAAATTAAAATGAATAAATTGTTTAAATACTTAATCTAAATTTTTTTTAAAAAAAAAACTAAATAGTTATCCACGAAGAAGTAAACTAACCAATTTAATTTATTAAAAGTTTTCTGATTTGATTGAATACATTAAATGGATTATTTTTGGCTTGTCTTTAAATTTATATATGAATAGGATGGAGAAGGTTGATGTAAGGAGATTTTCAAGTCAAGCAAAGATATTAGGAACAGCAGTGACAGTGGGAGGAGCAATGATAATGACGTTTGTAGAAGGACCAAAGTTGAGATTTCCTTGGACACATGAACATAGTACTCTCTATAATCACCCTTCAACACCATCCTCCAATGTTAATAATAAAGATTCTTTCAAGGGGGTCATTTTGATCATAATTGCTATTCTTGGCGCTTCTGTTGCATGCATTATCCAGGTACATATATACACTAACATCAAATAATATAATCTAACAACTATAATATAATGTGAGATTGTTAAAAAAATTGTTTGACGACTTTAAGTGAATTATTTAATGAAGTTGCGACATATATTGCAGGCAATTGTATTGAAATCATACCCACTGGGGTTGGTTGTAACATTTATGGTATGCATAGTGGGAGTTGTGGAAGGAACTGTGGTAGCCTTAGCAAAGGAATGGAACAACCCACCTGTCTGGTCTATTCATTTTGATTTTCAACTCTTGTCCTTCCTTTATGCTGTAAGTATATATATATATATATAGAGAGAGAGAGAGATAGATATAGATGTTAAAATCTACTCTGATTAAAATTATAAAAAAAAAAAGAATTGTTAAGTTTTGGATTTCTCCCAAGTATTTTCTGTTTTTTAATCATCCCAAACTAAGTTTTCTTAACTACATTTTTATAGAGGGTGTTTTGGACCATGAAGTTGGTAGCTAGGGTCGTCGTTATAATCATGAAATTTATAACTATTTATAAACTACAATTAAGTGTAGTACATATTTTTCATAATCCATTATTTACTGATACATGTATCTACTATTTGTTATTTTCTATTCTGTTATTTTCTATTCATTCTTTCTTTCATATTTATTAACGTGTGTTTACTATATCTTAGTGAAATTAAAATAGATGGAAGACCAAAAACTGAACTATAACAACGCAATATAGACTATTATAACTTTAAATTATTTAATAAATTTTATTTGTATATAATTTTGGCAGGGAATAGCAATGTCAGGGTTTGCATACTTCATTCAAGGAGTTGTACTGGAAACAAAGGGACCTGTGTTTTTGACAATATTTTTTCCTCTAAGTACCATTATAGTTGCAGTCATAAGCTCTTTTGCTGTCTCTGAGGTTCTGTCTTTGGGAAAGTAAGTTTCTCCCTAATTCTCATATTTAACCATTATTCTAAAACAAAGCCCTCCTTTATGTTTCTTTACTCTTGTTTGATTCCAATTTATAAGAATCAAAACTGTGAATTTACATTATTTGAGGCTTCTCTTTGCAGGATTGTAGGAGCGATGGTCATAATAATGGGTCTTTATTTAGTTCTATGGGGCAAAACCAAAGACCATGCCATTGAGAATAAGGCAGCCAGACCAATTGATGATGCGACACCAATAGCATGATTTTGAACTTTGAATAATAGTGTTCTAGCCACATAGGGGGCTAGAATATCTGCCCTCCTCAATTTGTCTGTCTTTTGTATTTTTAATATAAATTATTATCTATCTTTTTGTATTTTTAATATAAATTATTAAGTAATATATATATATATATATATATATATATATATATATATATATATATATATAATATATATATACATAGAATAAAAATTTCAATTCAAGTAACTAAATGGTGTATAAATGACATTTAATGAGCAAACAATAATAGAAAATTGCACATATATATTACAAAAATTGATTAAAGACTAAAAAGTTCATGTCATTTCTTTCCAATTTTTCCAATGGAAAGTTATAAGTGATAGTAACTATTGTTAACTTTCGATCTGAGAAATGTTTGAGATATGATGTTCTATTTGTTTGGCGAGTCATGGGGCTAGGTTCAAATCCTAATAGTATCCTCTTTTTTACTTGGGGTTTTCTTTGGCTACCCTGATTTTTTTTTTTTTTTATCTCTAATGGGTTTTTGAGCTCAACTCATGTAAATTCTAATAAAGGAAAGTACGTAAACATGTCCTCTTTTTTAACAAATAATCAAATAACACTTATTTTTGTTTCCGAGTTTTTAAGAATAGGTGCGATTGGTCCTGACTTTTCAAATGGGTCATTTTAATATATGAATTCTTAAGAATTGGTTTAAAATGTCTCTGAACTAATAAACAATTAAAAATAAACATAAAATTGGGTAAATAAATGATGTGGTGAGATGACTTGGAAAAAAAATGTTTTTTTATATCAGTCGCCTCCCTCTCTTCTTTCTCTCCTCTTTCTCTTTCTACTATCGTTCTCTCTCGTGCCATTCATCTTCTCCTCACTTCTTTAGAATTTTCTTTGTTTGTTTGTTTAACAACTTATAATTATTGTATCAATATTCAATTACACTGCACATCTGAAAATGCCCTCAAATACCAAACAAAAGAAGATGAGGAAGAATAGGTTGGAAAACTTGGGAGAAAATAAACTTCAAATCCAAAAGCTACAAATTAAACACCATTTTTTGAATTGGGGAAAGAGATCCAAGCCTTACTGTTTGTGTAATAGAGAGACACTACAACACATTCTGGTATCCCAACGTCGCTTTATACTGCCAGAGTAAAGGAGTTGGGAGTAGGGTCTCCCCGATGTACCAAAAGGCACATTGGGCGAGCGAGTATCTCCTAATGTATAACGCTATGCGTTGGCATTTAGAGCCAACTCCCAATGCGGTAAACAAAGGCGTCAGAAAATAAAAGGAACTCTCGATGCTTGTTTATCGTGTTGGGAGTTTCCTGATAATTGTCGACGCATGCAATGGAGCATCGACACAAAGAAATCATTTAAATAATGATTTTGTTTCTCATGACCCCATGCATGTAAGTGTTGGGAGTTATCAAGGAACTTCCGACGCAATAAACAAGCATGGTAGTAGTGGGGAACTCACGACACTTATCGTGGTGCGTTGGAAGTTGATCCCCTTTGAAAACCCTCTTTCGAATCTGTAAATTACAAATCTGGAAGAGAAAGGAAAAACAAGGAGTTGCGAAGAGAGAAGAGAGAAAGAAAGAGAACTTTGACTGTCTCCCGCCGCCTATGCCACCTTCGTCCGTTTGACCGCCACCTGTGCCACCTCCCCGATCCACCCCTGCCATTGTCGCCGCCATCGCCTTTTTTCGATAATAACTATAGTTTTATTTTTATTTTTTCCTCTTTATTTTGGGTTTAACTTAAGAAATAAAAAAATTAGATCTTGCTTCTTGTAATAATTATTTGGTTGATGAACATATGTATTTAATGATATATGTGTTTAATGCTTCTAGTAACTCGAGTATGACATATTAGCTATGTTATGATTTATGGTCCCACTTCCTAATATTTTGTTTGAGGATAATATCTTAGATTTGATCTTTCGTTTTCCTAGGGATTGACAGTATTTTTGGTCTTTATTTATATTGTTGGATGGTGTGTTTTCGGGCATGCAGAAAATTAAGAAAAAGACGTTCTCTCTTGAGAAAAGAAAAGGCAAGAAACTGGGAAGTAATCTGCAGATTATTTCGGGTGAGTTCTCAATGAGAAGTAAATAGCTTTTCTATTAGAGAATCAAGATTGAGAATCACTCTGTTGAAGATCAAAAGTACCTTAATCGGTTGATTGATGAAATAAATGATTAAGGAGGAGTTTTTTGTTTAAGTTGCATATGATAGATTCTGGTGATTAATTTACTATTTAGTAAGCTAAAATCACTAAAGTACAAAATGTTGAAAATAAGTCATAGATTTTGTACTGATGATCATAAGTTTGTAATTTATGATTCATTTCTCAACGAAATACAAAATCTTCGATCTCAGATTAAGGACCCTCAAGATGTAGATGTTATGTGTCATCCAACTGGGTTTAACAATGTATTGTGTTATTACTGCTACATTTATTTACTGTTCATTTTGTTGTTTTTTAATTTCTTAACCGAGGTGACTTCTCGAAGCACAATCGTTGGCTATTTTACTGTGGTTCTAGAAGTTTCCCTAGAAACCCCTTTGTTGAAGTTGAAGAATCTCCCTAATTTTACTCATGGTGATTTCATGGGAGTTTAGGTTAGAATAAGTGGCTTTGATTATTACTAAAGAAAATTTTTTGCTGAGGATGAAAACTTTGGAGATTGTTAACTTGATTTGGAAACTCGAAATTTAAATTGGCATGGAAGCTCGAAAGATGAAAAAATTAACCATAAAATAGGATGGAAAAGTCGGCCCCCGTTTGCATTGTAACGTAACTAGTTAGGAATGCAACAAACCATGTTCTTTAGATGTTTTTTTTTCTACTCGGTTTGGGTGGGGAGAGGGGTAATGTTGGAAAGATTGAAGTATGTATGGCTTGTGGGGTTGGGAAAGGGTAATGTTGCAACATTTGAACCTAAAGATCAAAGTGTGTTGCAAACTTTGTAAAGTTAGCTAGGTTGTAAAGATTGATTAGTTTTTGTTATATTGTTTCTCCATTTGTAGATTAGCGCATATGGACTGTTATTGATAAGTCATGGATAAAAAAGAATAGAATGTCAACTGAGTATGGCTTACGGGTTGAGATGTTCATTAAAAATAGTCTTTGAACATTTGAGGGACCATTTGAATTGAAGGAATTGGGATGGGAATAACATTGCTAGGAATAAATTATGTCTGGGAATATAATGCGTGGGTATAAGATGTCCCAAGATGAAAAACATAAGGATTTAGATTTTAAAACTCAAGACAAGGTTTCCCTGAGATGACATGAAATGAAAAGACAGAAGGAAAATATTTTAAAACTTGGGGAAAAGTTGCCCTGAGATGGCCAAAATGAAAACAGAGAAATTTAGATTTTAAAATTTGAGACAAAGTTATCTCGAGATGAAAAATAGAAGGACTAAGATTTTAAAACTCGAGGTAAAGTTGCCTCGAGATGCCCAAAAATGAAAAAACAGAAGAAAAATGTTTTAAAACTCGAAGCAAAGTTGCTCCGAGATGTATTGTAATGAAAACAGAAGGATTTAGCATTTAAAACTCGGGGCAAAGTTGCCTCCAGATGCCCTAACACTTCAAGAAAATGGAGGATTCCCGACGCCAAAAAAGACGTCGGCATAAAGAACGTCGGGAATAAGTGTATTCCCGATGCTATGAACACTGCGTCGAGAGAGGCGTCGAGAATTCACTTTTTCTCGACGCATCAAACAAACGTCGGTCACGCGGCGTGGGGAAAAGGCCAAATTAATTTAAAAAACACATTATTCTTGACACCGTTTAATTTAAAAAAACATGCGTCGGAAACGGTTTAATGAGCGTCGGAAATTCCTTTTTTCCTGACGCTTTTTTGAGGATTTCCCAAAGTCGCGCGACTGCGTCGGGAAATCCCCTTTATAATCGTTTCAGATATGTAAAATACAGAACTGTAACCGAGAGGGGAAAAGAAAGGAGATCAAAACCGAGAGAGGAAAAGAGAGGAGATCGAAGCGCTTCGTCCGTCGCCGTCATTCCACCGCAATCTGCCACTTTAGGTAAGTGAAAAATTAAAATTTGTTTAGTTTAAATTTATGTTCTAGGGTTTTTTTAGGAGAATTATTTTATGATTTTCTTTTGAAATAGATTTTTGTTTGTTAAATATATTTTTGTATAGAATGTGTGTAATTTGTGGTTGAATTTAAATTTGAAGGGTTTAGGGTTTATGATTTATAGTTAATTACAAAATTGAATTGGGAGGGTTAATATAGTTAAATTGAAATTTGAATAGTTTAGGGTTTACGGTTATTTATAGTTAAATTGAAAATTGAATTGGGGGGAGGTTTAAGTTAAATTGAAAATTGATTTTTTTTTTTTTGGGGGAGGGGGGGTTGTGGTTAGGAGTGACCCAAGGGGCGGTATTCAAATTTGAATGAGGGGGTTATGGTTACATTCAAATTTGAATGGGGATTTATGTTTTGAATTGAAAATGTAATATGTGTGTTAAGATTTGTTTTGGCTATCCTGCAGTTATGGTAGCCTGTTTGTGTTGAGATGCTATCCTGTAGTTATGGTAGCTTTTTTTGTTTTGAATTTGTTTATGTTTGGGATGGCTATCCTGCAGTTATGGTAGCCTTTTTTGTTTTGAATTTGCTAGTTTCAAGGGGCGGTAGTAGGCTAGCTTGAAGTATTTTGTTGTTAATAATTAGGTTGTGTTGGCTATCCTGTAGTTATGGTAGCCTCTGTAGTTTTGAGGGGTTTGTAGGATGCGAAGATTTTGAAATATTTTGTTGTTAATAATTAGGTTGTGTTGGCTATTCTGCAGTTATGGTAGCCTCTATAGTTTGAAGTTAGTTATTGAAAAATAGTGAAAATTCAGAGGAGTAAGTTATGGATGTGAGAGAGTGAGAGAGATATGTTTATAATCAAACCTATTTATGTTTTAGGGACTTAAACGATGGATAAGGGTTGGATGAAACTTAGAAATAAGTTCTCTCTTGAGTAAAGACATGGAGTGACCCAATTTTTAGAATTTGCCAAGTTTCACATTGATACCTACGGACGATTAAGGTGTCCATGCAAGAGATGTTTGAATTTAAATTGGAGCTCATTAGAAGGTGTCGAACGACATCTACTGACTATCGGAACATCCCCCTACTACACAGAATGGGGGTATCATGGAGAGTCATTAAGCTCTAGAGGTACAGAAAACTTTGAGGAAAGAACTAGTAGTAATCCTTTTGATGAAGGAATTAGTAGTAGGCAATTTAATGAAGAAGGTGATATCTTTGGTATGCTAAATATTTACAAGCCCCTATTGACATGAAGAGGAAATAGAGGAATTTAGTTTGGAAGATGAAATGTCGATGAATGTTGGAGTAGATATAGATGAAGATAGAACAAATAATATATTTCAGGACTTTTGATTCTAGCTATGTGTTCGTATTTGCTTATTGAATGTTTGTTTTTATGTCCACAACCATTATGTCATATCGATGTAATAATTTTATGGAGACGGACGATATCTTCCACGAATTTGAGGACAATTTAGATAACATCGCGGGAGGGTCGTCATGTGTAGGCGACAATACGGGTGAGTCTAAGAATTTTCATCATTTTAACTTACAATTATTTCATGTTCTTTTTTTTTTTTTAACTTTATATGTTATTATCGATTTATTGAGCAGGGTCTTCTTCTCAACAACATGCGACTCCGACTTCTAGGAGACGTGCGCAGTCTTGACTCTTGGAGTTAGAGCGCCATGTTGCAATAAATGGGCGCATTCCGATGACGATCGTCCTTGGAGCGGAGAAGCCTATTTCCCTACACGCCGTTCGCTTCAACTAGGCGATAGGTGTGTGCGTGCGAAAGACATTTCTCGTTCGCTGTCTTAAGTAGGCAGACGTTGAGAGAGAATATATTGAGGTTGTCAAGGGCGACCTCCAGATAATTAAGTGCACTACACATTTATATATGATTTTATTTGAAACATATCTAGCTTTAACCAATCTAATGTGTTATGTGTTTGTAATATGTAGAGATTGTTTGTGCTTGATTTCAATGATCAAGCAATGAATAGGTTTGTTCAGCATCAGATGCTCACGACCTTTAAAGAGTTCCGGGCCGACTGTCACAGACATTTCAAAAAGTACAGCGACTCGGGGGAGGCTCGTGCCAACCTACCAAACCATTGGTTGGACGTGATGAGGATTGACACTTCCTCTGCAACCACTATATCAGCCGTGCATTTCATGTATTTTTCATGATTAATTATGATAACAAGTTTTAATATGTATAAGAAATAAACAATACAATTGTTTTAATGCAGGAGCAATCACGGACGAACAAGACTGCTAACAGAAGCAGCCTTACAATCATAGTAGCGGATCCAAGTCATTTCTACAACGACAGTACGAGCTCACTGAGAGAAAAGGGAAGCCGGTCGATCGTGTGGAGTTGTTTCGGGAAACGCACATTCAAGCTGAGACGTTCGTGTCGCAGACCGCCGAGGATGCGCATGTAAGTTATGCCCTTATTAATTATCCACTTTCATTATATATTTTTGCACGTTACCTGACATAGTTTTTAAATTTGTTGCAGAATCAAATGCTGGACCTTCTTTGATGCCATTGATTTTCTTGTAGATTTGAATGACGAGAGAGATGAGAGGTAGAGATGTCCCACTGGGCGTGCCAATTTGTTCACAAAGAAATTTGATTCGTGGAGTTGAACTTGTGTTGATGTTGTATTTATGTTGATTTGATGCGATGTTGTTCGATCACTAGAATTTGATCCTCTGATTCTCTCTCGGCTAGATGCTTACGCTTGATTTGAAGAAGCAAAGCACGTGATGTTCTTGAAGTTGGAGTCTTGGAAGAAAGCTTATATCTTCCAAGAAGCTTCAATCTTCGAGGGTGTTCTTGAACTTGAAGACTTGGAAAAAAGCTTGGATCTTGGATCTTCAAAGACTTGGGAGAATTCTCTCTAGACCTTTTGGAGTCAAAAATTTTCAACCCTTGTAAATGAAGAGAACTCCTCAATTTATAGAGTTCCCTAGTGGGCTTTTATGGACTTGGGTTGGTCTATGAACCATACCCATGGGCTCAATCACATGGATTTGGGTCATATTTAATTTTGGGCTAAATTAAGCTTATTTTTGGGCTCAATTGAATTTTAGTCCAAGTTAATAATATTTAATTGAACCAAAATAATTAATTTGATCCAATTCTCATAATAAAGACACGTGACATTGTTAGAATTGTCCAATTTGTCTTTAAATTTAACTTGGGATACATGTCAATTTTTAGTTAATCCCAAATATAATTATTTTAGTAAATGATATGACAATTTGTGATTGGTTCCGAAATTTCTTATTCAACAAATGCCCCCTTTCAAGATTTATGCACGTGTATGAGTGGGTGAATCTCATAAAAATAAATTTAAAGTTCAAATATGAGCATTTTTTTTCTTTGCTCAATTTGACGTATTCAATTAATCAAACTATGAATTTAGTACATGAGTTTGATTTAAATTTGAAATAAGGGTTGGGATATGGTCAATCCTTAATTTGAGAAAAATTTAAGGTTTTATCCAGAACTTACTTTAATTTGAGGATAAAAATTTTAATTTGATGATGATTTGATTTTTTTTTTAGAAACGATTTTGAAACCATATTTTAGTTTGAGATAAGAATGAGTTTCTATCATACCCTAATTTGTCGACAAGAATTTGGAATGACCAATTTTAATATTGGGATAAAATGGCCAAATTTAATTTTGAGATAAATATGAAATCTCGAATAAAGTTAGATTTATGGCTCCAATTTAAATTTGACATAAAACGAATGGGGATAAAATCTAAACTTTGAAATATTCAAATATGTTTAATTATCTCAAAAAGTGGAACTCGAGATTTTATTCCAAAAATAACATAAGATCATTAAATTTTAATTTTATTTTAAATATTAAAATATTAAAATATGTTTGAATATTTCAAAAGTGGAATCCGAGATTTTATTCCAAAATAAAATATCATAAGATAATTGGATTTTAATTTTATTTATTATTAAAAAGAAAATCAAAACCTTTCCAAATCCTATTAGGAATTGGAGTTAGTCTTATAAATAGACTTATACCTTATCATTCTTTTCTCATCAAGGAGAAAAAAGGTACGAGAGAAAAAAAATTTCTCTTCTCCCTTTTTATTTTTCTTTTTTTTCTGTTTAATAATAACTAATTTTTTTTAACTTTCCATCTTTTTTTTAGGAACTAGAGTTATCGTCAAAAGGTAAGGATTTCTTTTTTTTTTTTTTTAAATCATTTGTAAAAGTAACTCCGCCATCAGTGATTCAACTTCTACTAGGGGACGATCGGGCATTTGCCGTCTAATCCACCGCCCTAGTAGGAGCAATCGGGCACCTTCGTCGTTTCGAGAGGTGATACTACCGTCAGCAATCCAACTTTT
Organism: Cucumis melo; assembly: GCF_025177605.1. Lineage (NCBI taxonomy): Eukaryota > Viridiplantae > Streptophyta > Magnoliopsida > Cucurbitales > Cucurbitaceae > Cucumis > Cucumis melo. Next base: position 6,091,693 of record NC_066865.1, read on the forward strand.
ATCGACGGACGATCGGGCCTCTGCCGTCAAATCCACCGCCATGGTAGGAGTGATCGAACACCTTCTTCGTTTGGAAAAGTGATTTTGCTATCAGTGATCCAACTTCTATCAGGGGACGATCAGACTTTTGCCGTTAGATCCACCACCCTAGTAGGAGCGATCGAGCACTTTTGTTGTTTGGAGAGGTGGTACTTGAAAGGATAAAACCCTTTACAGCGGAAAAATTACATAAACTCAATTTTAATTGGAACCTTAAAAATACCAATACATTGGCAAAATAGAAAAACAATTTTTATGGTTAAACATGCTTTGAAAAAATACAGAGAAGAAAAAACTTACGCTCGTTGACGACACTGAATCTACCAATCACCAAATTTTGGACACCACCACTTGGAAACCTTCCTATTCTCCTATTGAGATGGTTTGTGGGAACTAAAATTGGAATAAGGGAATGGAGAGAATTTTTTTTAGAGGGAATGGAGAGTTTTCTTCGCAGAACTCACTGTTATGATTGTTACGCAAAGAATTTCCACTTCTTATGACGAAAGAAGAGGGAAGTTGGAGATAATAAATGGGAACGTGGGAAAACCACCCATGTTCCCTATTAACTTAATAATAATTATTAAATTAATATATATTAAACTCATTAATTAATTTTAATTAAATAATTAATTAAATCATATTTAATTAATATTTTCATTTAAATCATATTTAAATGAATATCTCTCGCATAACCTATAGTTTTAATTTAATTAATTTAATTAAATCAAATTAAACTAAATTATTAATTAATTCTCCAATTAATTAATTTCTAAATTAAATATCTTATATTTAAATATTTAATTTAATCCATAATTTGAATCATATTCAAATATAAATTTCTCTCATAACCTATAGTTTTAATATGTATCATATACACATTAAATTTTAACTTATAGTTTTAATATGAATCTAATTCAAATTAAACTAATATTTGAACTTATTCAAATATTTTATTCTCTCGTAATTTAATTTTGAATCATATCCAAAATTAACTTTATATAATAAAGTCTAATAAACTTTATATTATAATGTATCAATATACATTATATTAATTCCCAAAGTAAATTTGAACATTTCAACTTACAACCAATATAAATAAATCTCATTACTCTTTATGAGCTAGGAAGAGGACCTAATGGACCTACAGATCAGAAGCTACAACGATATGAGATTAATTTGCTAAACTCATTAACTACATTAATCAATATTCGTTAACTGTGTGTACACTTCACTAAAGACTCACAGCTGAACCCTTCTCACTGTAGATATATTTCTGTGTCCACGGATATAGACCAATACCAATAAGTTAGTCCTTCACAAGTGTTCGTAACACCAGTTGGGTTAAATTACCGTTTTACCCTTGGGTTACCTCTAGTCGTTAAATACCAGTGCTCCTCTAATGAACAACATGTTTATGGTCCAACCACTAAACAAAAACCTCTCTCGTGCCATAGAGAGGGTAGGGCCCTTTGTTCAAGTCTTAGAGACACTCTTTAAGGGAACACTTATCTACTTACCCTAAAGGTGGGAAGGAGTGAATTCCATCTTGTGTGATTATGTTCCCAGCTCCCCACTTTGTCTTGTCCCCAAAATGATAAGCATATTGAGTCGACAATTTGGTCACTCTCACCCGTACAAGTCAAAGGACAATCCCTCGCAAACAGGAGTTCATAATACCCTTAAGATTAAGACTAAGTCACCTAGGTCATCCTAATGAAATAGAAATCCAACTAGTTAACGAAGTTACATCTAGTGATTACTATTTCGTGGTCCAGTCTTATGCAAACTCATTGCATAGGATACCCTCACTCGCATGTCGCATACATGAACACATTGGATCAATGTGTTTGTATCAAATACAAAGTGAGTCGTATCCATAGTGTTAATAGGATAAGGTACCCAACCTTAACCCTATACTATAGACCATTTAAGCTGATCTTGAACATTGATCTCGTATGTCTTTACATACTCTTCAAGACTCATCAAACAACTTAGGATGTTAGTTTATTGGATTTAAGTTATTAAGAAAAAACTAATAATATAATCAATAGCACTTATTGAAATTATAATAATAAAACACTTTATTAATGACAGTTAATTGATTATATTTACTATCTACGAGTTTTAGGACATAAAACCTAACAAAGTCTCACTTGGACTAAAACTCTAGTCCTTATGGGATGTACATAATAAAGTAATCCTCAAACATTGGAAATGGTAAAATGTACAAGTATATTACATAAAACGTATATATACAAATACAATAAACTAGGGCATCATCATACCCATTAGACATCTCCCACTTGCCTTAGGTTACCCAATGTACATATCTCGTAGACCTAAACTTTCTAGATGACCCTCGAACACTTTAGCCGTGAGAGTCTTCGTAAATGGATCAGCAATGTTGTGCTCCAAAGCGATCTTGGTGACAATCACATCCCCTCGTTGCACAATCTCCCGTATCAGGTGATACTTCCTCTCTATGTGTTTCCCTCGTTTATGGCTGCGAGGTTCTTTAGAATTGGCTACTGCCCCACTTTATCACAATATAGAGTGATGGGCAAGTTCATGTTTGGAACAACTTCCAAATCATGTAGGAACTTCCTAAGCCAAACTGCTTCTTTTGCTGCTTCACAAGCAGCGACGTATTTAGCCTCCATTGTAGAGTCTGCAATGCATCCTTGCTTGATACTACGCCATACTATAGCTCCCCCATTTAGGGTGAACACTGATCCCGAAGTATATTTTCTAGAATCCTTATCGGTTTAGAAATCAGAGTTAGTGTATCCTGTAAGGATCAAATCCTTAGCTCCATACACAAGCATGTAGTCTCGTTCTCCTAAGATACTTGAGAATAATTTTAACCGCCGTCCAGTGGTCTAACCTTGGGTTGGACTGATATCTACTGACTATTCCCACTGCATAACAAATGTCTGGCCTAGTGTAAAGCATAACATATATTAAGCTACCCACAACTGAGGCATAGGGAATACGTCTCATATCCTCAACTTGTTGAGGTGTCTTATGACACTGTTCCTTAGACAAGTGAACCCCATGTCTGAAAGGTAATAAACCCTTCTTAGAGTTCTGCATCGAATATCGAACCAACATTTTGTCGATATAGGTTGCTTGAGACAGTGCTAGCGTTTTGTTCTTACGATCCCTTATGATTTGGATCCCAAGAACATATTGTGCCTCCCCTAAATCTTTCATGTGGAATTGGGCTGCTAGCCAAGCTTTAACGTCAGTAAGGTATCCCACATCATTTCCAATGAGGAGGATCTCGTCCACATAAAGTACTAAGAAAGCTACTTTTCCTTTATTGATTTTCTTATATACACAAGGTTCATCAACGTTTTGGTCAAAATCGTAGGATTTGATCGCAGTATCAAACCTAATGTTCCAAGATCTAGATGCTTGTTTCAACCCATAAATGGATCGATTCAGCTTGCAAACTTTTTGCTCTTGGGGTTATGAACCCTGCGGGCTGAGACATAAAGATACTCTCTTCAAGATTGCCATTCAGAAAAGCAGTCTTGACATCCATTTGCCATATTTCATAATCATAAAATGTGGCGATGGATAAGAGAATCCTTATAGACTTTAACATAGCAACATGAGAAAAAGTTTCCTCATAGTCAACCCCTTCCTTTTGGGTATACCCTTTTGCTACAAGTCTAGCTTTGAAGGTCTGTACCTTCCCAGTTGAATCTCTCTTTCTCTTATAGTTCCATTTACACCCTATAGGTTTTACCCCTTCAGGTAGATCTACAAGCTTCCACACTGAATTAAAGTACATAGACTCCATTTCAAGGTCCATGGCTTTGACCCATTGGTCCTTATCTACATCATTCATTGCTTGTTTATAGGACAATGTATCCTCAACACCATTATCTGGTATGACAACCTGAGTTTCAATTAAATCCAAATAACAGTTAGGTTGTGATACAACCCTTCCACTGCGTCGAGGCATTCTCAACGATTGAGAAGGATGAGATTGACCTGATGTGATGGTTTCATCAACTCTTGATGAGGGACCAACTTCATCAACAACCCTTGTTGATTCATCAGTAGCTTCATTTAATACCAATTTGCCTCGTGGTTTATGATCTCTCATGAGGTCTTCTTCCAAGAAAGTAGCATTTGTCGATACAAACACTCTATTTTCTTGTGGATCGAAGAATAGACCACCTCTCATCTCTTTAGGATAACCAACAAATTGGCATAACCTTCAACGAGGTTCTAACTTCTTGGGATTTGTCACTAACACGTGTGCTGGACAACCCCAAAATCTGAAATGACTTAAAATAGGTTTTCGAGGGAACATTGTTCAAGATATGAACTGCAGTCTCTACTGCATACCCCCAAAACGAGCTAGGCAATTTAGCGTAACTCATCATTGAATGAACCATGTCTAACAATGTTCTATTTCTCCATTCTGATACACCATTTTGTTGAGGTGTACCAGGTGCTGAGAGTTGGGATTGGATTTCATGTTCTATCATATAGTCCTGGAATCTCAAATCCATGTACTCTCAACCTCGATCAGATCGAAGTATTTTAATCTTTTTACTTAATAGATTTTCAACTTCAGTCTTATACTCATTGAACTTTTCAAGAGCTTCAGACTTATGCTCCATTAAGTATAAATAACCATACCTAGAATAATCGTCTATAAAAGAGATGAAGTATTCAAAACCCCCTCTAGCTTTTACATTCATCGGACCAAAGAGGTCTAAATGTATAAGTTCTAAAGGCTCTTTGGCTCTATAACCTTTTCCAGTAAAAGGTCTCTTTGTCATTTTACCTTCAAGACAAGATTCACGTGGAGGTAATGAATCATCTTCTAACTTGTTTAGAAGTCCATTCTTTACCAATCTCCCGATCCGATTGAGATTTATGTGACCTAATCTTAAATGCCAAAGATAGGTATTGTTATTTGGAGAAATTCTTTGCCTTTTATTTTGAGTATTAGCAGTTCTAAACATCTCATGATTTAAAACTGCTTTTGCTTCATTAGGTCTTAATACATACAAGTTGTCTTCAAGCTTAGCTGAACAAATATGTACACCATTATTAGAAATGAACGCTTCATTCATAGAAAAATTAATTGAGTACATATGTTCAATAAGACAAGAAACGGAAACTAAGTTCCTTTTAATTTTAGGAACTATGTACAAGTTTTCCAAAAACATGAATTTATTTCCGAAAAACAACATAGCATCTCCCACTGCACGAGCTGAAATGATATCTCCCGTTCCAACCTTGAGTGTCATCTCACTCTCCTCAAGCTGCTTGAAGGAACTAGTTTCTTGTAAAGAAGAACAAACATGGTTAGTGGCCCCTGAATCAAGTATTCAGGCATTTTGGTCATTTTCCACTAAACATGTTTCCAAGACAAGTAAATCATATTTACCTTCCTTTTCTTTCTTCTTAACAAGGTACTTAGGGCAATTTGTTTTCCAATGCTCATCAACATTGCAGTGGAAACATTTCCCCTTGATGACTACCTTAGCCTTCCCTTTGCCCTCAACAGCAATAGTAGGACCTTTCCCCTTTCCTTCTTTTCTCTTCTGAATTTTCTCAGATCCAGAAGATGAAGGTGCAAACCTCTTAGAATGGGCAACATTTGCCTCTTGTTTGATCTGAATGGACGGTTGCCAAAACATCTCTCTAAGAGAGTCCATGATCTGACATGCAGTGACCATGATCTCATGTTTCTTGCTCAATATGTCAGACATACTAGCCAAGATGTGGAGGTGAGCCTTGTCATTGGCCTTTGTTTAGCGGTCATATGCATCCCTAACACTTTAGGATGCATATTTAGTGGGGAAAGGAGGACATTCCTCCATTAAGACGAAGCGTAGATCAGCGATACTAGAATCATATTCAGTTTCGATTTCCATGTCGCATAATTTTTACCGGTTAATTGATCTTTTTTAAGCAATGCAATAATTGAGGAAGACATGCTGAAATAACAAACAATTGATCGTATTAGTTATCTTTGTCTTAACCCATTACATAAAACAATCCAACCAATCCAGCAAAAAACAAATAATCAAAGAACCCTAATAAAACTAATGATTTAGTTTTTACAACGATACTTCAGAAGTTTAGAGCAACAATCATCGAAGGGTGATCAATTACTCCTCTTCTGAATTGAGACAATCTCAACTAATTACTAATACCAAAATAACTCTTATTCCTATAGTTCTTAGCTATCGTTGTTCGATCAAGGATTCATTAACTAACTTAATTCATCCCGTAAGTGTGACCCTACCATGTTCAGATCCCAGAGGTACGCTTCAACAGGCTACCGTTAGGAAAGACAACTATTGAAGATTAACCTAAGAAATCTTATCCATTTCTGGAGTTTGCGATATTCTGACTTATATGATCAAGCCCTCTGAAGGGATGGTCGCTCCAGGACGACACGCAGGTAGATCACAGAAATCTCACGGTGCAACCTAATGGAGGAGACCGTAGGATACGTCGACACGCGTTCTTCTCCCACTTACTATAAACATTTCCCCTATTCACCTTGTTATTGACCCATACAAACACTTTTTGAAGGGAGGCCGCGCCTAGGGCGACACGAAGCCGAGTATGGATCTCACGTGTGAACTCTTAGGGACGTGAGAGCAAAAAATTGATATATCATATATACCATTTTTCTCCCACTAAAATGTTCTATTAATTTAGGGTTTAGTTGCACTTAGCTAAATTCCGGCTAAATGAATCTAACTAAGTATATTCTTGTTATAACACTTAAAATAAAACTTTACACTAAAGTTTCTAGGTGTATTAAACCATTTAATTTACCTAGTGACATCTTTGCTATTAGGAATAAGGTTAATTCAACACCGGTTCCGGGTCAGTTCCTAGGTAAGAGGTGTTCCGTAAACCGTCAACTTAAGTACCGCCAGCCTTAGACAGAACTTTACCGGTGGAGTTCCCTTCTAACCTTAAAGCCTATTTGTCATATTTAGTTTCATTAAACTAAAAAAAAAAAAACTTAATTCTAATCCTATTAGAATTAATGTGATCTTAGATCTATTTAATTTTAAACAATTTAAAATTAAACCAAATTAATCCTAAGATCCTATGTTTGCATGCAACTCTTTATTATAGGTTGAAGGTTTCTAATAATCAAAATTTATAACTATTATAAAAATTTGTTAATTAGCCCTATAATCATGACTACTATGGTTTAAATAATCAAAATCAAATTATAATTAAATAAAACCATATTACATGCATACATTATATTAATATAACAATTATACTAAACTATGGATGTAATATGCACAATGCAAATTAATTTTCATCTTTTATTAATATAACAATTATATTAAAAAATATGAAAATCAATCAAACATACACAATACATTAATTTAAATATAATAAATTATATTTAACTAAGTAAAGTCATGCATCATGCTTATTCAATTTCATATATTTAAAATATCAACATATTTTAAATTACTCATGAAATTCATAATCATGCATTAAAACCATACATTATAACATTTATAATATATAAAAATGCTTGAACATGCTTAACCTAAGGTGAGATTTATCTAAATGACATCCATAAAGCATTTAAATAACAATTGAACCTGGGATAAAATAAAGCAAAAATTACAATAATAAAGCCTTAAATTTATCCTAAAAGTGCTTCAAAAGCTCTAAAATCGATCTCAAAACCGTCAAAAAGCTTCAAATCGGCTAAAAAATGCTTGAACCGGCCCAAAAAAATGACGAATCGGCTCAAAACCGCCTGAACCGGCACCATATGAAAAAAACCAGAGCCGAACCGAGTCGACCGCGTCGAGCCGTCCGTACAACCGAGTCGAGCCGAGCCGTCCGTACAAAGCCAAGCCGAGCCGCGAAGCCGTCTGTACAAGTCGGTGACGTCATGATGATGTCATCCCTTCTTCAACCTCCAGACGCAGAATTTTTTTTCTTGGGTTTCTGTACAAAATCGAAAAAACTCCCGTTCGTGGTCTTCTGGTTGTCCGTTTTGATCAAATTTAGTGTAGAAAAACTCAGAAAAACACCCCGAATTCAAAAATTGGACTTTAAATTACATATTTACAAATTAAAATGCCAAAAAACACAGAGGCCTTTACATTTTGATATTATCAAAACAGTAAATCTATGGCCAAAATTACAGAAACATTCAATTGCAAAAACCACATTCATAATGCAGAGATCCCACCTAACCAATGCAAATTTTTAAAATTCCCAATTAAAATTAACCTGGCTATAATACCAATTGAAAGGGTAAAACCCTTTATAGCGGAAAAATTACATAAACTCAATTTTAATTGGAACCTTAAAAATACCAATACGTTGGCAAAAAAAAGAAAAACAATTTTTATGGTTAAACATGCTTTGAAAAAATACAGAGAAGAAAAAACTTACGCTCGTTGACGACTTTGAATCTACCAATCACCAAATTTTGGGTACCACCACTTGGAAACCTTTCTATTCTCTGATTGAGATGGTTTGTGGGAACCAAAATTGGAATAAGCGAATGGAGAGAATTTTTTTTTAAAGAGAATGACGAGTCTTCTTTGCAGAACTCACTATTATGATTGTTACGAAAAGAATTCACACTTCTTCTGACGAAAAAAGTGGGAAGTTGGAGATAATAAATGGGAACGTGGGAAAACCACCCACGTTCCCTATTAACTTAATAATAGTTATTAAATTAATATATATTAAACTAATTAATTAATTTAATTTAATAATTAGTTAAATCATATTTAATTAATATTTTCATTTAAATCATATTTAAATGAATATTTCTCGCATAACCTATAGTTTTAATTTAATTAAATCAAATTAAACTAAATTATTAATTAATTCTCCAATTAATTAATTTCTAAATTAAATATCTTATATTTAAATATTTAATTTAATCCATAATTTGAATCATATTCAAATATAAATTTCTCTCATAACCTATAGTTTTAATATCTATCATATACACAATAAATTTTAACTTATAGTTTTAATATGAATTTAATTCAAATTAAACTAATATTTGAACTTATTCAAATATTTTATTCTCTCGTAATTTAATTTTGAATCATATCCAAAATTAAATTTATATAATAAAGTCTAATAAATTTTATATTATAATGTATCAATATACATTATATTAATTCCCAAAGTGAATTTGAACATTTCAAATTACAACCAATATAAATAAATCTCATTACTCTTTATGAGCTAGGAAGGGGACCTAATGGACCTACAGATCAGAAGCTACAACGATATGAGATTCATTTGCTAAACTCATTAACTACATTAATCAATATTCGTTAATTGTGTGTACACTTCACTAAAGACTCACAGCTGAACTCTTCTCACTGTAGATATATTTCTGTGTCTACGGATATAGACCTATATCCAGTAAGTTAGTCCTTCACAAGTGTTCGTAACACCAGCTGGGTCAAATTACCGTTTTACCCCTGGGTTACCTCTAGTCCTTAAATACTAGTGCTCCTCTAATGAACAACCTGTTTATGGTCCAACCACTAAACAGAAACCCCTCTCGTGTCATAGAGAGGGTAGGGCCCTTTGTTCAAGTCCCGGTGACACCATTTAAGGGAACACTTATCTACTTACCCTAAAGGTGGGAATGAGTGAATTTCATCTTGTGTGATTATGTTCCCAGCTCCCCACTCGGTCTTATCCCCAAAAGGATAAGCATATTGAGTTGACAATTTGGCCACTCTCACCCATATAAATCAAAGGACAATCCCTCGCAAACAGGAGTTCATAATACACTCAGGATTAAGACTAAGTCAACTAGGTCATCCTAATGAAATAGAAATCCAACTAGACGGAGTTACATCTAGTGATTACTATTTCGTGGTCCAGTCTTATGCAAACTCATTGTATAGGATACCCTCACTCGCATGTCGCATACATGAACACATTAGATCAATGTGTTTGTATCAAATACAAAGTGAGCTTTATCCATAGTGTTAATAGGATAAGGTACCCAACCTTAACCCTATATTATAGATCCTTTAAGCTGATCTTGAACATTGATCCCCGTATGTCTTTACATACTGTTCAAGACTCATCAAACAACTTAGGATGTTAGTTTATTAGATTTAGGTTATTAAGACAAAACTAATAATATAATCAATAACACTTATTGAAATTATAATATTAAAACACTTTATTAATGGCAGTCAATTGATTATATTTACTATCTACGAGTTTTAGGACATAAAACCCAACAGTACTGCCGTTAGCGATCCAATGTCTATTGGGAGACGATCGGGTTTTTGCTGTCAGATCCACCGCCCTGGTAGGAGCGATCGAGCACCTTCGTCCTTTCACGGCTACAACATATTAGAAATGATGTAGAGTTTTTTTTTATGTGTGGACATTTCTTTTAGAGAAGACAAAGCCTTCTTTAGATTAATGAAGCATAAGGTCTTGAAACTTGCTTGAAAAGACAATGATGAAGTCTTTTTTTTTTTTTTTTTGCTTGAAGAAGACAATACTTTTAATTTTATATGAAACCTTCGATCTTGTACATGGAAAAATAACAGTGCAATCCTCAAAGTCGGTGGAGCATTGGTGAAGTCTTCAGCTTTGCATTTGAATGATTCGTTATGAAATTTTTGAACTCAAATTTGAAAAAACAATCAACACAGCCTCAAAATTTGATTTTGAGGAACTTCTAATCTTCTGTGAACTTAAATTTTAAGAAGCATTAACAAAGCCCTCGAATTTGATTTTGAGGAACTTCTAAACTTGGCGATGTAGTGTTGAACTTCAAAAGAATGATGCCACCTTATAAGTATCTAACTTTGCAACATCTTGCTCTTAGTGCCACACATTTCTAATTTTGTTATATTGCTCTTCAACTTTAGGTTGATATTCTTTGATGAGAACAAAAGTCGTCAATTGCTAGTGCCATGCTTTATGTGATCATGACACTACTCTTGCTTTCCATTCTTCTCAACTGAGTTTTTTTTTTACTAGACTAAACTTAAAGTTTCTCTTAAGCTGCCTACATACCCTTTATAATATAGGGATCAAGTCATAACGTAGTTCAAAAGTTTTTTTTACTGGACTGAAGTTAAAGTTTTCCTTAAGCTGCCTACGTACCATTTATAATATAGGGATCAAGTCATAACGTAGTTCAATAGTTTTTTTCTTTTTACTGGACTGAACTTAAAGTTTCCCTTAAGCTGCCTACGTACCCTTTATAATATGGGGATCAAGTCATAACGTAGTTCAATTGATTTTTTTTTACTTACATAATGACGTTAAGCATAAAATTCCTTGAGAAACTTGCCGTTGATTGGGCCAATTTTTGATCCATCTCGTTCAACAATCTTGTACGCGCCATTTGTGTAAACTTCTTTGACAATATAGAGTCTGTCCCATTTAGGTGTAAACTTATTCCCCGTATGCCTTGTCGTGATGATAGGTCTTCTTACCGCAAGCACTAAATCACCAACTTGAAATGATCGGGGCTTTACATGTTTGTGAAAAGCTTTAGACATTCGGGCTTGGTAACATTCCAATGCTTGCTCAGCTTCTAATCGTTTTTCATCAAGTGCTTCTAACTCTTGAAGACGTAACTTGACATTGTCTTCAGTAGTCAACCCTTCTTGCACTGCCATTCTTAATGATGGGATTTCTCTTTCGAGGGGAAGGACAACCTCTACACCGTAAACAAGCGAATATGGTATAACCCCTATAGGAGTGCTTTCGATAAGCCCACAATGCTTCACCGATTCTTTCTTGTCAATCCCTCTTCGACTTGGAGACAATTTTCTTCAGAAGATTGCATAACGTCTTATTGAATGCTTCTGTTAGGCCATTCGCAGCTGTGTTGTACATATATGACTTATATTGCTTGAACTTGAATTTTTCACATAATTTATCTATCATGCTATTGGAGAATTGTCTTTCATTATCTGTCACAATCTTGTGTGGAATACCGTATCGATAGATGATGTGGGTACGAATAAAGTTTGCCACATTTTCCTTCTTGGCCTCTCTCAAGGGAATGGCCTCAGTCCATTTTGAGAAATGATCTGTTGCTGCAAGGATATAAGAATGTCCTGCTGATGATTTTAGTGTAATAGGACCAACCAGATCGAGTCCCCAAGCCTCGAACGGCCAAGAAGCCACAGTTGGATGTAGAGGCTCTGGAGGCTGATGTATGAAGTTTGCATGGTATTGACAAGCTTCACACTTCTTTGCATAGTCCATTGAATCTTGAACCATCTTAGGCCAATAATAGCCCATTCTTCTCAACTGAAATTGAAGCTTTGGTCCCGATTGATGTACTCCATCATGCTTACGGTACGTCTGGTGCTATAGAAATGGTTGAGGAACTCCTTTTCTAATTGTTCCCAGTTGTCAATGACTTCTAGCTCCAGATCGGTGTACCACTCGAAGACATTTCCTTTCAAGCTTCGAACGAATTGCCTGACAAGTTGGTCTCCTCTTGATCCTGCATTCTCATATGTTTCGACGAAGTGGGCGATATGTTACTTCAGGTTGCCCTTTCCATCAAATTGTTGGAATTTTGGAGGTTGGTACCCAAGTGGCATTCTCAAGTTATCGATTCTCTTGGTGTACGGCTTAGAGTACATGAAAGTAGTTTATGGCGGTCCTCCATACTGAGCTCTAATGGAATTCACGATCATATCCTGTAGCTGTTGAACTGAAAGAGAAGCAACAGAGACTGATTGTTGTTGTGGTTGGTTTTCCTGCACTACATTCTTCCCTTTATCAGTAGCTTTGACAACAGGAGTTTGACTTGACTCAGCAGTTTTACGAGTCCGCATTTGCTCCCTACAAGCTGTGATTTCATGGTCTCGTTCCTCCACAGCTTTCATCAGGAAATTAATTTTCCTCTCCATCTCTGCCATGGCAGCTTCGGCCGTTATATCAGCCATCATGACAGACATCATGTCAGGATGTGCTTCCTTCTTTGACTTGCTAGAGGCAGAATCAAAATTATCATACAAAGGATTTTCCTTAATGACAATCCAAGCTTTAGGAGACTCCATAAATTGCTTGATAATGCTTTGAGCGACGTTAGAACCTTGATCCTCCTCTTGAGTGATTCCCTTAGAACGACTGCTGGTGATGGGTCCTGTGTAAGCGTCGCTTGCAACAGAAGAGTTAGATGCAGTCTTCTTTGATGCCATTGATTTTCTTATAGATTTGAATGACGAGAGAGAGATGAGAGGTAGAGATGTCCTACTGGACGTGTCAATTTGTTCACACGAGATTTCTGAAGAAATTTGATTCGTGGAGTTGAACTTGTGTTGATGTTGTATTTATGTTGATTTGATACGATGTGGTTCGATCTCTAGAATTTGATCCTCTAATTCTCTCTCGGCTGGATGCTTACGCTTGATTTGAGGAAGCGAAGCACGTGATGTTCTTGAAGTTGGAGCCTTGGAAGAAAGTTTGTATCTTCAAAGAAGCTTCAATCTTCGAGGGTGTTCTTGAAGTTGAAGACTTGGAAGAAAGCGATCTTCAAAGGAGCTTCAATCTTCGAAGATGTTCTTGAAATTGGAGTCTTTGAAAAAAGCTTGTATCTTCAATAGCTTCAATCTTCGAGGGTGGTCGACTTCAAGAGTTGAGGAGGCTTCTATCTGTTAGGAGAATTCTCTCTAGACCTTCTGGAGTCAAAAAATTTCAACCCTTGCAAATGAAGAGAACTCCCCTATTTATAGAGTTCCCTGGTGGGCTTTTATGGACTTGGCTTGTCTATGGACCATACCCATGAGCTCAATCACATGGATTTGGGTCATATTTAATTTTGGGTTAAATTAAGCTTATTTTTTGGCTCAATTGAATTTTAGCCCAAGTGAATAATATTTAATTGAACCAAAATAATTAATTTGATCCAATTTCCATAATAAAGACACGTGACATCGTTAGAATTGTCCAATTTGTCTTTAAATTTAATTTGGGACGCATGCCAATTTTTAGTTAATCTCAAATACAATTATTTTACTAAATGATGTGACAATTTGTGATTGGTTCCAAAATTTCTTATTCAACGGTCCCTTATTTTTATTAATTTTAAAATAATTTATAAACATAGAGTAAATATACAAACCATTTAAATTATGATATAAAACCCTCCTCAACCAAAGTTTTCTTATCCACCACTAGTTTAGTTTCACCCTTGAAAAATAAATAGATTTTTTTAAATTCTAAATTTTATTTAAGATAATTTACATAAATATAACAAAACTAAAAAATATTTACGGATCGTGTAACAGAAAATTAAAGTCCATAAAGTCATAATTGTCTTTTCATAAATTCTAGATTCGCTCTTGGTTGATTTTTAATACTCCACTTTTTTTCTTCTTCTTTACAATTTATTATTCTCCTCTTCATATTATTAGTTTCTTCATATCATTACTTCTCTTTCTTCATATTTTCACTTATTCTTGTTTACAATTTTTTTCTTTCCTCTTCAAGAATTTCTTCATTCTTCTTCCCATCTTCTTTTTTTCTTCTTGGTACAAGATCGTTTAGGCTGGATATAATAATACAAGAATAGTGATAGGCAACTGATCATTTAGATATTGATTGTTTAGATCCTGTACAATTATCGTTTAAACTAGGTATAAGGGTACAAGATCGTTTAGGCTGGATATAATAATACAAGAATATTTAGATTGGGTGAAAGGGTATACGATCACTTAGACTGGGTACGTTCTCACGCGTGTGTGACTGATTAATCACAGGGTATTTTTGTTATTTCATATTGTAGATTCGTGGACTTTTTTCTTTATCCAAAATTGTTGTAGATGGTGTAAATATTTTCACATTTGTTTTGTTTTTGAAAAAACCCCTGTTTTACATTCTCTTTGGAATTAGATTTGACGATTTTAAATCTCATAATATTACCATAACTTTGAGTGGCGGGAAAATTTTCGCAAAATTAATAGTTGAACTAAATAAATATTCAAATTTAAGAAGTCTTAAATGTAAATATTTTGGAATTGTTCCGTGTTTGGAATTGTTTTATAGAGTATAAATATTTTTCCGTTTTTTTATATTTTTGAAAAGACCCCTTTAAAAGTCTTAAATGTATATTATAATATTTTTTTTATTCTTTTTTCTTTTGTTAATTGTATTCTAAGTATTTATTGCATTAGCAAATATTTTGAAATTTGACCCTTAAAATTTTGTATTTTTGTTGTTGTCAATATCTATAGGGAAAAAGATCTATTTAATTTTCACATGACAACAACGATAAACTTATTTAATAAGTAAAAAGACGTAACTTACAAAGTAATAAAATTTGTGGTTGTTGTTGCCATACACATTTCATTGTTTTAAGTTAAAAAGTAGATCAAAGAAGCGAGCTAATAGTTTGCAAGTGGATAATAGATTTTTTGGGAAGCTACCATGAGACAGATTTTATAAGAGCAGTTGACCAAGGATTGTGTTGATAGGATTTGATAGTCATTTTGAAACAAGTCTTCAACTTCAAATTAGTTGAGGGGTATGCATTGTCTTGTATTTGACTAGGTCGAGGACATCTGTTAGTTATTTGGTCATAGGTTGATGTCATGTGTTAGGACACATTCACAAACAAGTTATCTACTTTGTTCGGTTCAAGCTTGGTCTTGGCCAAGGCCTTAACTCAAACCAAACCTTTCCTCTAGGCCCATTTAAGGACTACAATGTTAATTTTTGTTTAAACATTGTTATTTTCTTAGCCTTATTGTTGATTTTTTTTTTCTTTTGAAATGTCCTTTTAATTACGGTTTGGAGTGGGGGATTTGAACCAAAGACCTCTGGTCCTAAAAAACATACAGATGTTAGTTAACTTAAGCTTATATTGACTATTGTTGATTCTATTATTCCATATAAAATCCTCCATAACACATATATTGAATTATTTTTTGTTTGTCTATTTTGGTAAGAATCATTGCAGTAAACCATTAGAAAACTTATTTATTAATCAAATTCTAACTATAAATCAAATAGATATAAAAACGAGTTTAACTTACTAGTAATTAACATGTATTCTCTTCTTTTAAAGTTAGAGGTTTCATCTCTCATCCAAACAACATTTTGTACATAAAAAAAAAATTGAAATGGTGTCCATATTAGTCCGTAAATCAAAATGCTCTTGATCTTGTTTTTGGTATAATAACATTACTCAAATATATATAATTGTTTTGCAAAGAATGTTTACAATCAAATGATAATCATATTTAAAATAGAAAACTCATTCTCAAACACCTTATTCATGCATCTAGATTAAAATAAATTTTGTCCAAGTAATAAGTCAATACCTTATCAAAGCTACTCTCAAATTGGCTATTAAAATAAGTTTAGGTTGTTTAATGTATTTTGAATATCCAAGGTTTTAAAAGAAATTATATATGGTGTTTATTTTTTTCTATTTTTCCTTCAAAGTATGATGAGATGGATGTCAATTTGCAATTGTTGTCTCCTAATCAGCATCCCTTTCGTTATTTCATGGAAACATGAGATGGATGCCATTTCTAAATAATCCATTTCTCTCTCCTAATTTTTGTTTAATTTTTAGCTTTAACAAATAGCAAATGATCAGACCATTGGATATATATTCAACCTAATATCTTGGGTTGACAATATTTTAATAGTTAATTGGTGCAATATTGATAAAAGATTTGATTTATTGTACTCTATTAGGTTGAGCTTTTTTTTTTTTTTTCTTTTCATTTTTTGATTGATAGAATAATACCAATGGTAAAATCGTACATCATGTGTCGTTTGAAACTCTGTAATGTCACTTTTTTTAATTAATATCAATAACCCCTCTATAAATAAAGTAATTGTGTATTGAATGATAAAATTGTTATAATATAGTAAAATTCACTGTTTGATAATTATAGACATATGTGGTATACATTAATAGGTGATATATGTCCTTCAATAATAGATATTAAAATTTTACTACTTTTGTTAATAAATTGTATCATTTTACTATATTTAAAAAAAAATTGTTATAGATAATATTAAATTTTAATTGAATCTTTGTAAATAAATGGTCTCACTTTGCTATATTCACATCTTTATTCACTAAATTTAGTAATTTAGCGTTAATATATGACCTAATTGTATAACATGAAACGAAGGTGTGAGAGTTTAAAACAACATCTTCATTAAAAAAAAAAATCATCTTTTTATCGAGGAGGCTAAAAATAGAGGTGAGAAGGTGAGTATGATTTTCTTTTCTCGTGTTCGTCATGGTTAGAATGTGTTTGCTCGCTCAATTGCGTAGAAAGCTTTACAGACCCAGAGTTTTCAATCCTTTTTTTTTTTTTCCTTACCCTCAATAATTTTGGCATTTTGGTATTTTGTTTTTGGTTACTTTATCTATGGTTAAAAAAAAAAATAAAGGAAAAAATTAGTATACATGCATTGCTTATTATCAGTAATTTTGCTTTCTCTAGTCTCAATTGAATGAATGACACATACACAGATACACTTCCATGACATAATTGAAAAATTCTAAAGGAGAAAGTTTATTCAAGGTGAATAATTATTGCTTGATTTATTGCCTATATAACTCCCATTGATTTTATTTCTCTCAATATTGCATATACCTATATGTCAAGGTGAGTAATTATTGCTTGATATATTGCCTACCTCCAATTGATTTTATTTCTCTCAACAGTGCATATTCACATTCCATCTATGATTAAATTAATAATGAAAATATGGGGAGTAACATCAGAGCCACAAATTTTATGGCTATGGTTGAGCTCTTTTTTTTTCTTTTCTTTTTCTTCTACAAATTAAGGTTGCTTCAATTTCAGTCTCCCAAATTATAAATTAATTTATGCTGGCCAAAAGTTGGGTGGGTTTAAATTTCTTCCATCTTTCTAGCTTATTTTATTCCACAAACTATATTTTCTCCAAAAGGTTAGAAGCATTTTTTTTTTATTGCCACAAATTGAGAGGTGAATTTAGTTTTTATATGTATTGTTTGCCATTAATTAGAAAAATTACTCAAAATAGCTACTCTCTCTTGAACCTAAAATGAAATAAAAAAATCAATCTAATTATTTCTATAAACATTTACGATGTTTAGACTCCAATTCTAACTGACGAGAGTGATTAACTCACTCCATGTTTTATGTTTCAATTATAATAGTGATCGATATTTTTAACTATTAGAACCTAACACTCCAATAAAATATCTTTATTGATATTTTTTTTTCTTTGATACAATGTTTACCATTTCTTATCTAAACGACTAAAATATTTTTCATCAAAAAAGAAACAATAATAACACAAACTAAACTAGTTTAATCTTTAAAAACACAACTATAACAACTCATTGTAGTTACCGATAACTAACTCAGTGATTCAAACACCTACTAAGATATATGTATTGCTGGAAAATATTTGATAGGAAAATAATAATAATATTTTATTCAAATATAAAAGATAAACAATCACATCCTGCCAACTCTATTTAATAATCGATCACATCCTATCCATTTCCTGCAAAGAAAAGGAAAGAAATAAACATAGAGTCAAACTTTGAAAATGATTTAATAAAGAAAATAGAAAATTATTTATATATATATATATATATAGTAGGACAAATGTAAATGATGAAGTGGGTTTGATTAAAAACTAAAACAGTTTATATATAAAGGTAGAAGTAGTCGTTGTTAAATGTACATCCATCACTTATTGTTTGCCAATACACCAACACTTCATTGTTAATCCACACCTTAAACACACCAAACCTTTTCTTTAATTTATATAATCCACAACCTACCACCACATATAGGTTAGTTTCCTTGTCCAAATGGATCTTCTCATCCTCTTTCCCAAAGGCTAAACCCCATTAGCATAATTAAATATGAATTGTTAACCCTAATAATTGTGTTTTCCCCCCCTTTTTGGATAGTATGGTTTCATTTGAGAAGTAATTGACAATCAAAGAAATAGATTGTCCTCTCTTATAAGGAAATGTGAGTCCTCTTGATTTTTATGACATGAGATTCTAAATATCTCAACATTCATTTTGTTCATTATTTTTCTAAGCCACGACAAAATCAACTAAAATTTTCATAAGCACATCAATATTTTGATTGATGTTTAAATTTAACGTTTTGAGAATTTGATATTTGTAGGAATACATATTGTATTCACTAAAACATAGATAATTGTGTATAATTTTCATTAATATAATAGGAATATCATTAGGGGTTGATTTGAACTAAAAAGACATCATGAACTTTCAGCAAGTTTTTGCAGACTAAGGATGAAGTTCGAGCCAAAAATTATACTCAAGGGTCTAATTAGACATGACCTCAGAGAGTGATCTGGGTCGAAGATCTAACGCCCTGAGCTTAGGTGGGGGATAGGAATGAACGACCGATATCACATCTGAATGAGAGAGATCCTAAGGGCATGAAATTAAGGTTAAAAAAGGTTTAAAAGAATTAAAAGTTTCTATCTATACCAACAAGATATATCTTCCTTTTCGGTAGCTCAATCATAAGAACTCTACAGTTAAGCATGCATAGCTTGGAACAATTCTATGTTGGGTGATCTTTTGGGAATTTTCGTAGGACTCATGTAAGTGAGATGTGGGACTCAAGAACTAGCCTAATCTTCCACTAAAACTCTAATATAGCATCCAATATTAGAATTTACCTATAATATACCTATAATATATATCATAGTAACTTTAAAAGGAAAAAAAAATCCCCTAAAACTTGGGCCATGACCAAAATCCTCAAACTAACTTTATACATGTCCTTTTCAAGTCACATATTTTTAATTACAAATTTATCATTATTGTCACTCTTGGAAGGATTCAAATTTTGAGATCATTAGATACTTACATTTATATTTTCTTTTCTCGTAAATTATCGGAGGTTTTGATGTTGATTAAGAATATATATCAAAATTTTCTCTATAACTATTAGCTCAAAATATTTCTTATAAGGAAAAGTACGTCAATTGATTTGGTATATATATATCCTTATATTAGGAGGTATATATTCAAACTTTCATTTGCTATGTTTCATGCTAATTAATTCCAAACATGTTCATTTGTTTTGTGTGTATTTTTGTCTATAGTATGTGATTCTATTTGTGTGTGTGTGTGAGTTTTAGGCCGTTAGACATGTTTGAAATACAACATATCTTTTTCAATATTGCATTGCATGCCATTCTGCATGTGTGCATGTCTGAGATTATAAATGTTGTGAAGAAGATCGAAAAAACCGATGTTTTTTTAATACTTTGCAAAGATATTTGCAAATTACTCATTAGTAGAAACATGACATGCAGTAATGAGTATCATTCCAAATAGCATCACAAACATAATAGGATGGTCTACCTCAATATGTTTTATGTGTCCAAGGAAAACAAGGTTCAAGCAATAAGCAATGTTAATTATGCCACGAGAATAATCCACCTAAGACTTCTAAGTAGTGTTTTGAGCCACCTACATGTTCGAAAGTAAGTATAGATTGATGAATAGAGTGCATTGTTTGTTACTTTTTGGTTTTTCAAAGTTAATTATAAGGAAAACACAAAGAAAAACAAGCCAACCATGAGAAAGTAGGGAGTTAATGGACAACTAGTCCAATCTTGACTCAAACCAACGTGATAGAGAGAGATCACATCTAGAACGAAAGAAGGATTCCTTGACTCGTACAATTTTTTGAAAAACAAATTGTAGCATTTCAAATTCTTATCATAGTGAATATGGTCAAGTGGCATAAATGATAAATATATGAGACATCTATCTAAGAAATTTGTGGTTTGAATGGCTTTTTTTTTTTTTTTTGTAAATAGTAGTTTAAAATTAGAATGAGAGTTATATTATGCTTTTTATTAACCATTATAAATTTATTTTTTAGTTTTTGAAAGTAGTACAAACTTGTTTTTTTCACTATTTCTAACAATGGTTCTCAACTTTTTTGAGATAATATTCGAAATTATAACTAAATTTCAAAAGCAACATAAATGTTTTTAAAAACCAATTCTCTCGGTGTTCAAACTAATTTTAAAAAGAAAGTAGATAATAATAATAATAATAATAAATACTCATGAAAGGGAGTGGGGAGAGTAGCTTTATTATTAATTTGTTTCATTTTCTAAAGTTAGAAACCACAATTCAAATGCTCACTCTCTTTTGTGGTGTTTAGGTTTTTCTAAATTTAATCTTATAAACATTACTATTTTCTTCTTGGTTGATTTTTTTAATTATTATTTTGTAATCTACTCTACAATATAAGTTATGTTTTGATATCTAAAAGAATAAAAGTATTCTTTATACTTTCTTCCTTTTTTCTTTTCTTTTTTTTTTTAAATTGACTAATATTTTTAAAAATAAAAATTATTGCCAAGAGAATGGGGAAAAAGAAAAAAGCACACTTTTCTTAAAGCATCAAACTCTTGTTGTAAGATCATTTTTATCTAAAAAAAATAAAAAGAAAAAATACATTTGAAATTATTTCTTGGATACAATTTTAAAGATGTCACTATGTAAAATTTGATCCAGTTGAGTTACGTCTCTCGTTACGTTTTAGTTGATCTCAAAAAATAATTCACAAAAAAATCGTATAAACTACAAAAATTTTATGAACCATTAAAATACCTTTACGAGGACAACTTTTAAATTAGGAATACAACCTTTGCTCTTAAAACATGACCTTGTAATTAAATATATAACTTTATGTGTTATTCAATTCTAAGACATAACTTTTTTAATGTACAAATTTATTTGTGTGTGTATGGCTTTTAGAGATTTTTTAATATTTGTTGGACTTGTTATTGCTAAGAATTTGATCTTTGGTATGACATACATACTCGAACATATTCTTAAGAATATTCACTAACAATCAATATTATCCTCATATCATGAGATATTCTTGAGAATATCCATTAACAATCAACATCAACTTCTTTTGGGCTGAGAATCTTTTTCTCTTTTATTTTTTCTTTCTTTTTTTTAAAAAAAGAATAAAATCCCTTCTCTGTTTTTAAATCTAGGGGGTTTCTTTTTTCATCTCTTCATAAAAGATTATTCTAGTTATATAAATTACTATATCTTATTGATTTTCAGTTTTAATTGCATTTGGTAATTGTGTATATATGACGTGTATGTAAGTTAATTATTAATTATTGTAAATGACAAAACTGTTGAAAATATTTATAAAATAAAATAAAATTTTATATTCTATCAGTTATAGATACAGATGACTGAATTTGTCGTTGATAGAATCTGAAATTTTATTATATTTTATAAATATTTTAGTTTATTTTATTATATTTGTGAAAACAAGGTATATGGTATAATTCAAATCTCCCATCTACATACTATATATTTGATGAGTTGTTTCCCGATGTTGAGCAACATGTCCAAAATGACGTACCATCAGAAGTCACATGACAAACAAACTATATATTCTGCATAATATTTTTGTTCCTTTTTATCTGTCAAGTGTAGTTGTGCATCTTTAGTGGTCTCTTGCCTTTTTTCCCTACAAAGGCAAACTATTATAGTTTGTATTATTATGATAGTTTGTGTTTAGGGCGTAGATTATTATAGTCTGCGTTTGGGGTGCAAACTATTATAGTCTGCGTTTGAGGTGCAGACTAATTATAATATGTTTTGATAGTTTACGTTTGGGGTGCAGATTATTATACTTTATGTTATTATATGTTGTGTTTAGGGTGCAGACTATTACAACTTGAGTTTTCACTACTCTTTTTTTTAACATATATATTGTACATGTAATACCCAATTTTCATAAAATGATTTTATTAAATATTTTTAGTTATGATACTCATTCAATAAATTTACACTAGTAGAAAAAGGGCCTACGATGACAATTAAACGCTGCCATAAAAAGATTTCGTGACAGTTATATGCAACCATTGATGCAGCAATCATGAAAAATATTTTATGACAGTTCTACAAAACTGTAACAAAATGTGTTTTTCATGACAACGAATAAATATCACGAATTCTTTATTTTCCGGCAGATTTTAATTGTCATTTTTTATATTTTATGACAGAGAATAACTGTCATTCTCTATACCTATGAAAGTCAAGTGGTAACTCATGTGCCTTCACAGTTAGGTCTAGTATATCTATCCCCACTTTCATCAATGTCACTTGTTATATTCCATTTTGAGACTTGGGGGTATTGCAACAACATATCTCTAAGGTCATCATTAGCACATTTGTAAGGAAAGTCTTTCTGTGGTTGCATTACAACAATCGACCATCTTGCATCAACAGAATCCTTGACATAAAAGACTTGTTTCCCGTATGTGGCAATAAAGAAGGAATCTGAAGAATGTCCAATTCAGCTAAGGTCAACCAACGTGAAATTAAGATCGCCTGTTGGAATACTAGTCTTATTTTCAACCTAATTGCATTTGAAAATAACAATATTGAACGTACTGTAACTGACTTCCCAAATCTCTTCAATCATCCCATTGAAAGACAGGTCACTGATGACTGAATTTTTGTCCTTCGCACTAGACACCTGCATTGTCGTTGCCACTAACATAATCCCACCATTTTGAACAAATCGATGGTCATCACGGGACTTTATGTGGTAACAAGATTTGCTAATCATATACCCCTCATACGTCATTACATTAGGATTGGGGCCATATGCAAGCCATCGTATTGTGTTCGAGACGACATTTTCTTTGTGTAATTCACTCATCACTTATTAAAAAGAACAGTTACATGTTGAGACTGGTAACCAATAATAATAAAACAACAAACAATTTAAAATGGTCATTCATCTGATCTCGTATCCATGCACTGAATGATCGATTATGTTCAACTTGTAACCATCGTTCATTTTTTGCTCTTCTTGGATTTTTCATTTTCAGATGGTTCATATGTTGTCTACAAAATAGGTACCAAAAAAAAATTATGTGTTGTGAAGGCTGACTTAATGGTGCTGGTGTATGATAATAAGAATGTGTACTCTATATATGGATGTACTTCTTCAATGTTCTATAAAATGTGAAGATGTGTTTGCTTCAATTGTTGTATATCGGATCGAACATATGTTCCCGTTGACAGCGGTCTATTAATTTGTTTCTCTTCACTTGAATTTAGGGACCTAAGACCAATTGGATCTAATCGAGAAAGGAAGTCCAAAACAGAATTCAACCGCCTCCTCACATATTTGTGCTTCTGCAATGCATCATTCAAGTCGATTTCTATTACGAACAAAACTTTTCAACACATTCATGTATCGTTCAAATTGGTACATCGACCACAAATATACAGGATCACAAAGCTTTACTTCTCTCACAAGATGAACCATAATTGTGAAAAATGAGGGTGAAAAATACTTCTCAAGATTACATAAGGTCATAATTAATTATATCTTCTTGGAATGCATCAAGCTCTAATATGGAGAAACTTTTAGCACAAATCGCATTGAAGAAAAAACACAGTCTACTTATAGTGTATTTCCTGTTCTTCAGTAAGACTGACTGTATTGTAATTAGAAGCAATTGTTGCATTAAAACGTGACAGTCATGCAATTTAAGGCCATTAAGTTTTGGTCATCCAAAGAGACAAGACTTCTAATATTTGATGAATACCCTTCTGGAACTTTAATTTCAGACAAAGTCTTACAAAACCGATACTTCTCTTCTCTTGACAATGTATAGCATGCTGCAAGTATGTACGTTCTATTACCTGTAATCATTGGTGCCAATTCTGGTCTTATATTCATCTCCATTAGATCAAGTCTAGTATTCATCCAATCTTTACTTTTTCTTGGATATCAAGCAATGTTTCTACTATATTCATGCATACATTCTTCTCAATATGCATTACATCTAGACAATGTCGTACATGCAAGTTCTTCCAATATGGTAATTCAAAGAAATTTGATCTTCTTTTCCAATAGTCATTGCCACCTTTATTATTATTCTTGCCACACTTCTTCCCACATGAAAATTCTTTTTCTGTATTCTGTAAGGATGATAACAAATATTTCTTGTGTCCCATGTATGCATTTTTTTTCTATTTTGTACTTTGATTGAAGTAGTCTCTTCTCCACATATTGGACAAGTCTTAAAACCTTTGACCCTACACCCACATAGATTACCGTATGCAAGGAAATCATTGATAGTCCACAATAAGACGGCTCGTAAAGTGAAATATTCTTCTTTATATGTGTAGCCACCTAATTTTGTCCAACAATATTTAAAATCAATTTAATTGTTAGATAAATTTTTGCTATAATTTGGTTTATTTTTAATTTTGTGGTTAACTATCTTTTTCTTTAAAAAAATGTTATTTAACTACTTTTTAAGTTTTGTAGGTAGTTTGGTTAAAGTAACCATTTAGATAGGGTAACAAAGGTAGGTGGATAAATACCAAAGATGGTAACTTTTTTTAATTTGATTTTGGTTATTAAAGGCTCTATGCCATTTTGATATGAATGCCAAAGTTGGTATTATTTTCAAATGCAAAAAATCCCACCATTTTGAATTTTTAGTCATTTGAAGAAATGATTTTGGCTATAAATAATCTCTTCTTCTTCATACACATAACACAACATAGAGAAAATGTCACAAAAAAAACAGAAATTGATTTTAAATATAAATATCAACTTAGACCATCATGTGTTGAAATCTTGTCTGTCATTCACAACACTTATTCATTTATAAGGATCACTCACGAATATATGTAGCATCAGTCCCTTCCTTCTTCATATGGTCTTAGCTGCAAACTACATAATGCCCTTGGACTAAAGTTAGTGGGAAAATCCAACACTTTGCTTTTGGGTTCTCCCTCTCCCCTAGTGGTTCCCTCAACTGACTGTTCAGCATTCAGAACTTCCCCTTGCCATCTTCGTCTAAGAATTCTAACACTTCTGAACAACCTTTTCTCTTTGACCTTTGGTTCTATTTATAGTGATTTTTTCTCATCCAAAGGTCACTTCCATGCTTTACACATGTTACTCACGTACCTTACTACTTTGTCAAACCATGCAATCAATCCAGACTCAACACATAAGCTAACCGTCATAGCCATTGAACATTTCCTTGAAACGCACACCTTATCTCTTTGGGAAGCCAAACTCTTTAATCGCTTGACCCTCTTATCCTCTCGGGAAGTGACAAACATTTACTTCTATCAGGGAGTTGTCAAGTCACCTTGACAAGACACTTATTTCCTCGTCTCACTCTCTTAGGCTTAGGTTCTTCTTGCATTACTAAACGCCTAACTCTTGGCGTTCATCGCATGCTTCTTCTTTTTCATCTACTCTTATCGTGTTGCTTGCCCTCTTGCGATAAGACTTAAGCATTTCTTTTCGCGTCGTCTTTCTCTTTTCGCATCATTTCCTCGTGAGATGTCTCATACTTATGCAGAATAACTACCTTCCTCTGGATTAGGCCCTCACAATATAAGCCAACATATACATTGTTTCTTTAAGACAATTATACTCACTCTTAGTGTCTAAGTCTCAAGAGGACTTGTCCCTTCTGATGGAACAAATATATATATTAACTTTCTTATGGAACAAAAAATTGTACAGTAAACTAAACTTCTTCTAACAAATTTTTAAATGGAACATAAAAGTATTATGAGAGGGAAATATTGTTCAAAAAAGTAAAATTCCAAGTTGGAGAAAAGACATATTCATAGTAATTCATGGTCACTCGAATAGATCCATCTCCCCTTTAAACTGTTTAATATAGTTAAAAGAAAGTACATTTTATTTATGAAAGAATGTGATTCATCAAATTGAAAGATACAACTCTAAATAGAATTGAAGTCACACGCTATTTATTCCAACATACACTTGGAGAGCTTGCTAGTGAAATGAGTAAGTTATATAAGTACAAGTAAATATTTCAAATTAGTAAACTGTCTTATTATTAAACTAATTATAATCGTATAATATAATCAAATTTAATTAAAATATAATTCATCTAGTTTTTTTTCTTATGCATACCAAGGTAGTAATTAGGAATTTTTGTTTGGAGTCGGCGAGATTTTATGTTAAAAAATTTTTAGGGAAACTTTCATAAATGTAACAAAACACCAAATTATTTATAACTTGTATAATAAAGTCTATAAAGTTTCAATTTTTAAATATTTTAGGTTTGTCCTTCCATCCTTCTTCTCCATTCGTCTGTTCCATTATCTTTCTTCTTTTCTTTTTTTCTTCTTTCTTCATGTTTTCATATGTTCCATTATCTTTCATTCTTTTCGTCTTTCATTCTTTTCCTTTTTTTTTCTTGTTCAAGATCATGTATCAAATATAAAAGATATATTTTTTTTCAAACTTTTATTTGGTTGTTCAAGATCGTGTACTGAATATAAAAGACGGGAAAAAACGTCATTTAGATTTGGGTAGTCAAATCTAAATGATTGTGTACAAAAAGTAGCCAAATCTAAACGATCTTGTACAAAAATCCTAAAAAAAATCGTTTAGATTTGAATCGTTTAGATTGGGATAGCCAAATCTAAACGATTGTGTACAAAAAAAATAATAAACGATCGTGTATCAAAAGAATTTTACAAAAAATCATTTAGCCAATCTAAGCGACAGTGTACATCGTAGAATTTGAAAAATAAATCGTTATCCAAATCTAAACGATCAAATCTAAACGATGGTGTGCAGAAAATTTAAAAAATAAATCGTTTAGATTTGGCTATCCAAATCTAAATGATCGTATATCAAATAATAACCAAATATGAACGATCGTATACCAAACATATTACGTTCGTTACCAAATATATTACTCGCGTTGTTAATGGGGTATTTTTGGTATTTTCTATTGTGCGTATGTTGACTTTTTCCTTTTTTAGAATTATTTTATACAGTGTAAATATTTTGTCATTTCGTTATATTTTTTAAATAATTACAACTTTTTATGATATAAATATAATCTTTTACATCTAATAATTAAAAGGCAAAACTAGAGAAGAACTTTAAAAGTAATAAATTAACTTTTTTATATGATAAGACAACTCAACGGCGCCCTATTTTGATCTTGGCTCCACCATAATACATTAGCTTAATTCATTTTTTAAAAAAAATAAAATATATTTACGTCAGCTAAATATATGGAGAGAAAACTATAAATATAGACTATTTAGAATCAACTACAATCGTATAGAGAGAATGCAATCAAAACTATAGAGCAATTACAACAACAAAAATGAAAAACTACTAAGAAAAATCTGCAAATCAAAAACTCATAAGAAGATGCTGAGTCGCGGGCTTTTTCTTTTAAGATGTTTTGCAGCTCTAATCGGTGTGTAAATAGTTCATTGGTCTTTAAGATAAAACAGTTCATATAGGTATATGTCTCGATTCGGATCTACACCAAAAGGTGATTGGAATGCTAACACATTTCTAATTGTGCTCAAGAGTCGAAATAAAAAGAGACAAGAAGATTAAAATGCATGTATTTTTTTTCATATCAAATTTGAATAGTGAGAGAGGCGTCAAATCTATCAACAGTTAGAAAAATGGATCCGTAATTGTTCAGTAAAAATATTAGTTTATTCTTCACCTCGCCATGCAAGCCCACCACCTCGCCATCTTCCGACCCCCTCTAAAACATGGGTACTAAAACAACACAAAAAAGTATATGAAAAAACAAAAATATATATATATATATTAAATGGGATAAACCCTAAACCCTAAACCCAGATACCCATGTTTTTCATATATATATATATATTAAATGGGAGTTGTGTGTTTATAAATTTAATTTAAAAATAAATAAATATAACATACTCCCTTTGTTAAGTATCTGGGTTTAATGAAAATAAAAGAAAAATTGTCAAAAATAGAACATTTGACAAAAATTTTACACTTGATATTTACAATTCATAAAAAAATCAAGTAAATTTTTATCTTTTAGTAATTTTATTCTATGGAGTGTAGATAGTTTGTTAAATTTTTTTATTTTTGAAAAAACCTCAATATGAAAATTAAGAATATTTCTTCCAAATTCCTTACAATAGAGTTAGGTTCTGTTGCGTCTGTATAAACTAAGATAGTTGAATTCTTAGCGAAATTGAAAAAATAAAAACTTTTTTTTTATTTTTGAAATTTGACTTGGTTTAAACATTAATAAGAAATAAATAACTGTAAAAAATTTATCGTGTGTTTGGATTATCTTTTCGCATGATCAAATTAATAAATAGATTGTTTTTAAAAACAATTTGTGTGCGTGACAAACATCTAAAATGGATTTTGAAAAACCTGTTTATAAAACAAGTTGGTTTAGAATAAATATTTAAAATCAACTTTTAGAAAAATTAATTTTAAGTATTTAATGGTTAATATATCCAATATTGCAGGAAAAAATCTAGCAACCACCTCTAATGAACGTCATCGGCCGACCTCCAACTACTTTTTCTGGAGTTGCCGCTAGGAAAACTTTGACCATTACACCGGTGATCGTTTCGATGACTACTACCAACCACTGTCTCTGACAACTACTATGAGCAACAACTACATGAATTTTTGTCTCTAACGACAATTTTTTCTTGCAACGCAACAAAAAATGTCGATAAAGGTATTTTGTCCATGCATTTTCTTTATGTAGGCACATAATCATTTCTACCGTTGAAAATATATATGTGGACAAAAAGTTGTGTGATAATAAAAAAAATATTGGGTTAGATTTCTGCCAACACTTATTTTAGTTTTTGTCCATGTGTATCGTGCATGACCAAAAATGTTAAGTATTTGCATGTACCTTTCGAACTGTTTGGATAGGATTAAGGTGGATCTATAATTTATAGGACTTGGAACTCATATATATATATATATATATATATATATATATATATATATATATATATATATATATATATATATATATTTATTTATTTATTTATTTATTTTATTAATTTTGATACTTGAAATTCATTCCAAACAATTAAGATTTAGTATATTGTTCTTATTTGACTTCAATATATCTTTTTCAAGTTTATGTATTTTGAAGACGTCGAAAATTATTTTATTTTATTTTTGTGAAGACTAGCTAACCAAGTTAACTATTGTTTTTGGTCCATTATGGTATGGTAAAATGAAATATATAATAGCACATGTTACAAATAGGCAGTTAAAGAATTCTAGATCAGTATATTTTGGTGAAAGTATTAATTGTTAAAAATATTTCCTCTTTAAATTTGTTGTTGTAATGTTGGTTTTATCCTATTACAAGAAATTCTTCATTTGAAAATTGGACATAGAAGTATATAATAATAAATTTATAACAAATTAATATAGTTCTTCCCACATAATTTTTTTTCATGAATATGTTGGCAGTTATAAAGTTTTCTGTCGACGTTTTGTGTATGTAAAAAATAAAACAAAAATTATATGCTAACTCATCATGTATCGCCAAAATTGTAATTTATGTATCCAATCAATTCTTTTATGTCGGCGGATATTCATTTCTACTGACGAATCATGTGTGAGAAGAAGTTATGTTTTACCTATAGAATTTTTTGCCCACAAAAAATCATGAGTAGAAATGCTAATTCTGTCAAAGGTTTCGATGTTTCGATATTCATTTCTAGAATAAACTAAACCAATAAACTAAATATTAGAAAATCGGTATTTTCCGAACACGCTCTCTTTAAGACTGAATTGTGCAAATAGATAATTGTCTCGTCGTCTCCAAGATAAAACTACTGGAATCAAAATCACTCAAGAAGTCTCCTATCTGGACAGAGAGCAACGCATGGAGATACAAACATATCTACATTTGTATATCTTCTCCCTCTAAAACTTAGGTGCTCTAAGAGCCTAAACTGATTGATCAACCAATGAGTATAAGAAGAAACTTAGGTGCTCTAAGAGCCTAAACTGATTGATCAACCAATGAGTATAAGAGAAGCCTCCACATTCAAAATTAATCAATGTGAAAATACCAATGATATTAAAACAATATTATATTTTTCTTTCACAAAATTTTTCACCCAATACTTTTACCACCACATTTTAAAGCAATAATTATACAAAATGAAAATGTAAACATAGGATTGTAGGTATTGATGGAAGAGAAGGTGGTTAGAATTACTTGATATAATTATTATATATAGTTGGGCCATTATTAATCTTGTTTGTTTTCTTTAATTTTATAGAAGATAGATTAAAATAAAGAAATATCTGAGCATATAAGAAAATGGGGTTATGGTGGTTTGTCCAACATGCATCTTTATAGAAATCAAGAAAATAATTGAAAAATGAGTGCATGTAAAGGTAAGCAAATTAAAAGATATAAAATTAAAGGTAGAGTTAGTAGTGTGTGTGTGTGTGATAAAATGGATTTGATTAAAGTGTGTAAAAACACAATGTTTTTGTAAAGTGCTTTTTCAAGCATTATGCCTTTCTATATTTATTTAATCATTTAAATCATCTACTAAAGTATACCCACAACAAATGGCTAATTTTCCTTTAAATTATTTCTCTTTCCAACTCTAAATTTTAAAAAAAAAATGTACCTTTAAAGTCTTGGAATTTTTAACCCAAAAAAAAAAAATTAGCTTTTATCTCTTCTCAAATTGTTTATTAACAAATTAAATGATTTTGATTTTCAAATCACAATCATCTCTAATCAAACTAACACGACTAACAAGAATAAGTTCAAGTAAATTAATTTGCAGCATTTGAAAAATAGCAAAAAAAAATTATGATAATAGGATACATGTCACTACATTTTCTAAATTGCAAAAGTAAAAAATTTACGAATGGTTCTCTAATAGTCATCCGATAACCGTCTGATATCATTAATCACTTGTCATAATATGCAAAAAATAAGTGTTATGGGCTGTTTTTTTCTAAAACTTTTTATTATTTGATGGAATTTCTCAATTAATTTTTTAATTAGTTTTAAATATAATAGTTATGCTTTTTTAATTTTTTTATAGAAAACACGATAAAAAGAGAAGTAAAAGAAAGAGAATAGTGAAAATGAGTATAGTTTAATTGGCACAATACTATGTTGTACTATTAACCTCGATCGAATCTAGAAGTTTAATTAATTTTCTAACCCCACACTTTATTACAATACATTTACATCAAAAAAAAAAAATTATTTCACAAAGGGAGAAGAGAAATTAAAATAGGATGAGAGAAGAGATAATTCACCCAATTATTTTCCTAATTAAAATAATTTTTTATAATGATTAAAAATATAAGAAAAGAAATAGTTCAGAAAATCTTGAAATTAAAATATCATTCTAAAAATAGGGAACTTAAGAAAAACTTTAGGACCCAATACATAAGGTAATTTTATTTCAATCCTTTTACCCAAATGGTACGTTAAAATTTTGATATGGAGAGAAGTGGAAATTGACTTGAAGTGTACGCAAGCAATAGCTCTAATCACTATCTCTCTCCTCTACGTGATGGTAATCATTTCAATTTTTTTATATCCAAAAATCATACTTAGGAATAGCACTAAGCTTTCTGGAATTATAGATATCGTTTACGTCTTTTATTCTAATCCACCTGATTTTTATAAACAATGAGATTTGAATAATTTATAAATAAAGATATAATTTCTTTTTTTTTTTACTCACTACAGTAAACAAAGAAAGAAAAAAAAAACCAAGTAATTTAATTGTATTTATTTAGTTAGATAAGTTAGTAGATTAAAAATGTACATAATTAGAAACAACCAATAAATATTTTATTGAATTAAACCAACAACTATATCCCAAACCCATAGGAAAATTTAAATATAATTAACCACCTAGAAACATATTCAAACTCAAATACAAATTATAAATTCAAGTAAGAGAGAGGCACTATACTTTGGATGATCTGACTTTTTTGGATGATGTGGTATATATTGCTTAAAGTTTTGATAGTGGAGTCCATTGTTTATTATAAATTTAATAGAAAAATGAAGACTAATAAATATTAGCCACATCTAAAGTTAGAAGAAGAGGTTAACTATTCATGTTATTAAATCCACCCTTTAATTCCTACTTTACTCAACAGTTATGTAATCTTGATTTTGGTGTTTTTTTCATGTTTTTAATTTATTTATTTTGCTCTCAATATTTGGTTTATATTCATCTATTCCTTTCAAAATGTTTGTTTTGGTTTTTGAAGTTTAGAATAATGATCGTTCCGTTTCCTTCATTTTCATTTATCAAAATTGTTACTTTTTTAAATTCAAATATCAAAATAAACCAAAGGTAAAAATATAGGGACATTTTACAAGTATCAAAACTAAAATGAATTAAAGTCAAAATACATAGTATTTAATCTGAATTTAAATAATCAAATGATTTATGTAATCTATTCAAATAATATCGAGTTTCACTTTTAACAATTTCCTATGTCCTATTTCATTTTTACTTCTTTATAATTTCTTGAATTCGTATTCGTGTAATATAAATAATATAAAAAAATATATTTTAAAATGTTATTTTCAAATACAGCAGAATTGCTAAAAAAATTATTTACAAATATATAGTAATACTTTTATTTAGTGATACACCACCTTTAGTCTATTTTCTGGTACAAACTATCACTTTAAGAAAGTAAAATGTTGTTATATTTATAAATAATTTTGACCGTTTTTCAAATTTAAAATAATCGTCATATTTAAAAACTATTACCTCCTTCGTTAAATTTTAGGTGTTTAAGTATTAAAATCTTAAAGTTTTCAATTGGTACATTTACCCTGAGTTTATTTGTTTTGATATCTATTTTCTAAAATAATTTTAAAATTTTAAAATCAAAATTTTAAAAGCTATTTAAAGAAATACAGTAGAATCTATTTTTTTTATAGCTCATTTAAAAGTAAATAATCTTTTTTTTATTTATTTATTTTTTTGTTATCCATAGAAATTTCTCAAACAGAAATTACCTAAAAGAATTGAAATTTATTTATTTTATGAGGGAAACCAGTATATTTTACTGCAAAAAACAAACATAAACTAAAAAGAAAATTAAATAAACAAGAAAGAAAATTATTATCAACGAGACATTTTAGATTTTTAATATTCAAAACTTAGCCAAAAAAAAAAATCAAAAGTAAGAGCAGCTTTTCTATTTTCAAAAATCATAAATTAGATATACACACATTGAAAAAGTGTTTTGACGGGCTAAAGAGAATATATATTTTTATTTTTTTGATAAAAATTGTATAAAATAAAAGTATAAAAGTGTTTCAAAAACTGCATTTTAACATTTTATTTTTTTCTGTTTTTCTTTTTTTTTTTTTTGTAAAATATTGTTTTTAAAATGAAACATTAAAAAAAATAAAAATAAAAGTTTTTAAAATGAAGTAAGAAAGTTTTAAGAATTTGAATAATTAGGTAAGAAGGAGAAGATTGGTTTTGAGCCACGAATCCACATACCCACCTGAAAAAGAAAAACTTCCATGCTATGCTATTGTCGTGTTCCCCTTACGTATTTATGTGTTCTAGTGGACATGTTTTTGTAATCTTCATGGACATATATATGTATATATGTTTATTTAATTTTAAATTTATATATATTTATATATTAAAAAAAAAGGCTCTCTATAAAAAGGAGTTTCATGAAGCTGCAAATGGATCTCACTACTTCATACATTTATTATCGCAGAGAACTGTCTCCGGCGCCGGCGGCATGGAGCAACCCGCCGGAATGTTGAGTCAAGCAAGGCCTTATATTGCAGTCATTCTTCAGCAGTTCATCACTGCCGGAATGGTGATCATTTCCAAGTTTGCTCTCAACCAAGGGCTCAACCAGCACGTTTTAGTCGTCTACCGATACACCATAGCTACCATTGTTGTCGCTCCCTTTGCTTTCGTTTTCGAGAGGAAAGTGAGACCCAGGATGACTTGGTCCATTTTTGGGAAGGTTGTGTTGCTTGGACTATTAGAGTAAGAACACTTTATCATTATTCTCCACAGTCATTGTTTCATATATCGTTATAATATCTTAACACGTAACCGTCATTGTTTCATCATTGTAATACAAGATGGAGAGAACGTTAAATTTTGTATAAACCCATCAACTTAAATTTTTGTGTTCATATGACAGACCTGCACTTGACCAAAACTTATATTATACGGGCATGAAGTATACGACAGCAACCTTTGCATCCGCTATGACTAATATGACCCCTGGCTTAGTATTTCTCATGGCTTGGGCTGTTCGGTAATTTAGTCAACTGCTTCAATATTTATTATTATTGTTTTAAATGTTTTGGTTGTTACTAAATGATATTGAAAAGGGACCGTTTGGATAATTTATGTGATTTATAATTACTAGTATGATACTAATTTACTAACCAATCATTTAAGATATGTGTAAATATGTCCATCTTATCAAATGAAAACAGCGAGTTATTTTCCATTCAAATAAATAAAATGAACTTTATATGTCACCTCATCAGTTTGATTGTAAGAATGCACTCATCGAAAAGATAAATATATATTAAAGATACATTTTGTTAAAAGTATATACAAATGACAAAATATTTTCCAACCAATCAACTTTAGCTATGGCTTGATATGACATTAGACTAAAAGTCCCATCCAAAACTATGCAATATTGTTCCAGTCAATTCATACCAATAGTTCAAGTATTGAATTCAACTAAACAAATTAATATCTGAACTCTTCTCACTAGCGACAGTGTTCTAACACAATCTATTCTCCTCTGTTTAGGCTCGAGATAGTCGATGTAAGACAGTTGTCAAGCCAGGCAAAGATATTAGGGACAGTGGTGGCAGTGGGAGGGGCAATGATAATGACTACAGTCAGAGGACCAATCTTGAATCTGCCATGGACAAATCACAACATCCATGACCATTCTACAACTGCAGTTAACCAGCAAGATCTTCTCAAGGGTTCTCTCATGATCCTTGTTGGTTGTATTCTTTGGTCTGTTTTCAATGTTCTTCAGGTAAATCTACCTTTCATGATTTTTTATCCATCAAAATAAACATAAACTAGGGATGCAAATCACGAAAACACCTTTAACATATGGTGGTAGTTGCATTTACACTCTCACATTTTCAACTGTAAAAATTGAATCCTCGAACTTATATAAAGGTTAAAATTGGACTCTCAAACATACAGTTGCAGCAGAAATTGGATTCTTAAATATAAAAATTGAACCCTCAAACTTGAACCATTATCGTAATTTCTATAATCATATAATTTTGAGGGTCTAATTTTAACAATATAATTGCAGCTACCATCATACTTTGCCACACGAGTGAGTTCTTGCAACAATGATCAAATCAAAAAGAATTAACAAGAAACTATTTATACACATGACTTGTTTCTTTTCCAAAGAGTTCATAAGAATAACTGTAATGAGTAAACAAAAAGAAGGAAACAAAATATAAAAGCATTATCAAATTACTCTTCATTTTTTATTTCCTTCAATCGTCCAGGCAATTACAATAAAAGTATACCCAGCACAACTGTCCTTAACAACTTTGATATGCTTCACCGGCGCCGTACAAGCCTCAGTGATAGCTTTTGCAATGGAAGGCCACAAACCTGCTGCCTGGTCATTACATTTAGATTCAACCCTCTTAGCTCCTTTGTACAGTGTAAGAAATGAGAATTGAAACATAACCCAGTCTCCAATATTTTAACGATGTTCATACTTTCTGTTTCTGAGTAGAAACTCATAACTGGTGTTTATTGTAGGGAATCATGTCTTCAGGAGTTTCGTATACTATCCAATCGGCAGTGATGAAAACGAAAGGGCCAGTTTTCTCAAGTACATTTGGTCCACTGAGCTTGGTTATTGTAGCAATCATTAGTTCATTCGCATTATCCGAGATATTATATATCGGAAGGTTATTAACCTCATTCACAAATGCAGAATTCTAGTGAGAGTAGCTTTAGAGGGAGTGAGTTAGAGATTAGAGTTTTGTGACAATGAACTAAATGATACTAAATATTTTGCAGGGTTATTGGAGCAGCTGTGATTATTACAGGCCTTTATTTGGTTCTTTGGGGTAAAATCAAGGGTCAAGCTCTATACAAGTTAGATAGTGAGAAGATGACCCCATCAGATCAGAAACTGACTGCCATAACTGACAAATCTAAGACTTCAGATAAAGAACTTGGAGTTGATCTTGCTAGGATAAAAACAGTGGATGATTCAGTTTGATGAGAACAAAAAAAGACCGATCAACAAAACTTCTATCCAGTAATGATTGGGATAGGAAATGGTCCATGCAGCCAATTCTCTTTGCTTATGTTTTATTTGGGTGAAAGAATATCTATTATGGTAGTGTATAAATTAGTCAAATTGTAAGGTAGACCCAGGGTCCAACAATTCTGAAATGGATAACTCCTGATTCTAATTGATAATGCATTTGAGCTAAACCCCAAAAGTGCACTCATATGCCACCTAATTTCTGACTGCAAGAAGACTCTAGTAAGGATATTTTTAGTTTAAGCACAAATTTGTAACTAAAACAAGGACATGAACTATTTTCAATAGTCAGGGACTGTCTAATGCAGAAATCAGTAGACATTCTGCATTAAACACAAAGAGAATGAGTAAGGGAGAAAATCATTGAAGTCTAAATTTCATCCAAAATATCAGCCGGAAGACTATGCGAGTCAGGTATAAGCAAGCTGAATTAAATTAGTTTGGAAGAAGCGGATGAATTGGTTTCTTTGCCCTGTCTCTAATCTCTCACACATTATAATAGAAATTCTGGAAGCTGTGAAAGAAGTTTGAATTTTCCAACCACTTAAAGTGGGCTTATGATCTGCCAACAGACACAATAATTGACTTATAGCACCAAATATCTGCAGTTGCTACAATTCCTATCATCATTTGGTACACAAAAACTTAATTGCTAATTTTCTGATAATCCAGAGAAGCCAGAATTAAGGATCATTGAATACCATCAATATCAGGATGTATGTTCCACAAAACAGCCTAATTATTAAAGCCACTGAAGAAGGATCACCAAATGTTCTCATTCATAGAGATCAAAATGACCGGAAGTAATTCCACTTTCAGGAAATTTTTATTACTAAATTTTACAAATGGATCCAGGGAAAAAAATTCATTATGAGGAATTACCCCACCAATGAAGCCCCTTTAATTGCAAAAGAACTTACAGGTCAGTGATATGAAAATTGTGCCTCATTTTTCAGTATCATTTTCTTGATTGGGAGTCCCAAACTTCTGCTTGAAAGAATCCTGCTTCTGCAAATACATCATATGCCCCTGTTCCAAAAGTTCCCCCACATTCAACATTGAAGTTCAAATCAATCCAAGAATCCAAAATCAGCTAACGGCATGCTCAGGAGTGAATTAGAAATAGTGATTTTCATACCATCAAAATTAATTTTGAATGATTAAAGTTATAGTTTGGTGAATTTAACCATTCCAAAATTATTCCCAAAACGTGAATTAGAAGTTGAACAAATTTCAGCCCCTTTACAAGAACAGATAGTAGGAATGGAAAAAGAAAAGCGGTGAAGTTAAAATTAGAACTGAAAACAGGGAACTACACCTGGAGAGCTGCGGCCCAAGCAATGAGGAAGGAGGCAAACCAGAATTTCTTGTCCTTGAGAAGATTCTTGAATTCCATATCCCTAAAACAAAAACCCTAACCCTAAACCAATGGAGATTTTGAAACTTTCTTCCTTGTAAAGTTCTATCAACCAGAGAAATGTGCACCAGCTGCCTCAAAATCAGAAAGTCGATTTGTCGACTCAGCTTCGTGATTTTACAATGCAGCCGACATGTCGCTTTTTCCACTTAAGCACAAAATTAAGGACACCTCAATTTTCTCACTAATTTATTGGGGGCAGAGCAAGAGTTGTGAAGGTAAGGAGTTATGGCGTAAGAAGTTAAAAGAGATAAAGTTGACTTGCAAATTCTTTTCACAAAGGAAGTTTACAATTCTCCGATTTTACTCTGAAAAACTTTCATAACTCAATTCGACCAATATTGTCTACGTCTGGAGAGTTGCGCACAGTCCTGATGAGTAATATTATTATGATTCACATTTAGTCAATATACATCAATACAGCATACGATCTCTATTTAACTATATGATTAATTAACATGCTCATTAGCTTCAATCTTCAGACTCCCCCTGAATGCATGAGTGAATCTTCTCGACTACATCTTCATCCTCTCTCGGAGTTTACTGTGACCATCATTTGATTACCACTAATTATCAATAATATTTATTGCTATTTTACTGTTGTCTAATTAGTTTCTAATTATTATTTGATGTTCATTGTTATCTATTTTTTAATGATATCGATTTGCCAATCTCATAGTTATTTAATTTAATATTGATCGTTATTTAATTGCAAATGATATTCATTTCATAGGACAATCATCTCATTACCTTCAAGCTTTTATCGATCATTAAATAGTTGTTGATTATGATAATATTGCCATGTGATTTCCTTCCATTTTTGGTAATTGGTAAGATTTTCTTTATTACATTATGATTGACATGTGATTTACTTTTTTTTTTTGTAAATTACTAAGTTTTTTTATTACCATCGATTTTTGTTATCTACATAACATTGGTATTTATTATATTTTTGTGCAACTTGAAGCCACCATATTTGTTTTTGTATTTTCTGCACACTATATGATCTCTTGAAAAGGGATGGTTCAAAAGAGATATGAGAGTTTCAAC
Source organism: Cucumis melo (assembly GCF_025177605.1). Lineage (NCBI taxonomy): Eukaryota > Viridiplantae > Streptophyta > Magnoliopsida > Cucurbitales > Cucurbitaceae > Cucumis > Cucumis melo. The sequence continues at coordinate 6,131,419 of NC_066865.1, forward strand.
ACTGAGATTGGTGCACAAATAGACTTTCGAGATTGTTGTTTGTCATGAGTTGAGGTATGGTATAGAAGGTACAAGGTATATTAAATGTTGTTTGTTATGAGCTGAGTTTGGACATTGTATTTCCTGCACATTATTTTTTGTTTTTCAGACTCATTACTTTGGCGAGCTTATGTATGTAAAATTGTTGAAATATCTCTAAAATGTTTTCTTATTTCCATCTTTTTGGCAATTCGTTATAATAGTCTTTCCTGAGCTTTTCTAGTCACTATCAACAAACAGGACTAGTTGTTACTAAAAGTAGCTAACAAACTCTTTAACAATGTTTGTAATGAGATTAGTTTTTACTTCAACTTGATTGGATTTGACGAGTTTTCCTATTGCTAAGAGAATGTGGTATCACGCAGTTGTGTTCTTCCATTGATTGAGGAAAATGTGGAGAAAGTTTTAGATGAAGTAAGGCCAAGCTTGATGGTTGACGGAGGGAATGTTGCTTTTCATGAGATAGATGGGCTTGTTGGGATACTCGAAGATTATTAGTTGCCCGTTATATACCTCTTTAGTACATTCGTGCTTCCTCTTGTTCTGATAGCAAGTATATGTATATTTTTTTGTACCTTGCAATGCTGCGATGCAGATATTCATGTGATTGTAAAAATTGAAAGTACAGACTCCATACCTAATCTTCATTCGATACTTTCAACATCATATGAGGTTAGCTTTTTACTTCATTGGTCTAAAGCTTTTAATTGAAATTTCAAAGTACTTCACCGTTAGAAGAGTATTATTATTCGTTTTTTATTTTTTAGGATAAGACAAAATTAGAATGGGAGCAGATTTTGTATTTGCTATATCCGATTTGGATGACTCTCATATCGTTTAAAAATAGTCAGAGTTTTAGCACCAAAATTCATCATTTTCTTTTGTTTATCATGAACAACCATAATGATTGGAAGTTTTATTACTTTGGACAACTTAAGGAGTTATACGTGACTGAATGAAGAATTGTAATTGTATACTTTTGACCAATATTTTTGTGATGCACATTAGAATTTATGCACAATAGTTTCTGGAATTTGGCTGAATACTTATATCCTATACTACATTCTCAAGCAGCATTTCTACCAATATGTTCTTGGCTCTCTTATTTTTGTCACATGCGACTCTTCATACATATATGCTCATCATGGTGGTGTTCTCAGTTGCAACTTAATTAGTTTATTTGACTTTTTAGGTGATGATTGCTCATAGAGACCTTGGGTGGATACACATACCCTCCATTTAATACACAAAATATGACGTCGGGGGATGTCTAGTATCTTTTGAAGTTGAATTGTGTGTGTCGGGAGATCCTCCTTGACTAATTTCACCCAACTCCGATCCCAACACGTATTTACTCGTTGGGAGATCTTTTCCCAATGTTGTTTTATATATTTCCCGACGATTTTGTGCGTCGGGAGATCTCCATTTTCTTGTAGTGTTGTATGATTTTAATTTATTTCTTTTGTTAACATCGAATGCTGAATCATAAGTCTCAAGATTTGACTTGAAAAATTAGGCTTTTTAAGTACCAAACCTTTGTGTTTGTTAACTAAAAAATAATTAAAAAAGGGGATTTTCATGTTTGATCTTTAGTATATAATAGATAGCCATTTGATTTTCATCCAATTACCATATGAAAGCTATTTATTTGTCAATTGGGTCATCATCTAATTGACTTTTGATTTATCTATGATAGATCGTGATAAGCTACTACCAATGTCTAATAAACATCGATAAACACAAATAGCAGTCTATCATAGATATTTTAATAGATAGATAGTGATATTTTACTATATATATAAAAGTTATTTGAAAAGCATAATATCTTTACTATATTTATAAAAATTATTTGAAAACCGCTTCAAAATTTATTAGGAAAATATAGTAATTTAAAATTTAAAGAGAAATAAATAAATAAAGAGTTCCGACAATCTATTGAAACCCATAAAGAAGTAAGAAAAAGAAAAAGTTGGAAGTATATATAATATATATGATGACTTCTTTTGCTTTATAGTGAGTCTTGTGCTTCTCATTTATTATCTTTTAATTCCCCTCCTCATTTTCCCCTAAAAAGTATTAATTCAATGCTCATCAATTATTTTCCAAATATTACATCATCTCTATGTTTATAAAAACCACCTAAGTTCCTAAGTCCAAAATATTACCATATATATAGATTTACTTCTTTAAACTTATCTACGGTAGGTAGATTGTAATACACTATATTGCTAATATATGATAATCTTTCATTTCAAAGGACGTCAAACTCTTTATAACATAAACAAGATAAACGAGTTACTTTTTTTATTATCAGTTATTTTTTAGATGAATATATATCTTGTCATCTAATAATTTAAACTTTTTTTAAAAGAATATTATACTTTGTCTTAAACTGAATTTTTAAGTGTTTACAAATATTTTTTCATTTATAAACGATTTTAAACGCTTAAAAAAACAAGTTATATAACAGTTTATATTCTTGAGATTTAATTTTCTAAAACCCATAGATTGATTAGACGTAAAGTTAAAAATTCCATTAGACATAAAAGTGAATTGATGTATTCAAAAGAATAGTTAATTCTTCAAGAATTAACTAATTAAAACCCATTAGACACAAATTTAACACTCTATTGGCCTATTAGACACAAATGTTATACATTCATTAGGCATTTTTGAAAGTTCAAATTTAAACATAACACAAATTTTTAACTTTAGAAACTGATTTTACATTTTCTTTTAGTATAATAATTGTGGATCAAACCTCCGATCTCTATAACATAAGTTAAATAAATATGATTAAGTCAAGTGAATGTACGTCTTAAGCTTTTAGACAATTATAAGTTAAAAAATGAGTTATTTTTGTTTGTGGTCTTCATTTCTTCCATATAAATATAATTCAAATAATTGAAAGGGTTATTACAACATGTGAGACCCACAGACAAAAAAAAAAAAAAGCTTTCAATGGATAGATATAATAAAAACCTAAACCTTAACCACTCTATCCCTAACAACCAAAGATTGTTTCTCAATATTAAATGTTAGGCTTAAAATAACATTATTGTTCTCACCCTAACAACCACAAGTTTGGTCTTCATTCCACGGATAAAAGTTTATTAATATCTATTATTCATAAATTTTAATATTTCGTTACATTTGCAACAACAACTCTTTTGAAAAATTTTAAAGTATAAAAAATATTATTATTATTTAGTCAATTTGGATAAAATAATAATATTATTAATAATTTTAAGGGATTAAAAACTAGGTCCTTTAAAAAATATAACAAAGCGACAAAATATTTACACTGTATAGAACAATTTCGAAAACGAAAAAAACTCACAGATCCACTGAAAAATACCAAAAATGTCCCATCAACCTTGCTGTCAACAACGTGCGTAATATATATATATTTGGTACACGATTTGGCTATTGTTTGGTATACGATCGTTTAGATTTATTCATTTAGATTTAGATAGTCAAATCTAAATGATTTATTTTTTTAATCATATTGTTTAATTTGGTTACACGATCGTTTAGATTTGGTTAAACAAATTTTTCAAGATTATTTTGATACACGATCGTTTAGATTTGTTAACACAATTGTTTATTTTTTCAAGATTCTTTGGTACTCGTTTAGATTTGGTTAAACGATTTTTTTAATTCTTTTGGTACACTATTGTTTAAATTTGTCTACACAATAATCATTTATTTTTTTACACTATCGTTTACATTTGGCTACTCCAATTTAAATGATTTTTTTTCAAGATTTTGTATATACGATCTGGTTACCATAATCTAAACGACATAAAAAAAAGAAAAAAATAAAGACAATTAAAAGAAATCGCAGCAGAAAAAAAAAAGAGGAAAGGAAAAAGAACGATAGATAGAAAGAAATGGCATCAAAGAGTGAAAGAAAGATAGAAGGGAAACCTAAAATATTTAAAAAATGACTATGGGATAGTAAATATTTTAGTAGTTTGTTATATTTATGAAAATTTTCCTATAAGTTTATGATTTATTAAAAATGCATAGACTAAATTAGATATTTAAAAATACAAAAATATAAATAAATGTCTTCAAATATAGGAAAAATAAGTCGTAGATAGTGATGTTATCGGTGTCTATAACTAACATTAATGGATATTCATCCATTATAAACACTAATATTTTGCTCAAAACAATTATGGCAAAAAAACCGAACATGCCTAAAAGTATAGGGATCAAAATACTATTATTTTACAAAAAAAAAAAAAAAAAAAAAAACTGTTTGGGAAAGGGAAAGGAAAGATAGTCTCTTCCATGTTTGGGGCAAGGACTAAGAGGGAGCAAAGGAATAGATTTAATCCCCTTTATCCCTAATTTTTTTTTCTTTTTTTCCTCTCAATCTATCTCTTTCTTCCTCGATTCGTGTGCTATTATTATTATTAGTATAAAATTAAGGAATTTATTATTATTATTATTATTATTATTATTATTATAAATTAAGAAAATTATTGGTCTTATGGTATTGATCTGCTCAAAGAGGATGATCACCCACAAATTCATAAATGAATGTGAAGGAGCCTCAATGAACAAGGGAAGGAGTTGAATGAAATATATATCAGCTCTTTTATCTAAAGATGAATAAGTAAAATAATATGAAAAGAAAAAGGAGGATATGAAATAACCACAGTGGATGCAGCGAATGGGCGTCAGATGAGAAATCTCTTCTTTCCACTTGGATTTGATGACTACAATAGATACCTCCATTTCATTGAGTATGAAATGAGCTCGCCTACTGTAGGATCATTTTGCACGATGACCTATGATTATCTGTCCGATTGAATCGCATGACCCGTTTTTGTTTTGGTTTTCATTCTTTTGTTTTTATTTTGCATTATCCTATGTAATTGACGTTCACTGTTTAACTGCATTCGAAAAAAAAACATTTGTTTTTCGTATTTCATTTCATTTCAATGCTATTATGTTGGTCGTCGTTTTTTTAAATCGATTATTAACGATACTCAATTTCCTGATATTGTACTTACAACATCAATTTAAAGAAAATATATGTAAGTTCTTTCACATGTAATGCATCAATTAATTTTTTGGCATGAAAAGCTTACGTACAAAATGTTCAAAATTGGCATCGTATTGACGAAAACTAATGAAACATGTTTTCTGATAAAAATTCTAAATTTCGATAAATAAAATATTTGTATTAGATTTACAATACAATTTTTTTTATAAAAAAAACATTTGCATGAATGTGAAAAATAATAATAATAATTTTTCTTAGGACTATAATAATCTTTTCGTAATTCTTTCGCTTATTCCTTCCCTTAAACAAAAAATATCATAATCCTTTCCTTTTTATAATCTTTTCCTCCATTTTTTTCCTATTGATTTGTCAGAACTCGCTCTATATATATGTTTTTAGATATCAATTGAGAGATTAAAGCTGTTAAGCTCGAAGGAAATGGATGGAAATGGAGAAGATTTGATCAGCTTTTTACCAGATGAAATACTTAGACTCGTAATTTCCCTTCTTCCTTTTGAATCATCTCTTCAAACTACTTTACTTTCTTCTACCTGGAGAAACCTATGGAATTCACCTCTACTCCGCTTTGGACCCATTGAAGATATTGCCAATCAAGTTTCTTCTTTTTTCAATCATTTCAATAACCTTCATCCAATTACAAAACTTCAATATAACTTTGGCAAAAATCATTTCCTTTTAGCTTCCATTGCACCTCATAATAAGCTTCACTTGGATTTCTCCGCAGCAAAATCAGAGTTCCCATATCATTTTGATTGGGAACTTAAGTTTGATACACAAAAAAATCCATCTCCATCTTCCTTTTATGTTAAATCTTTGTGCCTTAAATCTGTCACTTACATTACCAATGAAGCTGTTTCGTCCCTTGTTTTGAATATTCGTTTTCTTGAGAATTTAAGGATCGACCGGTGCAACGGATTCCAATCTTTATGTATCGGTTCAACTCCGAAGCTTCAAAGGCTGACTGTTTTGGAATGTCCAGATTTGAGGTTTCTCCATATCAAGTGTTCGAAGCTTCGATCCTTTCGGTATCGAGGACAACTTCCACGGATTCGTCTTGAGAGTCATTTTAACTTGCAGGATGCAATGCTTGACTTCAGACAAGGCCCTGGATGTAACAATTTTAAGATTAGTGATTTTGATCCATGTCTCTTAACTATAAAAAATGCTAATACTCTAACATTATGTAGATGGAATTATGAGGTAAATTCTTGCTTTATTTGTACGATATATATATATATACATCTTTTTTATCATATAGTATAAAAATAAAATGAGGATTTTTTTTTCTTCTGTTGCAGGTGCTAATATGGCCTTCTTTAACTTCTTTACAAGGGAACTTCATATTTTATAATATTAAAGAGCTGTGGTGGATTGATTCTAATTCAAATGGAGGATATAACAATAATGCATTGGTCAGCTTCCTCCAAATGTGTCCCACATTAGAGCGACTTTTCATCACGGTACGTCTCTTTCGTTTCCCTCCACTTCTTTAATCCTTTGTATATTGCTTCAAACGACCAAATACAGAATCTTGATGACTAAATTTAGAGAAGTGCACTATATGAACTCTCTTTGTAATTTTTGACCATGAACATAACTAACAAACTTTTAATTAACTACATAAATCTGTATGTGCCAATTCTACTATATCGTACATTCTTTTGTATTCTTTATTCGTCGTTTTTGTAACATTCTCAACAAAACAATCTGCAGCCATGACAATTGACAAAATCAATTCTAAAAGATTCATGAACTGTAGTTACATTGATGACCTGGTTTCTCTCCAATACAGATTGATCCTAAAAGCTATGACACACCGAGCAAGGAAACGTACACGAAGAACGTCAGGAGGAAAACGAAATTAGAACATCTAAAACTTGTAAGTTTGAAGGGGTTTGTGGATCAGAATGAAGAAATGGCATTGATTAGGCTGATAAAAGAGGTAGTTGCTGTTGATCCTCCATTGTTCTTGACAGTAATTGATAAGAACAAGTTGGAGAGTTTGGCAGAAGTTCCTTACAATCAAATCAAATCACAGAGTTTTATCGACTTCAAAACAGAGAAAAATGGATCAGATGGAAAAAACTTATTCTCTAAGTTGGATGATGCAGAACAAACATGGCCTAAACATCCTCATATGAATCTTTAGTTACCAAAATCTTACAGTTCGTCGTTATATCCTTGTTTGAGTTTTTGTTAAAATAGTCGTCTTTGGAACCTATATATATGAAAGTTTCAAACTAATATTTTCTTATTAGAACAAACTAAACTGATACAACCTACCTAGATCAGTAAAATATTCTCCATTGGACAGTCATGCAGTAATTACTATAGCTTCTAAACTAATCCTATTTGGAACTCTCATTCCAATTCACAAACGTTCAAAATCTTGAGTTTAAAAACTTATTTGAAATAACCTTTGAAAAGTCTTCTAAAAGTGATTCCAAACTGATTCTAAATTGAATTAGAGGCGTACTTAGGAATGATTCTAAAATAGTTAAAATTGCTTTTGTTGTATTCAATATCACTCTTAAACAATCATTCAATACTAATTTTGGTGGAATGAAAATTACATTAAAAGGTATACTATTAAGTATAAAATTAATTTAAGAGATCGTAGACGTAATTCATAGTAACTTTGAAAATGATAAAAGTGGTTTTAACTTTCCGAAACCACTCCCAAACATGCATTTAAATGAACTATAAGGGTCATTTAAAATACACATATATGATATGAAAACAAATCTAAGGAATACTGTTTTTTTAAATAATGACAAAATTAAGGTAGTTAGAAAAGAAAATACACAAATAGGTTTAGGGTACAAACTATTTGTTACCCCCAAACTATTGTCGAAAATAGAGTAGTTTTTGTTCTCAAAGGAAGTCACGTTCTGCATGAACAACTTTCAACAAAAATAATTCCCTTAATTAACCCATTTTTTGAAGTCTATACGATACTTTTAGATTTGAAATTTGGACTCAGAGAAAGAATGCAAACTAAGCATTATCCCAATCTCCTTCTACAACATCCTTGCCATGTCATCTACGTTGAGTGCATCTCTGATCCATGTCTGCAACATTGAGTTGTCTTGTCTGCTGAATAATAAGTGTTTAATTTTATAACTTTCAAGGTTTAATCACTTATTAAACTCAAATATTGTAAATTATGTTCCACCGAGTAATTACTTACATCTCGAACAAAATTATTCTAAACAATACAAATAATATAATTAAAAAATATGCATCTTATAAAATTATAAAACAAATCATATTAAAAAAAATTATCATGCACTAATAGTAAACGTCACGGGGTGTGATAAATCGTCTTGTAATTGTCGTGTATTAGGAAAAATAGTCATTTGATACAGTTGGCTCATGTTTTGCTTCTTCTTAAGCACAATGATCAGCCCATGAATGCCCATTATGATACACTTCTCATGAATCTACGCCAATCTTAATCAAGTTTTCCTCTTAAATGAATTTGTGTGGTGTCAGGTCTATAAAGCACAATGATGGTGCAATTTACAGCATACCAAACTGTCGCAACACACAATCTCTAATAAATGTCACTTTATGATATCGACATATATATATATCAGAGGGCTCAAGTAAGTCTAAACATGTTTACCATTATGACATCTATCAGGCAACAATGTCATAATATCGGGTGTTTATGTTGTTTAATTAATATGTTAAAAAAACAAACCTGAGTAGACAACAAAAAATAAGTAGAATTCATTCGTATAATACTTTACCTACTTAAGTGAGCATCAGTCGGTCAAATATCTATTGGTATGTTAATTGTTAACAACATATTTGTTGATTGTTCAGATGCAAGTACAACACCACTCCATTATTATAAAAAATGCAAATATCTAATTACTGGATATTATAGAAAAAACAAATATGAGTAAAAAAATAATACCTGAAACTTTGTGGTCGACCAACTGGAGCCTGCAATACAACTTGTGGTGCTACAATAAGAAACTTATCATATGTCCATACTTGTAATAACATTAATGACCAGCTATTTCAAAGTATTGTACATTGCTGGCTCAACACAATTTCCTATAAAGTCTTGCAGGCATGCAGCGCCCCAAAAATACGTACAAACTTTTCACATCTATCGCATTTATCTAGCACTTCATTTTGTCCTCTATTTCAACTTTTCATATATATCAAATAACTTCACATTCTCCTTTTAATCTACTTTTGACTATTATCTTACAACTCTATACTTCAAATACAAACTTATGAATTCCAACTATTAACTCAACTTACTAATTTACTCCATTTAGCGGTTCAACGCCCACTAAAATGGCTAAAGTATTTAGGTAGAGATTTTGAGTTCATATTCAGGACTTCCATTCACGATAAAGATCAAAGCAAGTAATTATTAAAAGAATAAAAGGCATCCCCTAGCTGTTGAATATTAAAAGGGATGAGATGTGTTGCATCAATCAATCACTATGTGCCAAAGTCCCTAAAATATAAAGTCAGCTTCCCAGCAGTTTCTCATGTATGTTCTTTTCATTTAATTGAATTTTGATTCTGAGATATTCATACTTAAAAAATGTCTTTAATAACAAAATAATAAGCTATATCCATATATTCTCTTCCTGATTCTTAGCTCTGTCAATCAAAATCTTCAATGTGGAATCAACCCATACAATATAAATAAAAAGAATCTATTCGGTCTCTGAATAAAGTCAAGAAAAACAAAACATTTAAAAAAAAATATCACTCTTGATCAAAAACATGAGTCCAAAAATTGCAGCAGAAACTTCAAATCTTTGTTCTAGTTTTAGAGGGAATAAATGGTTCTAGAAATCATTATACTGAGTAAGAGGATCATGCATGGAGTCAGAGATAAAGAGTGTATCATAAACAACGGCAGCAATGGTTGCACCAGTCATAGGACCTAGCCAGTAGACCCAGTGATGGGTCCATGACCAAGTGACAACAGCAGGGCCAAAGGTGACAGCAGGGTTCATGGAAGCACCATCAAAAGCACCACCAACTAAAATGTTAGCACCAACAATGAAACCAATTGAAATCGGGGCAATGATACCTAAATTCTCCCTCTTTGGATCTATTGCTGTTGCATATACTGTATATACTAATCCAAATGTCATCACTGCCTCAAGTATAAATCCATTCCATACAGAAACTCCTGATGATAGACCAAATGCTGGTGTTACCTGCATTATTTTGTTGCAGATGAAAGATAAAAGGGAAATTCTAAATTTTAAACCATATAGACTATGCTGCTACATATTTTATAATCATGGGTAGTTTTTTTATTTCTCTATTTTACTTTTTTGAATTATGAAAAATGGTTTTATGGTCTCTATACTCAATTATCATGTTTATTATTTTAATTAGGGTATTTTTCTAGTCCTTTTCTTTATTTTGTATTTAACAAATAACAAATGTAGCTTTGGAAAAGTGTTAAGACTGGACATGTAGTAGAGCCAAATGGGTTGGTAGAAACAAATATGAATGGGCAAAATAACAACAAAGATTGAAATGGGTTATGCTTTCAATTCAAAGTTTAAGGAATATAATATTAGTTTTGAAAAGAGTTTGAAACCAGAATGATTGTTTTTTATTCCTCAGTTTCTTTCCCAAGGATTTTTTAATTGTAACTATTTTCTAATAAATTAATGGAAAAATTGTCTTTTTAGACCCAAACTTTGAAGAGTATTATTTGATATTGTCCCAAAAAAAAAGTTTAGAGTGAGATTTAGGTTTGGTTTGGAATTATTAGAGCTTTTAAAATAATTGTTGCTAACTTTGACAAATTCAAGCTTTAATCAAAACAAGTTGGTCACATTGTCTTGTAAAATCATTGTGTTTTAGATTTAATGACTAAAATAGATATATTAAAATTTACATTTTTTTAAGATTAATAAATATAGTAAAATATTATTTTTTATATATCAGTTAAATATTAAAGGAAGTAATTTTTATTTTTAGAAGTAATCAATATGATATGATTTAATAAATTCTTAAGAATAAAATTTATAATTAAAATATAACAAATTACTAAAATTGACTATTGATTCTATGATAATCTAAAAGCTAAAATATAGATTTCATGAATGCTAAGAAAGTGAACATATGTTTCAAAAGTAATTTTAACAGAATAACTAACAATTTATTTTACCAAACAATAAAAATAAGTTAAGGTTATTTTTAAATAACTTTTAATCATTCCAAAATCAACCCACTCTTAAACCCCACATACGAAGGCCGTCATGTTTGCTACTATTTTGTTAAATTAAAAATAAGGTAAATGATTAAGTTTAATCTATCGAAAAACACTAGTACATACTTCTTCCTATCATATGTATCTCTCTTCTTAAATTATTACTTGTTTTCAAAATTTTAGAACCTAAACGATGATTAACTTACTAAAATATTTTTAACTAAATTGTATAGGATTCTTCCAAGGAGAGTTTCATCCTTCTACATCCATATGGTTGCATTCCTCCATATTTAATGGTCAAGTGATCCCTTTTTTTGTATAAATAATGTGACTAGTTGAATAGTCACCAGTAAATCTATAAATATGTCTCTATTCCAAATTGAAGAAAAACACTTTCTCCATCAACATTTTTCTCCCATCAACTCTAATTTGATTTGCTCCACAAAGCTAAAGCTTGTGGAATGAGCTTATAGACTAATTTGAGAAGCAAACCAAACTTCATTGACGGGAGAAGTATTGATGAAAGAGTTAAAGCATTCTAATTTGGTGGTTTGTAGACTAATTCGTACTAATTTAAATAGTCACATCTCTTCTACAAATCAATTATCAAATAAGAAGTACCGACGATTAGTTGAATGCAACTCAGAGTGCAAAATGATGCAACTATGGGCCAAAAGCCCATCTGCCATTTGTTCCGATATGGAGATCCAAATCCATAACATTCTTACTCATTAGTTATGATCATGGTCATACAAAAATTTACAGGGATAGAACAGTACATATTTATAACTTTTATTGATTATTTGATATGTTACTGCAAAAATTTATTTATTGGGTGGATTCACATAATTCTTAAAGACTCCTTAAATGATAAACAATAAATGAATGAAAGTAGTATGGAAAACTTTTCATACTGCCATAATACTACAAAATTTTCTCACGAGTCCCTAACTTCAGCATATCTACTCAATTATATTTAATTAGTAATTGATCTTAAACAAAGAAGGCTCATTATTTAGCTGCTTCGTGATTTATTTTGAATAAATAAAAAATATTCTCAGTTGTAATTTGCTTAGTTTAATTATTTTGTCAAATTCTAAAAAAAAAATATTTGTAAAAGTATAGTTTTTAGTGATAAAATTTAAAATTTTAATATATTTTGTAAATATTTTAGTTAATTGAAAATATGTGTAGATAATAAATTAGAAAAATTAGTAATGGTATGAATGTTTATAAGCTTAATTTTAAAATTATGTATATATAAAAAGTAAAAAATTAGGAAGATCATAAGATTCATACCTTTCCACCGGTGGCAAACTTAAGAAGGAAGCACGCAACAACAGAGCCAAGCAATTGAGCAATCCAATACATTATACTTCTAAAAAACGATATGTTTCCACCAACAAGGGCACCAAATGTAACTGCCGGATTCACATGCCCGCCGGAGATATTCGCTCCCACCGAAACCGCCACAAATAACGCAAAAGCATGAGCCAGAGATGCCATTATCAGCCCCGACGCTGTCGTAGATCCACCGTCCGTTAATTTATCTGCCAAACATTATAAACCTACACGTCAATACCTCAATTTCAACTTAAACATCCTTCAAATTCGAGTCCAGAAATTGCTCTCAGAATATAACTCATTTCTAGTCCTCATTGAGTACTATCACTACTCCAGAATCGAACAAATCCACAAGTAATCAAAATTCAAACGAAATGCAAAGCAAAGAACATGGACGATCTAAACCAAAATTAGAAAAACTTACCAAAAGCTAATCCGGATCCTTGTCCGGCGAAAATAAAGATGATCATGGAGAAGAATTCGGCGAATGATGCCTTTATCGCGTCCGGTTGGCTCGCCTCTCCCGGTGATCCGAATGTAAACTTATGGATTGGCATTTTTCTTCCTTTTATTTTCAGTTCTAAGAGATTGAAGAACAGTTTTTTCTATGTCACTCTACTTTTGTTTTTTTTTTTTTTTTACCTTTTCTTTTTGCTTTGTGATTTGAATTTTGTTCCTTATGCTTTCACTGGGCCTTTTATACACAGCAACTAACCGCTCCGTTACCAAGTAGGGGCCTGCGGGTGACACACCAGCTTGTGGATGGGAGCATTAGCAAGCTGCCACGTGTGTGGCGGTGATGAAACATAGGTGGTGACGTTGAATTGGCGCCGAGGGGATTTAGGATCCCATCCCTCCAAGGTTAACAGAGGCCACTTAAATCCTATTTTGATATATACTCTTAATTCTTTTATGTTAAAAACTTTATTTTTATTTTTTATTCTAAATTTTTAGCCTAAAATTTACTTTTGTTTTCATCATTGGGATTTAAAGTTCATTCTGTATTTGATTAATGAAGTTTTGGGTTTTCTTTTTCTTTTCTTTTTTTGTTTTTTCAATATTCAATTTCCAATACCTGTCTCGGTCTCTTCCAATTTCTCTTCTTCTTCTTCTTCTTTTAGTAAACATCTGTGATTGATTTGATTTACCAGCACTGAAACATAAAGAGTATTATGGGCTGAGGGTACGATGGTGGGCAGCCGTCGGATTTAGATTGAACGGTGAGTGACCGTTGGCGTTGGAGTACGTCGGTGAAATATGACCGTTGGAAAATTTGGAAGAGTACAATTTCTATTTTTTTTTTTTTTCTTCTTTTCCTTCGCATTGAATAGGTCACGATGGACATGGCGATGGAGAAGAAAGAAAACCACGGGAGGGGTGAGGGAAAATAGTGAAAAGTAAAAAAATATATATATATTTTTTCTAAGAGAATTTTTCATAAAATAATTAATAACCCATGTAACCAAGTCCCACGAAATTAGCTATTTAGGTTTGTCCTCTCTTTTATTTTTCTTTTCCGTCTCTCTTTTGTCTCCAAATATTTCGTTCTTTTTCTTTTACTCTTTTTTTTCCAAATTGTTAGTTAGTTTAAGATACTGTATTAATTATAAAAGATTTATTTTTTTCAAACTTTTATTTGGTGACTTAAAAAACTCAAATTTAATCAATCATATACAAAAAAAAAATAGTTAAATCTAGAGGATCATGTAATCTAAAAAAATGTGAAAAAAAATTAAACAATTGTGTAGACAAATTCAAAGTATCGTGCACCAAAAGAATTTTTAAAAAAATAGTTTAGCCAAATTTAAACAATTGTTTAGATCGTGTAACCTACAAAAAAAATTGAAAAAATAAATCATTTAGATTTGGCTATCCAAATCTAAACGATCTTGTATGAAAGAATAGTCAAATCTAAACGATCGTCTACCAAATATATTACGCACGTTGTTGACAGCTTGGTCGACGGGGCATTTTTGATATTTTCCATTGTGAACTTTTTCCATTTTTGGAATTAAAAAAGACCCTATTGTTAACCTTCAAAATTTAAATTGAAATTGATATTCTAATAATTTTTTATTGGTTCATTTTCATAAATGTAACAAAACACAAAAATATTTACGATCTATATAACAAACCTCACAAAGTTAGTCATTTTTTAAATATTTCAAGTTTGCCCTTCCATCTTTCTTCTCCTCCTCTTTGTTGTGATTTCTTTCATCGTCTTCCTCTTCGTTCGCTGCGGTTTCTTTCATCGTCTTTCTTCTTTTTCTCTTCTCTTTTTCTGCTGCGATTTCTTTTCATCGTTTTTCTTCTTTTCCTTTTTTTATGTCGTTTAATCTTTCCATCGTCTTTCTTCTTTTCCTCTTTTTTTTCTTTCTTCTTTTCCTCTTTTTTTTTCTGTTGTGATTTCTTTCCATCGTCTTTCTTCTTTTCCTCTTCTTCTTTTACATCATTTAAATTTGGATAATCAAATCTAAACGACCGTGTATAAAAAATAGCATAATCTAAAAGATCATATATACAGAATGTTGAAAAGAAATCATTTATATTGGAGTAGTCCAATGTAAACGATCGTATAAAAAAAGTAAACAATCATGTAAAAAAAAATAAATCTATCATGTAGACAAATCTAAACGATCGTGTACAAAAAGAATTTAAAAAATCGTTTAGCCAAATCTAAACAATCGTGTACTAAAAAAATCTTGAAAAAATAAATGATCGTTTAGTCAAATCTAAAGATCGTATACCAAAAGAATCTTGAAAAAATTCGTTCAGCAAAATCTAAACGATCGTGTACCTAATTTTGAAAAAAAAAACTCGTTTAGATTTGGCTTTCCAAATCTAAACGACATATCTAAACGATTAAAGTTAAATGATCGTGTAACCAAATTTAAACGTAGCCAAATTAAACGATCGTGTAACCAAATTAAACGATAGAATTAAAAAAATAAATTGTAGCCAAATCTAAACGATCGTGTACCAAACAATAGCCAAATCTAAATGATCGTGTACCAAAAATATTACGCGTGCATTGTTGACGGTATGGTTAACGAGGTATTTTTGGTATTTTTCAAGGTGGACGCATAGACTTTTTCGTTTTCGGAATTGTTCTGTATAGTGTAAATATTTTGCCGCTTTGTTATATTTTTTAAAAAATCCCTTTTTATTTTTATTTTTCAACTCAATTCTTTTTTAATTTAACAAGGGACCATGTTTAATAAGTTCTATTAAAATTATAGGAAGTAAAATTCCCCATTTCAAAGCACAAGGATTAAACTAGAATAGTCATTACTAAAAGGGTTAATTTTGAAAATATAGTATTTTTTAAAAGTATTGACAAAGATAGGGTAGGTTGAGAAGAAATGGCAAAAATGGTGTAGTTGGGCAAACTATTGTCAAAAATAGGGTGAAATTTTGAATTTGGAAGGAAATCGTGTATCCCGTACACGACTTCGCTAAAGACGTGTACCCGGTACACGCTTACCATGGAAGTCGTGTACTCGGTACACGACTTCCACGTCAACACTTGGACTTTTGACCGTCCGACGTGGAAGGAGTTGTGTGGAAGTCGTGTACAAGGGTACACGACTCCCTATGTTTTATTATTTTATTTATTATTCTTATTATAATTAATATTATTATGTTTTTTTATTATTATATTTTATTTATTTATTTATTATTATTATTATTAATATTATGTTTTATTATTTTATTTTTGATTATTATTATTATTATTACTATTATATTTTTTTATTATTATTAATATTATGTTTTATTATTAGTATTATTATTATTATCATTATTATCATCAAATTTTGTATATTTACAATTTGTTTAAAAAATAAATTATGTTTAGAAAACATTATGTTAGTTTTCTTTATCAATAATTTAATATAATCTCCGTATAATAGATGCATCGAGAAGTCTATAAACGATATGATCTAAATTTCAATTGAATAGAGAGAAATTGTCTTATACGTCTTAAATTGAAATTTACAATAATTCAAAATTAATTTACAAAATTTTAATTATCTTCATCACCCTCTATGACATCATCGTCTTGTCGTCGTCTACGTCACATGTGTCTACGATCTGTATCGGCAACATTGAGTCGTCGAGTTTGCTGTATAATTTGTTCTACAACTCCCGTGGTTCTGTCACATATGTTTCCCAAAGCTTCTATGTCGTGTTCCACGGAGAAAGCTTGTACTTCGTCAACAAAATCATACTGAAAGATTACAAGTAATAAAAACCAAATTAATGTTTTATTATTATTAAATGTATAAAATAAAGCATATTAAATCCTTACTATGCAATGATAAAAAGCGCCCTCTTGGGTGATGAAGTGTCTGGTAATCGACTTATACCACAGAAAATAGTTCTCTGATACCGTCGGTTGGCTTGTCGTGGGTGCTTCAACCAGAAAATTATATCGCGAATTCCACATCCCGATATGTTCCGCATGAATCCGACGTCAATCCTAATCATGCTTACCCCTCAAATCTATTTGATGCAGGCTCGGATCTGTGTATTAATCGCAGGTGGCATTTGCAATATATTAAACTATCACAACACACGGTCTGGTTGATGCTTCTCGACCAGATGAAAACAAATCAATGGACCCACGTAAGTCCACACCGCTTGACCACTACGACATCTAAGAGGAAGCGATGCCATAATGTCGGGCATGTACGATATCCAATTCATCTGTTGAAAAAACAAAAGTCAGTAGGCAACAAAAAATAGAACTATAGAACATTGGTATAATATTTTACTACCTAAGACTGTCTCAACCGATCAAATGTCCATCAATATGTCAGCAACATATTTGCTAATTGTTCAGATGCAGCTAAAACACCGCTCCATCTATTTGTGAAATACACCATTAATAAATTATAGATATTGCAAATTCTATTAAAAGAACATGTATATGAAATAGTACCTAAAACTCAAAGGTCGACCATCTGAATGTTGCAGCGGTCTTTGTGGCGCTACAATGGGAAATCTGTCGTATGCCCAAACTTGTAGTAGCATTAATGGACCTGCGATCTCTAAAGACTGTGCATTCTTGCATGACAGAGTTCCCCATACAACCATGCGAGGGTCACAGCGTCCCACGCATATGTACCAGTCTGGTCGAAATCGAATATGAATTGAAGAAACATATAGTGGACCAACATGTTTGACTTATCAGCAAAAAGAAAGCCCCCAATCAACTGCATAATGTATGCAGGAGCGTATCTCTGAACGGTCACAATGTCAGCATCTAGTGGTAATTCTTGAAACTGTTCTGCCAACCATAGAAGACTTAACCACTGACCTTTCTTCTCAGGCGGTACAACTCCCAAGAAATCATGGCATATTACCTTCCAATTATACCTTAATGATCTTGTCAGAGGCTCCCTATCCACTGGCAACCCCAATTGCACTGCAACTTCCTGTAGCGTGATCGTGCACTCCCCACAAGGCATGTGAAATGTGTGGGTCTCTGGTCTCCAACGCTCGACCAGTGCAGTAATCAAATGTCAATCTAACTGCATAAACCCAACATGGGAGACCCCAAGGAATCTAGCAGCATCTAAGTAAGGTGCAATACGTTGGTCGAAGGGGATGGTGCGTTGAGAAGCTGTCTCTCTCCTCCGACAACTCAACACGACGATGGAGGAGGTATCACATATGCTCTGTGATCTATGGATCGCCTGTAGATATAGATGGCTATCATCAACTGGACCAGGATCCATTCTGTAAATAATATAAAAAATATTTCATTAATTACATGAAGAACAAAAGTTTAGGTTTATATAATTATATAATTGAACTAAAACAAAAGTATACATTAAACCCTAATTTAGTGTACATTAATCCACTACAATTATAGTTACAATGTTTATATTTATTTTCAAAGTATACTCAAACAATTACATCATAAAATCCTATAATACATCCTAAAACAATAAATGACCCTAATTAAAAGAAATTTAACAAAAAAAAATACAATAACAACATAATAAAATTTAAATAAATTTAAATAAATATACCTAACTAATGGAGATCAAATGGAGAAAATGGTGAAGAAATAAATGGAGAAAATGATTGAGAAGATAAAATGGAGAAAATGGTGGGAAAAATGAAATAAAGAAGAGAAGAGGAAACTTTGAGAAAATGGTGGCCGACCGAGAGAGAACACAAAGAAGAACAGAAGCAAAATTTTATTTTGGCTTCAGAATGAATGAGGCAGAGGGGAAGGTGGGGGATTATGAGGTCGGGTTTGGGGCTTAGTCCCAATATTGGAAAGAGCTGGTGGGGCATTTCATCCATTCTTTCTCTATTTCATTTCTTAAAAGGGCAGTTCTGGTGCTGGAGAGTTTCTTATGTTGTTGTAGCTCTTTTAGTTCGAGTTGTGTTCTTTAAGTTGCCACTGAGGTTTTCACTTTTGTTGTTGGTTGAGTATGCATCGTTATAGATCGATGATCGAATCGTCATTCGTTCTCCAAGGCAAATTGGTTGATTTATAGATCAAAACAAGCAATGACACCAGGATTTCTCCTTTCTTTCTGCTCATTCATCTATCAAGCTATCAAGGTAGAAAAAGATCAAAAAACATATGCTTAGCCATATGTCTTTCGTACAAATCCCCTTGATATCAGGTTATGAAAGGCTTTTTATCTAAACTCTTTAGTCATCAACTTCTGATACCAATCCCCTATTACTAAAAATAGGTGCGCTCAAGGGTACGTATATCTGGATCAAGTGGTTCAATAAGTAACACAGATTCGCATGCCACGCCAGTTGAGTTAGAAGATTGGACAACAAAGAAAGAACCTCGTAATTAAGAAAATCTCTTAAAGATACAAGATCGTCTACTTCTCATTAATTCTCTTAAAAATGCTGCCATTGTCGAGAGAGACTAGAAGTATAAATCGCTGGGTTAGGATCAAAAAATTTGTATCTGTGGCTGAGGTAAGGCTAGTGCAAAACGAAGGTTATCTTGTATGGTTGGTTTTCGCAAATGCCGGCTAAGGCCACTCTCTGACACCAAAGAAGATATAAGTGGGTCCTATTGTTCGGTTGAGTAAAGCTATCCAAGTCTCGAATTGAGAGGATGTTTCCAAAGATCATTCTACAAGATCGGAGAACAACGGTAAAGCCAAGAGGATGCTCAAAAGTTAACAACTCATTCTGATTTCTATATAATTCAACTTCCTCGTTCCACTTCGGATGCTAACTTCTGGTTTAATGGAAGAAGCAACTCTCTCCAAAACGTATAACTAAAATAGGAAACACAAACTAAAAAGATACAAAGGCAGTTAGAACCAAGAAAAGAGGGATAAAGGTCACATCCCAGACGAGAATCAAGGGCAAACAAGAGTGTCAACTAGACCGAGTTGAAGCAAACAACTGAGTTGAGAAGAGAGTCAGTCATAAACTTCTATTTTTTTTTAGGAGGGGAGAGATTTAGAAAGTGTATGTATCTATCAAAGTCTATCACTTGATAGACCATGTTAAAAACATTGATTTATCGGTGATAAACTATTAAGAGTTGATCGATGATAAGAGTCTATTAGAGATAAAAGTCTATCACTAATAGACTTTACTAAATTTAGAATTTTTCTAAATGTTGCTATATATACTTAATTATTATCCTTAAAATTGATACTTATTATAATTCTCATGAATATATACATTTGAGAAAGAAAATTTCATTTGAAAAATTACTTACTTTAGTGGAAGAGTTTTGCATTTGGTCCTAAGATGCGAAAATAGACCTTTTCAGCTCTAATGGTGCGTTTGGGGGAAGGGTTGATTTAGGGAAGGGTTAGTGTTAAGATAAAACTAGTGTTAAGTTAAACCTAGTTTTATCATAACCCTTGTTTGGGGGAAGGGTTTAAAAAGGTAGTTTTATGATAATATGTGTTTGGGGAAGGGTTAGGTGGGAAGAGTTAATGGGGATTTTATGATAAAATGTGTTTGAGGGAAGGGTTAGGTGGGGAGGATTAATGGGGATTTTATGATAAGATGTGTTTGAGGGAAGGGTTGGGTAGTTTTATGGGAATTTTATGATAAAATGTGTTTGGGGGAAGGGTTATGTGGGTAGGTTTATGTGGATTTTGTGATAAACTTTATTTGGGGAAATTGTTAAATGGGTTGGGTTAATTAATTTTTTATGTGGTATAATATTTTTAAATTAAATTGTAAATATCATAAAAAAATTATTGCATATTTTTTTACGAAACCCTCGAATCCGTCTTATTCTCCTATTTTATTTGTTGTATGTGTAATGTTATTAAATTAATACATACAGTTGCCCAAATTAAAATAAATTTGTGAACATATTGTGATAAATTTATTACAATTAATGTTTTAGAAAGATAAAAAAAATTATTCAATATTTCTAATCGGCGATAGCGAAGTCATCCAATTTTAAACCTATATAAATAGCCGTTATAACGCTTTTGGAAAATTGTGACTATTTTCATTCATTTAAAATAAACATTACCAATGAGGAAAAGAAGTTCTTGACAATAGAAAATGCATAAATAGTCAACATCATACAGAAAAAAACGTAAGGAAATAATAAGCAACCCAGGTCAGTAGAAACATAAACTATCTCTCTATGTCCCGTAGGAGGACTCTACAGAATCCCTCTCTCTCATCCTCAGGCATGAGTACGAAACCCCGAAGGTCGTCCATACGAGACAAAAGATGCCTTTGCAATAACGCCCTATCCAAACTCGTAAGTTCTGGCATCTCACGCAATATGCAGAAAAATTCCGTGCGCACGTGGTTGTCATTTGCAAGGTTGCGTGCTGGCCACTCCGCAATCTGCCTGAGTTGCTCGTTTGTTTGGTCGAGCGTCAGATGTATCGCTTCAAGCTCGAAGTCTCGCTGACTTCCCCTCTTCCTCTTCGATCCACTTGATCCGGTCCTACCCTCTGAAGCTCGAGAAGGTCGGGATGCACGTACATCGTCCTGCGAGAGGTCAACTCCCTGGCTGTACACGGGCGTGAAGTCCTCGTTTCCATCCCCCTTATCAAATCTGTCATATCCACCACCAGGCTCATTAGACCCCACGTCCGCGAATGTCTCAATGAACCGACCAGTCGCCCTATCGCGACCGAATACATATGTAAGTTCGTCGTAATACGGGAATGGTTTGTTCAGGAGTCCCTTCGCTGCAGGATGCGACTGCGGGCAAAAAAAAATCACGTATGAGTACTGATTCAAAAATTGTTAAGTAAATGTACATTGTGAACGTTGTGTGACATTTAAATTATATTCCATACCCTAACCCAATTATCAAATAATTCCTTCTCCGCAATGATACATTTCTCTTCATCGTTCCACCCAAAGCCACTGCACGCTGGGCCCCGCATTTCGCAATGGCCTGAAACGTTCGCTTCAGTGTCTTGATCCTACAATCAATTACAGTTGTTGCTCGTACCTGACATCCAGGTAGTTTCTCCGCCATCATGCGTACCAACTGCGCAAGGTATCCTGGGCGGAACGTACCATTATCTGATTTCCATCCCCCATTGACACTAGCTCCATTAAACATTCCACAAGAGTCCCCTCCTCCTCCTTCGTCCAAACATGTCTCGGGGCACGATTTGAGGTTGACATACTGAGAATGAGAAATTAGAAAAAATAAATGGAGTACGTAAGTAATTTCACCATTAAACTCCAATGTAAAATAGGCATGATACAAATTCATGGCATGCGTACAATTCATATGCAACAGCCCATATTACTTTTTACAGTACATGTTAGACATGATAGAATTGCGACCAAGTCATCGAAAACTTGTTATGTAAAATTGTCTTAGCTAAGCGTTACGCAACTGCCATTCGGTGAACATCGATTCGGCTAGGTCGTCGTGCCACTGAGACCACTCGTTTGTTGTCTCAATGTACTGAATGTCTTCTGAAGCGGTGGTCGTCGCATACGTGGAGTCCCCCTCGTCCTCGTCGTCAACATCGTCGCAATATCTCATTTCTCTGTTGATCAAATTGTGAAGCAAGGCACATGCTAGAATGGTGCGACACTGGACTTGCAGGGGATAGTATAACTTTTCACAAAGAATGGCCCAACGACCCTTGAGAACACCGAACGCGCGCTCAATAACATTTCTTGTCGAGGAGTGCTTCATGTTGAAGTACTCCTTTGCATTTGTTGGCGCATTTGCAGCACCACGCCACTCTTGCAAATGGTACCACTGGCCTCTGTACGGGGCGAGAAACCCCTCCGCGTTTGGATATCCCGCATCGCACATATAATAATATCCTGTTATTAAATGGTTTGTTTATGACCTTTAAATAGGTAAGTAGGAAGCGACGGTGTTTTATTATAAAGAAAATATACCCTTTGGCACTTGTAGTCCATTTTCTCGTGAAATCGCATCACGTAGGATCCGCGAGTCTGCTGCGGATCCTTCCCAACCGGCGAGGACATAAACAAAATCCCCTTTCGTGTCACAGACCCCAGAACGTTTGTGGCAATTTCCCCCTTACGCGTTCTGAATGTAGGCCGATCTCCTGCGGGGATGTTGACCTTTATGTACGTCCCGTCTAACGCGCCAAGGCAGTTCTGCAGGTTCAAATAAACACGTTCAATTAAGTTCGATGTACGTAAAGGTGAAATATAGTGAACTTCTATGATGCCCACCTCGAAACACTTCCAACGTTGATCATTGCAGTTACTTGTTACCGGAACAGGTCTCTTTATCAACTCCTCGTACAGTCGAAGAACAGCAAACAATACGATGTTGAAATGTCGAGATACTGTCTTACCGAACCGTACAAATTCCCGTTGGATGACGCGGTTCTTCACGTCATGAGCGAGGACGTGCAAGAACATTGCTACCATTTCCTCAACATCGATAATTTCAGTTGAAGAAAGACCAGCCACATTTCTAAGTAAATGGCATAGAATTACGAATGTTCGCCTATCCATCCGCGTGCTTTGCCGACACACAAGATCTGACTCGTGTATCATGCGAAAGTAAGCAAGCTCCCTAATTCTATGGCGTGTATCGGGCGGTGTATGTGGTAGACGCTTATTGTTGTTCATTAATAGCTCCAACGTTAGTAAAATCTGACGTTGGGCCAACGTGAATGCAGTTAGGACTCCAATAAGTGTTTGTTCATCCATTACAATGTATGTAAAGTTCCCTAAAAAACATGTACTAATTAAATTAGTACAATATCGATATATTGTGAAAAGATCTGTAAAGTTAGTAATATCCGTATTTAGCAAAACCATAAACAGAGAACAAAAAAAATAGATTATGAGTGACCAGAAAATTGAAAATGATACATAAAATTAAAGATGTTGCAAATGGAAGTTTATCCTATTTTCCTAACATTTTTCAACTCAATTCGTTTTAACTAATTTTCCTTTGTGTTTTTTGTTTTCTTAAAACACCCCTAATTTTTAAGACTCTTTTTTAAAAAAAAAAACGAACAATAGTTTTAAAAATATAAATAAAATTGGTTGAAAATAAAAACAAATTTTAAACAAAACATAGAAAAGGTTAAAAGAAAAGAAAAATATAAGAAAAAATTAAAAAAAATCCTATAAAGACAAGAAAAAGTTCCCAAAATTGAACGATAGTACTTATTGAACATATTTCAATTTTTTAAGAAGTTTATGAAGTTTGAAGAAGTTTCTTTTTTTAAAAAAACCGAACAATAGTACTTATTGAAGAAGGTTGAAGAAGTTTATGAAGAAGTTTGAATAAGTTTGAAGAAGTTTCTTTTTTTAAAAAACCAAACAATACTACTTATTGAAAAAGTTTGAATATGTTTATGAACAAGTTTGAAGAAGTACTTATTGAAGAAGTTTGAAGAACTTTATTAAAGACATATTGAAGAAGTTTATGAAATGTATATTCCCTTAATATAATTTAATTAGTATCAAAAGTTGTGATTATATTCAAAAAACATTATTACTAAAAAGTTGTTCATATTTCAATTTATGATGATATTAGAAAACCACTATTAGGAAAGGGTTGTTCATATGGAGTTTTTGATATGCATTACTCAAATTTTTACCGAATTATGATATTGAAATCCCCTTTATTATCATATTTTACCGAATTAATTGCATATTTTGTTATACCAAATTGTTGTTACTATATAGGAAAAAAAATAGTTAAAAAAGATAAAATTCATAGGATACAATATGTAACAAAATTAAACTGAATGTTGTATATACATATTATAAACTCAAACAAAATGTTAATTAGAAAATTATACAAAACCAGAAGAAAAAAAAATACAGTATAGAAAGCCTACAAACGGCCATTACAAGAATACCTCTCGAAATATTTTCCAACTCGTTCGTCTCAACGTCCTACATAAGAAAGATTATTATTATTTGTACATAAGACACAATATAGAAGGTATGAAAAAAAATATTACATATACATACCTTTTATGACGACAAATGTTACTCGAAATCAACATTGAATGGGGCAACCGAAAAGAGAAGTTTATTTTGAAATTAATAGCCTCATAGTTTTCATTCCATTCAAAATGATGAATGGAATTCCATCATATTTACAAATAAAAAAGTAAAGGACAGAAAGATATAGGAAAAAGATCACAAAAACAGAACATAGAAGAAGGATAGCAACCTAAAAGAAACGAGGACATATATGCTAACACTAATGAACAGAAAGCAAACAGAGAAAAAGAAGTAATGTATAAAAAAACCATAAGAGACATAAGAGAGTCAAAGCAGGACATACCAATACAAAGAAGCAAAAAAAAAAATTACATAACAATACAGAAGACAAAATGGAGAATGATAGAAGTATGTAAAGAAGAAAATTACATACCCAATATAAAGGAGCAGAAGACAGAACAAGAGAGGAAAAACAATAGCCAAGATGTGTGGTGAGAGATAAGAGCAAAGGTGAATATATAGGGGTGGATGAGATAAATAAATTTGAATGATCAGACCCAAAAAAAGAACCAGGGAATCTCTGCAAATGACAGTGTAAAAGCAATGGAAAGTAAGAAATTTGGTCAAAGCCTAACATTGGCAGTAACCTATTTACTACACAAAGTACATTGTCATATAGATTGAAGGGACAACACTTTGGAAATGGTAGGTTTGGGTGGTTAATATTTGACCACATAACATGAACACAATAAGAAAATAAACAACAAAGTAAACCATCACAGAGGCAGAACAAATAAGGAATGAAGAACCGAAATACATGAAAAATTTAAGGGAACAAAGTAAACCATCACAGAGGCAGAACAAAGAAGGAATGAAGAATCAAAATACATGAAAAATTGAAAGGAATAAAGTAAACCATCACAGAGGCAGAACAAAGAAGGATGAAGAACCGAAATACATGAAAAATTGAAGGGAACAAAGTAAACCATCACAGAGGCAAAACAAAGAAGGATGAAGAACCGAAATACATGAAAAATTAAAAGGAACAAAGTAAACCATCACAGAGACAGATCAAAGTACATTGTCAAATATGAGTGTAATTCAACCAAAATGAAATATAAAACAAAATTGAAGGGAATTATCAAACAAAATTGAAGGGAATTATCAAACAAAATTATACAGAATGAAGTAAAAAAAGCAAATTCAAGTTAGCAAAAAAGGAAAATCGAATCAGCATCGACAACACTCATCATCGACTATTGAAAATGAATGAAGAAAATACAACAACAATAATGTTACCTCCTACCATGCTCCACCCACACAGATTGGCCACACAACGGTGTATGTGTAGCATCCATCCGAAATCAGTACAGGGAAACAAATCGGCAAGGGCAACACCAATGGGCAAATCGGCAAGTGGAGCGGCAAGGGCAACACCAAGCGGCAAATCTGTGTTAGAAAACAAAGGAAAATCGAATGAGCAATGTCAGTACTCATCATCGGCTATTCAAATTGAATAAAGAAAATACAACAACAACAACAGTTACCTCCCTACCATGCTCCACCCACACAGATTGGCCAGGCAACGGTGTATGTGTAGCATCCATCCCAAATCAGGACAGGGAAACGAATCGGCAAGGGCAACACCAAGCGGCATATCGACAAGTGGAGCGGCAAGGGGTCTCCTTCAATTCGGACCAAACATGGATTACCATGGAGAAGTCCGATCGAAGATGTAAGTGGGGATTCCAGAGGCAAGGAATAGTCCCCGCCGGTCAACGAAACCCCAAAACCGTAAAATCGAAACGTTTTGGAGACAAGACCTTTCGGCCAAGCCTTCAACAAAGCGTTCGATCTTCGGACAGTGAAACACAGAGACGGTGATGAAAGATGTCGAAAGGGGGTTTTCCGGAAAAGAAGAAGAACGAAGGTGAAGCAAGAACAACGAACAACAAATCGGTCATGGAAGGGAAAAGATGAATGGACATGCAAGATGGATTGAAGAGATTCGTGAAGACGGATTGAAGAGGGGCGTGAACACGGGTTGAAGAACACGGGTTGAGGGAGAGAAATCGACAGAGCACGAAACGACAGAATGGAGGGAGTAGAGATGGTGAAATCAGGTTAATGGAAACCCTAAAACTAGGGTTTCCATAACCCGAGTCCCAAACACGGGTTAGGGTTACTTAACCCTAACCCCACTATCCTAAAACGCCCCCCAAACGCCCCCTAAGAGTTTTTGTAAATAGATTTTGAAAACCTCTTTCACTTTTAGAACTATTAAGTAAAACACACGAGGCCACATAAGCAATAAATATGTCTAATCATCCTTCTATTTTCATTTAACGGTTCTATTAGTGGTGGGAGGGATCTTTTAAATCCATTCTTAAAAATTGGGACTAAAGAAAAAGACAATTTTCTCCCATTCATTTTATCCAATTGAACGTAAGAAAATTTCCCAAAAGTAAGGAAGAAAGAAAAGAAACAACAGCAGAAAGAGTGTGGAATATGACCACAAAAACCCAACCCAATTAGATATACCATTCTCGGCTTCCATTTTCCAATTTTCCATTTTATGAGAGCTTCTCTTTATCAGATATGGCCGTTTCAACCTCTTGCCTGAGTTGGGTTCCCACCACTGCATCCAATTGGAAGGTTAGTCTATTTATTTTTATTTTCCGATCTTGCAGGACCCAATTCTTCCTTCTCATTCTACTTTAATTCCAGCTGAAGTTGCTTCCTTTCAATGAGCCTACAACAGCTACTTCTTCATTTTCTTCCTCTAGTACCATCAATTGCTCAATTGAGAGAACTTCTCGTGATGAAGGTAAGATTTGCAATCTTGAGTTCAGTGCTTTGAATCCAGGAGCTGTGTTAGAGATTTGTAGTTTCAGAATGACTGCCATGCTGATTTTAAAAGAATGTGGTTTTCCATTTGGTTTTGTTACTTGTAGGATGGAAATGTTTATTTGGTACTTATTTGGATTGCTTATCTTGGAATTCGCGAGTAAATTTAGAGTTCTGTCTGTAGTTATATGAACTTTGTAGCTTGCATACAAGATGTTTGTAGAAATTTGTAAACCGAAATTGCTTAGAAGAAATGGGTTCAAAATCATTATGGTAACCTTCTTGGGATTGAAGTGTTACGAGTTTACTTGGCCACCAAATGTAGTACTGACTTAGGTAGTTTTTTGGCTTTTATAGTGGGATTGTTCACCTCTTGTGGATTTTGATTCAGTTCTACTTGGAGCTTTTCTTTTCCTCCCTTGTAGTTGCTTCTTGAGCCTGGATATCCTTAATGATCCGTGGTAATATGATGATAATTAACATTTAGGCATTTACAATAGAAGGCCGCTTTTGTTGGGAGTTGGAGCTCTAGCTACAAGTTTACTGGGTGCGAGTCCCCTCTTTGCTCAAGGTATAAATTTTCAACTTTCTCTAATGATCTAATGTTGGATTCTAAACTAATATTGTGATTGTTATGTGTAGAAGTCCCAAAGAATTATCGAGCATTTGTAGACTATACAGATGGGTATTCCTATTATTACCCCTCTGATTGGAGGGTGAGAAAATTTCAATTTGCAGAAACATGAGATGCATGTAGTAACGCAAAAAATATACTAAAACAACAGTTTCCAAACGTTCCTTGTCTAGGAATTTGATTTTCGAGCCCATGATTCGGCATTCAAGGATCGATACCTGCAACTACAGAATGTTAGAGTGAAGTTCATACCAACAGAGAAAAAGGACATCCATGAAGAAGGGCCATTAGATGAGGTAAAAGAACCTTCCATCTACATCACATTTCAAAATCTGATAAAAGAAGTATGAACAGTTTAACATGACTGATGCAGGTTGTCAACTTTTTGGTAAAACATCGATATGCTGCACCAAATCAAAAGGTTACCATATATGACATGAAGGAGGTTTGCACTTTTCTGTCTCTGAGATCAATTGGTCCATGTAATATTATCTTGAAATTTGTTTCTGTGACATCTTTTTTTATCTTTTATTCTCTTGTTTTAGCGAACGATTGATGGGAAAAATTATTACACCTTTGAGTATAAACTTAGTTCTAGAGCATTCTCCCGCACCGCCTTTGCAACCATAGCCATTGCAAACGGTAAGCTCATATTTTATTAGAATTTTAGACCGTTCCATTTTTTTTTTTTTTTATTTATTTATCAGCTGTAAATCCCATGTTTTTTTAACTATAGGATAGTTTACCCAAAACAAGTTATAAAGAATATCAAATTGAGCTATTCAGTTTAGAAAGAGAGAGAACTGGAAATTTTTCAAACAACAGAATTGAAGTTAACCAAACTCATTTTATCAATTTGTATTATGCAATTCCGTACTAACTCATATCTAACCTATACTTTTAGTTTTTGGAGTGAATATAATTCGATTTATGTTAAGTTCCCAAGTTCTAGCTAATGATTAAAACTATTGATAAAGAGACGAAGAGCAAACACAATTTTTATGTGGAAACCGGGAGAAAAACCATGGCACAAATCTCTCTTTTATTATTTTCTCATAATAACAAATGATACTAGGAAGAAATAAAAAAAGGAAAAAATATTAGGTCAATTCTTCTCCTAGGCTAAGTCCACTAATCTAACACTCCCTTTAAGTTAGGATGTACATATCAATGAGACCCAACTTGCTAACACAAAAGTCAAAGTTCTGTCTTAAAAGTCCCTTAGCGAGGACATCATCAACTAGTTGGCTTGAAGGAATGTACGGAATGCATATGCTACCACTGTGCAGCCTTTCTTTGATGAAGTGTCGATCAATCTCAACATGTTTAGTTCATGTTGAATTAGATTGTTGCGATGCTAATGGTTGCCTTGTTATCACAAAATAATTTCATATCATACAAAGCTTTATGGAACCAAATTTTCACTCATAGTCCTGTACTTGGTCGCAACACTGCTTCTGGCCATGACCCCTTGCTTCTTACCCTTCCAAATTACAAGATTGCCTCATAAAAGGTACAATAACCGAAGGTAGATTTCCGGTCAACAATTGGCCCTGCCCAATCTGAATCAGTATAAACCCTCAATAGTTTTCATGTTCATCTTTCTGAACAGTAGTCCTTTACCAGGAGTCGTTTTTAAGTGTCTCAGGATTCTGTTTATAGCATCCATGTATTCCTCGTTGGGAGCCTACATGAACACTCACAGTACTCACAACAAAGAAAATATCTGGTTAAGTATGGGCAAGTAAATCAACTTACTCACAAGGCATTAATATTGTTCTTTATTAACTAGAACTTTATCATCTAAATTTTCCAGTTTAAAATTGAATTCAATGGGAGTATCAAGAGGACGATACCCTAGCATACTTGTCTTCATCAGCAAATCAAGGGTATACTTCCTCTAAGATATGGAGATACCTTCTTTAGATCTGGCTACCTCCATTACAAGGAAATATTCATATTTACCAAGTCTTTGATTTCAAACTCATGAATCCTCTTTGAGGCAAATTTCAAAACAAACTTCCATCAGGAAGGGAATTGGTCTTTGGCCTAGTATACGCCCTTGAACTACATCAAACTTAGAATTAAGACCAACAAGAAAGTCATAATTCCTGTTAATCTCTTCAATTCTAGAATATTGCAAACCATCATTGGGACTGCTCCAGACTACTTCTCTGCATAGGTCCATAG
Source organism: Cucumis melo (assembly GCF_025177605.1). NCBI lineage: Eukaryota > Viridiplantae > Streptophyta > Magnoliopsida > Cucurbitales > Cucurbitaceae > Cucumis > Cucumis melo. Next base: position 6,162,130 of record NC_066865.1, read on the forward strand.
GTCCATTCCCGGCCATAAAAGAGAAAGCTTATTAAAAAAGGATGTGACATCCCTGGTTCATTCATGAATCTACTTGCTTAGCGCGTATAAGCAAGAAGCATTCTAACGTTTGGAGTATATTGTCTGGGTTGTGTCCCAAAAATATTTAGCAGTTGCAACGCACAGTAAGGGTTTGTCAATATGTGGTTTCGTACTATTGCTCAATGTGGATCGAAGAAGAGAGTCATCTGCCTTTCAGTACCGTTCTTGTTTTTCCTGTCAGAAAACCAAATTTATGTCAGCGGACCATTTTCAGTGACTGAAACCATGAGAAATAGTTATTGTTAGTCAATTTTTCCCTGAAAAATATCTTATAGACTGTGCCATTGTATTAGTCACATAAGAAAAGGATAAATTGGGGAATGAGGTTATCGAATTCTCATAATACATCAGTATGAAGGCCATGACTAAGAGTGTTGAATGTCACCCCTAAGGTAGCCTCAATTGCTGTAATCTATTATCAAAGCACTTCTAGTTGTTGGTAAGCTATACCCGAAGAAGAAGCGAAAGCTTGAACGTTAGGGTTGGAATGTGCCAAAGACTCGTCGACCTCAAATGTTGGGTGAAATTTGAGGATTCCTAACATCGGGATGATAACTAAGGTCAATAGGTGGTAGGGCATACAGAATTGATTGTAGAAGCGGTGGTGGTCGGTCGAAATTAAGTGGCAGTTCATGGATCGGTACGTGGGGGACACTATAGTCCGCAAATGAAGACAAGGGTGGCACAGGTAGATCAGCTGGCGGTGCCTATATAGGATGGCCTATGTGTGTAACTCCGGCGAAGACTGGTGCGACACAAAAAGTTGCGGAATTAAGTCTAAAGGCGATGGAACCATTCATCCGTGTAGCGATAATACGAGGATCGACGACAGTGCTAATATCGACAATTGTCTCCTTTGTTTGGTTTGGTTTCTATCACGAGTTGTACTATCCAAGGTTTGATCATTATCTCGCTCTGATACCATATTGAAAAAGAGACAAAGAGCTAACACAATTTTTACATGGAGACCCTAGTTCAAGGAGAAAAGTCACGATGCAAATCTCTTCTTTATTATTTTCTCTAATAACAAATGATACAAGGGAAAATGAATAGACTACATTGACAAATAAAAAAAGGAAAAAATATTAGGTCAAATCTTCCCTTGGGTCAAGCCCACTAAATCTAACAAAAACCCACATTTGTATATTCAAAGTTCAGATGTTTGGGCTTTGTACTTGCCTCGAGTGGATAAGCCATTTGAGTCTCCCATCATATAGTTAGAGTTTCCTATTATTATAACCCATCCTTGGCTACAATAGAACTTTTTTTAAAAAAAAAAGCTCTTCATTGTTTACCGTATTTAGTATTTTTCATAATCATCGTCTCTTGATTTGTAATGCAGACTAAAATCATTTGCACTCAAAACACATATATAATAACCGACTTAATATCCCAAACAGCCCTAAATGTTTTTTCAGTACACTTCAGCACACCATAAGATATAAGACTTTGAATCATCGACCTCAACAGAAAGAGTACATATCATTATCGTTGGTCTATGTTGGCCAATGGCCGGTAACTTAGCAAGCGCTATAAGCAGCTATTTGTATAATAAGCAGGTAGGTACTACACATTGGTAGTTGGGGCAAACGACAGAAGGTGGAGAAGGTATCGCGATATGCTTAAAGTGGTTGCTGATTCTTTCAGGGTGTTGGATATCTGAGCTGTTTATGAAGGGTGTAAATCTCACCCAGTTTCTCTATTTAAAATTTTCCCTCTTCATTTAATATCTATTGGAAATTATTGTATATAGTTTGGTAATATATCAATGTCCTTGTAAGATAATATAAACATTTGTTATAAAGAGCTACAAAAGTACCCAAGTTCTATTCGACTTCCCATAGGTGTAATATATTATGTTTATTAGACAAAAACAATAGAATTTCAGCATAAAAGATTGTAGTTTATTTCAAAATTGTATAAATTAGTAAAGGAGTAATTGTTGGGAAAAAAGAAAATAGAACAGTACATCAATAAAATTTATTCATCGAAAAAAACTATATGTAGAATATATAATTTGCACAATCAAATATTTAATTATAAAAATTGAATCCTTCAACTTATACAAGTATCACTCAAACTTATAATAAAAACTAGACCCTCAAATGAAAAAAATTGAACCTCAGTTACAATTTTTATTTTCTATCATTTGTATAAGTTGAGGGCTCAATCTCTACAATGAAAAGGTTTTGCAATCGGCCGAAGGAAAGGAAATGGACTTGTGGGGATAAACACAACCAAAAATGAACACAACTATTGATTAATTGTAACAACATATTTACAAAAGTTACAAACGTATTCTTCTTCTTTTAGCTTCCCAAGATGCTTACATTGATTCGTCTCATACAAAGAGAGGGAGTCTTTTGAAGTGAAAAATAAAATTTAGAAAATGAAAAACCACACCTAGAATTTTGAACCCACCCTCTAATTCTAATCATCAATAAACAAATCAATATACCATGAAGACAAACCGCAATCAAATTGTTGCTTGCCTCCTAAAGAATATGGATTTGGCCCTCAAAGGGAAGGCCTCTTTTGGTCAAACTTGAAAAACCCCTCCTACTTCTGTACCCCTACCATCTCCGCAAACAAACACTACTGCTCCTGCCACAACATCCTCTCTCTTGTTACGTGTGTAAACTCTTTTTTCCAACTTCTGCCCCGACCCGAAACCCCTTGCTATGATTGAGCTACAAAATTCTCTCCGAGGAGTTCTCTTTTATCACAAACTCAAATCAAGCCAGAGGGAGCTATAACTAATGAAGGCAGACCAAAACTTGACGTGTTTAGAATAATAATCAGATTCCAAAGCTTAAACAAGTCGATGCTGTCGCAAACCCTTACCGAAATGCGGCTGCATCAAACGGACGTATAGACCATTCTTGGCCACCAAGGAATCATGAGTACCTTCCTCTACTATTCGCCCTCCATTTAGTACCACAATATTGTCTACGTGCCTCATCATTGCAGCTCTATGGGCAATCAAGATAGTCGTTTTATTTCCCATGATCAAAGTGTCGAGAGCTTCTTGCACGACTCGACTCGACTCAGATTCGATTGAGGAACTTGCCTCGTCCAACAAGAGGATGGGCGCGTTCTTCAATACCACCCGAGCAATTGCAATTCTCTGTTTTTGCCCTGGGGTTAGATCCACACCCCTCATTCCTACATGTGTGTCATAACCATGAGGCAGGCTACTAATGAAATGGTGAGCATTTGCTATTCTAGCGGCCTCTTTCATTTCAGCTTCACTAGCATTGTGCCTTGCATATATGATGTTTTCCCTTATGGTTGTTGAAAATATTATAGGTTCCTGCTGAACAAGACCTAAATGATTCCTCAACCATCTCAAGTTATACGTTTTCAGATCTCGACCGTCCAACATAACCTGCCCGGCAACGGGGTCATAGAATCTCTCAATCAACGATATTATCGTGCTTTTTCCTGACCCAGAAACGCCCACCACAGCCACCGTCTGCCCACCATTGACTTTTAGACTGAAATTACTCAGCACCAAAACTTCCGGACGAGTAGGATAACAAAAATCTACATTTTTTAGCTCAATGCTTCCATAGACATTGGGCGGCTTCAATGCAGAGTTATCGTCTGGATCAATTTTCGGTACACGATCAATGATTTCAAATACTGAAATGAGTGATTTGCGGCGTTTAAGTATATACGGAGCCAACCCAAAAGGCTCCACCAAAGCAAACGTAGCAAAAGAGAATACCATGTAGACTTTAAGAGCAGAAGACAGAACCATTATCCCCTTTTCAACGGAATATGCAGTGTACCAAAGAAGAAGGGCATTACAGGCAAAAAGCAGAAATTGTGAAAAGCCGAACGCAAAACCTATGGCCATCCCATGAAGGAAGCTCTGCTTAAAAATTTTCTTCAGTTGCAATCTGTAGAGTTCCACAACCTTGTTTCCAGCACAGAATGCTACTACGGTGTATATGTTTCTAACTGCATCTTCAAGAACCAAAGATGCTTTCCGGTGCATCTCCTGTATGCCTCTTGAAAATCCAGCAAGCCATAACTTCTGCAATATTCCACGACAGATTATGGGCCAGAGAGAGAGATGGAGGTATATTATATGGAAAATGTAAATGTTTTGTTCAATTATTGTATGTCTCGACACTATTAAGAGACAAGAGAGAACCGCCAAATAGAAAGAATTCTTGTAAGAAGCTAATACATAGGGAAACCCTCTGTTTATGAGGAAAGCTTTCTCAATTTACCTTGATGGCCACACATCTAAAAGAAAAGCTAACTTGCCTAACTAAAGACCATGCCAAAACAATACCCATGGATGGAGAAGCCGACCAGAGAGGGAGAAAGAACATAAAAAATTAATATTATTTTTATTTTTCAAAAAAATAAAAAAGAAAGCTAGTAATTGTCACCACAGCTTTTTGCTAGTATTTAATAGAAAAAGTGATTCCATGACTTTGCTACCAAAATCAAACCTCGAAGTCATTTGGTAACTTATTTAGTTTTTGAAAATTAAGTCTATTTCCTCTAAATCTATTGTGATGGTTTTCATCTTCCTCAAGTAAAAGAATTCTTAGCTAAATTTCAAAAAACAAAATCAAGTAGTTAAAAACTACTTTTCTTTACTTTTCAAAACATTGCTCGGTTTTTAGAAACATTATTAGAAAGTAGATATCAAATAAAGAAATTTAGAGGTAAAATTAGTATTTATAGGCTTAATTTTCAAAAAGTAAAAAATAAAAACCTTTTTTATTTCTTAGCACGGATGTATGGCAGATAGAGTGTGTGTGCATTCACTTAAGAGTCTGGCTAGCACGGACCTTTGGAAAATAATTAGGGAAACGAAAAAACTTAACTACAAAGTAGAGCATACACACCTGTGCAACGGCAGAAACAGTTAACACTGGCAACGTCGCCAATGCCACAAGTGCCAATCGCCACTGTAGCAACAACCCAATGAGAAGTGCTACAATCACAGCAGCACTATCTTGGATAAATATGGAAAGTCGGTTACTAAAAGTAGCTCGCACAAATGTAGCATCATTTGCCAAACGCATGGATAGAGTGTCTGCACTGTTCTCCTCTTCGTCAAACCATCCAACTTCATTTCGTAGCATTGCTGTTATTTTGGGGGACAGGAATATGAAAAAGACATAAATCAACGTTAATGAAATAGTGGAACACAAACAATTATATTTGAAGTATGAAAAATTATACATACACTACAGAACAAAACACTGACCTGAAAACATCATTCTCCTAACTCGCTCAGTCATTTTCTCCCCCATTATTCCAAAGTAAAAATGTTGGAGAAAATTGGCAATCACTGTGACAAAACCCATGCAAGCAATGATCAAGCACCATTTGTCTACTTCATGCCGTATGCTATGGCCTTCCTCCCTCTTGTAATATGCTGTAATTATCAGAGCAATTACATATGCAAGAAGAGGATTGAAAGATCCAAAGATGGCAGCACCAAGACTTCCTAAGACGGCATAAAGCCACTCTGCAAAACTAAGCTCAGCAAGCCTCCAAAAGGATGGTGACTTTTTATGCTTTGTATCCTTTTCTTCCTTTGTCTTCATCCGAAAGTCATCAGATTGACTGTGTATTCTACTAAAAGTCTGTGAATGGGAACGCTCACTTTTCGGATCAGATGTCAAGAGAGGTGAAACAGGTGACTCGGGGTCTGAGCCATTTGAAGTTTGACGATGTGCAGCTTGAACATCAATCTTGGGTAACTCCGGGAGTCTCATTTCAAAACTATCCTGCCGCCTAATTGATGGTTCCTTGTCCACCGAAGGGTCCAACATCTGGCCATTTTCCAACATTTTTTCAGGAGGGGGGCTTGGAGCTTTAGGCGATTCATGAGAATTGTTATAAACACCATCTGTCGGACGAAAAACACCAGAAACTCTTTGTAGAGAGGGTGACTTCATCATTTTAGGGGATGATGGTTCTTGAACACTGTGACTAGCAGAAGAATCCTTCTCAATTTGGAAAGTAGAAGAATCCTTGTAATTTCTTACTGGCATCCTGAATAGGGTCATAATATATAAGAATTCAGAGGAAGTAATCAAAAAATTTCAAATATCAAGAGACATACAATGCAATACGACTTCCAATTTTCTTTTTCCCAATAAGAAAACAACCAGCAATCAAAGATGGAAAGTGGAAGTACATAAAGGGAAGATAAGAAATCCAACCATAGCCAAAGAGTTCAAAAAATTGACCACTAATTGGAATTTTAAGGAGGCAGAATTACATTTACAATTAACAATTATTTTGATTCATCTCCATGTAAGCTCGGTTTCCATCAAAATTACCAAAAAACAAACAATTAACATTCTTGTTCATGTAAATGGACATTTGGGAGAGGAGAACCCTGCTACAATTTCTTTTTCAATCCATATAAGGTGAGGGAGAGGATTTAAACCCAGGATGGATTGCCTTGATGTGGGGAATCCTCCCAGTTGAACCATCAAAGGAATAAAAAATTGCTGCAGTTCACCAGAAGAAAAAACCTCCGACAGCAGAAACTAACATGCTGGATTTCAAAAGAATATACACCACATAGAAAATTTACAACGCAGGACTCTTAATTATACCTTCGGGGAAGCTTTGCCGCTTCTTCACATTTAAGAAGTTCTGTGTAAAGGCCATCAAGGCTTAACAATTCATCGTGCGTGCCCATTTCAACAAGTTGACCCTCCTCCATCACAGCAATGTAGTCCGCATTCCGTATCAGACTAAGCCGTCGAGCTATAATTATTGTTGAGCGTCCCAGCATAAGAAGATCAAGAGCAGCTTGCACTGTTTTTTCAGCCTCAAAATCAAGACCACCAGTTACCTCATCAAGCAGCAGAATAGATGGATTTAAAAGCACTGCCCTGGCAATTGAGAGTTTTATTTTCTGTTCCTCCATCAGCTCAATTCCAGCCCTACCTACCTGATAATTGGAAGTTTAAAAAAATAAAAAAACAAAAGGGGGATGTTGGTACTCGTTGAACAATAAATAAGATAACTCAACCATAATTTTCACGACCTTTGATTTACCTGTGTGTCATATCCTTTCTCGAGAGAGCTAATAAACGTATGTGCATGAGCTATTTTAGCAGCTTCTTCAATTTGATCAAGAGTAGCATTCCGCCCATATGCAATATTATCTCGTATACTCAAACTTAGCAAGGCAGGTTCTTGTGTCACTAATCCTATCTGACTTCGTAGCCACTCTAATTTTAGGTTCTTTATATTTTCTCCATCCAAAAGAACTTCTCCTGAAGCAAAAGAAATAGGCAGACAGTTTGAGGTGCTAAGAAACATCTAGAGTAGAATATTTGTTAAAGCCCAGAGTAGAGGATTATGAGGAATCAAGAGAAGCAAGAACACAAAATTTGTACCTAGTGTGGGATCATAAAACCGCTCCATGAGTGGGATTATACTGCTTTTCCCAGATCCATTTCTCCCCACAAGTGCCACAGCTTTTTTTGCAGGCACCGTTAGGTAAAATCCACTCAAGATGGGAATTTCAGGGCGGGATAGGTAGCTAAAATATACATTGCGAAATTCAATATTTCCTTGAATGGAAGATGGGGTGACTCCATCCAGATTACTTGAAGATGATGACCGACTTATCATCTCAAAAAGTCTATAAGCAGCTATCCGTCCTTGGTCAAATGAATAGAAGTTTGTAGCAGCTTGGTTTAACCCACTACAGAAAAATAATATATATAAGGAGGGAGAGACAAGAATTTAAATTTTGAAGTAAAACTTGAAAAATACACTTACAGGCCACTTAAAATTACAGCAAATAGTGCTGTTATAATCTCTCCTCCGTGAGCTTTCTGGTGTGTGACCAAGAACCTTCCAACCCAAAGTTGCAAAGCACAGGAACATATTGCCAGCCCATACGTGAATCCAAGCCCGAGACCTTGCACAAGGCTTATCAATATACCATATCTAAGAGTTGCTTGTAACGATGTTGCATAAGAATACTTGGCTAATGTTTCATTAGTGAACGCATACAGTGTCCTGACATAAGAGACTGCCTGCATAAGAAGTTCAATATAGATTTCAAAACAATGGAAATCACATATTTTCCATTCCTACTAAACAATATTTACATGAAGAAAAAGTTGACCCTATCACAGAAAATAATTTTTATCTCACACACTGTACTCCCTCCAACGAATGCTCTCAGAAAAAGATTATTTGCTTTATCGCAGTCCTCAAGGATGAATATTTCTCACATGATGCGGTAAAGGAGAATCTAGAGTTCCTTGTCATCCAGTATCCACTTCCTAGATGGAGTTTGGCATAAAATTATTGAACTTGATCTCTTCCAATTTTATAGCATGTCTTTGGCTCTAATAAGTGTGTGGCCTTTGTTTATAGAAAAATCTTGGTTTTGGCTGTTAATCTGATACTCTAATATGCCTGTCTTATATGTGACTTGGAGAGAAGAATAAGAGGTTATGGGGGAATGCAACGATATTTTTGCATCGCCTGATTGAAAAGCCTTTTTATCTATGCCACTTAAAAGATATGGATGATCATCATAATTCCCTGATTTCACTGTTTGCATATCTTCACATCCTAATAATATATTTCTGCCCACACTCCTAACATTGGTCATTCTCGCTCATAAACCCAATTCTCCCCCTAACTCCTCTCTTCCCCTCATCCCTGGCTCTCCTTTCCATCAATTTATCTATGCCTCCACCCCCCCCCCCCCCTCACAAACCTTTTTTTCCTCCTTTTGTCCGTCCATATATCACCCTGCTTCTCCCTCCCTCTCAATCCCTCCCTCCCTCCCTCCCACCTTTACAAAATGCCAAAACCATTCATCTGGACCAAATGACCCTCCCCATCCTTTGATACATGCTATAGACTGAACACCCCAATCAATAAATTTCAGTGGCATTCTATGCACATTATAAAAGATAGAGTTATGGCTATGACTTTGTAGTGCTATGGATCCACTAAACTAACAAAAGACTGATGGAATGATAGGTATTGTAGCAATATTAGACGTGCAAAATACCAAAAGTCGCATGATGTCGTAGGGGATAGCAATGTTTCAAAGATGCGACCCTAGACCTTTTCTCATAGAGAGGTGAGGCATTCCAAGGCCTCAAGGCTTACGCCTCAAACGATTTTGAAACCATTGGGGAGTAGAAACTATGGTCCACTGAGAGAAAGAAGTAAAAGAAAAATAATGCACCTGCTCTGCAATGCTAGCAGCTTCAGCATATGCATCTTGAATATTTTCAGCAAGCCTATGAAGAAATATATTTGATATTCCTCCAGCAGCAACTATGAACGGACCAGTCGCCAACGTTATGAGAGCAATCTGCCAACAGTTGATGAATCCAATGACGAGGCCACTAAAAAATGTAGCCATGTTGTGTATATAGTTTCCAACCTGAAAAGAGTGCAAAAATAACAAGTATGGTCAAGGAAAATCCCAATGAATATATAGAAGATGAACAAAATAACAGAGATTGAATTTTATTCTCAATCCCCAATGGAGTCCAAAACATACTTTTTCACTAAGAGCAGACTGAATTAGCAGCACATCACTCAATACTTGGCTCACAATGTCCCCATTGTTGCCATATGTATCGAAGAAACTCATATCCTGATTAAGTAAAACTTGAACGTATCTGGATCTAATGACAGCAGTCTGCCTTTCACCAGTCAGAATCCAGCATGAAACCTCTATCACACAGACAAGTTAGTTGATTGCCAATAAAAACCAACTTAAATATGAACATGGAATTTAGATAAACTAGCATCAAATAATATTAGATCTTACCAATCCAACCGGCAATGAAAACACCAATAGCAATATAAACAACGCTTAAAGCAAGCTGCAAAAGAAATGAAGTCGAAACAAAAAATTTAGAACTTCTCACTAATTCTGATACGGGCATTTCCTAAGCATACAGAATATAATTGAGAGAATTGATGTGTTAAGAATGAAACTTCAGACTGGAAAAATTCAAATTAAAACAATGCATAAATCATCTATAGAATTAGACTCGACTAAAACCTCCAGTCTCAAAACAAACATCAAAGGGAATTAAATTAACTTAACAAAAGTGGAATATGAAAACAACCAAAAGGCAGGTTTCTAACACAAGCTACAAACCCCATGTCTTTTCAAAGTCAAGCATCTAAGTTACAAGTTAATTAATTTATACATCAGGAATTAAGCTTTCTGGTAATATTCTATTTGCTCGTGAATATTCAGACGAGACCACCAAACTAGTCATATGAGTGACGAGAAAAGGAAATGGCATATCCAGAAAAAAGGAAATTATTATTTTTACTAAAGGGAATAAAGCTTCCGAATGAAAGATTCTCCTTAGTCAGATTACCAAAGAAACCAAACAGGAAGAAAAAGAGAATCACTCCAGAACCTATATTCTAAGCTCACCCACCTTGACCAATAAAATTAGCTCAGTAAAAGTCCAGTTCCACCATTTCAAACTTCAATTATAGTAATTCCCTAAGAAACAAGCACAGAAATCACCAGAAGCACAGGAGAAAATCCCCAGAAGGAGGGGTGGTTACCCAGAATCAGTCACTAACCTCCCTAAATCTCTGATACTGCTCACCGTGAGGAATCCTCAGCACATGGACAATCTTAGCAAAGTAATGGAGATAAACAACCAAAGCAGTACCGTGTGCAGCAGCAGCAATGGATCCAACAACCATTAAAGTCCAATCAAGCCGGTCAGCACACGCAAAGAGCCGCGAAAACGGCACAGCAGCAGGAGGCGGCTCAATCTCCTCAGGCTCCTCGATCTCTTCTGGCTCCTCAAGCCGCTCACCAGTAGGGTCGTTACCGGGGTCAAGATAGGGAGACGGAGATTCGGGCGGCTCGGATACCTCAGAGACAGGAGTCAAGGGTTGTATATGAGGTGGAGACCACCCAAACAACCCCCGAGAGATCATCATCTTGAAGAAGAAGAAGAAGAAGAAGAAGAAGAAGAAGAAACCCTAATCCCCTAGCTTCCTCACCTGTCCGTCAATCAAAAAAGAAAAAAACAAAGAGAAGAAGTTGAAAAACCCTAATTCCCCCTAAATTTAGCGACAGATCTGCTAAATTTAGAGGAAATTTCAAGAAACGAAAGAAATATACGAAGAATTGATACTGTTTCTAGGGTTTCAAAATCTCCGTATGAAGTTCTTCATCTTGTTGTTGTTGTTGTTGTTCTTGTTGTTGTTGGAGAAGGAGAAGGAGAAGGAGAAGGAGAAGGAGAAAGAGAAAGAGAGAAAGAAAAGAATGAAGGTTGGTTAGAAGGTGAGAGAGTGAGTCAAAAATGGCGGAGACACCAGGCAAATTTTTGACTCACCCCAAAGTATCATTCACCCTCTCCAAAAAAAAAAAAAAAAAATATATATATATATATATATATATATATATATATATCATAATTAAAACTTATTTATTCATTATTTATTATTTTGAGAAAAAGAAGAAAAATATTAATATTTATTATTATTATGTTTTTGTTTTTGTTTTTGTTTTTGTTGTTATTATTATTTGTTATTATTATTATTTCGGTTTTGCCTTTATTTATGTATTTATATTTTTAACGGTCAAATTGCAGGCCAGAAGCGTTCTTCGACATTTGGAAAATGGGTGATGGCATTAACCAAATAACTATACTCTATAACAACTTAACCATCCCCTTTCCTTCCCTTCCCTTTCTTTTCTTTGTTTTTGTTTTACTATATGGTTTTAATCACGTTTTGTTATAAAAATAAATTTTATTGGCTCAACAAAAAAATTCATCCTCATCGTTTAGGCTAGTATTAAAAAAAAAATGTTTAAAATTGATTTCATTTTAGAGTTTCTTCCTTTCTAGCCTATGTTTATCTATTGGCATTCAAAATTTGTGTAATCGTTCCAAAATTTCATTCATAGATTAATTGTAATGGATCGCAATCGTAAATTTATTTGAATTGTGCTTGATTGTGTTTACTTAAAACTATGAAATTCCCGTTATAATGGTAACAGTGTCAAATTCTTTAGGAGTGTGACAATAATGGTAATCATAATCCAAACATAACCACGTTAGCAACGGTAAGATAACAATTTTTTAAAATAAACGAATCACCCTCTACCTGTCAATCATATTGCATCTTTTGTTTACAAATTTGAATGTGGATTCAATGTGTAGATGAAAGCACACGAGTAAGCAACATCAAACGTAATCACATGGGATCCACCTTTTAAATTATCATTGATTCATTTTCATTGTACATAGGCAAATATGACCTTAGTTTACCAATACCTAGATGTTTAGTTTTATTCTTTATGCTTTCAATAAAATATAAATTTAATCTCTCGAATTTGATTTTTATCGAAATTGATTCAATAATAAATAATATTTGTTTAGTAAAGAAAAAATACTTTATGAACATATTTTCAAAATTTACAATAAAAGATGGTCATAGGGAAAAAAAACAACTAATAATAGAAACTATATTTAAGATTCCTTAAATATAAAAGGAACTAAAATTTGATATTTAAAAGTACAATAATTCAAATTTGACACATTTAAAAGTATAGATACCCAAAATGATATTTTAGCAAAAATAATAATAATTAGTTAGACCATTTTGGAGTGAAAAATTTAAACATTTAACCTCTTGATTGATTGATGGTTCATATTTTACATATTGGGATTTAGTTGCAATTGAGTGCAAGGTGGTTAAATTTCCCTAAACATTGTTGAAATAAAATATATAGTGTTTTTTCCTCTAAGAGTTGATTGCTCAAAATCAAATTAATGTTTAGTTTCCTACCTCAAACACAGATTTCATGCCATCCAAATTGATTTTGAATTATTAGAATAAACTTTTTTTATTGATTTTACAAATGACAAAAGTAAGTCTAGCTGTTCTAAGACAACTCACACGTACTATAAATCATGTAAACTTAATCAATTGAATTGTTTTGCTAATATAAACATACCTAAATAGGTAAAAAAAATATCATAATTGATTGATCACCTAATAAAATGGTTGAACTAAGAAAATAATTATTTGAGTTTTATTTTCATTGGAAAATGTGTTTTCAACATGACTAATTAAATAACGAAGTATAAACTTTTATAGATTCTCTCCACGATGTAATAAAGGTAATTTGTATAGAGACTTTTTTTTTTCTTTCGTCAACTATCGTAGTAATTTTGTTGTCATGCATTAGCTTCTCATTTTCGTAGTTCCAAATATTTAAAATTTTGACTACAAGGTCATCGTTAGGAGCGAACTATGTTATACTTTATAATTCTTTTAGCCATTAGATTTAGTTGTTTTCATGGCGTCGTTATTAAAAAACTAATGTCAAAATGAAAAAAAAATTAAAATAAGTTAAATTGACAAAATTATAACTGCAACAACACTATTTATAATATTTAATTGTATTTAAGTTGTTAATTAGGAACGCTTTGAATTAATGCAAAAACATTTTTCGCTTAAAAACCACTTTTCAACACATCTAAAGAAAGTGATTCCAAAAGTCAATATCAAATTTAATTATATCAACAATTATTTTCAGAAAGGCTCATATTAACAACTATACAATTTATTCATAGATTATTCCTTTTTAACAACTCTTATTCATATCTTAAATATTTATCAACAGATATATTAATATTTCTACCATATTTTCACATTTTTGTTATAAATTCAAGATAGAAGAAAAATCACCAAATATGCAACAAAATATAAAATAAACAATAAACACGGTACTTTATTTTAATATATATATATAAAATTTGAATGTAAAGTAAATTTAAAAATTCCAAATTTTTATGGACGGTTTGAGTTTAGTAAAAAAAAAAAAAAAGTTCAAGGTATTGCAAAAGGATATTTATTTATGAACTAAAAAGGATGGGGAAAGGGAATTGTTTGTGTATATATATGTTTTTTTGTTTTTGAAGAACTAATTGTTTGTATATAAATAATGTATATCACAGTCAAATTGTGCATATGAAATCTAAAGAAGTTGTATGGAGAAGACATGTGGTAGGGGTGAGTGAAAGCAGCGGTGAGATTAGCAAAGAAAATATAATTGAAATTCTTATGTGTATATATATAAATGAAATGACAGAGCATTTGATCTGTGATTTGGTGTTTTATTGTTGAGTGATGATGTTCACTTTTTAGAGTGTTATTATGGCTTTGCTTTTTTGGGTTTGTGGGTTCAACCAACTTTGCTAATATGGGTTGGATTTTATTTTGTTTTAAATTTAAACAAAGGGGGAAATCACTTTTTGTAGCTCTTCCTCTCCTCTCAAAACAAACCATTGAGCTGCTTGTTTTATGTTTTAAATTTCAGTTCTAATAGTTTGTATTCCAAACCATTATATCCTACAATTAACTACAATGTTACGAGTTTTGAATAATAATATTTAATTAATTGTAGACTTTTCTAATACAAATAAGGGATTTGAATCATGAATCCCTTGGTCTTCGGTGTACACGGATGTCAATTGACCTACAATTAATTACAATACACATTGTAATAAGAAGATATGCGAAATAGTAATTTTAGAGTTAATTGTAAGTTATAATAGTTTGAGACCATAAATATAGATTAAGATACCCTACCAGCTTTAAGTAAGGATCAAATAACTTTTAAATTATATATAAAAAAAAGTGTCTTTCAATCTTTAGTTGTTGTTTTGAATGATTTTTTTTTTTCTATATCTTCTCTCTCTATCCTTTAGTTAGTTTATTACACTCAAATTAAATTATATTGTTAACACTTAAATTAATACAAAAGATTATTCATTAACTTTGTAAGCATATATCTGAAAAATTGGAGAGAGAAGAAAGATACATCAATGCAACTTTTATATCTTAAAATTTTATTTATTTTTTTCAAATAAAAGCATTAAATATTTTGAAGGGGAAGAAAAAAGTGATTTTCTTTTTTCTTTTTTCCTTTTTTCCTTTTTTCCTTTTTTCCTTTTTTCCTTTTCTCATTTTCAAAAAAGAAAAATAAATAAATAAAGACAGTTGGATAGAGACATCTCATTTTCTCACATTTCACTTCTTTTCTTCTTCCTTCTTCATATTTTCTGCATTATATATATATATATATATATATATATATATATATATATAATATAATTTATTTTTTAAAAAATAGCAAAATATTAAAACTATTTGTAAATAATTTCATTTTTTTTATTATCTAATTGGATTTTTTCAGGAGTTTATCTAATTGAATTAAAGTATAGAAGTAGTTTATTCTAATTTAAAAGTTCGATGTGTTATGTTTTGAGCATAGTTTAATAGTTTTAATGATTATAATAATACAAATTTAATGATTTTCCCAATACTTAGTGTCAACGTCTAATTTGTTTATCTTTAATATGATTGTGTTATTGATCATTTGATTTTTTTTTTCTTTCTTTATCTTTTTTTAGAAGATTGATCATTTGATCGAAGTTATCTTTCATTGAGCAAATATTATAAATTAATTAGAATCTTATATACTTATTAATTAAAAGAAGAAGAAGAAGAAGAAGAAGAAAGAAGAAGAAAGCAACCCTACAAAAGGAATATATTAGAAATGATTTAGATAACAAGGTTGCTAGATTCTTTATTATTACTATTATTCTCTAAAAACAAACTTATTTAGTCCTAATTATACAATGAAAGCATCATCATTTAATTGAGTACAATTTTATCTCCTTATGATTAGTACTCATACGATGGGCCAACAAATATTGCCAAGAGTTTTATAAAATACACAATATGTTTGCTCATATTGCTAGTGTTGCAACTCGACCCCTAATGGGGATTCAAAGGCAATACCGCTAGAACCGAAATTTGTTTTCGTATTTGGTATACTTTTGTTATTTATAGCTTAAAAAAATGTGTCAAGTAGACTATCTAACTCTAGAGACATTATTGTTCAATAGTCTAAATTATTTTATCTAATAATAAAACAAAACAATTCTCCCTTACCTAAGCTAACACGTCGGTAAATTTCTATGTTGATTTTTGAATACTTGATGTTTTTCTATTTTCTTTAATTGTCAATTTCATAACGAAGATTAATTAATTAATTTATTTTTCTTTCTTGGTGTTAAATCTTAATTTGTTTAGAAATAAAGACCGATTGAAGTGATATATATATATATATATATATATATATATTCTTCATGTTTGATTAATCTCTATCAATTGAATCATTTATATAAAATGAAGAAAAGCAATCAATGTCATGAGAGTACGTGATAATGATATGAATTTTATTATTTATATTTTATAACTTAATTACTAGCTTTGAATATAATTGAATAGTGTATTAGCCGATAAATGGATAATAACGAATAATTATACAAAATCAAAGATAGTTAATCAAACAAACACTATTGACTAAAAAATAATAGTAAAATAATAGCTTAGGACTAAGATACAAGAATTTACATCCAACACAAAGTTTTATGTCTACTAAAACTACTTCGAAAGAATTAAATAACAAAACTTTGGGTATGTTCGTAATGACTTAAGAAAAAATGTTTTTTATTCTAAAATCTCCTTGAAAGAAAACATATGTGTGTTTGGCAACTTTTTTTTCAAAAGTGTTCTTAGGTAAAAATTTATTTGATTTGTAATAGAGTAAAAGGTTTATATATATAATTTTGTCTGTGAAGATTTCAATAGGAGTTCAATAACGATCATTAAAGATGTTGGTTTGAGGTGGTTGGGGACTGTTGCTGTAGAATGATAATCAAAGGTTAACATCAGTGGTCATTAGAAGTTAAACAATGACAATCACAAAAAAAAAAGTTGTTGGCAGTTAACCAATAACAATCATAGAAAAACGATTGACAAAAGTTGACCTGTGACGATTATTATAAAACCATTGACAAAAATAAGCCAACGACGATCCCAAATAAATAACCAATAAAAGTTGATAGGCAACGACCACGAGAAAAAGACGAAAGAAAGTTGGCCTACAGCAATTGACAGATAAATGATTGTCGAAGGTAAGTTGGTGAGGATAGTTGAAGTTGTTGACTGGATTGTTTCATACAAATTAGGGAGGTTAACCATTAAACACGCAATTTATTTTTCTAAACAGTTGGTTTTAGATATTTATCCAAAATCACATTATTTTATAAATTCATTTTTCAAATTTATTTTAGGTGATTGTCAAACACATGAGTTTTTTTTCAAAACCACTTATTTTTTAATTTAATAACTTGAAAATACAATCCAAATACACCCTTTAAACTTTTAAAATTATAGAACACACCGGTAAATCCAAATGATTTTTCCTTCAAATAGTTGACCTATTATTACAACAACGTTCAAATTTATTGTTATAAACCAATTTTCAACACTAAATTCTAACTTTTTGAAAATCATATTAGTCAAATTTGTAATTAAAAAAAGAAAGAAGAAGAAGAAGGAATCATTTGAAGCTTAGCCATAGTTGGAGTCAAATTCAACAATTGATCTATTCATTCCACATTCATTATAAATGAATATTAAATAGCATTAGATTTATCATTTTAAAAAGTAAAAATTATGTATGAAAAATTAAAAGACTGCATTTTTTTTTCTTTGTTATGAATACGTTTATTTATTTAATTTCTTGGACTTCGGCTTTGTGTTGGTATGTGAAAGTCCTCCAACGTTTGTGTATAATTAATTCTATAGGGAATTGAACCTAAAAAAAAGGTTTGTTTCGATAATTTGAATGGATCCGATAATTTGACCATTCGCCTTTTTCCTATATAACTTTTCTTTTCCTTTCCTTATTTTTGGGGAGGGCCTTAGTTTGAAAGTGATTTGAGCTTCACCTACAAACACTTATTCCATTTTAAATTATCATAAATATCTTCTTTGGATAATTGTCCCAAGCACCTCAAAACTGTCCTAATTAAGTTTATTATCCTACAAGAATCAAGGAACAAATTTAAAAAATAATCCTACTTTTAAAGAATTTCAAAAATAGGGTTGATTTGAAACGTATCACAAAAATAAGGGAAAATGACAAACTATTGTAAAAAGTATTCATCTTTTGTGGGAAAGGAAGTCATGTACCGAATGCACAACTTCCTTTAGTGACTGGATTAAAGTAACCCAGTGAAAGCCTACATGGCTCAAAACTGGTGACTGAATTAAAGGAAGGCACGTACACAGTATAAAACTTCTTTTAAAAAAATTACAATTTTTTTTTTAAATAGTGTTATTTTAAAAAATAATGTCAAATAGGGTAAGAGAAAAACTATTGTAAAAAATAGGGTAGTGAAACCATGGAAAGGTACATGACAACGCGTTGAAGTCGTAGATCGGGTACACGACAAGGCATTGAAGTCGTGGACCTAATTCATGACGTCGGTGAGCTGTCCGTCCTCACTGACAATCAACACTGCCATGAATGAAGTCGTAGACTTCTTCACTTAATGAACCCTCATCTCCTTCGACAGAAGAATTTTGCCTATTTTCGTTCTCTTCTCTTCCGTCACTCCACCCATCATCTACTTTTCATAATTGTGACCGTCCCACCATTTGATCATTACTTACTTAGGAGTGCCAAGGTATAATTATTTTCTACTTTTTAACATATATTTTTGTTTATTCATAAATAATTCACTTTTAATAATATTATTTTGTAAAACATTATAAAAATAATATAGTGAAATTGAGTAACCAATTCACGACTAGGTTAAGTATATGATTTTGTATAATGTAATTATTTGATTTTATGACTTGATGTATATTTTAGGACTTAGATTTTAGTGTATTGATATATAAATTTTAGGACTTAAATTCATAGAATTATTGATATGTAACTTGTGTAATTATTTGATTTTATGTTTTTGCATTTTTGTTTCATAAATTGATATATAAAAACCATGACCAACTAGAGGCGTCTTTCCTTTCCACAATTGCAAAAGAAAGAGAAAATATATTACCATTTACATCGATGAATAAGGCAACATTTTTCCATTATACTTTCCATACAAATAGACTTCATCAATCTGAATTAATGACCTACAGTATTTGAACTCTTCTATTGCAGAACGAATGAGGAGAAAACTCTCCAAAAAATAGTCGTCCGAGGAACATTAGATGAAAGAAAATACCAATTGAATTGAGTTCTAGGATTGTAACGTACAACAACACTCAACCAGTATGGAAGCTCTTCATACAATTTCTATCAATCACTAAAAACAACAATCAACATTTTTCTCTTGGCTTACCATACTCGTTTGTACTTGACATTATAACCATAATGTTTCTTAATTATTTCTTGGAGCAATGTCATAGTAACACTAGAATCAACTCTAATCATGTTTTGAATTTCAATACTCATGAAATTAGAATCGAGCTGTGAGTGATCTTATGTTAACTTTGAATACATACACGAATACCTTTGAACTTAGTAATTTCAAAGGGAATTGCCAAACATAGGTTAAAAAATGAGGGTTAAATGACTTTTGGGATAGTTTTTGAAAATGAAGAGTTTTTGAACAATTTAAGGGTAAATGAACAAAAATGCCCTTTATTAAATTTCTCTTTCCCTTTCCCTTGTCCTCCACGTAAAAGCTTTCGCTTTCCCTTCTCTTTCGTGTAGACTTTCCCTTTCCATCCTCTTTCACGTAGAACATCTGAAGTAAAAAAAATCACGTTTTCTTGGCTTTTGAAATTTTCTGCTCTGCTCCAATACTCTGCTATGCTCCAGTGTCGTTCGAAGATACTCCGGCCATTCGTCGCTTGCCGTTCGTCGATCCTCTAGTGTATTTCGTCGCTCCTCCTTTTCGAACCATTCAATCAACTTTTAGCGTTTTCTCTTATTTCGATGAGTTTCATCTCTAACCCATTTTCAATTTATTTGCTATAAATGTTTGGTTTAGGTATTTGTTGCGAGTTTCATCCGTAAATGTCTGATTTAGGCTATTTTGGAATGAACTTATTTGCTGTAAATTATTTTAGTCAAAGTTTGGTTTAAGTTCTTAGAAAGTTCAATGGATAGTGAAATGAATTGAAGTAGAGGATTTAGATGGGTCAAATAGAGGAGTAAGCAATAGGAATAGAAGAAATAGAAGGTTTCTTTATGTACATTGCTTTCTACCTATTATGTATTGTCTTATATTGTGAGCAATTTTTCATGCTGTTATGGATGCTTCTCAAACAACTCTAACTTCTTTTTTGATCACTTTCTCTCACCTGCACTTTATGCATTAGTTTGAATTGTTTTTATACATGTTTAGTAAGTCTCTTAGGCCCTCATGGTTTATCTCGTACATATCTTGCACACATCTCGCACCTTCCAAACTTTCACTATTTATTTCAAAATCAAATTGGTACACCCCCTAATCCATTTATAGTGATTCTTTGCATGTTTAGTAAGTCTCTTAGGCTCTCATGGTTTATCTCGCACACATCTCGTACCTTCCAAACTTTCACTATTTATTTCAAAATCAAATTGGTACACCTTCTAATCCATTTAGAGCGATTCTTTGCATGTTTAGTAAGTCTCTAAGGCCCTCATGGTTTATCTTGCACGTATCTTGCACGTATCTCGCACCTTCCAAATTTTGCATCTCACGGTTATTTTTCTTATTTCTTTGCATCTCGCAAACATCTCGCAGGCATCTCGTAGGTTTTTAAGTTCAAATGCTTAATCTCAAATGAATTATATACTTGTGCCTATGTGATTTAGGGTGCTTTTAGCTACTGTTTTTTAATCTCGCAAATAAGTCATACACATTTTTTTAATGTGATATGTCAACTTCTAAGTTCAAATCAATTTTTGCAGGAACTAAAAAACTTAAGGTAGTTTAAGGATGTCACATGTTCGGATTTTAGTGCGTTACAGTGGTGCATGGGATGAGGGACGAAGAAAATATGAAGGAGGCATGTTAAAAGGTATCGTTGTCAGTAAAGAAATAACACACAAAGATTTACAGGATGAATTATATGACCTTGCAGAAGTTGACCCTACAAAGTTCGACATAAAGATAAGATGTATATATGAGATAAAAGGGGAAAATGAAGCTCCTCTATTTAAGTTAAGCAATGACCGTGATTTGAAGTTTTATATTCTTAGTGAAAATCCATTGGAGGTCCCTCTATACGTATCATTTGAGCCTAGAAAAGCAAAATCAATATCCATGTCAACCATTGGGTTCTATTATGTTTAGATTTGGTAAGTTGTCAAGTCAAAGTACGGAATTCGCTTCCGTCACTTACAAGTGCCGAAGAGATGAGAAACATATTACTGTCGATTCGAGAGTTGGTGCAAAATTTGTTAGATACTACTAGATTCTTTGCTAGGAGAGGTGGATCATCGACATACAAAGAACCTTGACCAGTTGTCATTATCGACTCCATTCCACTACAACGAAATAATAGTGATTGTGGCGTATTCACCATTAAGTATTTTGAGTACATAGCTGCTGGTTTTGATTTAGATACGTTATGTCAAGAAAACGTGTCGTACTTCATAAAACAATTGGCATTTCAATGATAGACCAACACTCCTACGTATTGAATTTTGTTGCAAGATTTGTAGTTGTATATCATGTATGTTGCGAAATATGTACTTAAATCACAAGTTCACTACAGCTCCCACAATAAAGAGATGCTCCTACAAAAGATTGCAAAGGAAGAGCTAAAGTTCATTGTAGCTCCTCTAGTCGAAAGTTGAAGACAAAAAGAAGTGGTTGGTCCGAAGAAAAAAAGAAGTGATTGGTCCGAAGAAAGCTCTACAAGTGAGGAGTTGGATGTAGGACAAATAATTTTTTGCAAGAGAGATTTGTCAACGAGATTAAATGTGTTGGCAATGAATTTTTTTTTTTCGGTTTGTAGTAAAAAAGTCTACAAAAGAAGTTCTTTTTGTTAGATGCATCGACAACAAGTGTGGTTGGAGATTGCGAGCGGTGAGATTAAAGGATTCAAATATATTCAAGATTAAAAAGTATGTCAAAGTTCATTCGTGCTCTCTTGAGTTTTTGAATCGTGACCATAGACAAGCAAACACTAGAAGAAATCTGGTATTTAATGTCAATTGGAAAAAATGCAAACGAAGCTTTAATGTCGGTTTTCAAAAGATGGATATTTAATGTCGGTTTAAAAACGACATTAAAATCTCCCTTTTGAAAAGCGACATCAAATGATTATTTTTTTATATTTTTATTTTGTAAAACATTAAGTGTTTTTTTATTTCTCTATCTTAGTTTACCCTTTCTCATCCCACGTGATTCTTCCTCTCTTTTGTCAATTTCTTTCCTTCTCTTCTCTTCTCAATCTCACGTCACTTTCTTCTCTCTCTTCTTTGAACAGTTGTCGCGCCACAATCACCATCATCCCTCGTGCCAAGCTCATGCCCATTTGTCGTCGAAGAGTCCTTCGGGCTAGTTTTTTTCTTCGATCGCCGTTGTGCTCGCCACCACCGTTGGGTAAGTTTTTTTCTCTTTGGGCCGCTCTTCTTTCTTTAATTTGCATGCCTCAACCTCTCTGATTTGCGTCAACCTCTCTTAGTGCCTTAACCTTTGTTTGATTAGTTTCTTAAGACAAACACTCCCACTCTCGTAATCGCTACTAAACCTTACGCTTCTTTTGAACTCTTGAATTAATTAAACCCACCAACTACAAGTGGAGTTTGCATTTGCTACGATTTTCGTCTGTTACTCTACTAATTGTCCATCAACGGATGTTGGGAGCACATGGACAATGCCCTCACAGAGACTTCTATTTTCTCCTTGGTAAGTATTTTGGTCTCCCTTCCCAACCCCACTTTTTTTTTTCATTTTAATTTCATTTCTCATCGTTATTCTCGATTTCAACCAGTCAACATTTGATATCGAGACCAAACTTCATTTAACCATTGTTTGTGAAGTGCATCTTCAAGACATGGTTGTTTCATAGTGGATCACCTGGGCACTCACAAACTTGTTTGTGAAGTGCATCTTCAAGACATGGCTTTTAGATACTGGGTTATGGACTTATGGACTGCAATTTTAGATGAATGTGCTATAGATTGTAATGTCAAGATATGTTAAACTTGAATATTATGTGATGACTTTTGACAAGATATGTTCAATTTTTAAACCGGGTTTTTAGCATATTGAAATATGCAACTGTGCAATCAGAGTTTTTGACTAATGTTGATTATATATAACGCTGCTATTGTATATTTCCATGATGTTTTATTACCACAAAACTTATATGCATAAATATTCTTTGTAATAAATATCTGATCCCTTAGATTCAACTACATACGTAGTGGATAAAGGTCTTCAAGCACAAAATATGCATCTTAAGTTTTCTGCTATTGGTTGAATTGAACTTGACCGTCATTTGAATTGCTCGATAAAAACTGTAGGACTACATTAAGATGGGGTTCTACACTTTTTCTTCGGCCATTTCAAATTTCATTAGAACTAAGATATCATCCTGGGACATCGTTTTAAGTTCAAGGTTTTTGTTATTGATTGAACTTGACAGCCTTTTACTAGCTTTTGAATTGCTCAGTTGAACTTGTATGGTTTCAGAATTTGCAACAGGATATTACATTTCAAAAATTATGGTAGCTGATATAGTAAATGCTGGAAAGTAATCAAATGGCCATTTGAGCTCGAAGGTAATAATCTTTTCGTGTGAATGCACTTAAATGGGTTTTGTTTTCGTAGGAAGACTTCGAGAAATTTTGGTCAGAATGTCCATGGGACGATGATTTGAAGTATGCTAAAGCTATTTGTCATCAGGTTTGTTACTATTATAGCTTATAAATTCATCTAGACTTACAAAGGTTAATTTTTCCAATGAATATTCAAATGAAATAAAAGATTTGTTGGGAAAATTAAACATAATTCAAGATACCCACAGGTAATGTCTTTCTTCAGGATGAATTTCGCAAGCTTGCTGTAAAATTCAACCTACCAAACAAAGACAGAAAGGAATCACAAGGAATATGTTTCCTCGAAAAGGTACTTTGGGATGTGGTGATTCATACATATTTTTTGTTTGTTTGTCTTTTTCTTTTCAAGAGGCTAATGGCTTTCTCAAAATTCATTGTTCAATGCTTATCTATTTCTAATATGTTGGCGTTGCTATTTATATTTTAGAATATTCTTTACTACTTTTTAGAACTATTTATAGTAATACAGGATTTAGTACAAGACTTGCCAACTCGTGTTGAAATTTTCTGATGGCTATACGTTCCCTGAGCAAGTGTTTTATTTCCTTATTCTTCCCGACAGCCAACACCAAGGTCTAAGACTTCCTGGAGGACCTTGGTATGCCTTCTCAGTTTCGTTTCTTTCAGAATAAATTTGATGATCTCTAGCTGAGCTATATTACGTTATTTACTTACATCTCTTGCTGAGCTATAGTACAATGACGATTTTAGCTTTTTTGCCTTCGTCTAATGCAAGTATGTCGTGGAAAAAGATATAAAGAACAATGTAGTATTTGTGTCGAGAAACTATTTCTCATTTGACAAAAGGAGGCGGGTGTTTCGTATTGGATCTCTAAAATGGCTTGTGGTTTGCCTCCAGACCAATTTACTAGGCTTTAATGTAAGATGTAGTTTCAGCTTCCATCTCCCATATTTCTTGTTAGTTTCACTACTTCAAGTTGGCCTAGTCGTCACGATTTAACATAAAAGGAAATTTTCTTTAACTTTTCTATAAACCTTTAACATAATGGAAATGGAACTATGTGTCGGACGTAGTTGGGACAATCTTCATAAAAGTTCGATGTTTTTGGATTTGTCATATTGGTGTTGGTAATGGTCAAGTTCGAAAGGAAAGGATCCTTGAATGGGTAGTCTCTTTCTTATTATGTGTTGTTTGCTTATCATTTGGTACTCTTGTTAAACTTACTATTTGTATTATTCTCTTCCTGTAATAACTTTTCATAATGCTCATTTGTTTCACATTCTAATGTTATATTTCTTCCTTAATTCGAAACGAGAGGTTATTCATGAAATATATATATCAACTAAGTCCTAAAATTATCATGATGTTTTTCACAGGAAGCTACTTTTTACTAAAGGAATGATTACAATAGAAGAAATGGCTACAAGTGAATACAATTAGTTAGGCCCTCATCTGTGTGACACAAGATCTTGAAGTTAGTCGTTTGTGGAGCATTCTGGGCTATTACTGGTTGCAACTTTTGTTATTCCTTTCTCAAATTCTTTTTTTTTTTTTTTTTTTTTTTGTGCAAAGTATGATAATGTAATAGTTAAACTTTTCACTTTCTTTGTGTTTGGAGCCAAGTTTTATATATAAACATACAAAATATTAAGATTTGATTTTGTATAAATACAAGTAAAAGAGAAATATTATAGTTTCTAAAATAACATTGTTAGACATAATTCGAGAAAAATAATATCGATTTTTAACTATTTGGCGACATAAAAAATAGACAATAGTGCAAAAATTTAATAAAAATAAATTTGTAAAAATGGACCTAGAAGACAAGACTTTAATGTCGGTTTAAAACGACATTAAAGGCCTCTTTAATGTCAGTTTTAAACCGACATTGAAGGTCTTCAATAACGCTATCAAAGATGTCGGTTTAAAACCGATATTAAAGGCCTTTAATGTCGGTTTTAAACAGACATAAAAAAAGGCTTTAATGTCGATTTTAAACCGACATTAAAGTCCAATCGACATTAAAGGCCTTTAATAACACAAGCAAAGATGTCGGTTGGCAATCGACATGAAAGATCTTTAATGTCAGTTTAAACCGACATTAAAGGTCAGATTTCTTCTAGTGAAAATCAATATCCATGCCAACCATTGGGTTTTATTATATTTGGATTTGGTAAGTTGTCAAGTCAAAGTATGGGATTCGCTTCCGTCACTTACAAGTGCCGAAGAGATGAGAAACATATTACTGCCGATTCGAGAGTTGGTGTTAAATTTGTTAGATAGTACCAGATGTCATTGTCGACTCCATTCCATTACAATGAAATAATAATGATTGTGGCGTGTTCACCATTAAGTATTTTGAGTACATAGCTGCTGGTTTTGATTTAGATACATTATGTCAAGAAAACATGTCGTACTTCAGAAAACAACTGACATTTTAATTATGGACCAACACTCCTATGTATTGAATTTTGTTGCAAGATTTGTAGTAGTTGTATATCATGTATGTTGTGAAATATGTACATAAATCACAAGTATAGATTCTATAATGCACAAGTATAGACGCTATATAAATTAGAGAAAGCGTAGTTTATGAATGATCAATTAATTACATTCAAATATCATATTTGTTTGCAAAACTACTTGTAGGTAAATGATTGCTTAATATTTTTTATGTTTATTAAGAAGATCGTTTAGACTTTACTAAACGATCGCTATATGCACGATCTTTTACATTAGTGTGATACATATAAACGATCGCTTAATATTCTTCACCTAAACGTTTAGGAAACCGCTTAATATTCTTTTAGATATTAGTGTGGTTTATATAAACGATCGCTTAATATTTTTTTATGTTTATTAAGAAGATCGTTTAGACTTTACTAAACGATCTCTTAAAGATATATGCACGATTTTTTACATTAATGTGATACATATAAACGATCGCTTAATATTTTTCACCTGAACGTTTAGGAAATTGCTTAATATTCTTTTAAATATGAGTGTGGCTTATATAAACGATCGCTTAATATTCTTCACTTGTAAGTTTAGGAAATCGCTTAATATTCTTTTAAATATTAGTGTGTTTTATATAAAAGATCGCTTAATATTTTTTATGTTTACTAAGAAGATCGTTTAGACATTACTAAACGATCGCTTCAAGATATATGCGCGATGAGTATTTCTCTACACGAATGTTTTTATATAATTATTTTGTGATATGTATCTAAACGAATACAAACACTAATTCAAAAGTACAAGAACCAAATATATATTTATTTACCAAAAGTATTTATTCGCCCAAAGTTTCAGTACATACTGTTGTCTAAACAGTTTCATGTTTTGCAAAGTTAGACAATCATGGTCAACATTTGCTACAAGGCATTCCATAAATTTAGAACAGAAAATGTCATAATCCAGTGAACGCCCTTTCTGTAATGTGGTATTCGATATGCGTACTCGCCAAGGGCTATATTTGAATCATTTTGAAAGGAGGTTCACTCCAATTGCAATTGCGAGTGAGGCGATGCATCGTGCAGGCATTTCAAGATCTTGATAAACAAGTTTCTTCTGAACATAATTTGGCACTGAGTCGAACACGTATATTTTGCATTTTCTCATATCAGCTACAATAGCCGACCAATGTTCTTTTATGTTGATGCAGCCAATCACGTAGTTGACATCTCTCACCCTAGTTTATCTTGGAAATCACCAACATTTGTGTTGAAATAGTATTCCAAATCTTCTTCTGTCCATAGATTTAAGTGTGTTGTTGTGTCTGTCCATTCAAGTTTCTGATTGTCTGCTGTCAGCAAATGAGTATAAAAAAGACGTCAAACTATGCAGTGTGGCTTATTGATTCTAGTCTTAAAGAACAAGTAAAAAAGTTTAGTCAGAATATAATTATGCAGTTTAATTTCTATACAAAAAAAAATTAAAGAATAATGTATTGTTAAACGATCGTGTAACTTTGATAAACGATCGTGAAATGTGATAGGAGATCGGATATATAGTAAAACGATCGTTTATTTAAACAACTGATAAACGAAATACTTTCTGAAAATAAATTTTACCTGAATCAATCTCTTGAGCATCTGCTTCATTTCAACAGTTCCAATGGTTGCTTTTTGATTGTGTCATCCATCCTAGAGACTATAGAAGTCAGTGTAGATAAATCCTTACGAACTTCTTTTGTTTCGTTCTTCAGTTTCTTGTAGGATTTTGAATGACTTTGTTGTTCTTTGTCATTGGACTTCTTTGATCTGCAACGTTTCTTTTGGTGATTGGATGCATTTCAGACTAGTCAGCCACTGTTTGACTTTGTTTCTTTCGTTGTGACAGTTGTGGAGATGAGTTTGATTGCTCCAATGATTTGTTGTTTATTGCATGATCAGGAGTATTGGTATCACTGTTGTTAATATCTGGAAAGGATCGATCGTCCTCCATTTGCATGTTATCATCCCTCGAATTCGACCCTCTATGAAAGCTTTCTCTTGGGTTGATAGCTTAAATTTAGGTTTAACAACAGTCTGCAATGTTATAATAAAAGAATTGTTAATATAAACGATCATATAAGTAAAAATGTAAACGATCGCTGACAAGTTTTACTTACATTTTTGTTGTCGAATATGTTCTTTTGCAGCATTTTGTAAGATGGAGTTTGTGTACAATTCCATCTCAATATCTAAATGTTTTAGGTGATGAAAGAAGTATTTAAAAGCTTCGATTTGTCAACTTTCTTTTACACTCGTCTGCTCAACCGTTTAAAGACAAGTCTATAAGGGAAAAAAAACATATAAGCTAAAGAAGACAAAAAGTTCCAAAGCAATGGCATACTACAACATTAAACGTGCTTGCTTTTTAGGTGATTTTTATTTGTTTATACACTTTAATTAAATGCAAATTAAACATCAAAGTTTAACATATTTGTTTAAATGTTTTAGGTGTAGGCTTATGAAGTATTCTCAACTGCAAGTGAGCACCTTGCCACAAGAAACAGTAAGGGATTTAATCCTTAGGATATTGAGATTGAATTGTACACAAACTCCATCTTACAAAATGCTGCAAAAGAACATATTCGACAACAAAAATGTAAGTAAAACTTGTCAGCGATCGTTTACATTTTTATATATACGATCGTTTATATTAACAATTCTTTGATTGTAACATTACAGACTGTTGTTAAACCTAAACTGAAACTATCAACCCAAGAGAAAGCTTTCATGGAGAGTCGAATTCGAGGGGATGATAACATGCAAATGGAGGACGATGAATCCATTCCAGATATTAACAACAGTGATACCAATACTCCTGATCATGCAATGAACAACAAATCATTGGAGCAATCAGACTCATCTCCACAAATGTTACCACGAAAGAAATAAAGTCAAACAGTGGCTGACCAGTCTGAAATGCATCCAATCACTAACAAGAAACGTTGCAGATCAAAGAAGTCCAACAACAAAGTCATTCAAAATCCTACAAGAAACTAAAAAACGAAATAAAAGAAGTTCGTAAGGATTTATCCACACTGACTTATATAGTCTCTAAGATGGATGACACAATCAGCAAGCAGTAATTGGAGCTGTCTGAAATGAAGCTGATGCTTAAGAGATTGATTCAGGTAAAATTTATTTTCAGAAAGTATTTCGTTTATCAGTTGTTTAAATAAACAATCTTTTAACTAAAATATGTGATCTCCTATCACATTTCACGATCATTTATCAAAGTTACACGATCGTTTACTTTTATATACACGGTCGTCTAACAATACATTATTCTTTAATTTTTTTATAGAAGTTAAACTGCATAATTATATTCTAACTAAACTTTTTTATTTGTTCTTCAAGACTAGAATCAATAAGCCACACTGCATAGTTTGACAACGTCTTTTTTATACTCATTTGCTGACAGCTGACAATCAAAAAACTAAATAGGCAGACAACAGCACATTTAAATCTATGGACAGAAGAAGATTTGGAATAGTATTTCAACATAGCTGTTGGTGATTTCCAAGATAAATAGTGTGGAAAGATGTTAACTACGTGATTGGCTGCATCAACATAAAAGAACACTGGTTTGCTATTACAGCTGATATGAGAAAATGGAAGATCTACGTGTTCGACTCAATGCCAAATTATGTTCAAAAGAAACTTGTTGATCAAGCTCTTGAAATGCATGCACGATGCATCACCTCACTTGCAATTGCAATTGGAGTGAACCTCCTTTCAAAACAATTCAAATATAGCCATTGGCCAGTACGCAAATCAAATACCACATTACAGAAAGGACGTTCACTGGATTGTGACATTTTCTGTTCGAAATTTATTAAATGCCTTGTAACAAATGTTGACCATGATTGTCTAACTATGCAAAACATGAAAGTTTAGACAACATTATGTACTGAAACTTTAGGCGAATAAATACTTTTGATAAATAAATATATATTTTGTTCTTGTACTTTTGAATTAATGTTTGTATTCGTTTAGATACATATCACAAAACAATTATATAAAAATATAAAAACATTTGTGTAGAGAAATACTTATCGCGCATATATCTTTAAGCGATCGTTTAGTAATGTCTAAACGATCTTCTTAGTAAACATAAAAAATATTAAGCAATCGTTTATTTAAAGCACATTAATATCTAAAACAATATTAAGCGATCTCCTAAACGTACAAGTGAAGAATATTAAGCGATCGTTTATATGTATTACACTAATGTAAAAGATCGTGCATATATCTTTAAGCGATCGTTTAGTAATGTCTAAATGATCTTCTTAATAAACATAAAAAATATTAAGCGATCGTTTATATAAACCACCACTAATATCTAAAAAAATATTAAGCGATTTCCTAAACGTTTAGGTGAAGAATATTAAGCGATCGTTTATATGTATCACACTAATATAAAAGATCGTGCATATAGCGATCGTTTAGTAAAGTCTAAACGATCTTCTTAATAAACATAAAAAATATTAAGCAATTGTTTACCTACAAGTAGTTTTGCAAACAAATATGATATTTGAATGTCATCAATTAATCATTCATAAACTACGTTTTTTCTAATTTATATAGCGTCTATACTTGTGCATTATAGAGAAGAATCGATACTTATTTCACAACATACATGATATACAACTCCTACAAATCTTGCAACAAAATTCAATACATAGGAGTGTTGGTCCATAATTGAAATGTCAGTTGTTTTCTGAAGTATGACATGTTTTCTTGACATAATGTATCTAAATCAAAATCAGCAGCTATATACTCAAAATACTTAACAGTGAATACGCCACAATCACTATTATTTCGTTGTAGTGGAATGAAGTCGACAATGACAACTGGCCAAGGTTCCTTGTATGTCGATGATCAACCTCTCCTAGCAAAGAATCCGGTACTATCTAACAAATTTGGCACCAACTCTCAAATCGACAGTAATATGTTTCTCATCTCTTCGGCACTTGCAAGTGACAGAAGCGAATCTCATACTTTAACTTGACAACTTACCAAATCCAAACATAGTAGAACCTAATGGTTGACATGGATATTGATTTTGCTTATCTATGGTCACGATTCAAAAACTCAAGAGAGCACCAATGAACTTTGACATACTTTTTAATCTTGAATATATTTGAATCATTCAATTTCATTGCTCGCACTCTCCGACCACACTTATTGTCGATGCATCTAACAAAAAGAACCTTTTTTGTAGACTTTTTTACTACAAACTGAAAATTGTTTTTCATTGCCAACAGACTTAGTCTCATTGACACATCTCTTTTGCAAAAAAATATGTCCTACATCCAATTCCTCACTTGTAGAGCTTTCTTTGGACCAACCACTTCCTTTTGTCTTCAACTTTCGACTAGAGAAGCTGTAGTGAACTTTAGCTTTTCTTTTGCAATCTTTTGTAGAAGCATCTCTTTGTTGTGGGATGTCAAACGATTCATTGTTCATCTCAATTGATACCCATGTAAAAATATCATCTTTTGAATCATATGATTCCCATAAAGTCGAAGTGGTCCCTATCATGTTATCACAAAAGCCAACCTGAACTTCACCAATATCAACTTTATTCTCATATAATGTATCCATTGCAATTGGAGGATGAGGGTTTAAATTATGAACTTAGTTGTTCCCAGATACTGAATTGTAATATTTATTTAACACTTTCTTGCTTTGATTGCTTTTAGGCTCAAATGATACATATAGGGGGGGACCTCCAATTGATTTTCACTAAAAATATAAAACTTCAAATCACAGTCATTTTCCCCTTTTATCTCATATATATATCTTATCTTTATGTCGAACTTTGTAGGGTCAACTTCTACAAGGTCATATAATTCATCCTGTAAATCTTTGTGTTATTTCTTTACTGACAACAATACCTTTTAACATGCCTCCTTCATATTTTCTTCGTCCCGCATCTTATGCACCACCGTAACACACTAAAATTTGAACATGTGACATCCTTAAACTACCTTAAGTTTTTTAGTTCCTGCAAAAATTGATTTGAACTTAGAAGTTGACATATCACATTAAAAAAATGTGTATGACTTATTTGCGAGATTAAAAAACAGTAGCTAAAAGCACCCTAAATCACATAGGCACAAGTATATAATTCATTTGAGATTAAGCATTTGAACTTAAAAACCTACGAGGTGCCTGTGAGATGTTTGCGAGATGCAAAGAAATAAGAAAAAGAACTGCGAGATGCAAAATTTGGAAGGTGCGAGATACGTGCAAGATAAACCATGAGCCCTTAGAAACTTACTAAACATGCAAAAAAGAATCGCTATAAATGGATTAGAATGTGTACCAATTTGATTTTGAAATAAATAGTGAAAGTTTGGAAGGTGCGAGATGTGTGCGAGATACGTATGAGATAAACCATGAGGACCTAAGAGACTTACTAAACATGCATAAAAACAATTCAAACTAATGCACAAAGTGCAGGTGAGAGAAAGTGATCAAAGAAGCTAGAGTGGTTTGAGAAGCATCCATAACAGCATGAAAAATTTGTTAGAATTAGTAGCGCTTTGCCCTTAGAGTATTTCTGGAAAGAATAATATATAAGATTTTATTTCTTAAATATTTCTTATATCTTTTCCTTTCTTACTCCTATTGTACTCTATTTATTCTCTTCCTTTGTACCTATTATATTCGTTCATAAGAAAAATAATAAAAACTAAAGTATCGTGGTTTTTCTCCCGGTCCTCGAGTTTCCACATAAGTCTCGGGTTGTTGTCAATTGCTTTCAATATGGTATCAGAGCAAAGCAATAACGAAACTGAACCCGTCACTGCCGCTGCCGGGATCGCTGCCGCCATGGAAAAACTGCTCCAGAACCTACAGAAACCGCTGATCTACCCAACGGCAGTGGTTCCACAGCCGTACACGCCGCTGTCTGACCAGAAGATACCTCACACGCCGCCCTTGTCCAATGCATGGGCCCATGCGCCGTCACCTTTTATCTCACTGCCCAACCCATTCTGTTCTACACGCCGTCGGATGTTCAACCGTCAAACCCTTCCGACCATCCGCATCCTCACGCGTTGCCTATGAGCTCCGGACAGCAACCCTCAACCGTAAATCTATCAAATCTGTACAGTAAGCATCCATTGTACGTTGACTCTTTACAGCAATCGTTGTTTTCTGGTAACGGAATTGATCAACTCCAGAACAGATCGGACATTGAAGTGGGTGAGTATTCGACGCATTCCAAACCAACCGAGTTGCCGATGTATTCCAAGAATCCGGTAACTTCGTTTCCTAATTAACCATCAAACTATATAATTGGCTCTTTGGGTTCGTCTACATGGAATTTTTCAAGTGAAAAATTAAATGGGCAAAATTATTTTTCTTGGTCCTAATTAATAAAGATGTTCCTCGAAGGTCGTCACTAGTTCGACTTCTTAACTAGAGAGACTGTACGTCCTCCACCAGGAGACGCCTTGGAAAGACTCTGGAAAGGGGAGGACTCACTTATTCGTCCATGCTGATTAATAGTATGGAACCACAGATCGGCAAACCTTTACTATATGCAGCCACAGCAAAAGATTTGTGGGATACAACTCAAACCATTTACTCGAAACGACAGAATATCTCTCGATTGTATACACTGCGAAAACAAGTCCATAATTGCAAACAAGGGACCCTAGACGTGACTACCTAATTTAACAAGCTCTCTCTCCTCTGGCAAGAGATGGATTTGTGCAGAGAGACAATTTGGGACACACCAAATGACGATACACAATATGCTAAACTTGAAGAGGCTGACCATGTTTATGACTTCCTTGCAGGACTTAATCCCAAATTTGATAATGTTTGTGGTCGTATACTCGGACAAAGACCTCTTCCCTCCCTAATGGAAGTTTGTTTTGAAGTCCGCTTGGAAGAAGATCGTACTAATGCCATGGGTGTACTGACTACCCCTACCATTGACTCTGCTGCCTTTAGCGCTCGATCCTCAAATCATGACAGTGACAAGAATAATGGGAAGTCAATTCCTATGTGTGAGCACTGCAAGAAACAATGGCACACCAAGGATCAATGTTGGAAACTCCACGGTCGTCCCCTAGGAGGTAAGAAACGGTCCTCCAACGAGAAACAGAACTCAGGACGTGCCTACATTAATGAGACTACCCTGCCAGCACTTCTCAACCAACTGATTCTACTGCGAGCCAGACCAAGACTCCGACTCTAGGTGCCATTGCTCAGTCAGGTATGCCTCAGTCCCTTGGGCTTATTAGCGTTGATAGGAAGAATCCCTGGATCTTAGACTCGGGGGCTACAGATCACTTGACAGATTCTTCGGAACACTTTATCTCGTATGCCCTGTGTGCTGGTAATGAAAAATCCGAATAGCCGATGGCTCTCTAGCTCCGATCGTTGGCAAAGGACAAATAGTTCCCTTTGACAGTTTTGCTCTCCAGAATATTTTGCATGTCCCTAAACTATCTTACAATTTGTTATCTATAAGCAAGATCACTCGTGACTTGCATTGTAAAGCTATCTTCTTACCTGAATCGATTTATTTTCAGTACATGAGCTCGGGGAGGACGATTGGCACTGCCCGACATAGCAGGGGACTTTACATCCTTGATGATAATACCTCATGTAGTAGTTTGTCTAGGGTTAGTTTACTGTCATCCTACTTTAGCACTTCTGAACAAGACTGTATGTTGTGGCATTTTCGACTGGGCCACCCAAACTTTACATATATGCAATATTTATTTCCCCACCTTTTTTCTAAACATGATGTCTCTTCTCTATCTTGTGATGTGTGTTTTGGACTAAACAACATCGGGTCTCTTTTTCCTCACAACCATATAAACCTACACAACCGTTTACCCTCATCCATAGCAACGTTTAGAGTCCTTCCAAGGTCACCACCTCCTCGAGAAAGCGGTGGTTTGTAACTTTCATCGATGACCATACCCGTCTTACCTGGGTCTACCTTATCACAGATAAATCTGAGGTTCCATCCATTTTCCAAAACTTCTATCATACTATCAAAACACAATTTCATACAAAAATTACAATCCTTCAGAGTGATAATGGTCGGAAATTCCAAAACCACAACCTTAGTGAATTTCTAGCCTCCAACGAGATTGTTCACCAAATCTCGTGTGCCTACACTCCTCAACAAAATGGAGTGGCTGAACGAAAAAACCGTCACCTTGTGGAAGTAGCCCGTTCACTTATGCTTTCCACTTTACTTCCATCATACCTGTGGGGAGATGCTATTCTTATCGCTGCTCACTTAATCAATAGAATGTCTTCTCGTATCCTCCACCTTCAGACTCCCTTAGATTGTCTTAAGGAGTCTTACCCCTCTACTCGCCTTGTTTCTGAGGTTCCTCTTCGTGTGTTTGGGTGTACCGCTTATGTCCAGAATTTTGACCCTGATCAGACCAAATTTACCCATCGGGCTCAGGCTTGTGTGTTTGTTGGGTATCCCCTTCACCGGCGCGATTATAAATGTTTTCACCCGCCGTCTAAGAAATACTTTGTCACTATGGACGTTACTTTCTGTGAAAACCGACCCTACTTCCCATTAGCCATCTTCAAGGGGAGAGTGTGAATGAAGAGTCTAACAGCACCTTTGAATTTATTGAACCTACTCCTAGTACCATATATGACGTTGATCATCATCCCATAATCTTACCCACAAACCAAGTTCCCTAGAAAACATATTACAGGAGGAATCTCAGAAAAGAAGTTGGGTCTCCTACTAGTCAACCACCGACTCCAGTCCAAGATTTCGAACCTCCTCGAGACCAGGGTATGGAAAACCCTACAAAACCTTATACTAATAATACGATGAGTGAGAATGACAGATCTGATGTTGCTGTTCTTGAAAATATGGAAGAAAAGAACCGTGATAATGAGACTAAGGTTATAATAGAAACCAGTAACGATGAAGCTGAACAAGGTCATACAAGGAAACTTGATGAGTATGATCCCTCTCTTGACATTCCAACTGCATTGAGAAAAGGCACCAGATCCTGCACTAAACATTCCATTTGCAACTATGTTTCCTATGATAATTTATCTCCACAGTTTAGAGCGTTTACAGCAAGCCTTGACTCTACCATAATACCAAAAAATATCTACACTGCTCTAGAGTGTCCTGAGTGGAAGAATGCTGTTATGGAAGAGATGAAGACTCTTGAAAAGAATAGAACTTGGGAGATCTGTGCTCTACCCAAGGGACATGAAATTGTAGGATGCAAATGGGTGTTCTCTCAAATACAAAGCAGATGGTACGCTTGATAGACACAAGACAAGGTTAGTTGTAAAGGGATTCACTAAGACCTATGGTATTGACTATTCAGAAACCTTTTCTCCAGTTGCTAAATTGAATACTGCTAGAGTCCTGCTATCTGTTGCTGTGAACAAATATTGGCCCCTATACTAGATGGATGTTAAGAATGTTTTTTTGAATGGAGACCTTGTGGAGGAAGTCTACATGAGCACCCCGCCAGGATTTCAAGCCCAATTTGGTCAGCAGATGTGTAAACTCCAAAAATTCCTATATGGTCTGAAATAGTCTCCTAGAGCATGGTTTGACAAATTCACTACCTTTGTCAAATCCCAAGGGTACAATCAAGGGCACTCTGACCATACTTTATTTACAAAGGCTTCCAAGACAGGGAAGATTGCTATTCTAATAGTTTATGTGGATGACATTGTTTTAACTGGAGATGATCAAACATAAATCAGTCAACTAAAGCAGAGAATGGGTGATGAATTTGGAATCAAGGATTTGGGAAATCTGAAATATTTCCTTGAAATGGAGGTGGCCAGATCTAAAGAAGGTATCTTCGTGTCTCAGAGAAAATACACCCTTGATTTGCTAACCGAGACAGGTATGTTGGGATGTCGTCCTGCTGATACTCCTATTGAATTCAACTGTAAACTAGGAAACTCTGATGATCAAGTTCCAGTTGATAAAGAACAATATCAGCGTCTTGTAGGTAAATTAATTTACTTATCCCATACTCGTCCTGATATTTCCTTTGCTGTGAGTGTTGTCGGCCAGTTTATGCAGGCTCCCTATGAGAAACATATGGAAGCTGTTAACAGAATCCTAAGATACTTGAAAAATACACCTGGTAAAGGGTTGATGTTTAAAAAAACAAATAGAAAGACCATTGAGGCATATACTGACTCAGATTGGGCAGGATCTGTTATTGACAGAAAGTCTACCTCCGATTATTATACCTTTGTTTGGGGCAATCTTGTAACTTGGAGGAGTAAGAAGCAAAGTGTTGTGGCCAGAAGCACTGTTGAGGCTGAATACAGAGCTATGAGTATGGGAATATGTGAGGAAATTTGGCTCCAGAAAGTCTTGTCAGATCTTCATCAGGAATGTAAGACACCATTGAAGCTTTTCTGTGATAATAAAGCCGCTATTTGTATTGTTAACAACCCAGTTCAATATGATAGAACTAAACATGTTGAGATTGGTCGGCATTTCATCAAAGAAAGACTTGACAGTGGAAGCATATGCATTCCGTACATTCCTTCAAGCCAACAGATTGCTGATGTTCTTACCAAGGGGCTTCTCAGACTACCCTTCGACCTTTGCGTTAGCAAGTTGAGACTCATCGATATTTACGTCCCAACTTGAGGGGAGTGTTAGAATTAGTAGGGTTTTGCCCTTAGAGTATTTTTTGAAAGAATAATATATAAGATTTTATTTCCTAAATATTTCCTAGATCTTTTCCTTTCTTACTCCTATTGTACTCTATTTATTCTCTCCCTTTGTACCTATTGTATTCATTCATAAGAAAAATAATAAAAACTAAAGTATCGTGGTTTTTCTCCCGGTTCTCGGGTTTCTACGTAAGTCTCGGGTTGTTAATTGCTTTCAATAGCTCACAATATAAAACAATACAGAATAGGTAGAAAGCAATGTAGATAAAAAAAAACGCTCTATTCCTTCTATTCCTATTGCTTACTCCTCCTCTATTTGACCCAATTAAATCCTCTACTTCAATTCATTTCACTACCTATTGAACTTTCAAAGAACCTAAACCAAACTTTGACTAAACTAATTTATAGCAAATAAGTTCATTCCAAAATAGCCTAAACCAGACATTTACGGATGAAACTCGCAACAAATACCTAAACCAAACATTTACAACAAATACCTAAACCAAACATTTACAACAAATACCTAACCTATTTTTGGCAATTCCCTTAATTTCAAGCATTTTGTGGCTCTTACACCTACTTCTACGTAGCCTCCAATTACAGCCCTCTTTCCACTGTTTGCATCTAATATACCAAATATTTTAGTTTGATTCTACTACAACAATTTCATAGTGTTTTGTCACACAAACCTTTTAACGACCAACAGAAGATCAAATAACATTTTCTTTTGAATTAAACGGAAATTGTCCATAGATATATTCATATCTCCCAATGCGGATCCTTGTTCACGAACAAAATCAACAATGTCTCAATCTATTTGTGTAAATATCTCAAATGGTATCATTTCACTTTCACGCCATATTTTCTTCATTTCCAAAAAATTCATCAACCTCTACATCTATATCACTATCCCTATCCTTACCAAGTTCAAGAATAACTAGATCTTCAGGTTGCATCGACATATCTAATCAGCTGGTAAAGTTTAAAAAATATCGAGACCACCATTTATTTCAACAATACTATAATCAAACAAAGCCTACTTACCTAATTAGTCAAAACCCCAAATTTAAACAATCTAAATAGTTTTTATTTCAAAATATGCACACTTTTAATTTTAAAAATTTACACATCAATGCATATTCCAATAAAACAATGCAATGTCTAATTTAGAAAACAAAAATGCAAAGTCATCAAATCAAATAATTACACAATTGACATATCAACAATACTATGAATTTAAGCGCTAAAATGTACATATCAATACACTAAGCCCTAAAATATACATCAAGCCATAAAATCAAACAATTATATTTCCACAATATATACAAAATCATACACTTAACCTAGTCATGGACCGGATATATGATCTCACTATATTATTTTTTACGATGTTTTACAAAATAACATTATTAAAACAAATTATTCATGAATAAGCAAAAATATATGTTAAAAAGTAGAAAATAACTCTACCCTGGCACTCCTAAGCAAGTAATGGTCAAATGGTGGGACGGTGACAACCACGAAAAGGAGACGACTGATGCGGCGGCGGAAGAGAAGAGAATGAAAAGAAAATAGGCAGAATTCTTCTGTCGAAGGAGATGGAGTTTTTTTAAGTGAGGAAGTCGTGTACCCCATCCACAGCTTCCATTTGAAGTGTGGACCCGATCCACGACCTCGTGCATGCTAGACACATGGCATGACTGCCAGTGAGGATGAACAACTCATCGAAGTCGTGGACCGGATCCACAACTTCAATGACTAGTCGTGTACTCAGTCCGCGACTTCAACGCATTGTCATAGATTGGGTCCACGACTTCAGTACCCTATTTTTTAACAATAATATCCCTCATACCTTATTCTTTTACATTATTTTTTAAAATAACATTATTAAAAAAAATCAAAGGCTAGTTATTAACTCAACTGAGTGTTATCCATAACTCAATCAACATGCATTTATTAGTCATTCCATCACAGTTGTGTTTAAAAACAAAAAGAAAAAACTCAGCTTCCATCAAACCAAAGACTGTATCGCAAGCTTGTAGGTTCAACCCTCAATGTTGTCTAGACCCTTAGGAAATGGGCAAAAATAGATTTTAACTTGATTAAATATGAAGTCTTCCCCTTAAAAGTTGTCCCTATCAAAAATATCATTTAAACAATCTACCAACCAACACTCGTTCCATTTTTGGACTGTACCAATTACCAGTGGAATGAAAGGAAGAACACCCAGCGCCGAAAGGAAGAACACCCAGCGCCGAAGTCCACCAAACCACATTTTAATACCTCATAAACAAAGTAAAAAGATGAGACCCCTAGGGCCGCATTACATGTCTTTTCGGAAACTATCAATATAAGTGTAGGAATGACTATGACATAGACAATGTGTTCTATTCTTAATTCTTATGGCCCTCCTTTCACTCTTGGCAGACATCGAGCCTGAAATAGGGAAGAGATAATCTTATTTGGAGCCCCGGTCCTTCAAAGGGGGTGTTTGGCCCAAGACTTTAAGTTGGTGGAGTGAATATTATAGGTCACTTCATGCTTGTGGTTTCAATCATAATATTTGTTCCTTTCAATTATTATAACCTACCATTAACTACAATATTGCTATTTCAAGCATCTCTTTGTTACGGTGTCTACTATATTTCATCAACCTTTATTTTCTTCTTTGTTGCAATGTTTACAATTTCCTACCCAAATTGCGTCCTAAACACATACTATTATAACCCAGATTAAATTAGTCCACCCTAAACTTAGACTATCCAAATCTACAACTACTATATCCCAAAAACTACAATAACCAAACCAGCTCACACCCCAAACACCCTTAAAGGGTTTTTTTTTTGGAAAATCTACAAAATACTATAACCGAAAGACTATAATAACTAAACCAACTCAGCACCCCAAACACCTTCGATGGGTTTTTCTTGAAAATTTATCTTCTGTTACTGACTGATTCGATCACCTTTTACGGAGTCAATCTTTTTGCCTCTTTAGAAAGTGAAAATCCCAAAAGATTGAAATGTTTTGTTTGTCATGTTATTCATGAAAACTCAATAACTTCAGAGAGGCTTTCAAGAAAGTTTCCATCCCTTATTGGACCTTCTTGTTGTATTCTTTGTCCGAGGATAAAAGAAAATCTGGATTATTTGTTTTGAAACTGTATTTGTAACTATGTTTACACAGTTCGGAACTTTCTTCTTTGGTGTGTTCGACATCCAGTAGCCCTGACACATAGCCTAGAGGGTCAGAGTGTTCGAATGAGAAAATGCTCATTCATGATGTATAATGTTTCTCTTTGGACTTCGGTGGCGAGTGAGCCCATTTTGTAGTTGAGGTTATATTTTGTTAGATTCAAGATCCTTCCTAGAGGAAGCCTTTGGATCATTTTATTTTTGCAATTCCTTATATTTTTTCATTTTCCATCTTTCATTAATGATGGTCTTTAATATAAATACACACACTCAAAATATCAAGTCAACCTAAATTATTTCCTAGATTACAAATGCAGCAACCCTTACAGTAGAGAGCAATAGCAACCAAAGCACGCTAAAAAGAATAAAGCTCAAGAGAAGTAAATTTAGTAGAATCAACCTCAAAAAGAAGAAGATTACATACCAGGCCATGGTGCTATTGAAGCATGGATTGCCAAAGGCCTAAAGTTACATGGATATGTTGGCAATTGGAAATGATCCACACTATCCAATTTATACAAGAGGTGAATCTAAATGGCATCACAATAATTTTCCAGCCAAGCAATAGCAGACTTGAGGATGCGAACCTCACCGGTGAGAAGATGTTGGGCCATTAGCCTTCGTCGTGCCAACTTTCTGCACAGACAAGGAGAATCAACCGGCTCTATTGCCTGCATGACCAGTACAAGAAGATTTAGCTTGTCTAAGAAGTACACCGTATATATACATATTTAAAATCAAAGACATCACTTT
Source organism: Cucumis melo (assembly GCF_025177605.1). Classification (NCBI taxonomy): domain Eukaryota; kingdom Viridiplantae; phylum Streptophyta; class Magnoliopsida; order Cucurbitales; family Cucurbitaceae; genus Cucumis; species Cucumis melo. The sequence goes on from NC_066865.1 coordinate 6,203,977, forward strand.
TCATTGATGAAACAAAAAGAGACTGGACCAATTCTCATATTGCAATTACTTTTCATCAATGAAATGAAAACAGACCAAATACTCATATTACAATGATACATAATAACCAATAGGAATCATTTGACAATTGGATCAACAAGTACATCAAGACATCTCAACTAGGTTTACACATCCATAGCACCCTCATCACATCCCAAAAGGAGGTTTTAATGATAGATCTCAAATTCCCAAAAGCGACAAATACAAAGCAACAAGATAATGAAAGACATAATTAAATTGAAAAAATGAAAGCATTCCAATCTAAGCAAATATCCTGTATAAAGTAATCTTTGAAGGCTTTGGATTGGATGCACCAAAAATATACAAACCCGTTACCCATATCAGTATCACAAAATCTCAATATACAACAGAAAGCAATGCAAGGAATTGAGCAACATAAGAAAGAAAAGGTTAACTTTTCCAATATTGGTGACATTGCCTGCATCCAACAATATGACATATATTTTCCAGTCCAAAGCGATCGAGTTTGAAATATATACGTGTGTGTGCACACATGTTTGGGATATATATATCTACACACACATACGTTCACAAATATATTTAGCTCCCAATATTTGAGACAAAGGTTTGACTTGAAAGTTTGCATTTACTAAGTGTTAGAATTAGTGAGCTTGGCCCAAAAAAGGATTTACCCTAATTTCCTTTCCTCTTTTATCATAAATATTTTGTCTATTTATCTTCCCTCTTATATCTTTTGTTAATATGAGAAATTAATAAGAAAGTCAATAGTAGTTTTTCACCCGGTACTCAGGTTTTCATGTTGCTCGGTGTCTACTTTACTTTACCGTTTTTAACACTAGGTTTGAGAGGTTTTGGGAAGTTTGAAATAAACCTGAATTTTTAAACCCAGGTTTGGCAACTTCTCCCCCAGATGTAGGTTAGAGCTAGGAAGTTGTGAGAGTACTAGTGAGCGATATATTTGGAATGTTTGTAGAATAGTAGTAAGAACATAGTAGTAATTAGTTAAGTGGTGTTTTGGTTATAATAAAGGAAGTTGAACATTTTAGGGGAAGCATCGATTTTGGGTTTTGTTATTGTTTTGGCAGAGACATAGCCCCTTTTGAAGGGCTATCAACATTGTAATTTATTTTGACATTGCAATATATTTCTATCAATTTGTTTGTAATTGTGTTTCCTAAACCCTAGTTAGGAGAATCTAAAGCCAAACTCACCAGTCACCCAAGCCTGACCTCAGGCCAAATGCCACTACTAAAGGTAAGCAGAACCAGTGGACATATAGTGTGTCAGCATTCAAAACAGTAATACATTAGGAAAGAAATGGAATAACGGAAAAAATGTCACAAAGATGGCTCTGACTAAAGTCAATAACCAAAACTCTTCAACCATCCAGCTATAAATATTACAGAATTTCACCAATAATCACAACCAGAAAATCAAAATCTAGTCTGATACATGCATCGCATACTGCATAACTTAATTATAAAAAGATATGGGAAAAATATCTTCTTGGTCCCTAAATTTTGAGTTAGTTTTCATTTGGTCCTTAAGTTTTCAATAAGTTACACTTTACCCATTCAGTTTTGAGTTTAAATTCCATTTGGTTTATGGGTTTAATAATGTTACATCTTTTTCTGAGTTTTGAGTTTAATTTCATCCGTCCGTAGGTTTCAATAATTTATATATTTTTCCGAGTTTTTCCAGCTACACACTTTTGTCTTTGAGGTTAACTTTGAATTAATTAATTTAAAATAATTGTGATGTGAATTTCTTAATTAATTTTAATAGTGATGGAAAATTAGTGAAAACAAATTTCACTATTTTATATTAATGCATAGACATTAACACCAAAGATTAAAAGCGAGTCTTTGGTGAAAAATCAAGGTTGAAAGTGTAAATCTTGAGCCTAGAGGCCAAATGAAAACAAGGGTAGAAATACATTTTGAAAACTAGAAACCAAATGAAAACTAGACCAAAAAACTAGAACCGTACAGTAATTTTCTTTCCCAAACAACTTTTTGTCGAACAAATTGATTTTGGAGTGTGATTACCTCAATAGATGCATTATACTCTTCAACTAATTGTTTGAATTGAGAGAGCAAAATCCGATGTGCTTCAACTTCTTTATTGACATTCTTCAGTGGAATTCGAGCCAATCGACCATCACCATTAACGGCTTCATAACTTAATTCATTTAACTCTGTACAATCAAGAATCAAGATATCAAACTTGAGTCATGCCAATGCAGAAATGACAGCCAATAAATAGAGAGATACAAACCCTGAGGATTAGTGCAAGACAAAATACGAGCAAATGCACGAAGTGATTGGGGAAGCCCTCTCCCTTTCCCTGTGGCACATCTCACTTCCCTGATGGTGTATAAGAATTACAAAAGTTGTAATAGAAAAAGAAACTATTTGCTTCACAGAGCTGACGCAAACCCAGAATACAAATACAAACAAATAAGTGAAACAGGTAAATCCATTTAGATCAACCTAGTCAATGTAAGATTATGAGGGAGGAAAGTTGAATGGGCAAAGTGCGTGAAAAAGTACAACCTTGTTGTATTAGCCTTCTTGTACTTTCACAATGTAGAGAAATGGGATTTCTATCCAGGTTTGATTATCTAAATTTTGCTATAGTCAGTATTCTATTACTCGAACTCCAGCAAACTCTATTGAATATATTTGCCCTCGAAAAGTTTATATGGGCGGGTGACAGACCAAGCAAAAAAAATTCTTCTCACTCAGACGTTCATTATCTTTACTTGACTGCATTTATATACAAACATAAATTTCCAATATACGTAAACATTCAATTCATATACTTTTTTCAGCATGCCGTCCATCACCACATGGGAAGCAACTCAGAACAACAAATCGTTAAACTCAAAACAGGACTCTTCCATATAGCATATACTGCATGTAACACGAACAATTCTATTTGGATTTTTTTTTTTTTTTTTTTGGAAAAAAGAACTTTCATTGAGAAAAAATGAAAGAACATATGGACACACAAAAGACAAGCCCACCAAAAGAGGGAGCTCTCTCTGCAAGAAGGAACTCCAACCGAGAGAAATAGTGTTCAGAATTTGATTCGGAGAATTGATCCATACCTCAAGTATCAAACACAGGAATTTCTTAGAAATTTAAACTTGGGAGTTGTATCTTTATTTTACACAAAATCACCTGAAACTTATATAAGAGAATAATAATAAATTTAAAAGGGGAAATTTTTTATGGCTTGTTAGAGTTTGCTGCTTAGTGGGAGCTTTTGGGGTGGAATAATATGGTCTTAAGAGAACTTCAGAGGTCATCAATTGATATTTGTGCCTTTATTAGGTCCAAATTCAACATTTCCTTGCACTCCAGTGGCCGTGGCTAAGCCTTTTTGTAATTAGTTGTTGAGCGTTATTTTAGTTGATTGGAGGTTCTTTCTAGTTTGATTCTTTCTTTTCTTTTTCTTTTTACTCGTTTACTCTATGCTGGCTTTTCTTTTTCATTTTTTTCCAATTAAAGTTAAGTTTTTATTTTAAATTGAATCTCCCCCCTCTTGGGACAAGAAAAAGTTCCATTAATAATTTGGAGTTTACAAATAGAGAGGAATTCCATCTAAATGAAGTTACAAAAACTGGAGAGGCTTGTTTCCTTTAGAGAGAAAAAATGAAGTTACAAAAAACTCCTCCAAGGGGATAAAAGAGAGTTCAAGGCTTAAGCTAAAAATATTAAACTAGTTTTTGATAAGATACTAACCTGATGGTGAAAGAATTCCCAGTGGAGTAAACACCTTTAACATAGTCGGTACCTGGTGTGCAACTTCTTCGCCAAAGTTCCAGCTTTATTCTCGCCAAAGGATCACCTTTAACAGTTTTAACCTGGACCTGAACCTGAGTATGCCATATTTCCATGTAGACATATACAATTCAACATTCAAATGAGAATCCATACAAAAAAATAATAATAATAAAGAGCATCATCTTCAAAAAAGAATTTTAAAAGTAAAAGAAGCGAATTCAAATGATAAATAGCATTACCAAAATATACAAGTATCATCCTACACATCCAATTCTTTTCCTAAAGATCAAGAGAAAAAAAATAGTTATTATCCTAAATGTGAAAATGTCTGAAAGCAAGGAGAGGTTGCCCTAGTCAAGCATGGGAGAGATTGATCAAATAGGAGAAGGTTGATGTTGAAGAGGAGGATCAGGGGTTTGTCCATCCAAGAGCCATGCACTTACATAACAACTTCATGCAAGATTGAGAGAATTAGAAAAACCAAAGAAAATTGTTTGCATTTGTTGGTTGTAAGATGACATAAAGAATCAAACCTATGAAACGTGGACACTGCATTTTGGATAGAGTGTCGGTGTCGAACATGCTCACCTGACATGTGTCAAACACACAAAATTGTGTCATCTTTTTTTCTTTTCCTTTTTTATTATTCTGACAAGCGCCAACATGCAAGGACATCACTGGATGACACGCTGGGAGTGGGCATTTTTTATTATTATTCTTAATATTTTTTAAAAATACACTTATTCATTTTCTGTCCCTTCTCATCTAATTGCTGCTTTAGCATATTTTCTATGCTCAAAAAAGCTTGGGTCTTTGATGGTTTGTTAAGCGCCAATGTGTTCCAATTATTGAGGGGGCCCTATTTATAAAAAAAAACATTTTCTAATTTGGATTAATTCGATAAAAGCGCTCCTAGCAGAGATTTAGTTTGGACGTAACCAACGCACCTTCCATGATAAGAAAAGGGAGTGGGTTGACATCTTGGTGTTCTTCACATGCAGAATTCAAAGTTTACTACTCCATACAGGACATCTGCCTCAACTGGACTGCCTTCATTTGAAGAGATTAAATGCAGTTTCCGCAATTGCTAGTTCACAATTTGTGTTTTTGTAGTTTTGACGGGGTTTAATTTGTATTTCTACTTTTTACTTTTCATCTTTGCTTCTATCTACTATAAGAAACTTATATTGTTATTTTGGTTGTTATCTTGGTCTTTTCAAGTCCTTAGTATTGTTCTTGTATTTTGGATATGATGAGGGTGCTAAAGGGGTGTCAACCTAGTTGAGATGTCCAGGTACACCTACTGATCCTATCTCTCTCTCTCCCCCATTTCTAAGCTACTCTATTACTCACAACGTATAACTCTCTTGTACTTTGAGTTTATTAATAATATTGAAGTTTGTCTCCTTTTCAAAAAAAAAAATATTTTTTTAACAAATAAAACCCAGCCCCTCTAAAAGTCTTCCATGTTTGGCCCTCTCTCCCATCGATCAACAAACCCTAGGTCTCCACTCTCTAATCCTTTGACATTCAGCCACTCCCCTCCGATCAGACCAGCCGACGACCACTGCTCGCCCGCTCCAATCAGACAACGCTGATATCCACCTCTTCGATTAGAAGATTGGTGATCCGATTTGATTCCTTGCTAGGACAAGACCGCCGCTCATTTTAAGGTTTTCCCTCTTTTTCATTAAAGGGTAGACATTCTCCCCCCTTTATTACTTCTTTTCATTGTAGTTTTTTCATCTCACGTTTTTTAAGCTACTGGGTCAACCTTCCTCATCTTCATGTTGTGAGAGGAATTGGAGCACATATTCATTTATTAATTCAGCTAGGCGAAACAAGTTGCTACCTCGATGTGCAGATGATCTGGTATATGTTCGTAGTAATTTGTGTTTTTTGTCAAGAAGAACTCCAAAATATTCACAAGGGCAGACAAAATTATGGAATATTGCTGGAGATTCTTTTGAAGATGTTGGGATGCTTGAAGTGGTCCATTTATCATTAGATGAACCAGATTTAGGGGCAGTAGTTTTTATTGATGATGGTACTAGTCCTAGTGGAAATGAGGCTAACAATTGTGAGGTTGAAGATGTTATGGAAGTTTGAGAATGTAGTTTTAAGCTTCTAGTTTAGTTTTTACTTTTTGTTTTGGATGAAAGTGTGATTTCTATTTAGGATTTTGTATTTGTATTGGAATTTAAATTTTTTTAATGAACTCAAACTAATGTACTCATTATTTATGTTTTAAAGAAATATTGTTATGTTCTAACATAAATGATTAATTTATCTACAAATTACATATACTATTTAAAAAAAATGCAACGTGACACTAACGTGTTGTGTCCTACTTTTTTAGAAATCAGGGGTATCGCCGTGTCGTGTTGTGTTTCCTAGGATCAAACTAAGAAGACCGCTTTAAATCCTAAAAGGAAGTCCTAATTGATTGAAATTATCATCAAGTGAAATTACAATAATACTTCAACTTTTTTTTAGAGGAACAGCTATACAATAACCATAGTTCTCCATTGCCTCAATAATTTTCTTCAATCTAAATTGCCATAACTTACCTGATCATGAATGTTGTATGGAAGCGTAAACCCAAAATCCAACATCAACGTAGCATTTGAATACTTCCCATACCTTATTAGTACCTGTTGAATAGCCCTAGTAAATTTAAGGGTAACAAGATCAAATGTATTACATCAATTAAAATGGATTGTATTGGCTTGTGATTGCTTGCGATTGATTGCAATATAATCACAGAAGTAACCAATAAAGCATGTACATGAGACAATATCATGTATGAGTCATATGTAGAAACAATATGCAAACCATGAAACTGCTCAAATCGAAACTTTCAAGAGAAGAAATCTGTAGATCCATGGAAAATATGCTAGGCCTCCAATCACCAAATTTTATCAAAGAAAGAATAAGAAGGATATTTCAACATAGACAATACGGTTATTAGAATTGTCAATGGTCCTAACAATACATGGCAGTAGAAGGAGGGGGTATATATTTTGGTCCTAACAATAGGGTGTTTTGGGCTAGGGTTGGGGATCTGAATATTTTGGTATTTTTGTATGAACCCTGCTGTTCATTGGGAAAAGAGCAGCCCTCTTATTTGGCTGATATTGTTCTAGAACTCTTTTGTGGTTTGATTGTCTACTTTGAATAAATAAATAAATAAATAAATATATATATATATATATATATATATATATATATATATATATATATCTCTTCTCCTCTTATACTGTAGTGTGTGTGGCTGGTTTATTGTTCTGTGTGTGATGTGTTGGATATAATAGTTACAGGGACCTTGAAGCTTAACAGTGGTATCATAGCGAGTTGACACTCTGGGGAGGTGGAAGAAAATGACGCAAAAAACTGATAGAGGATCATTTAACTGCTTCAGAAGCTGAGATTGAAGCGATTAAGCAAGAGGTCCAGAGGCTGCCGTTGTTGGAGAAAAATGTAAAAAAAAATGCATGCCATGTTGACAGCGATGTACGAAGACCATCAGAGACAACTGGGAGGATCGAAGCTGACTGGGGTAAGCACGGGAAAGAGGAAGGTCCGAACTGAAGAAGTTGTCGAAGAGGAAGCGGATGAGGCAGAAACGTCCATGAGCATAGAAACAGGGGCCGGACAGGATCGAATCAAGTTTAAAAAATTGGAGATGCCCGTTTTTAATGGGGAAGACCTGAATGGTTAGTTCTATAGAGCATAGCATTATTTCCAAATGCATCTCTTGAATGAACGTGAGAAGTTGAAGATTGCTGTAGTGAGTTTGGAGGGAAAAGGCTTGAGCTAGTTTAGGTGGGCAGAAAATCGGAAACAATTCAAATCATGGAAAGAGTTAAAGGAAAGAATGTATAATCGGCTTCGGAGTAGAGAACACAGAACGTCGTGCGCGAGATTCCTTGCAATCAAACAAGAAGGAACGGTGAAGGAATATTTGTAGCGGTTTGAAGAACTATTGGCACCATTGCCGGAGATAGCAAAAGACGTATTGAAGGGAACTTTTACCAATGGGCTGGATCCAATATTAGGACAGAGGTGTTTTCCATGCGGGTCGTGGGCCTTGAGGACATGATGGAGGCAGCCCAACTAGCAGTGGAAAAAATTGAGGCGGCTAAAAGCAGCCCAACCCCGTACCTAAAAGAGACAAAAACGACCCAGAAAATCACACCAAAAAATTCGGAAGGCCCAGCCACAAAAATGGTAACAATCATCGAAAAAGTTTCCCCCCACCAAATCAAATGCGTTTCAACCTAATGCCACAGGAGGAGGAAGCCGACGCGAACAACCCTTTCGGCGATGGACTGATTCGAAGCTTCAGGCGAGAAGAGATAAAGGTTTGTGTTACAGATGTGACGAACCATTTAGTAAGGCGCATCGCTGCAAAAATAAGGAGCTTCGACTGTGTGTGGTATCCGATAACCTTGACGATGCGGAGATGGAAGATATAATGAACAAGGGAGGCATGGTAGAAGTCAGTCCCGTCGTGGAGTTATCTTTGAATTCGGTGGTGGGTCTCACGACCCCAGGCACGTTTAAGGTCAAAGGTATGGTGGAAGATCGAGAGATTATGATCATGATCGACTGTGGAGCCACCCACAATTTCATCTCATTGAAATTGGTGGAAGAACTGAACATCCCTATAGCAGAGACGACCAACTATGGGCTTATTATGGGCTCCGAAAAGGCTGTTCAGGGGAGAGGAATGTGCAAGGGGTCACAGTGGGGCTTCCGGTGCTAACGATAGTGGATAATTTTCTACCACTGGAGTTGGGTAATCTGGACATGGTTCTTGGTATGCAGTGGCTTCGAAAGCAAGGAGCAATGACCATTGACTAGAAGGAATTAGCGATGACATTCATGGTCGGAGACACCAAAGTAATCTTAAAAGAGGATCCATCGTTGACTAGGATGGAAGTATCTCTGAAAATGTTGGTGAAGCAATGGCACCTGGAGGATCAGGGCTTTCTAATAAATTTCAGAACCATGGGCATCTCAAAAACGGACAGACAACTTATAATTAAAGAATCAGTAGAGGAATTGCGGCCGAAATTCGAGCAGCTCGAACTGCAATTTATAGATATATTTAACATGCCGGCGGAATTACCACCAATGAGGCAGGTTGACCACCGAATTCAACTGAAGGAGGGCACAGACCCCATCAATGTGAGGTCGTACCGTTACCCACATGCCCAGAAAAATGAAATTGAGAAGCTAGTGAATGAGATACTCAATTCGAGTATTATTCGGCCCAGCGTCAGCCCCTTCTCTAGTCCCTTGATCCTAGTGAAGATGAAGGACAGGGGATGGAGATTCTACATTGATTATAGAGCATTGAATAGAGCAACGATGCCCGATAAATTCCCAATTCCCATGATTGATGAGCTGTTGGATGAGCTGAACGAAGCAAGTATCTTCTCCAAAATAGATTTAAAATTCGGGTATCATCAAATCAGGGTACGTGATGAGGATGTGAAGAAAACAGCATTTCGAACACGCGAGGGGGACTACGAGTTTCTAGTCATGCCGTTTGGTCTTACCAACGCACCCGCGACATTCCAAGCCCTTATGAATCAGGTTTTTCGACCTTATTTATGTAAATTTTTGCTGGTATTTTTTGACGATATACTTGTGTACAACAAGGATGTAGAGACTCATTTAGCGCACCTTATAGTGGTGTTCCACTTATTGAGAAACATTACCTTTTTGCCAACCGGAAGAAATGCCACTTTGCGAAAGATCGAATTGAATACTTGGGACCATTGGGTCTCAACCAAGGGAGTAGAGGCGGACCAAGACAAGATTAAAGCCATGTTCGAATGGCCAGTGCTGAAGAATGTAAGAGAGCTTAGAGGGTTTTTGGGGTTGACTGGATAATATCGCCGTTTTGTAGCAAATTATGGTGCCATTGCTACACCCCTCACACGGTTGACAAAGAAAAATAATTTCCATTGATTAGAGGAAGCCATGAAAGCATTCAAGACCCTAAAGAAGGCCATGGGTCCTAGCTTTACTAGATTTCTAGCAGCTGTTTGAGATAGAGACAAATGCATCGAAGTTCGGATTAGGAGCCGTGTTGTCACAAAACAAGAGATCGATTGCTTATTTTAGTCAAAAACTATCGGAATTAGCGCGCGAGAAGTCAGTGTACGAGAGAGAGCTAATGGTCATTGTCTTAGCGGTGGAAAAATGGCGGCATTATTTGTTGGGGCATCGTTTTGTGGTGTTATACTGATCAGAAAGCTTTGAGGCATATTCTGGAACAAAGAGAGCTGATACCGGGTGTCCAAAAATGGCTAATGAAGTTAATGGGATTCGACTTCGAGATCTTTTATAGGGCTGGACTGGAGAACAAAGCGGCAGATGCTTTATCATGCATTCCAATTGAGGCCCAGCTGAACGTGATTTCAATACTATCCATACTCGATATCGTGGTGGTTGAAAAGGAGGTTCAAGAGGATGCAAAGTTAAGGGCAATCTTTGACCAATTATTGGTGGATCCCGATTGTATTCCTCGTTATACAATTCGACAAGGCAGGCTGTTTTATAGAGGCAGATTAGTCCTCCCTAGGACATCGAGTTTAATTCCGACCATCTTACACACCTTCCATAACTCAGTCATCAGGGGACATTCAGGCAATTATGCACCTATAAAAGGATCGCTACGAAGTTGTTTTGGGAAGGAATGAAGAATGATGTTAAATTATATGTGGAGCAATGTCATGAGTGCCAACAGAATAAGGTCCAAGCGTTATCACCGGCCGAACTACTACAGCCCCTTCCTATTCCCAACTGGATTTGGGAGGATATATCCGTGGATTTTGTAGAGGGATTACCACGGTCCAAGAGATTTGACACTGTATTAGTGGTAGTGGATCGACTAAGCAAATATGCTCATTTCATCACCTTGGGCCACCCGTTCTCGGCCAAAACGGTAGCCATGGTGTTCATTAAGGAGGTGGTGCGCCTCCAAGGATACCCCCGTTCGATAGTGTCGGATCGTGACCAAATGTTTTTAAAGTCACTTTTGGAAAGAATTATTTCGTTTGCAAGGCACCCAATTGAAGAGAAGCATGGCGTATCACCCCCAAACGGACAGGCAGATGGAGGTGGTTAGCAAATGTTTGGAACTATATTTGAGATGTTTGTGTCAAGAGAAACCGAAGACATGGAGCGATAAGATTGTGTGGGCCGAGTATTGGTACAACACCAATTATCAAGCTTCGATCAAGACTACCCCCTATGCTGTAATATATGGGCAGCCCCCTCCTCCTATGATTTCTTATGGCCAAGTGGGCACAACGCCAAATGATTCGGTGGATTATCAATTGCAATCGCGGGATGAAACGTTAGAGGCCTTGAAGAGACAAACATACCCAAGAGCAAATGAAGAAGTTTGCCGATGTACACCGTCGGGACGTGGTGTTTGACATTGTAGATTGGGTATATTTGAAATTATAGCCCTATAGACGGCAGTCGATAGCAAAGAGGCGTTGTGAAAAGTTATCTCCTAGGTACTTTGGGCCATATATGGTGTTGGGTAGAGTGGGAGAGGTAGCCTACCTGCTGGACCTACCGGAGACTGCCAAAATACACCCAGTTTTCCATGTTTCGAAACTTAAAAAGGCAATGGGTGACAAACATCAAATCCAGCCAGACATAGCAGCACTCAATGATCAAATGGAGTTAGTTTTGGAACCCGAAAATGTGACACAATTTCGTTGGAATGATGCCGAAAGAGATTGGGAATATCTAGTCCAGTGGAAAGATCAACCAAGTCATGAAGCAACATGGGAATCCTACGCGATGCTCGCAAACCAATATCCTGATTTCCACCTTGAGGACAAGGTGACTCTTCTCCATGGGAGTATTGCTAGGCCTCCAATCACCGAAGTTTATCAAAGGAAGGGTAAGAAGGATATTTCAACATAGAAAACATGGTTGTTAGGATTGCCAGTGGTCCTAACAATACGTGGCAGTAGCAGGAGGGGTATATATCTGGGTGTTTTGGGCTAGGGTTGGGGATCTGAATATTTTGGTACTTTTGTATGAACAGTGCTGTTCAATGGGGAGAGAGCAGCCCTCTTATTTGGCTGATATATATATATATATATATATATATATATATATATATATATATATATATATCATATCTCTTCTCCTCTTATACTGTAGTGTGTGGCTGATTTATTGTTCTGTGGTGTGTGGTGTGTGGTGTGCTGGATATAATAGTAAGAGGGACCTTAAAGCTTAACAAAATCTCAATTCCAACTTCTCCCGTGCAAGTAGATTTCACAGATCATGTAATTAACAATGGTAAGCTTCTACAAGTATCAAAGGTTGAAAAAAGATTGAAAATATGTTAAGACTTCATATCATACAAGTAGTTTGTACACATCCATGGTTCAGAAAAAATTATAGTTTTTTTTTTTTAAATTAATGAAATATAAGCATATAACCATAACTTAAAGATAATAGCCAAAAAAACATGGAGAGCCACTGAAGGGAAGTTTGTTTGCTATGTTGATAGAGCAAAACTGAAGGTGAACGAATAAATAAATCACTCCACCTGAACCTTGTATATTTAGTTGAAGTTAAAAATCAAAATGAAAACTTACATGTTCACCAGGGGCATAATCACGATCAGCAACAACCTAGACATATATATTCAGAAACTTGAAAGTCAAAAAAGAAAGCTTAGTTGAGGAGAAAAACGTATAATAGTAAATAAGCAATAAAACAAACTAATGATATCAATTACAAAAGGAATTGTTGGTTTGAAGACAGAGGTAACTATGAAGCTAGAACATCCATGTCAAGAGAATGCCAGGTCAACTAAGAGTGTAAGGAAAATATCATGATGGACAGCAAAAGAACTTCCATAGATGGAGTAGATTTCAAGTAACATTATGTTAACTTCCAGAAAATAGGGTTTATGACCAGAGAGAGAGGAGGGGACCTCAGAGAGCTGTTTGTCATCATCATTTAGTACCATTGCTTCTGAAGCACTATTGTGATTTAAAAAATCTGCAAATGGAATCTGTCAAAAATATTAAATTATACAAATATAACTAAAGCAAAGCTTCTTTTGTACTAAGAAATCTGCTCGAGCTCACAAAAAATGTATGCAACCAAATCAAAGCTTTTGGTGTACAATAGAAAAGAAATATCACTTCGTCTAATAAAAGAATACCAGAGAGACACCCTCGGTGCTTCTCCATGCTCTAGAAGTAACTGTCAAACAATAGTAAAGTAATGAAAATGTATAACAAAAAGTTTCAAGGAATTGCAAACTGATAGCAACTCAAACTGTTTGGCTTCACTACATATGCACGTCAGAAGAGGAAAACATCAAAACTGACATACCAACCGTCTTGACAGAATTTACCTACCAAGGGCATATGCATGCATGAAATCATCGCAACTGATCCTATCAATAATTTCAGGAAAGGCTTCCAGAGCCTGAAATCATATGATGTATGCATAGCATTAGGAAAATCAATCAAACTTCAAAAGTAACCTCAAGTCGAAAATAGATTGAAACAAATTGATAAACATGGTCTAATAAAATGCTATTTTGTATGTAATTTGTAAATATTTACAATATATATAATATATACAAACATAAAAAAAACATTAGTGCTAACAACAAAGAATTGCACAACTCATATAATACCTAGATGCAAAGCTAGGATTCCATTTTGCAATTCTGATTGACCAAAAAAGTTCATACTACAAAATAAAGATTTTTTAACTTGATGATGTAATATACCTGATTTTATCGGGACATATTAAAAAGTCGATCAAGTTCAGAGTTCAATTAAAACTTAATCATTGAACTAGGGAATAGAAACTTTGCATATGAAGATACTAATATAGTATCAGCATGGCACCCTCTAATGTCAAGCTATAAAAAGAATTATTTAGTTAAAGCAAAGCACTTACTTTCCTGATTGCCCGAAATTCCCTTTTGATTTGTGATCTTTGATTAAGTGATTCCTCATATAAAAAGCTTTTACGAATCATCTCCAACTCACTTTCTTTCCAAAATATCTGCAAAGACTCAAAAGGGCAAGAGTCAGAGCCAACATGTTCTCTGTGAGCTTTTCCAAATTAGTGTCGAACATCGTATTATTGAAAGCTTAGAAATTTCAGCAGCTCATTAATAAAATAGAAATTGATTCAGATGAAGAAAAATAAAGAATGATTCAGGGGAAACAAAACAAATATGAAAGAAACAGAAGAAAAATAATGACCCCTACGACCAAATTGCTGCCAAAAAAAGCCATGATGAAACTAGCTGACGAGCTTTTTTCCTTGTTTTTGGTAAAAAGAATTGGTGAGATGTTATGCAACCTTTTATGACATGCAGTAGAATAAAATATTAATGACTTGGTGTGCTTGCTATACACGGACAGGCATACACATCCACATATATATTAATAAGAGAAAGATAAGGAAGATCAAACAAAACAGAGAGAATTACTATAACTTCATAGCATGTAGTTTCTCGGCGAACATCCATGGAAAACTGCAAAAACTTTATCCACATAATTTATAGTCCGACCACATATTGAGAATGCAGGATTATGTATGGAATTTATTCCATAAGTAATTCTTGTTTGGTTTAGGATTATTAGAAACGCGCGCACACACAAAAAATTTTCAACCTATATATGGTTGGTCATATTTGCCAAGCTGATATAACACGTATGTCGTTTCCATATATCAGCTCCTTCAACGTGATATTGTTTCCAACATAACGGGAGAAGGCAGAATACTAACTGTGTTATGCATTTCCGATGGTTGAGGAAGTCGAATGATGTAAGGCGCCCACTCAGAACCCTAGCATGAAGAAAATAACTCATTCATCAAAATTGAAAATCTCAATTGGTTTTTCTTGTTCGAGTTAATACCACAGATGAATGCAAATATAGCTCTCATCTTCGAAATAACCAACCAAACCAAGTCCTTACCAGGCCCAGTTTCTGTTCAAGAAGAATTACAACAGCGAGCTTGGCAACATTTCCAATCTCATTGCCTAAAAGATCTCTAATGGGTAGAGGAAGAATATCAGGTGAAATTTGCTGCAAAGAAAAAAATATCTGACAACAATATTTTAAATACATTCTCCTAAGTACTATAAAATTCATCAAGAAGTTGTTTACACTATACCACATTGAAAGGAACCTTTAAAATACAATCTCCCGCCCGTATAGTCTCAGAAGCAAACAGAAACCTACAGTTAGAAAACGTATGATATTGATTAAAATTGTTCAACCCTTGTAAGAGTGTAATGGCAGAGCCGCGGAAGTCAAAGAAGTGTGAATACCTTCCGATGGAAGATTTCCCAATAGAAAGCACTGACGAGATCTTCGTCTCTGCTTTTTGTTCCAACCATGGTAGAAATGTGTCATCGTTACTCTCAGCCAAGGAATATAGTTCCTGGTAAGTGCAGAATGATTAGCACCTAACTTTGGATTGAGGTGGTGACATTAACACGAGTATACTATTCAACTACAGCATATTGGAAGAATCAGCAATATACCTTGTGAAGAGAAAACGTTGAGAAGTGGCTATTGAAGTAGAAAGCATTAGAAGTAGAGAGTACTGGAGATGTCTGCCATCGCCATATATTGTATAATCGAACTCCCAAAAGCATTTAAGAGATCTCAAAGTTCTCTGTTGAATTCACATTAGGACGAAATCCCCAAAGTTTACATCAGTAATATACATCTCAAGCTTTACATATTTCATAAAAAATTAAAGCGCAGTTAAAAACAATGAACTTACATTACCTTGTATTTTATGCAAAAAATGCAATGCCCATAGTACTCCAATGAGTCCAAATGGTTGACGAGTAAGAGAGAAGTTCTGCAACTTACAGTTCTAACAACGGCCTTTCAATTCCATATTTTAAGGATTTCCTTCTCCAACGGCTTTTCACTTTCATACTATATATTTCCGATTCAATTCTCTGCAGGTCGTAGTATTCATGGTTTTAACCTTATTTTCTATAGAAAATCAAGAGGTCTTGAACTTCCAATAAAAAGACAATACATATTGCACTTTTAAATTTATGATACCTTCATTGTGAATTAATGTGATTTGACCGTGTCGATGAATCCAAAATAATTATGCAAATGAGATAAAATTCTGACCATCTTAAATCGACATGTAATCAACATCAGCAATACAAAATCAAGGGGTGAAAATGAGAGTACTATGACTTCTACTCTTAGTGCCAGAAGCAAAGTAATGTCCCTTTTTCTCTTATTTAGTACGACAATGGCAAGATTGAACCTACCACCTCTAGGAAAGAAGACTGAGTCTATTATGGTTGAACTGAGTTTTTTTTAAAGTCAATCCAATTGCAGTGTAGTTTTTTTTTTAAGCCAATTCAATAGTTCTTTGTGATCTTGCTAGTTAATCTTATGATAAGCTTTAATTTCCACCAAAATTTGATTCTACAGGTTGCTTGTGGACTCACCAATAGACCACTGGACTCTTCATTAGCTAATATCAATGAAGCAAACGCCAAAAGTGAATTGGCCGTAGTTGGATGCATCGATGACATGTAAAAGTTTTACAATATTGTACGCCACTTTTTGCTCTCTCTTCTTTCGCACGTCTTTAAGTGAATTGGTCGTAGGTGAAGGAAATGTTTTCAAGTTTTCATAAAATTCTTTCAAAATTATATCTTTTTTAAATGCGTTCCTGTTCATAATGATTCCAAATTACGGGTAGCTTTCAAATTAACGAAAATTTTCCTGTTTCTCAGTCTCCGTTCATAGCCCGAACTTCTGATATGGCTAGTTTAGCTTAAATAACAAGTCGACAAGGGTTTCCAGAACATACATACTCATTCCAACAGAGGCCCCACTAAGAATTCTTCATCACATCCGTCGCCCTTGACTCACAACCTAAAAATTCAAAAAAAAATATGAGAAAAAAAAATCAATTTACACTCCAAAACTCAAAACTTCAATTAGACGAGGCAAAGAGGTGATTAAGGGGCATCGATCGCAACATAAATTCAACCATTATCGAAAAACATATTTCCTCAATATGAGGCTTAATCCAACAATGCGGTGAAAGAATAACGATGCAATGCAAGCATTTTAAACGAACTGGAAGCAATAAAGCAGTGACTGGCGACAGGAAAGAGTTAGGGCTGAGGCTTGAATTTGCATCAGAAATTGAATTACTCTGGAAAGGTAGGTTTAAGGTTAGGTTTTATGCAATCTAATCGTTCTGAATATCGATCTGCTATATGATTTACTTCAGTGTGTAACAATGGTGGAGGAAATCAGTGAGAAACCGTGTCGGCACTCGGCAGCTGAAGAAGGAGTTAGAGAAAACGAAATTAGGAGAAAGCCGCCATTTTATAGTAAATGTAAATGGCGCGTAAAATAAAACTAAAATCGGTATTATTAATCACTTTGACCAAAAAGGCAAAGGATAAACTATCAATAGATTGATAACATTCACTTTGATTTAGTATTACGAAACACAATTACTTACAAAGGGTAAACCACTGTATAAATGTAATCAGATGGGTCACATTTTTTAAATTATCGAAAAAGTGAATGAGGGTACTAACTTATTAATCATTAAATTGTAAGTTAAAACTAGCGTAAATATTAAGAATGAACATACAATTATTAGATTCGAGTTGGTAAATGGTTTATTTAAAGTTTAAGTTATAGCGACTTTAAAGTTTATCCTCCTCTTAACGTGTAATATTTTGGTTAAATAACGTGTCTGAGTGGTTAAGTTCTTTATATTCTTGAAATAGTTCTTATCTTATAATTCACACGTCAATTTGATTGATGGTCGAATGAATATTTTGTTGTAAAAATAAAAAACAAAACAAAATCCAATACTCCATTTATAGCTGGGATTTTCTCTCACTCTCTCGTGAAATGGATTACAAGAATATATGTACTTCTTTTTGTTTTACATTAATAATTTAGTCAATCTAAAACTTTCCATTATTGTTATAATTATTATTTGGAGTAGTTATCCAATGGGATAGTTCTATATAGCTCTTCGAGTGTTGAACTAAAATATATAAATAAATATCTCCTTAGGACAGCATGGGTATGGGTTCATCTAAGTGGGTGTGGCCTTCTCTACTAGGACCATATCTATAAGCTAACTTTCCTTAAATTTTTCACAATTTCTACAAAGATGTTTTCATAAAAATTTGTCGTCACGGGTCAATGTTTAGAAAAGATCGAATGGGGTAAAATTACAACTAAAATAGATTGAGAATAATAATAGTAAAGAAGGAAGAGAACAACAGGTTGTGGTTTCTTTGTGGAAAATTCTTAAGCAAACTAGGGTAAACCACAAGTAAGGATAGAAGAATGGATGAATAACAAACTCTCCCTATTTTATCTTGCACTAAATTGTTGGAGATTTTGGAGTGGCTTGACAACTATTGGTCTTCACCTATTTATAGCCCAAGGAAACTCAACCATCAAACAAATTCAATGGCTCCAAATTGTCCTTGAAAGATACAAAGGATCTAGTGCTTCCAATTTGTCCTTGATCAATGTGAGAGATCTAAGGGGCACAAATTGATCTTAGACAAAGTGTAAGATCTAATAACCTAAAATTATCTTAAAAATTTAGAAATTCTCTTGAAAATGATCCAACATACAAGGCAAGCCAAAAATTATATTGATTCATTGTCGTCACAAAATGATTTGTATCATTAGCATAGAGTGACATCGCTAAAGTTGACCTCATTGAGGTATAATACATCAACCAAGTATCTGCTCGATGAGGATGCTAAAGGTACGTAGTCTGAGATGATCTAATTGATTCATTAGAACATGTTAACTCGTGTCAACAAATACCAAATTAATATCTCAAATAGTCATCCAAATATACTCTACATTATGTCAGTCCATGAGCATCCAATATCATCACTTGTAGTTCTTATGGATAATGTAGCATTATTAATTATGGTCTATTTGAAATGCAATGAGTGTTTGAAGAATTAAGATTTGATCTCCAACAGTGGCAAAAAATAAATAAATAAAATATATAAAAATTTAATTGAATGAGTTTGCAATCATTCTCATCCAATGATAAAACGTTAAGCATACTTAATTTTGTAGCTTATTTTTCTTTTCTAAATTGGTGTGTTAACGTGTTAGATCATATACACCTTTAATATTTTTTCTAAAACTACAATCGATGATAAAAATAAATGACCACTTACATTCAATCAAACTATGTTCACTTTTCAAACAATGGAAGGGACTACATCAAAATGAATTCATAATAATGTTGAATTAATCGTTTTCCTAGAGATGTGAAAATTTAAGCCTTCAACATTAAGAGAATTGTCAAATAAAATTGAGCAATACCCATACAGTCCGATCCGAACTTACACGGATAAAATACACTGTACTTTCACTCAAATATCACAACAAATCCATTTACGTATACGAAGTTAATTGTTTGATCAAGCATATACATATGCACAACTTTTACAAAATAATCGAAATCATATGCAATAATGCATTCTAAATTAAAAAAATGACAAATGGCGGAAACATTTTCAAGGCTTTCGAGATAGTAAAGGTTCTAATTGAGGGTCAGTTTCATTGAAACTTGGAAGCTTTTGGAAGCCCGACTCTAATTGACTCACTGATAAATCCTCACTTCTCGACTTCACTAAACTTTGGAGAAAGCTTGATTTATCTTTAGGAGATGAATCTGATGTTTTGGTTGTTTCATTTAAGCTCTCTACATGTTGAAGACAAACTTGAACTGCATCATGAACTCTCACAAAAAACCATTCCTTGCCAATAAGCTCGACGACGCCCGATCTTGAAAATGTAAGCAGAACATCTCGATTCGGATTGGAAATGGCAACCTGTATACGAAACAAATGGTTAGTTGAGAAATAATTAGTGATTGTTTGTGTTGTGGTGAGAGAAATGAAGTTAAAACTACCTGAATATCACGGAGTTTGTACTCTTGATACAAATCTTTTAGAGCTTGGACAGCACTTGAATCTATGTAGGTAACAGCTGCCCAAGTTGAGAACACAATGCAAAAACAAAAACTGAAATTAATAATTTAGACTCAAAAAGTCCAAAAAAATAAAGAAGCGAATAGTTTTAGGTCGTGTTTGAGAATGGATTTAAGCAGAACTGAGTTGATTATATGTTAAGGGTGTTTGGATTGACTAGAGAAAAACGCGGGAGGATATATAAACTTACGTGCCATCTCTATAATCACGAAATAGACTCTTTCAACGTCCGGTCCACGACCAGTAGATTGATCCACTTCTACTTCATATTCACGTAACCTGTGAAGAAAATATAGGTATTTTTTGATTTTTTGTATACTTGAAAAAACTAAACGATAAAAAGGCAGGTAATTGGCCTCGATGGAATTGTGAGGACGAGGACGGGTGGGAAGAAGCACCTGTCTTTGATGTAACTTGTGTTTGCAAAATAAATTGGTGCATCAATTCGAACAACCACAATCCCATTATAGGTATATGCTTCAGGATACTGTTGAACATTTCTATACACAGTGGTGCCGGGAAGACGCCCCAATACAGCTGTAAAATGACAAATCAAAGAGTTAACATTGAAGTACGAGGATACAATAGCATTTTGTTAGACGTAGTAGTCATTAACAAGTTTGTTAAAAGAAAAGGGTTATAATAGAGCAAGTTAGAACAAAGTAAGTTGAACGATTGATTAGTTGTTTGTGCTTGCGTATAGGGTTGGGATATTTAGCAGTAATTTCTTATTCTTGAAATCGTCAACACAAAAGCATTAGAAATGTACCACTTACCCATATGTGGATTTGCAGATTCGTGAATGACAAAGGCCAGTGAAACACCCACCTACGATATAAACTTCACATTAAACCACATTCTTTTCAAGATACTCTTAGAAAATAGAAAGGACGCGTCAAACAACATTAAATAGGTCAAAACCACGAATCCGTTCGAGTTGAAAGCTAAGACAAAACAATTTCCGTAATAAATTTGAGCACACAAAAAATCAGTAAATACTCATGTAAACAATAAAACTATTGTTCAGATCAGATTATAAATACGTACCCCAATTAAGACACCAATCTCAATACCCAGGAACAAAGTAGCAATGGCAGTTATCACCCAAAGAAGAAAATCCTTCTTATCTATACGCCACAAAAAAATAGCTTCCTCGTAATCCACCTGAAACAATAGGCATACAAAGAAAAATGAATAGCAGTTGCTGCATGACAGCCGTAAATACACATCATGAAAAAAAAAAAAAAAAGAATAAGGTTCCATAATAGATGATCTCATTGAAACAAAGCAGGGAAATATGGTCCCTTTCAACCGTGAATCCCCCATTTAAATAAACCAGGAAACATGATTTGTTGCAATCAGTCAAATTATACGAAAGAATTAATGACTATTGAACAACAAAACTTCATACTTTTTTCCTAGTCCTTTTTCTTGAGCAAACTCTATCAAATATGACCATGTGCTCTAGCTCTATTCATGACTTAGCTCATTTATTAGATAAGAAGTACATATAGTCATCATTTGTTAACATGAACAGAGGATAAAGCTAAGAAAAAGAATCTGCTAGATTAGTGGTGCTTACCAAAGTTATTACAGCAGAGATGACAATCGCAGCCAAAGCACACTAAGAAGACAGAGAACAAATTAACAAAGTTAATGCATGGTTGGTTTTAAAGAGACAAATAGTAGTGTTTGTGGTGCAAATAGAACTGGAATCTCAAATTTACTATAATACTTCTGTTGGAACTCCAACACAATTTCCTTTATTGCTTTACTCAATTAGGATTGATGAGATATCAATCCTTGGTTACAATCTAATCTCTGTTTTTCTCTCAACCAGAAAAGCAGAACAAACTCACACTAATTTCTCTAACAAACAAAACCTGTCCCTTCCCTCTCACGCTATCTCTATTTAACAGCTTTTCCCGCCCAAATACAGCTGTCATTCCCACTCAAACCTGCGCACTAACTCTATTTACATCACGTGTTTATTTATCTAATGTACTCTACACGTGCCACATACTAACACAGCCTCACGTGCTACATACTAACACAGCCTCTTCTTCCTTCTGCTGTAAACTTGTTTAATAAGAGGTCTATCATTACTTCCCCCTTTTAAATTCACCTTGTCCTCAAGGTGAAGAGTTGGAAATTTTTCTTTCATTTCTTCATAGGATTCCCAAGAAGCTTCATGCTTAGGCAACCCTTTCCAACACACCAAAACTTCCCACTGTTCAGCCCCTGTTTTTCGATATTCAACAACTTCTTCTGGTTCAGACTTCCATGTATAATTCTCATCAACAAACTGAATAGTAGGTTGAATATTTTCATGCTGTCCCACCAGTTTCCTCAACTGAGATACATGGAATACCGGATGAATTCTGGAATTGTCAGGCAGCTGTAAACGATAGGCAACGGGTCCAATTTTCTCAATAATTTCATATGGCCCGAAGAAACGCGGAGCAAGCTTTTCATTCCTCCTACTTCTCACCGTAATCTGTCGATAAGGGCGAATGCGTAATAATACATATTCCCCTACAGAAAATTCCACATCTCTCCTTTTTCGATCCGCATATGACTTCATTTGCTCTTGTGCCAAGCGCAAATGCTCTCGTAAAGAGACCAGAACAATATCTCTTTCCTGCAGCATCTCCTCAACAGTAGAATTCTTAGATGGAGAACTTCCATACGATACAATAGTAGGAGGTTGTCTGCCATAAACAACTTGGAATGGAGTCATACCAATTGAACGTTGATAAGTCGTATTATACCAATATTCTGTCCATGGCAGCCATTTAATCCACTCCTTAGGTTTCTCATTACAAAAACATCTCAAATATGTTTCCACCCCTCGGTTCACAACCTCCGTTTGGCCATCTGATTGAGGATGATAAGCTGTACTTTTATGTAACTTGGTGCCCGACAAACGAAACAATTCAGTCCAAAATTGGCTAAGGAATACTTTGTCTCTATCCGACACAATGGATATAGGAAACCCGTGCAATCTTACTATCTCCTTAACAAACAACTCAGCCACAACCTTAGCAGTAAACGGGTGTTTCAATGGTAAGAAATGCCCATATTTGCTCAATCTGTCCACCACAACCAGAATTACTTCATACCCATTTGATTTTGGAAGCCCTTCCACAAAATCCATAGATATCTCACTCCATATAACCTGAGGTATCTCCAATGGAACCAGTAAACCAGCAGGTGATAAAGCCATTGTCTTATTTCTTTGACAAGTTAGGCACTCTTCACAGTGTTTTTTAATCTCCGCCTTCATCCCTTTCCAGTACAACTCTGCTGCTATTCTTTTGTAAGTTCTCAGAAACCCAGAATGTCCACCAACTGCTGAATTATGAAAAGTGTCTAGAATTACCGGTTTCAAAGAAGATTGCTGAACAATTACCAATCTACTCTTATACATCAACATTCCCTTCTGCAAAGAATAGCCGTCTACTTGCAACTCTTCTCCATGCTCAAGCTGTCTCACTATCTCTTTATATTTAGAATCTTGAGACACCTCTCTTTTAATCACATCCAAGTCAACCGTGACAGGTATAGACAACCCAAACAACTGTACTTCTTCTGGTTTTCGTGAAAGAGCATCAGCTGCTCGGTTTTCCACTCCCGGTTTATAAACAACCTCAAACGAGTAGCCCAACAATTTAGCTATCCACTTCTGATACTGAGGCTGTATAATCCTTTGATCTAATAAGAATTTAAGCGCCTTCTGATCAGTTTTGACTCTAAACTTCCCAATCAGCAAATACGGTCGCCATCTTTGAACTGCTAACACAATAGCCATAAGTTCCCTTTCATACACTGGTCGACCCCTGTCTCTCAATGCTAATGTGTGACTGAAATACGCTACTGGTCTTCTGTCTTGAACCAATACAGCTCCCACTCCATATCCAGAAGCATCAGCCTCGATTTCAAATTGCTTATTGAAGTCCGGTAAAGCTAACACTGGTAAGGATACCATTGCAGACTTCAACCGGTCAAAAGCTTGAGTAGCTTCCTCAGTCCAACTGAATCCTCCTTTCTTTAATAACTGAGTCAGTGGTGCCGCTATAGTACCGTAATTGCGCACAAAACGCCGGTAATATCCTGTCAATCCAAGGAATCCTCTAGTTTCCTTGACATTTGTTGGACGAGGCCATTCACAAATTGCTTTAATTTTCTCCGGGTCCACTGCCACACCTTCTCCCGAAATCACATGTCCCAAATACTCAATTTTTACTTGAGCAAATTGACATTTCTTCTGGTTAGCATACAATTCATGTTGCCGTAGCACTTTCAACACCATTTCCAAGTGTAAAGCATGCTCCTTCTCATTTCTACTATAAACTAATATGTCATCAAAAAAGACTAGCACAAACCTTCTGAGGAATGGCTTGAAAAGTGTATTCATCAAGGCTTGGAAGGTAGCCGGAGCATTGGTCAGCCCAAATGGCATGACTAAAAATTCATAATGGCCCTCATGTGTTCTAAAAGCCGTCTTCTCTATATCATCATCAGCCATTCTAATTTGATGATACCCCGATTTCAAGTCGATCTTAGAAAATAGACTTGCTCCACATAGCTCATCAAACAATTCCTCCACTACTGGTATGGGAAACTTATCGGGAATCGTGGCATTGTTTACTGCTCTATAATCGACACAAAATCGCCAACTCCCATCTTTTTTCTTAACCAACAATACAGGACTGGAATATGGACTTGTACTCGGCCTTATCACTCCTGAATTCAACATTTCTTGAACTAACTTCTCCATTTCCCCCTTCTGCTGAAATCCATATCGATATGGTCGCACATTAATTGGATCAGTCCCATCTTTCAAATGTATATGATGCTCTATCTCTCTCCGTGGAGGTAATTTTTCTGGCCAATCAAAGACATCTTGGTACTGTTTGATCACTGAACTAATCAGTTCCTTGCTTACTGCTTCTGTGTTTAACAAACAATGCTCTTCATCTCCTACTGTTCTCACTTGCAAGGATCTACACTCGATCAAGAATCCACTATCCTTTTCTTCCCAGTGTTTCATCATATTTTTAAGACTGATCCTTGCCTTAGTCAAGCTAGGATCCCCTTTGATCTTCACTTCTTTTCCTTCAGCCACAAAAGATAGTGATAGGTTCTTCCAATCTACTATAGTTACCCCCAATGAATACAACCATTGCATTCCCAAAATGACATCTACTCCTCCAAGTTCTAAAGGAAGAAAATCCTCCACGATCCTCCAACCATTCAACTGAACTTCTAGTTTTTCACAAATTCCTTTACCCTGGACAGCTGCTCCAGATCCTAAGATTACGCCATAGTGTGAAGTTTCTTTGACTGGTAAAATCAACTTCTTCACTAGTTTTTCAGATACAAAATTATGTGTTGCCCCGCAGTCGATCAATACAATCACTTCTTCTCCAAGCAATTTACCTCTCACCTTCATAGTTCCAGGATCATTTAGACCAACCACTGAGTTGATTGATAATTCAACCACTGTGGTTAACTCTCCATTGACTTCTAGGCGGCCCAAATCTTTTTCCTCTTTCTCTTCCTCAACTATTTCATATTCATCTTTCCCTTCGGTTATTACAAACATCCTCAACTCACGTTGCTCCTTCAATCTACACTTATGGTCTGCAGAATACTTCTCATTGCAACGAAAACATAAGCCCTTCTCCTTCCGAGCCTGGAATTCTGCATCAGGTAACCGTTTATATGTTCCCTCCCTTCGATTTTCATTGGAGGCCTGACTTCTCAAGGTAATAGTTCGTGTGGAAAAAGAAGAATTTCCTTTAATGTCTCCTGCTACTCCTCCCGGATTTATTCTTCCATTGCTAGCAGTCTGACTAGTCAACTTTCCCCCTGAGTACCCACTCATTTTCGCCTCCATTCTTACTAATTCCCTGTTTTCAACCATCTGTGCTGCTTCCATCATCTCTGCCAAACCTTTCGGTCGACAGAAGACTACTTCCGATCTAACCCACGGCAACAAGCCATTCATAAACGTATCTTCGATCACCCATTCCGGCAAATCATTAACTGGAGCTACCATTTTATCAAACAAATTGATATACTCCTCTACAGATCCCTCTTGTTTAATTCTCAGAAATTGCCCGCCAATAGTACCATCTTTACTGGACCGAAAACGTATTAACAACCTCTCTTTCATATTCGACCAACTAACAAATTTATTTCTCTCCTCTTGAGATCTATACCAATTCAGTGCTGGACCATCGAAACTAATGGTTGACACTAACATTTTCTCAGACTCTGTTAATCTATGAATTTGAAAGTACCTCTCTGCTCGGAACAGCCAAGAATCGGGATCCTCTCCAGTGAAAACGGGCATCTCGATCTTTTTGAATTTGTTTCGGTCAGAGTATCCTTCGTCGCTGTCGGTCCTCCGTTCTCCTCCTTCGTTTCTGTGATTCCGATCCGTTTCATACATTCTACTGGAGGACGCGTCGCTATCTTTCCCTTTCGCTTTTTCAAAATCCTTCACGGCGGGTTCTGTCGCTTGCCCACTCATCGTTGATCTCTCCTTCGAACTCGTCTCAATGATCGTGAACAAGAGCTGCTGCTGTTTTTCCGATTGAAGACGCATCAGGTCGATGCTCTTCGCGATTTCGGCTAATCCTCCCTCAATCGCCGGCATTTTACTCAACTCCTTCTTCATTCCGGCAATCTCCTGGTCGATGTATTCCAGCCGTTCTTCAATGCGGGTCTGCACCATCCTTGCCGGAACACGGCTCTGATACCAAAATGTTGGAACTCCAACACAATTTCCTTTATTGCTTTACTCAATTAGGATTGATGAGATATCAATCCTTGGTTACAATCTAATCTCTGTTTTTCTCTCAACCAGAAAAGCAGAACAAACTCACACTAATTTCTCTAACAAACAAAACCTGTCCCTTCCCTCTCACGCTATCTCTATTTAACAGCTTTTCCCGCCCAAATACAGCTGTCATTCCCACTCAAACCTGCGCACTAACTCTATTTACATCACGTGTTTATTTATCTAATGTACTCTACACGTGCCACATACTAACACAGCCTCACGTGCTACATACTAACACAGCCTCTTCTTCCTTCTGCTGTAAACTTGTTTAATAAGAGGTCTATCAACTTCCTCCTTCCGAAACTACAATCCATGAATTATGTCCAGTGCAGTGCAGGTTAATGAAGTCCAAGTCCAAAAGAGGATATGAAAGATGGTAATAGTAATAAGAACTAAAATAAAAGTAATTTTTAACCTCAAAGTTTAAGCGTTAAAGATTAAAAAGAGTTCATAATATATTATTAAAAAACCACATTTAAGTTTTCTCAGCTCCTATTCAAAATATTTAACAGCGGTTGCAGCATTAGTGATATGATCTTCTCTGTAAAAGGAAAAGGGAACGCAATGGACCAAACAATAACATGGTCCAAGTATCCTGCTACTTTAATGTCTTTTATAATGCAGAGAAATGAGATAAACCTGAGGTATGTGCTCAAACAGCGGAGTCAAGAAAAGAAGGGCACCACCCATAACGATTCCTGTAACAATCTGAGATAAGCTAGTTTTTGCTCCACTTTCATGGTTCACAGCTGATCTTGAAAAAGAACCTACGAAAATGGAAGAAAAGGTAACCAGACTGATGATTTGTTGAACAAAGAAATATCAAATTATTATATATTTCTAGTCAATTATGAGTCCATGGTTAGTAGCTGAATAAGAGAAATTTCAAAGATAATTTACCTGTTGTAGGATATGCAGAAAAAAAAGAGCCAACAACATTGGCTACTCCAAGGCCAAATAACTGTTACAAAAAAATAATAGAAATTAGAAATAACTTTTCCCAAGTTGAAGTAGTCTGTTTCAAGGTGTACAAGATATGTTTTCGAAGGACAAAAGAAGCATACCTCCTGATTTGAGTCTAACTCATACCCATTCTTGGCTGCTAATGCTTTCGCAATCCCAACAGATTCCTAAGTACAAAAGCGAATGTCCAAAAGAAACCACTGATCATCAAGCATGATAATGACGTAAGCACCAAATTTCTGGAGATATGAAAAACTACTCCTACCAATATAGCCACTCCAGTAATTAGAAAGGCAGTTGGAATCAGCGACTTCACATGCTCAAATCTTTTAGGAATTGAAAACGTTGGAAGGCCTTGGGGAATGTCTCCAACCTAAACCAATAACACTCATTTAATAAGCATTTTTGCTTCATTATAAACAAATCATCTGAAGTTTCTAATTCCTTAAAAAACTATAAGACTACCAAATATGTCCGAGAGTTAGCGGTTGTATGTTCATAAGGAAAAATAAAGAGCAAACGGCATGAATATAAATCAATTAAATACCACAATCAACATTGTAAGTACGAAATGCAAATATATGTATGAAGTCTTTCACTAAAACTACAAGGTCATCGTCTATGCATGGTTCATAATTAACATATGCCAATTTTAGTTTACGGAGCATTGCAACGAAACTAAAATGATTTTGGTTTGAAGCATATTATTATAAAAAACATTTGCATAAAACTGTTGAATCTGTATAAGGTAACAAACAGACCGAGAAAGGATCTTAATTTCTTGTTATTATAATTGCTTACCAAAGAAATGGAAGGTAGATTTAATATTTTCGTTAAAGTTGTGCCCATAACAACTGCTGTAAGGGGACCAGCAACTCTGAGAAACCGTAAGTGCTTCCTTGTTTTTCCCTAATCACAAATGCTAAAATCATAACAATCTGATGATAATTTACTATTCTTAATAAGTAGATAAAGTTCCATACCAAATGCTTCATGATTTGGAGTACCGCAAGGATAGCTGATCCCATTATAAAAGGTGCCCATAAGAACTACAAATTAAAATCTCCATTAGATGGTAAACATAAAGAAAACTGAATGAGAGAAAATCCTGTAAAAACAATCTAAAATGCAAAGATACTTTATCAACTTATTATTTCCCTTGTTTGTTTTGTTGTGTATTAGTTGATGTTCCAAACTAAATATGCTATGAGCGCTATAGTGGAATTGCTTACCAAGTAAAGGAGATTTCAAAATTCAAGATTAGAACTTTAACTTAATAGCCAAAATAGGAGTTCATGTAAAATAACTTAAAGTGCATCCTAAGGAGATTAGAAGAGAGACAGCACTGTCCATTGGAACTAAGTTCGATCAGGTATTAATTAATCGGCTTTGCATGAAAAGTTTCTAGTTTGAAGCTACTCTAATGCAAATCACCAAAAAATATTTAATATAGGAACTGCAATACATACCCCGTCTGCTCCAGCTATTATGCTCTCAATAAGAGGGACGATTTTGCTACTTCTTGATACATCATACCCCAGAAAGTATTTCACTTGGGATAATCCAATCACAAAGGCAGAAGCTGTAGTAAATCCAGAGATTACAGAGTGGCTGATAAAGCGAATGAGCCATCCAAGTCTGATAAAAGGCAACAAAATAGTGAAATAGAGTATCTAACTAGGTCAAATTTAATTAAATTAATCAAATAAAAGAATTATTAGGAGACTAGTTTTCTTCTTCTACAAAAGGATTCTGCCATATGACGTTGGTTAAGGTACTAGCTGTTATGTAAGTGCAATATTCACCCTCATGCTTTCGTTTTCGGTATTCCAAAAACAATGTTTTAGTTGTATAACACAGCCACTAAATAGGATAAAAACCAATAATTTTGTTCAAGGTTCAGTTTGATAAATGCTAGAACGTATTTTATCAATGTAATTGATGATTAATTACATATAAGTTTGCTGGTTCAACTGCCTAATTTGTCAAATATCAATATAAATATATTGAGATATGAAATAATAACCTTTTACATGAACAAATTTCTCATGAAGTGGGAAGGGATTCCTACCTCAAGAGACCCATTGTGCATTCCAGTATTCCAACCATGAGTGCCAATAATATAGCGAGTTCAGTATATAATTCCTCAGATGAATTGACAATTCCACCCAAGACATTGGAAACCAGTAGAGAAACCAATGCTACTGGACCAACGGCAAGCTGACGAGAAGAACCAAATATTGCATACACAAACAGAGGGAGAAAACCTGAATCTGACTTGCAATAAAAATTACAGAGTTAAATGAAAATAGGTTATGTAATACAGAGAGGCTTTCAAATCTATGAGCATTAAAATGTTAGAAAAATGTAGGGAAGAAAAGACACCAACACCATCGGAACAGTTTCATTTCAATTAAGAATTGTTTGCTTACAAAGTCCATATATTGGTCGAAGCCCAGCTAGTTTTGCATAAGACATTGCCTGGTAAATTAGAACAAGCAGTCAGACCATAACTTAAGTCAACTGTCGTGAAATATTTAAGTAACATAGAATCTAAGACAGGTCAAAATCTTCAACAACACAAACTTGATCTATGATAAGAAAATTTACATTATGCCATAATAGATCTTTTGAAGTTACTAATCTGTACAAAACACAAATTATTTCTATGGTAACAATTCAATCTGACTGTCTTAGTTACAACTTGTACAGATCTTAGTGTTCATTGCTCATTTTCAAAAATCATCGGTTACACCTTAACATAAGTGACAAAATCGATGAAATGAAACTTGTAAAACGCAAGCAACATAATTGAGTTGAACCATGGGAAATATAAGATAGTTGATGTCAAGAAAAGATTGTCCAAACATCAATATTTCCTTGCTTGACTGATTGAACTTGATAATTTATTCTTGTTCCATAACCAAGATTGAACGTTTAAAGGAACTGCCAATTGTGGTACTCGTACTAAACTTGAACTTAAACTGAGTGGACGTAAAACCAAAAACATTCATAATAACCCAAAGTAAATGGCTCCAGAAATCATTAAGGATGAGGAACCGGACTTGAAGTTACTAACCCATGAAAAAAGAACCAAAAAAGAAAAAGAAAAAAAATCAGTGTCCTGAAACAGAACATACTGCCTATAGAATTTCAGCAAACACTCTGTAGTGAATTTTCTTTTCGGTTTAAAACGCTGTTCAATTTTTTAGCTAAAACCAACCAAGATGCAACGTACAAATTTCCAAAACAAAAACACTCGATTGGCATAATTGACTTATTCTTTGTTTTAAGCCACCAAACAACATTCAAATCTCTTGTAGTTTCTTTCCTATCTTCCTCAACAGCTAAACAGAAAAAAATGTCGGACTACCACAAATCATTTCTGACTCCAACTTTGAGAACAGAGAAAAAAAAAGTATGAACATACCTGCGGAACGAGCATGATACCAATAGTAATCCCAGACAAGAGATCGCTCTGTAAATACTCCCGCCATTTGTAAGTTCTAATCCAACGAGAACAAGGTAAGAGAAGCTCCATCCAGTGAACCCAAGTCATCCGCTTAACCTTCGTCGTCCATGACTTCACCAGATTACCGGCGCCGAAGCCACCAGCCGCAGAAGACGACGTCGTAGTAGGATGCTGCAATGGAATGACCTTAACAGGTCGGCCGGAGGTAGGCATGGAGGAATTAGAGAAAGAAAGACTGGTGGCGCTAGGTGATGAGTATGTTATCTCCATGCGCAAAATCAGCGCATGGAGTTGTATGGATTCCGAGGGAGAACTAGAGAGGGAGTGTTGATTGAATGAACGGAGACGGAATCGGAGGAAATGGAAGAGATTTTGTAGACGGAATTAATTTGCCGGGAAAATTTTGGAATTCATGGTCATGGGACGTCGTTCACCGGAGGAGGTGGCCTCTCCTCGTCAATCATCTGTCAGCATATAAATAAAAGAGGACTTAGTGCGAAGGACATTTTACAAAATCCTCGTTCGTTTTTTCATAGAAAAGAAAAGGATACATATTCCCCTCTTTCACAAAAAAAGTGTATTATATTATTTTTATAAATACAAACCATAAAAAAATAATTACATTATAACTTTTCTGTTTTTACCCTTTTTAATGTTTATCAACGAACTCAATTTTCTTTCCTTTGTTTATGTCATTGTTCACTAATTTCATCTAATGTTTTAAATCTATTTCTACCAATATCCAAAAACTCAATCAAACTTTACACTTCGAATACAATCTTACTAACTCTAAAATAAAAGAAAGAGATAACCTAATCAAATTCTTCAACTCAATCATTTGTATTTTTTATTCGAAAAAACTTAAATGAATTAATAATTATACATGAAAAATCTTTCGAAAAATTACTCAGCAAAATTTTATATTTTATTAACTGTATCTAACAAATAACTTTAATAGAATTCAAAACTTTTGTTCTTTTCATAAATATTTTAGTTCATTTATTTAAATTTGAAAATTTTCGAATTTTTTCTTATACAATATTGTCATCAACTATTTAATTAATTAAAGAGTCGTTTCAAATATCATTTCATATAAATATCAATACGCTAGTTTTCAGACAAAAACGTTTTCTAAATAAATTAACAAAAAAAAAGAAAAAAAGTCATTGAATTGAAATTATTAATTATTAAAAAAACAACTAAATAACGAAATTTTGCCTTAAGGTGATGAATGTATTTGGAAGGTTTTGCGTCCAAATTCAAAATTGGAATTTGCGTGGTGATGAATGCTTTCGGTTCTTGATGCCTACAAGGCGACGCTGGGGGGCGTCTTACCCTATCTAACTCTTATTTCCTCTTTTTCCTTTTTTCTTTCTCTTTTAAAAATGGCTTAATTAATTGAGTTAGACTTTATTATTATTATTTATTTATTTAGGGTGTGTTTTTTTATTTATTATTATTTATTATTATTATTTTATAGATAAGTAGTGTTGGACTTTCAAATATGATAGTAATTTTCTTTTATCAACGTGTAGATGTTTCATAGGTTGGATATTAACATAAAGGAGAAAGGGCAAATCAATAATATCGTTTACTATATGATAAAAAAATCTACAAAACATTTAAAAGTAAGCAATTAAAACACTTTAAATGGATGCAATATTCTGACTTTTTAAAAGGCCTACCAAAATTTTAATTATATTTCCCATAATTTAAAATGTATATATTTAAAAAAATATCTAATGACATGCTATTTTTATTAACATTTTTGTAAAATTTAGATGTTAAAAGTATTGGTCGTTGTCGGCATTTTTGTATTTTGGAAAACTGCAAACAGTGTTCATCAAATATTAATTACAACTGTACCTTTCTCTATATGTCTGATTTGTAGTTGAAAAATCGTCTCTAAATTGGTTGGTTTCAATTCAATTTAAGAGTTTTAAGAAATGAATTTAATTAATTCATCAACATTGTAAATATCAAATAAACACTTTCATCCAGCGAAATCGTGATGGTACAACTAAAATTGACGGGAGATGAGAAAGAAGTCCATCTCAATCATAAAAACAAAAAAAAAATGCAGTTAATTAATTAATACGTAATATTACCAAAATCTAAAATTATCGCAACATTTTCTTTTGTCAGACACGAACTAATAGTCAACTTCCAAAATAAGTATAGTTCAATTGATATAACACTAAAATTATCAACTTCGAAAGTAGAGGCTTAAATTTTGCGCCCTACATATTGTAAACAAAATCTAACGGTTAAACAACTCTTCATCTTCCAAAAAAGTCACAATTTAATTGAAATTTGTATGTGTCAACCACAAAATTGTTGGTTCAAATCCGATTGTATTAAGAAAACTAATGATTATTTAAATATTAAGAAAAAAACTCTATCCATCATTTCAATATTGTTTTAAGAAGGATTAAAGAGGTAAAAAGGAACTCAAAAAGACAAAATCATTCATTCATTCATTCTTTCTTTCTCTTTCTTTCCAATTATGTTGGTTTATTATAATGTAGTCCATATAGGTGAGTTGAAATAACAGTAACCAATAAACAAACAAATTTGTTTATAATATCACATCACTATCACTCATTTGAAGGAAAAAGGTTAGAATAAAACTATTTTGAAACTTACTCAACTAAAAAACATAACAAAATTGGGAATGGAAAAATATTGGGTCCCAATTGGAAAAAGCAAAGTGACCTTTCATTGTCAAATCATATACTTGGTCTAAAATTAAAGTAAGATTCAAACACATTGAAATCAGCCAAATAAAAAAATATTACAAAAACAAGGATGCCACTAATAGGGATAGGAGATGCCCTCTCGTGATTCTCATTTCTTGGCTAACATGGCCATTGCGGCAAACACACGTGTCCAAACTACATAGGAGGAGAAAAGCCAATTAAGTTTTGATGAAATGAGAAAAGTCCGACTACATAATT
This sequence comes from Cucumis melo, assembly GCF_025177605.1. Taxonomy (NCBI): domain Eukaryota; kingdom Viridiplantae; phylum Streptophyta; class Magnoliopsida; order Cucurbitales; family Cucurbitaceae; genus Cucumis; species Cucumis melo. Next base: position 6,238,115 of record NC_066865.1, read on the forward strand.
GGCCTCACATAGAAAGACATATTTAGGTTTCCTCAATTTAATGTTTTTTGCTTTTAGTTTCTCCAATTTTAAAATATATATAGGAAAACTTGGTCGTTTAGATCTCAAGTTTTAATAATATGTGTTTTTGTCCTTAAATTTTAAAATTATACTATTTTTTAGTTCTTATGATTATAGAAATTATACATTTTTTTCTAATCTTTTAAAATGTATCTTTTTAGTCAATAAGTTTTTTTAAAACATGTTTATATGACATGGTAAATTAGAAAAATAATTTCTAAAAATCACGTCCTATCTACAACTATTCTTTTTTTCTAATTTTAGATATCAACAATTTCTTAAAAAAAAATCAAACAAAAAATGGTTATATGACAATTTAAAGTTATTAAATTCATTAACTAAAAAATTACATTTTGAAAACTTAAGGTATGTTTGAAAACGTTCCAGTTTTTCTATTTTTTGTTTCTCATTCTCCAGTTCTTATTAATTGTTTCTTTTTTTTTTTTAGAACAAAAAATAAGACTTTGTTTGGTAACTATTATCGTTTTATGTTTCTTGAAAAATATAGTTAAAAACAACTCGTTTGATAATTATTTCTTGTTTTTCGTTTATTGTGTTATTTTCTCTAACATTTTCTATTGTTTTTATAATTTAAATATAATTAAGTTATAGAAAATAAATAAATAAATATATATATATATATATATAATTCATTAGAATATAAATAATAACAATAAAGCATTGGCATTATCAAATACACCTAAGTCTCGATGCAAAATTAATAACTATAATACAATAATTTTTATTAATCATGTTGTTAAAATTTGATTTGAAATATTATTTTTCATTCAATTTATCTTTTTTAGATGATATTCATTCGAATTCAATTCAACTATATTATTATATTATGTTGTGATTGTAGAGTATTAAAAATGATGTGAATGATTGTCTTAGAAAAAAATATAATATAAAACTTTAACTAATTGGTGATGCTACTAAAACTAATAATTTTAAATTCAAAATAACATATAAATGTCACATTGCAAAATGTGAATTTTAAATTTCAGAAAATCGTTAAATAAGCATATAAAATATAAAATAAATAGAGCTAAATAAAAAGAAATTAAAATTAGATTTGAATTTTGAAAATTAAATAATACATTAATCTGACTATTGAACAATTTAAAATTAAGAATTAAAGTGAACATATAATTATGAAAAGTTAATAAAAAAAAAGACAAGAAATAAATTAAAAAATATTAAACATATAGATATGAAAAATTAATAAATGAAGAAACACAAGATAAATAAATTAAGAAATATAAATAAATAAAATAAAATCATCATAGTTGGAAATTAAATTTTCTGTACCGATCTTAGGCATGACTCTAATCAATGAGCCACCTAGAAACTTTAAAACATACCAAAAAAAATATAATTACATAAAATGGAAACGAAACTTAGAGAAACTACTTATGATAGGTTCTCAATTTTTGTCCAGTTTATGAAATATTCCTTGAAATTTGAAAACGAAAAATAAGAATAGTTATCAAATTATATCTATTTCTTAAAAAAATGAGAAACGATAATAGTTATCAAATTATGTCTATTTCTTAAAAATATGAAAAACAGGAATAGTTATCAAAATATGAATATTTCTTAAAAAATGAGAAACAAAAACATTTTCAAACAAGTCTTTAAAGATCAAATGAGTATATTTTCATAACCTTACGGAATAATAATGTACATTTTTAAAATTCAGAACCAGATACAAACTTCCATCACAACTTAGGACTAAAAAGATAATTCTTCATAAAGTATATCCCTACTCATTATCTATTTTATTACATGTTTGTAATATTTTTTTAAAAAAGATGTTATAGAGGATGAATTTGGATTACGTTTTCAAGTGCTTAATTTAAAAAATAAATTATATTGAAAAAATTGCAGTAATTAATATCTAATGAAATAATTCTTAAAATATATTTTAAACAATTTTTACCAAAAAGTTAAACATAAATATGTTTTTTTAAAGTTGTTTCAAACAAGCCAAAAACATCTTAAAGAGCATTTTCAAAAATAGCAAAATATTATAATTATTTACATGATATAGTAAAATTCGTACAACCTTTTATAACTCATTTGAAAATGTTGATATCATTGATAAATAGCTTCATTTTATGTGTTATTCATATATTTACATGTATCAAACTAATTATAATAATTTTTTTTATTATTAAATATTTTGTTAAAATTTATTACTTTAATTCTTATATGAAATATAAATATTTTGAGAGATGTTCTATTTTTTACGATTTTCAAGACAAAAAGATAGAATATCATGAAAGAAAAGGTGGAGGGAAAAATGGGCCACCAGGGATATAACATTTGAGCTTAAATTAATTAAGGATATAGCAAAAGTTTTAAAAAATTGCAAATATGACAAATTTTAACTACGATCCAAAGTAAAAGATGAAAATGCCCCTGCAAGCAGATACACTTCACGCTTCTGCTGCTTCGTATTCCAATTTCAAACACAGACTTCACGCTTCAGTCTTCACGTTTTCCCTCCATCTTCCACTTTCTTCTCCTTTCTTCGTATTTCGATTTGATTTTTCGTTGCCAGTGCCTTCGTTTTCTGCTTCGCTTCATGTTCTCAACTTCATCATCTACAGACTTCTTTGCTTTTCGTTATTCTTGTAACGCCCCAACAAATTTGATTTCCTTTTCATTATTATCTTAAGTGTGGATACAGAAATTTCGAATTTATTTGAGGAACTTGATTATTTTGACCTTGTGATTAATTAAGGTTTAGAGTTATAATTATTTTGATTTGGATAATAATTGTTTTATTTGGAAAATAAATTTGGTAAAGTTATTTGTTGAAGATTAAAGATATTTGGGTTGAGGAAAGAGAGAATTGATTTTTGTTAAAGATAACGGTGAGATATTATTTGGAAAAAGAAAAAGGAAAAGAAGGGATTGATGTGATTGGTTGGAATTGAGATTTCGGAGGAAAAGGAGTAAAACATTAAATTAAAGCAAAAATAAAATAAAATAAAAGGTTTTATTTTATTTAAATGGGGGCATTGAGATGTGCAATTAATGCACCATCACCATCATCTTCAGCAAAGGAAAAAAAAAGAGAAAACCCTAGCAAGCTGCTGCCGCCTTTCGCCAGACACCGCCGTCGGGCGTTCACTGCAGATCAGCCGAGCCGTGCTGCCACTCGTCCCGAGCGAGCCGATCCACTCCGCGTCCCCCTCTGCCACGAAACCAGCTGTCGCCCAGTCGCGACCGTCCGTCGGAGCTGAGCGTCGGCCGCTGAAACCGAGCGTCGTCGATTGAAGTTGCGAAGCCGAGCCGCATCTCTGCTCCGCGTAAACCCCGAGCCGACCCGCTCCAGTCGCCAGCCGAGCCGCATCCATCCGCTAACCGAGCCGCGCCTGCTCCATGCCTCAAGCCGCCCTGTGCCGTGTTCGTGAGCCGAAATTCTTCAAGCCGAGCCACCAAGCTGATCCCTACTCTTCCAGCCGAGCCGCCAAGCCCTTTTGAGCCACCTAGTTTTTGGTCCTTTCCCCACCTGTCATTGGTAAGTTTTTGGTAAGTTGGTTGGGTTTTTGGCATACCCAACGAAGAGTAATTTTGGTTTTTAAATAATTTAATTTTAGATTAAATTAAATTATCTTTCTGAAAGGGCCGGTTGGACCAATTGGAGTTGGAGTGTGGGATTTCTCGACTTAAATGGAATTATTGCAACCTTGATCTTGGGTAAGTTGCTTCGAACGACTTTTGGACTTCTTTTCCATGAAGGTTAGGTTATTAATTGTTGTTCCTAACCATTTAGGACCTCGCTGCTTGGAAAGCACACTTTTTCTTGCTGTTAGGACTCGTCAAGCAAATCTCCAGGTAAGAGATTTCTACTACTAGCTCTACGACTAGAACCATGAGACTGCATACACTTCCAGTTATGCACGTTAAGGACTAGACTGTATAACACATGTAAATTAATGAGAGCATGATGTGACTGATGATGTGGTTTTATATGATGGCATGGTATAATGTGATGACGTGGCTTATTATGACTGTATGTTTGATATTGTGATGAGATGTGAGATGATGATTAGACTGATACGATTACACGATGATGTTATGTTTGTGTATGTTATGGTTGGGGTACCTGTTAGCTTAGCCTATTAGAGTCGTACCTGCATGGGTGTCCTTCGGGATCACCACCGATTTAGGACGGCGTAGTCCGACGGGACGCCAGTCTAGCATGGATATAGATATGATTCGAGTGATTCGACGGGATCCTCGCAACCCGATTGTCTTAGTGTTTCCTCTGGGTTCGCTACAGACCAGTATGTCCTAGGTGCTCCCCCGGGACACCGAATACCAGAATTTCGTTCCTACGGGAGCGCATGTTGCACGTGTTCGAGAACGTGCCAGTTATTGGGTACCTTTTTCAGGACTCTAATAGGAAGTTAACAGGCACCTAGTGGGACTAGTAGTGGGTCCCTTACGGAGTATTTTATACTCACTCTCTCCATGTCATGTTTTTCAGGTAGAGGCCGAGGTAGGGGTAAGGGCAAGCTGGCGAGCGACCAGAAGTGACCGTGGCGAGCCATAGGGATCTCTGCTTTCACTTACACCCCGTTTTAAACATTAGTACTTGAGTTTTATTTTTCTTTATTTACTATTTCGTTTCTTTAAAAGTAGATAGGGCCCGAGTAGGATTTTAATATTTGTTTATATTTCGCACATTACCTTGATTTGGTTTTTATAAATAAAATTCTGAGGTTTTATTCATTTTAACCAAACTTTATGACTTAAATTATGGTTATTTACATTTAGTAATGACTTCAGCTCAGTATAAGGAGTTGGGTCTTTACAATTCTCCACTTCAATTGTAAGTTATTTGTTTTTCTTTTGAAATCATAAGTTATTTTCGTAAGGTATATTTGTTTTCTATTTAGTCGTAACTTGTTTGAAATAGATTTTTTTTCTTTTTCTATTTGTTTGAAATCGATTTCTTCCTTTTATGTTTGGCTCTACTTTGTTTTTTCAGTTTGTGTGTAAGGTTTAGGGTCTATTAGACTTGAAGGATGTTTAGTTTGTTTGCTTTAGAATGTTATTAGATAATTTAGTTAATGTAAATTTTTATGTGTTGTTGTTTAGGTTCTATCAGTGATATGTTTCTGTCAAATTGAAAAGGATGTTTAACTTGTTTGTGTTGGATTGGTATTAGATGTTTTAGCTTAATATGCATTTATTATCTATTATTGCTTATGGTCAATCAGTGATATGGTCTATCCATGATATGTTTCAATCCTTGATAGACTTAGAAGATGTTTAGCTTGTTTGACTTGAGAAGTTAATAGAAGCTCTAGTTTAATGTGCATTTTTTTTGTGTGATGTTACTTAAAGTCTATCAGTGATATGTATCACTGATTGATAGATTTGGAGTATGTTTAACTTGTTTCTATCTCGATAGACTTTGAGGATGCTTAACCTGTTGATTTTGGATGTTAGTAGAGGCTTTAGTTTAATGTGCATTTTTTATGTGATGTTGCTTAGGGTCTATCGATCATATGCTTTCATATGTTTCTATCATAGATAGATTTGGAAGATGTTTAACGTGTTTGCATTGGAATGTTAGTAGATGCTTTAGTTCAATGTGCATTTTTCTATATGTTATTACTTAAAATCTATTAGTGATATGTTTTTATTACTAATAGACTTTTGACAGACTTTGAGTATGTTTAGTTTAGTAGATGTTAAATAAGCTATACACAGGACAAAAGGGCCAATGTGACCCAGAGACCTTGAAGCCCAATTTTGAGCGGGCTTTTGTGAATGCTTTGACATTGGCTCTGACTAGATAAATAGGCCGAATTCAAAGTTTATTTTGATAAATAGTAAAAAGAATATTTAATTATAAAAATGAAAAGAAAAAAAATCAACAAAAATAAGCGTGAAATTATTAAAAAAAGAGAAAAGAAAAAAAAGAAAAATACTCAATTCATATATAAAATTCTATAGTGGGTTTGTTTGGAGGAGAGAAAGGAAAAGAGAGGAATAAAATGGTTCTCTAAGAGGAAATTAAAGGAATAAGTTTAATTCTCCTTATTCTTTCTTAATTATTTTATTTGCTTTGTTCCTCCCGATCCCTCTCTTTCTTTGACATAAGTTGTGCTATTGTTATTATTATTTTAAATTAAGAAATTTATTATTATTTTAAATTAAGAAATTTATCATTATTATTATTTTAAATTAAAATTTTATTATTATTATTGTTATTATTATTATTTTAATACTATTTCAAAATAAATTTGTACAAGTAATTGACGTTAACCATTTAACTGCATTAAAAAAAATTGTTTATCGTATTTCATTTCGTTTCAATGTTATTATATTGGTTGTCGTTTTTTTAAATTGATTGTTAATGATGCGCAATTTCCCAATATTGCACCTATAACGTCAACTTAAAGAAAATACACGTAATTTTTTTCACACGTAACACATCAATTAATTTTTTGGCACGAAAAGTTTGAGTACAAAACATTCAAAATTGAAATCATTGTTCACACGAGATTTCGGGCGAAATTTAATTCGTGGAATCGAACTTTGGATTGATTTATGTATTGTGGATACAATCTCTAATATTTACTCCTTTGATTCTTTCTCTCGGATAGAAAAAGTAAAATTTAAAACTTCATGGTCTTCGATCTTCAAGAAGTTGTAACTACAAGTCAGTTCGAGCTTCAATCTTCTGGAATTCAAGGAAAGTTTGATCTTCCAAGTCAGAAAGAAGGTTGATGATAACTTGCACGTCTTAAGAGGCTTCAGAAGTTTTTGTCTTCAATTCTTCAGAGCTTCGATTTTCTCTTCAATCAAAGGTCCCCCAAATGAATGGTAGATGTCTCTATTTATAGAGAAATTTTATGGGCTTTAAGTGGGCTTGAGCCTGTTTGTTTGTTAGGCTTGGGCCTATCTGTCTGTTGGACTTAAGCTTGGCCCATTTGCTTATTGGGCTTGGGCTTGAGCCCACCTGACACTCTGGGCTTGGGCTTGAGCCCACCTGACACTCTGGGCTTGGGCCCATTTGCTTGTTGGGTTCGTGTCCGGGCCCAATTGTTTGACGGGCTTGGTCCATTATTTCTTGCCCTAATTTATATTTAGGGCTTAATTAGATCAGGTACAAGAAAGCTTAATTATCCAAACCCAATCAAATTATGATTATCACAATATTTATTGTGATGACGTGGCGAAATTTAATTGGCCAAAATTTATTGCTCAACAATCATATAAAGCTAATGAAGCATGTTTTTCGATAAAAATTCTAAATTTCAATAAATAAAATACGAATATTGTGTATTGGATTTACAATACGAATTAAAAAAATATATACATTCTATGAATTAAAAAATAATTTTAAAATCGATGGTTAATGATACACAATTTTCCAATATTACACTTACAACGTCAATTTATAGAAAATATGTGTAATTTATTTCGCACGCAATGCATCAATTAATTTTTTGGCATGGAAAGAAAGCTTGCGTACAAAACATTTAAAATTGACATTATATTTACGAAAGCTAATAAAACACGTTTTCCGATAATAATTTCAATTTTTGGTAAATAAAATAAGAATATTTGTGTATTGTATTTATAATACGAATTTAAAAAAATACATTTGTACAAATTTTAAAAAGAAAAAAGAAAAAATAATTTTTTTAAAATCGATCATAAACGATATGTAATTTATTGATATTGCACTTACGACATCAATTTAAAGAAAATACATGTAATTTCTTTCGCAGGTAACATATCAATTAATTTTTTGACATGAAAAGCTGCATACAAAACGTTCAAAATTAACATCGTATTTACGGAAGCAAACATGTATTCTGATAAAAATTATAAATTTTGATAAATAAAATACGAATATTTGTGTATTGAATTTATAATATGAATTTTTTTTTAAAAAAAATACATTTTTATGAATTTAAAGAAAAATAGAAATAATAATTTTTTTGTCATAATCATTTCCACTTATTCATTCTTTAAACAATGAATATAAAATAATTCTCATAATCCTATTCTTTATTCTTTCTCTAAATAAGGATTATTATTATTATTTTCTTTTCATAATATCCATTTTCTTTATTCTTTTTTGTCCCTTATTCATTTTCTTCTCCCAAACACCCATAAATTTCAATACATAATTTGAAAAGTCTCTTAGACAATTTAAAAACAATAAAATATAGTATAATTAAACCACTTTCAATATAATCAGTGCTCCTACCAAAATCCCAAATCGACCCATCCTTCGCTAACGCCTCAAACAATTCCTAATTTTTTTCATCGTTCTTCTTCATTCATGCCTAAAACAATTAACCAAAAACCAAAACCCATAACTTTTTCAACTAAAAATTGTTCCAATGCTGCCAAAGACGTCAACAGTTGCTCGCAACTCATCCCTAAGTTGCTCGCCTATCACTCTTTTCACCATCGCTCACCTACCATTGATCCATCGCTGCTACATAGTGACTCCACTGCTCGTTTTACTGTAATTCGAGGTTCGAGGTTGCATGTAACAAAATAAACACAATACATTTTTTCTTTTATTGAGTGCATAAACAATTTTCCTACTTTTCGAAAATCAAATTCAATAATAAGTGTATGAGTGTATGACTGAATGAATGATAGAATCTCTAAACTTTCAAAATAAACGAGGGTTGAAACTTAAGAATTCGAAAAATGAGACGAGTTTCCAACTTCTTGCGGCTAGTTTACAAAACTTGAGTTTTTTTTTCTCTAATTTTCTTTTAAATAATTAGCAAATGGTTCTTTTAAAATTCCCTACGATGTACTTTTTAAAATTTAACATACAATCTAAAAAAATATTTTGTAATTGAAAAAACAAATATTAGCTTTAGTAGTTTGTTGAGATTTGAAAAATCAAATATTATTTAAAAAATAAAAAATAATTGTAACGTCCACGAATTAAAGGTAATTTTTGTTTAGTTAGGTTGGAACTATTGGGTGTAAAATTTTAGTTAGTTGTTCGAAAATTGTTTGATTTTATGGAGATTTATGATAATATAATTATTTAGAGTATGTTTGGAGTGAAGATTGACTTATAGTCTGACATTATAATAATATGAGCATTATAATAGTTTGCGTTTGGGACAGGTAAAGACTATAGTTTGCGTTTGGGATGCAGACTATTATAGTCTGTGTTTCATAATCTACGTTTGGGATAAAGACTATTATAGTATGTGTTATCATAAACTGTGTTTAGGTAGAGATTATTATAACCTGTGTTATTATAAGCTATGTTTAGGATAAAAATTATTATAATATGAATTTTTTACTACTTTTTTTTTCGTACACATGTACTGTGTATGAAATATATATTTTTCTTAAATTGAATTTATTAAATCTTGTTATATAGAGCGAATATTTTAGAATTTTTTGGATCTTGCCATATATTTTGAAAAACTCCTATCTGATTTGCAATCTTCCCACTTAATAAATGGGATTCAGATCAGAAACGTTTTTCAAAATATACGGGGGAATATTTTAAAAGTCATCTTTCGATTTTTACCATAAATTTGTTAGGTTATTGGCTTATTGCAGTGTTCAACCTAAACTTCTGTTTTCTTCAAAATTTGCTCTAAATTTATATCTTTTACAATTTCTACCATTTATTCGATCGTCCCTAATCCACCACCTCATTTAACAAAATATCTCCTTAATTTCAATAATATCAAGTTTCACATAAATTAATTTGATTAATGCACAAACTATAGGTTGGAGATATTTTAACCACATTAGTTTTTATTTAAGAGAAATTCATATAGGTAGCAAATAAATTAAAACTGTTTACAAATTAATATAACCAAAAAAAAAATAAAAAAATTACAAAGATTATATAGAATTCTTTTAGAAGGATATTTCTCTAATTTTATACCATGTATTTTAATATATATATATAATGATTATTTGTTTTTTTTAAAGATCAATGTTAAAATTGCAACACTTACATTTGTGGCTTATGTGATGAATTTATTATTGAGGGTAACATTTTGAAGTAATGAACAAGTTTAGGGATAGATTTCTTCTCTTTGAAAATTAAACTAGTAATTTACCCTTCTAGGACCTAATTAAGAACAAGATATCTTTAGCTGGTTCTGAATTGTCAACTCCTAAAGATATAGTTTGTTACATTCGTGCTAAACATGGTTTAAGCATATCTTACCAAAAAGCATGGTGTGCTCGTGAGGTTGCATTGGATGAGATTCGCGGATCTCAGGAGGACTCCTACAAGATGATACCCCAATTTGCATACATATTGGAACTCAACAACCTAGGTATATTGGCAATATACTTATTCATATATTTCATTAATTTGCCGTTATTATTTCCTTAACATTTTTTCGTCATATGTTTATTACTTTTTTTTATGTTCATAGGTTCTGATGTTGAATATAAAGTTAATGCCGATGGTAAATTTCTTTACTTCTTCATAGCATTATTTGCTTTCATTTCTAGTTGGCAACATTGTCATCCAGTCATTTCTATTGATGGAGCAAATCTGAAGAATAAGTACGGTGATACTCTTTATCTGCTTCAACACCTGATGCCAATGATCAGATATTTCCAATAGCTTTTTATATTGTGGATTCTGAGAATGATTCCTCATAGACCTGATTTTGCAACCAATTAAAGAGAATTATAGGTGGCCGAAATGAAGTTGTCATAGTAGCTAATAGGCATAAAAGTATATGCAAAGCCATAGAGATAGTATTTCCCAACGTTCTACATTGCATGTGCTTTATTCATTTACTTAAGAACCTGAAGTTGAAGTATAAGATAATAGTTGATATCGTATTTCATGCATGTGGGAAGACTTTTAATATTGTAGACTTCGAACTCGAAATGCGTTTGTTGGAATCTTCTGCCCCTGGTATACATGAAGAGCTTGAATCCATTGGTTTTGATAAATGGTATCGTGCGTACTCAACACGTAGGAGATATAATGTCATGACCACTAATATATCTGAAAGTTTGAATTCTATTATGATTTTTTGAACGAAGAAATGAGGTTGATTATCAAGAGACGCAGATTTTACCAAAATCATTAAAGGTATATTAAGAGAACAGATTGAACGTAGTCTATCAATGAAGGTATGCTCAATTTATTTATATTTACGTATATTCTTCATATACATCACCATATTTCATATATACATTATATAATTCTTTTATATATTTGCAATGTAGGTTAATCCGGTTAATAACATGAAATACTAGGTCATAGATGGAACCTCCCAATATGTGATTTACTTACCTACAAAGGTTTGTAGTTGTAGAATGTGGGATTTATTGAAAATACCTTATGCGCATGCATGTGCTGTTTTCTGCATGAAACATTTATCAATTAAGTCATATGTCTCACCTCTTTACTTGAACAACACTTTGAGTTCAATATATAGAGGCGTAATAAATCCCTTAGGCGATCATCGACAATAGCAAATACTTGATGATATTATGTTCATTGTCATCCTTACACCTAATGTAAAACGTGCAGTTGGTCGACCGAAGAAGATTAAAATTCCTTCAAAAATAGAGTTCAAAAGACGCGTTAAATGTGACCGTTGTGGACATGTTGGTCATAACCGAAAGAGATGCAAGTTTTTCTTATTGAACTAGATTAATCGTGATTTATTGTGTGTTATATTTATAATTTAATTTTTTTATATTGTAATGTTGTTAAAATTTTAACTTCAATTATAAATGTGTCCTCAATTTTGGAAAAAATTTCATACGTCTAGAATTATGTTTACATTATTTTCCTTAGTTATCTGTTGTTATATACTTCATATTATTGAAAATATACATTGCACCATTTCCCAATTTTTCAACCACATGATATGTAAACCCGATATTTTCTTGGTTTAATTTCTTTAAATGTGGAAAAAAAAAAGAAAAAAAAATGGAAATTAAGTGTAAATATAAATATATATATTTATATATTAAATAGTTTTATTCAATTAATTAAAGAAAAGAAAGAAAAGAAAGGACAAAAAGAAGAAAAGGAGAAGAAAATTTCATTTTCTCTTTTCTTCTTCTTCTTCTCCTCCCTTCACCGCCAAATTTGAAGACATCCAAGTTCCTTTTATTTTTTTTTCTTTTTCCTTCTTCAATTTGCAGAGAACTTCTAAGAGAGAGTTTGGAAGAAGAAGAGAAATTTTACTAGAATTTTTAGGTTGAAGAAGAGGAGGAGAACTCAAACAAAGTGTATCAATGGCTGAATTTTAGTTCATTCTGCACATCACTGGTTTTTAATTCGGTTTGAACTCTTCAAAAGGAATTAAGAGGTGAGATTTATATTTACTGAAAGTTAACTCATTTTTAAACAAACTTTATGAAGAACGTTGGAGCAAATTCGGATTTTCATTTGGTGCTTTTTGATGAAGAAAACAGAGCAGTTGGTTTTCACTCGAAATCAGGAGGTCTCTTGTTTTTCTTGTATTTCAGAGTGTATCGGTGGAGTTAGAATTTCTATTTGGTATGGTTGGAAAGCTTATTCCATTTACTACAACTTTCATGAAGAAATTGTAAACCAAAAACGACTAAAAATTGGTTAAATTGTAGGAACAAGTTAAAGAGGTCGTGTGCGCGCGATTCTGGAAGTGGTTCTGTTTTGAGGGTTATATGTGTTTATGCACGGGGAATCAGATTTATATGTCTTCAGGTAAGTTTTAGAGGATCTCAAAATGAAGAGTTTGATATAAAGAACACTCATTTTGGTTAAGTATTGAGAAAGTTATAGTTCTTTGAAGTTTATGTTAGAAATCTGGAAATTTTAGAGAATTGTTGAAATAGGATTTTATTTCTTAAGCTTTGTTTTCGTAAGCGTCATCTTTGGTGCGACATGTTATGTATATCTTTAGGAAACCAGAATGTTTAAGGTTTTAATACTTGGTTGCGTTGTTGGCAGGCCGAGAAGAATTAAACCGAGCTTATAGACCAAGGATCTAGCCCAAGACTGTGAGTGACAAAACCAACTTTGAAATATTTTCCATAACTGTTATTATGATTGAATGCGATAAATGTTTATTTACGAAGCCATGAAAGGTATTTGAATTTCATGACTATTTTCAAGTATACATTTGGAGACTAGATTTCTTAAAGAAATTTATGCTAGCACGTAGATATTAAATGTTTGGAAAATATTTAAACCACAATATTTTAAGCAAAGCATGAATTAGTATGAAGTTTTGTTTTAAGAACTACAATTTTCCACGAAAGAGCTGAGTAAAGTTCGAGCTTTGTGTAAAATTTATAAGCAGGCATGTTTTAATATTTTATGATGATTTATGAAATTTTCATTAACTACATGACTGAGATCTTGAGCCTGAGGCTAGAGATTACCGTGTGCACACTGGTTAGATTTCGTTGTTGACGTTGAGTGTACTCCGTAACAACGATGTTGTCGTGAGTGCTGGGCGGGCCCCACTACGACAAAGACGATGGGAGTGCTGGGCGGGCCCCACTACATCGTAGTGCTTGTAAACGTTGTTGTACTAGGTGTACCCTACACAACGTAGATTCGTCATGTTAGTTAAAATGCTTCGATATACTTGATATGCCTTGCTAGATTTCAATGATGAACATGCTGAGTATTTAAGGAAGCTATTCTTACTATTACACATTTACATTTACGACTTGTATAAACAGATTTATATGTGTAAAGTTTTCACGTGCTCTTATCTTTAAATTCATAGTTTTAAACTGAGTCACTCACTGAGCTTCATAGCTCACCCTTTCCAAAATGTTTTACCCATTTTCCAGGTAGAGATCGACTTCCCGGTGCCTGATAGACTGCCTTAGTCTGCGGAAGCTTCATTATCGATTGCCAGTACGTGTTTTGAGTTGGGCATAAAGTCTGTTGTGTTGTGATGTATTCACACCCTTGTATGTTATAGATACTCCACAGTTTGTATAAGCTTTAGGAGCTGTAGTTGTGTAAATTTTGTTGGTTATATTTTGATTAAGGTGTCTTTAGGTTTACTCGTGAAATTGGTAAATTTTGAGGTACACTTCATGTATGTGTTTGACTAGCTGTGTTTGACTAGCCTAGGATCCGCTGTGTTTTGTGGCATGTACAATAGTTTATATACTAGATTGGCAAGTTCATCACATGAAAGTTTTAAGCAGAGTCGACAGATACAGGTATATAAAAAGCGTTGTTCGTCGGCTTCACGCCATCTTTCGGTCTAAGGTAGCAGGTAGTCCGGGAGGGGGTGTGACATGATATTCTTTCCATTTTAATATATATCCAATTATAATGTTTATTATATGTTATATACACAATATTATTACATATATAGGAAACAATTTTATACAAAACATTCCAATTGTATTTTTTAATTATCCACTAATTTTCTTAATATCCCATATTTACCAATGATGTATACATTATTTTCCTTAGTTTTCTAGTTCAAATTTTGCATTGCAAAATCATATACGTAATATTATTGCAAATATACTTAACATAAACATTTTATCACATTTTCCATGTCAATAAACATCAAATTATAATGTATAGTATCCTGATATACATCATATTATTGAATATATATCATGTTATATCCATTATAACCTTATCCCAATCAAAAAGTTTCTCATCAGATTCATTTCATCTTCCATAACTGATACATGTTGTTACATCTCAAACATACATTTCATTCATTTCAACCATGTTTCTTTAGATAAATAAAGCATTCAATTTATAATATCCTTTCATCAAAGTACGTATCTATTTGTATCTGTTAACAAACACAATATACAATTTATAAAAGTTATAAAATTTCAAAGTTGTTCCTTCAAATCCAAATAACATAATTCAAATTACAATCTTAAAAGTTGTTTCTTCATTTTTCTAATACAAGGTACTACAAACCTTAGGAGAGCAATTTAAAAGTTGGTGCTTCAAATCCTTGACTATTCAACTCTATTTTTTCCTTCTTTGGCTCCGTCAATCCAAATTTCGTTGTGAAGGAATATCTCAATATCGTAGAAGGTAAATTTCCTCTTCTCATGCTCTTCCTCGCTACTTGTTGATAAGCAATATCTCTACCTTGAACCTGTTATTCCAGTGAATAATTAGAAATGTACATTTCAATATTACGACATACATATGATCAACATTTGAAATATACATACAGTAATTGTAGCACTCTTAACAACTACAGGTCTTTGAGCTGGTCTCTTTTCCAGTTTTTTCTTATACATAAAGCACATTTAGCGTATTTTATAATAGTTTCAATCTACATATAACTTCAAAAACAATAACTATATTTACTAAATTACTTACCATCATTTTTATTGCTTCTTTTTCAGTTTTGTCTACTTCATTAAGTAGCGCAGTGCTATTTACTACTTCATTAAGTAGCGCAGTGCTATTTACTACATCATCAAGCAAATCATTTTGTTCTCCGTGATCATCTTCATATTTAGTATGTAATATACACATTTATAAATTAAAATATACAGCTATATATCTGTCTATAATATACCTCTTGTCTTTCATTTTAAGTTTCATCGTTTTATTCTGATCATCATTAAAGTTAGTATGCAAAACATACATACATACATACATATATATATATGTGACTAATATACAGACCAATCCATAAATCATAATATAGAGATCAATTGAAAATCTACCTGCTGATCATTTTTTCCTTCACTTTCATTTTCGGATTTTTCATCATGTTCTCTTTTATCCCTCATTCCCCTTTCTTCACCATTATTTCTATCACCTTCACCTCCATCATTCTCGTTATTCTCATCCCTTTGTATGGTTTCATTTGGTTCCACTGTTTCCTTTTCCTTCTCTTTCAACATATTTTCAGACCTTCGACCTCCAGAATCAGTTTATCCAATTACATGTTTAAAGATTGATTGTTTGCCATCATTAGTTCTTGAAATTTGAGGAAGTATACAAGAACTTCCTCGTTGGATTGCTCAGCTTGCCGTGAGCATTCTCCTTTCTCAAATCTTTCATTAGTTTCCTCCCTATTTTGCTTTTCATGGAACGTGCTTCGTTCCACGAAATCATCCTCAAGAAACATGGCCTTGTATTGGAATTGTTTTAGAAATGACATTCAGATATGAGTTTATACTATATGCATATACATATATAATATTAACAATAAGTATAAAATATACAGCTCGCATCAAACTTGTTCATGGTCGAAAACTCTTTCTGCCAGTTCTTTCCATTATGGGTGGTTGTCAACTACCTAGTTCAACATGCATATCTTTTTGTGATCAATTCTTTAGGCACAAAATATTGAAGGTCCAGTCAACAGTGAGATACAGTCATACACCCATACTAAAAGAGAGTAAGCAAATCTAGAGATTCCAACAGCTAGGGCAGAAGGGGTTTTTTTTTATAGAATCTATTAGCACATTATACACTATCCTTCCCCATGGATACACATTAAACTATTTTTTATCATCCACTAATTTGATGTGTTCCAAATCAATATCGGTTGTGAATTATTTTCCAAGGAGAAAATTCTCTAGGAAGTATATATTTGTCATTTTATTTTATCTTCCTTCTTCAGTTTTTTAGAGTCATTAAATAAAAATGAGATCCTTAATCTTGGTATAGGGTCTTCATTCTTGAAGTGCTTGGATATAAATTTTTCCTTCACCTTAGATATTGGATTGGTTCTTCATATCTTACTTCCTTCTTATATATATATATATATTTAAACTATTTCCACCATTTAAAATTCAAATTCAGAAAGTAAAAAATATACATATGTATTATCCTCAATCATAATAGGATCATCCTTGTTTGATTTAATATTTTTCAACCTCGATCCTATGCATCTTTCGCTTGTATGAACCATTTTTTTTCAACCTTATCCTACATATTATGATACAATATAAACTACAGATTATGATACAATACAACCTTATCCTAGCCAAACACATTTTGTTTTTTGTTTCATTTGATTTTTAAGAATATAAATATCAGTAAAAAATATATACAACATGAATTACTTAATTTTTGGTTTACACAAAGAATCTACACTACACTTTAAAGTGGTTGTTTAAACAGAAATTCAACACTTCAATATATACAGACTTCAAAATGGTGGTTTAAACATGAAATATATACAACATACATTACTTAAAATTTGTGTTTTACACAGAGAATCTATACTTTAAAGTGGTTTAAACAGAAATCAACACGAGAACACTAACGTCTTTGATAGTCTCATTTTCTAAATCAAATAGTTTGAAGAAGACTGTTAAAGTTCGTAAATAAATACGATTGATGGTATATATACCCCATTTTATTTCATATAAGAACTATAAAAAAACACTCATCGAAATGGAAGATTTTTTCTGAACACAATGATGGAAAACGACAATGGTCGGATGGTGAAGCTCTGTTGAATAATGAGAGAATGAAAACTCTAATGTAAACAATGGTCTGCGGAATAATGAGAGAATGGTGGTAGTTTTCCCAGACGAACTGCACTTTCCTTAGTGCACTGATTTTCCTCTCTCCACGCTTCTAACGTCTAGCTTTCCTTCCGTTTGAATTGTTTTTTTTTCGTTCACCTAAAATAATGATGGGTATTGTATTAAAATAACCCATACTTTTGTGAAATAAATAAGCGCATTTAGGTCTTTTGTGGAATATATGACAAAATTAGGCACATTGTGTAATATCTTAGGGCAAATTAGGCCATTTGAGTTAAAACCCATTAACTTAATGAATGTGGTATTTATACAAGAAAATCAAGGATGGAAAGGTAAATTCTTTACAACAACTAATTAACAAATCTTCAACTAAGTAACATTTTACTAACTAATTATATCAACTAATATTCCCCCCTCAAGATGAAGTACAAAGATTACAGATTGCCATCTTGAACATAAACTCGTGTATAATTGATGAAGGAAGTGGCTTAGTGAACATATCAGCTAGTTGATGTTAGGATTTAATGGATAGAAGCTTTTATTGTCCCCGTTAAATTTTATCACGTATGAAGTGGCAGTCTATTTCAATGTGTTTAGTACGCTCATGGAATGTTGGATTAGAAGCGATGGAAATGGCCACATGGTTATCACAATATATTAAGGTTGGAGCTTGATGAGGAATTTGCAAGTCTTGAGGGAGGTGAGTCAGCCATGTAATCTCACTTGATACACTTGCTAAAGCTCTGTATTCTGCCTCTGCTGATGAGTGTGAAACCGTGGCTTGCTTTTTAGTTTTCCATGATACAAGGGATTTTTCAAGAAAGATGCAAAAGCCAGTGATTGATTTTTGAGTGTCTAAATAACATCCCCAATCTGAGTCAATGAAGGTCTTGATGTTAAATTCTTTTAAGGCCTAAAGCATTATGCCTTGTCCTACTGTGCCTTTTAGGTCGCGTAGTAGGTGTGTTGCAGTTGATGCCCTAAATGTCATGGTCTTGTAGTTTGTAATTGTATATATTATACAAACTTTTATTTATCTAATAAGTATTTTATTTTATTTGACATTTAGTTGCATTAACCCACAAAACCAATAAACTAACATCCAAGGTTATCTTCTGTAACCTAAACATGTATGTGGAGACATACAAGTGGATCATGTATACAGGGGAAGGAGCAATATTCCGGTCTGTAGTAAATGGATAAGGTTGGATACCTTATCCTAGTGGCACTACGAATACGGTCTGCTTTGTAGTTGTTATAACTGTTCTAAAGTGCTACAAATGATTTGATCCTAATCATTCATGTCGAGACATTAAAGCAGGGGTATTCTATACAAAGAGTTTGTATAAGACCGGACCATGAAATGAATAGTCTCTCTTATTAACACTGTTACTAGTTGAGACTTATTTCACCAAGATGACCATAGGTGACTTGACTTGAATCCTAAGTGAGTCGTGAACTTCTACCTATGAAGGTGGTTCTTTGATTTGCATGGGTGAGAGTGGCTTATGTCGTTGACTTAATATACCTACCATTTTGGGGATTCGTCTGATTGGAAAGATGGGAACACAACTACACAATAAGAAATTCACTCATTCTCTGTAGATAGAGTAAGTAGAAAAATTGCTCTCTTTAAGGCTGATTCAAAGGCTTGAACAATGTGGCGCCACACCCTTTTTTGGCTTGAGAGGAGTTCAATTATAGTAGGACTATAATTATTGTTCATTAGAGGAATCAATGGTACTTAAGGAGTTAGATGTAATTACAAGGGCAAAATGGTAAGTTTTAGCCTAGCTGTACTTAAGAGCAATTTGTGAAGGGTCATTGCACTGTTCAGTAAGAAGAGTGCAACTATTAGTCTTTGGTGGAATGACTATGGAATGACTAATAGTTAATGAATAAAGATTAATTTAATTAAAGAATTTAATTAATTAATCCTATATCATTGGAGCTTCAATCTGTAGGTCCATAAGATCCCCTTGTTAGCTCAATAAGGATAAATGAGAATTAAATTTATTTTGGTTTAATTTGAATTGTTAAAATTGATTATAGGAAATAATTTGTATATGATACAATTAATATAATGTATTTGATACATTATAATATAAAGTTTTTATGAGAGAAATTAATATTTGAATATGATTCAAATAATAATAATAATAATAATAATAATAATAATAATAATAATAATAATATAAATAAGATTCATAAATAAACTATAGGTTAAAATTAATATGGATTCGATTCATATTATAACTATAGATCATATGGGAGATCTAAACTATTGGTTATATTATATATGATATAATATAAAGTTTATATTATATGAAATATAATATAGATTAAATTTATATTAAATTTATTTTATTTTAATTAATATAATTTTTTTAAATAAATAGAATAACTCTTACGTGGAATAAAGGGAGTAAGTTATTTTGATAACTTCCCCCTCTATATCAATGGTTAAGATTTTTTCTTAAAAAGAAAGAGAAAGATTTATAAAAAGCTCTCTTTGTTTTTTTAATTAATCGATCTCTCTACATTCCAAAAACAATAGTGAATTCTCTCACCAAAATTAAAGAAGCCCACAACTCTCCATGATTCTTTACCTGGAGAATAACGTGAAAGATTTCGTGGTGTTCTTGAAAGCTTGGAAGAAGAGTTCTTTAAGGTTCTACAAAGGTTAATTTCTTTACTCATTTTCCTCCATAGAAGCATGCTTAGGCTTTTTGTTTTTTTTTTCTTTGAATTTGTTGGTTTTACAAATTGAATTTCACTTGCACGACGTTCATACGTTTCCGCTTTGAAAATTCCATTCCTTCAAGGTGATGCACTACTGTTAAGTGTTTAATATGAGGTTTAGCCAAGAATTGACTAAGTTTGTGAACACAGTAGGAAATGTCTGGCCTTGAGATTTGTAGATATAATAGTCTCTCGATTAGTCTTCTATATGAGGAGGCATCCTTATCATCTAGTGCATTGCCTGATGTAGCAGATAAACACAGGCTAGGCACCATTGGGCATTGAGTGGGTTTTGTGGCCAAAAAACCAGAGTCTTTAAGTATTTATAGGTAGTACTTCCTTTGAGACAAATAAGTGCCTCTTGTTGATCAGGACAATTCAAGGCCTAAGAAGTATTTTACTTGTCCAAGGTCTTAGTAGGAAATGTGATCTGAGTAGTTCCTTTACGGAGGTTATTTTATTGCTTGAAGGGCCTGTGATTAAGATATTATCTACGTATACCAAGAGAGCAACAAATGAGAAACCTTTACCTTTGGTGAAAAAGGAGTAATCTGCTTTGGATTGGAAGAATCCATTTGTGAGTAATATTTCATAAAATTTTGAGAACCATTATCAAAATGCTTACTTTAGCTTGTTGCTTTTTGGAATAATAGCCCAGTGGTAATGTCATGTATACTTCTTCAAATAAGTCGCCATTAAGGAATGCATTATTCACATCCATTTGGCATAGGGACCAGCCAAAGGAGGCTGTTAGTGATAGAAGTACTTTGACAGTGGCAATTTTAGGCACAAGGGAGAAGGTGTTGAGGAAGTCAATGCCTTCTTGTTGACTATAACCTTTTGCAACCAGTCGGACTTTATGCTTATCAACGGTGCCATCAGCATGGTAATGCATCCAACAGCATGATGCCCATGGGAAAGGGGAACAATGCTTCAGGTATTTGTTCTTTTCATGGCAGCTATTTCTGCATCCATAACATTCTCCATGACTGTGATTTTACTACTTGGTGAAAAAAGGATGGCTCATATTCTGTAGACACACTACATAAGAAGGTATGGTGTGTTGGATTTAGTTTTTCATAGGATAGGAATTTATTTAAGGGGTGATATGAGGTATTGTCTTTTGGAGGGGAGCCATGGGTTAGTAGGTGGCAGTGGTAGTCTTTTAGGAAGTTAGGAGGTTTATGTTGTCTTGTGGACTTTCGAGGCATGGGTAGACTACAAGGAAAGATGGTATGTTTTGTATTGGTTGTATTAGGTGTGCTATTTGTATTTGTAGCATCCTGTTCAACTTGAACTTTGGGTGAACTGTCAGTATTTGGATTTTCAATGATAGAATCAACAATGGTTTGAATGGTGATGTAGGTATCAAGTATTGGTATAGGTAAGACAAGATCATGGAAGGCATTTTCAAGTTCTGAGTGGTCATTGGTGGATATTGAATGAAAGAGGAAGTGTTGCTCAAGGAATGTCAATTCTCGTGATATAAAGATGGTTTTTCTTTCAATATCATATAAGTGGTATGCTTTCATGCTTGGTGGGTAACTAATGAAGATACAAGGTAAGGCCCTAGGATCAAATTTTGATCTTTGTGATGTGAGGGTGGATGCATATCAGAGACAGCTAAAGACCTTCTCATCTGTGTATAATCAACTGGTTTGTCATGGATAATGGTAAATGGACACTTGTTTTTCAAAAGTGTCATTGGGATTTTGTTTATGATATATGTTGCTGTTAGGATGCAGTTTGCCCATAAACGGATTGGAACTCTTGTTTGAAAGAAGAGGGCATGAGTTACATTGAGAAGGTGTTGGTGTTTCTGCTCTACTACTGAGTTTTGCTGAGGTCATTCAACCCAATAGAATTGGTTGATGGTTCTCTTTTGAGCAAAGAATTCAGTGAACTTTAGTTCATGGGCATTGTCAGATCGAAAACTCTTGATGACTTTTGAAAATTGAGTTTCGATGAACTGAAAAAAAATTGGTACAATGTGAAGAACATGAGATTTTTGCCTTAGCATATATACCCATGTGAAGCGTGAGTAGTCATTAACTAGTGTCAAGAAATATTTTTAGCCACCATAAGAGGATGTTTTAAATGGTCCCCATATATCAGCAAGGATAAGATCAAATGGAGAACAAACAACATTATTATTTAAATGAAATAATAACCTTTTTTATTTGGCTAATGGACATATATGACATGATGAATGATATATGAAATGATTAAACAAACATAAGGTTGAAGATAAAGAAGAAAGACATTTAGGTGATAAGTGGTCTAAACGTTGATGCCATGTATTAACTGAGATGACATTAGTTTTAACTCCAGCAGAAACACAAGTGGCATCAGCATCTTTATTGAGAATATACAATCCCTTTTGGCAACTAGCCTTGCCAATCATTATTGATAAGGAAAGATCACGTATGATGCAACAAGTACTTTGAAAGTCAAGTGATATATTTTTAGTGATCAATAAGCAACTGGCCAATATGAGGTTGTGTGCAAATTGAGGCACGAACAATACATCTTTCAATAGTAGTCACCCATTTATTAGGATATCTCTAGTGAAGTCAATAGATATGTGATGGCCATTAGGTAGCATAACAAACATGTTATTTGTATGATTCCAATTTCTGGAAAGGAATTTATCATGGCATACGTGTCTAGATGCTCCTAAGTCTATGATTCATTCATCATGTGACTGATCATTATGTGAAGTTAGGGAAAAGATACCTAAAGTTTGAGTTATAGTAGTTGCTGTAGTGATGGGATAATTAATTAGGAAAGACAATATGAATTTAATTATTTGAAAAGGAAAAATGAAAAGTATTTAGGAAAAAGAAATAATAATAATTATTATTATTATTATTATTTAATTAATTAGAAACTCTCGGTCTACGTACACCCTCATCTTCCCATCTATATTCTTCCTCAAACCCTAGTCCGCCACGAATCACCATCTCCTTTGTTGAGCGTTCGTTGCACTGTCGTCCTCCACAGTTAACTCTCAAATGAAGTCGTCGTTTGTCGTTCGGTAGGGTATGGGCCACATCTTCGCCGAAGTCGCCGCACGTCGCTTTTAATTAAACCGCTACCAATTGTATTTATAATAAAACTGACCATCGGGTGTCGGTTTAATCGATTTTGGTCGTTCGAATTGGTTTTTCGGGTGTTGATGCTCACCCCTAATTAATTTTGAAGAAAATTGCAAAAAATCTCTATTATCGTGGTTTCAATTACATCCTCAAACTTCTAATTATAAAATTCAGGTCTTAAAACTTCTACAACTTTTAATATGGACCATAATTTCATAACATTCCTAGAAATTGAACTTCTAAATTAGAAAAATTGGCCTCTCAGACCTATACAACCGTCTTAACTTTTAAAATGTATGTAAATTTGAGAATCCATTTTTTCAAGCTAAGCATGTTTAACTTTATAGTTCTTAGAATTGAACCATGATTGAAAAGAAACAGGCACATTGTTAGTATAAATAACAAATTTCAAGTATTTCAAACATTTTTAAATCATACTTTCATATTAAAGTTTCCTTTCATCCAAATGTGGTCTCGGTTCATCTATCTCTTCATCCAAACTCTCGATATTACATTACATGAATATATAAGTTTTTTCGTATAAGAACCTTTGAATTATTCCAAGACTTCATTATTGTTGATAAGTTAATCTTCAAAGAGAAAAAGTAAAGAATTAAAAATACTTAGCACAGGTAGTTTGATTAAAAATAACCTATCATATTTTAGGATTAATTTTTGTAAATTGCCCTAATTTGAGATTTGGGGTCACAAATATATTGATTTAAATTATTTTCGGCATATATAAAGTGTATATATATATTATCTACAAAACCCTAATATATAAGCATCATCTTCTCCCCTAGGTTTCGGATAGCGGCTTCTTACTCTGGTAAGATTGCTTCACTTTCTCTCAATCTCTCCGCCCTTCGATTTTATGCTTAGGGTTAGGGTTTACTATCTTATGTGTTTTCTTTTTCTATCCTGAACAGGTCGGAGTAGCGATTAGGTAGAAGGGCTCTGCAATGGCTCCAAAAGGTAAGCCTATCAACTTATACGTCTAACAGTTCATCGATTTCACTTTTATGCATAGGACATTCAAGTTATTTTCCGGCTGTTTTATTTCTCATTACTGCTGTTTGTTCATTGATCAGTTTCGATTTGTTTCTTTGATATCAGTTGTTGAAAATTAACCGAGATTAAGAATTTCGGACATAAAGATGTTATTCAAATGAAACTACATCTGTATAATCTGTTTATTATTTTGTCCGCTAGCTCCTAACATCTTGTAATCCTACGATCTAATGATTCGCTTGATTATCAGGTGCTCTACTTTTTTTTTTTTGGTCTGGCAAGCCCCCCATATTGCTAGATAGATTGTATAGGGTCAAGAGTAGGAAAATGGTGATTATCTATTGTGAATATCTTTTTTATAAACTGTGTTAGAACATAGAAGGCTCATAGAATTTGTAGAAGATAGGTGTTTCACTCATCGTGGTAAGTATGTATGGTTTTGAGTTTGATGGACAGAGATAATTAATGCTGCTATGCGGTTTTTGAAATGGAACAATGTCTGTGACGTGCGGAAGTTGGTTTGATTCTATAAATTAGTATTATATGATTGGGTGTTGTTCTGGGTCGTTCGTGTTTTCACCCTTTATCTTTGCCAAGGCTCAGCTCTGATGTCTTTCCCATTATGAAAAAGTACTGTTTATAATGGCGTAACTTTTGAATGAAGTACACTACATATGAATGGGAGAGTTTGGCATTATAATAATAATTAGTCTTTCGATATGTGGTTCCATTGGGTGGTGATTTTCTTTATTGTATGCAACTAAGAATGAATTTAAGAACACTTGAACACACAAAGTACTTGGATAATGTATGAGTTTAAGTGAATTAACTAATCAGCTTGATACTTCTTTTCCCCTCAGCTGACAGCACCAAGAAGGCTGACCCTAAGGCTCAAGCCTTGAAAACTGCTAAGGCAGTAAAATCTGGCCCAACATTTAAGAAGAAAGCCAAGAAAATCAGGACGTCCGTCACATTTCACCGTCCAAAGACTTTGAAGAAGGAAAGAAATCCTAAGTATCCACGCATCAGTGTTACTCCACGGAATAAGTTGGACCAGTATCAGATTCTTAAATACCCTCTGACTACTGAGTCTGCAATGAAAAAGATTGAGGACAACAATACTTTGGTTTTCATTGTGGACATTCGTGCTGATAAGAAAAAGATCAAGGATGCTGTGAAAAAGATGTATGACATCCAGACCAAGAAAGTGAACACGTTGATCAGGTAATTTTAATCGAACATTTCTGTAGTTTCATTCAAGAATATTGAGTTGTACTCTTCTTAGATGTGATCTCAATCTTACCCAATATTTTGTGGATATTTCATGTCTAATCCAGCTGAGTTCTAACAGTGTAAATGATTAGCGTAGTCTCATGTTAAAGAATGGATCTTTCAAAGCACTTTGATTGCGATCATTAAATGTTTAAGTCACAGTGCCAAGTTATCTGTTAACTTAAACATTTCAATTATGATCCTAAAATGTTTATTTATGCCACGATTTTATCTGACAACGTGCTTTATTCCACAATTGCAGACCTGATGGAACCAAGAAGGCATATGTTAGGCTGACTCCCGATTATGATGCTTTGGATGTTGCAAACAAGATCGGAATCATCTAAGTTAATTAGAATTTGTTTTTTGTTTGAGAAAACTGATTATCTTTCTGCAATGGGAATTTTGATTTATGGAATGACCTCTATTTTCTCCAGCAAATTAGTAAGATGTTTTCTTCTAAGCTATTGCAACACATGTTGACTCGTGAACCATAGGATGTGTTCTTGAATCTCTTCTGTAGTTTGCAATTTTAGCTCAAATGACTTCACTTATTTCCATTTACGATAAAATCCAGTGTCGAGTCTGGCCTCTCTTGGTTGCTACTAAACCTGCTTGGTGGTGTACCCCCTTCAAACCAAGAATTTTTAACCACTTTTTCTCGGTCTGTACTCAGAATTATAAATTGACTTTCATTTGAGATTTTGGTTTTCTTCCTTAAACCGTGCAAGATGTTCTTGAACCATTATCATAGAAATAGTGGTATACCTTTGTAGTTTGTCAATAAATATCATCTCTTCATATGGACAAAGTAGACAAGAAATTAAGAATACACATCCTTGTTTGAAGTTCTACTTAAGATTAGAAGAGTAGTAGAATAATTGAAAATCACACAATCAAAATGGGATCTTGAAGTGAGCATGAAAAAGAGGTTGAATTGAAAATTGTGGAAGTGAAATGAGTTTGATGTTACAATATAGGTCTAAAAAACGGTCCAACAAATACTCTCTATCCCATGAGATGGTGCGTTGCATTCTTTTACATAGTCATCCAAAAATACAAGGGGTTGCTTGGGAGGAAAGAGAATAATTGAAGAACAAAAGGTGTGGATAATTTACTGAAGTTTACTTCAAGCGGGTAATCAAAATTAGAATGACGTTTGAATGAATAATGATAAATGTGTTCACAACAGGGGAACTCCATCAAACACTTGAAATTGTGAAGGATTCAACAACTGTGCGCAATTTATCTTTCATTTTCTCCCACCTTCTCTCATTTGCTCCGGTTGTTAAAGTGTAGAATTTTCCTGCCATAGAAGAACGACAGATATAACTGACAATAAAAATGTAAGAAAAAGAGCTTTGTTAGGAATCCAAGTACTTCGTGGATTTGCATGATATCATTAGTTTAAATGTAATTTCATTATATAGTTTGACAGTAAAATAAGACGAAAACAGAACTGTTTTGAATTCAATTTGGCAGACCTAAAATACTGAGATATAATGGAACAAGAAAAGCTCAAGAAGTTCCCCAGCAACAGTAAAATAAGACTAGCAAAGTTTCATACCATTGGCAACAGCAATCGTGCTCAGAGCATGGCGAGTGTAGTTTGGAGCTTGAGCTACAAACTCAAATGTGTAGTATGCTTTCCCATTAACGTCATGCTGTATCATCCAACAAACAAATGAGCTACAGCCGAGGTGAAAGGTGCCAGTTTTTATGTCTAGGCTGTGGGGGTTGAGCAGCCACACATGCTTGACAAGTTGGACAAATTCAAAATTCTCGGCTTGAGGGGGGGATATGTAAAAGACATCATCTACTTAGTCAAAAGCCATATGATGTAACACACCCATAAACTAAAACAACTAGGGACACTTGATCATTGACAACCTAATGGAATGGGTTCTATCATCAATATTTGTAGCCATGAATTTGGAATACAGGGTTGAAACGACTGATTTCGCTTCACTGATTGCACAAATGACCTGGATTTATTACTTTTGGGTGTATCTTTCCATTTTAGATGATTGATCTACAATATTGCGAAAGGCATGTGCAGAAAAATATCCCGAATTCCAAAATTTTCCACCATTGTGTCGAGACATGCATGTGCATCAGATTTAATTTGTAAGTTCATTTGCAGCTACTATCTATTGCTCCATGCGTTAAATACTAGTACGATAAAATCTTATCGAAGAATAATAAACAAACCTCTGATGCTTCAATTAATTTTGTTTTCTGATTAGAAGGAGCTAGAACCTTCTTTATCAAAGTTTCTGCTACCTGAACCATGAGATACAGAAGTTACCTAAAAATTAAATTACCAACTTAATGTATTATTCTAACTGTTTAATGCTAACCTGTTGAGGAGGCCCAAAATCTCGAATATCTTCTTTGCTGGTTGGAATCAAATTCACACTGACACTTTCTAATGGTTCAATTACATCTTTGAATACCTTATCTTGACCATCAATGACTACTTCCTGCTCATTCCTCCAGAGGAAAAAGACTTTAATCTTGTGTCGAGTATAAAAATTTAAAGTGGATGTTGGGTGCAAAAGTAAAGGAGTGGAGAAACAAAAACTAAACAATTAGTGTACCTGCCACCCGAATGGATAGACGAATGAGTAACCGTCTTTCTTGTCTGAAACTGATAGAAATCCTTTCTTTGTTTCTGCAGCAACTGAGCAATATCAAGCGGGTACCCTTAGGATATCATCATCCTTCATTTTGGAAGAAAGAAATACAGTGCACGCTAGAGGTGCTAATTTCAGAATTGAGCTTGAAGAGAAGCAACTAAGTGGAAGAGAAACTTAAGTTGTGTGTAAGTAAGAAGAGAGACAAATCTTACATGACATGGAATTCATGTCTGCAAGAGAAATCCAAGTTATAAAGGCACTGCCAGATAGCAGCTGGCGTCTCCCAAGTCTATCTGCCAAAAAAAACAGAGCAACTATTGAACAATGAAATTCTTTGTTTCTAAAGCTGATAAGAAAGAATTAAGATCATTCACGGGAACAAATCTAAAAGCAGTACAAAGATTGCTGGAGTGTGACAAAATTATACGAGCCATAAAATCCCATTTGAGTTTGAAGAAATTGGTACATTCAGCTGGAAAAGAAGGCAATCCATAATGTTGTTTAAGTTAACTAATGAAGGAACGGTACATGATAAGCTAGGAAAAAAAAAAGTCCACGATGCCCGTCACGACTGAGGCTTCAGCCCGAGGTAATTTTCCTTGAAGAGTAGAATTGTTTTTCTGTTGGAATGCCTAGAGTTTGATATATGACACTTTGAATGACCACGTTTGCACTTGAAACCTAAGTTGTACTACATTATTTATGATTTGATCTCAGGGTTTAGAAAAGTGGGCTATAAACTCTCTGACGTTAGATGTTTCATTTGTTTTGTTTCTGAATTATTCATTCCAATAATAAAAATTGCTCTTTTGCCTGTGAAAATAGCAAACACATTGTTAATGAACTAAGTAAATTTATATAGTTTACGCTCTTTAGCTATTTTTATTTGTCTGTTTTGTAACATTTTCCTTGTGTATGAAAATCTAATATGGTATTAAAATCTCTAGACGAAATTCAACCCCTCGATTCACACAACAAAATTAATACGGTGCTTAATCATTTAAGTAATATCGTTTCTAGTGTAATAGGATTGAGTGATACCGTGGTACCTACAAATAGGGGCGAGACAATGTCTTTCAAGAAGATTTGTATCGTCCAAATCTCATTTCGTTTCGATCTCTATTCTATTTACTACTTTACTATGTGGTTTCTTTCTAGTTTCTACTACTTCAATGCAGCATCAGTAATGGATGGATGTGAATCCTCTTTTCTAAAAGTTACAAAACCTTCAGCACTCTAAATTTACTAGCCCAAACTCAAGTGAATAACATGCACATTCAATTAACTCACAAAATCAAGCAAAATGGCAATGTAATGGGTACTCTAATTCAAGTGAAACCTGATTTTCCATCTCAACTCGGTAAACTGACCTTCGGAACTGCAGGCATGGCCATTAATTGAAGATCCGTGTGCTTGCTCAGCCCTGACAAGAAATGAGACCCCGGCTCTGCAGCAAACAAATCTTCCGTGGAGTTTCTGCGAGTGGAAAAAAGAAAAACACGTGATTGTTAGTAAGAACAGGGAGAAAAGAGAAGACAAAGATTGGAAAGAGTTTTGAAGGAATTGTGAACCTGAGGAAGAGAATTGAGGAAGAGGGAATTTTGGAGAGAAGCCATTGAAGGTACCTTCGGTTGTGAAGCCGTATGTGCTTCTTCGTCGTTAATGTAAAGATTGCCTTATCTCTTTTGGTTTTGTTATACTTCGCGGGTTCCCTCAGCCACATTTCTTACGTCGGCCCCTCACTCCTTTTTTTTCTTTTCCCTCTTATTTATTCAATTTAAACTATACTCGTTTTTAAAAAAATATATCAATTTATACTTTCTTATGTTTCATTTACATTTCTTTAAAATACAAAAACTAAAAAAAAAAATAAAAAAATAGTTCAATTAAATTCATCGTTTTCATCAGACAATTTTTTTTTCTTAAAAAAGCATTCATGCATTTATTCTGATTAATTGTTCATACTTCTAGAATAAATTTCATGCATGAAGGAAGGGTCCCAAGTTCACTTTGTTCCTCCTACAAATAAATAAGTACATTGTTTAGTTTTTCGAATTTTTTGTATTTGATAGGTTACTTTAACTACTTTTATCTTTTAACATATTCATTTGAATTTTAAACACCATGGATCTATAACTTTTTAAATTCATATTAATATGTCATTGTCACATTTAATACCTTATAAGATTAACAAAACTAAAAGTATAGATTAACGTGTTGTTAATATAAGATAAAAAATATAAAGATTTAAGAAATAGAAGGTAGATAGAAGATATAGATATGATAGTATGTAACAATACACCTATTCTAAAAAATTTAGACATAAATACATCGAAGATACATTACTATATGATACTTATTTTTATATTAAAATGGAGTTGATTTATGAAGAGAGTGCATTTTTATTTTATAGAAAATCATGCAATATTGAGTGGTGGTTGAGAGACTAAAAAAGACCGATGAAAGATTGAAGAATGAAGTTGAGAGTGAACAAGATAAGAGTGTAAATCTTTATTCATATAGCGAGAGAAAAGAGAAGGGTGAAGATTTGAGTTTTTGAATTAAAAGTCGGATAGTTTGCATAAAAATTACCTTTTAATTATTGAAAAATTTGATAAATATTATTGAGCTTAAAAAAGTTTAAAACATATTTTTATTGATCCAAATTTAACACTAATTATTTTACGAACAAAAATTTAAGTTAAAATCATAGTTTCAATTTTATTTGACTATTAAAACATACTGATAGTTCATAATCACAGTCAATTTCAATCACTACTATTATAATTAACATACAATTAATTGTCAAATAAAAAATGTATTTGACTATTAACACGCAATGATGTAAGATTTTCTTTATTTGATTAATTGTTTTAGTATGTTTTAAGGATAAGTTTTTGTTTTGAAATTTTGTGAAATTTTATATTTTAACCAAGGTTTAAGGTATAGTTTTTGATGGATATTTTGAAAAAATTATAAAAGAAAATTTCAATTAGTAAATAAATATTTTTTTATTTTCAAATAAGTAATCATATTAATTATATTATATTTATATTTGAATCATTTTGATGTTTATCTTTTGTGATTTGTAAATTTTTCTACCATGTAATGAAAATATTAAGTCACTCTTTCTATCAATATCAGATCCACGTAAATGTGAAAATATAGACAAAACATTGAAATATCCACGTAAATCTAAATTATGATTTTAACTTATAATTTTAGTTTTTATTTTGGATGGTAAAAAATTTGTTGTAAAAATTGAATTAATATATGTAATTTTTTTTAGTTTAAGTTTATTTACAAAATATTTTAATACTTTCGTAATATTTTTGAAATGAAACCCTAATAGTTTACCCAAAAAGCTAACGAAAAAATATTTTTGAACTATTTTTAAAAATTTAAATCAAAATAAAATTTAGAGAAATTATGATGGATAGAAATAAAAATTAAGACTATCCACAAAATAAGCTAAAACGTAATAAAGGAAAAATTTAATAGATTTTACTATTATTTTTAAATAGTTATATTTTTTTTTTCTATATTTAAAAATGCATCACAACTTTTTGAATTTTAGAAATAATTTTTTATGATTTAGACGTACAAATTTAATAATTAGCATATATTTTGTAAAGGGTCAAAAGTTAGAAAAATAGAAGTTCCCACATCGGAGAGGCGTGAAAAAGGGAGTTGGGGCGGGGGCTATAAATAGAAGACTGGCGGGCTATTGAAATCTGCCTTAAACTAATGAGTAAGGAAAACAAAGTGGCCGGGGGGATCCGGCCGCAGCGCTAACCAAAGTGATGCGCATGAATTTGTGGAGGGGTTAAAGGCTTGGCCGATTGTTGACGCTGCTTACTTTGCAGAACTCTTTCGTGCTGGCCTCCCAATTTACCCACCCCCAATTCCAGTCAAAAGCCCTTTCTCCCTATTGGTTATATTATTATTATAGTATTATGTATCTTGTAGATGCAATAACAGTTGTTAAATTTTATTTCTGATTTGTCGAAAAGAACCAACCTTCTATCTAATTTTTGGTTAAAAGTCGTAGTTCGAGTTTCCATTTCGGTTTCTCTACCTATGTAGGGAAACTGATCCATAACTTAATTCAGGGGTGCTTTGGAACCATTCTGGGCGTTACTCTCTATTAGGCGATTGCTCACTACCTCTCAATTTAGTTCCACTTTAAGGGGGGATTATTGCTAATGCTTTGTTCACTGCTGCACAACTTTTAACTCACCTTAGAGGTTTTGATATATTATTATTTCGCATCGGTTAGATCTCTTGTAAATCAGAAGAATTTGAGGTGTTGTTTACTTCAGAACAAGAATTTCTTACTGTTAAAAGGGAGGTTCAAGTTTCTTAAGACCAGCTAAGCTAAGCTAGTAGCTGAAATTCTAGTTGTATAAGCTAAAGAAAAGAATCAAAGATGAACGATGAAACAAATCACAGATTCCAGATATAAATCCAGATATAAATGGACAAGCGAAGAAAACTTTCTTCTTGCTAGTTTCTTATTTTTCTCCTATTTTCAATGCAATGGTAGTGTGGTTTAAGTTTGGAAGAAAACTAAGAAGGGAATGACTTGGGAATCACAGTGCTAAATGTTGGAAGGCGATTTTATCCGGCTGTGAATTTTTGGTGTTGCGAGTTTCTTGGAGTCGTATCAAATTTGCAGGGCAAGTTGAATCTTCACTTCACTTCACTTCATAGTTAAATTTAGAGTAAAATCTTCAACTTTTCTTCTAATGGCATTTCAATCACAATAGAGAAATTTCATAATTCTGTTTTTATTCTTTAGAGGTCGAAATTCCTAATGCTGTTGAACTAAAAAAGTATAGTTTTGACTAACGATAATATATTGTTTATGTGCAATATTGATTCGAAACATAATATATTTTTAATGTTTATGTTCAATATTTGATTTAATTATCATGTAGGATATTCATTTTATTTTTTATTTTGAAATTAAGTCAAATTGCCTCCGACTTTCTTTCCTTATTATTTACATTTCAATAATGATTTAATTTCGGTAAAATCTAAAAACAAAAAAGTAGCTTTTAAAATAGAAAATAATTGTAAATAACATAAGTGCTAAAAATGTTTTACAAAATATAAAACAAAATATCAGATTCTATCTATGATAAATACTATAAACTTCTATCGATGGTAATAAATTATATTTTTGTAAAAGTCATCTTTTAATTTTTTTGTTTTTAGAATTTTACTAAGAATTGAACATACTCAAGGAAGATGTAAATCATGGTAAGAAATAGCGAGAAGTATACTTTGATTTTAAAAAAACCAAAAGCAAAAAATAAAATGCCTATTAAAGGGACCTTAGTTTTTATGGAAGAAGATTAGTTCTCGAAGTTGGTTCTGTTATGAAGGAGAAGTTGAATTTTAAGTTTGCTAGACAATTATAAAAAGCTTGAAGGTAGATGCGAAGTTGGGGGAGTTGCGTGAACTCTTAGGACCTACAGTGTGATGAGCTAATGAGGTATAGAATTAATGTTTTTTAGTTATGAGATTCCCGGATGGTAGAAGCGAAGTGCACATGTAAGACCCGTGCCTCAAAAAGAAGGAAATTAAGAAGTGCTCTCGGACCATCTCGAGGCTGTGGTATACTGAGATAAAGAACAGAAGAGTTTTAGAGTTGAATCTCGGGCAGTCAAGTGGAATGCCAGGCAAGATTTGGGATAGATGTGTATTCCCATGGCAAACTTGATGCTTGGTCGCCCGAGATTGGAAGAAGAGAAAGGAATATAGAGACGATTGATCTCGGGGCTATGTCTGGCCGAGATCTGAAGAGAAGATGGAAATGTAAAGAAATCTTGGGCTATCTTAGGGACAAGTCCGACTAATTAAAAAAGAAATGTAAAGGATCTCGAGGCTATCTCCAACTATATTCCACAAAAAATGGAGATGGAAGAGGATTTAATTGTAAACTCGGGGTGACTACAGGCCAAATCCAAGTGTCATGTCATGAAAATACTCAGTTTTTGGGAAGTAGAAGCTGACGAGTTATTAAGAGCAATAAGTTCAGTAGAGGAGGAAGAAAGACAAATTCAGGATGAAAGGCTTTCTCTAATTCATTGAATAGGTTGATTTGAGTAAAGAAGAAAGAGATCAAGCTTAGAGATGTAATTGAGGAGATAGAGTGAACGAAGGAGAGGAGTGGAAGAAAGGCTCGTCGACAGAGTTGTAGATTTTTTGGATGCTCTTGAATTCGTGATTGCAGAGAGGGTCGTGCCTTTTAAGGAGTAATCCTTCTAACCTTCCCGCTTTCAAAGACCATTCTTTCTCCTTTGAAGTTAGGCCTTAGGTCGATGAGCTCACTGAAGTATCGAGTGAAGAACTGAAACTGCAGTTTCCACAACCTCACCTGAAAGAGCCATTGCCTCATCCTTTCGACCCTGAAGCCATGACCTTAGATTTAGTAGGTGAGAGATTTGAGTCCAAACAATTTAAGAAAGAAATAAGAAATTGGGAGTCTAGTTGTAATGTAAAAGGGGCCTTAGTTGAGATCGTGTGGAGGAGGTCCACTAAAATTAGGCCTAGATCTTTTTCTTCTTTCGTCATAGTCATAAAAGGAAGAAATGTTCCACTTCGTTGTCCCAATCTCTCTGAAAGAGGTCCTAGAGGTCCTAACAGTTGAGGCAATTAGAAGGAGAAAGTGAGATAGCAGAGAGAGAGGGTAGAATAGACAAACCTATAGATAGGTTAAGTGAGCAGTCAATGTTGCAGTGGAAGTAGCAGTAGCTGTGGAAATCTGTCTATTGAAAAAGCTTTCTTATATCTCAGTTTTTGTTAGAATTGAAGGAATGGAACTCCCAAAGCAGAAGCGTATGAATGCCGTGCAAAAGGAATTCAATTTGTAAAACCTAAAAACAACAATTCAGAGAAAAAAAACTAAAACCTAAGCATGCATCTATGGAGGAAAAGGGAAAAAGAAACTAACCTTTGTAGAACCTCCAAGAAATCTTCTCCAAATTTTTCAAGAACACCACAAAGTCTTCTCGTTATTCTCAAGGAAAGAATCTAATAGAGAGTTGTGGAGATTTTGTAATTTTGGTGAGGGAAAAGTTTGAAAGATAATTTTTTTTTCTTTTTGGAACACAGATAACCGGCCAAAAGATTAGAATGAGAATACGAATACAGAGTAATTCTGTATATCTCAACCAATTTAAGAGAGATGGAGGGAAGTTATCAAAATAACTCCCTCACTCTCTCTACACATAAAATAACTCTTGGGAGTTATTTTATTAATTAAATATATATTAATAAAATAAAATTAATATAAATTTAATTCATATTATAATTCATATAATATAAACTTTATAGGGGTCTTTTCAAAAATATAAAAAAGTGGCAAAATATTTACACTCTATAAAACAATTTCAAAAATGGAAAAAGCCTAGAGGCCCACCATGTAAAATACCAAAAATACCTCGTCACCATGCCGTCAATAACGTGCGCGTAATATGTTTGTGATTTATACGTGATCATTTAGATATGGTTCAATATATACGCGATTGTTTAGATATGGCTATAAGGCGATCGTTTATATATGGTTCAATATATACGCGATCATTTAAATATGATTCAATATATGCGCGATCGTTTAGATATGACTATAACTTATACGCGATCATTTAGATATGGCTACAAGGCAATCGTTTAGATATGGTTATAATTTATACGCGATCGTTTAAATATGACAACAAACGCGATCGTTTAGATATGACTATAATTTATACGCGATCGTTTAGATATGTCTACAATTTATACGCGATCATTTAGAAATAACTACAATTTATATTTTCAATTCCATCGTTTAATTTTGTTACACGATTGTTTAGATTTGGGGATCTAAATCTAAATGATTTTTTTTTAAAAAGTTTGGTACACGATTTTTTAATTCTTTTGGTATACGATTGTTTAGATTTATTTAGACAATTTTTTACTTTTTTCACACGATCGTTTACATTTGTCTACTTCAATTCAAATGATTTTTTTCAAGATTTTTTATACACGATCTTTTATTTTTTTTACACGATTGTTTACTTTTTTAAATGATCGTTTACATTTGTACTCCAATCTAAATGATTTTCTAAAGATTTTTTATATACAGTTTTTTATTTTTTTTACACGATCGTTTATATTTGGCTACTCCAATCTAAATGATTTTTTTCAAGATTTTTTATACATGATCTTTTAGATTTTGCTATTTTGTTGTACACAGTTTTATACACAGTCGTTTAGATTTGGTTACTAAATGTAAATGCATAAAAAAAAAGAAAGAAGAAAGACGATGAAAAGAAATCGCAGCAAAGTAGAAAGACGATGGAAGGAAATTGAAGCGAAAAAAAACGAAGAGGAAAAGAAGAAAAACGATGGAAAGATTAAACGACATAAATGAAGAATTGAAAAATAAGAAAGATGATGGAAAGAAATCGCAGAAAAGAAAAAGAGAAAAGAAGAAAGACAAAATTGCAGGGGAAGACGAAATAACATGAGGAAGACGAATAGCAAGCAAAAATAGAAAGATAGAAGGGCAAACCTGGTATATTTAAAAAATGGCTAACCTTATGGGCTTTGTTACACGGGCCGTAAATAGTTTACAGTTTTGTTACATTTATGTAAGTTTTCCAACTTTATATTATATCATATATAATATAAGCAATGGTTTAAATATCTCATATAATCTATAGTGCTAATATGAATCAAATCCTTATTAATTTAACCTATAGTTTATTTATGAATCTTATTCATATTATTATTATTATTATTATTATTTGAATCATATTCAAATATTAACTTCTCTCATAAAAACTTTATATTATAATCTATCAAATACATTATATTAATTGTATCATATACAATTTATTCCCTTTAACCAATTTGAACAATTCAAGTTAAACCAAAATAAATTTGATTCTCATTTATCCTTATTGAGCTAACAAAGGGACCTTATGAACCTACAGATTAAAGCTCCAATGAAATGGGATTAATTAATTAAATTAATCTCTATTCATTGACATCTCCAAACTCTCTCAAGTCTGAACCTTTAGCCCACAATAACGGTACTCAATTTCTCCTTTGGCAAATGGACGCGCCTGAAGCTAGCTCGTCAATTGAATAGCCCCTTGCTTCTTACTGGATTTATTGACTCCCACTTTCCTCTCTGAAATACAGTTCTTTGGTGATCTCATTCCCCTCAAAGGAGAAAGGGTCGGCGTCATTTGTTCATTGAGGCAGTGCAGTTGAGGCTCCATAAATAGTTGAGTCAGTCAAATCCATCAAATCTAGAGGCATCCGCTGAAAGGGCAGTGGTAGTTCGACCAGTGGCTAAGGTTCTTGTCCCTGTAAAAGAGGAAGTAGTCGTTTAGTTGTCGTTGAAGTAACAATTCTCTTAATCGGGTATATGAACTCATATTCCCATTTTATTTCTTATGAAATGCTTGCATTGAGCGAGAAGAAAGGAAACCCCACACGAAAGGAAGCTCTGCAGCGACAGGAAGGGAACCCCACCTCTTGAAGTTGCCCTTTCAGAGACTCTTTTTTAGTGGCATTAATTTTAATATGGATTTCTTAAATTATTTAATAAGGAATTCACTTTCAAATTCTTTGAACTTCTCCTTATCGGTCGAGTTATTTCATAATGCACTCTTTATAAGTGGTAAAAAAGGAAATTTGCTTTCAAATTCTTTAAACCTCTCCTTATCAGTAGATTTATTTCATAACCTACGGACGACCCATAATTTAATCCATATGAATCTGATAAGGATCAAAGAATTATCTCGGAATTTGAAAGCGAATTCTTTATTCTATGAAGGAGTCTTTTATTTTTAGAAATATCTCGACTCAAAACATAAAGGATCAAAGAATTATCTCAGAATTTGAGAGCGAAAGTCATTACCCCTTATTTATCACTGTTCAAATTAGAAATAACTCGAGTCACAATGAAAAGGAGAGACTCAATGTAATATGAGTGAACTCCTTATCAAAGAATTTGAGAAATCCATATTAATTAATTAAGCCACTCAAAGTTTCTTCTCATCAGCTATAACCTTTGCCTTCTATCCTTCTTTTTAGTCTCTTTCCCTGGGTTCCATTGATCGTCCTTATATTGAGGCTTTTTTCTCAAATTCTTTGAGCCTTGATGGAATCTTATAGTTCATTCTTCTTCTATTCAGAGGGTCCAAACTGAATGTGTCTCTCTGCTGCTTCACACCTCTCATTTATTTGAGAGACAAGGGTCCATAGCAGTTGAGAAGAAGTTGATTACGTGGGTTTCAGTAGAGATGCGGGCATCTGCTTAGCTACCTCCCACGAAGTATATCCCTTGTAGCACCACCAGGAAATGCTCACGAGGTGGGTAGGACTCTTGGAAAGAAGATTTAACTTGAACTTGTCTAGCACTCCTCCCTGTTGGGGTGGATTTTATTAGATAAGAGATGGAAAGATAGCCTCCTTTTCCCCTACTGGGTTCCGCACCCTCGACTCTTATTTTACTAGAAATAATGTTCTCACTCATTTCTTGCATTTGATTTCCAAACATTTTTGGCTTAGAATGAATTTAGGTTGAAACTGCCGATCAAGTGGTTTGCCTCACACCCACCCGCAACTTTCTTCATTTTCACTTCTTTTGAAGGCGCTTTAGGCCTTTCCCTTCTCGTGAATAAACTCACTCGACTCAATTACGCCTAGCCTTCTCAGGGTTCGATGCCTCTTCTTCTTGGTGGGAAGTTTTTTGGATTGTTTCCTTGTTCATTGATGACCACTTATCGAATGCATGTGTTACATGTAAATGACAACGAAGTTTTCTATGTAGAAAAAGCGTCAACTCCTTACTCCGCCTTACTACAAAATGAGTGAAAGCCTAGCGTCAATCTCTACTTTTGTTATCTACGAGAAAACTAGTTTTGAGAGTCCATTTTAACTTTCTTCTTTTCTTGCAAAAAACAATCAATGAGCAAGGCTCGACTAAAATGATCAAAGAATTTGAGGTGATAAAAGTTGGAGTTAAGAGGTGTTGAAAAAGGTGGGAGTCAGAAACCCAAAGGGAATAAATAGGCTCAAAAGTTTAAACCTTCTTAAAGGACTGCTCCTTCGTCTAAGTTTCTAGGGAAAAAATAGGCTTCAAAGTCTGCTAGGCGTGAAGTCAATGCCCACATAGTGGGAGAGGAGATAGACTTTTGACTTTTTCTTCAGCTAAAGAA
Organism: Cucumis melo; assembly: GCF_025177605.1. Taxonomy (NCBI): domain Eukaryota; kingdom Viridiplantae; phylum Streptophyta; class Magnoliopsida; order Cucurbitales; family Cucurbitaceae; genus Cucumis; species Cucumis melo. Next base: position 6,277,628 of record NC_066865.1, read on the forward strand.
GCACAAAAGGTTTTTTAGTGGTTTTATTGAGAATAAAGTCAAAGACTTTGCAAATTGTTAGATTCAACTACGGAAGCTAAGTAGGAGCAGTCCGATCTTATTCTTCCTGCTCCCTCCAAAGGTGCAAAGAATATTGCATTTTCCGTTAGCTTTCTTCCATTAATTCCACTGATTGTTGTAGGCTACTACGAATTAAAGTTAGACTGCAAGGGCCTTACTTACTGAGATAGATTCCTATTTGAATTACCTTGATTCCAACTTTTGAGATCGAGAGTGCTACCTCTTGATCCCTTTGAGTACTTCCCGTCGACCCATATAAACTGATAGTCTCCCTCTTGAAAGGGAAAGATCCTGCTCAAGTAATAAGAAGAGAAATATTCAAGGGGTTTATCAAGCAATCTTGGCTCATATTCTCTTCCCTCTAATCGACTTTGCGAATAAAAGGATAAGTTCATAAGCTTTAAATAACTCAAGGCCTCCTTCACCATCTAGGGGGGTACGAGCAGTTCAAACTCCATAAATGAATATGCTCAGAATCTTTTCTTCTTTTTATTCCATTTCTGATTGTCGAACTTCTTCTTCTTCTTCCTTATACTGCATCGTGGGATTCTATGGACTGGTCCTACGTAGCTTAATAGACCGAAATCAAAAGATCGTAATATCTAAAGAGAAGTTTCATTCTTATGCCTTCTATGTTCGAGCGCCAAGATAAGGACGCCTTGGATCAACTATCTCCTGAAAGCCTAGGTTAGACGCTGCTATTTTGGATATGCTCGACTTATCTTATTTGACCCTTTTGTCTGCAATAGCTCTTTAAAACAGATTCTTAGAGTTTCGAGATGTTCACTGAAGAAATTCATTCCTTTGAAATTCATGAGAGAGGTGGAGACGTAGTTATATAAGTTAATCAGAGCTAAGCTCGACTTATAGAAGAGAGAGGGGTTATTACCAAGAGAGAAATCATTTACCGGTTCAACTTCTAATTAATGACCTTACTGGATGGAATGATTGAACCTCCGCTTACCACTGCACCCCACGAAACTCGATATTGAGAATAGTCCCTGTCGAGAAAGCTTCTTTGTGGAGATTCATTCTGATTGTTTCGCTACTCTTTTTTTTGCCTCTTTGTCGAGCAATAACCTCTCATAAAGTGAGCCTACCTCTTTACCTAACGAAATCGATTATAGGAGCCATATCTATGAATTTGACGGTCTCTATCCTTGTTGCAGAGGCTTTTCTTTAAGGAGAAATCATGCCTCCTGGCCTGATTGCATTCTTCATTTTTGATGTCATGGACAGAAATCACATTCATTCACATGGAAACCCTGGTCGAGATCATTGAACTGCGTGGTGGGGACTCATTCGTCTACAATAATCAGCCTTCTATAGGGCCAAAACTCATGAAATTGGATTCAACTCTCATACTACATTGAGCCTATCCTATTCAATTATAAGGGGTCCTCAATGAACAAGGTCATATTCATCTGTTCGGAGTCCTTCAATATTCTTGGAACCTTGAATGAAGGAACTCATATTCATTCAACCTTTGTTTTTGCTTCTACATATTCAAACCTCTGGACTGGTCTCATGTCCCGATTCTTCTTTCTACTTCTTCTTGGGGAGGATGAATCCTCATTTTTTCTTACGCTTTTTCGATCTTCGAATTGGCATCGGGCATATTATGAACCAGTAATATGAACTGGTTCTAACTGACCGATGGATCCTATTGTGGCCCTTTCTTCCTTCGTACTATTCTTCTCTGCCTCTTCTCTTGGTAAGGAGTGTGTGAGCGGCGAATATTTTACCGGTGGGTCTTTAGATTGATAGATGAATTCAATGGCCAGAGGATGGTCTCGTGGACTTCGCTTCGTAAACTCTTTCTTCCTAGTCTTAAATTCTTCTAGTTCCATCTTTGACTTAGTGGATCAAACAGGTCTAGAGGACCAGTCTCGCATATTCAAACTTTCACATCCCTCCCGGACTACCTGCTAGCTTAGACCGAAAGACAGCGTGAAGCCGATCGACATCGCTTTCCTCTAAGATATCTGTCGACTCTGCTGAATTCTTGAACGTGATAAACTTGCTAATCTTGTGTATAAACGATTATACATGCAATACAACACAGCGAAACCTAGACCAATCACATACATACATGAAATGTAGTCTAGAAATAACTAATTTCACAAGTAAACCTAATGGAGACACCTTAACCAAAACATAACCATCAAAGGTTTACACAACCGTAACTTTTAGAGCTCACACAAATTGTAGAATATATATATCATACAAAGACATATACATCATAATACAATAAACTTTATGCACAACTCTAACCATGTACTAGCAATGAATATTGGACCTTCAACAGACTAAGGCAGTCTATCAAGCACCAAGAACTCGATCTCTATCTAGAAAGTGGGTAAAACATTTTGGAAAGGTAAGCTATAAAGCATAGTGAGTGACTCAGTTTAAAACTATAAATTTAAAGATAAGAGCATGTGAAAGCTTTACACATATAAATCTGTTTATACAAGTCGTAAATATAAACGTAAAATAGTAAGAATAGCTTTCTCAAATACTCAACATGTATGTCATTGAAATCTAGCAAGACATATCAAGTATATCAAAATATTTTAACTAACATGACAAATCTACGTTGTGTAGGGCACATCCAGTACAACCAACTTTTACAAGCTCTACGATGTAGTGAGGCCCGTCCAGCCCTCACTACAGCATCATTGTTACGGAGTACACTCAACGTCAACAACAGAATCTAATCTGTGTGCACACGGTACCATATAGCCTCAGGCTCAACATCTCAGTCATTTAGTTAACGAAAACATCAGAAAATCATACGAAAACATTAAAACATGCCTGCTATCTTTATCTTTCGTAAAGCTCAAGCTTACTTAGATTGTTTGTGAAAAACTGAAAATCTAAAAACATTACTTGCTTAAAATGATTTGGTTTCAGCTACTTTTCAGAAAGTCGATAATAAAGTGCTCATATGTAAATTTCACCATAAAACTTTTCGCTTGAACTTATGCTTGAAATCATACATAGAAATCATGTACTATTTATAGAAATATAATCATAGATAGCAATTTAGAAATCTGTTTTGTCACTCATTGTCTTGAGCTAGATCTTTGGTCTGTAAGCTCGGTTTAATTCTTGTCGACTTGTCAACAACCAAACTGAGTATTAGAACCCTAAATATTCTGGTCTTCTAAAGATAGATTTAACAAGTCATATTAAAGATGACGCTCACAAAAACAAAGCTTAAGAAATAAAATCCTATTTGAACAACTCCCTGCATTTTCCAGAATTCTAACATAAACTTTAAATGACCATAACTCCCTCAATACTTAACCAAAATGAGTGTTCTTTATGTCAAACTCTTCATCTTGATATTCTCTATAATGTACCTGAAGATAGGTAACCCAAATGGCCAGTCACAAATCTAAGAAACACCATGGAATAAAACCACTCCAAAATCGTACACTCTATAGACCTTCAACTTGTCCCTATAAATTAACACATTTTTAGTCATAATTGGCTCTTAGAATCTTCATAAAAGTTATATGAAATTGAATAAGCTTTCCAAAAATTTCAATTAGAGGTTTTAACTCAACGCAAACACACTGGAAAACTAAAAAAATCAGAGAATATCTGATTTCGCGTGGAAAACACCTTCTCTGCCTTCTCTGTCAAATATCACCCAATTAACAACAAACTTGACTCAAACATCCTTCACCAAAATTGTTCAAAAATGAATTAGATTTCAAGAAATTCAAACCTCACCTCTTAGTTCTTCTTGAAAAGATCAAACCGAATAAAAAACCAGAAGTGTGTAGAGTGGGTTAAAATCTGCAATGATTGAAACTTCCTTTGAGTTTTTTCCTTCTTCATCAACCTTAGAACTAAGAAAACTTCTTCTTCCTCAGGTTCTCTCCAATGCTTCTCTCAAAATAAAACTCTGAAAGTTTGGATAATAAAATGGTGAAGATGTTTGTTTTGGTGGTGGAGGGCAACATTATCGAAAGTGAAAAGAAATAAAGAGTTTTTCTTCCCTATTTTCCTCTTTCTTTCCTTTTATCTTTTATTTTGTTTTGTTTATTTTTAAAACAGATCTTTAATTATATAAAATATTATATAATTAATTTCCATTTTTTTCTTTCTTTTATATTGTATATATGGAAAATATCCAAAGAGAATCTTGGGTTTACATAAACCTAGCAAATGACTGATCCCACTCCACGGTTCTTCCATCAACACCTTCTTATGGGAGGACATCTTTCCCCATATTTTTTTCCCGCAGACTCCGATCTTTCATTTCTGGGAATATAGTTGAGAAGAATTGAAAGTGCAGGAGAAAAGTGAATATGGATAAAAACAAGTCTAGAGAACTGCATAGAACGAGTCTGAAATCCATATGAACCTGTCCGGATTCAAAGAGGTTGAGGAATTTCATTTATGTAGCCCTTTCTAAAGTCCCATACATAGCCGTTCTTGGAGTTTCGTCTTGACCTCTGGGCCCCTTCTTCTAGAAAAGCTCTTTTGGGAAATATGATACACAATTCATAAGTAGGAAATGGAACAAATGGATAAGAAAAATCAGTAAATGTAAGGTTATGGGGGACAACCCCCATCATAAGAAGAGGCTTGTACAGGATTCCCAACCCAAGAGGCTCAAGGCGAGACCTTTGAGTCTTCGTTCCTCTGTGAGACCAGTTTCATCTGTTGAGCTTAGAAGAATGCATGATCTGGCTTTTGGATGTGATGGCCTACCCCTTTCATGAGACAAGAGGAAGAGGGCGGGAGTTGGAGTTCTTCTTTCTGTCTTTTCTTTCTTTTCTGTGTCGGAAAGCTAGCTAATAAAAGATTCTCAATTCACTATTCAAATAGAATTAACTACTATAGGAATATGGGGGAATACAAAGAGTCCATCTACTCTTTCATGAGATTATATTGCCTAACTTCTTTGAAGGAGAAATCTTGGGTGTCCCAATAAGATAGTTTTTTTGATTGAAGCAAAAAGTGTCCATAAATTCACCCTTTAGACAAGAACTGGAGGCAAGAAAAAAAAGTACTCAAATTCGGAATCATATATGGGAAATATGAGTGAGTATCAGACCCAAGAAAGAAATTTCGTTATGAACTCCTAGGAGTGAAAGCCTATATCTATTCTTGCCACCGTCAGTATTCCTCCTATTCCACAGAGAATGCTACCTCTGATTCATTACGACGAGTGCCACCACCAGGCCGCATAAATGGAGTTTTTCCTATCTCCTCAACTGCGTAATGGGCTCGCGAGTAAAACTTCTTTCGAGATCGGGGTCCTATGACCATTGACGATAACACAACTATCTATTTAGTAAACCTCAGTCATCGATGTGGCTGACTTCAAAGATCAGCGATCTGACATGTGTTGATATCTGAGGAAAAAGATCGGTCTTTAGAAATAGAAAGAAATGGAGGTAAATGAGAGAAGGACACGCCGAAAACACTTTTCTCACACTCATCACTTTAAATCCTACTAATTATCATATTCCTCATTCAAGGGTTCCCATTCGTAATGCCCTATGAGGGGTCGCGTCCTCAGCCTAAGGATCTCATTCTCTTCTGTTTGCCTCTATGCTTTGGGTTATCTCTTCTCTTGCAAGCTTCCACTATTGAGAATACCTCCTCTCGTTCCCCCTATCTTTATGAGATCTCACCTTCTACAACTCAGTTTCCTTTCTTGTCACCTCGCATTTGGCTTGGTATGCTCGATCAACTAAAGTAAAAACAAAGGTCTATTTAACAGTTTTTTTTAATACTCCTAGTGTCAATAATTAGCTAGAAGACTAAAAAGGAGGGGAGGCTCTGTAAGAGTTAAGAAAGCAGCTTGACTTACAAAAGAAACACAAAAAATTTTCAGGTTAGGACCAAAGAATTTGCGAAGGACTTGTTTATATCCATATTAGTTTCCTTTTAGTGGTTCTTGAGATCTTTGGAGGCCTCATAGTGGTGTTTTTTCTTCTAGAGAAGGAGAAGTTATTTCATTCAATAGGTGAATCAAGCTAAGCCATTGACGTATCGTACCCTTTCTGTGTGACCTATTATGAGGTTTCTGCTCAGTAGACGGATGAGGTGGGAGATATTTGCTTGGCGCACTTCCTTCCTTACTAAAGAAAGATGAGAAAATGGACTCTTTTTCGGAATTCTGAAAGTTGAAATCTTTTAACAAAGGTTCAATTAAATTAAACTAGAGAGGACCAAAGAATTTGCATTAAAGGCCACACTATGCAGTCTTAGGATCTCATTCATTCAAGAATCATGCTTTGTAGGATTTGAACCTACGACATCAGGTTTTGGTGTCGCACATTTTATCAAACTGAACTAAGAGCGCTTTCAAATAAGGATAAGAAGGGCAAAGACCATCGTCAAAATTGAGATATTCGGGGGCATCCTAGGCGCCCCAACCCCACCCTGAAACTGTGCATCTGATTCCAGAAACCCATGCCAAATCTTCAATCTTTCTTTTTTTCCTCTCGAGTACAGTAATAGAGAACTCTTTTCTATCTGTATTGGGTCTCATTCTTTTGATGACCCATCTTGTGTTGAAGGGATATCTATATGATCGATTGATTGTGTAAAGCTCATGGTAGCAAGAGAAAGTAGAAGGAAAGTGCTTCTTCCGTGAGGAAGGAACCAATCCTTTCTCTCTGTGGATGAGGGCTGCCCTTAGTACGTGGGATCTGATGAATGAAAAAGCCCTCGTCTACTGATAGAGATTAAACGAGCAGGGTGGAAGAAAGACCAAAATTTTACCCTAATTACAACTAATTAACAAAAAAAATCCTAAACTGAAATAAGTTAAAAAAAGGGGTTTTAAGAAAAATTTACTTTCGAAGCTTCGATTGATACTTGAACCACCACTAGGGTTGACCTTCTATGTCCATGACTTAGAACCGAGTTGTAAGACCCGTTGGATGAAAGAAACCGGGAGAGAGAAAAATAAGATGGAAAAAAGGTTGAGTTTTAAAATTTGATTTTTAATAAAACCAAACAGAACATTAGTGGGCTTAATATCTTCATAGCTTTCTAACACCTAGCCCACTATAGTCAGTGGATTTATCTAACAAAATATTGGATTTTCCCACTAACTTTGGTCAAAGGGTAAAATTGTCATTTGGTCAAAGTCAAACTTTGACTTTTCAAACAAAAAGTCAACATTTTGACTTTTTACAATTTTATTTATGTTGACTAATTTTGACCTTCCGAGCATGAATCCACATTTATTTTCTCAAGATTCAGATCACATTTAAATATATTGCCTATCAAAGTTTTACTTTTCAAAAGTCAAAAGTCAACATTTTGACTTTTTACAACTTTGACTATTTCCATATTTTTCGAGCTTCCGAGTATGAATCACATTCATATCTTCAATATTTAAATCCTATTTAAGCATAAAGCTCTATTAGTAATTTAACACCGACGACTATATCACATATACTTGTCGGTTTTTTCTCCTCTCCTGTTTCAAACAATTTGACTCATTCCATCATACTGTTTTAAGTTTATTCCATATGAGCTAGCAGGGGAACCTAATGGACCTATAGATCATGTGCTTCAATCATCCGAGATTAATAGGCTAAACTCTTTTATACCGAGCTAATCAAGATTCGTTAAGAAATAGGTCATTCCATTAAAGTCTCGTAGTTGCACTCCCCTCACTATAGATATATTTGTGTCCATTTGATACAACCATGATCAGTTAGTTAATCCTTCACAGGTTTTTCGTAAGCTTGGCTGGGTCGAAAAGTACCGTTTTACCCTCAAGATTACATCTTTCTCCTTAAGTCCCACTGATCCACTATTGAACAATCGATTTTAAGGTACAACCTATAAATCGAATACCTTTCGGGCCAATGAGAGGGTGAGGCCCCATTGTTCAAGATTTGAATTCAATCCTTAAGGGAACAACCTATCTACTAACCCTAAAGCGGTTAGGAGTGAATTCCATCTTGCACCCTGTTTTTCCAATTATCCACTCGATCTTACCTCTAAAATGAGAGGCTTATTGGGTCAACGCTAATGAGTTGCCCTCACCTATGCAAATCTAAGGATAACCTCGTGTGAACAGGAGTTCACAGTTAGCTCAGGATTAAGATTAAGTTACCTAGGTAATCAATAATCGAGATAGTCAGTTTTAAACAGTAAACGACGTTATAACGTAAAAGTGACTATTTCATGGTTCTGTCTTATGTAAACCTTTTACATAGAATGCCCCCACTTTCATGTCTCTACATGAACGATTTAGGATTGTATCATTTATATTAACTACAAAGCGGGCCGCATCCATAGTATCTCTGAATAACGCGTCCAACCTTTATTTATATACTATAGACTATTTAGGTTATTTACTCGAACTTAATCCATATTTATGTCTCTACATAAAGTTCAAGTTTACTCAAAATAACCTTGGACTCTTAGTATATTGGATTTAAGATTAGAGTATTCAATTTCTTAATAACGACTTTATTGAATAGAAAATGATTACAAATTACGAGTTTTAGGACATAAATTCCAATAGTCTACATCCTCGCCTGGAATTTCCCATACAAATCCTTTTTGAAAGAATTGAGATGCACCCTCTTGTCTCTTACCTGTGGTCGAGCTACAGACTTTGGAGGACTCCTATAGGCTTTCTCTTTTCATTATGGATTCGCCTATCCATAGGCTTTTGTATTTATTTGAGGTTTAGGAGTTAGAACCCTTTTCTTCCTCTCCTTTAGCATTGTGCCTTTGCCTTTTCTCTTCAATATCTCAACTGATTCTTTGCTCTTTCTGGTCTCACCTCCTCTATTTTCATTGCTTTTCCCTTTTTACTGGGGAGCTGTTGATAACCCTACTGAATGATAGCTTCCTCTTCTCTTTCTTCGTTAAAATACCTTGATTTCTCATAATCTTCTACTTAAAGAGAATAATAGCTTGACTTAAGATCTCATACGAACTGCACCCATGAAAGAAAAACTGCGGATTCTTGATCCCTAAACTGATCTAGCTTTTTCAACTTCACTTGTATGAATTCAATGCTAGCATTTCTCATAAGAGAAAATATTCAGATAGTTCTATGATAGTCCTACTGTTCTACACACCCTAATGGGACTTCCTTGACTACCTCTCTCTCTCCTTTTGAAACTAATTAGAATAGTAATGAAACCAAGTCAATAGCAAGCTATGAAAGTTCTTTTGCTCTGATTCTCATTCCAATTTCTGTCTTGGCTACTCTTACTCTACTGTATCCAGCCCTTCCTTAAAAGTCAAGATTCTTTACCCCTCAGACTCAAGAGACAATTCCGATTCAACCTTTCATGCCCTAGTTTCTACTAATTGTTGTATGGCATAAACAAAAAGGAAGGAAATAGAAATTCATTCCTCCTGACCTTCTTCTCTCCGCGAGTCCGTCCCTTTATTCTATGTGGTTTTGCTTTTCTACTTTCAGAAGTTGAGCTCATGCCTACTTATTTGGAACTCATTGATAGCGGTTGCATTTCCGAGCTAGAACTTCAACTTTGAACGCGATAGATAAATTGGTGAATGAAAGCAGGCTTTCTTTCAAGCCTCTGGATGGAAGTTTGAAAAAGAATTTTTGAGTCACTTTTCTGAAAGTTATATTATCTCAAATGCTTCATTCATGCCAACCGACTAAAGTGAAAGATTGGACTTTTATCCTCGTGGGTGCATATGAGGATTGCTTTGGCTAAGACCTCACCCAGACTTTACCATCACTCCAACAAACTCACCATTCCCATTAGGCGGTATGACATGGTCTAAGCTAAGTCGGGAACATCACTCGCCTAGAGGTTTAGGCTCTTTAACCATAGGCTTTCTTGGAATTCAATCTTTCGGGAGTCTTTCTTTCAACTCCTTACGAAGCCTTGTTTTGGTTCTTTCTTGTTTTCTTTCTCTTTCTTCAATCATTCTTTCAGCTCTTTTGCTTGTCCTTGCTTTCCTTGATAGCTGCTAGCCTTAAATCAAAGGTAATTCAGTTGAAAGGAACTCGACCTACAGAAGAGTTATAGAAGTTGAGATCAGAAGCTCGCCAGAGGATGACCCTAAATTATCATGAATATCAGGAATTCACTGGATGAAGGTGTGATAAGAGCCAGACGTGAAGAACTACTCTGTCTAAGTTAGTGCATGGTGGACATTTCTCAGTCCGTTTGGAAGCTACTGCAGGAGTTCCAAAGATTGACCAATACTGAGAAGATCTTCAGAGATGCCCATTGCACCTCAGAATCTTTTTTTATTTTATTCAAGGCCCATCCCTTCTACATCGGGCCCACGGAGCGGTATACCACTGGGAGCAGGGGATAATAAGTGGAATTCGCCCATTCAAGGAAGAAGAGGGAATCAAGTGAGGATCTCTTCTCGCTGCATTCTCATAGCTCTTGGTCTTCCCACCTTGGTTACTGGCTATTCATTTTTGATTGAAGAAGTAGGATCACGTACAGATTGAACTCGACTCTCAGATAGAGGCGTCTTGTTTAAATTCCCCATTTAATAAGAGAGAACTTCTCCTTCCCCATAAAGGGAAAATGTCTTGATTTTAGGCTTTTCTTCTATTAGTAGTAGTAATGAGATTTTTCGAGGATTCCTTTCTTAAATTCTTTGAGCCTTGTTCTCTCTGAAACTCATCGAGAGAGCATAAGAACCTAAACTCTAGCCCACACACCCAACTATTATAATGAGCTCCTTCGCCGGGGGGCCTTTACTAAAGCATTTTCTCTCCTACTAGTGCCAAGGCCAAGCCCTTTTAAAGTAGACAATGAAAGGTGTACTAGATATTGTATTTGATGTATGAAGCTCTACGAGTCAAGGATAGGTTTTCATATCTAAACTGGAAAGTCAGATTGTGAGCGCTAAACCTAGCCTAACTGAGTGGGGAAAAGAAAGATGGAGTTTAAGTAGTCAAGAGGATGCTCAACTTGATCTTGCCAGAAAATTAGTCTCATGTAGAGAGAAGTCCACCATAGTCATAAAATCTTAAGCAATAAGATAAAAGATTGAAATGATCGATCAGCTGAGAAAAGTAGGAGGCTTACAAAGAATTGGAGTAAAGAGAGCATTTTTTCTTTTTATCAAGACTATCACAAAGATGGCTATTGGAGCGAAAGTCTTCAGGATTCAATAAAAGGAAGAAAGTGGAGGTTATGAAATAACTCGATTGAAAGGAGAGAGGCGAAGCGAATTCCTTATTCTTAGAATGAGTCCTTTATTTTTCGAAATAACTCGACTGTAAGGATCAAAGAATTATCGAAGAATTTGAGAGCGAAACTTCTTCATTATAGCCCTTATATTTAGAAATAACTCGACTCCAAATGATAAGGCGGAGTTATGAGTTGAAAGCGAAGTCCTTATCCCTTATTCTGTGAAAGAGCCCTTTATTTTTTTGAAATAACTCGACTAAAAAAGATAAGAAGAGGGAGGACTCCTCGTTTTCTCTTGGTTAACCGTATTTTGAAATATGGGAAAAAATCATTGGCTTATCAAATTCTCTATCGAGCCATGAAAAGGATTCAACAAAAGACAGAATGAAATCCACTATCTGTTTTATGTCAAGCAATACATGGAGTAACTCTCGATATAGCAGTAAAGGCAAGACATGTAGGCAGGCGAATCAACGCATAAAGTTTCCATTGAAATAGGATCCGCACAAGGAAAATCACTTGCCATTCGTTGGTTATTAGAGGCATCCTCAAAGGAGAGGAATTAATGGAAAGCCTATTCGGAGCCGTGCTCATTCGTCATGAAATTCTATACGAATCTGTCCTCCAGTCTTAATTCTCCTAACGGAGGGGTCTTGAAAATACTATGAGAAATAGAAAGATAAAGAGAAAGCCTAGGAATCAACTTCAAGAGGTTAATATTTTGATAAACAAGGACTGAGGACCGCTCTAAAGGAGTCTGAAATCCATATGAACCTGTCCTTCGGTCTTAATACTCCTAAATACGATTAGTGGAATTCATGAGTCCTCCAGACCATCTGGACCCTTTATAAATTGAGGCCTCTATGGGTTTTCTTATAATTTGGATATGCTATTTTGGGGTCAATCTATTAGGGATACGGTTACATAGTTATGGTTCATTTACATTAAAATCTAATTTCATTCAAGAAAGAGCCTGACAAACATGAGGGTATAGATAAGAAAACTGTGTGTAAGACATCGAGAATCCTTTTCATCACTACATTACTTGATTCAAAATGGTTCTCACAAAAGCCAAATGTATGAGGAAGTCCAATTCATTTTTCGATTTCACTTAAGAAAATGACTGATTTTTTTATTGTGCAATTCATTAAGATAAACCAGACATATTCTATCATAACTTGTTCTCGCCAAGAAAAAAAAGCATAGAGCCAAGAAATCCATGAGAGATTCTTTGTCAAATAGTTTAGTCCTTTATCACTTAAAGAACCAATTCCTATAATTATGTATGAAATGAAAATCTAACGATAGGAGGAAGAAGCTAATATGGAAGGTATAGAAGGAGTTGAAATCCATACTCATATTCAAATTTGGACCTCTCATCTCCTTTTAGTCGATCCCTTTATTCGCAAATTCTTTGCACCTCGACTAAATTAAACTAGTGAGGACTAGCTTAATTAGTCTGAAGGACTGATTTATATCTATATTAACTAAAAGGTGAAGAAGAAAATGCAAGCTTTCCTGAATTAGAGATTGAGATGCCCACGTAGCAGTGATGGGCCTTCCATCATTTGAAGATTCCACCGGTTTGAAGGACTAATTTATGGAACTAAAGTTCGTCTTGAGTATATTATATAATGAATCTAACCGTTTTGCAGGTTAGGATTAACTCTTGATCACTAGGCTTGATAGCCGTAGTCTTCTCTCACGAATTCTCTATAATGGTCAACGCGATCCTATTCGTCGATTAGTTGCCCTACTTATTTTCTTCATGGATTCCTGCACTTAGAGGTTGTAACGACTTGGGGAACATACAGCAGGAATGAGTAAATTAATGCTCGTTGGCTTTAATGAGTTGGAGCAAAGAGGAAGATAATTAGAGGCAATTTCTTGCAAACCACGTTAGAAAAAGAAAATGAAAGAAGCCCACGGAGCGTTAAGTAATCCAAATTTCGAATCTTTATTCTAATGCCATATCCAAAGGGGAAGAATATAGGTGGAAAAACTGATATTTGACCTTTTTTCTGTAGTTCAGGGAAAAGAAGGGAAAAGAGTCCTTTATTTCGTCTAAAGGCTCTGCAATTAAACTCAAGGAAAGATCTGAAGAGCCGATAGGCGAAGAGTATGACGAGGGGATTAATAAGCAATGTAAAATATCTATTTATAGGTGAGAGAAGAACCTTAGTTCTTAAGAGAGGGGGATTGATTTGCATGATCATATGATGATAACTCTTCGTCGACCCTAATTCTTCTAATGGTGGATGGTCAGAGGATCAGAGGGCAAACATGAAACGAAAGAATTTCTCATATGAGACTGATTGAGAAAGGATAAGTTGAACTGCATGAAGATGGGAGCTTAGTAGGCAACACCTGAAGGAAATGAAATGCCCCTATATTTGTTGCATAGAGGGCAACTAACTGATTGTTTGTTCTCTGGTCCATGTTTGGATCTAGATCTGGACATCACCGATTGACGAAGCTCAACTACATTTTGAGGAAGTAGCTACAGAAAAGGGGGACCACCCTCTAAGCCTAAGCGAAGAAAGGTTTTCATTCATGATGAGAATCGACCCGAGCACACGGAGCGGGCATCAGATCGAGGAATCCTTGATTCTCATTTTCAGTAGTAAGAGTACTGCGTACAAGATAAGAATGGGGATCACCACCTCGTATAGATCAGTCGTGCTATACTCTCTCAATGTTGCAAATAGAAAAGAGTGATGGAAACCCACGGGGCAGGGAAGGAAGAACTAACCAACAAAAGTACAGTAAAAAAAAACTCAAACTCCAAAAATATTAGTTACGAGTACTTTGATCTAGTTTATTGTTCTATTTTCTTGTTCTAGTTTGGAGCGGGAGAGAGGGAGGGTGCCTATTACGATGGTTTAGCGGCCTTTAAATGTCCTTTATAGCCACTGTCATAGAATTAGGAAGATTGGAAATGAGATCTAAACAGAAGCTTGGGAAAGAAAGGTCAACCACCTTTCCCACGGAGCGGTTTCATCCTAGATTATTGAACACTTTGTTAAAGGACAAGTAGTCTCTTTTATTGAATGATTTTTCTGGTAGGGAATCTGTTGCATAATAATCTGCTTTAATGACTTCGTCCTTAGTGCTTTTGCTTTCCCACAATAGTGATTTAGCCTGGATTATGGAGGTAAGTGGGTTTAAGGAAGCCCTCACTAATAGTAGTCTTGTCTGTTTGATGCTACAAAGGCTAACTACTGGAAAATAGACCTTTACCTATGCGGGGATAACTTAGTGTGGTTTGAAAGCCGTGGATAGGAAAGAGGGGCTCAATCAAGATGAACAGGTTCTTGGGTGGAATCTCGTTCCCTGTGTAGAAGTATACAACTCAGCTCTTCTGACTTTAAACTTATTGGCTCACCTCTGGGATATTCGTTAAGTACTACCTTTTTGACATCTTCTTCGTCGCATAGTCTTTTGAATACATTGAAGGAGAAAATCAATGTCCTATGATTGAGACTAATGTGAAAGAACCTTGACTTCACTTTGCCTATCGACGAAACAAAAATAGGGTTTGCTTGACTATTATACCTAGAGAGAGAAAGACCTAATGCTCATCAGGTCTTCAACCTTGATAAGAAAGAGGTTATAGATAGGTCTTCAATAGTTGCAAACAGTAACCTAATAAGTCCTTGTATATATAGGGTGGGCCTAGGACATAATGGAAGTCAGCGTGTCTTTAGAGGTGAGCCGGTAGGTGAACACGCAAAGAAGGTAAAGAGGAAAAAGAAAAGTAGTTTGTTCTGCTATACCAAGGGGCTTTAGACTTGACTTCTCTGCTTGGCTCCTAAAGAAACGGTGCTTTCAGAAGAGATCCATATCTCTAACTTTGAGAAGGGATAGCTAGAAGGTTACAAGGAAAAAGTCTTGCTACGAGCTGGATGCCTTGGTTAAAATCTTACCTGAATCTTAAATTCTTTGAGCCTTTCAAAATGCTTTGAACCTTTTTTGTCTCAAATTCAGTTAGTGTCTCAATAGCGAGAAAATCATAGCCATGGCACGGAAACAAAAGCAAAAGCCATTTTAATCTCTTGTTGCAGTATGAACTGCTGTCCTTCTCTTCTATCGGTTGCCCTTCATTTAAGTTTTTTCTATGTTCTAGGTGATCAAAGTAATGTTAACCATATTTATAGAAGCCACCCTCAAGTGATTAGGGGAGCCACTCAATCAAACTGCTAGGGATCTCTTTCTGCTTAAGACTTTTAGACAAGAAGCTAGAATTAAAAGTCTCATTCTTGGTTGGAACTCTTATTCGATTTATTGTACTTACAGAATCCGTTTCGCAGTATGGGGTTTATATACAAGAAAGTCAGTATGGCATTTTGACAAGGTTAGAATATGCTTTTCCATCTCACATATAGATCATATACTTTTGGTAGGATGGGTGGTTCATTAAGTCAGAACAATACTATCAAGTTGATCTTATCAAATGTTCTCTTTTTTATTTGAAATAAAGAAGATATGAACAAATAAAGAAAGAGAGTAGCATTAAAAGGCATAGTTTAGACCCTTTGTTCCATTAAAAGGAAAACTTTCTTTCCAATTAGATTGAGTAGTGACTCACCCATTTGTCTTCATTCTTTCACTTTATTCAAACAATATCTCTATCTTATGGAGCTTGCCCCAGCCTCGATTTCAGTTGGCAAGCACTACTATGACCTCTCCTACTTAGCAGCCCATCCTCTGGCTGCAACCATATTCTAGGATTGGTCATACGGTTCTTGGTGCAACTATTGGTTTCCCTATTTGGATCAAGGTCATGGCAACCATAACTTAGACCATTTGGCCCTACTATTAAGTAGAAGCCAATGATGCATTTCTTGATCTCAACCATAGAGAAAAGAATTAGCTTTGGTTCAAAGCTTGAATTTTAGTCACTCTAGGTGAGAGAAGTTCGCCTAAGTTGGAAAGATAGATAAAGTTTAGCCTCTTGATTGACTAACAAACTGAAAGAAGCCAGTAGTAAAGGAAATGGCAGTAGTGCTTTATATAAGATAACTGCTTTTAGGACTATCGTCCCCTAGTTTGTGATGAAAAGGGGCTAAATATCTCGTCCTAACTTCAATAGTGAAGGGATATCGACGTCAAGCGTTCGTTGAATCTCCCTTTCCCAATTACCATAATTTATTCGTTTAGGCCTTTGTTTTATATGTTTTTCCTGGCATCTGAGAAATATTCATATGCCTCTTTGGGATCATTCTTTCAAGCAACAATTCTGGTAGAAAAAAGGGAAAGCGAGTAGAATCAGACTTTGAGGCTAGCTCCTTGTGGACTGAGAGAGCGAGCTTTAAAGGATTTGTTACCTTCTAGAAAGATAAGGATCAAGTCTTAATAGTGATGGAAAGTATACGAACGCAGTGGAAATAAGATCAGATTTTACCCTAATTGCAACTAAACCTGATTTAGTGATTAACATGCACACTAAACACACTCCTAATTACATTAAATTAGGGTTAAAAGAAATACTTACCTTTGTAGCTTCTTGAAGCTCCAAATCTTCTCCCGAACTCAAATCAAACCACCACTAGGATTGACCCGCTATTCTTTAGATTTGAAATCGGGTTGTGGGACCCGTTCAAAGTAGGAAATTTGAGAAAGAGATTGATGACAAATGAATGGAAATAGAAGAAGGAAAATTAGGGTTTGAGATTTGGGAGAAAGGTTTATTTGTAATTAAAAATTACAAATTGGCAAAAATTCTCTTCCATTTGAAAATTGCCCCTTAAATAGACAAATTAGTAATTAGACCACCAAAGCCCAACACCTCACAATCTACTATCCATTAATGGATTGATTCACCATTCCATTTTCTCTTAGTGGGCTTAGTGTCATCACCATAAGCTTCCACATAGCCCACTAAGAGTTAGTGGAATTATCATGTTGGATTTTCCCACTATCTTTGATCAAGGGTCAAAATGGTCATTTGACCATTCTACTCAAAGTCAAACTTTCACTTTTTAAGTCAAAAGTCAACATTTTGACCTTTTACAATTTTATCCATCTTGACTAATTTCGACCTCCCGAGCATGAATCCACATTCATTTGTTTGAAATTCAAATCACATTTGAATATAAAGCTGGTCAAAGTTTGACTTTTCACAACTTTGACTATTTCCATCAATTTCGAGCTTCCAAATATGAATTCATATTCATATTTTTAAAATTTAAATCACATATAAACATAAAGCCCTATAACTGACGACTATATCACATATATTTATCGGTTTCTCTCTCCCTACAGAATTTGAACGATTCAAATTATTCCAAGATCGTGGGCTCCAATGATTAGAGATTAACTGGCTAAACCTTTTTAGATCGAACTAATCAACATTCGTTAACTAATGGGTCATTCCACTAAAGTCCCGTAGTTGTACTCCCCTTATAATAGATATATTTGTATCAAATTGATATAACCATGATCAGTAAGTTAATCCTTCACAGGTTGTTTGTAACCTTGGGTAAGTCAAAATACCGTTTTACCCTCGAGACTACATCTTGTTCCTTAAGTCCCACTTATCCACTATTGAACATTTGGTTTAAGGTCCAACCTATAAACTGAATCCCTCTTGGGCCAATGAGAGGGCAAGATCCCTTGTTCAAAACTTGGATTCAGTCCTTAAGAGAATAACATATTTACTAACCCTAAAGCAGGTATGAGTGAATTACGTCTTGTACTCTATGTCCCTAGCCATCCATTCGGTCTTACCCCTGAAATGGAAGGCTTATTGGGTCGATGTCGTTGAGTGCCCTTACCTATGAAGATCTAAGGATAATACCGTTTGAATAGAAGTTCATAGTTAGCTCAGGATTAAGATTAAGTCACCTAGGTCAACATAAACAAAATAGTCAGTTTATATAGTCAACGATGTTATAACTTAAAAATGACTATTTCATGGTTCCAGTCTCCACATGAACGATTTAGGATCACTTCGTTTGTACTAACTACAAAACGAGCCACATCCATAGTGATTCCAGAATAAGACGCCCAACCTTATTTATTCACTATCACTAGTACAAATTTGGGTTTTAACGACACTAGTAATCAAAATATTGTGTCATTAAAAATAAAAAAAGGGTGGGGTAGAGTAAAATGTGTCGTTAAAAGTAACAAATGCAGAATTTTTAATGACAAAATTTTTGCGTCATTATTTAATTTTTCTTGACATAAATTTTGCATCGTAAGAATAAACTCCAACAATTTTTTTGATCCAATGGAATGGTAATCTTCTAAGAGGTAAGAGAACAATGAGTATTCAATTTGGTTAATAGTTTCTTCTGTTATTTCTACTTTTTGTTTGTGAATTAAATTTGCATCTAAAAAACAACTTGTGAATTATCTTAATATTCCCTACATATTCTTTTATGTTTTATTTTTTCTACAAACCACCTCCCTTTCAAAATTAATCAATCAAACTCCAATTTTTACTAAAATTCTCTCTAAATTTCATTTTGGCAAAACTCTTCCCTCTCCATTCTACCATTTTTCTCCCGAAAACTACAACAATCTTTTTTCATCCTACTTGAAGAGGTTGTAGATACAACGTTTTATCCTTTATTTATTTTTATTTTTGATTTTTATTTACTTTTTGATTTTATTTATTTACTTTATGTTACTTTATTTTTATTTTATTTTCAAAGTTGGATTTGAATTTGAATTTAACTTTTTTTTTTAAAATCTTCTCCCTATTTTTCATCAACTCGTCTAATTTTCTCTCCCACGATTTTTTTCCTCTCTCTCTTCACGACTCTCCCACCTTCTGCACTCTTAAAACATACCCGCTGTATAAAAACAAAGGAGAGTTTTTTTAGAGGATATGTTAGGTTGAGATCAATTGGAAGGGTTGAAAAAAAAAAACTAAGGAAACTATTCTATCAAATTGGTCTTCAAAGGTAATTTTTTTTTTAATTTCGTCTCTTTCCCTTCCCTTTTGAGACTGTGAATAGTGTAATTTTAAAATTTTTTTTTTGTTGGAATTTGATTAGTTGATTTTATGGTGACTTTAATTTTTTTATGGATTAGGATTAGGCCACTTGGGTTTATTGTGCTTTTATTATTGCCTCAAATTTAGCACCAATTAATTTCAATGTGCTTCAAATTGGTTACATTTAGGTCATTTGAGTTTACTCTACTTTAACTTTGTTAGGTTTAGGCCAATTAAATTTATTATTGCATCAAATTTAGCAGATTTAGGCCAATTGATTTCAATGTGTTCGAATTTGTTAGATTTAGGTCATTTGAGTTTATTGCCTCTGCTTGCTTTAATTTTGTTAGATTTAAGCCAATTGAATTTATCATTGCTTCAAATTTAGTAGATTTAGGTCATTTGAGATTATTCTGCTACTTTAAATTTGTTAGGTTTAAGCCAATTGATTTAAATTTGTTAAATTTAGGTTTAATTTACCTTTGATTTAAATTTATTAGATTTAGGGTTTAATTTGAATTTATTAGATTTAGGATTTAATTTGGTTGTTAATTTTTTTTGTTTACTTTTTATTAAATATGTTGCATGTTTGAAATTAATTGATTAGACTTGTGAAAGAGAGAATAGTTTGTTAGATTTGATATTTATTTCACAATCTGCATATTACATTTTGTATTTATTTTCCAAACCTATATTATTTCTCAACGTATATATTATTTCAGAAATATCACATATTGCTTTCTTATGAGAGAATTTCCATATCATGTGAAATTGAGAAACCGCAGAGTGGGAAGATCGATCGATCTAAAGTAGATTCAATCCAAGGTATCTTTATCTTGTTCTTGTCTTCCTAAAAGATCGACTCTCATTACACAAACTTAGCTGCAAGAAGAACAAGAGCGAGGAAAAATTATGTGCCCATAGGAAAAATGTAAACCCGAAATTCTCTTTCGATTGTTTGCTATTGTCATACAATATAAGAAGTTGAATTTGAGTTGTTTGAATAAGAAAATGACGAAGCTTTTAGTTCAAGTTGTGTTAATCAATTTGGAATTTAAAAAAAATGAAAAATGAAAAGAAAGAAAAGGAAAAGGAAAACAAAGGTGGAATTATGTATATATATATATATATTTATTTATAGAAAGGGAATAAATAAAAGAAAAAAGGAAAGTGGGAAAATATCATTTGGTAATTTTTTTCTCATTCATCTTCTTCACCGCCAAGCTCTTTTCCCCAATTTCTCCTCACTTTTGATTCTTCAACTTCAGCTCTACGTTGAGAGAAGATTTGCAAAGACTGGAAGCAAATATTCTGCAGTTTGATGGTTAAAGAGGATGGGGAACACCAAGCTCAATTCGACTGCAGGACATATTGAATTCACAAAGACTTCTTCTAATTTTTTCATCAGTTTGAACTCCTCAGAAATAATTTGAGGGTGAGGTTTGTTTCTTTGGAAAGTTCATTCAATTTCTAACAAGTGATGTGAAGGAAGCATGAGCAAATTCTGATTTTAGATTGGTTTTTTTCGAAGAGGCATTTAGGTCATAAAGTTTGGGTACTAATTCGTGAATGCTTTGTTTTTTCAAGTTTACCAAATCGTACAGAGAGAGTTAGAAGCTCTATTGGGTATGCTTGAAAAACTTATGAAATTTCCTACATCTTTTATGAAGAAATTGTGAGCTAAATATGATTAGAAGTAAGCTTAATTTCAGGAGCAAGTCAAGGGATAATAGAACACTCGATTTTTGAACTCTATGTTTTGGGCATTTCTGTAGTAATCTATTGAAAATCTTATTTTCTTTCCTTGAAGTAAGTTGTAGAGGAGTTTTAGGACATAAAACCCAACATCTGCTACTTCATCGGATTCCCCTCTTGAAATAGGAGAAAGGCGAGGCTCTGTAAGGAGTTGACCACCACTCTCTTTCGGCGATTAGGCTTGCCTACTTTATTTTGGCATAGAAAAAGATTCCTGACCTTTTGATTGAAGAAGAAGGCGCAAGATCCATTAAGGAATGCACTCGACTAGATCCTACGAATTCAACTCCTTACGAAGCCTTGCAAGACTGAAACTCACTTTGCTGGACTCAACACGAACCCAAGTCAACTAGGTAAGACATTTCTGCTCCTATTCAAAGGTAATTCTCGTCTTTTCGATCTTGCATTCTTAGTCATTAGAGAGTTTTAGGATCATTTCTATGAGTAAGAAAACTTCTTACCTTTTGTTGAAGCCCATAAGAAAGAGTGAGATCTTTCATCTTTGAGCTATGCAAGACAATCGTTCGGGGCTTGGAGATTGAGCTCACTTAAGAATAGGCCTTGGAAGCTAAGGATATTCTTTCTTCAGTTTCAAGATAAGGATCATAATCATCAATGATTAAAGATTCACATGCGAGCAGAAGCCTCATATTCCAAGGCTTCCAACCCCACACCTGTCTAAGCGGCTATCCTGCAATTAGATTTATTGTTGAAGGTAGAGTTTTTTTGAAGAGGAGTGAAGAATGAAGTAGAGAATCCATCCGTCCTTTTTATTCTTTCAGGTGGAGAAGAGACCAAGAGAGAAAAAAGTAGAAATGGCACTAGATATAGCTAACCCTAGGCCAGTGGGAAGCCGCTCTCCCGTTTAACCATAAGGAATTTCATGAGTTGAATTCAAAAAGATTGAATTTGGTCTTGCCCTTATGGCTGCTCTCGCTCTTTTTGCAATAACCTAATAAATGATGATAGGATAGCTCGAAGCGAAATGGTGCAAATCGAAGGACTAATCTCTCAATCATTTTTATGATTATGATAAGGAAATCCTATTAGATGCGAATCTATTTTTATCTTTTAAGTCTTCCAAAGATGGGTATCCCAAAAAAAGTTCCATAAAAAATTCCCTCCCTTATAATTTCACCGAAGGGCTGATTAATAAAACTCAAATAGAACTATTCATCATATTTTTTAATCTCCAAGGACTGCTTAATGGAAAAAAGTAGGCGATTTCCACTAAGTAGAATTTCATGGTGTAAAGGGTATTAAGGGAAGGGTATTAGAGGCATACGCTTGGGAGATCTACTAGCTGGCTCAGCAGCTACTTCTGAAACAAGTGATTCTCTTTCATTAAGTGAGGCCCACCTCAAGATCTAATCGCCTCTTCAATCTAGCATATGGGTGTCTCATCCCAATATAGTGGGATTGAGTTAGTTCGAGATGATCAGGAATATATGATTAATGAACTAGATTCTTTCTAATAGTTGGTTTCAACCACTACTACTGAAGAAAGAGGAGGAAGAACAAGCTAAAAGGACAAGAACTAAACCAGACGCCTGTCTTACCTTTCTCGCTCTGTGGGCTTCTTCTTGATGCAATAGGCTAAGATTTATAAAGGAAGCATGAGCAAATTGTGATTTTTGATTGGTGTTTTTCGAAGAGGCATTCAGGTCATAAAGTTTGGGTGCGAATTCGTGAATGTTCTAGTTTTTCATGTTGTTCAAATCGTATAGAGGGAGTTAGAAGCTCTATTAGGTATGGTTGAAAAGCTTATGAAATTACCTACAACTTTGATGAAGATATCGTGAGCTAAATGTGACAGAAAATAAGCTTATTTTCAGAAGCAAGTTAGGAGATAGCAGAAGACGATTTTTTACTCTCTCTATTTTGGGACATTTCTGTTGCATTCTATTAGGAATCACATTTTCCTTCCTTCAAGTAAGTTGCAGAGGAGTTAAAAACAAACAGTTTGATATAAAGTACATTAATTTTGGTGAAGTATTAAATCCAGAAAATTCTGGAAAATAGAAGAAATACTCTTTTATGTTTAAGTTTGAAATTGTTGAATGTCATTTTTATGTCGTCTTAAGTTAGTATAAAGATACCAAACTCTATAAGGTTTTGACGCTCATTTTGGTTTGTTTGATAGGCAAAGAGAAAATAAATCGAGTCTACACTCTAGGGAACTAGCCTAAGGTTGTGAGTGACAAAATAGATTTCAAAACAGATTTCTAAATTGTTACCTATGATTACATTTCTATGAATAGTACATGATTTTTATGAACGATTTTAAGCATATGTTAAAGCTTAAGTTTTATGATGAAATTTATACATGAGCACTTATTACCGACTTCCTGAAAAGCAGTTGTAACCATATCATTTTAAGCAATCATTGTTTTTAGATTTTCAGTTATCCAATCTAAGTAAGCTTAAGCTTTACGAAAAATAAAGATAGCAGGCATGTTTTAATGTTTTCGTATGATTTTCTGATGTTTCTGTTAACTACATGACTAAGATGTTGAGCCCGAGGCTATATAGTATCATTTGCACACAAGTTAGATTCTATTGTTGACGTTGAGTGTACTCCACAATAATGATGCTATCGTGAGTGCTGGACGAGCCCTACTATATTATAGAGCTTGTAAACGTTGGTTGTGTTTGGCGTGTCCTATACAACGTAGATTTTTCATGTTAGTTAAAAACTTTTGATATACTTGATATGCCTTGCTAGATTTCAATGACATACATGCTCAACATTTGAGAAAGCTATTCTTATCATTACACATTTATATTTACGGCTTGATTAAATAGATTTATATGTGTAAAGTTTTTACGTGCTCTATCTTTAAATTTACAGTTTTAAACTAAGTCACTTACTAAGCTTTATAGCTTACCCTTCCAAAATATTTTACCCACTTTTCAGTTAGAGATCGACTCTTGGTGCCTGATAGATTGCCTTAGTTTGCTAAAGCTCCCATATCGATTGCCAATATGTGGTTGGAGTTGTACATAGAGTCTGTTTTGTTATGTTGTATATGTCTTTGTACGATATAGATACTCTACAGTTTGTGTAAGCTCTAGGAGTTGCGGTTATGTAAACCTTTGTTGGTTATGCTTTTGGTTAAGGTGTCTCCATTCGGTTTACTTACTAACTTAGTTATTCGATTTGTCTAGGTTCCGGTATGTTGTGTTGCATGTATAATAGTTTATATATTAGATTAGCAAGTTGATCACGTTTAAGAGTTCAATCGAGTCGATAGATATCATTAGAGAAGAGTGATGTTAGTTGGCTTTACGCTGTCTTTCGATCTAAGCTAGCAGATAGTCTAAGAAGGGGTGTGATAAATTACGTGTCATAAGTTTGAAAACTATGTAAAGACCTGCTAAAGGTGTTAATGATTTAGAAGACGACCTACATAAAGGTTTGAAGTACAATAAGGAATGTCAAGAAGAGCGAAAGTGGCTCAAGTGAGGTTAGGAAGGAGAGGAGCTCCAACCGTATTTTGATATTCTCTTTGAAAATATCGAGACTGATTTGAATGAGAATGAGCCGAGAAAACTGCCGAGCCATTTGGAAGTCATTTGGCGAATCTGCCCACTACCATGGGCATAGGTGGGATGGAAGAAATCAAATCCAGTGAGATGGAAGAAATCAAATCCACCAAAATGAATTTTCACCTTTTATCGCTTTCTCCATCAAGATAAGAAGAAATGTTCGTATGAAGAGGAAGAAAAGAGAAGACTCCTGAAACCCGTTGGAAAGATTAAACCCACAAGTCATTGGCTGGGTTTTCGTGAAGACTTTCTTTATGCATCGCACATTTCCTTCTTATTGAATTTAGACAAGGTACGAAAAACTCGATTAGGCATGGGCGAAGGATAAGAGGTGCCGAGAGAGGGGAATTCAGTAGGAGATGAGTTTGCGCGACCTCCATTATTATCAGGACCGACTGAGGCCTTTCTTCTTGAAAGAGTTTTTTTTTTCTTGCAAAAGTCATCTCCTTAATTCACTCAATTCATCTTGATTCTATTCTTTTTTTGAATAAATGAAGAAAGATTCTCGAACTTAAATCGAAAGTCCAAGAGGTAGTAACTTGACTAGAGATCGGGAGCTCGACCGAGGTAGATCCATCTCATCATATAATTCACAATTGAGGATGAGAGAAGGAACCTCACTTTCACATCCATCTCTGTAGAAGGAAGGATTTTGCCTTCCTTCGTGGATGCAAACCACTTCGTACTCTCACATTGATAGAAGAAATAAACCACAAGTACGAAGCTCCACTAGACGGAGGAAGAGGAGAAGTACCTTCCTTGTCCCAATCCAATAAAAAGGAAAATGAGGACTTACTTGTCTTTCTTGCAAAGTGTTAATGATTAAGATCCTTTATTCACTCTATTAGAAATGATCATTCCCACAATGCGAAAGGTAGAAGGTTCGCGTCCCATGAGAAGTAAAGTAAACTTGGAAAGATTTCCTTAGTTAATATTAGGTCGATCCCTCTTTTCAATGAGTTCAAGAACCGAGGAATTGACTCTCAGAGATTGGAACTCAAGAAGAAGAGAAAAACCCACTGCCACTGAAAGCAGAATAATTGGGACTTCAAATTCTTTAAGCCTTAAACATCGTGCCTTTACTGGTAAGCTCATTCTTTTTTGTCCAATTGGCCATTCACGACTGGTTCTGGAATGAATGCGGCGATGGTACCAAGGACACCATGATCTAATCACTCACTTGAATCTCAAATTCATTTCACTCGTGCACCGCTTTGCCCATGCTCCTCACACTCAAGTCTTACCTCTCCCTCTCGTAAACTTCTCGTATCTTGTAAACTCATGGGTTCAAGGTCTTTTTCTATGATCAGCCTATCTTAAGCTAATGCAAAGCTCCACTTCTCCACCTTGAATGAATTCGTTAAACTACTTTTTTCCTTCAAAATAGTATGCTCTTCCCATTTCAGATATATTACGAGACTTCTTTGAAAGGCTTCCCACTTCGTCAACTCCTCCTAGAGCCTCTTGATAAAAGAGAAGAACCTATAGCTTTTTATCATTCAAAGGAGTTTGGAATGTCCATTGAACATGGTCGACCAATCGATGTTGATGAAGAACTTGAGAATTATGAATTAGCTCATGACGGAAGGAAGGGTAGTTTCAGTGAGGAATAGGTTTCCTGATTTGGGGATAGAAGATAGGATATCGACCCTTAGGGTGCAGGGAAAAATTAGTCTCGACCAAGCGATGAATAAGATTTCGGGAGAAGAGGAAACCTTGAAAGGAAGAGGGCGAGACCGTACCGCCCAATGGGAAAAAAGCTACGAAGGACAGGTTTCCTAGGTTGAGGCAGAGGTTAAAGATCTTTCTTTTTCATTCTCCCTTGTCATGGCAACCAAAAATAGGCCGCACTATAGGGTAGGGTAGAAATAGGAATCAATCTTCTCATTTTGTAAGCAGAAACTATCGAGGGGTTCGGTCCGAGCAGTCTTTTTTTTCCAGTGAAAACTGGAAGATCCAAGGTGGGGAAGGACTCAGTCTCATTCAATAGGCTTTTAAGTTCGGAATACAGAATTCACTCCATGAGTCAGGAAAAGAATGATGAAATTGTGCACATTGCTCTTTCATTCTTAGAGAGTTAGACAGCTGAGAACTCAGAATCATCGTGGCCCTCTTTTAGATCTAAAATATGAAAGTAGAAGAAGAATTCGGTAGAAAGGAATTTTCTATTATAAGCTTGAAGGCGCGAAGCGTAAAGGCAATAAAAGAAAGAGAAGACTGAAACCCTTGAATCGAGAAAAGGATGGTCGTGCCTCATCCACTTTCGTGGAGTAGTTCTTTGGCATGCTCTTCTTGTCGACTTTTGACCTGTTCGAAGGAATTTTTTTATCCACATATTAACTGAGAAAGAAATGGAGAATAAGAATGAACTTGATTATTTCATTATATGATTGAATTCAGAACTTCTGCTAATGCAAGAACACGTCTTTCTCAACCACAGACTTTTCTAATAGTTTCCAAATGGAAAATCGTGGGAAATAGAAACCTTTTCTCCTCATCTCAAGTTGGGAAATCCCACATAATGGGAACAAAAACAGGAAGAATTTCAGAGGTTGCTCAGGTGGTTCATTCAGGAGATAGAATAAAGTGAGTTGGAGGGAGGCATTTTTAAGTAGGATCAGAGACTTAGAAGAGACGATTAGCTTTATAAACTACAGAGAGTGGAGGTCTTCAGACCGCGAAGGAGGAATAGTCTTTTTCTTTCAATTTTTTTTTCCTAAGAGATCTTCCATTTCTACTTTTTCATACATTCTGATTCTTCACAAGAATCACTTTTCATCAAAGCCTCTTTCTACAGCAAGAAGAACAAAAGAAAGAAGAAAAGAAAATTCTTACACTTTGTCAACTACTACAACTGCTGTCACAGGTCAAAATGCCTTTTGGAGTCTCATCCCACTCCGGGGTAAAGAGCTAAGTGAAACGGAAGAGATCATATTCTATTCTCCTCTTGCCTTGTTCTGAAGAGGTAAGTAATGGCCTTTGTGCTTCTTTGTTGAGCAATGAAGGTTTCCTGGGTGTTTAGGGGCAATGAAGGTTGAGTTTCTTTAATGCCCCTCCAAAAGGAAGAGGTGGAGTTCATTCCTAGTTACGAAAGAAAAGTCTTGCTAACTCTGCCTGGGCACCTAGCCCGAGACTATTTGTGAATTACCTTTTTGATGCACAAGGCCTAGGCTTCATTTATGGATGTTCATTGATTTCTTTAGAGAGTTTTCCCAAACCAAACTAACTCGATAAGAGGGATCCCTCCTCTTACATAGGTTAGAAGGAAGCTCTCAACTAGGGGGCAGTCTTTGCCAAAGGTTATCCTTTTTGAAAGCACCCTTATCGGTAGAACGTGAGTCATCGTAGGTTCAAATCCTACATAGCGTGATTCCATTCTTTCATGATAGGCTTTCACTTTCTGGGAGTCTTTTGGCTAAGGGACAGGTATTGTATTCATATCATAACCTTTTTCACTATTAGAAAGTAGGACGTCTTTCATGAATGAGAGAGTCTTATTCTCATCCGTGAGTAGGAAGCTCGATCCTTTCTCTTTCTTCAGTTCCCAAAAAAGAAAGCTAGAACTAAGGTGATAGGCAGACTGGAATAGGAAGACTTGGAACCGTGGAGTGGGGCCTGGAATCAAGGTATTTCATTACAAGGAAAGAAGTTGCCAATCTTGCATGATCTCTTGTATCAGCTCCAACTACTTTACCACTGTAACTCCATGATCTAAGTAGTCGTGCATAGGACTATGAATACAAAGTGGGACTAGGCTCGATGTAAATTTTTCCCTTCTTGAGTAGAGTAGACAGGTAGGCGGTTACTGGAAGAGCAATTCTTAGATAGAGAAAGGATCGATTCAATTGAGGATACTGAAATTCTATCTTTTATGAATTAGGCTTAGTCGAGTAGAAGCTTTAGAATCGGCAGTTTCCCTTTCATAGGTTTATTTCGTATTTTCAAAAGGAGGCGTGGTCAGGACACTTAAAGGAGAGGTTCAAATCCCTCCGTTCGTGTGTCATAGGAAAAAAGAGATCGATTGGGACCCCATAAAAAATAGATTATAGGAGTCTGAGAATTCCACTGAAATTCAAGAAACGTGACATAATTTATCCAAGGCACAAAGAACCCCAAAACTCAAAGGTAATCTTTGCTTTTGATCTCAGGCAGATCAAACCACTCCTCATTTCTTCAAGTTTGATGAATTAGTACAGTTCGTTGAAGGACAAAGGATTGAATCAGACGAGGGAAAGAAGGATAAGGTTATCTGTGGCAGCTCTTCTACGAGAGAAAAAGAAATACCAAATTTTGATGCCTTTTAGATTTTAGTGGATTTCATGAGTTTTGGAGGTCTAGAGGATCAGTTTAGGCTTTGCTCGACTGTGGCTCTTTCTTTTCTTGTTGTTGAAGCTCTTTTTTTCTTCGTTTTTCAAGAGTTGATGTAGTGGATGTCGGAACTAGTCAGGAAATGGTTAGCTATTATTTGATATATGAGATGGACAAGTATAATGGAAGAGACTGAATGAAATAGAGGGACATGGTCAGACCACTAAAGCAAGAGGTTTAACTCCTCTTTTTTCCAGGGAGAAGAAGCTACTTTTTCTAAAGCAATAGGGGAGAAAGGGCTTACCAAAGTTGACGATCGAGTGCCAGAGTCAGAAATCATACACCTCTTATAGGAAGCAAGGGTACGACTAGAATGAGAGCAATAGGAAAGGATCACCTATCCCACTATCATCAATAACCTTCTTGGTTTACACTCGATCGCGGAGTTGCTCGACCTTCTGTAGAAGAAAGAGGAATCGGAGGAAGCGCTCCTCATAAGACTGAGTATGAAAAGTGATAGGTAACTTTTTTCATAGTTAGTCTCACTCAGTTTGTATTCTCGAAAGGAGCGCAGTGGTCACTAAGAGAGGAAAGAATCCTTCTATCCCAGTGAGTAAGTAAGGTCGTTGTAGCAAGACTGTATCTCTAATTATTAGTTCTTTTGGCGAGTCACTATTTTAAGAAGAACAAAAAGAAGTTTGAGTGGTTAGGAGGACACGTCGAAACTAAGCTTTTTAATAAAGAAAGCACTACGTCGGAGAAGGAGTTATCTTCATCTCATAGGTTTTCCCTGTATAAGTGTTGTTAATAAAAGTAAGCAGAATGAGCCCACCAAGCCACGATAATGAAAGAAGAAATCTATGAATAAAGGATCATACTTATTTCTATTCAACCAAAACTGAGATAGATTCCTCTTGCCCGACGATCGGTCAATCCTTTCCTTTTTCCAACTGTGGATTGGAAAAGAAAGATTACCTGCTAGTAAGAGGAAGCGAAGTAGCTGACCTAGCATTTAAAGGGGAAAAACTAAGCTCAGTGCCTCTGGCCTTGGTGCATATTTTTTCTTGTTTGATATTTGAATACCTAGCAGGAACGCCTAGGAATCTTTTTGATCTTTTTAGATAGAGAATAGTATCGGATGATTTCGATGATTATATAAGAAAGTGTCTGACCTACTTCCTAGCCTTCCATGCATCAGACCCATAACCACCTTGGCTTCACACTAGTTCTGAGACTGAAGTAGCGGTCCTCCTTCGTAAATAGTATATAAAGGGTCAATGTAACTGATCAGAGATTGACTTAAAAAAGAGAAAGCCCTTTTTTCTCCTTATCAAGACTAAAACAAAGTCCACGTAGCGATAGCGTTTCAATATGAGAAGGGTAAATGTAATATGAGTCTTTTAAATCTTATTAGATTAGTAATCAATAGAATACTTGAGAAACCCCTATTTAGTTCTTATGAATTAGTCAGAATCGGAAGATTATCAGGTCTTTTTGAATTAAGGAAAAGCGTCGAGATGTTTTAAGTCGAGAAAATAAAGAATGGGATGGAAGAACGAACTACTCCTATCGGTTGCCTACTTCTAACCTCTTCAACTTCTATCTTTCCTTAAGTCTTTTCTGTACAAGAAAGGGATTATCTTAATAAAGAAGTCAGAAAAAGTATCGATGATCCAATCAATCCATAAGATCCGAGATAGCTCGTACTCTAGGGTCGAAGTCCTCAGCCTCAAGATCTAATTCGGACCTTTATGCCTCTAAGCGTAAAGAAAAGACAAGAATCAGTTTGATCTCTGACAAAATAAAGAGAAGAAAGAGAAAAGAAATTTTTTGGAATTAATAAGTCCTCCGGACGGGGTCTATATCTTTTGATTTCTTTCATTTTCATAAATGTTCAAATTGGGTCGTCTCGTCCTATGGTTAATATAGAATTTCCTTTGTTGCATTCCTTATAAAGGATAATGACTTTTGCTTTCAAATTCTTTGATCCTTATTGTTTTGAGTCGAGTTACTTCCGAAAATAAAGGGCTCCTTCTAATTTGAGGATAACGACTTTCGCTTTGCCCCTCTCATCATTTGAAGTCGAGTTATTTCTAAATATAAGGACTCCTTCTAAGAATAATGAGCTTCGCTTTTCCCCTCTTCTTAAAGTCGAGTTATTTCATAACCTCTAGACGGGTGGAAAGAATATTTCTGGATAAAGGCTCAAAGAATTTGAGAAGAGGAGAGGTAAAATTCAATTGAGTCGACTGAGTTCTAGAACTATCTAGTCAAAAAGAGAAAGCCTAGGGGTAGAATTAGGAGAGAGAAGAGGGGGGAAAGCCTTTAGCCTTCTTCCTTGAACAAGGGGTCCACTAACAAGTCAGAACCTTTCACTGCAGTTCCGATTTCAATGAACAAGGGCTTCTTCTCCCTATTGATCTCGTATTCGTCCCTACTTCTTATTCAATGAATAAACGGGGAATTACTCTCTCTTTTATACTACGAACCGAGCCTTTGGTCCTCCTCCCTGTAAGCACCGCGGAGTGGGATCACATTTGCCCATGGATGAAACCTTGCCCTAATATTCTGCTTGTTGTGGAACTTCTTCCCTTGAGTATGGATTCTGAAAGACGAGACCCATAAAAAAAGAATATGATCCTTCTTTCAGTTTATGGAGTTCTGCTCCTCTCCTTCCAGTTGAGGCCTTGTTCATTGAAGCCTATCCTTGAAATTCGAAGTATGAACTTCTTGCTTTTCTCTTTTTTTTTTCTTCTTATATCCTCTTATTCCATCATCCTTAGCTGCACTCCTTTCCAATCGCTTCTCAAACCTTGTTCATTGATACATTTCTCAAATTCTTTGATCCTCACAAATTCTTTTCACCTCTCTTTCTTAGTCCAGCTACTTCGTGTTGGAATTTATGTCTTAAAACTAGTAGTTTGTAATCATATTCTATTCAATAAAATCATTATTGAGAAACTGAATACGATAATCTTAAATCCAATAAACTAAGATCCCAAGGCTATTTTGAGCAAACTTGAACTTTATGTAGAGACATAAATATGGATTAAGTTCGAGTAAATAACCTAAATAGTCTATAGTATATAAATAAAGGTTGGGCACCTTGCTTTGTAGTTAATACAAATGATATAATCCTAAATCGTTCATGTAGAGACATGAAAGTGGGGGCATCCTATGTAAAAGGTTTGCATAAGACAGAACCATGAAATAGTCACTTTTACGTTATAACGCCGTTTACTGTTTAAAATTGACTTCTCGATTACTGATGACCTAGGTAACTTAATCTTAATCCTGAGCTAACTGTAAAGTCCTGTTCACACGAGATTATCCTTAGATCTGCATAGGTGAGGGCAGCTCATTAGCGTTGGCCCAATAAGCTCCCATTTTAGGGGTTAGATCGGGTGGATAGTTGGAAACATATGGTGCAAGACGAAATTCACTCTTACTTGCTTTAGGGTTAGTAGATAGGTTGTTCCCTTAAAGACTGAATTCAAGTCTTGAACAAAGAGGCACCACCCTCTCATTGGCCCGAGAGGGACTTGGTTTATAGGTTAGACCTTAAACCAATTGTTCAATAGTGGATCAGTAGGACTTAAGAAACAAGATGTAGCCTTGGGGGTAAAACAATATTTTGACTCAGCTGAGGTTATGAACAACTTGTGAAGGATTAACTTACTGATCATGGTTATATCAGATGGACATAAATATATCTATAGTGAAGAGAGTGCAACTATTAGACTTTAGTGGAATGACTCGTTAGTTAACGAATATTGATTAACTTGGTTTAAAAGAGTTTAGCCAATTAATCTTAGATCATTGGAGTCCATGATCTAGAGGTTTATTAGGTTCCCCTACAAGCTCATACGCAATAATTCGAATTGTTTGAATTAAGTAAAGAGAGAGAAACCGACAAGTATATATATGATATAGTCATCGGTTATAGCTTTAAGCAAAAGTTTGATGCTTAAATGTGATTTAAATATTTAAAATATGAATAGATATTCATATTTGGAAGCTTGAAATTAATGAAAGTGGTTAAAGTTGTAAAAAGTCAAAATGTTGACTAACTTTTGACCTTGAAAAGTCAAACTTTGACCGACTTTACATTCAAATGTGATTTGAATTTTATAAAAATGAATGCAGATTCATGCTCGGGAGATCGAAATTAGTCAAGATGGACAAAATAGTAAAAAGTCAAAATGTTGACTTTTGAGTTTAAAAAGTCAAAGTTTGACTTTGACTAGAATGGTCAAATGACCATATTGCCCCTTGACCAAAGTTAGTGGAAAAATCCCACATTTGTTGAATAATACCACTAACTCTTAGTGGACTATGTGGAAGCTCACGGTGATGACACCAAATCCACTAAGAGAAATTGGAATGGTGAGTAATTCCACTAAAAGTTAGTGGAAAAATAGGTGTTGAGTTTTTATGAAGAAATTACATGCAATTTTGCATGTAATTTGCTTATAAATAGCTTACTTTTCAAATTGAAAAAGACTTTTTGGTGTTTTTTAATTTTAAAAAATAAAAAATAAAATAAATCTCAACCCTCCAAATTCCATCTCTTCTCTTTCTTTCTCCTTCATAGAACGGGTCCCCCAACCTGCTTCCAAATCCAGAGATTAGCGGGTCAACTCTACTGGAGGTCCGAGATCGTGTTCGTGAGGAGTTTTTTGAAGTATCGGGAAGCTACAAAACAAAATTTTCTTCATCCCTATTTTAATATAATTAGGGTTCTTACAAAGCATGTTAATTACTAAAATTAGTTTAGTTGTAATTAAAGTAATTATCCGATCTTGTTTCTGCTGCGATTGTATGCTTTCCATCACTTCGCACCTTTCAGTCGAGCCTCAACTCACTCTTCTTTCAATCGAGACCTTCACTTCCCTTTTTCTACTACCATTTTCCCTCCTTTTTGCTTACGATTTGTTCTAACCTAATATTCTCTTTTTGAGTCCAATGATGAAAAGCTGTCTAGGGAGATTGGCTAATCATACCACACAATCCTTTTAATCGTACAAGGTCTTGTTAGTGAGTCCACGCTTTCCTTCCATTCAGTATTTCTTTGAAGTCAAGCCTATCCTCAAGATAAGGATGCCTTGGAGTGGAAAATCAGGGTCAAGATGACTCGCAGTTAGGAGTATGAAATTGGAGGAGTAGTCTTCTTCCATATGAATTCACCCTTCTTTGGATTTCAACCCTAGGGATTTAAAGAGGCATGTCGAAGTAGAGGAAAGGAGCGAGGAGACGAGTTATATTAGGAGAGAGAAAAGCCCTAGCTGAGTATGGATGAGGCTGTATGTAGAAGATGTGCATGAACTGAGCTTTCCATAATAAGTAAGTACGAACTCAACTCTAAATCCTAGGATTAACATGTCCCAATTATGGATCCCAAACTTAAAGAAAGAAAGATACCTGATTCAAAGGAAGAAAAAGCCATCTAAACTCTCCTCTTCTTATGAAGTTCGAAGAAGAGAGAAGAAGGGGAAAGCCTAGGGAAGTAGAGGATGTGGAATATTCCAAAAGACTAGTCCTCAAGATTTAAGGGTCCTTTGTAAATTTTTTGCTTTTAACGAAGGGTCGTCTTGACCCTGATTTTCCATGAGTCCAAGAGGCAGAGTAGGTGTGAAGTGAAACGACTATGAAGGAGTGCATTATGAAATAACTTGACTCCAAATGATAAGGAGAGGTTCAAAGAATTTGGAAGCAAAGTTCTTATACCTTATTCTGTGAAGGAGCTCTTTATTTTTTGAAATAACTCGACTCAAAACAAAAGGATCAAAACATTATCTCAGAATTTGAAAGTGAATTCCTTATTCTTCCAATGTTAAGGAGTGCAAGTTGAGCTACTAAATAAGGTGCGAAGCAGCTCGACTAAGAAAGAGAGGAGAGGAGCTAGAGTTAAGAGTCTGAAGTTGGACCCCTTTTCATGCAAAATTGGAGAAGCGACTGAAAGTACGTTTTTGAATGTCTCATATGTCCAAAGGACTCGTAAATTCTTTGAGCCTGACCCTAGGAGCAAAGAATTTGCGAAAAATCACTCGTTACTATTCATCATATTCATTATTCATATCTCATATAGAAGTAATTCATAATCATTCGGTTAGGATTGATCTAAACCAACTCATTATGTATACAATAAAAGATGCCAACTATGAAACAACTTCTTAAAAAAACAAGATAGCCAATCAGAAATGTCACCAAATGGCCTGCCCTTCGGAACATGTACTAGGGTGTATGTGCAACTCGTTTAGACCATGGCAGACAAAAGAAAGTACAAAATGTTTTCTGTGTCAGTGATAAGTACCAGTGAATATGATAGAATGAATGGAAGAACGAAGTTCACTACCTCTAATGAATAAACAAAGATTTCTCGCATCCTTTGATTGTGTATCAAATTGATGGTTGATATTGGTGTAAATCTCATCATCTCAATTTACATTTTTAAATGAGAAAGAATTCCCCATTGGTAACAAATACTTATCCATTAAGCAGAGGAAATCATATTTCATAGAAGGATTATGGCCTTATTCTTCCAAGAATCGACTCAGAGGGTCAGCTACCCAACTAATTTGAATAATGAAATCTTGTTACTATATAGGTAGATCTCGTTGTTAAAGACCAATTACTAGATAATGAATAGGTAGAGCCAAAGATGGGTGACCTTTACAAGTTCATAATAACATTGATGAAAGAAAAGAAAGAGTTTCGGTATATAGAGAGGACCTCATCGTTTCAGAATTCACCATAAATTTGAAGGAACCCACTATTTCTTTATCTATCTCCATTTGGATTTCTTGACTCTACGTTTGTTTTTGTTTTTGATACCTAGTCAAAAGACTATTTCTTATTTTGGGGTGATTAGAATAAAAAAAGAAAGAGTAGTTGGGACAGTTATAGTAGTAAAAGCCATTGGAATTTGGAATTTCTACATTAGAAAAATACGTTTTGTGAATAATAGACTCAGAAAGGAGAAAGGAATAACGAAAAAAAATGAAAGAAATGAGTTCTTCATCACAGTGGAATTGATTCAATGACTAGGATGAAACGAGGGATATATAGCTAGGAGATGTAGAACAAAAATTCGTTTATTTGCATTAAGCTTTCGAGGGGCCCATTCAAGACTGACTTTGAACTCTTACTCAACAGAAAATCAGAGCTTTGGCTTCAGCTTATCAAGATAGCAGTAAGCAAAAAAGAACTTTTTTACAGTTGTCTTCCGGACAGTAATTCGATCTAATAATGTAGACTACAATTATAGTAGATTCATACATAATCTGCACAAGAGGCAGTTGCTTCTAAATCGTAAAATACTTGCCCAAATTGCGATATTCAATCTCAATTGTCTTTATATGATTTCCAATTAGAACATCAAATATGAAGATTGGAAAGAATCCAGTTGAATGTTGAAAATGGAGTTCTCTAGAGAATGAACTCCAAGAAGGTAGAGTAGAAATTAGTATGAGAAAATATGAGAAAGTGGTCAAAATGAGCAATTATGTGAAATAAAAAAACAAAAGAACTATGACACTCTTCTTTTTTTTTCTTATGACACGACAATCAAAGATAGATTTTCGGAATTTTAGAACAAAGCATCAATATGCGGTTGAGTTTGGATTAGAATTTGAATGAAATTCAAGAGTCATCTAAGCCTATCTTGTTCTTAGACCAATAGTTCTAGGGGTCGACTCGCTTCTTTCAAATTCTTCCTCATTATTCAGAAAATATAACAAAGATCAAATACGAGCTTGTTTGATTTATAGCAACAGTAATTAAGCGTTTTTGTTTTAGTGGTCCTACGTCCGTCCTCAAGCATTGAATGAGAGGAAAGCTAAAATCAAGCTCCATATGAGTGTGGAATGAAAAGAGAATATGGAATCCTCTCCTTTTAGTCAAGCCCTTCTACACTCTCTCCTTTTAGTCGAGACCTTTGGAACTCGTTCGGAGTCCTTTCAATATTCTTTAAACCCTGACTGAAGTAACTCATATTCATTCAGCCTTTGTTTTCCACTAAAAACTAGAATTGAGAGTGAATTTAGAGTTCTCCACTAAGCTAACCAAGACTAAACCGAATATGTAGAGAGAATAATGCAATCTAGTTACCGCAGAGTGGGAAAATTCATTTTGATCTCTTTGTCTCAATTTAAAAGAGATTCTCTCCTGCGCACCAGCTTCAAAAGTCCTTTACCCTTTGAATAATAAGGTAAAAGGAAGGACATTCTTCCATAAAAAAGAACTAGAAGCTCGATTGAGGCTAAAGGAATTCGAGAGTGTACTTCTATGAAAATCGCCCAAGAAAAGCATGGGGATAGAGAACTAAACCACCATGTTGCTTTACTTAACGAAAATGCGTCAAAGAATTCAGCGACTAAACTCATCTGGCAAGCCTTCTTGGGAGGGAGCTAGTCATCTCATGCGAGATCGATAGAAAGGCACCGTGCATTGGTCACACCTCATATCATCAGGATAGAACTAACTATACATTGTCTAGCGGGGCATCTGTCAATTAGCGTGGGAGGCAGTCTGGCAAGCGAAAGGCTTGATCGATTTCTTGGAGGAGCGAAAGATGAGACAAGGTCGAGATAAAAAAGGAAGGCGACAAAGATCTTTAGTCTATGGTTGAAGAGATTTTTCCTACTTCAAATAATATTATAGATCGAAAATGAAATGGGAGAAATTATGCCCAATAGAAGGAAAAGGTGATGCACCATTTGTCAAGCATTGAAAAAGGAGGATCACCTTACACAGAACCTACCTAAAGATGAGAGTGAACAAAAAACATGGTTTCGAGAGGAGCAAAGAATTTGCGAAAGAAGAGGTGTAGTAAGTGTTAAGTAGAACTCATACGTAGCGGAGCTAGGCTTTCATATTTATTTGAGGTTAAAGTCCATTGTGAGAGAGTTAAGGAATTATAGAAGTATCTTGTCAGGTCAAGATAGTCGCAGATTTATGATACCACACGAGCTTTCTATCGGGCTGATCAAGATGATAATTCAAAGATTACTTCACAGAATTCTTTCGTGTCTATGCTTAAATACCTTGATGCCTATTACAAGGGATCTCAAACAGATGCATGCTCAACGGGAGCAAGTTGATGAGCTTTCTTTCAAGACTGAAATCAGAATGTTTTGTAGTATCCTAGCAGGTAGAGATTCTCTTTCTGAAGGCATATCTTTGGGTCTTGCGTCCAGTTCTCAGCACTCTGAACTTATTGAGGCCTTTAGTTAGCTTTGGCATGAAGAGGAAGAAGAATAGGAGTCAAAAGTGGAAATAGGAAGGGTGAAAGAATTCGAATTATATCTTACTACTCTCACATACCTAGTCATATGAAAGGTAAGGAAATGGTAAACCACCTCTCTCAGAGAAATTCGCGAAAGGCTGCTATGAAAGAGGGTATATTTCCTACACCAGCCCTTCCCTCTTCTCTACTACAACCCACCGCTCCATGGGCCCCTACTTCCACCCTAGTCAAGTAAACACACTCTATCTCTTTCCACCTCCTCCAAAAAGAGGGTTATTAAGCTCTACGGATCATATGACTAGAAATATAGGTATCCTTTCCTCTTTTAACCCTCTTCCAACCTTCATAATCTAACTATTGCAGATGGCTCCTCTCCCTCTCACTTTGCTCTTGCAGCTTCTAACCTCTCCATCCTTTATTCACTCTGACTATGCTCCGCTTCTTTGCTTTAATCTTTCTATCTCTTTCACTTTCTTTCTCTCTTTATCTTCTTTCTTTCCTTTTATTCCGTCCTACTTGCTCCTACGCAAGCCATAGGCTTTCCGCTTCTTATGATTTGGAAATGGATACGGATTCTTCTTCTTTCTTGTTCGTGAAATTTAGAATGATTTTGAGCATATATTAGTTCTTTCTTTCGATCCCTCGAGTCTTCCTAAATTCTGAGAATTTCTTCTTTCTTTCTGTGGGGCCAATCAGTGGAATTTCATGAGTCCTCCAAACTCTTCTCACATTCTTTTAGCCTTTCTTTTCACTAGTTTTCCACAATCTTGTATAACGCTTGCTTGCTTTCAAGCTAAGGCTTCCTTTAGTACTTAAGGAAAGAAGAGGGGAAGGACACCGATCCCAAGTAAAAAATGGTCCCCCTCTGATCATTCCTATTAAGAAAGAAGTTGGTTCTCAATTATGATATTTCTTATTCTCTTGCTAGGGTTCCACCTGACCGCATTCGATCTTGAGACTTGCTTGACTCAACCAAAGAGAAACTTCTCTAACTCTAACCAGGCAATCAACCGCTCCGTGGGGTCCTTGAACTAGATTGAGAATGCAGAGACTGGGATAGACTTCTATTCCAATAATTCATCAGCAAGATCTCATGGATGAAGTTAGGCTGCCTTTCGTAAATTCCCTATGAACTGTAGAGTGGGGGAAAGAGCATCATTTGCTCCTACTAAGGAAACCTTTTAGTTCCCTTTTATCTGACTTATTCTTAACTCCTACTTCAGACACTTCCCTGACGGCTTTCCTTGGACTGGTTTATGGAATGGGAACAATCACAGATTAATATGGAAGAGGTGAATATGGATTTTAGACTCCTTCAAAGGTGCGAAGCGAAACAACTGTGAATGAGCCCTTAAGATTAGAAATAACTCAACTCCAAATGATAAGGAGAGATTCATAGAATTTGAAAACGATACTCCTTCGTTATTCCTTATTAGGATTAGGAGTTCAATGAAGGAAATTCCACACTAAAAGGGTCCGGACTAGCTTAATAAGAACTCCTACAGAGCCTCTTTCTCATTCTTTTCTTTTAACCCTACTGGGACATCAAATCAAACTTGGCAAGTTTGTCTTGCTTTGCTCTTTTTCTAGTTTAGCTCTTGCTTTCATCTTCTTCTCTTGAACCACCCTTCTCAGTTTCATTGAGTTTTCCCTTCTTTGATGCTACTTACCTGAATAAAGAAAGCCTATGGCATAGTATGGGGCATTTGTGTGCACTTTAAAATGGCTTAGTCTAATTTGGCAACTACAATACTCCATCATCATTCCTCCTTCTTGTCCTCAAAAGCTCTTGGACACTTTTTTGAGAAGTGGGAAATGCCATGTTCGGTCCGTACGTCCTTCTTTAGGTTAGGAGATGAAAGAGTTGAGCAGACCTCTAAGAGTAACTTACCATGAATCTTCAGTAATAGTGAACGAGCCCTAAAAAGAATCTTAGCTCACTCACCTTGGTAAGTGCTTACCACTCCTTGATGGCTCTAATGCTCATCCAATGCCCTAGAAAGAGGATCTCCACTTCTACCTTACATAGAGGTTCTTCTTCCTTAATACCGCCTCTCTGAATAAGGGGTCGTGGGTGGTCATTTAATGAATAGCTATATCCCAAAAAGTTTAATACCAGTCGTCTAGGGTGGAATAGCTCATTGTGGAGGGTGCAGAACTGCACATGACAGAGGCATTGGTGAGTCCAAAAGGCATAACCAAGAAAATGCCCCATTATTAGGTTGCTTACTTGCTTGTCACACAGGTCTGGCTCGTCTCCTTCTGCGATATGCACTTGGTAGTTGCCCCACTGTAGATCCAACTTCTCGAAGTATATCGCCTTTATTAATTGATTAAGGCTCGACTAAAAGGAAAGGGCAAATGGATACTTGTTCTTGATGGTTAGCTTACCTTGTTGAGCGCCTGATAATCAATGCACAAGGCTACCATCTGAAATAAATCAGAGAAAGAGGCGCTCCAGGTTTGACTTCATGCTTCCACTCGATCTTATGGTAGACTGCCCTTTTAAGCTAGGGGCACTTGGCAACTCACTCGTGAGGCATGATACCAAAAAGTGACTGAAGTACTTGTTACACCTCCTGAGAATTGGTCTTGGTATTTGATTCACTCTTCTCTTAGCATGAAATGAATTAGATTCTACCTATCTAATTTCTTCTTAATAGAACCCCCCACCCGAACCATTCTTAAGACCACCAAACCCTCTTAAATGAGTTCGACTATAGAAGCTTTCAACGTACAACCGGGGATAAATCTTTCGTTCACTGAGAAGTAAAAACCTATGACTAGATCGTCTTGAAGACGAATGCGATGGAAAGAAGTGGCATTTGGAAGTGTTGCCAACTTCACATTTAGGTTTCGGCATAACAAAGCTTGCACTATCTTTTGGCACTTAGACGCATAGCACGCTATTAGTAATGATTCGACTACGATGCCATAAATTTGCAAACTGATCCTAAGTAATCGTTGTTGTTCATTGGATTCCTCTAGAACTACTTTGTTAGCATTGGGAAATTGCTACAATTCTTCTTGAATAGCTTGGATTCTCCGGTCGAAAGTTGCTTTGAAAGTCTTACCTAAATCTTCCAACTTAATATAAGAAAGCCTATAAAAGAACTTCCTACTATCATTTCTTCATTATAGATTGAGATCTTCGAACTTACAAATAGATAGAATAGCAGCAAATAGGATCTTTCTAGCCTGCATATTCATGGAACTCCATCTCATTTATCAACCTTTTCTCTAGATTTCAGCAACTGAACAGGAAGTGATTTAGTAAAGGACTTGAGAATTGGATGCGCTCGCCCAGCGAGAAAGGACCTGACCCTGCCAACCAAGACTAAATCAAAAAGAAAGAAGAGAAAGAATTTGGAGTTGGCACCTACATGACTGCTTGCTTGCTTATCTAAGCCATCATGCAGCTTCCCGGAGATCCCGCCTAGTGGGAAACTAAGAAGTTGATATGAAGAATGAATCAATGAATAGAAGAGCTCTAAAGAGAGAATGAAATTAAAAGAGCACTTATGAGTCTTGAAGTTCCCTTTCTTCCTTTTTCTCTCCAATACGGTCTATTGCATAATCTCTAGATCTTCTTCTTTACTTATTATGAGAAAAACGACTCACTATCAAAATGAAAGACAATCAATTATCTATCCAAGAAGATAGAGAGTCCCACATATGAGAAAAGGTCATGAATAGAGTTAAACCAAGTAAGATTGTAAAGGCATAATGATAGTAGGGTCAGGATATCCCCGCCCTCTGAACCGAATGTGAAGGTCTCCCCTCGTCCAGCTCTCTGCAGAGAAATCTACATGCACTACTTCCTCTAATATCTCCCTTTACCACATCATGGGGGTTCATAGGAGATCCTAGAGGCTCGCTCGGAAAGGCTGTTATACCATACCTTTTAACTCAACTCAATTGACGTAGTCATTAGACTCACCATAGTAGTTTGTCTGGCTGCTCTTTCTGAAATCATTACTATCCATTCTTCTGTGCTCTAGCAAATGCGCTCCCTAGACTACTACCATGTAGTAAGGTAGGGACAATCAATCCGTAGTGAATGGAATCTAAGAATGAATGGAGATCCCTATCAATATCAAAATGAAGAAGAAGATGAAATGAAAATCTTCTTTGAACCTTTTTCTCACCTAAAAGATCTAGTGGCAATTATAAGGAGCAAATAATTTATGGTATATCTTCATTCCATATGAACCTGTCCGGAGGTTATAAAATAACTCGACTGTAAGGAGAGGTGGAGTTAGGAGTTGAAAGTGAAAGACATTATCCTCGAATTAGAAGGAGTGCATTAATGAAATAACTCGACTCAAAACAATAAGGATTAAAGAATTTTAGAAGAATTTGAAAATAAATTCCTTCCTTATTCTTCAAATTCAAAGGAGTGCAAGTCAGAACCATATAATAGGCTACGTAGGATGAGTCAAAAGTCCATATTCATCTTCAAGGTGCGAAGCAGCTCGACTAAGAATGAGAGGAGAGGCTCAATGTAATATGAGAATCCTTATCAAAGAATTCTCAAATTCTTTTCGAATTCCACACTAAAAGGTCTCGACTGAAAGGAGATAAAAAGAAAGTCACTAGACTTGAAAGCGAATGGATCCAGGTGACTGGTCTGATACGACTTAGTAAAGCAATACAAGATGATGGAATGCAATGGATGGATAGTAGAGGGCAACCTGCGCCCAAAAGTGATGATTCACTTGTCCCCTTGTCTATAAGGACCTCGTGGCATACAACCAAAATGACTCCCACTAGATAGTCGTCCCTTCCTCTCTTTTTAGAGCCTCATGGATGGATAAAAGAAGGGAAGTTACAGAGCGGGGCTATTCAGGCTCATGAAGTAGACATCAAACAAGAGCTTTTCAGCCCTCTAACCTTGAGAATATTATTCTAGCGCTAGGCTAGTGTGCCCCTCTCTTTCTTAGTATGCGGTCTCACTCCTTCTAACCTCTCAACTAAAATGTTGATATGAAGAACTTTCAAGAAAAGAGTTGCTAAGAAGAAATGATTTCTTCCAAATAGTAGGTTCTAGTAAAAGAAAGCATATCTTTCTCTTTCTGTCACTTTTCAGTCTCAATATTCTAACTATCTCTAAAGGGGCGTAAGCAATGAACTTGATAGGGGATGAGATTCATTCTGAGCACTGAACTTGATAGGAGATGGGATTCATTCGCTTGCATTGCTGCTAGCACTACAAAAAGCTTCAGTCTGAACGCCTTGACTACTGCTGTGTAGCCTTTCCTCAAGTTCGTAGAGTCGGGTTTCCCATTTACCCACAACAGAGGAGCCGGCCCCACCAAGCAAGCGGCC
This sequence comes from Cucumis melo, assembly GCF_025177605.1. Classification (NCBI taxonomy): domain Eukaryota; kingdom Viridiplantae; phylum Streptophyta; class Magnoliopsida; order Cucurbitales; family Cucurbitaceae; genus Cucumis; species Cucumis melo. The sequence continues at coordinate 6,320,958 of NC_066865.1, forward strand.
ACAAGTCATAACGCACTCTTCGCGCAACAAATCCACTTTGAAGTTGACTTATTCGCTCGACCAATCATCGAAATGTGTACAAGATACCATAAGGACCCAATATCTTAATAGCACCTTTGTCTAAAGCTGAGAATGAGACTGAATATCCGAAATGCATGAAGGATTTGACTAGAAAGTCATTGAAAACTTAATCAAAGAACCAGTGTTTATTGAAGAAGCTATAGAGTTGATTACAAAAAGTACTAGTTTGAAATGCTTATTGGAATTGATCCGCTACGGGATTGACATTATACACAAGAGAAGCACTTAAAGTACTAAACAGAATAGGTATTAGTTTGATAATGGTTGAAGCAGCAAACTCAGATTCGGCAAGAATTTGATTTTTGGGTAGTACGAAGGGGAATTGGCCCAAAAATTGTAATAACTAATCTATTTTTAGATTAGTTCAAATAGAGGTTAAGATAAAAAGAAAGAGATTATTTTAGGAGATTATACAAAGAAAGAATTGATGGATTATGAGACATGCATAGTGGAAAAAATGGATCAATTTTGCTCTAGGTGAATCTAAACAATTTAGAGATTAACAAGCTTAAAAATTACCCTAATTAAACTAAATTAGGGTTAAAGGAAATATGTACCTTCGTAGCTTCCCGTTCCTCGAAATCTCTTCAATACTTGAAATTGGGACCACTACTAGGGTTTACCCCCTATTCTTTGGACTTAGAACCGGGTTGTGAGATCCTATAAGTGAAGGAAAAAAGTGAGAGATAGAAAATGGAGGAAGAACTTAGGTTTGAGATTTGGGAGTGAAAAATCAATTTGGTATATTTTTTTTGTAAAATAAAATTATCAAAATTGGCAAAAGTCTATCAATATTTGAAATACACCATTTAAATAACCTAATTACATGCAAAAATTAGTTCACCAAATCTCAACACCTAACATTCCACTAACACTAATTAGTGGAACTTAGTGGGCTAAGTGTTTACATCTCATGTAGCCGCCTATGCCACTAAGTGCTAGTGGGATCATCTAACAAAATGTTGGATTTTCCCACTAACTTTAGTCCAAGGGCAATATGGACATTTCACGTCTATATAAGAACCCTCCTCCCTCACTTCTATAACAGGCAACAACAATATATTTTTCCTCTCTTAATTTATGGGATAATTGCAAATCTAGCAATTATATTCAAAATAATTAAATTTATAGCAACATTTTAAAAAAATTGCAAATATAGCAAAATCTGTCAAAATCTATCAGTGATAGGAGTCTATCACTGATAGACCATGTAACAATTTTTAGTCTATCACTGATAAACCATATGAGTTTATCAACGATAGACTCTATCACTGATAGACTTTGCTATATTTGCAATTTTTTAAAAATATTGCTACATACTTAATAATTATTCTAAAAATTGCTACATATTATAATTACCCTTAATTTATCTCCTTCAATTTTTTCAAGTTATGTTCTTCAAAATTTTGTGTTCTTCATTATTCTTATTTTAAGAATTTTATTCTCGAGCAGTTGTCATGTCTAAGGTGAAATGCGACACAACTTACAGCTATCACGGTGACTCTAAGCTGAAACGCCAAAACGCTCGCTTAGTCTTTAAGCTTTGCGTAAACACATCATGAACTTTGGTAATTTAAACTAGAAGACTCACTTAATGCGATTTATACAACTTAACACAACAGAATCGGGTGAAACATTTCTTTTATAGACTTTAACCATGTGTTCGACATCACTTTACATGATACATAATAAAAATGCTGGTAGCACCTCCTCGGCTAGCAAGCTTCTTAACCTTTCATTTTTTTCTTTCGCTTGAAACCTGAGAAGTGAAAACTTAAAACGTAAGTCAAAAGACTTAGTGAGGAAGCTTTAAGAAAACCTTTAGGAATACATTTCACAAACATCAACATTTCAATCAAAGAGGCTCATCACCTCATAAATACATCTTATTGCATAAACACATATTAGTCATAAAACATTCCTTTCACCAAGAACCTGAATGATCATTCTCTATGCTGAGACTCATCATCTCGCGTTTAGGCTACTGTGATGTCCTTTACATCAACATCATCAGAGAATATCCTGATTCATTCCTTGTTGCCCAGGTCGCCTAACATAATACACATCTTTTATGCATTGGTGGACTTCATTCCACCATGTAGTCCTTTTCTACAATATGGCTGCATTTACTTCTTATGTGCACATAACAATTAGCTCATTGATAGGAAGAAGACTACTGGTTTAAATACAGTTTCCATGTTCATTTGAAACACATAAAACATACTTTAAATATAGCATATACTTTTTCATTTGAAATTTCTTTGGAAACAATTTTATAAGATTGATCATTTCAAATCAGTAAAAACTTTTAAAGAAAGTTATCATATAAAACACTTTGGAGAAGGAATTACTCACAACAACTTGTTTTTCCTTCTAGCATAATGCTGACTTTTCCTCTTAATGACTAAGATCAGCTCAACACTTAACTTCCTTTCTGATTTCCAACAACACACTTCTTCTTAATCTGACTTCATCCCCTATTTATACTAATCCTAAATTATATTAGTCATCCTTAACCCCTTAATAACTCGCTAGCTCTTGCTCTTAATGGTGCACGTGAAAGATGGATGTTTAATTTAACTATGTTTAGCTTAAACTTCTACACGTGACCCATTAAACAATTGTTAGGAAATTTTCCTACCCTTCATCACTTAGTTTTAATTTATAATAAAACTTAGTTCACGTTCTTAGATTTCCTTGCCCTCTCTTTAACTCGTAATGAACTCCAAACACCTAGTTGTTCTTAAATGCCAGAAGTCTTATCGCATTGTCCTACTTCATTGCCTAACTTCGACTTCTCATTGCAATCTTCCATTCAAAAATGCCTTCTCTTAAATACTTAGCCAAATGTTTAGCCCATTCTTAGGTACGAGTTTCACATCAATATTATCCAATTTTAGAAAGGTGTTTTTTAATTCGACAATCAATTATGTGTAGATTTGTCGAACCTTCTTTGTGGCTTTTTTATTCTGGAGACGACATGGTAATATCAGAACTGCTAGCACAAACAAGGGTAGAGCCGCGAAACGTATTAAAAAGAGCGAACTTTGCGACTCAAGCAACTAACAAGTTTTTATTTTGCTAATTCTAATTTTTGATAGTTCAGTTGTTGTTTCCATCTATTGACGATTAGAGAATTTTATCGACAATAATTTGTATAAGACATGACTAACAAATATTTAATATATCTCATTATAACGCCATTAACTAAACGAATGATGTTGGTAGTTCTTTCTCAAGTGTTTTTAGAGAAAAAGTTCTCTGTAAATAAATTCTCCTAAAAAAAGATGACTCCCCATCTTTTTCCAAAAAACTAGTTCCCACAAACGAGTCTTTTTCAAAAGGATAATGATCTAGGTGATTGCATCGTCCAAATTCAAATCAAATGATTAATTGAACAATCCACATGAACTAGTCTTAGTGGTAAGACCATGTCGTACTCATGGAGCATGTTAATTTCTTAAGAAAACTCGTTCCTAACTTAAGGTAACTGGAAAGAGGAGATCTTGTTGGTTTTAAATTACAAAGAAAATAAATTGTAAAAGAAGTAAATCGGAGGAATTCAATATATAAAAAGAACCTAGCTCGGGTTTACCAAATTCATGCTATTCAAGTCGTTTGCTCACGGGGTTTTCATTACTAAATTGAATCAATTGTCTTCACCTAACTAATTTAATTAGACGAGCTAATTAAATCGTAATAATAATCAAACTAGCTTAATCCAAAAGGATGAAAAGCATACCATGTCGAATCAACCTAATTACATTAAGATTTAGGGTAAATTAGAGAGAATAAGAGTAAAATATACTTTAGTCCCTGAGATTTGAAGTTGATATCCATTTGGCTCCTAAAGTTTTAGAAGTGATATTCTAGTCCACGAAAGGATCCCTCTATAAGATTAATCATTAGTCAACTAAGGAAGACAGTGTGAATTCCGTAAAATTAGGTGACATGAAAATATTTATTAATTCTTATATTGTATTCATGTTGAGGAATTTTTTTTCCCCCACTATCTCTTTCCCTCTCCTATTTTTCCCTCATCGCTCCCTCTCCACCTGTTCTTCTATTTCAGTCGACAGCCAACATTCCCATGCAATTTATAGTCCCAACTAAACTACTTTTATTAAGCCATTGGTCCCTACTTAGACCATAAAATATATAGCTAATGAAACCTTACAATCAGTACTGAACATAAACCCTCTGAAGAAATAATTCAATCCACAAAATTCAAAGTCCATCCTCTATGATTAATACATATATATATATATTTTTTATCAAAACAACAAATTCAAAACGGTGCCCAACAATGAAGGAATTTCATACATAATATTGACATTTTTCTACGTAAATGCAAGTGAAGAAGAAGAATAGCAAAACTATGAGTGAAATTTTGAATGAAGCGAGAGGAGAACAAGAAGTGAAGAGAGAATTAGAGTGAAATTAATCGAATCTTGTTTGTGAAGTCCTGTGTATTTGTTCTTAATTTTGATTTGTAAGAGACTTCAATGCGACGGGGAGTGGGAAACAAGCAAAACGAAAAATACAATATAAAGATTAATAAATATTACTAAGGTCACAAAGAGAGCATTTAGAATGATATTATATACGTCGAAGACTAAATTGTCACTTTTCAAACTCTAGAAACCAAATAGACATCAACTTTAAATCAACTTTTATGTGTTTAACTAAATATTCAATGGTTCAATTCTAAGTTGATTAGAAACTATGCTTAAATGAATTTTCTAACATGCTAATTTAACTTATTGTTTTATACGATTATCATGCAATCAAAAAAATTACATAACAATTGAGTAAACACCATAAAGTTCCAACGTCCACAGTATGAATAGTAATTCATTCGATTCAGAATGGAAAACTAACAATAAAATTTTTTAGTTCAAACTCTCACAAAAGCCAAGAATACAACTAAATCCTACAAACCCAAACTAGAACATAGTACCTTAACACATTCTCGAGTGCATAAGTATAATTGAAAAGGGGAGAAAATTGGACAGAGATCATGCGAGGGACGACTGGAATCAAAATTGGAATGACCTAGAGTGATGAAGTACCTTTTATAAAATTGCGATGTCGTTGAGTGTTAGGTACGGTAAGGCTACTGCATCATTACTGTTGTGCACAACACCATAGAGTACTGCAACGTTGCAAGGCAAAGGCTAGTTAAATTGCCTCTTTTCTTCACACTTTTGCCTCAGTTGATGCCTCATGACTTCAATTTTGTCCAATTAAGCTCCAAATCGACATCGACACCGAATTCTACCTTAGAATTGCTTGAAACCTAACCAAATAAGAACGTAAAATCATTGAACGATTCTGAACTAAGAGAGATTTAGATAACACATTCTTGGTGCTATCAGATAACAGGGAAGACTTCTTAGTGGCATCTACACTTTATTGTTCATGGAAGATCATAAAATGAAGTTGACTTTTCTTTAAAAAAGATCACTTAGTGAGAACTTGAAGAATGGCTCTTCAAGGGTAGGTTTTTCTTCTCCTCCGTAATTTAATTTTAAAGCATGCTTAATCTATAGTATATATAATATCGTTTACAGCTCCGTGTTGTGTTAATTTCAAACAAAATCAAGAGAAACAAGCAATCACTCGTTTCTGCTAAGGATTTGATTCCTTTAAATTTGACACATTTTTCATTTAATTTCATGTCTTGCTGCACCAAATACTCGCGTCACAGGTTCATTGGCATTGGGCACGAAATGTATCAAAGTCGACTACCAATTTGCTCTTGACGTGATGTCCATTGTCCACATTTTTTTGTTTAAATATCTCGTCATGTGGCTGATGCCACACCAATGTGCAGATTTTCTTTATTTTTAGGCAAGTTATCTTCCAACTTTAATTTAATCAAAGAAATGATACGGTTTAGTGTGATATTGACTAAAAGGTATCATTGTCTTTAATTTGTGTGTTTTTGTAAAATATGTTCTTTTTTAGGATGTTGACAACACTAGCTTTTGAATTTGGTGGGTAAAGAAATGAGGACAAGTGCATCGACAAAAAGCACACAAGGTTTCTAGTTTTTCTATTTAATTACTTCGTCCTATTACACCAATTATTCCTATCATTCAAAATTTCCCTTTTTTTTTTTCCTTTTTTATTCCGTAAAATTTGTTTTTTCTTTTGTTTTCTTCCGGCCTTATGTTTCTCTAAAGGCTTGGAACTACCTTTTTCAGTTCCTTCGCATTGGGTTTCTTATTGTGTTCTTTGTATTGGTTATATAAGTAATGACAGTTTTAAACATTTAAAATTACAACAATAATAACTTTTCTAAAATTATTTTTTTTTTAATTTTAAATCTAATACATTTTTTATATTTAATGAAAATGAATATTCATGAAATTATTATTATTGATTAGAGACTTCACGACACGTTTTAAGCTAAGATTTTTTCTCGTCTTGTCGATTTATCAAATACACCATTGTTTGTAGGGTCTAACAGTTGTGAAACCTCTCTCTCCTTCGACAAAGGGTTTGTCATGCATATGATTCTCATTTTCCTTAAATTTTAATTTTCATATTATATTTTTTTTCTACGATAAAACAAAAGGATGAAAGACAAAGGGTGATAGTTTCGAGATTCACGTGCCTCACTAAACTCCTCGAGAATAATTACAAAAAAAAATCTTAAATGAAAAGAACGAGAGACTTGTTTTTATTTCTTAAGGCGATATCATATAGAATTTTGGTTAAAGTCAATTTTTTTTTTAATTTTTTGTTTTCTAATAAGAAATCATACTTCATTAAACAAAAACATCCTCGAGCTTAAAATCGAGCATCAAACTCAATGACCAACCTCAACCACACATGCATATTAATGGTCCCCTTTCCATTCTCGACTATCCCACCCAACTAATGCATGAGCGATCTCACTTTCTATGAAAGTTTTCTTTTATTTGAATCATCGTGATTCTAGTCTATCTTCTCTTTTCAATGAATGCAAGTTTGGTTTGAATCTTTTAACAATCCCTAGCTTGTAAGGGGTGGTGTGGTCCAAAATTAATCAAGTTCAACTTTTCTTACTGTATCCCATATTAATTATTAGTTCACTTGAAAGTGAAAAGATTGAGAAATGAATCAAATTAATATTCAAAATGTGTATGAATCGTACAGTCTCTAATCTTCTTCAAAATAAGCTCGATTAGTAAATTTTGCATATAGGTTTTATGAAAAACATACTTTTTAATCCTTCCAAATCTTAACAACATTTAAATTGCTTTTATAAATGTAAAATTAAAAATTAAATAAACTTTGATGAATTAAGAAGTCTAACTAAAATTGTAGGTTCATTTTTAATCATTAGTTTTATATTTTTAAATTAAGATTATAAAATGTTATTTACATGTCTAAAGTTTTTATTTTATTATCTATTTTTATTCAATAACAATATGAAAATGTAACACCCTATACTCAGATTCAAAATCCGAATGACTCTCAGCAAGTTTCTTAGAAAAATTTCTAGAAGGTCATCCAACTTTTTAGGATTGAACCACTGAATGGTGTTTCAAAATGGTTATTTAAAGTGGTTCAATCATAAAAAGTTGGATGACCTTCTAGAAAAATGGTTAGTAAAATGTACCAACTGACTGGTGTTTCAAAATGGTTACTTAATTTTTGAGTAAAACAACGTTGATTTGCAATTTATGATCACTATAAGAAAAATGACATTTCATGACATTTCATTAGCACTCAAATTTAGAGGAAAGAAAAACAATTGTCATAAAAGGTTAAAGGGCGCTATTTTGGCGGGAAAAAACGTTGTTTTCAAAATTTATTTTTTTGTGACTGTTATTTTCTATCATACAAGGGTTTAGGAATATAAAATAATTTTTTAAAATAAAAAATCCCCAAATTCCCCAAGTTCTGACGTCCTAATTTCTAAAGGGATGATTGCAAATATAGCAATTATATTCAAAATAATAAAGTACATAACAACATTTTAAAAAAATTGTAAATATAGCAAAATCTATCAAAATCTATCGATGATAGGAGTATATCACTAATAGACCATGTAGCAAATGTTGGTCTATCACTGATAAACCATAAGAGTTTATCAATGATAGAAGTCTATCACCGATAGATTTTGTTATATTTGCAATTTTTTAAAAATATTGCTACATAATTAATAATTATTCTAAAAATTGCTGCCCAAAAATTAGATCTTCTGGAATTTTCTGTTGGTGAGAATTAAACGAAATTGGGACCAAAATTAAGAATTTTCATTCGTTGTTAGGGTAATATCTTGCTCAAATGGGTATATTAGGATTTAGAAAGCAAAGAACATTCCATCTAAATCCTTCACAGACAAGATTAGCTGCATTAAATGGGTATATTAGGATTTAGATAGAAAATAAAAGTTGCATTGTCTACTTCAGTTCTCCTTATCTATGTGGTAAAAAGAGCAAATCCCTATCCTCTCGGTAGCCTGAAGAAGGAAGCTTAGGAGCTGCAACATTCCTCTAATATCCTGCTAATCTGAAAAAAACTTTCATAACCAACTTTCTTGGGTTGCCTGGTTTTAAGAAAGACTTCTCATGATTTACCATTTTTGGTATTGCCAAAGTACTGAAGAGTTGTTTTTACTCTATGTACATTTCTTTGTTATAAAATTGCAGTTTGTTGGTGTGTGGATGAATTATTTGATTTAATAAAGAAAAGAAGCTCACGGATACAACTCTAAAACAAAGAAGCTTTTGTTTCTTGGTACTGTCACTCTCTGTGTTTGGTACCATTTTAGTCTCAAATAAATATTGATTTACCCTTATTTTCAACAGATTTAATGTTTTCTATGGAGTTATAAGGATTCCTTTACATCTTGAATCGACAATTATGCATGTGCTCATTCTTGTTTGTGGTCATGTTTTCTGTTGGGATAAGTTTTCAGGACCAAAATATACCCCAATATGGAAATGGTGCTCAGGGGTGTATGATTACTAGAATCAAAGTAGTTGTCAATTGTATATATAATTTGACTATCATGAAATTATATTACCTTTAAGTGGAAATTCTTTAATTTGATATTTATCCAGATGCTCACCTTCATATATAGTTCTAAATTAAGAAGATTACTGGTGCGTACCTTTTGTGGCCACACACGACTTATAAATGCTACAATTATTAGTCAATCAGTGAGGTTAGTTTCTTGAGACTTTTTTAATATCTTATATATGTTTTCCTTTTCAATGACTTCAAAAATTAAACATTATCTGAAACACTGACCAACTACTTTCGCATTATAGTAGGTGTTTTCTTATCTGATAGAGACCTCTTTGTGGGAGTTGAATGACAAGATATCTTCTCCAAAAGAAGCTCGTGATGCCTTAGGTCTTTTCTCATCAAGTTCAAGGTACTTTTGCAAGTTGAGTTCAACATTGATTTTTTTTTTTCACTTCAAGAACCAATCAAGAAAGTCATCTAAGTATAGGTTGCGTTAAAGATTACTCGTGGAATTTCATTTGTGGACTATAAGTTATGTATATACAATTCATTGGATAAAGAAATTTTGTATCACAGAATCTCATTTTGTCTAGAATAAAATATTGATTATGGCCTTATCTTCCAAGAACGGACGATTTGGGCACAATCATCATTACCAATCTTTACAACAATTGGGGAAGGTGTTCTTCAGACCTAAGGAGGCAATGATTTGTTTCAATGTTTTACTAGAAGATTGGTGTCTAGTAGAATTTCCATTCAAGAACATGAAACATTGTGAGTAAAACAATTGTATGGTTATGATTATGAGAAATTAACCTAATTGTGTTAATTCAAGTTATGAAGTTAAACTTTAATGGAATATTAAGAATACATGAAGAAGATATTATATGTGGCAATAAGGCAATAGGATTTAAGTAAGGCGATTCATGATATTGGAGACATTATCTGTGCCATTCAAGCACCTAAAAGTTTGAACCATCAAAGTATCAAATAAATAGAATGATAAACCCATGATGCTGAGATGGTTTTGCATTGGATCATAGTGCTCATTTCTTCTCTTGTCCCCTCTCTTTGTTTCAAATTTTCTCCTCTTCGGTCCTTTTTTTGTTTCACTTTTGTGTTGCTGTCAGATTTCTTATTGGATTTATATGTTGATTATGATTTAATTCTTTTATATTTTCTTCTTTTTAATAAAATATGTTATGTTGAGTAAAGTCTGCAGACTTGCAAAATAGACTAAGCTCTATTGTTTGTTTAGCTCCAAGGTCGAAAAGAGTAAAGTCTGTGGACTTGCATCGAATAGAGTCATGGTAAATTTTATTTTCTAGATATATTACACCCTTCAAGGTGTCTAGTATTTTAGAAACTACTTGGAAGGGTTAGTAAAATATGTTGTGGAAAGGAAACTGCTTCAATTGGATTGAGTACATAAGTTTTAGTACTTTAATTGAAGATAATAGTCGTGATGTTTGATTATAGCAACGCAAGGTTTTTTGCTACATGAGTCTCGTGCTCTTGTGTTGTAATTATCAAAGCTCCATTTGACAAGCATGTATGTTTTAGTTTTTTATTTTTGAAGATTAAGCTTATAAATTCTTATAAAGAAAAGAAATTAAAATTAAGCTTATGAACACAACTCTACTTCCATATATACGTGTATGTTTTTGTTATATATTTCCTACCAAGCTCAGGTTTGAAACTTGTTTTTGTTTTTTGAATTTGACTATGAACTTAAATGTTTATGGAAATCTTCATAGTATGAAGCACCTTAACGGTCATAGTTTAATCCATGTTTCAATACGATGGTTTTTCAATTCATTAACCTTATTGGAGCAATTTTTTCATGTTAACTCTTTATACTTGATGGTAAAACCACTAGAAGACATGCTGAAGCGGAAGAAATAGATCATGTTTTACTTTATATGCATCTAAACGATTTATAAGCTAACATGCATATGCTATGCGATGGTCCTAAGCGAGAAGCCAAAAAGGTAAACAAAAAACTTACCTTTTATAGTTTTGGACTTCTTCTTTGAATTCTTTTCCTTCTCTGCCTGAAAATCACGAACAAGGACAACCACCAAATTGACCTACTATGCTCAGGACCAAGAACAGAGTTGTGGGACTCGGTTTGTGAAATAAAACTTTAAGAGAGAAGGGGTGGTTTATCGTTTAGGTGTTTTTCAGAAGCACATCATTATCTCTCATTCTGGAATGAGAAATGTTTTATATGAAATCTCCACGCAAACTACATGCAAATTATTTCATATAAGTTCAACACCTCATTTATCCATTACTTATCAATGGAATTAGTGGCTTCAAATTCATAATAATTTGCAACATTCCCCATTAACCGTTAATTAATAGAATAATTAGTCAAAGGGGCATTTTGGTCATTTGACCAATTAAGTCAAAGTCAAACTTTGACTTTTCTTAGTCAAAAGTCAACTTTTTGACCTTTTACTAATTTTCCTGTCTTGACTAATTCTAACCTCCCGAGTATGAATCTGCATTCATTTTTATAAAATTCAAATCATATTTGAATATAAACCCGATTAAAGTTTTGTTTCTTAAAGTTAAAAATCAACAAGTTGACTTTCACAACTTTGACCGTTTCAAAACTTTTCAAGTTTTTAAATATGAATCTATATTCATATTTATTTAAATCATATTTAAACAAAAAACTTAAAGTTTATTTCTACCAACTTATATCTTATATATTTGCCAATTTCTCTCTCTATTCTTAATTTGAACAATTCGAGTTACTCTTGTTCTTAGTTTAATCCGTATGAGCTAGTATGGAAACCTAATGGACCTATAGATCATGGGCTCCAACGATCCGAGATTAACTAGCTAAACTCTTTTAGACCAAGCTTAATCAACATTCGTTAACTAAAGAGTCATTCCACTAAAGACTCTTAGTTGCACTCCACTCACTATAGATATATTTCTGTCCACCTGATATAACCATAATGGGTAAGTCGATCCTTCACAGATTGTTCGTAATCTTGGCTGGGTCAAAATACCGTTTTACCTCCCAGATTACATCTTACTTCTTAAGACCCATTGATCCACTATTGAACAATTGGTTTAAGGTCCAACCTATAAACCAGAATCCTTCTCAAGCCAATGAGAAGGTGGGGCCCCTTGTTCAAGACTTGGATTCAGTCCTTAAGAGAACAACCTATCTACTATCCCAGAAGTGGGTAGGAGTGAATTTCATCTTGCACCATACGTCCTTAGCTATCCACTCGGTCTTACCTCTAAAATGAGAAGCTTATTGGGCCAGCGATGTTGAGCTGCCCTCACCTATGCAGATCTAAAGATACTACCGAATGAACAGAAGTTCATAGTTAGCTCAAGATTAAGATCAAGTTACCTAGGTCATCATAATTGAAATAGTCAGTTTATAGTTTACAAAGTATAACTAAAAGTGACTATTTCGTGGTTCCAGTCTTATGCAAACCATTTACATATGATGCCCCCACTCCCATGTCTCTACATGAACGATTCAGGATTACATTGTTTGTACTAACTACGGAGCGGACCGCATCCATAGTGTTTTTCCATAATAAGGTGCCCAACCTTATTCATACACTATAGACCATTTGGACTATTAACTTGAACTTAATCCATGTTTATGTCTCAACATAAAGTTCAAGTGTATTTGATAAACTCAAAAAAATAGCCTCGAGATCTAAATTTATTGGTTTTAAGATTATAGCATTCAACAATAAAATTTATTGAATCAAATAACAAAGTACAAGTTTCAGGACACAAATTCCAACAAACTCCCACTTGGACTAAAACTCCAAGTAAGTTAGAATTTTATAATGAGAGAATATATATGAGTACAATAAACATATATAAACTAGGGCACAATCCCAATAAGTCATCCACTTGTTCTGGTTTACAAACCATGTATACCTAAACCATATAGGTGGCTATCAAACACTTTAGCCATGAGAACTTTTGTAAACGGATAAACTATGTTTTCCTCGGAGGAAATTTTTGTTACTGTAACGTCTCCTCGATGTACGATTTCTCTGATACGATGGTACTTTTATTCAATGTGCTTTCCACGTTTATGACTTCTAGGTTCTCATGAATTTACAGCTGCACCACTGTTGTCACAGTATAAGGTGATTAACAGATGCATATTTGGAACAACTTCTAAATCTGTTAAGAACTTTTTAAGCCATACTGTTTCTTTCACTGCTTCACAGGTAGCTACATATTCAGCTTCCATAGTGGAGTCGGTAATACAAGATTGTTTGATGCTTCTCCATACTACTGCTCCTCCGTTCAAAGTGAAAATTGATCCTGATGTAGACTTTTTAGCATCTTTATCAGTTTGAAAATTGGATTCAGTGTATCCAATAAGGATTAGATCCTTAGAACCATACACAAGCATGTAGTCTTTTGTTCTTCTAAGATATTTTAAAGTATTCTTAACGGCTGTCCAATGATTACGTCCAAGATTGGACTGATATCTACTAACTATCCTCACTGAATAGCAAATGTCAAGTTTAGTACATAACATTGCATACATCAGGCTCCCAACTGCAGAAGCATAGGGAATGTTACTCATATCCTCAACTTCTTGAGGTGTCTTTGGACATTATGCTTTTGATAAATGAATTTCATATCTGTACGGCAGCAGACTCTTTTTGGAATTCTGCATCTTATATCTTGACAACATTTTGCCTATATAAGATGTTTGAGACATGGCTAGTGTCTTGTTCTTTCGGTTCCGAACTATTTAGATACCAAAAACATATTGTGCGCATTTCCCAAATCTTTCATTTGGAATTGCGTAGCTAGCCATTCCTTAATATCAGTTAGATGACCTACTTCATTCCCAATGAGTAGAATGTCATCTACATACAGAACTAAGAATGCTATATTAGAATTGATGATCCTTTTGTAAACACAAGGTTCATCAACATTTTGTTCAAAACCATAAGATTTGATCGCAGTATCAAACCTTATATTCCAGGATCTAGAAGCTTGTTTTAATCCATAAATAGATTTTTGAAGCTTACAAACCTTTTGTTCTTGACCTTTTTATATAAACCCCTCTGGTTGAACCATATAAATACTATCTTCAAGATTACCGTTCAAAAAGGTTGTCTTGACATCCATCTGCCAAATTTCATAATCATAAAAAGTGTGATGGATAAGAGTATTCTAATCGACTTTATCATGGCAACAAGAGAGAAAGTTTTTTCATAATCTATTCCCTCCTTTTGTGTATAACCTTTGGCCACAAGTCGAGCTTTGAAAGTTTGTACTTTACCAGCTTGGTCTCGTTTTCTCTTATAGATCCATTTACAACCAATAGATTTTACATCATTTGGTTGATCTACTAGAGTCCAGACAGAATTGGAATACATAGATTCCATTTCGAGGTCCATGGCTTTGATCCATTGGTCAGAGTCTACATCATTCATTGCCTGTTTAAAGGTCAATGGATCATCTATCCCATTATCAGATATGATTGTTTAAGCTTCACTTAAACCCAAATAGCGATCAGGTTGTCATACAACCCTCCCACTACGACGAGGCTCTCCCAACTCATGAGAATGATGTGTTTGACCAATATTCATAGTTTTATCTACTACTTTAGTAGATATAGTAGATGAACTAGGTCTATCTGTAGAATTCTTGGAAATTTCTTCTAATACTAGTTTACTGCGAGTTTGATGATTTCTTATGCGATCTTCCTCTAGAAACGTATCATTTGTCGATACAAATACTTTATTTTCTTGAGGGTCGTAAAATAAACCACCTTTGGATTCTTTTGGATAACCTACAAATAGGCATAATTTTGAACGACGTCCAACTTTTTAGGATTTTGTACCAACACGTGTGCTGGACATCCCCAAATCCTAAAGTGACGTAAACTACCTTTACGCCCTTTCCATAGCTCATAAGGTGTTTCAGAAACACTTTTAGAGAGAACGTTGTTCAAAATATAGATAGTTGTTTCTAAAGCATATCCCCAAAAAGAATCTGGTAACTGAGCAAAACTCATCATAAAGCGAACCATGTCTAACAAAGTTCGGTTTCTTTTTTCTGATACACCGTTCTGTTGAGACTTACTAGGTGCAGAGAGTTGTGATTGGATTTCGTGTTCTATCAAATAGTCTTGGAATAGCAAGCCCATATACTCTCCACCTCGATCTGATCGAAATGTCTTTATTGTTTTACCTGATTCATTTTCAACTATAGCTTTATATTCTTTGAACTTTTCAAAAGAATCAGACTTGTTCTAAATTAGGTAAACATGACCATACCTCGAATAATCATCAATAAAAATAATGAAATATTTGTATCCTCTCCGAGCCTTGACATTCATTGGTCCACAAAGGTCGAATGTACGAGCTCTAAAAATGTTTTGGCTCTAAGACCTTTTCCAGTAAAAGATCTTTTGGTCATCTTTCCTTTAAGACAGGAATCACATGGAGGTAAAAAGTTGTCTTCTAACTGACTTAGAAGTCCACTCTTAACCAATCTCCCAATCCTATTGAGATTAATGTGACCAAGTTTTAAGTGTCATAAAAAGGCATTAGAAGAAACTTTTTGTCTTTTACTATGAGTTTCGGTTGTTCTAAACATCTCAGTATTTAAGACAAAATTTGCTCGTGTTGGTCTTAACTTATATAAGTTGTTTTCAAGTATAGCAAAACAGATATGAATACCTTTTCGAAAAATGAACACTTCATTAATTTCAAAAGATATTCTATACATATGTTCTATTAAACAAGAGATAGATATCAAATTTCTCTTCATTTTGAGGTGCATACAAGACATTCTTGAGTAAGATATATCTATCATTAAAAAACAACTTCAAATCTCTCACTGCTTTAGCATAGACCATTTCTCCAGTTCCAACTTTGAGAGTGATCTCGCCCTCAGAAAGCCTTTTCCAAGAACTAGTTTCCTGAAACGAGAAACAAATATGATTAGTGGTTTCTGAATCTAATATCCAGGTGGAAATTTCATTTTCCACTGAACATGTTTCAAGGACAAGTAAATCATATTTACCTTGTGCTTCTTTCTCTGCCTTTTTCTGAGCAAGGTATTTTCGGTAGTTCCTCAGCCAATGCTCATTTTCACCATAGCGGTAACATTTACCTTTTTCTGTAGTCTTCTTACCCTTGTTCTGCTTAGGAGTCTTCCCCTTTCCCTTCTTCTCAATTTTTCTATTAGATTTTGAGGGTCCAACTTTGGATTTAGAGGACGATCCTCTTTTAAATTTTCCTTTTGTAGTAGCAACATTTGCTTCTACTTCTTTTCCTTTACCTTTGGTAAGATTTTGGAAACGTTGGAGCTCGTTCAGAAGGGTTGTCAAGTTAAACTCTATCTTATTCAGGGATGCATTCATTTGAAATGGTATGAAGCTCTTCGGAAGAGACTCTAAGATAAAGCTAACTTGACTAGCCTTATCGATGACGCCTCCATTTACTTTAGCAATATTGAAGTGCATCATCATGTCCAGGACATGTTCTCTAACAGAGGTCCCTTCCTTCATACGCTTAGTGTAAATGTATTTGATTGCCTCGTGTCTTATGAACCACTCTGGTTGCCCAAACATTCCTTTCAAAGAATTCATAATTTCTTTAGTCGTGGCTAAGGATTCATGCTTCTTTGCTAAAACATCTGACATGCTAGCAAGAATGTAGACACGGGCTTTCTCATTTTCTTTTATCCATCGATCATATGCTTTCTGACTAGCTCGGTTCGCATTCGAGGCAGGGGTTTGAGGACATTCCTCAGTTAAGACAAATCTTAAATCAACAACAACTAGTATTATGTTAAGATTTGATTTAAATGCCGCATAATTATCGTCGTTAAGTTTTTCGAAGGCTAACAATTGAACTATCGAGCTATTCATGCTGAAAAACAAATATACTTTGTTTAGAAACTATAATCTGAAAAAAAAAACCAATCATTTTAGCAAAACTTTAAATAATATACCCTTTTATTATATTTTGCAACGATAATTCAAAGGTTCAGAATAACCTCTACTGAGGTAGCCGATTACTCGTCCTTTGAATCAAGACAATCTTGGCCAAATGCTAACTCACAAATATCTCATATTTACTTAGCTAGTTACCGTTTACTTCGGTCAAGAATATACTAACTATTTTAGTAATTCTTGTAAGTGTGACCCTCCATTTTTGATCCTCAGAGATGAGCATCATTATGCTCCCGAAGTTGGAAAGACAATATGAAAACTTATATAAGAGTCCTATCCAAATATGGAGTTCGCGGTGTTCCGAATCCTATAATACAGCCCTCCGAATGGCACGTCGCTCCAGGGCAGACAGGTAGGCGCTTTATACGAATCTCACGGTACGACCCAATGGAAGAGACCACGTGATGTATTGTCATATATCCCTCACCCACTTACTATGAACTACTTCCCTCATTCACCTTATTCATAGCTCATGCAAACACTCTCTGAATGGAGTCCACTCCTATGCACGGTCCAAAGTCCTGCATGAACCTCACGGTGTGAACTCTTGGGGATGCTAGAGCTAAAAGTACGATACTTTTCTCGAGCTGAAGTGTTCTATAAATTTTGGGTAAAATATTTAGGATTTAATTTAGGCTAACTTAAACAAATCCTATATCTAGGTAAAACATCCAAGTATAACATTTATACTGAATTTTAACCTACGATGTCTAGGTGATAACCCAATTTTATGACCTTACATCTCTCACGCATGCTCATAAAATTAGGTTAACTAGGCTCAAGAACCGATTACGATCTCCAGGTAGGAGGTGTTCCGTAAATCGTCAACTTAAAAACCTCCACTCCTTAGTCGTCTTATCTGACCTGTTGACAAGATCGAATCAGGTGAGCCTCTTGTAACTTAGTTTTACAAGATATCGACCTAAATCTAAATTTGGAAGATATGATTTTTAACCTAAGTGAGCATGCATCTTATCTTTATTATAGATTTTAATGTCTAATTTATTTTATAACAATTATAAAACACTTAGACTAACCTATAACCATTCATCTAGCAGAACAACAAATTAATATGACATTTTGATTTATTTAACCTTTTAAATAAATCAATTATTGATTAATTTCATTAAATCATATTTAATTCAATTAATCTTTAATTTAATCATACTAATTTAACAATTAATTAATCACATTAATTAGTTTCCATATTAATTTCTTAACATGCATGAACATGTTAAACCTATGGTGGGATTTTAAAACTATATGTCATACAATATGCACATACAATTTTAGTAATAATTAAATCAAACATCACATGCAAGATTAATTAAAACACCCTAAAATAGACTAGCTTTAGCTTTCTAAATTAAGTTAAAACTAAATTATTACAATAATAATTTGATGGAGTACAATAATCGCTTAACAACCTTTGCACGATCGTTGAGTAGGCAGATGACATTCACGAGCATAGGCGAAGGCGATTCGCATACCATATGCGATCGCTTAGCAAACCATATACGATCACTGATTAAATCATATGCGATCGTTTCAGCGCTTAGCGTTACGTGTACCTTACGCGATCGCTTAGCGAATGAGTGATCGTTTAGCGCTAGCACTTCATGTACCTTACGTGATCGCGTAGCAGGAATACGATCGTTTCTTATGCAAACGATACGCGTACCTTATGCGATCGTTCAACATATAAACGACAGAGCCTTCTTAAAACGATATGCGTACTATACGCGATCGTTTAACTGGTAAGCGATGGAGTTCACTAGCCCAAGCGATACGCATACCATATGCGATCGTTGAGAGGGTGTAGATGGGCTTAATTCATCTCATTCGGAGCTTCTTAAACAACATCATCTTCTTCCCGCATGAACAAATTACAACCTATACTCAACTCTAATGACTCCAATAGATTACAGACTCTTTGTAAAAAAAAAAAAAAATTAAGCCACCAACAGGGCTAATTACAAAAATTAAAGCAAATAAACAACTTAATTTAGAGCCAAAACCAAAACTAATATATTTTAGTTCAACCATATCAAATTATCACATAAATTGTGAGAACCCACCATATGCATATGAGTAAAGCTAAGCATGCTCTGATACCACATGATGGTAAAACCACTAGAAGACATGCTGCAGCGGAAGAAATAGATCATGCTTTACTCTATATGCATCTAAACGATTCAGAAGCTAACATGCACATGTTATGCGATGGTCCTAAGCGAGAAGCCAAAAATGTAAACGAAGAACTTACCTTTTATAGTATTGGGCTTCTTCTTTGAACTCTTTTCCTTCTCTACCTGAAAATCACGAACAAGGACACCACCAAGTTGATCTACTATGCTCAGGACCAAAAACAAAGTTGTAGGACTCGATTTGTGAAGTAAAACTTTAAGAGAGAAGGGGTGGTGTATCGTTTAGGTGTATTTCAGAAGCACGTCATCATCTCTCATTCTGTAATTAGAAATGTTTTATATGAAATCTCTATGCAAACTACATGCAAATTATTTCATATAAGTTCAACACCTCATTAATCTATTAATTACCAATGGAATTAGTGGCATCAAATTCATAATAATTTACCACATTTCCCATTAACCATTAATTAATAGAATAATTAGTTAAAGGGGCATTTTGGTCATTTGACCAATTAAGTCAAAGTCAAACTTTGACTTTTTGACTTTGACTTTTCTTAGTCAAAAGTCAACTTTTTGACTTTTTACTAATTTTCCCGTCTTGACTAATTCTAACCTCCCGAGTATGAATCTGCATTTATTTTTCTAAAATTCAAATCATATTTGAATATAAACCCGGTCAAAATTTTGTTTCTCAAAGTTAAAAATCAACAAGTTGACTTTCACAACTTTGACCATTTCAAAACTTTTCAAGTTTTTAAATATGAATCTATATTCATATTTATTTAAATCATATTTAAAAAAAAAGCTTAAAGTTTATTTCTACCGACTTATATCTTATATATTTGTCGGTTTCTCTCTCTATTCTTAGTTCGAACAATTTGAGTTACTTCAACATTCTTGTTTTTAGTTGAATCCATATGAGCTAGTAGGGGAACCTAATGGACCTATAGATCATGGGCTCCAACGATCCGAGATTAATTGACTAAACTCTTTTAGACCAAGCTTAATCAACATTCGTTAACTAAAGAGTCATTCCATTAAAGACTCTTAGTTGCATTCCCCTCACTATAGATATATTTCTGTGTACCTGACATAACCATAATGGTTAGTCGATCCTTCACAGGTTGTTCGTAATCTTGGCTTGGTCAAAATACCGTTTTACCCCCAATATTACATCTTGCTCCTTAAGACCCACTGATCCACTATTGAACAATTGGTTTAAGGTCCAACCTATAAACCAGAATCCTTCTCGGACCAATGAGAAATTGGGTCCCCTTGTTCTAGACTTGGATTCAGTCCTTAAGGGAACAACCTATTTACTATCCCAGAAGTGGGTAGGAGTGAATTCCATCTTGCACCCTATGTCCCTAGCTATTCACTCGATCTTACCTCTGAAATGGAAGGCTTATTGGGCCAGTGATGTTGAGCTGCCCTCACCTATGCAGATCTAAGGATACTACCGAATGAACAGAAGTTCATAGTTAGCTCAGGATTAAGATCAAGTTACCTAGGTCATCATAATTGAAATAGTCAGTTTATAG
Source organism: Cucumis melo (assembly GCF_025177605.1). Lineage (NCBI taxonomy): Eukaryota > Viridiplantae > Streptophyta > Magnoliopsida > Cucurbitales > Cucurbitaceae > Cucumis > Cucumis melo. The sequence goes on from NC_066865.1 coordinate 6,341,684, forward strand.
TTTACGGAGTTATAACTAAAAGTGACTATTTCGTGGTTTCAGTTTTATGCAAACCATTTACATAGGATGACCCCACTCCCATGTATCTACATGAACGATTCAGGATTACATCGTTTGTACTAACTATGGAGCAGGTCGCATCCATAGTGTTTTTCCAGAATAAGGCGTCCAACCTTATTCATACACTATAGACCATTTAGGCTATTAACTTGAACTTAATCCATGTTTATGTCTCAACATAAAGTTTAAGTGTATTTGATAAACTCAATAAAATAGTCTCGGGACCTAAATTTATTGGCTTTAAGATTATAACATTCAATAATAAAATTTATTGAATCAAATAACAGAGTACAAGTTTTAAGACATGAATTCCAACAATACTTATCCATCATATTTGACTCTGTAAGCGTGTTACCTTTTACATTTTCAGAACCACTTATTATAATTGTAGCAATAATTTCATCTTTTCTTGTCCTCTTAACTGCAACATCAGTCTTGATAATATTGTAGGAAAAAGAGGTTAGAGTACAATTTTCTTGTGAAGGATTTATGAGAGTTTTAAGACACACTTTCATGATCACATGCTTTTGATGTTAGTTTTATTTATTGCCTTCTTTTATAATCATAGCTGTAAGACATGAATAAACACACCTTATCTTTGAATTCTGAAACTTGTCTGGCTTTAAAGTCTCATTTGTGCATATGATGCTTAAACTAAAGGCATTTCTAACGATTAATTTGACATTGGTTAACTATTTTTAGGATATGGCAGGACCAAGGGGAGATGGACTCCAAGAGTACCAACTCCTCCTTCTCCGCCTAGGAAGCATAAACTTGACGACGATGAGAAAATCAAGATCGAGATTGACGAGTCCTTTTTTGCTAGCTAGTCATGGATCATCCTAATTCTGTTTATTTGAATGTGTTTTCTTAATTCAGAAGGTCTTTCCACTTATTCTAATAGAATTATTTTTGTATGGATTCTTCGGTTGCTTATTGGCTTCTTGATTTGTTGTTCGTTTTAAGTCAACTCCAAGTACGTCCTCTTTCTCTTTTTCTCTCTTTGTCTTTAACCATTTATGAGCAAGAGTCTAAGCATCGATGGTTCATAGATAGTCTTTGCGTCATTACAGGTGTTTGTTTCAAATGGAAGACGTATTTGATACACTACAACAAATCTGGCCTTTAATGTCGGGTGGAAAAAATGAAAAATGGGCTTTAATGTCGGTTTTCAAAAGGCGGACGTTTAATGTCGGTTTTAAACCGACATTAAAGAAGGAGCTTTAATGTCGGTTTAAAACCGACATTAAACGACCACCTTTTAAAAACCGACACTAAAGCCCCTTTGTAATTTTTTATTTTTTTTTAATTTGGTAAAAAATCAAGTTTTCTCTCTCTTACTTTCCCTTTTTTTTTTCCTTAAAAGTTTCTATATAAATTCTCCTCCTCTCTTCTTCCTCCTTTGAAATCTTCTAACCCTAATCAAAATTTCTTGCTTTCATTTCCTATCATCGTAGATTCTTTTTTCCATCAACGATTTGAAGATTTACTATGGCCGGTAAAGGAGAAGGTCCGGCGATCGGAATCGATCTTGGAACCACGTACTTTTGAACCAGCTGTATCACCTTCTTTTGAACCAGCTTTTGAGAATGATGATTTCTTCGCAGTTTTATAATATTCTGATGATGCTTTCTTTCTTTCTACTAGGTTGAGGACGAAGACGAAGACAAATCAGACGATGCAGATGACTCCGATGCAGAGGCAGATTTGGACAAAAAGGACAAGGAAGAAGACGACAAACATGATGAACTGTAAGGGAGAAGAGGTGGAGTTTCATTAGAAGAAAATTTTCCCCTTTTTTTCCACCTTTTGTTTTTTGTTTTTTATTATTTTTCTAGGTGTAGTAGTATTATCCGTTGGAGAAAAAGAAACAGTCTTCTTGATTTGCATTTTACGCATGAATGAATGACTGGATTTGCTTAAATTTCAGTTTGAGTTTGAGCCTTTAGGAAAAGAGATTTAAGAAAGAATTAGTAACAATTTGATGAATCAAATGAATGGGGTTCCCCTTCCTATACTGGATTTTAAATTGAATTCTCTTACATAGAAGAATTCAATCTTTTTTACTCTTATTTGGATCCCAAATTTATAAATTTCATCTCTCAATATCATCATAATTGGACTGGACTTGCTGAGTTGAGTAATCTGTGTGATCTGCAGTTTAAAAGCACTTTTTGTTTTCTTTAGCAATTTATTTTATTTAACAAAACTACTTTTTGTGCCATGTTCTCTTCTTCCTTTTTTTTTTTTTTTTTAAGAGTTTGAAAAAGGCAATGGAAAATGGAAGCGTTTAAAATATTTCTCAACCTCTATTCTTTGAAATTAATGGGGAGAGTATAAAAGGGGAATGTAACCGGCGAGGAAAAACGTTTTAGAAGGGTACCTAAGCCTAATTTAGGATATGCGAAAGAGGTCATATGCTTGTTTGGGAATATTCCAAGGACGTTTGATATTTTTCATTGATATTGTTTTCAATTAAACTGTTTGTCAGAATGTTTTGCTAACAAAGTAGGTATCAAACACAGCTTGAAAGAAAAAGAAAAGTTGATTGAAGTCTACTTTATTAGTGTTATCCTATCCTCCTAAGAGGGGAAAGATTTTAAGACTTTCTAATGATGGCGTGGGTACAAGAGGGTTGTCATTGTCGCCCTCACTTAAATTGGATAATGAAATTTTATGTTGCATTTCCTTGTACCGGGTTGGAATTGTGGTTTTAACTTTGATTATTTGAACTATCGGAGCTATAGCTAAACGATGTTAATTCGATCTTCAAATTTGTATCATTCTCACTTTATCTGGCTGTAAACAGGATCTTTGTTGTTGATTAATGATTCTCTTCGTTTTGTTTGTATTCGCTGTGTGTGGTTACGGAAATGACAGGTTGAAGTTACGATTGTTGATGTTTCTACCAGTCATCAGATTGGGATCGACAGTTTGGAGAACAGAAAAATTGCTCATTTTATAGCTGATAAGATCAACAATTCATCAGCGAAGGTTCGTGTTTGCCTGCCACGGAATGGTGTATCTGCTCTGGATGCACCAGCGAAGTCATTTTATGATCCTGAGGCTACTGCTACTCTTATAGAGGAACTACAGAAAGCAATTCAGTTAAATAATGATAGGCAGGTACTCGTAAAGTTATTATTATCGAGTTCTTCTCTTTGTTGACTGATCCCCATCTTTGTGTTGTAAAGCTTAAACCTCTTTATGATACAGGTGAAGGTATATCCTTATCATATTAATGATCCTGAGTTCGCTGAGTTCGGGGTGGTTTCGCATGGCTGGAAGGGGTTCTTTAGCAGGTTTGCTGCCTTTTGCCGATGCTAATGCCATAGTGCTTGAAATGGCCAATGAAGTATTGCCTGTAAGTTCTATCTTCTATGTACCTGCTGATTCACAAAGTTAATTCTAGGAATTGTATCTACAAATTTTGGATCGACGCTTTGCAAGCATACAATTTTGAAGAATAAATTGTATAAATATAGTTCTGTATGTATGAACATTGGAAGTAATGTTGTGTTTCCTAGAAGTGAAATCTGTTTATCGATAAAGTAGAAGTAGAGACTTAAAATGATTTTTCTAGTCAAGCATTGTGATAGACCCGGTGGAAGTAGAGATCTTGAATGTAGAGAATTAGGTATATCAGTAGATTATTTGGGAAGTCTCCAGCTAACCTGAGTGAGAGATGTTAACCTCTTTGATTTGTCTAGTTTGTACATTTGAAGTGTACTCGTCTTAATTTCCTGAATATTTTAAACTCTTTTGGACCCAAGAACAGAGCGGTATTCTGAATGTTGTCTATATTTTTTTTACATTAGATGTCATATCATATGTTACTGTTTTCTTTGGTTTTGCATTCTTAATCCTGATGAATATAAAACTTGTGTCATATAAATATATATATGGATTGGGGTGTGGATATAAAATCTTAAGAACTTTTCATCCTTCTCTGCAATTTCAATACTTCAAACAGCTTTGTTATTCATATAAATGGTTTATTTGGATATTGTTTGTAGATAATTGAAGTGATATTGGGTTGAAAGCTAAGCGATTGTGTAGAAATGGCCAAGCGACCGTTGAAAATTGAAGACTGAGAAGGCATTTTGGATTTTTAATTATTTAATTCTTGTATTAGAATCTTTTTTCATGTACTATTGTAGAATGTATATATAAACATAATATTAATATTTTATTTTGTGTATTCAAGTGTAAAAGACAAATGTCATAGTTTCTAACATAATATGAATTTCATTGATTTGTTGACGTGTGAAAAACATATTTATCTACATTGACCAAATGTCGGTCTATAGGACAATAATGTAACAATTAAATAAAAATAAATTTGTAAAAATGAATAAAAAAACTAGGCTTTAATGTCGGTTGTAAATCGACATATCAGAGTTCAACCGACATTAAAGGGCTTCAATAACACTATCAAAGGTGTCGGTTGAAAACTGACAAATCGACATTAAAGAGGGTTTTAATGTCGTTTTTAAACCGACATTAAAGCCCAACCGACATTAAAGGGCTTCAATAACACCATCAAAGATGTCGGTTGAAAACTGACATTAAAGGCTTTTAATGTCGGTTTTAAACCGACATTAAAGAGGCCTTTAATGTCGTTTTTAAACCGACATTAAAGCCCAACCGACATTAAAGGCCTTTAATAACGCTCACAAAGATGTCGGTTGCCAAGTGACATTAAAGGCCTTTAATGTCGGTTTAAAACCGACATTAAAGGCCAAAATTCTTCTAGTGATAGTATGTTATTTGTTATTGTTTGTGGCAGATTGATTCAGTTCTTTGGAGCGTTGTATTACAGTGTGCATTGAAATACGACGTATAACATTGCCCTATTATTGGGTTTTAGCGTTTTAGTTGAATTTAGTTAGGTTTTTGGATTCATGGGTTTGGATAGAATGCTTCTTGGGGTATTGGGACATTAGGATCTTTGATGTAGAAAGTTGGGACATTAGTTGTAAAAAGTGGTAAAAGTTTCTGTTGTTTTGAGTAGTTTTGGGTTGCTATTATTTGGAAGTTGATTAATAATGTTTTAAGGTTCGGAAATGGAATATTCTTGAGTATTAACAATGTCTAATAGAATGCGTCAGCTATGTTGATTTTCAAGCACAATGTTGTGTGGTAGATATCAGCTTTTGACTTATTTCTTAAAGTGATACTAACCATTATTTGCACTTAAACAGTGTGTTGATGGTGAAACCTTCCTAATTAATTTTTTTCCAATAGTATTTTTTACTTATGTACATAATATCATAGTAGGATTGGCATTATTGTTTCCTTCTCCTTTTACAATATCATAGTAACTTGACAACGACCACCATTTTTCATGTTAGTTCCAGTACTCCTTGGCACATATTGTTTCCTTCTGCAGTTGATCTCTTGCTTCATCTCTTTCTTTATATGCTGTCTGCAATAAAAGAAGTAAGCTCTTCACTTTCTCTTTGTTCTTACTACTTTCTTCATTTGCTTCCATGTGGTGGAATGTTATGGATCAAATATTTTTTTTGTTTGCTTCATTTGCTTCTCTTTGTTTATTTATTTATTTATTTTTTTTTGTCTTTTGATCTCGGTTTATTATTTTTGGATTTTATTAAGTGGGGTTCCATTTGTTTCTTGGTTGCTTTCTCCAAATTATCTTGATAAATTCACTGCATCTATAACTATTAGCCTGGTTGTAGGGTTGTCATTTGTAAATGTAAATGTTTTGTGGAAGTATTTTAGATGAAAGCATTTTTAGTATTTCTGATAAGTTTGTTGGAAATTTCTGTTTATAAACGTTAATTTAGAAATTTTGAGTATTTGGAGTTTTTTCTAATGCTTCATTTGAGAATTGAAGTGTTGAATGATACAAACACCATACAAATGGAGTTTTGTTCATGTATTCAAGCAGGAGAAATTTATGCAGTAAGGTAGGCGTTTTGTATTATAATATAGAAATCATAATATAGTAGGTGTTTATGGATCATGCGTGTGTTTTCTATAGGCATTTTGTATTTATGTGTTGCCTGTAATATGTTTTGTTTTGGACTTTGCGTGAAGTTTTGTAATTCATTTAGCTAAGTTTGTGGGTTGAATTTGGTATTTGCGATTCTGTTTTTCTTCTTTTTCATATGGATGAATTTGTAGATTTCATTTTTAGTGATGAAATTGTGCATTGTGTACTTAAACAATAGCATAATTTTGCTAAGCTTAGAACTTACTATTGTTGAAGTGTGTATGTGTTGTGTTGTTGAAGTGAATATGTTGTATTGTTGAATCAATTTTGTTTCCTTTTATTTTCTTACTAGGTTTTGCCATAATCCATTGGAGCAGCGAAGCCATATTTGCGGCAATTCATTGATGTATAGGCATTTTTGTAGGTTTGGTAGGAAAATTTCTAGTTTAAATTAAATGTAGTTATTTAAATGGCTTGTTCGTAACAAACCATATATGTACCAACACTTAAAACGATATTATAAAGTGTATGTTTATTTATATTAAAGCGTTCACCGTTTTTTCTTATGTGATTGTATTGGTCTGTGTAATGGTATGTGTAATGGCAGGACAACATGAAAAACAGGATTCAATAAAAAATAGTGACTAAAAATAAAATTATGACATTTAAATGTAAAAAAAAAACTGTCATCGAAAAAGTTTTATTGACAGTTAATTAATGTCATGGAAAGTTAAATGATGACAGTTAATAAGTGTCATAAAAGATACATAATGACATTTAATATCTGTCATACAATATTAACAATGACAGTTATTCGCTGTCATAAAATGTAAACAACGACAGTTATCCGATATCATAAAATATAAACAATGATAGTTATTAACTGTCATCGAAAATAAATAATGACAGTTATAATCTGTCATAAGATATTGAATTTGTGACATTTATTCTATGTCATGAAAAACCCCAAGACAGTTTGGAGAACTGTCATAAAATACTTTCCATGACTGCCGCATCAATGACTGCAAAAAACTGTCACGAAAGCTTTTAATGACAACATTTAACTGCCATCGTAGGCCATTTTTCTACTAGTTGATATATTTTTAAAATTCTAAATATTCAACAAAAGAGGAGTTTATCATAATTATTTATTTTTCAAATAGAAAATATAATTACTAATTAGATAACTTTAAATTGACTTTTATAACTAAACATAATAATTTAAAATCAATTTAAAATATATAAAAATCACTTTTATTTTAAAAGTTTGGTCCATGCCGGACGTAAATTTGATTGTTTAAAAATTAATTTTATAAAATCAATTGTAAATAAATTAATTTTTCTAAAATCATTATTCCAACTATCTATCCTAAACACACTCTAAACATCTCTAGGATCCTTTTCAACCAACGAAACACAATTGCTCACGATCAATCTCCACGAAGTCATTACACACATGGAATGATATTAATATTAAAATTTACTTTCGTTCTATTAACATCGATATGGATGGCAACATATAATAAGCCAAACAAACCGCAACACACAGTTAGACAGATGATGTGATTCAGTTCTTCCTCTTACGTCTTTCTTGATCTGTAGAGGATATATAGAATGAAATGGGCGAATCAACAATGTCTCCCCTTTCTCGACAATAAAATATAGAGTGTTGACTCATCAACCATACAAAACCCTTGCAGCCAAAGAAGTACTGAACATATATCACCATATGGCAACAAAAGGAATGTAACCATCAGGGGGATAGGGTTAATAGCCTGCATGCAAGTAAGTGCAATATATAATATATTATGCAAAATGTTAAGTATGATCATGCAAAAGTGCTTCTGCTTACCTCTCCAACTGGAAACAGGGTTTGTAATATTAGCAAATCATTTTCTTTCTAAGTGCAATATAAAATAATATAAAATCATTTTAATGAAGAGATTATTTTGCCCACAAACTTAACTCTTGAGTTTTTTCAACACGCTTCGAACTCATTCACATGTTATTAGAGAGAAATATTTTAGTTAGGAGATTGTCGTCCAACTGATATAGAATTTGTTCAAGTTAAACACACTTAACTTATGATTGAGTCATTTGAAAAAAAAAAGATGTAATTTATTTGTATATATATATATATATATATAGATAGAATAGTAGCTACTAATTTTGGTTAAGCCTAATTTCCTTTAATCATATTATCTACTCTTGTTACATCTCTAAGCCACATGGCATTAACCATGTAATTTATTTTCTTGTTTATTTAAGTGTAATAATGCTTTCGTTTGGAAGGTTCAAAAGTTTGAATGCTTATTTGAGTCTTGAGTGTATATATCTTGTGCTAGTTAAAGCTATTTGATTACGTTGACTCTTATGCAACTTATAAGCTAAGGGTGCAAAATCAACCAAAAATATTAATTAAATGTCCTATATACATGTCTTTAACCATTGTATTAGGTGAAGATTTATATAGCAGATAAATTTTGGATAACCACAAAGAGAAAATGAATATAATATAAAATTATTAAATCAAATTTTCTAAAAATTATATTCCATGGTATTTGAAAATAAATATAAAGAACTTAACAAATGTGTGTGATGACCATGATATCATTCTTACTTTCATTATGTTTATAATAGATATAAGGCTTCTATTGTTTGGCAAATAAAAAATTATTAATTATTCTAACAAAATCGCTTAATAATTAGATGAAACAATATTAGTTGGAATTAAAATTATATAAAATTTCAAAGATATATATACTGATAACTTATAAATTAATTAAAAAGTTAATATAATAGGCTTATTTTAGTTCATAGGATTAAATAATTACTCTAATTTAGAATTAGTTCATTCATCCTGTTACTAGTTTCTCAAATTTAAAATATTTAGAATTACCACAAATGCTATTTAATTTTGCTTTTTTTTTTTATAGCTGAAACTATATCCATTATTTTGAAAGCTAAAGTAACCCTAAACGAAGTCAGAGTCTGCAAAAGGTTCTAAATTTAACTATATTTTTGTGGATATGTAATGGTGAAAAATTTGTGAGATTTAATCTAAAAACTTAGGACATAGTTTGCCCACCATTGGCCTTTTATGTCATTTTGTGAGTGTCCTGGAAAGTTTTATTCTTGATTAGGAGAGTTCACGATATGTTGAGTTAAAAGTTTTCTCATCCGGTCGATTTATATATGTCAAATATACGCCATTACTTGTAGGGCCTTTCAGTTGTGGTACTATTTTTTTTTCATTTCTTTTTTAATATTTTATTTTTATATATAAATGCTTGTCATTCTAACTATTCTCATGTTCCTTAAATTTTGTTTTATATCTTCAATAAGTCCTTCACGCATATTATTATATTTGTATATATAATATAATAAAACAAAATGATAAAAGACAAAAGGTAATACATCGAGATTTACTTGTGTTACTAAACTTGGAAGGGAATACAAAAAGGAAAAAAGGAAAAAAAAAATCTCAAACGAATAATGAGAAACTTGTCGTATTTGTTAAATGAGATATTTGCAAGTAATTTTCAAATGGTTAAATCAATTTTACTATTTCCAAAATTATTATGAAACGTGTAATTGTCATAGGTACTTTTTTAAAAACAAAAAGAGAGATAGCGAAAGCCGGAGACTTAAGATTTCAAAAACAAGCCTAAGACCAAACAAAGCACTATAAATTTATTGATAGGTGAGCAGAGGCTAGAGATAAGTCCGAAAAGCTAATTACAATTAGCGTTAAGATTTAAGGCTATAGTTGTAGCCGAATAGTTTTTAAAAGAAGGATCTCTACTACACCAACATCCTATGAAATTTCTACAATCCTCCCACATGCTTAACTAAGATTTTTTATAGGGATAGCTACCAAAAATTCTATTATTTCTCTTAGTCCAAAGACTCCAAAGAATTGCAACAATACCAATGAGGATAACCTTATGTTTGATGATGGAGCTCTTTAGAGAGGAGATGTAGGAAAAGAGGGAAGTCAAGGTCGTTCGGAGAAAAGGAACAGTTGAGCTTCTGTTGAAGAGAACTCCAGAAGGGCGATGCCGCGCTACAGAGGAGAAACAGGTGAGATCCATTTTCACTATTTTGTAGCAAAAAAAAAACACCAATTTGGCTGAAGGAGAAGATTCGGTAGCCTTCGTTGGAGGACGTCCATGGTATTAACCCCTTTATGGACGAGGGACCGCATGAAAAACTTGATCTTCATCGGGATGCTGGACTTCCAGATTTTGAACAGAAGCTTGGAGTTCGGATCTATTAGAGCTTGTCCTTGCTAATTTGAAATGACCCGCTTGGCAGAGGCGATGGAGAAAAGCTTATTGATTTCTGGAGCCCAGGTAGGCTTGCTAGATCCTCTATTCTCTCTGGGTGTAGGAAGATTATCTGTAATTTTGGTCCAAAGGATGGTCTCTCTTTCGATCATCGCCCTTCTAAAATTTATAATCCACGATCTCTCATTTGCGGCCCAAGCTTCTTTAACAACTGAGATGTCTCTATCAAGGGTAAGAGCAAATAATCTAGGGTAATTGATAGAAAGACAGCCTTCTTGGCTCCAATTTGAATGCATGCTAGAAGGAAATTTGGTCTCCATTATTAATATCTCATCTTTGATTGTCTTTGAACCACCCGAGATTTTTAGTAATAGATCTCCAAGGAGCTTTGGAGGAGCTGAAAATACCATTTGTAGGGATGTCTCCAATGTGATTGCCTCTATATTTGGCTTGAATTAATTTCCTCCAAAGAGCTGTAGGTTTCATATAATATATCCAAGCCATTTTGAAAGAAGAGTTAGATTAGTCTCGTGAAGATTTGAGATACCAAGACCTCCTTCCTCTTTTGGTTTAGTCACTTTTGACCAATTCACTAAGTGAGAGCCTTTTTTTCCTTTATTGTCCTTCCAGAGGAATTTTTTCCAAAACTTTTCTATATTGTTGCATGTAGTAGAGAGAGCTTGAAAGACAAAGAGTTGATTTGATAAATGAGCAAACTACTAAGAGTTGATTTGATAAGTGTGAGTTTGCTGCTTTTTGAAATGTGCGCATATTTCCAATTATTGAGTTTCTTTTGAATCTTTGTCTTCAATAGTTCTCCAAAAAGGCTTTAAATTAAGATTGCCTCCAAGGAGAACTCCAAGGTAGGAGAGAGGAAAAGATTGGCAAGAAATGCCCCAACATTGAGCGAGTTCCTTCCTAATAAATAAGTATATTATTACAAAACTGTAAATATAATAAAATATAATCTAAAACTCATGTCAGAATTTTATATATATATATATATATAGAACTTAAAGAAAGAGATATGAAAACAAGAGACCAAATTAAACTTCATCTTTAGGATATTCCTTAACCTTCAACCCGTCAAAACACTATTGTTTTTCAATCTCTACGATAAAACATACGTCACATAATATTTGATATTAAATTTTATCTTCATCTATGTAACTTAACCACATAATAAACCCCATGGACTAACAAGTTGTAAATGAGAGGGTTTAGTGTGTATGCACAACTACAGTAGTCTAGAGATGTGACCCAGCTGGTCTTCCTCTTAGGTTTCACTTTTTTCTATAAAGATATAGAATGAAATGGGTGAATCAACCATGTCCGATTTCTCGACAATAAAGTACAGAATGCTGACTCAGTCGTGCAAAAACCCTGCCAGCTGGCAAAGAACTGAAAGCGTCTGCATATATATATATATATATATATATATATATATGGCAATACGAGCATGCAAGTAAGTGCAGTATATTATATGCAAAATGTTAAAGTAGGATCATATGCAAATTAAAGAACTTCTGCTAAGCAGTTTGGAACTGCTGGACAGAAGTTTGTAATATTAGCAAAATTGGTTTTTGATGTTGAAATTAACATTATTATTTGTTAGATTATGATCTTCCCAAGTGATAATATTTGAATTCAGGAAACAATTTTATTTTTGTGGAGCGAACAAAAAGTATCATATTTCACCAGGGGATAGGGCAGCAAAATTATCAAGAATAATTGGAATCTTTAAGAAGTAGGGTTTTTGGAATTTGAATATGCAACTTATTGAATTCGATCCAATATTTTTTCGATGATACAAGAAACATCATTCTCACTTGTCTTTAACTGCTTTTGAGAATGAAGATTTTGTCCACATACTTATACTTTGTTCTTATTCACATGTTCTATGAAATATGTTTACAAGGTCACTCACGTAAGATTGTTCAAGCCAAGCATTCTTAACTTAAGGTGCAATTAATTGTTTGTATAGGTAGTAGTGCTATTGATTTTTTTAAGTATTGTTTCAATCATATTAATTATGATATTCTTAAGAAGGTTACGTCTATCTTTACGTCCATGAATCTTCTCTTTTTTCAATACAACTATTTGGTTTGAAAGGTAAAAATTTAAATGCTTGATTGAAAATATATCGTGCTCTAGTCAAATTATGCTCACGTGGGCTCTTAGAAATGTAGTTCCATAAAGTTTCAAAATCAACCAAATCTTATATTTGTCAAAAACACTATATTAGGTGATTTATAGTAGGCAATTTTGGATAATCCACAAATATAATATAAAATTATTAAATAAAAAATTCTAAAAATTCAATGGGACATGAAAATAAATGAACTTAACTTATGAGTGTGATGAGTTGATATCATTCTTACCTTCATTTTGTTTATAATATAAATTAGCCTCTGCTTGGGATTAGGGTTTGTAATTGTAGGAAGTGATTTTAGAAAAATCTTAAACGCGGCCTCTATTGTTTGGTAAATAAATTTATCAATTAATCTAAGAAAATCACTTATAAAAATTATAATTGACGTGTGAAAGTTGATAGTATTAGATTTTAGATTCTAATTAACTTATCTAAAAGCCAACTAATTTCTTAACCATTTAAATAAATATATATTTTATAATAATATTTTTTCATAAGTTCCACTAATGGTTACCGGAAAGCTAGGTGTTGAAATTTGGCCATCTAATTACATACAATTTTGCATGTAATTAGTTATAAATAAGCTTCTATTCATTTTTAGCAAAAAATTTTGAGAATTTTGTTATTCTTTTTAATTTACAAAATTAACCTAAAGTTTTCTCTCTCCCAAATTTCAAACCCTAAAATTTCTTCTCCAATTTCCATCCATCTTTGTTTATTACCTTCATTGAACGGACCCCACAATCCGATTCTTAGTCCAGAGAATAGTAAGTTAACTATAGTGGTGGTCTCGATTCGAGTTCGGAGGTTATTATCGAGGATTATCAAGAAATCTACAAAGGTAACTAGTAAGTATTCGTTTAACTCTATTTTTGTTCTAATTTAGGGTAATTTGCATCTTAATCTTCTAAAATAGTTTAGATGCAATTAAAGTAGAATTTCGATCTTTTTTTCCTGTGCATGTCTCTTTTTCTATCAATGTGAATCTAGGGAATAGTTTCTTTCCTGTAGCTCCGTAGGTAGTAGGTTTAGAGAGCAAAGAATGAATCAATCGGGGAAAGGCGAAAAGGTCTGCCATTTTGAATGAATACCTTCCTTGTTCATTGACTTCCCTGGAAAGGTGCTCAGTTTGTTTGAAGTCGTCAGGTTTCATAAAGAGGTCCTTAATTAGGAATATCAAGCCTATCAAAAGGACGGTTCGAAAGCAAAGGAAGAAGGAGCACAATTTCCTTCAAACTCGAAGAAGAGGAAGAGGTTATAGAGCTCAACGGATAAGGAGAGGTTCCTGGAGGCAGGCAGTCACTTTTCTTCTTGTAGGATCAGTTCTTGGGTAGTTGAGGCTTCAAGGTTAGAGATCAGTGATACCGCTCCGTGGATTAGATGAACGGGATATCTTTTCTGATCCTTTTCTACCCTGATTTGACTTTCAATGTTCGATGAGGTTTACACAAGTCAAGCAAGTAAAGAGAGTTTAAGCGTTCAATTTCTCTTTTATAAACTTCCAAATCTTTGACAAGAAAACTTCCCTAACCGGCTAAGTCAGTGCCAAACTTTCCTATCTCTTCGGCCTTAGTCGATCGACTTCTACGAAGCCTTGTTCATTGACTTTCTCTTTCCTTCTTAGTCTTATTTTGCACTCCTTTGCTTCGCATACTAATCTTTGGAAGACTCTTGAAATAAGCCCACGTAGTAGTCCCTTCTCAATTGAATCGAGCCTGAACCCCTTTAGGAATGCGATTGAGTTTTGGCCATTTTCATTAATATTCAAATGACTACGGTGAGATGGGACTTTTCACCTCAATTGGGGCATGAGAGCTCTATGATTTAGGAGAGATAATTTTTGGAAAACTACAAAAGGAAGAAAGTCTAATGTAAAATTATTAAATCAAAATTCTAAATTCATTGGACTTAAAATAAATAAACTTAACCAATTTGTGTGATGACTTGATATCATTATTTACCTTTATTTTGAATGTCATAATATAATTTGTGAAAAGGTTCTAAATTTAACTATCGTTGTGATGATGGAAAATTTAGTGAGACTTAACTAAAAAAATTAGGACATTGATTCATGATAGATGGCTTTCTCTGTTATTTTGTGGGTGTTCTTAAAAGTATTATTCTTGCTTAAGATAGTTCACAACATGCTAAGCTGAGATTTTTTTCTCGTCTCATCGATTTAAATCAAAGATATCGTTGTTTGTGGGGTCTATCAACTCTAGAAACCTTTTTCTCTTTTCCTTTGTATGAATGCTTGTCATCTTTAAGATTCTTTTTTTCCTTAAATTTTTTATGTATATATTTTCAATAGTTCTTCACACATATTATAAATTTTTCTACAAATTTTATACAATAAAACAAAACGATAAAAGACAAAAAGTGATACATGTGTTTCGAGATTCGCTTGTCTCATTAAAGTCATTGAGAAATAATCATTATTAGTATGAGAATAAATTTAAAACAAGAAGAAGAAGAAGAAGAAGAAGAAGAAGAAGAAGAAGAAGAAGAAGAAGAAGAAGAAGAAAGAAACAAAATGAAAAAGAAGAAAAAGAATTACATAACTTAAATAGAAAATGAGAAACTTATCATCTTTGTTATGGAGATATCTGTGAATGCTATTAAAATAGCTTTTTTTTTCTTTTTTTCTTGGTTTGTTCTCAAAATTATTTTAAGGAAAGAGTAATTATAAAAGATAGCAATTTTTAAAATAATTATTAAGTATGTAACAATATTTTTAAAAAATTGTAAATAAAGCAAAGTCTATCAGTGGTAGATTTCTATCGTTGATAGACTTTTATGGTTTATCAGTGATAGACCAACATTTGTTACATGGATAGACTCCTATCATATATCATCGATAGATTTTGACAAATTTTGCTATAATTGCAAATTTTTTAAAATGTTGCTATATATTTAATTATTTTGAATATAATTGCTACATTTGCTACTATCCCTTTAGAAAACACATATTTTTCTTTTTCATATAGAAGAAATGATACTTCATTAAACTGGCCCTTATTTTCGGATTGCAAAATCGAGTATCAAACTCAATGATCCATTAATGGTCCATTTTCAATATTAGAGATACAAACATCCACGAGCGATCATGTTTGTTTGGAAGATTTTTTTAATTAAATATATGATCATGTATTCTAGTCGATCTTCTGTATCCAATAAATGAGAGTCTACTTTAGATATTTTAACAATCGTTTGTATGAATGACTAAGTCCAAACTTTTAAATGTCCAATGAATCAAATTCAAATGTTCTCGTTATATCCTGAAACATCTATCACTTGAAACTACTCCCTCTTATTCGATAAACATAATTAACAATGTAGAAATTGAATTTGTAGATAAAACTCAAAATGTGTATATGAATCTCATCTAATCTATTCTAAAACAACCTCAACTATTGAAGTTTTTATGATACATCTTTTTTATTCACTCATAACAAATTTTAGTAACACTAAAATTGCTTTTAAAAATGTGAAAATTTAAATTTAAATTACTTTTGATAAATTAGCAAGTCTATTCGAATTGTAAATCTATATTTTATTTGATGCTTTCATATTTATTAAGTTAAACAGACAAGCAATTAGGATTTTATTTTTAAAAATTGTTTTCGAATCATGTAGATTCTAGATCAATATTTTTATATTTTGTATTTAGAATTTAAATTTTACCCTTCTAAAATTTAGATTTATATTCCATATATATAAAAACAACTAGAAATACAATATGTCATGTTTATTATCAACTCAATTCATCATTTTCAATAAATATGTACTATATGTAATTGACTACAAATTATATAATATTACCAAATATTAATTATATAAATATTTTAATTTAAATTACAAATTTTATTGAAAAAATAGAATTCAATTCCTATGATCTATAATTGAAATTAGTTATTAAGATTTGGTAAAACCATGTAAAATAGTTATATTGGTAGAGACACAATTAGGAAGATTTTTTATATCATAAGGACAATATATGAAGTTTTTCAAATTTAATGTTACTTTCCCAAAGCACAAAGACTAAACTTGCCATTTAACTAATTTCTAAAATATAAGTTATATTCTTAAATAAATAATTAATGTATTATAATAAACTAAATTAAATCTTAACGAATAAGTGAGACTAAAACAGTTTAACCGTAACAATAATTTTATAATTTATAAACATATTATATCACACATCAACATATTTGAAAACATAGAATATAACTTTATTTTTATTTTTTAAAATTACAATCTAATTTGTAAATCGTCTACCAAATACCGTTTGCGAATGAAAACGGACAGCAAAAGAAAATGGATAGACCGACATGGAAAGATGGAGAAATTCCGTTTTCTAATGTTGTCGAACAAATGCTAAAACTTTCAGAGATTGGCCGATCGAATTCGAATTCAAATTCAAATTCAAATTCAAGTTGCGACTCGAAAATCCCTATCGGTATATATGGAATTCTTTGTTTGTGCAAATTCCAACTGATCAATAGTACTTTCTTTTAACTTTCATGATGTGTTTCTGATACACTCCGATAAATTTTACGGTCATCTTATTGGGGTTTGAGTAGGAATCGAGCTCTGGATGACAATAAATCTCATTGCATTGCATGTGATATTTTTCTGCTGGAGGTACCGAATATATTCTTGAAAATGACCTAATTGTCTTTATTCCCACGTATTTTTTGTACATTCAATTCTCAACAATTATGTAATATTGTTGTTTGATCATGAAAGCTTGGATTGCAGTTGAATAGTTAGAGCTGTATGTGATCTTGGAAATCCTTAATTACTTGCGCTTTCCGTAAAATTAGTGTATTCTTATAGAAGAGCTTTTGTGCAGTTTTTTTTAGTCGTCATATCTCCTTTTGTTTCCATTAGGAAAAATGAATGAGTACACAAACATCCAAATAAGACTTCACAGATGATTACAAAAAACTTTCGTCTCCTGAGCTCAAAAGGAAATGACCAAATTATCCATTTTCAACCCTCAACTCTATTGTTCTTCAATCTCTAATTACGTAAATATAATATTAAATTTATTTTCACCTGCTACTGTGTCAATCAGGCATTCAACAACATGTACTCTAACAAACCACAAGATACAACCATTATCCTTGAAAGAATGGAGGAGGAACTCCTCAATCATCCCCAACAGATCTTTATAGCTAACAAGTTGTAAATCAAAAGCATGCATTTACAAAAAGATACCACACCTATGTGCATAGATCTTCCTGATCTCTGCCTTTTCATAGAGGGTACAATGAAATGGGCCAATTAATGACGTCCATTTTCTGGACAATAAAATATAGAGTCCTGACTCTGCCGTGCAAAACCTGCCAGCCAAAGACTGAAGGGTCAGCATTTGCCAAAAGGAACCATCAGGGACTAGGTTAGTGGGCTAACATGCCATTAAATGAAATATTGTGCAACGTTAAGTACGATCATGCAAGTTCTGCCAAGTACTGCAACTGGCAAAAGCTTTGGAATGCCAAAAACAGAAGCTTCAGTAGCACAGTAAAGAGGTCCAAAAGGTTGTGATTTCTAATCTTAGACAGTGGGTTCTTGACGTGGGTTTGATGTTGACACATTATTTGCTACATATTTCTTTTCCCGTGAGCCTTGGAGTGCTGTCAATCTCTCAATTTAGTAATTTCTAGAGGAAGGATTTACGGCCCACCAGAGGGACTGATCCCATTTGAATTTTCATCTCCGTTCTAAAAGTTGCCAAAACTCGGTTATAGAACGACTTAGATGAATATAATTTGATGAAATGTCCATGCTGATATCATTGAGGAAAGGGGTAAATTTCTTCCTTCCCATTTCCTTTTTGAAATAGGCCAATTTCTTCAAGATCATTGATGTTTTATTACTTCTGTTATTCATTTTTATCAAAATATCGTGCAAGCCTTGGCGTTTGCGTTCTCTCATTTTATTTTCTTATTTATTTATGAGACTTATTGTTCCCTTCCAGAATGATGGCTTTGGTTCATGAACCATAGCAAAAAAGGACAAACTTCGTTGAACTCCAAAAGTTGATGGGGTCAGTCTGGCAAATTATCTGGTACCTATGATTATGAAGTTCTATTATCATGCAATATACTCTAACCTTAGAAAATAATACTTCAGATTTTAATCTGTAGATCACCATTTTAATAAGCTATATGATTTCCAAATCTAAATAAAGCTGGTTATTGATAGTGGAAAGAAAAAACCTATATAAAGAAGACAGAAAACTCAAACTTGGTATGCTTAAGGAAAAATGAGAAATCAGGAACTAGGAGAGATGACAAGGATCAATTTCTTTATGTTCAAATGAATCTTCAAATGAATCTTCTAATTTTGAATGTATTAGATTTAGAACTGCATCTTTTTTTCTTTCCCCTCTTGACACCCTCGAAGATGAATATTGCGCAGTTTGTTCCCTTTTTCATTGAACTGCTTCCATTTTGAAAACGTTACGTTTTATCATCCTGAATCTGCAATGAATTTGTATCCGTATCTTGACAGGCATTCGCAATTATGCTCAATCTGGTGGCAGTTAGTAAACATAAGTTCGCTTTGAACAGCCGTGTTGACAATATGGTAGAAGCAACAACCAATTAAAGCACGACAACTCCAGAAAAATAACTATTTTTATTCACTGGAAGAACTTGAAAATGGGCCTCCAATGTTAATAAGTGGCGCTTTCTAAATAGTGATGAGGGAGAGAGTAGCCAAATGACTAGTTTGGCTACACTATTGGAGGATTCCACCTTGTTGCTAGAGGTTATAAGTTTTGTCTGCTTGGAGAATTCTTCAGTTGCTCTGGCCCCATTCACGTGGATTGGAGTCTGATGACGCATAGAGAAAGACAAAGATATTCTCATTCACAAATCTCTTCTAATCTCTTCTCAACCAATGATCACCCATCTCTCACGTGGGACTGCTGGACCCACCTACCTCGTCCCTGCACTTATTTAAACACTAGTTTGGCTAATTATTATAATGCAATAGCTGTAGCTCCCCATATGAGTTGATCACTTACAACCATCAACTCTCTTGCTCTCTATAGCAGATATCTCATTTTTCTTTGCTCAAGCAGTAGGATATCAGAAGTTTTCTAATTATAAAACATGGCAGATTCTTCTTCTTCATACATACATATGGTACTTGGAAATTTTCGGTTTGATTATTTTCATTTTATGATTTAAATCCATTCCATTTGCATTAATAATTCCTGGGAAAATTTTCGCTGCAGGTGCAGCACCTGATAGAGAAGTGTCTGATCTTCCACATGACAAAAGAAGAGTGCATGAATGCCCTCTCTAAACATGCAGATATTAAACCTATCATCACGTCAACGGGTAAACTCTGTCTTCAAGTAATAGATATAATCATGATGACGGCTGTACTTGAATAAGATTTGTTCTGTAGGTTGTACAACTGTGTCTTTGACTTCGATGTGAATAACTATATTTGATACTTTTAAATGGGTTTTGACTTCAAAGACCATTCCTTTAAAAATCATGACACTCGGTAACTCAACTGTGAAAACCAAAAGCATTATGCTATTATCGATCATGCATGATCTTATTCAGTTGGAGTTTGGTAGAAGGAATCACCAGGTGACTAGGTTAAAAAAAGTATATTGGTTATCTTAGGTGTTAAGTAGCCTTTTCTTCAGCAAGTACATAGGTCAAAATTCTATAATGCTTTTAAAAACTTGAGTTGGAAGTTTCTGAAGTTGTACTAGATGAAATGATGGCCAAACATTTCCGGATTCTCTTTCTTTGTTCCTCCCTCTCATCAAACATATACAAATGCTTGATATAGTTATATAATGTACGAATAATATTTCACCTACATCTTTCAACATTAATATAGACAGTGGTTTCTTTGTAATACAGTATGGAGTGAATTAGAGAAGGAAAACAAAGAATTCTTTGAGGCATATGCACAATCTCATAACAACAGTGACAGAATGTCCGAGGAAGAGACAAGCCAAATGATCCAAAAGATGATATCGGATTCCGGCAAAGGGGACCCTAAAAACTAAGCCTGCCATGAAAACGATCTTACCTCTGAGTTCTGGTTCGTACTTCAAAACTCTCATCATCACAATCAGACAAACTCATAGAGATTTATGTTTGAGGTCCCCACGAATAATTTTTTATCACATACGGAAATGAGCATGGAGTCCATGGTCCCCAACCTATTGTAATATTCCCCCTAGTTGCTACAAAAATAGTTCTGTGCTTCCTTGACCAATCATATTGTGCCATGTCAATGTACATTTACTTGAAGATATCAATTGGAAAATAGTCATTGGATGTTGCTTTATCTACAAAGTTAAATGCTTCATTCTACATAGGGAGGGGGTTTTTTTTCCTTTGTTTTTGTTTTCTTGCTTTTGTCTTATTAGTGCAAGGGAAACCTCTTGCATTGAACAATAAATGAAGCAAATATTCATGTGGGGGACTACTTGGTCTATTCTTGTTTCAAATCGTGAACTTTTTTCTGGGTGAGTGAAGGCGATATTATATGGCTCTCTTTCAGTCACGGGTCCATTAATCAATAGATAGTAGATACCCTGCCCCTTCTCTAGTTTTTTCCACTGGAGAACGTGATACTTGCGGTGAATATACCTGCTGGAAAAGGAAAACAATACTCTTGGGCTTATGTGGGACAAGCCCATGTCTACCTTGATACTCTTTAGAACCCCACACCTCAGGATTCTGCCATATGGGCCATGTACTTCTGTTTGTGATTCTTATATAATTGACTTTGAGTTTGATCGATAGTGCTATACCTATCTAAAATTTAATATCTTATAGCTTTGTCTGAAATTCATATACACTTGCAAGATGAGTAGATGATTGTTCTAAGGCTCTAGATTACTTTATATGATTTCGTTTGTTTAGTTCAATAATATGCAAGTCAAGAATTGGATGTTAAACTTTTGAGATGGTAATTAGTGCTTTATTGGTGGGTTGTTTGGATTGGCGTAGGAAATATGATAACACTGGGGGGAATGATTTTGGATGATATGCCATATCTGTAAAATTAGTACACAATAAAAAAAAAAAAAAAAAAATTAAGCTGTTGGTTTGTATGTTTGTTTTTCCTTCTTTTTAGTTTTTATTTTGAGGCTTTGAGCTACTAGGTTTATGTTGGGACTCTGTCAGATGAATGATCAAAAAATTGGGGAGAAAATGTCAAATGATCCATTTTTTTTGACAAAAAACAATGTCAAATGACTCTTTGCTTACGTCAAATCTGGGTGAAATTATCAAAATACACTTGCGTACACATGGAAAAATAATCTTGCTCAAGCTCATCTTGCACACAAAATCGATGTTGTGCTCTTGCTCACTCACTCAAATCGTTGTCACTTTCGCTTGAAAATCGATGTTGTTCTCACCCAAGTTTCACTATCATTCGTCTCGCTCTCAATGCTCTCATTCTCCCAAAATTGCTCACGGTCTTTATCTCACGATGTCACTTGCTCTCTCCCTCTCTTTCTCACTCTTCACCACTCTCTTCACCGGAGCTGCTCACGTGGACTCGTCGTGTCGGAGAAAAATACATAGAGGAAGGAAAAAATAGAGGAAAAAAGACTGCGAGAGAGAAGAAAAGAACACTATCGTAACTTCATATAGTCATGACATCACCAAAGGGGCATTTACATTTAAAAAAAAAAAAAAAACTAGGTCATTTGCCATTTAAAATTGGTCATCTGTACAATTGTTTCTTACGGTGGGATTTTAAATAAAATATGTTGATGGGATAAATGATGGTTGCAACTCTCTCTTAAAATTTTTTTTAAAAAAAAAACTACTTCAGCCTATCTACTTTCGATGAAATGAAAAATTAGATACTTCAAATCATGAATCGCCCAAATATCTAAGTGTATTCCTATTGGATACGTATATGTTATAAAAAGAATTATGTGCACAATTTCAAGTATATATGCCTTTTGTTTTACACTATTTATTGTTGTATATTGTTCATTGTTTGGTCCTACGTGTTGGTTCCTGCATATCAATGATAATATAGAAAATGAGTCTCATGATTAAGTTTATTGTTATTTACCAGTGTTATGTAACTATAATGAAATGTGAGCTAATTAAAAAAATATGTAATCAACAAAAGTAATACGGGAGAGAGAGTTAATAATTATATTGCATTTGATTATTACTTAGGATCCACACCATTTTTTTTCTTAACCTTTCATCATATATATATATATATATATATATATATATATATATATATATATATATATCATCACCCCCGCTTCATTAAATAATCGACAAGAACAATACAGAGAAGCAGGAAGAAAATGCAAAGCGAAACAAAGCAAACACTAAAGAAGAGGGCTAGAGATAAGCCCCAAACCAAAATAAAAGACAAGCAAAGTAGCTAGACAAAAGCATGTAAGTTCAGAGCTATGGAGGAAGCTTGATAACTGGAAAACAGATTTGATCTACTAGACCAAAGCCTAGATATTGCTTTTATATTTTCCCAGATTTCTGTTGCAGTCTTTTCGTTGCCATTAAAGATTCTCTCATTTCTTTCCAGCCAAATGTTCCAAAGAGCAGATGCAATGGTGTTGAAGAGAATGATGTTTTTTTTTTCTCTTTTGTTTCCAACCGCAAATATGAAGATAGATTTCCTTGGGGTTGTGGAGAGCAATACTTCTTTTAAAGAGGGAGGCAAATTGGTTCCAAATGATTTTTGCAAAGAAACAAGAGATGAAAAGATGGTTTCTGTCTTCTTCACTATTTCTGCAAAGGACACACCAGTTTGGCCTTGAACAAAGATTTGGGATCCTTTTAACAAGTTGATCTGCTGTGTTTATGTTGTCATATAGTAGGGACCATATAAAGAATTTGCACTTTTTGGGCCGGCTGGACTTCTAAAGATTAATAAAAATATGATGGTTTGGAAATGGAATAACTCTGGGGTCAATTAGGTGGATTGCTTTTTTAACCGAAGCAATCAAAAATAAACCATCGGCATTAAGTTTCCAAATTGGAGTGTCGCTACCACCAGCATCAATTTGAGCATTTATTGAGTCTTTAAGCTCTGTCCACAAAGTAACTGAAGGGATGAAAACCCTTTACAGTGTAAGAATTACAGAAACTCAATTTTAATTGGAACCTTAAAAATACCAATACATTGGCAAAAATTAGAAAAACAATTTTGATAGTTAATAATGCTTTGAAGAAAAATACAGATAAGAAAAACTTACGCTCGTTGACGACTCTGAATCTACCAATCACCAAATTTTAGGGCACCACCACTTGAAAACCTTCCTATTCTCTAATTGAGATGGTTTGTGGAAACCAAAATTGGAATAAGGAAATTTTTCTTAGAGAGAATTTTTTGTTCAGAGAGCTTCTTCTTCTTCGCAGAACTCACCCCTTTGATTGTTACGCAAAGTATTCCCACTTCTTCAGACAGAAGAAGTGGGAAGTTGGAGATAATAAACGAGAACGTGGGAAACCACCCACGTTCCCTATTAACTTAATAATTATTATTAAATTAATATATATTAAACTAATTAATTAATTAATTAATTAATTAATTTAATAATTAATTAAATCATATTTAATTAATATTTTCATTTAAATTGATTTAAATGAATATCTCTCGCATAACCTATAGTTTTAATTTAATTAATTTAATTAAATCAAATTAAACTAAACTATTAATTAATTCTCCAATCAATTAATTTCTAAATTAAATATCTTATATTTAATTTAATCCATAATTTGAATCATATTCAAATATAAATTTCTCTCATAACCTATAGTTTTAATATGTATCATATACACGTTAAATTTTAACTTATAGTTTTAATATGAATCTAATTCAAATTAAACTAATATTTGAACTTATTCAAATATTTGATTCTCTCGTAATTTAATTTTAAATCATATCCAAAATTAAATTTATATAATAAAATCTAATTAAAATATACACTTTATATTATAATGTATCAATATACATTATATCAATTCCCAAAGTAAATTTGAACATTTAAAATTACAACCAATATAAATAAATCTCATTACTCTTTTATGAGCTAGGAAGGGGACCTAGTGGACCTACAGATCAGAAGCTACAACGATATGAGATTAATTAGCTAAACTCATTAACTACATTAATCAATATTCGTTAACTGTGTGTACACTCCACTAAAGACTCACAGCTGAACTCTTCTCACTGTAGATATATTTTTGTGTCCACGGATATAGACCAATACCAGTAAGTTAGTCCTTCACAAGTGTTCGTAACACCAGTAAGTTAGTCCTTCACAAGTGTTCGTAACACCAGTTGGGTCAAATTATCATTTTACCCCTAGGCTACCTCAGTCCTTAAATACCAATGCTCCTCTAATGAACAACCTGTTTATGGTCCAACCACTAAACAGAAACCCCTCCCGTGCCATAGAGAGGGTAGGCCCTTTGTTCAAGTCCCGGAGACACCATTTAAGGGAACACTTATCTACTTGCCCTAAAGGTAGGAAGGAGTGAATTCCATATTGTGTGATTATGTTCCCAGGTCCCCACTGGGTCTTGTCCCCAAAATGATAAGGATATTGAGTCGGCAATTTGGCCACTCTCATCCGTACAAATCAAAGGACAGTCTCTCACAAACAGAAGTTCATAATACACTCAGGATTAAGACTAAGTCACCTTGGTCATCATAATGAAATAGAAATCCAACTAGTTAACGGAGTTACATCTAGTGATTACTATTTCGTGGTCCAGTCTTATGAAAACTCATTGTATAGGATACCCTCACTCGCATGTCGCATACATGAACACATTGGATCAATGTGTTTGTATCAAATACAAAGTGAGTCGTATCCATAGTGTTAACAGGATAAGGTACCCAACCTTAACCCTATACTATAGACCCTTTAAGCTGATCTTGAACATTGATCCCCGTATGTCTCTACATACTGTTCAAGACTCATCAAACAGTTTAGGATGTTAGTTTATTGGATTTAGGTTATTAAGACAAAACTAATAATATAATCAATAACACTTATAATAATAAAACACTTTATTAATGGCAGTCAATTGATTATATTTACTATCTACGAGTTTAGGACATAAAACCCAACAGTAACTTCCCAATCCCTCATAGGCCTGCCTAGGCTGAAATCCCAATCAAGCTCTTTAGAGTTCCACATGTCACTAATGGAGCTATTTTGTTTCGTAGATAAAGCAAATAATCTTGGATAGTGCACAGATAGAGGGCTGTTTGTGTGCCAATGACTGTGCCAAAAGGAAAAGTTGTTGCCATTTTTAATTTTCCAGATAACCTGGGATTGAAACCAGTCCAGGCCTTGAATCATAGAGTGCCAAGGGGATCTGCTGCTACTGTAATTGCTTTTGTATGGAATATCTCCCTGAACTGAGCTCCCATATTTGACTGCTATAAATCTCTTCCAAAGAGGGTAATCTTCATGAATGAATCTCCATAACCATTTATTTAAGAGCGCGAAGTTGGTATCTTTAATGCGATTGATACCAAGGCCCCCTTTCAATTTTGGAGAGGTGACCATCGACCATCTAACCAGGTGCAACTTTTAGGTTTCGTTTGAACTATTCTAGAGGAAGTTTCTCCAGGTTTTTTCAATACTTTTGTAAATGGAAGCAGAAGCTTTGAAAACCGAAAGCTGGTATGTAGGAAGGCTAGAAAGAGTGGAATTTATTAAAGTAATTTTTTCACCTTTGGAGAGCAACGAGTACTTCCAGCTGGATAGTTTTTTGCTGACTTTTTCTTTAATATTATCCCAGAAGCATTTTGAGATGGGCTTTCCATCGAGAGGCACTCCCAGGTAGCTAGTGGGAAAAAATTGTGTCGAAACACCCCAAGACGAAGCAACTTGGTTTGTTCTGGCAACATCAACATTTATGGACGAGATGGTAGATTTATTTAAATTTACATTTAGGCCCAAAGCCAGTTGAAAGAGTTGAATGACGTATTTGAGGTTGTTGAGGGAGTCTTCATTGTCTTCTGCAAAGAGAAGGATGTCATCTGCAAAAAGGAGGTGAGTGAGGTTGAGATTGTTGTTCATCCTGACTCCTTTAATTTTATCGCCCAAAGAATCAAGCAGCCTGCTAAGGTAGTCCATAGCAAGGACAAAAATAAAGGGAGAAATTAGATCTTGTCAGATGCCACGGGAAGGTTGGATTTTGCCTCTTAGCCTGCCATTGATAATGATGGAGTATTGGACACTGCTAATGCAAGCTTTTATCCATCTTCTCCATTTAATGGGATAGCCCTTTTTCAGGAGCATATAGTCAATGAAGCTCCAATTAATTTTGTCGAAAGCCTTTTCTAGATCTAGCTTGATAACAAACCCCTTGACTTTCTTGACTCTCCAATAATCGATAGCTTCGTTAGCGATCAGAATGGCATCCGTAATTTCTCTACCCTTTTATAAAAGCCATTTGGTTTTTCGAAACTGTATAAGGAAGAGTTTCTTTTAGCCTTTCTGCTATGACTTTAGCAATAAGCTTGTAGAGGGAGGTTGTTAAGCTTATAGGCCTATAATCCGCTGCCGCCGAGCATTTATCTTTCTTAGCAATCAGAGCAATGTTTGTAACATTGACAGCTTCGTTAATGATACAGTTGTCATGGAAGTCTTTGAAGATATTACAAATATCGCCTTTTATGAGATGCCAAGTTGCTTTGTAGAACTCCATAGTAAAACCATCTGGCTCCGGACTTTTATTATTTGTGAAAGAAGTAAGGGTAGAGTGAATTTCCTCTTCAGAGAACATAGAGCATAGATTTTCTATATGATTAGAGGTTATAGGAGACCAATGAAGGTTGTCAATGAGCCAGGGAGAATCAGTGTTGTTGTCGTTGTAAATATCTTCAAAATGATCCAGGAGAGTTTTTTCTATATCCTTATTGGTAGAACATGGATCTCCACTGTTAGATATAATATTTGAAATGAAGCTCCTTCTTTGTGTTGCAGAGCAAATTCTGTGAAAAAAGGATGAGTTTTCATCTCCTTCTAAGGTCCAAAGCTCTTACATTTTTGGGACCAAATTTGAGCTTCTCTGTAGTCGTATTGGTTGATCTCAGCTTTTAAGGAAGTTCTACGCCTGCTTTGAGCTTCAGAAATTTGGCTTTCTGCTTTAAGTTTATCAATTTCGTCAATTTCTTTGATCCAAGCTCTTTTATCTTCTTCATTGATTTTTTTTTTTTTTTTTGTACTCAGCCTTCATGGTGAAGGATAAATTTTTAAGCTTCTGCATGAAAGAGAATCTCGGATGACCGATCTGTCTCAAATTTTTCCACCAAGTGCCAATGTTGTGTTTAAACCAATTTTCCTTTAAGTGTTGGTTTATAAATCTGAAAGGAGGAGGTCCCCAACTAATATTTGAAGACTCAAGGAGAAGCGGAAAGTGGTCCGAAGTTATTCTAGATAGAGCTTTGGAATAGTGTAAGGAGAACAAATTTTCCCAACCCGTAGTGTATAGAAATCTGTCAATTCTAAAAGACACTGGCTGAACTCTGAGATTGGACCAAGTATATTTGGAATTTGTGAGAGGAGGGTCAATAAGGCTGCTGGCTGTGATGAAGGTATTAAATTTTCTCATACTGTAAGTGCTCGAATTTTGGGTCGAAGTCTTAGCTGAGTATCTAACTATATTGAAGTCACCAGCTAAATGCCAGTTTGGAGAGCACATTGAATTGAGGTCTGTGAGTTCAAACCAAAAATTGTTTATGTTTCTACGTTTAGCAGGCCCATAAATAGCCGAGAGCCACCAAGCAGAATTTGGAAGCCCATTTGGCACGTTAATTTTGATGGAGATGGAGAAGACTTCTATGAAATTTGTCACATTGAACCTGAGATCATCCCACATTGTCAGAATGCCCCCCAAATTTCCAACAGCATTTAAGGAACGCCATTTAATATTGATCGAGCTCCATAAAGATTTTACAATATTTTTTGTGACACCATTTAATTTAGTTATTTCAACCAAAATCACAAAGTCAGGATGGTAACAGGAAATAAGATTTTTTATTTGAACCCTTTTGGAGGGAGAGCATAAACCCTCTAGTGTTCCAGCTTACAATTTTCATATATAACTAACTTGCCCCTTTTCGGTAACACCTGCAGAGGAGCTACCCTTGTAAACATTGGAAACAACATTCAAATTAAAATCACAGTCAACTAGAGCAAGTTTGAGATTTTTTTTTTTTAGCCAATCCACCCGTTGGTCTTTGAATTTACAATCTTCACTTGCTTCTTCTCCAACTTCTTCTTCAATTTTTTCTTCATTTTCTGAGTTTAGCATCTGCCCAAGGCTATCTTTGATAATGTCTGAATGTGTTGGAGATTAAGTGATGGAGAACTGGTCTAGACTAAAAGAAACTCATCCGACATAGGGGACGGAGGCCCCAGGTCCACTGTGAGATTGATGGCTTGGGGCCTGTTTTTATCTTGGTTGGATTGGATTTTAAGCCCACTGTACTTTATTTTATTCTCCTTAGGCATATCGGCCTATGGAGGTGGGCTTTTTTTTTTCTATAGATATGTTTGCCTTTTCTTTGATTTCCTTTTTCGAAATTCTTCAAGAGTTTTTTCTTTGGGCTTTCCACTCGGCTTTTTATCCTTATGGGTGCCTGTGGGGCACTTTTAGGATCATAGAAGTAAGTCTTGCTCTTGAGGGAGTCAAAGAAAACCTTTCTTTTTCCTTGTTTTGGCCTGTTGATTTTGAATTTTCACCTCTATAAAATATTTTCCCTCCCTTATTTTTTGTCACTGTCAAGTCTTCTCTTTCTATCTCCATCTTTCTTTTCTCACTTGAGTCACTGTCGTCATCATAATTTAAATTTTCCATTATTGCGCCTATTTTTTTATTCATTTCTGGAATCAAATCATTTCTTTGTTTTTTCTGTTTGTGTTCTTCCTTTCTGTTCATGTCCGGCAAGATATTTTCCGGCGAGATAGCTAGATTGTCTTCAAAATAATAAGACTCGCAATTAAAATTGAATTCATCAAAGTTTTTCGCCGCTTCTCTAGTAAAAGAACCATGGATACTTGGGTTTCTTTCAAGGTGTCATTTTCCTTCTGCTTGAGCAATGACTTGGACTATGAAATTTTGCCCTTTTTTATCAAACAACTTGATGAACGTCGGAATAAAATCCGACTAGTTGTCTTTTATTCTGATAAAAGCTTCAATGAGGTTTGTGAGCTCTCTGGTTTCACGCACCACATCAATGTATCCTCCACAGGCATCACCAATTTGAATGAAACTTTCTAAGTTCCAAGCGTGCAATGGGATTCCACGAACTTTTATCCAACCTCCATAGCTTGGCACAACTTTCGACGATGCATGTGCTTTTTGGTTCCATTCTTCAAATTTCACATAGAACCACCCCACCGTAGTCCATCCCTTGTTTTTGCAGATCAGATTTGCTTGCTCTTTATCTTTGAAGAAAATCAGTGCTTTATCAGCATGAAAAGGTTTATAGCTTATAGGATGGTCAAGTTGATCTTTTAGCTTCTCAACAATTTTCTCCCAATCATCATGAAAGTATCTTCTCGTTAAGACGACGATCTTGTTCCAATCAAGGACAATTTCAGCAAATCCTTTCCCTACCTTTTTTTTCCCCGTATTTGCATTTATGGACAAGTTGATAATATCATCATCAGAAGAGCTTCCTTTGATAACAACTTCCGCGTATGATCTTCTCTTGTTATCAGAATTAGAATTAGAGCTGGAGTAAATGTATTTGTTCCTTTTGTCAACCATCAGTGTAGAATATTTGACTTTTGCGGGACCTTCTTTTTTGTCATGTAGTAGATTAACAAAGTGAGTCCAACTCGATTTTTCTGTCCCTTCAGGAACAAGAATGCAGCATCTTCTTTCTCTGTCGTCTACTCTGTAAATCTCAGCAATGTACCCTTTCCTGTTGTATGTCTTTTGGACCCACAGGCAATATTTTTCAAATCGCTTTTCCAAGAAAAATCTTGTCGTTCGTGGCGTATCCAATAAAGTT
Source organism: Cucumis melo (assembly GCF_025177605.1). NCBI lineage: Eukaryota > Viridiplantae > Streptophyta > Magnoliopsida > Cucurbitales > Cucurbitaceae > Cucumis > Cucumis melo. Next base: position 6,372,180 of record NC_066865.1, read on the forward strand.
TTGAAAGTGGACTTAAGTCATTCCAAGGATTCCAAAGTGACAGCAATAGAGAAGGATTTGTATGGCCCCACCTCTGTAATAAGCAGCTTAATTTCTCTTGACCGATTGTCCAAGGAAAGGACGAAATCCTTTTTTTCGATGGTGCAGGATCGAGGGAGGTGACGAAGTGTAGTCATTCTGAAAATGGAAGAAAGAAACAAGAAGGAAAATTTGTGAGTGAGAAAGTTGTTGGGAGTACCTTAATAGCCGAAGTTTGTCAAAATCTTTCTTGGTTGTTGGGAGGATCAGCAGGAGTAATTTTAGTTGGTGAACAAATAAATTTCCTTCAAGGGAAGCACAAAGGTTTGCCATGGCAGCTGTTGAGATTTCTCTAAAACTTGGGAAACATAAAGCTTAGAGAGAGAAGCTCTCCCATCTCTCCAGTTTACGATACAAGTAAATTACCTTCCAAACCTTCTCTTCAAATTTCTAAAACCCTCTTCTTTTCTTCTCTTTGGCTTCAATGGCTTCTTCTTCTTCTTCTTCTCAAAAGTTCAAACAAAATTTCAAAGCTTTCCACCATCATCTTCTTCCTCTATCTCTCCACTTTTGCTTCTGCAACCCTAAAAGTGGGTTTTTATCGTTCATCTTGTCCCAATGCTGAGGCTATTGTTAAGAAAGTTGTAAACAAAGCCATCTCTCTAAACCCCGGTGCGGCAGCCGACCTCATCCGATTGCACTTCCATGATTGTTTTATCAGGGTACGTCTCCTTAACCTTTCATCATATATCCATTTTATCTACAACAATATCCCCATATTAGTATTAGTTATCAAGAATGAGTAATTGGTATCCTATTAAATGATATCATCTTATTAAATAACATAAATGTAGATTTAAAAAAAAAAAAAAGAATTGTTGTTTTTCTAGTGTATTAGTTTGAAGATCGTTGGTTTCTCTTTTTCAAAAATCATGTATTTTTTAAAATATGAATCACTGTTTTGTTTATTAAAATTAAACCTACTTAATTCATATGCAGTAAAATAGACTAAAATAGTTATAAAATATAATAAAATATTATCGTATATCTACGATAGATTGTTATCTATGTCTATTTGTATGATGATAAATACAAATAATAGTCTATCTTAATCTATCATAGATATATTGTGATATTTTACTATATTTGTTAATATTTGTACGAGTTTTGTTTTAAATAATTTCATTTAAAATTATGCATTTCTTTTCATTTTAGTTTGGGTTAATCTTTTAAGACATGAAATTTTTAATAATAAATAAAGATGATAAAGGGTGTTTTAATTCCAATAACGTATTATTTAGTTATTATGTTTTAAACCACATCAATAAATTCTTTTATGACTATTGCATTGGTTAAATCTTGGATGGATCACAAATTGTCACATCATTTTTTTTCTTAAATAAAGAATGAAAGTCCAAATAATTAAATTTAGGATTAATTAAAAGATAACATGTGTCCCAAATTAAAACTAAAAAACATAAATTGGCCAATCTCGATGATGTCAAATTGTTTTCGTTATCACCATTAAATCAAGGGCTTTTAACTAAAATAGCCTAAATTGCTACATGATATTACACAATGGGAAAACTATTTGCACGTATAAGGAATTTGCACTCTGTTCGGCGAAAACTACCATCATTTTTTCAAAAATCTACCAATCGTTCGCCATCTCTTCCATTCTTCACTCACATTAGGGTTTTCATTCTTCGTCTCCAGTAGTGCCGACACTGTCTTCCACTGTGTTGCGAAGCAATCTTCCATTCCGGTGAGTCTATTTCTTCAGTCTTATATGAAATAAAATGGGGTATATTTACAACGCAACCTCGAATTTCTTAAGTTTAATTTACAAGTTTGGTCGCCCTAACAAAATATATTAGAAATATATGTCAATAATAATTTATTGTTGTAATTAAGGAGGGGTATATATATACTAAATCATTGAAAAAACATATAATCTTATTCAGTTACTAAGTATCCATATATATGTATTATGGTAAATAAGAAGGGGTATATATATAAGAAATCAGATAGCATACATATCATATTCATCAGTTATTGTATGTCAATTAATATGTATTATTGTATATATAAAAGAGTATATATATAAAAAATCACATAACACATATATCACATTCATTCGTTACTGTATGTCAATTTATATGTATTATTGCATATATGAAGAGGTATATATAAAATTATATGCATTATTCACAGAATAGACAATTCATATTCATTGGCGATTGTATGTAAAATTATATGCATTATTGTATATATGAAGTGATATATATCTAAAACAAGTATTTTGGAACATAAGGTTAAACGTTATAGGAAAACTACGATGTAATGGAATACCAAAAAATATAAGAAATTGAGGAAGAGAACTAACCGAAAGTATGAAGAGAACGAAAGTTGTTGGCGGTTGAGGAAGACAATTAATCGGAATTTGGTGAACAAATTCAATAAGTTACCTTCGGCGAAAAGTGGACGATGTACCGGAATTTGATGACTGCAGATATTACTAGTGAGAAAATTGAAGAAGTTGACGGCGGCGGATGAAGAATTAAGATGATTTAGCCGGCGGATGAAGAATTAATCAAGAGCTACTACCGAATTAATCAAGGTGACGGATGAAGAATTAGTACCAAATTAATCAATATCTATTTTGAAAATTATTTCCATATTAAAAGATATACTATTTGATGATAAATGAAAATGAATTATATAAGGTAACATTTTTTCATTAATAATTAACATTTTACATTAATTAATATAATAATTAAAAAAGTTATGAATTAGATATTAATGATCAATATAATGTAAATAAGAAAATATATACTATTTAAATTTGAAATAACCATATAATTAATGTTAATGATAAGGTTAAAATTGTCCTAAAAATATACGAAATTCTATCAAGAAAAAAAATTATTTTAGAATATTTGTGAAATTTCCTAGTCAAAGTAAGTTTTTTCTCTAAATCTTTCTTAAATCAAATTAATTGTTTTGGTCCAATTTTGAGCTAAAGTTCATTTGAGCCCAAAGCTTAATCTTATAAGAGAACTCTATAAATAAAGTAGTTCTCCTTCAATATTTTAAACTCCACTATTAGAAGACTCAACCTGAACTTTCTTTGAAGATACATACATTATTCACATCAACGTGTCATTCAATCGAGAGAGCCAGAGGATCGAACCACATCATATCATTGTGATTGCAACAATGTTAATTACAAATTGATCGTAAATGTGACCTTATTTAAACCTAGAATTGAAAGAGGAGTAGATAGAAAATTTCCAAATATATTTGAACCAAAATAAAACATGTGTAAATCTTGAAGGGTCCGCCATTTGTTTAACTTACATCTTAAATTTTCCTAAAGTGAGCATTTGGATTACCATATTTGTTTTGCAGTAAAATATCATGACATCTTAACTAAGGTCTTTGGAGAGTTTTTGATGCATGTCTTCCTTAAAAATGTTTTGGGATTTTGTTCCATAATTATCAACGTATAAGATATCGAAATAAAAAAGAAACAAACAAACAACCCTAAAAGAATAAAATGATCGAGGGAATGATTTACCCAAAGGAAATTTCACGTTTATCCTTTTGGTCAAGTTTACTTTTAAATTTCACTAAGTTTAGAGTAAAATCAATAATCTTAGGGGGTGTTTCAAAAATATAATAAATCAAAAAAATATTTACACAGTATAGAACAATTTCGAAAACGAAAAAAACCCACATACCCACAATAGAAAATACAAAAAATGTCTTAGTCATACCCAATTAATCTTGGCCACACACACGCGTGTGTACTTCTTCTTTTAAATTATCATGATACAAGATCGTATAGGAAATGACACACCACACGATCATGCAGGAAATGATACACAACCGTGTAAGTTATATCAACATTGGTCACACACTCGCGTGTAATTCTTCTTTTAAATGATCATGATATACGACTGTGTAGAAAATGATACACGATTGTGAGGACATGATATACGATCGTATAGTTTTCTTTAATGATGGAAAAAATGTTTAGTGTAATTTTTCTTTTAAACGATCATGATAAGTGATTATGTAGTTTTTTTTTTTAACGATGAAAAAAATGTTTCGTCGTGTAATTCTTCTTCTAGGCGATAATGATATGCGATTGTGTAGGAAATGATACACGATCGTGTAGTTCTCTTTAACAATGGAAAAAATGTTTCATGTAATTCTTCTTCTAAACAATCGTGATACGCGATCGTGTAGAAAATGATACATGATCGTGTAGTTTTTTTTAACGATAGGAAAAATGTTTCAAATCCAAATGATTGTTTAGATCCTATTAAAGTGATATTTAAACAATCTTGATATTATGAAAGAGAAGCCGTAAGAAAGAAAGAGAAGATGAAGAAAAAAAAATGAAATTGAAAATGAATAAAAATAGAAAAAAGAAAATTTTGGAAGAAATCTGTATTTTATCTACCCAAAAGAAGATGAACGGAGAAGCTGAAGAAATCTATAATAAAAATAAAAATAGAAGAAAGAAAGAAAAGAGACAAATTGTTTGTAATATCAAGGATAAATTTGAAATTTATGAAAACTTCTACCGACTTCATGAACTTTTTGATTTTGTTACGCGAGCCATAAATATTTTGATATTTTATATTTATAAAAATTAACCTCATCTTAGTTTGAAATTTCATTTCTTTTTAATATCTACGACTAATTGTTTTAAACTTTTATTTCTTTGATGGATATACTTTGTCTAGTTCAAGCATTCGTTTGTTTAAATGGTTTGACCCTCCCAAAAACTAAGTAATTTATTAACTTAGTTTGTTTCTCTCATTCTCTATTTTTTATATATTTATCGAAAAAATCCGATCTTACAAATCTATATTTTAAACACATAAATTTATTAACTTCAACGTAATAATTCAAATACTTATTAACTAATTAGTTGAGTGAACCAAAATAACTCCTTAGGTGGTTTGGATTATATATATATATATATATATATATAGTTATTAATTTATGCAAATTTGGTTTTGTTGGGATTTTTATTTATTAGTTGGGTATGCTAATTAGATTGGTAGTATCTTATACTTGAGATTATCAAATAAATTAGTAAATTTATATTATATATAGTTACACTTTCGACTAACAATCACTTTACTGTTATATATAAAATCCATCTATTCAATCTATAACTTTTCCTGCCATTCACAAATATTATTTTATCCCATCCATAATATTGTCTTTATAAACAAAAAATATTGACATCAACCTTAAAATATCATTTTTGATTATTGTAGTTTTTCAGTTTCATTCTACGTTCGTCTTTATATTTTAAAATGTGTAATTTTAATTTTAATTTTAATTTCAATAAATACTAATAAATATCTATTGAATGAAACCTTTAATACATGCATTAGAAAATTTGTAATTTTATAATTTTGAAGTTATATTGAATTAAAACTTAATTCGTAATTGTATTGTAATTTAAATATTAAATTTTCATAAATAAGTCAATTTGGACACTGTGGATCGATTTTTTATTTGATTTAACTCAAAATTATAATAACTTAAATAATATTTTTTTATGGGTCTTCAAGAATTCATACACAAAATCTATCTATAAATATAATCACACATAAAAAAGATCCTTCGAGAATGAATATATAAATATAAAATAGTTACGTGCTTCAATAAATTTATGGATCACAAACTAAGTAAACCAAGAAACTTATTAAATAAAACGTCACAAAAATGTCATATAATATTTAATTTTCCTCTTACCAAATCAATCAAACCTTAATATATTTATGTTATTAAAGTTATAGAATTAGAATCAATAAATAAACATCATAATGAATAAGACAAAATCTAGAGTGGCTTTAGGTGTTGCCCTAATAATATTTATAATAATTAAAACAATAAATTATTTATATTATTATTTAAAGACAAAGAGAGAGAGAGAGAGAGAGAGAGAGAGAGAGAGAGAGAGAGGGCCTTAGTTTAGGTCAAAGGCTAATGCATGAACATGTGATGTGCCACAAATCACATCAGAATATTAATTGTAAGGTATCATTTTTTATTATTTATTTCCACTACTCTTTTTCTGTATGTCCACTCCATATAACACATATGGATTAGGTTAGCTACCTCAGCCACCTAATGTGACCTAGTCGACTGAAAAACCATCAATTTTGTAGCTAAATTTTAGCAAATATAAAATCATTAATTAGTGTGTTATGGTCTAAAATGTAATTAAAAAGTAGGTCTAGTTTGATTAAGGTAGGTTATTAATGTTGCCCTTATAAATGCTGTTATTCTCATATTAGGAGAGTTATGAATAATGTGATATGTAGTTATTGTTATTACAATGCTTTGATCTAATTTTGGAAGGAATTGAAAGTTACTATTTGTAAATCGATCCTTTCTTTTTCATAGTTCGATCCTAAAAATTCTCAACTCATTAGTTTCGTCTTTGTTCACATGCTTTCTTTGAGAATTTTTGTATGGACATGTGAATGAGGGAAACGTATAATGAAAATACTGGCGTTGGTTTGTGTGGCAATTGAGGACAAACAAAGATGATGTATCTAAGTTTTGGAGGATGCTGAAAATGTTGAGTATTTAGTTGTTGATTTCAAATTCTATAACTTGGGACGTTATAGTTATTATTACCGATGTTATCAATTAATATTGAGAGGAGAATGATATTGACAATTCAAAGTAAATAACCATAACTATGACCGTGTTACGTTTATAAATGTCTAAATAAACGTGATTAAAAGTTGTGTAATTAAGTTTGTAGTTGAAATCTATTACGATTGATTAATAGAATCTCATTGTGATCACATTATTTTTTATTACAGATTGATAAACACAACCTTAGATTACAAATAATCCATAATTTAAATATCTAGAGATATATAAAAAACTCAAAGCTTTAAAAATAAGTGTCACGCAATTTAAAAGTGTATTAGAATTATTAAACAATTTTAAAAGACTAAAGACAAAATAGATACAAATCTTAAGATGTAGCAAATATTTAGTTTTTATTTTTTAATATTAAGCTTATGAAACGAAATTTAGAACTTTTCTTTTCTAGAAAATGAAAACAGAAGTTCAAGGCCTTATATTATACAAAATTAAAAGCTTCTAGAGTTATTAAACCGTTAAAGTGTCAAGACCTAAATCAACACAAATATAAATGTGCAGAATTCGTTTTGTAACTATTTAGTTTTTTTATTTCTAAATATTAAGATTGTAACTAAATGATATATTTTTCAACAACTAACACATTTTATATATACTTAAGTTTCGTTCATTTTGGCATGACTTGATGCCTTTAATTTAACGTAATTAAAAAAAAGTTTTATTTTTAGATTTCAACTAAATCTTCGTAGTATCGTAATCTTGTAATTACTCTTTATACTTTGATATAAATCTCATAAAATAGTGTGTAAATAATCCATATAGAACTATCTATACAATTTTTATCAAATTATAAAAATTAAATTATATTACTAAATCTACCATTTAACCTTAAAGAACTTTAGGGTCTTTATTTTACGAGATTTCTAGATTTTCATGGAGTTCTGGACATCCAAACTACCATATTTATTGTAGTATTGTAAGATATCCTGACATCTAAAGATTTATTGAGATTCTATAATGCCGTAATAGAGAGCATCTAGAGAATTTTAGATGCCTGAAACATTCTCGACATCCCTATTTTTATATTTTTGTACTTATTTATTTGGTATATACTAATATTCCCTTGCATTATATAATTAAAATAAAGGGTCAACTATATATATATATATCATTATATCATTATATCATTTTTATTCTTATTATTCTTATTATTTGAAAAAGAATACTATAAAATTAAAATTAAATTAATATTTATTTTGTAAAAAAATTTAAGAGGAAAGCAGTGAGCTTTTTGTTTTTTATTATTCTTAAAAAGAAAAGCCAAACAAATATAAATTTGAGAAAAAAGAACTTTAGATGAACCGTGAGCGAGGATTGTGCAGTTGCTGACAAACGTAAATGCATAAGTTGGCGCGTAATTTTCTTAATCCGAATACGACAATCAGAAATTCAGAAAAAAAGACATCAAAAAATACCCAAAATACATCAATTTCCTAAACTTTCTCACTGTTTGTATCATATATCCCATCATTTTCTCCCGCATCTTCCCTTCTCCATCGCGCCTCTTTCCTTTCTCTCAACTTTCAGTATCGTTTAGCAACCAAAATCCTCCAGTACCCATCTTCCGGATTTCCTCTACCGACCTCTCTTTATGGGTTTCTCTCTCTTTTCACTATAATTTATAAGCTAACTTTTTCAATTACAGTTTGACTTGAAATTCTTTCGATTCAATTGCGTTTTGCTTTGCCCACTTGGTTGCTTTGTTCGCTTTCTTGTTCATATCAGCAAATTTAGGAAGTGGGTTTCGACTTGATCTAGTGGTGGCTCTTTAGAATGATCTGGAGGGTTCTTTAGTTTTCTCTTTTCTTGTTGGTTTTGTTGCAGATGATGGAAGTTTTATGTGGTGGGTTATTAGGAAAACCTAAGATCAGCGTTTTGATGCGAAGGTTTTTTAAGGAAGGTTTGAATTTCCTTCTTTGTCTTGTGTTTGTTTGATTTCTGGGTTTCTTTTCTCCGTTTTTTGTTACTATTTAAATCAAATTCAATGATTACGTTTCTGGGTCTGCTTTTTTGTTTTTCTTGCTTTTGTTATTCAAGTGGGTTATGCTTTTTATGGCGTTTCTATGATTTTGTTTTATTGTTGTTGCTAGGAATTTGTAAGTTGTGTACTGGAATTGCTATTCTAACTATAAATCTGATATTATGACAGCATGTTGATGCCTTCATTAATGAATTACTTTACGTTTGTTTTCCTTTTATTTTATTTTTTCTTTTACTCCAATGATTGCTGACCAGGAATAAGGTGTTAGAAATGATTTGTTTTCTTCACAGGTTGATTACTTGCTGTGTTATATTTATTTATCCGAATGGTCCATTTCTTATCATTTATGGGATTGGATGAATCTGCTGGTTTTAGTTGGTTTTTCTATCAGTTTTTTTCTCTTTTAGAACATATTTTTTGTTGGCTTTGGTGGAAAAACGGAATTGTTTTCGGTTATGAATAAAAAGGTTCTATGTAATTATGTAAGCATGGGATTGGGAGGCTACTGGATTTTGGCTTTTTGTTTTCTATAAAAGTGATATGTAGTTATTTGAGAAGTACTTCTTATAATACTCTCTTTTTCTTTTGATTATGCTGCATATTTATTCTCTTTCACACACTTACATTTGTTTCCTTTGCTTTTAATTTTCTTTTAATTACTTCTAAAGCTTATTTAAGTGTACTGTTACCGTATTCAGGAAGCAGAGAGATTGAGGAACCTAGAAATCACGGGAAGACAAAGTAAGCTTTTCCATGTTCTGCTTTTGTAATTGATACGTTTATATAATTCACTTTGATAGTTAATAATCTTTATTCAGCTTTTTGTCTCAAAGGGGGACAATTGGTTGTTGAACTTAAGACACATGAACCTCTCTCTCTCTCTCTCTCTCTCTCTCTCTCTCTCTCTCTCTCTCTCTCTCTCTCTCTCTCTCTTTTCCTCCTTTACCTGAAATATTCTTAATGGATTTTTGCAGACAATAATTTTATTTTCAGTAAACTACTTGAGGTCGGTGGTTGTCGACCATAAAGTTTTGTCGGTAGAGTTTCTCCGGATGGAACCTAGAGAGTATACAGCTAGTGTTCTTGAAGGATTGATGGGGTTTGATGAGAGTCAATCTCAGCACCCTGTTCCAAGACATTCTAAAGTTTTTTCAGATGATTATTTACAAAGGGCTGCATCCATTGGAATCTCAAAGAAGAAATGTCCCTCCAGATGTCATCCATTTAGGATGACAATTGAAGAGCCAACAGAACTTTTCAACTCTCTCAAAGTAGAAAATAACTTTAGCCGCTGCACCAAGTTATGGGAACGGGAGGAGGCAGATTCTACTTTATCAGCAGCATGTATACCACTTACAAGACACATCATGTATGAAAAGCACTTTTCAACCGGTAAGGTGATACAGACTTCAAAGGGTTTTCAAGATTTACCAGAGGTTCTAGATTCTATGGACATCTCACCAAGACCTTCAAGAGGAAAAAATTCTATATTCCACCACGCCGAAAATGGACCAAGTGTTTCAAAAGCAAATTATAATTTGACAGAAGGAAATAATGATGCAGGGACTAAATTTAAGGACAGGAGACAAGGACAGGCACACTTGTCAGAGGATCTATGTCTTTTGAAGTCTTCAAGACCTTTTTTAGAGTGGAGCAATAAGCTAGGTTTTTCTTCTTCTCCACCAACTTCTTTGAAAGGCTCACATTTAGTTACTGATAAATGCAAAGGTTGTCACAATTCTCAAAATGGAAAGAATATTACTAAAGAAAAAGAAAGGTCTACGGTGTCACTGGAGCCCATCAAGCAACTATCTCAAGTTTCAAGTATTCTGGATGGAAGTAGGAGAACAATGAGTCATGAGTTTATTAATTTGCCTTTGAAGACCTCAAGATCAGAAGCCATATATGACAATATGTGTAGAAACGAAGCCAGTTTATCTAATTGGACGGCAGAATCCAAGCATTCCTGCTGCTTTTCAGTTGAGTCATACAAGGCCAGAGAATCCGGGGAGAAAGTCATAGAAGAACAAAGGAAGACAGAGAGCTTGATGCCATCTATACGAGGTAGAAAAATGAATGAAATGCCGACAGTGCCTCATTATGCAACTTTGCCTAGTGATTTGAATTGCAAACCTGTCAAGTATGATTTCCAGAAGCATTCTTGTTCAGATATGGAACATTTGCATTCTGGCAGTCCTTTGTGCTTGAGCTGGAAGGTTAAGAGACTAGATGAACTTGGTAAAAAACTCCATAGATTGAGATTTGATTCTACTACCACAGTGACCACAAGATCTAGAACGAGGAGCAGATACGAGGCCCTTCGGAATACATGGTTCTTAAAGCATGAAGGTCCTGGTACTTGGCTACAATGCAAGCCATTGAATAGAAGCTCCAATAAAAAGGATGCCGCAAAACCTACCTTGAAATTAAGCTCTAAGAAATTGAAAATTTTTCCTTGCCCCGATTCAGCAAGCCATCATGTTGACAACGATGGCTGTATGGTTGGTGGTGATCTGAAGACCACAGTTGAGAAGAAAGACCCTTGTGATCAACATTCTTCAAACTGTCTACCACCAAGGAGCAAAGTTGTTTTCTGCACACAAAACATTCCCGTCAAACAAGGAAATCAAGCTACCTCTATCCAACAGGTTCCATATCTTCCCTTATTAAGTTGTTCAAAATATTAAGCAAGTAGATTAGTTAGGACTTAGAAGCATACTCTCTTCTAATTGCTTTCTGTATTCTATAATCTTATTGGCTAATTGACTTTGAACTTACTGAAATTGGTAAATTGATTTTACTTCTGTCTAGTAGGAGTGTATTTTTTTACTAAATTCTGCAACCTACAGTTGGACAAAGCTAAATGGTTTAGGCCTACCTTCCAAGTGAAGGTGGGTATAGAGAATTAAGTCGAGAAATAAATACTTCAGTTGTTTTTCTTCCACCAGAAAGAACCTTTTGGATGTCTCTCAAAGATGGTATCAATGCATAGCCAAGTTTATAAGCTATAGATATATGTGCCTTAGTTTCTTTTGGAGGCATTCAGAAAGACTAATCACCAATAACTTCGGTGTCAGATGAAATTTCCCACTTGAGGAAGTGAGAATTGGAAATTCAACTGAACTAGTTAACTTTCTTGTGTAAAAAGTTTCACTTGGTATAAATTTGAGGGACTAATCTCCAATTTTTTTAATGGATCAAGTCCTTTCGACAGCTATAAATAGATCATATTTTTGGTTTGGTTCTGATTGCTTGGGCTTTAGACATGGTAAGGTAGTGTACTCAAGCTGCTGTAAAGTATTTCAAGATGGTCATCTGGGTGTATTTGACTTTTCTTTGCATTACAACGCACTATGATTCTTCTACTCTAACTAAATGGAACATTTCAAAATCTATTTACGTTATACCAATGAGTGTTCTACTTCATTCTATGTTTATTGGCGATTTGACTTCTTTCCAAGTCCACATGCATCAACTACATGTACACCTTTTTCCAATTGGAAGTGCATCTTGCATTCCTGTTTGGCTTGAGAGGACTTGAATTCTTCCTGCCTTCTGTTATTTCAGATCACTTATGAAAAATTCTCTTGTAAAACAAGTTTTCTAAATAGTTGGCCATCTCTTATTCACATTTCTCTGTTCAAAGGTATTAGGTTTTTTCCTGATATGTGATTTTTATCTGTCCATGTTTGTAGTTAGTACATCTTCTTTTGGTAGAGTATATGTCCCTGTTTCTTGTAGTAGCATTTTCCTATTGTACCCCGATACTTCTTTTGTGGTTTAACATTTGTTTACCTAAAAATAAATTTCAGGAAGGTCTTGCCTTTGAACACTACCCTAGCAAAGAGAGAGATTCTATTGTGAGTTTGGAGGAGACTTTTCAACCTAGCCCAGTTTCCGTCCTCGAACCACTTTTTAAAGAAGAAACATTATTCAGTTCTGAATCCTCGGGCATCAATAGTAGAGGTGACCTATCTTATGGCTATATTCTCACTTTCAAGTTCATGCCTTCTTAAAAACTCTGCTCCGTCCTCATCTATACATTCTGGTTGTAGATTTAGTGATGCAACTTGAACTTCTGATGTTGGATTCCCCGGGAACTAACTCAGAAGGACATGACTTGTTCGTATCAAGTGACGATGATGGTGGAGAAGGATCGATATGCAATTCAGACAAAATTGATGACATTATGAGCACATTCAAGTTCAAAGATAGTAGAGCTTTTTCTTACCTTGTCGATGTATTGAGTGAGGCAAGCCTAGATTGTAAAAACCTGGAGACGGGTTCTGTTTCATGGTACAATCAAGAACATCACGTGATCAGCCCCGCAGTCTTTGAGATCTTAGAGAAGAAATTTGGGGAACAAATTTCTTGGAGGAGATCAGAAAGAAAGCTTCTCTTTGACAGAATAAATTCTGGGTTAGCAGAACTCTTTCAGTCATTTGTTGGTGTGCCTGAATGGGCAAAGCCTGTATCGAGAAGATTTCGGCCATTGGTTAACCATGAAATGATTGAGGAAGAGCTGTGGATCCTGCTGGATAGCCAAGAAAGAGAAGTGAACAAGGAATTAATAGATAAGCAGTTTGGAAAGGAGATTGAATGGATAGACCTTGGAGATGAGATTGATTCTATCTGTAAAGAGCTAGAGAGATTGTTGGTCAATGAACTTGTTGCAGAGTTTGGTAGCATTGAATTATTTTGAGTGATATGATCATTTATAGCAGTCATGGATAAAACATTAGCATACAAAACGTAGAGATTTGTTTCTTTCTTTTCTTTTCCTTTTTAAAAAAGAAAAGGAGAGTCATATATTTGTGTATAGGAAACAGTTTTGATCCAGTTGGTGTTTGAAGAATGTGTATTCTTTTATTCATGAGGGGAACCATAGGTTATTGTTGTCAAGTGTGACAGATTGATATTATTTTTATACTTCAAAGACCCGAAGTCTATGATGCCAACTGTGGCAGATTGAGTTATATGTATTTGTGTATAAACCTTTGTGTTCTTTTTTGTTGAGTAGAGAATTTGCTGCAATTCATTGTTCACGTCAGTTTCTAGAAGTAGTGTTGTGTTATCATATATATTCTTGAGTGGAAATATGTCTGAATTCATAGTTTGTTTGTGAGTTTCTATGTAAAGCTTATATATCAAAATTATGGATCAAATATTTAATTTCCTCATCTTTTTACATAGTTTTTAATCCAATTGAATTTATATTGAACATCGTTCACATCTTTTCATTGATTTTAATGGTTAGATTACATTTTTTAATTTCAATATTTTAACCTTTGTATCAAGTTGGTTACGATTGAAAATGACACATGCATGCACTAAATAAACTATAAACTTTGAATTTTGTATTAACATATTTATTTTTTTAAACTAAATGTCATGTTGACTAGTTGTTTAAGAGTATTTAGTATAAGATAGGGAATTGAACTTCTCACCTTAAGATGAAAAGTCATGTTAAGTATCATTTAACAAAGCTTATTTTGACAAAAGTATTGATAGTTAGGAGCCAAGATCCATATCGTTTAACAGTTCAGGGACTACAATATAGATATTTGATAGTATATATTAGGATCTCATCTAACAAGAATTATCTCAAAAACAACATATGAAGAACAGTTAAAAGAACAACCAAATATGAAAAAAAATATGAAATATATTCTAGGAATACAAAAAACAAGTAACAAAGTAATCCTAACCTTTCTAGAGTGTTAGACTCTCTCAGTTTCCCTTACAAAGACTAAACTTTCCCAAGTCTCTTATTGGAAATTCTAGTGTGAAATTCCTCTTCTTACTATTTATAACAAAAAGATCTAATTGATTATCTATTTACTAATATGCCCCATTAATAACCATATTCATTTCCGGTTAATAATCCATTATTTTTCTATTATGGTCTGTACATAATATACGATTCTATGTTAAAATCAAATGTTGTGAGAAAAATAGTTCATCCATCTGGTTATGTTGGAGGATTTCTATCTACTCTCTTTCTCTTTAATTTTTTTAATAATACCAATTTTGCACTTATAGTCATGCTCCTCGATTGTAGGCACCTTTCTTCTCTTGCATAATTGTCCAACATTACTTCAACAAAACCCAATAAAACAAAAGAAGTATTTAAGAAAAAGTCATGAAAAAAATCCACTTACCATTCTTTCAATTCTCAAAGAGTTACGATATGAGAGAAACAATCAAGAAAAACTAGGAGGAAGAAAAATGAAGAGAATGTATTATCGTCTACAGAGATAGATGATAGTGGAGCCAAGATTATGATGACCTTTTCCTTCTTCCAATTCTCAAAGAGTAACAATTTGAGAGAAACAATCACGAAAAAACGTCTAAAAAAATATGTGAAAATAAAGTAAATTGTCTACTGAGATGAATAACAGTGGAGACAAGATTATTGAGTAAAAGAGGTTTTTAAGAGTTTTTAGGTTCCTTTATTTTTCTATTACGTTTTTTTTAATTACCATTGTCTTGAATGATTAGCTAAAATCTTTTAACCTCACAATCATATCACCCTAACTTTGCAAAAATTGTTTGATATTAATTTTCACTTCCAATAGTTTGTAGGAAAGAGGGAGATAGAGTTGCACTTAAAAGGTCTTTTTTATTATTATTATTATTATTATTATTATTATTATTATTATTATTGTTTGTATTTATTTGCTTAAAACTTAACTTTGTATTTCTTTTAATTTTCATAAATATAACAACTCGGTAAAATATTTACTATCCGTATAATAAAATGAAAAAGTTTATGAATGTGGCCATTTTTTTTAAATATTTCATGTTTACCCGTCTTTTCATCCGTCTCTTTTCTCTTCCTTTGCAATTTTTACGACTTGGGTAGCCAACCCAAATCTAAACTACCTAAATCTAAACGATTGTGTACAAAAAAATTAAACGTCAAATTTAAACGATCGTGTATAATTTTTTTTTTGAAAAAAATCGTTTAGCTAAATATAAAGTGAAATCTAAACGATCGTGTAATAAATAATCTTGAAAAAAAATCTAAACGATTTGGCTACCCCAAATCTAACGATCAAATCTAAATAATTGTGTACCAAATATAAATGATCGTGTAATCAAATTAAACGATCATTGATTGACGAGACATTTTTTATATTTTTCATTATAGGCCTGGAGACTATTTTCGTTTTCAAAATTATTCTATACAATGTACAATTGAATTTATATTTTACCGCTTTGTTTTCATGATTTGAACTTTGGTCAGAAAAAAGTCTTTTGTTGGAAAAAAGTCAGTATTTATATCACGGTTTATATATTACTGATTTTCTCTCGGTATGATTTCAAAATTGGCATTCAAAATCACTTTAAAGCGATTTTTATCTTTGGTTTTCTAAAATTAATTTTTATTTATTTATCAAACATAACTATTTTAAAGTGAAGTGAAGATTCATAATAGCAAAATTTACTTTGGTCAAAGCCAAATTCACTCTCAAACTTATATAAGTTGACATTTTTTTCTTAATTCAACATTTTATTTAAAAAGAAATTCTGATCCTCAGCATTGCATTTTAACTTTTAGTTATTTCCAAACTTCATCCATATATTTATATCGATGAGTTTTACATTGTAGGTCACCTGACCTACAAATATATTTAGCATAGATATCCATAGATATGTTATTTGAATTTCAATAACTTCCCGTCGAATATTAATTTGGATTAGGTAATCCGGATCGTTCAAGTTATTGGGTTATTTGAACACACCTAAACTGATGTTTGTTTGAAATCTCGTGGCGATTACAAACAATAATTCTTTAGTTTTTTTTATTTATCATAAAACCATTTTCACAAACGACTTATTATTATTTTATTATCAACTAATAATTAACGAGTAACTACAACTATTTTGCCTTTAATTAAATTAGAATTCAATTTCTAAATAACTCTATTTTTAATTATTTCTTTACTTTCAAATTTATGTTTTTAGATTCTCTACCAAACATGCTCTTAGTATATTATTTGTTCTTCACCAAGACTTCTTTTCCATTCAGTTTTTTTTTTTTTTTTTTTTTTTTTTTGTAGTTAGGTTTAATTGAGACATTTATTTTATATTATATGGTTATTTGAAGGGGGAATTGTAAATACATGTTAGTGTAGATATCTATAACCTACATATGTTATCCAAATTTCAATAGCCTTTCATTAAATTACATGTCGTAACATATACTCCATTGATTTCCATAGCCTAATAAGCAGTGTTCCATATTCTATAGTAGTGTATGATGTATTTATAAGACACACATTAGTTGAGTTATACTTTATCTCTTCTCTATTTTTCTCTGTTCATATTTTGTTTATTTGATTTCATAACAATATTTCATTTATTTTTTATTTTATCATTCTATTAAGTTCTCTCAAAATTAATTTACTAATGCAAGTAGACATGTCAATGTCATAATCTACAATTTCTAATTATTTTGTGTATACGTCATGTCTTCTTTAATTTTTTAATTAATTACTAATACTCAATATTATTTTGTAATTTATTATTTTTTCGTTTATTCTTTTCATTTTTCTCGAATTAACATTTAACATCTGATAAACCAAAGTTTATTTTATTTTATACAAATAATGATTAAAAATAGTAATGTGTAATCTGATTAAGTTATAGCCAAAGTTTCATAAAAAAAGTCCGTCTATTTTTACGAAGTTCTTTACAAATTTTATCACATCCATATTTTCATAAAAGAAAAACCTTCACATTTTAATCAACCTCGACTTTCGACCTTCAATCCTAAAATACATGACGTATTTTCACTGTCAGAGGGATGGTTAAATTCACCGTTAATTTCAAAGCAACACATTTTTAATAAAATTTTAAATATAGAATAAAATGCACTTTTGGTTTCTGAAATTTGAGATTGATATCAATTTGATTAGGAAAGTTATAAAATAAACACTTTAATCCCGAGGTTTGAAAAATAGTTATAAATGGTCTCTAAGGCCCCGTTTGGTAACGTTCTCGCTTTCTGTTTCTTGTTTCTATTTCTAATTGACGTGACCATTAAATATGATTAATTTGACAAAAATATATTATAATATTATTTTATGATATGGCATCTCTTCCCTCTTCCATTTTCTCCCCTTCTCTACCTTTCATTATGCACCTTGTTAACTTTTGGAATTAACTAGAACAATTTCCAAACTCCCCTAACTCAGTCATTCCACTCATCATCCCCATAAATCTCTAGCCAATTTTGCAAGCGAGAATTTTGGACGAGCATAGAGTTTGTTTACAAAATACAACAAATTTGTTTCTTTTTTTATTCTTTATTTATCTGCTTCCTTTCTTTCTCCAAATCTCAACTATTTTTTTTATTTTCTAAATCTCAAGCTCCCACTTTTTAAATACATTTCTATACTTCTAGTTAGGGGTGTAAGAATAACCCGAGCAACCTGACAACCGGATTACCCAACCCATATTATATGGGTTTGGTTGGGTTAGTTTAAAATGTGGGTTGGGTTGGGTCTCGGGTTAGGGGTTGAAAAATTCGGGTCAACTCAACCCAACCCGAATTAATATAATATATATATATATATATATATATATATTTATTTAGATTTATATTTTATATTATATTACCTTTTTAATAAAAGATAATGATTTAAGTTTTCAAACTCAAAATTACGCCGCTTAGTCTCAACCTCGTCTTCTCATTCGTCAGTTCTTCTCCTTCATCAGTTCGCTACGCTCTACCTCCTCTTCGACGCTTCGTCTTCTCCTTTGTCACCCGTCTTCGCCACTCTAGTCTTCATCTGTCTTCTTATTTCGGCTTTGTCACACGTCTCACCTTCGTCTTCGCTGCTTCAGTCCTCACCCGTCTTCTCGTTTCAGCTTCGTCACCCGTCTCACCTTCGTCTTCACCTTCATCAATTTATCTCCTTCTTCTTCACCGATCTCCTCATCTCCTCATTTTCGTCCTCTGTGCACGTCATCCCTCTTGTTGTTTTGAGTTCTTTGCTGTTAGAATGACTATGTGGAGAGGACGAAAAAAACAACCCGACGATCCAACCCAACCCAACCCATATTTTGTGGGTTGGGTCGGGTAGGAATCTTAATTCAGTTTATTCGGGTTGAAAATCCACCCAACCCGAAAATATGGGTTGGATTGAGAATATCTCTCAACCCAACCTATTTACACCCCTACTTCTAGTCCCTTGCTTCTTCGTCACCATCAAATTTTGTAATTTTTACTTGCTTTTGGAGTAAATCCCTCCATTTTCTCCATCTATTTTTTTTTCGTTCAGTGTGTTTTAAAACACTAACAAGTTTCATAGAAGAAAACCTAATTGACCCAATCAAATCTTTCGATTTGTAATGCAGAGCATTTACAAATTTATTGTGAGAAAAAAATGAAAGTCGTGGAGTGGAGATTGAGATAGGATGAAAGAAAAATGAAAATTTTATTATAAAAAAGAAGATAGCTAGACACCTATAGAAGTTAGGATTAATTTGGGAGCAAAGAAAGAAAATTAGACAAAAAAAAAACTGAAGGTTAAAGATTGACGCAGGATAAAAAGAGAGGATAGGAGAGAATGAAGAGGGAAGGGATGCCACATCATAAGAAATTAAATTATAATATATTTTTTCCAAACTAATCATATTTAATGGCCAGATCATTTTTCTGTTAGTCAACTAACGGTAACTTTAAGAACCATTTAGAACTATTTCTCAAACCTCGAGAACTAAAGTGTTCATTTTAAAACTTCAGGAATCAAATAAACATCAACATCAAATCTTACGACAAAAAGTGGATCTTGCCCTTTAAAATACTAATATTCATTTAATCAGAAAAAATGGTTAAAAATAGGATTTATTGTAATTAGTTTTTTCTTTGTTGCTAGTCTTTAGGTTCCTATTCTTTAGACTAGTTTTATGGTATTTGTTTGGGTAGTTAGCATGCTATTTTTTATGTATCTTGAGCCTATATAAGGCTTATTTGAAATGGAATTTGGTATCAGAGTTTTTTCTATCACAAGCACTCTTCACTAGAGAGAACTAGGGTTTAGAGTTATAGTGTATAAGTGTACTTCTTATGACCAGCTCCGACAACTACACTAGTTATAGTGTATAAGAAATTTTAGTCAACGAACATATGTATTTTCAAGACTTATACAATAGTATTTTATCCAAGCTAGGCAGTTTTTTTTATATGGATCATCTGGATACATAACTCTACTTAGGTCCTACTGAATGTCTTAAGAAAGACTTGCCTATTACCAACGATAGCAATGTTAAATGGGTTTACCACATAATAACATCTAATGTGGAGCAACACATTGCTCTCATTGTTCATTATGTTGACTGTTTTGGTATTACTTTGGATTCTACAACCTTCCAATTCATTGTCAATAGACATTCATGCAGAAGAGGGTCGTATTTTAATATTAAAATGTCTAAGATTTCTTCCACTTTCAAAGTAAAAATCCATGACATATTTTCAACAAAGGCTTTGTTGAAATAATCCTTGCAGTCATTGTCATTAGAGACAATTTTCAATACCGTACAATTAAATCAAACAAGGAAGTTTTGATTTCGCAGTGAGTATCGAAAGAATGTTTATTGTCATACGTGTTTCATATCGTTTCCATTGTGACAAATCTTTATGGGTTGTTACTAGGTTTGATGGTCAACATACATGTTCTATAGATATTTCTTTAACAAATCACATGCAAGCTACTTTTTCTGTTATAAAGGACTTAATAAAGAAGAAAATAAGTATAGCTAGTATGGAGTTGAGCACTCCTAAGGATATACTCCATTATATTCATTTTGAACATGGTTTGAACATTAGTTAACAAAAAGCTTGGTGTGCACGTGGAACTGCTTTGGATGAAGTTAGAGAATCTCCTAATGACTCATACAAGATATTACTAGCATTTGTGTACATATTGAATGTCAACAACCCAAGTATCTTTGTAATATACACCCGTACATAAATTATATACTTACTACGTCACGCTCCTTTTACATTATTCGTTATATTTATTAACAATAAGAGTTGTTACTTTTCTGTTACACAATTTATTTGTTGTCGCCACATACCCGAGACGACGCGGAGCGACCGACGTCCTTAAAAAATGGTTAATTTAAAAAAATAAAAAAATGAGTCGCCACCAATCTTTTTTACGATGTCCAATCATAAAGTAAATAATTTTAAATAAAATAAAAAAAGTCTACGAAAAAAACTAGAATTGAGTCCGGGAGTCATTTGGTACGGTAAAGGTGTTAGTATCTCATAACACCCGTTTAGAAAACGGTGGTCAAATTTAATGTCTTGAATAAAGTTAATTTAGAAAAACAAAGATTTTTTATTATATGTCTTATTTCATTGTTAATTACTCCAATATTTGAAACAATGATCCCATAAAATAAGTAACATATATTTCATTAATTAGACTATATTGAGGAAAATTTTCTCACCCTAAGAAAATGAGAAATTGTAATAATTTCTCAAATTCTATCATAGACTAGTCTTTGAATAAAGATTTTTTTAAAACATTGATTAAATTCATTTTTTCTTGGGATCAAATCTCAGACTCCCAGAGATATTGATCCCTCACCTCAAGACTTTAGAAATAACTGACTCCAAAAAATTTATAGATTCCATCGTAGGATTTTTTAGCGAAATCGATGTGGGTTATTAAAAAAGTTGATTAAGAAACCTTATGAACTATAGATTTAGTTTTGAGTTTAAAAAAAAACATAAAAAAAATATAATTTTAAAGGAAAAAGACAAATTTAAGAAAAATTTCAAAATTACTTGTAATTAAGGTTAAAAACTTCAAAAAATTTTCAATGAATGTCAAATAGAAATAATGCATCATAAACCAAATCAAATATACAACACAATAAATTAGGCAAATAACATAAAATTTTATTTTAAAAATATTGGGGATCGATCTCAGACTCCCAAAGAAGTGGTCCCCTCACCTCAAGAATTTAGAAATAACGGACTCCCAGATATTTCTAATTTCGTCGTTAGAGTTTTTAAGGATAAAAAGTAAAGAGAATAATAATGTAAAGAAAAAGATATCAATTTAATTAAATAATGCAAAATAATATCATAATATTATCAAAATAAATTCCATGTAAGATATCAATGCATGCATATATGTATTTAAGGTCACATAATAATAATTATTATGATAGTAATGAAAATAAGTTAAAAGAAAAGAAAAAGAAAGAAACATAATAGCGATAAATAAAATAAGGAAAGAAAGAAGAAATGAAAAAAGAATAGAGATTGTCGCCACCCTAATAAAGAGTAAAATAAAATAAAATAACAATAATAATAATAATAATAGGGTGCAATCATACCAGCTCTAATGCACCGAATTCGATCAAAACTCCGCAGTTAAACATGCTTGGGCGAAAGTAGTAGTAAGTTGGGTGACCTTTTGGGAAGTTCTTGTGTTGCACCCATTTTTCTATTTAAGAAAACAATAATAATAATAATAATAATAATAAATAACAATAATAAATTGAAAAAGGGAAAAAAGTAATAATAATAATAATAAGTTAAAAAGATTATAAACAAAAAAAAAAAAGAAACTAAATAAATAAAATCAGGAAAGAAAAAAAACAGAGGGTTGCTGCAACCCTAATAAAGAGAAAAAATTATCAAATAAAATAACAATAATAATAATAATAATAATAAATAAATAAATAACAATAATAAGTTAAAAAGGAAAAAAAGTAATGATAATAATAATAATAATAATAAATTTCTCTATCCCTCGTTTTTTCTATTTATGTTCTAGAGAAAAAAAAATAAGGGCTAAGAGTTTACGTTAAAAAAAATAATGATAATAACGATGAATAAAACAAAAAAAATTTCTTTATCTCTCTTTTCTTTCTCTCTTATTTATGAGGAAGAAAAAGGTTAAAAGTTTTTTTTAATAGAATAATGATTAAAAAAACGGCAAAAGAAAATAATGAAATTTCTCTTATACATTTTTTTCTTTCTCTAGAGAAGAATAACAATAAGAATTCAAATCCCGAAGAAAATTACTTCTTGTATGAGGTGGGGATCGTTGAGAGTAAATTTCTACCTAATGCAACCTTCAACTAAGTTTTTCCTTTATTATGGGATTAAATTGTTTAGGGTAAAGAAAAAAGACAAAATAATAATAATAAATAAGAAAATAAAAAAATAAAAATAAAATAGCGAAAAATTAAAAACCCACCCTTTGTAGAGGAATAGGTCTTTTGAAAGAATTTTTTTTTGGCAAAGATTCTCTCTAAACAAATTTTTTAGAAGTTTTCTTTAAACCAAAATTTTTCTCCCCTATTCCAAATGGCCAAAGGTCTTTATTTATAGACCCAAGAGTACCACAAATTAGAAAACTTTAATAAGTATAAAAATAAATTAGATATTATGTGATTTTATTAATTTTTTTCTAAAATAGTAAAAATGTATATCGAAAGATTTTGTCCAAAATAAATTTATTTATTTTTCCTAAAATGATAAATCAAATATATATTAAAAGATTTTGTATAAAATAAATTAATTTGTTTTTTCCTAAAATGATAAAAATAAGTCAAATGTGATAAATTGATTTGATTTTTTTTCTTAAAAGATAGATATTCTCATTAATGGTTTTTATTTTTTCTTTTCATAAAAGATTTAAAAAAAGTAATTATCATAAGATTTTATATTATTACAAAAATTTTACTTTTTTTCTTTTAAAAAAATAAATAAAAATTTTAGCCATTGTAACAATTACTATATATTTTTTAAAGAATAATAAAAATTGTATGATAAAATTAGGTGGCTACTTTTGTTATTACACATTTTATTGGCTCCTATATGTATCAAGCTTGGGCTATGTAAATATCAATACATAGAAATAAAGAAATTCACCTTGTACAAGAACTCTCTCCCTCAGTTTTTGTTCTCTTTGTTATGGCATCATAGCAATTTTCGCAAAGAGGGTCTTGAGAACAAGAACTCGAACGTCTTTTCACCCTCGTGCAGTCAACAATAATGACGACACTTGAAAACTCAACGTCCGGCAACTCTAACACCTTAGCGTCGATTACCTCCTCTGATATTGATGCCTTATTAAACCCTTTCATGTTACACCATTCCATTATCCCGACTACCAACCTTGTTTCTACACCACAGGTAGGATCAAATAATTACTCATCATGGAGTAGAGCGATGATGCTTGCGTTATCTGGAAAGAACAAAGTTGGATTCATCACCGGCACAATTAAAAAACCTTCAGAAGATAATTATCTCCTCTCAGCTTGGAAATGCAATAACGATGCAATAGCATCTTGGATTATCAACTCCATTTCGAAATAAATAGCGGCAAGCCTTGTTTACAATGGAAGCGTTATGAGATGAATTGAAAGAAAGATATAAGTAGTCTAATGGATCTCACATATATTGTGAAAGGACTTGATAACCACTACACAAGGAAGCCTCTCAGTTGAAATGTACTATGCAAAAATTACCACTATATGGCAAGAACTTGTTGAATATCCTCCTATGGATGAATGCACTTGTGAAAGGTCAAAGAAAATGATTGCTTTTTTTTAATCCAGAGTTTGTAATGATCTTTCCTATGGAATTAAATGAATCTTATTCTCATATTAGAGCTCAAATATTGTTGTTTGATCCTTTGCAACCTATAAACAAAGTTTTTTCCCTCATCATCTAAGAAGAAAAACAAAGATCCATTGGATTTACACCTTCAATTGAGAGCATCACACTAATGGCTAATTCCAAAAGACAAATTTCCTTTGAGAAGTCCAAGAAAAGGGATACACGACTTATATGCTTTAATTGTGGCTATAGAGAACATGTTGCTGACAAGTGCTATAAGTTGCATGGTTATCCTCCCGGTCATAGACTTGAAAGCAATAACTCAGTTCATCAACATAGAAAAAGCAATACAATTCAAGTTGGAAATGAGAAAGTGATAGAAGCTTCTGAAAGCAACCAATCTGCATTTTTTGCTAGCCTCCACTCTGGCCAATATTCACAACTTCTAAATATGCTGCAAACTCATCTCAGCACATCCCAAAATGGTGAAAATTCCAAAACAGAGACTACTCACATAACAGGTACTTGTCTCTCTACTTTACTTACTGATTCATCAATTTGGATCATTGATTTTGGTGCTTCCTCACATATTTGCTATTAGAAGTCTATGTTTAAAAATCTTCATAGCACTCAAAACATGTGAGTAATCTTGCCTAACAAAACTCGCCTAAAGGTTGAGTATATAGGAGATATTTCCATATCAAATGAAGTGATCCTAAGATATATGCTTTATATTCCTAACTTCAAATACAACCTACTGTTAGTTAGTGCTCTTCTCAAGGATGAACGATTTGCTGCATCATTTTCTAACTCTAATTATCTTATTTAGAACAAGTTACTTTCGAAAATGATTGTGAGGGTTGAGTTAACTAATGGGCTCTACCTATTCAGAATGAAGAATGAGAAGATTAACTATATTCAACATACTACTCTAATGAGTAAAGCTTCCACCTCCACATGGCACAAACGGATGGAAAATCCTTCTATCACTAGAATAAAGGAACTAACAAAGATGATAGAAATTTTTTATTCCTCAACCTGTAAAGAAGTTTGTCATATTTGTCCCTTAGCTAACAAAAGCGCATTTCATTTTCTATATTGAATAATATTGCTGAGAATACATTTGATCTTGTACATTGTGATATATGGGGTCCCTTTAAAACTTTAACACATGTTGGACATTCTTATTTTGCCACCATTGTTGATGATATGTCTAGATACACATAGATATACCTTTTGAGAAATAAGAATGATATTTTACAAGTCATTCCTCGATTCATTAAGCTAATTGAAACTCAATTCTCAAAAGTAATTAAGATTTTTCGTTCTAACAATGCTTCAGAGTTGAATTTCAGGGACTTCTTTGCTAAAACTACAACAGCTCACCAGTTTTCATGTGCCTATACTCTTTAGCAGAATTCAGTGGTAGAAAGAAAGCATCAACACCTCCTCTATGTGGCAAGAGCATTGATGTTCCAAGCAAAATCTCCTCTTACTTTTTGGGGAGAATGTGTTTAAGTGCTACCTATCTGATCAACAAAACATCCATGGTCCTGCTCTCAAATAGAACTCCATTTGCCACTTTATTTGAGAAAGAAGCTGATTATAGTATTATTAAAACTTTCAGCTGTCTTGCCTATACCTCTACACTTTTAGCAAATAGATCCAAATTCGATCCTAGAGCACAACCTTGTGTTTTTATGGGATTTCCACCAGGCATGAAGGGATACAAGCTGTATGACATAGCCAAGAAGAAGTTCTTTGTTTCTAAAGATGTCTTATTCTTTGAAAAACTATTTCCATTTGTTTCTATCAGAGAAAAAGGTACTCCAATCTCACACAACTTCCTCGAGCAATTCGTCATACCATACCTTTTATTTGATTGCCTAGAAAAAGAGACCATAATTGATCTAACTACTGCTGAAAGATCTATATCAGAAAATACCCTTGAAGATAACCACGGTGATGATGATCAAGATCATTGTACTGAAAAGTTGGCATAGAATAATAACCTTATCCAAATACCTACTACCGTAGCACCCAGAAAATCCCCTCGGCAACACCATCCACCTTCTTACCTAAAAGACGTTCATTATAACCTCACCTCCCAAAGTTCAACACCCTTTTCCTCTTACTAAACACCTCTTCTATATTGCCTATTCCCAACACCATAAGAACTACTTGTTCAATGTTGCCTTCACATATGAACCATCCTACTACCACCAAGCTGTAAAACATTAGACTTGGAGAAAAGTCATGGCTGACGAAATAAAAGCTAAGGAAAGAACGAATACATGGACCATTGTTTCCCTCCCAAAAGATCATCACACCATTGGTAGTAAATGGGTATACAAGGTGAAGTGGGGTGTACAACATAAAAATTAAAAAACTATAATAGTACACAAAACAAGAAACTAGGGCATACAATACGCACCCAGTAAATCTCTCACTTTCCCTAGATTAAATGTAGCATGTCACGTAGACCCAGACTCTCTAGGTGACCCTCAAACACCTTAGCCGTAAAGGGCTTTGTAAACGGATCAGCAACATTGTGCGTCGAAGCTATCTGTGTGACGATCACGTCCCCTCGATGCACTATATCTCCAATCAAGTGATACTTGCGTTCAATATGTTTTCCACGTTTGTGGCTTCTGGGCTCCCTAGAATTAGCCACAACCCCACTATTATCACAGTAAAGAGTAATTGGCTTTGACATGTTTGGAACTACTTCCAAATCATTCAAGAATTTTCTAAGCCAAACAGCCTCTATGGCAGCTTCACAAGCTGCAACATACTCTGCCCCCATGGTGGAGTCAACAATACATCCTTGCTTGATACTTCTCCAAACTACAGCTCCTCCGTTAAGAGTGAACACTGAACCTGATGTAGATTTCCTAGAATCTCTATCAGTCTGAAAGTCAGAGTCTGTGTATCCTGTAAGAATCAAATCCTTAGAGCCATACACAAGCATGTAGTTCCTCGTTCTCCTAAGATACTTGAGGATAGTTTTAACGGCAATCCAATGAGATAATCCTGGATTAGATTGATATCTACTGACTATCCCCACCGCATAACAGATGTTAGGTCTAGTACATAACATCGCATACATCAAGTTGGCAACAGCTGATGCATAGGGGATATGTCTCATTTCCTCAACCTCTTGAGGTGTCTTAGGAAACTGTTTCTTAGACAAAGTAACTCCATGCCTGAAAGGTAGTAAGTCTCTCTTGGAGTTTTGCATTGAATATTTAACAACTATTTTTTCAATATACGATGCTTGAGACAAAGCTAGCGTTTTGTTCTTACGACCTCTAAAAATCTGAATACCCAAAACAAACTGTGCCTCTCCCAAATCTTTCATTTGAAATTGGGCTGCTAGCCATTGTTTAGTGTCAGTTAGTAAACCTACATCATTCCCAATGAGTAGGATATCATCTACGTATAGAACTAAGAAAGCTACTGAATTGTTGATGATTCTTTTGTAGACACAAGGTTCATCAACGATTTGATCAAATCCATAAGATTTTATTGCGGTATCAAATCTTATGTTCCAAGATCGAGAAGCTTGTTTTAATCCATAAATAGAACGATTAAGCTTGCAAACCTTTTGCTCTTGACCTGGAATTATGAATCCTTCTGGTTGTTGCATATAGATGGTCTCCTCAAGATTGCCATTTAGAAAGGTAATCTTCACATCCATTTCCCAAATCTCCCATAGTTAAAATATGCAGCAATGGACAAAAGTATTCGAATAGGCTTTAACATGGCAACAGGTGAGAAAGTCTTCTTATAGTCAACTCCCTCAACTTGGGTATAACCCTTTGCCACTAGTCTAGCTTGAAAAGTTTGTACCTTACCATCTGCACCTCTTTTTCTCTTGTAGATCCATTTACAACCTATAGGTTTTACCCCATCAGGTTTATCTACAAGATCCCAGACTGAATTAAAGTACATAGACTCCAATTCAAGATTCATAGCTCTGATACCAATTGAAGGAATGGAATTCGCAAAGCGGAAGCGTATGAACATCGTACAAATGAAATATTCAATTTGTAAAAACATTAAATTCAAAGAAAAACAATAAACAAAACTTAAGCATGCTTCTCATGGAGGAAAAATGAGAAAAGAAACTAACCTTTGTAGAACCTTAAAGAACTCTTCCTCCAAGCTTCTAAGACACCATAAAATCTTCGTTGTTATTCTCCAAGTAAAGAATCACAGAGAATTGTGAGCTTCTGTAATTTTGGTGAGAGAAAATAATTTGAGAGAATTCTATTTCCTTTGGGATACAGAGAGATCGATAAGAGTGTGCTCTTAAAAAACACTTTCTCTTTTTCCTATTAAAAAACAAATCTTAACCATTATTGATATGGTGGGGGAAGTTATCAAAATACCTTCCTCCCTCTTTCCCACGTATTCATTCTATTTATTTAAAAAAAATTAATTAAATAAAATAAAATTAATATAAGTTTAATCAATATATATTATATCTCATATAATAATATATACTTTATATCATATCATATATAATATAACCAATGGTTTAGATCTCTCATATAATCTATAATTCTAATATGAATCAAATCCATATTAATTTTAACCTATAGTTTATTTATGAATCTTATTCATATTATTATTATTATTATTATTTGAATCATATTCAAATATTAACTTCTCTCACAAAAACTTTACATTATAATGTATCAAATACATTATATTAATTGTATCATATACAGTTTATTCCCTTTAATCAATTTGAACAATTCAAATTAAACCAAAATAAATTTAATTCTAATTTATCCTTATTGAGCTAACAATGGGACCTTATGGACCTACAGATTGAAGCTCCAATGAAATGTGATTAATTAATTAATTAAACTCTTTAATTAAATTAATCTTTATTCATTAACTATTGGTCGTTCCACTAAAGACGTACTTTTCTTACTGTAGATATATTTTTTGTGTCAATTAGATATAACCAATCAACAGTGCAGTGACCCTTCACAAATTGCTCGGCCAATCAACAACAGTACAGCTAGGCCAAAAAATTACCGTTTTGCCACTGATTCCTCTAATGAACAATAATTATAGTCCTACTATAACTAAACTCCTCTCAGGCCAAGAGAGGGTGTGGCACCACATTGTTCAAGCCCTGAAATCAGCCCCTAAGAGAGCAATTTTTCTACTTACTCTATCTATAGAGAATGAGTGAATTCCTTCTTGTGTAGCTGTGTTCCCAGCTCCCCAATCGAACGAATCTCCAAAATGGTAGGCATATTGAGTCGGCTACATAGGCCACTCTCACCCATGCAAATCAAAGGATCGCCTTCATAGGCAGGAGTTCACAACTCACACAGGATTCAGGTCAAGTCACCTATAGTCATCCTGGTGAAATGACATGAATGATTAGGATCATATCATATGTAGCACTTTAGAACAATTGTAACAACTACAAAGCAGGTCGTATTCGTAGTGTCACCAGGATAAGGTATCCAGCCTTATCCATTTACTACAGACCATTTAGGTTATCACTTAACATGATCCACTTGTATGTCTCCACATACATGTTTAGGTTACAGAAGATAACCTTGGATGTTAATTTATTGGTTTTGTGGGTTAATGCAACTAAATGTCAAATAAAATAAAATACTTTATTTTATTAGATAAATAAAAAGTTTGTATAATATATACAATTACAAACTACAAGACCACGAGATTTAGGGCATCAACCCCAACAGATGGTACCATTGATAGATACAAGGCAAGCTTGTAGCAAAGGACTATAATCAACAAGAAGGGATAGATTTTTCAGATACTTTCTCACCAGTTGCTAAAATAGTCACTGTCAAGATATTCTTAGCCCTTGCTACATCCTATAATTGATCTCTTGCCTAAATGAACATAAATAATGCCTTCTTAAATGGAGACTTGTTTGAAGAAATGCATATGTCCTTACCTTTAGGCTACCAAACTTCTCAAGTACCAAGAGAAGAAGAAAGATTGGCTTGCAAACATAATAAGTCCATATATGGCCTTAAGCAAGCATAAAGGCAGTGGTGCCTAAAATTTGCAGAAGCAATATCCTCACATGGTTTCATTCAATCCAAATCTGATTACTCATTATTCACTCGGGACAATGGAAACAACTTTGTAGCCTTGTTAGTATATGTAGATGGCATATTACTAACTAGACCATCTCCCTCAGTCATCAACTCAGTCAAAGACATCCCAAAGGCACATTTCAAACTAAAGAAGTTGGGGCAAGCAATGTACTTCGTGGGCTAGAGTTATCAAGGTCTCAACAAGGACTCATGTTATCTCAAATAAAATACTGCCTTCAAATCCTATAAGACATTGATTTTTTTTTATACTAAACCAGTTGTAACATCTATGGATCCTAATTTTATGCTATCTAAATCAGAAGGAAGACAAGTAACTGAGGAAAACACCACTTGCTATAGAAGACTAATTGGCATATTGATATATCTACAAATATCTAAACCAGATAATTGTTTTGATGTCCACCGTCTTAGCAGTACTTGCAAAAACCTACAAAAGATCACCTAGATGCTACTCATCATCTATTGAAGTATCTAAAAGGCTCTCTAAGACAAGGCATTCTAATAAAACCCATTGATTCATTTCACTTAAAAGCTTTTGTTGATGCTGATTAGGGGTTCTGCCTTGACACTAGAACATCAGTCACTGGGTTTTGCATCTTCCTAGCAGGTTCTATAATCTCTTGAAAATCTAAAAAACAGATAATTGTCTCAAAGTCCTATGTAGAAGCCAAATATAGAGCCTTGGCATCATTCACTAGTGAGCTAGTTTGGATCTCACAGCTCCTACTTGAGCTTAATGTGAAGACTTTAATGTCAACCACTGTGTTTTGTGACAATCAGGCAGCAATTATCCTTGCATCTAATCTGACGCTTCAAGAAAGGATAAAACACATAGAGATTGTTAGCATTTTGTCCGAGACAAGATAGTTGAAGAGTTCCTAAAAGTTCTACCTATCAAGTCTAGCCTACAACTAGCTGATATATTTACCAAAGCACTACCATCATCTACCTTGACTAGACTAATGTCCAACTTGAGGGGGAGTATTAACAATAAGAGTTGTTACTTTTCTATTATACAGTTTATTTGTTACACAGTTTATTGGTTAGTTTGTTAAAAGACAATTATTACCAAGCTCCTATATATATCAAGCTTGGGCTATGTAAATATCAATACAAAGATATAAAGAAATTCATCTTGTACAAAAACTCTCTCTCCCTCAGTTTCTGTTCTCTCTGTTAATATTAATATATCAAACTTTCATGTCCATGGGTTCTCTTATTGAATTCAAGGTTGATGCTAAAGGTAACTTTCTCTATTTCTTTATGGAATTATCTGCATCAATTTTCAGTTAGCAGCTTTATCGTCCTGTTATTTCTATTGATAGAACTAGTCTAAAAAATAAGTACGATAGTACTCTTTTAACTGCTTCAACACCAGATGCTAATGATCAAATCTTTCTTTTAACTTTTTGTGTTGTTGATTATGAGAATGATTCATCATAGATTTGGTTTTGCAACCAGTTGAAGAAAATAGGTAGAAGAAATGGTATCATAATAGTATCAGGCATGCATAAAAGTAAATGTAAAGCTATAGAGATAGCATTTCCCAATTTTACATTACATGTGTATGGTTCATTTACTAAGGAACCTAAAGTTAAAGCATAAAAGAATAGTTGATATTGTATTTCATGCATGTAGCAAAGCTTATAATCTAGTAGATTATGAACATGAGATGCGTTTGTTAGAATCTGGTGCACCTAGTATACGTCAAGAGTTAGAATCAATTGATTTTTCGAGGTGATCTCGTGCGTACTCATCACGTAGGAGATATAATGTCATGACCACTAATATATCTGAGAGTTTGAATTTTGTCATTGTTCACACGAGATTTCAGGAGAAATTTAATTCGTGGAATCGAACTTTGTATTGATTTATGTATTGTGGATACAATCTCTAATATTTACTCCTTTGATTCTTTCTCTCGAATACAAAAAAAATAAAATTTAGAACTTCGTGGTCTTCGATCTTCAAGAAGTTGTAACTACAAGTCAATTCAAGCTTCAATCTTCTGGAATTCAAGGAAAGTTTGATCTTCCAAGTCTTCGATCTTTCAGAAGGTTGATTTTGAGGTTGATGATAACTTGCGCGTCTTGAGAGTCTTCAGAAGTTTTTGTCTTCAATTCTTCAGAGCTTCGATTCTTCTCTTCAATCAAAGGTCCCTCAAATGAATGGTAGATGTCTCTATTTATAGAGAAATTTTATGGGCTTTAAGTGGGCTTGGGCCTGTTTGTTTGTTAGGCTTGGGCCTATTTGTCTGTTGGACTTAGGCTTAGCCCATTTGCTTATTGGGCTTGGGCTTGAGCCCACCTGACACTCTGGGCTTGGGCCCATTTGCTTGTTGGGTTTGTGTCCGGGCCCAATTGTTTGACGGGCTTGGTCCATTATTTCTTACCCTAATTTATATTTAGGGCTTAATTAGATCAGGTGCAAGAAAGCTTAATTATCCAAACCCAATCAAATTATGATTATCACAATATTTATTGTGATGACGTGGCAGAATTTAATTGACCAAAATTTATTGCTCAACAAATGCCCCCTTTTCGAGATTCGTACACCTGCATGAGTGGATGAATTTCGAAAAACAATAATCTAAGATAAAAAATACAAGCGATTTGTTCTTGATTTTGGCTCCCATAAAAAATGTCAAATTAATCACTATGCATTTGGATATGAGTGATTAAAACACTACGTGAAATTTAATTAATTAATTTATTATTATCATTATTTTTAAATAGTAATTGAAAGATTGACGCTTAAAAGTAATAAAATTGGAATATTGCCAATTCATGGATGTAAGTTGTTTGTTATTATTATTGACTCTAATGTTATTTTTTATTTTTTTTTTGTGTAAAAGAGAAATGGGATGGTAAAATTAGTACTTATTTATTTATTTATTTTATTATATTTTTTACATATTTAGAAGAAAAGAGAAGAAAGAAAAATAATAATAATAATAATAATAATAATAATAATAATAATAATAAAAATAAGAAAGATAAAAATGTGTATATGAATGATAATCATTCTTTTTTTTTCTTTTTTTTTTAATTTAATATATATATGTATATATCTTCCTCTTTTGAATTATTATTATTTGTATAGAATATATAGATACATATTTTCCAGAAAACGGAAGAAAAAAAAAGATAAATAAATAAATAAATAAAATCTCAAACTTCTCCAAGATTTTAAAAAAAACTTTTTTTTTTTAAGATTTAGATAAAGATCTCAACAATTTAAATGTTTTAGGTGAAGATCTCAACCATTTAAATGTTAAATCTCATCAATTTAAATATTAAATCTCAACAATTTAAATGTTAAATCTCAACAATCCTAGATATGATTTATTTTTAGTCCCTATAAATACGTGAGGCTATGGTGCAAAGAGGCATAACATTCACATTATTTATTGTCAAAGAGGGAGGAAGAAGAAAAAGGTTTTTCTTTGTTTCTTTTTTTTTTTCTTTTTCTTTTTTTTTTTGTTGATTTTTTTTTGGTTTTTTTTTTGGTTTTTTTTTTTAATTCCGCCTGCTGCACGCCTCTGTTAGTCCGCGGCGAAAGAAAGAAGAAAAACAAAAGAGAGAAAAAGGAAGAAGAAGAAGAGGTGCAGAGATGTAGAGGAGAAGGAAGAAAAAAAGAGAATGGAAAAGGAGAAAGAAGGAAAGAAAAAAAAAAGAGAAGAAAAAGGAAGAAGAAGCAGAGAAAAGAGAAGCAGAGAAAAGAGAAGGGAGAAAAGAAAGAGAGAAGATGGGGGCGGCGGCAGATTTAGCTTTTTTTTTTTTTAATTAATAAATATCTATTTATAATTTTTTTAAGTATTTTTTTTTATAATTTCTAAAAGAAAAAATTTTCCCTTTTTTTTTCAACTTTTTTTTTTAATCTCTTTCTTCTCTTTTTTTTTTTACTTTTTATTTTTTTTCATAAATGTTTATTGCTATTATTATCATTATTGTTTTAAAATTAGTTTCTTCCCTTTTTGTTAACTTTCCACTTTGTTTGCCATTTTTTTTGTAGTCTATTATTTATTTACTTATAATTCTTTTTCTTTTCTTTCTTTTTTTTTTATTTTTTATTTTTCTTTGTTTTCTATATATATATATATATATATATATATATATATATATATATATATATATATATATATTACCCTTTTCTAAAAGAAAGACTTTTCATTTATTTATTTATTTGTTTGTTAATCCCTTCTTTTTCTCTCTTTTTTTTTTCCAACTTACCTATATTTTTTTTTCAGGTTTGCACCAACCAGAAGCTCTATCAAAGGTTGGTTCCATTTTTTTGTTTACTATTAACGAATTTTATTTTCTTTTTTCTTTTTTCTTTTTTTTTTAAGAAAGAAAAAAAATGGAGATCCCATGCAAGTATATATGAAGTTAGATCTCCTGGATGCCCTGCTTCTATGAATGTCAACTTTTGGGGTTTGTTCATGATAGACGATGCAACTCTATCATGACGCCCTACTGATTCCTCGACGCCTGGGTTTGTTCGTGATAGACGATGCAACTCTATCATGACGCCCTACTGATTCCTCGACGCCTAGGGTTTGTTCGTGATAGACGATGCAACTCTATCATGACGCCCTATTGCTTCCTCGACGCCTGGGGTTTGTTCGTGATAGACGATGCAACTCTATCATGACGTCCTACTGATTCCTCGACGTCTGGGGTTTGTTCGTGATAGACGATGCAACTCTATCATGACGCCCTAGTGCTTCCTTGACGCCTGGGGTTTGCTCGTGATAGACGATGCAACTCTATCATGACGCTCTACTGATTCATCAACTCATGGGGTTTGTTCATGATAGACGATGCAACTCTATCATGACGCCCTGGTGCTTCTTCGACGCCTAGGGTTTGTTCGTGATAGACGATGCAACTCTATCATGACGCCCTACTTATTCTTCGACGCTTGAATTTTGTTCATGGTAAACGATGCAACTCTATCATGACGCCCTGCTGCTTCTTCGACGCCTGGGGTTTGTTCGTGATAGACGATGCAACTCTATCATGACGCCCTACTGATTCCTCGACGTCTGGGGTTTGTTCGTGATAGATGATGCAACTCTATCATGACGCCCTAGTGCTTCCTTGACGCCTGGGGTTTGTTCGTGATAGACGATGCAACTCTATCATGACGCCCTACTAATTCATCAACTCATGGGGTTTGTTCATGATAGACGATGCAACTCTATCATGACGCCCTGGTGCTTCTTCGACGCCTAGGGTTTGTTCGTGATAGACGATGCAACTCTATCATGACGCCCTACTGATTCTTCGACGCTTGGGGTTTGTTCATGGTAGACGATGCAACTCTATCATGACGCCCTGCTGTTTTCTTGACGCCTAGGGTTTGTTCGTGATAGACGATGCAACTCTATCATGACGCCCTATTGATTCGTCGACTTTGTTTTCATATACTCTTTGTTCCAAGACAATGTCATCGACACTAACTTGCTTGTGATGATTTTCTTTTACAGACGATGGTTTACTTCACGGAACGATTCTTGTCTGGAGTTCGACATCTCGTAATACTTTCTGACAGAAATCAACCCAGAGAAGATGGACTTAGTCTCATTGTGGAGAAGTCGTGGGCTGGCGCTTTTGCAGATCATTGGCCACGCTTAGACAACAACTCAGTTCTTCCCAGATTATCCGTGGAGGTACCCTTGTCCGAGGGAAAAAGCGCATGGGTCTTGCAATCTTCTATCCACAATGAGGCTCGTAATTCTGGCAGAGCTCTCACTCTTGGACAACGTTTAATTGAAGGCCAAACACGTTGGGGTACTGTGACCAAGGTCCCTGGAGAGTTTTGCTTTACTGACTGTTATTGGGAGTGGTTGGAGCTTGTAGTTGGTCGAAATACACGACTTCTTTACAGTACTCGTTTATATGGCGCCGTAATAGCTTCTTTATACACTTATGATCGCAACAGTGATGTTGTTCGAGCATTTTGTGAAGCATGGTGTCCTTCGACTAATACTCTTCATACTATGGCGGGCGAGTTATCCATTTCTTTGTGGAACTTATGGTCCTTTGGGGGTCTTCCCATTAAGGGAGATTTCTACGAGGAAAGGATCCCTTCTTTTAAAGAATTGACCTCCACATCGCGGGATAAGACGAAGTGTCTTCCGACGACCTGTCAATATCTTTTCCAGGCGTATTACTCAATAGTTTGTACGCAGAGGAATGATCGCTCGGCCTCTTCTAAGAATGACTCCCAAGTAACTATTGGCTCTTGGATTTCATTCTGGTATCTTGGATCTAAGAGCTATGATAAGCCAACAACGCGAAAGCAAAAGAAGGCGTCGCGCTTCAAGTCTACTCAAAACCCTGATGGTTCGAAGATCCAAGCTCGTGAGTGGTCTTCTAGGGAGAGCATGTTATTTGCAGAACTTGGAATCAGGGATGATTTGAAGGATGAAACATATTTAGCTGCCTTCTTATCTTGCTGGTTGTGCCTTTTCGTATTTCCTCAGAAAGGATCGTTTCTTCGTCCTGGAGTGTTTAGGGTTGCAAGCCTAATGGCCGCTGGCACTATTTATAGTCTTGCAGTTCCAGATTTGGCGAACATATACCATGGGCTAGGTTTGATAACCAAAGCCTCCAATCCGATAGGGCGCATGGACTTTCACTTTCCCATGCATTACGTCCATGGTTGGTTAGCTCATTATTTTGGCACACATTATCCACTTCCCACGGAAGTTCGAGGGCCCAAGATGACTAACTTTTCAGGCGAAGGCGGGTCTATTTATTTTGGCGAATATGAGGCACGCGAATTGATCCATAATGGTGCGAGAATTCAGTGGCACGCTAATCTCCATAACAGGAATAAACATGAACGCATGGTTGATACCCATGATTCATCGTTTCTGCAAATGTCATATTTCGTAAGCATGCGTTCTTGCTACTTGTCCTCTCGTTGCGAAAATACCTGGATCATAACATCATACAGTCCATATCGATTTGGACGACAATTTGGCTTTTACCAGGACCTCCCTAATGATATAGGGGGCATGCCACCTGCGATCACGTTGGATAATATATTATATCACTGGAGAATATGTATGAGGCGTAACACTTTATCCGAGCTATACTTGCCCGCCCGTTCGTTAGAGCCTTGCAAGCATGTGACTCAGCGATTTACAAACTGGTGGACCACGAAGCACGGGACCTATTTTGAGGATAACAGACACCCTTTGGTGAGTAGTGCCATTCCTCCCCCTTCACAGCCTAGACTACCGAAGAACCGAGGGAGCAACCTAGGTGGTAAAGAAATTCGATTGGTTGAGGCAATGGCTCCTAATCTTGAGGATGAGGTAAACGAGCATGAGAGCGATAGCAATAAAAGTGATCGTCATTGGAAGAGGCCTTTGAAGAAAGCGAAGGTATCAGGTGATCATCCCGACGAAAGGGGTTTAAGTGCTTTGGAAGTTCCTGATGTTCCACCACTGGTTTGCCCGTTTTCCCTTCTAAAGTTTTTTTTTTTCGTTTTGTTCATCTTCTTCCTAAGTGACTTATTAATTGTTTACTTTTGCAGTCACCATTAAACGATCGTCTTGAAGGACTTATAGAGCCAGACAGTGATGAATCTTTGACGGGACCTCACGCAGTTGATTCGGCCTTTGAGGAAGTTGGTACCTCGAGAACTCCCGTCAATAAACCGACTGAACAATTCTTACGCCCATCTGCTCTTCTCGAGGAGATTCGTCGAGGCAAAATGACAGTGGGGGGAAAAGACCTTGAGAGCCCTTCATCCAAAGAAGGTGCCTGTCCTAAAGCATCTTTACAAAAAGTTAGCTCAGCACATGCTCCCCTTAAGTTTTCTGAATTACCATTAGGCGTTTCTAATAAACAGACTATGAGAAACCCTGAACCTTCTCAGTGGGTTGGTGAAAAGGTGGTTTCAAATTTCTTTCGGAAAACAGCCTTATGTATGTGGGAGGATATCCAAGATAAGATCATGCGAACTCCTTTTGAATATATCCCTAGACTTAGGCCAGAAATAGCGACGGTTCTCTCCGGGATTGAGAAGATTCATGCGGATGGCCTGACTTCTCTTGAAGAGTATCTAAATAGTTACCTTAAGAGGGTAGACAATTTTAACGATGTGCAATCTTCATATACTGCACAGTTGTCGTCGACGAACAAAGCTCGTCAATTAAATGAGAAGACATCTGCCATCAAGGAAGCTTTGACTTTGGTGAAACAATTACGAGGAGATGCCAAAGTTATTCAGGAAAGAACCGTAGAGTTATCTTTAGAAAGGAAGGAACTGGAGAAGAGACTTCAGAGCATAAATGCTGAGTCTGAACAACTGTCGATCTTATCTTGTGAAAAAGCGGAGGCCATAGACCAACAAGAACTAGAAGTTGCCAAGCTCCAGGATGAAGTCAATACCCTTGAAAGCACCCCTGCTATTACTGAGGAAGCGATTGAGGCACTAGCTACTGTTCGCCAGAGCATGGAAGCTGCACGAGAATAATTCAAGAACTTCAAGTGGAGGCTTTGATTTATGCCCCCTTTGCCCCCTTTTTCTTTTGCTGCAAACCTTGTAGATGTGATTTTTTTTTAATTATAATGCAGAAGGAATTTATATATATATATATATATACATTTACATTTGTTTTGCCATGTTTTCATATGAGCAGACAATGAAACATGATTCTTTTTTTTTTTTAATACATGTGACTGAACTTAAAGTGAACTTTAAGCTGCCTACGTACCATTTTTATACTATAGGGATCAAGTCATGACGTAGTTCAAAATTTATTTATTTACTTATTATTATAATTTTTTTTGTTTACATAACTGAATTAGGCATAAAACTTCTTGAGAAATCTGCCGTTGATTGGGCCAATTCGTAATCCGTCTTGATCAATGATTTTGTATGCTCCAT
This sequence comes from Cucumis melo, assembly GCF_025177605.1. Taxonomy (NCBI): domain Eukaryota; kingdom Viridiplantae; phylum Streptophyta; class Magnoliopsida; order Cucurbitales; family Cucurbitaceae; genus Cucumis; species Cucumis melo. The sequence goes on from NC_066865.1 coordinate 6,411,523, forward strand.
TCGTGAAAACTTCTTTGACAATGTAGGGTCCGTCCCATTTAGGTGTGAACTTATTTCCCGTATGCCTTGTCGTGATAATAGGTCTTCTTACTGCGAGCACTAAGTCACCAACTTGAAATGATCGAGGCCTTACCTGTTTGTCAAAGGCTTTTGACATTCGTGCTTGATAACATTCGAGTGCTTGTTGAGCTTCCAGTCTCTTTTTGTCAAGTGCTTCCAACTCTTCAAGGCGTAATCTAGCATTGTCTTCAGTAGTTAGCCCTTCTTGAATAGCCATTCTTAAGGAAGGAATTTCTCTTTCTAGTGGGAGTACTGCTTCAACGCCATAAACTAAGGAATAAGGTGTAACACCCGTAGGAGTACGATGGGTAGTTCTATAGGCCCACAATGCTTCCCCAATCTTTTCTTGCCAATCTCTTTTTGTCTTAGAGACCACCTTTTTAAGCAGACTGCACAAAGTTTTGTTGAATGCTTCTGCCAATCCATTTGCTGCAGCATTGTACATAGAAGACTTGTACTGTTTGAAGTCAAATTTTTCGCATAGCTTGTCCATCAAAGTGTTAGCGAATTTTCTTCCATTATCAGTTACGATGCGATGAGGAATACCATATCTGTAAATGATGTGTGTCTGAACGAAATTTACAATGTTTTCCTTCTTTGCTTCTCTTAATGGCACGGCTTCAGCCCATTTAGAAAAATAATCAGTTCCTGCAAGGATGTAAGAATGACCAGCCGTTGATTTAGGCGTGATAGGTCCAACCAGGTCGAGTCCCCAAGCTTCAAAAGGCCATGAAGCTATTGTCGGATGGAGCGGCTCTGGTGGCTGATGTATAAAATTTGCATGGAATTGACAAGCCTCACAATACTTCGCAAAATGCATCGAATCGTGGATCATGGTAGGCCAATAGTAACCCATTCTTTTCAACTGATATTGGAGCTTTGGACCAGACTGGTGGGCACCACAAATACCTGAATGAGCTTCCTCTAAGGCCTTTGTCGATTCCTCTTTTCCTAGGCATCGCAGTAGAAGTCCCTCATATGAGCGTCTGTAAAGTGTGTCTTTGTAATAAATAAATCGCGCAGCTCTTCTACGTATTTCAGCTCTATGTCGAGGATCGGTGGGAAGTTTTCCATGCTCCAAATAGTCTATAATGGGTTGGCGCCAATCTTCTTCATCAATTGCATATACAGATATCACATCAGCTTCTTCGTATTGACTTTCAATTGACGGCACAATCCATTTTTGGCAAAGGGAAATGTTTATTGGTATATCTTCCGAGACTGTTAAAGCAGTGGCCAAATTTGAAAGTGCATCAGCTTTCTTGTTTTCTGATCTCGGTATATGCTCCAATATTATGCTGTCGAATCTGTCCATCAATCTTCTAGCATAACAAAAGTAAGGCTTCAAGTCTTGATGCTTTACCTCATACTGATAAGAGAGTTGATTTATGATTAACTTCGAATCACCGAATATTTCTATGCACTTTATCCCAAATTCTGAAGCCATTTGGAGGCCGATAATGAAGGCTTGGTACTCGGCAACATTATTTGAACACAATTCACCGAGTGTGAAGCTATATGGCAACATATGTTTCTCAGGAGAAATGAAGACAATGCCAACACCAGCTCCACTTCTTCGTGCCGCACCATCAAAGAACATGATCCAAGGCTCCATGCTTTCAACAAACAATACTTCCTCATCAGGTAAGTCGTCACATAACTTCCAATTTGATGGAACTGGATGATCAGCCAGGAAATCTGCCAATGCTTGGCCCTTTACTGCTTTTTGGGGGATATATACAATGTCATATTGTTGGAGTATAATAGCCCACTTCGCGAGGCGTCCCGAGATGACTGGCCTTGATAATATATATTTGACGGGATCAGCTTTTGCCACCAAGTGTATAGTGAAGGCTTGCATATAATGTCTCAGTTTATCTATTGCAAAGAAGAGGGCGAGACACATTTTTTCAATTGGAGAATAATTTAATTCAGCTCTTGTCAGAGTTCTACTTAGATAGTAGAGTGCACATTCCTTACCCTTATCATTTTCTTGTGCAAGTAATGCCCCGAGCGAAGTCTCTTGAGCCGCAATATACAATATTAATGGTTTTCCAGTTGCAGGCGCACTTAAGACCGGAGGGTTGAGCAGATACTTCTTTATGCTATCAAATGCATTTTGGCATGACTGGTCCCAATCAAAGACTGCATCCTTCCTCATTAGTCTCTGGAATGGTTGACATCGACCTGCAAGATTAGATATAAACCTTCTAATGTAAGCCAAGCGACCTTACAATCGTCTTAATTCGTGCAGGTTCTTCGGACTTGGCATCTTCTGGATAGCATCAATTTTTGAGTGATCAACTTCGATGCCGCGATGTCTCACTATAAATCCCAAAAACTTCCCTGAAGTTACACCAAATGCACACTTGAGAGGGTTCATTCTTAGTTGATATTTTCTGAGGCGATCAAGTACCAGCTTTAGGTCTTTCAAGTGATCGCATTTCTTCTTGGACTTGACTACGAGATCGTCAACATAACATTCAATGTGTTTATGCAGCATATCATCAAAGATCCTTTGCATAGCGCGCTGGTATGTAGCACCTGCATTTTTCAATCCGAAAGGCATTACCTTATAACAGTATATACCTTTTGGAGTTCGGAATGTTGTTTTCTCCTCGTCCTCTAGAGCCATTCTAATCTGATTATATCCTGATGACCCATCCATGAAAGATAAAGCTTCATGCCCTGCAGTTGCATCTATCATGATTTCCATGATAGGCAAAGGAAAGTCATCTTTTGGGCATGCATTATTTAGGTCGCGAAAATCGACACAAACACGTAGTTGGCCATTCTTCTTCCTTACGGGAACAATATTAGCTATCCATGTTGGGTACTTGACTTCACGAATAAATCCAGCCTCAATGAGCTTATTTACCTCTTCCTCGATTTGAGAAATGAGTTCTGGTCGAAATCGTCGTTGGGCTTGCTTGACTGGCCGATGCTCTGGTTTGATTGCTAAGCGATGAACGGCCACCTTTGGATCTAGCCCAGGCATTTCCTTGTATGACCATGCAAAGACATCTTTATATGCTTTGAGTAAGTTTACATACTCATTTTCATCATTGTCAGAAAGTTGGGTGCTTATGAAGGTTGGACGAGGTTCTTCTTTCGTACCAAGATTGACTTCTTTTAACTCGTCAATCGTTGATTGACCCCCATCCTCAAGTGATAACGGAGCTGCTTCGGCATCCTCTTCAAATATATCATGATCAGATGTCTCTTCTATTGTAACATGGTAACAACCTGTCACATCTACTTCATCTTCTGGTTCATTATCTTCAGGTCGAGTAAAAACAACATCATGTCGCTTTACTTTCAATGAACCCTCTGTATTTACTGAGACGAACATCTTTCTTTTCATTCTTGATGGAAATGCACTACGAATTTCCTCGTCTCCTGTCACTAGGCTAGATTTGTTTGAGATGGACATGGAGGCTTTCTTTTGGTCTCTTGTTACTGATACGCTTAACCTTTTGAAGGCAGATTTTCTTGTGGTCGGAGTTGGGCTGATAGATCGTACTTTCTTTGCACTTGTGTTTAGCATTTGAAAGGCAGAAAGTCGAGTGAAGCTGCAGGTTGAAACTTGATTACTGTCTTTCGCTATCGATGTACTCACCCTCTGGAAGACTGAAGGGCGTATAGCAGAAAAAGCAATGCGATCGAAAACTGAACTTCTTTGACTTCTATCTTTTTTGCCCTCTTCAGAATCTTTGCTTTCTTCAACCGTAATGTGGCATGTATTAGCAACTTTTGCTTTTCCTTTACCAGTTATTCGGACTGGTTCAGAAGACTGATATCCAATTCCAGCTCTGGAATTAGGTATAGAATATCCTTGTTTTTGAAGCTTCTTTTGAGTAGGGGAAAGCTCAGGCCTTTCATCAAGTATTTTCACGCTTTTAAGCTCAGTACGAGTTGTAAAGTCATAACCCGCCTTTGCCATCAACTTATATGCCTTTGGGTCGAATCCCTCCACTGTTCGTCTTTCTGGAAGGTATGCTTCTAAGTCCTTTTTCTCAATTTTTTTCGCTTCTCCTTTCTCTATCTTGGTAAGCGGCGCGGTGAAATTTTCCTTTAATATCTCGGTATTTTTGACCGTCAGGTTTTTTGAACATTCTGTAAATGGTGATTCTCCCTTCTTACGTCGGGACAAAGGAATATAACGTAAAACAGGGGGATTTGAGACTTCCTTTTGTAAGGTTGCTATCTTTTCAGCCTCTGGCGCCCTTAACTTAGTTTCGGTCGTCAATTCACCATTTTGTTGACTATTAAGTGCATCCCCTTTACTTGATTTCTTGCTTGTGATCATTTCTTGCTCGTTCTTAAAAGTGCCCTTAGTCACTGGAACTTCAGTTGATATGATTTCACTCACGTCTTCACTTTTTGTATAAAATTTTGCATCAGCGAAGTGAGACTCAGCCTTTGTAAATGGCCTAGAGTCAGCATCAACCTTCTTAATTCCTTGTTTATAAAATTTAAAGCATTGATGAAGTGTGGAGGTTACTATTCCATTTTCATGTATCCATGGACGTCCCAATAACATTTTATAAGTGGTCTTGGAATCGATCACATGGAATATTGTGCTTGCCTGCAAATCCCCTATGACGATTTCCAAACGAACAGTGCCTATTGCCCGTTGTGCTCCTTGATTAAAGCCTTGAATCACCAGTTTACTATTTGATAACTCTTCCACTGAGATACCTAATTGATTCATTGTTGACTTTGGTAGAATGTTGACGGCGGAACCGTTATCTATGAGAATTTGATTAAGCTTTTGCTCCCGAATGTATCCTGACACATATAAAGGTCTATTATGAAGCTTTGACCCAAGTAGCAAATCTTCATCACTGAATGATATCGACATACAAGAGGAATCATACGTCATCGCTGGTGATGTAACAATAGTCGAGACATCATCATTTTTTAATATCTCGATGATTGTATCCTTAACTTCTCGCGATAGTGTCAACAAATCATTTATGCCTAAAGGAAGTAAATCCTCTGGCTTGGGTGTCTCCTCCATCGCATTTGATGGAAAAGCGTCCTCCTCCGTCGTACTGGTAGTATGACACGAGACTATTTCCATTGGAAAGTTTTTAAGGAAGAAGTCCTTTAGAATTATCGGTCGTCGTGGTCGAGAAAGCCCCTCACTTTCTTCAATAATTGGTAGAAACTTTCTCGGGTTCTTTCTTGTGTTTCTTCTCTTGGACTTACCCTTGCTCCTGTACATTCGGTACGCGCCAGATTCTTTTTGGGAAAAACTTTGCTTGCGCTTCTTTCGACGCGTTACCAGCGTCCATCCTTCCTCAACAGGCTCCAACGATCCAAATTGGATTAGACTCCCTATAGCAGACAATCTACTATCTGACTGTATGATTACTGCGGCGTGATTTGTTTGTGCCACATCATCAAGTTCTAGCTCGATCTTTTTGTCTAGAGCTAACTTTAGAATCAACTCCTTCAACACAAAACATTTTTCAACGGGATGGCTGATGACCCGATGATATTTGCAGTAATTGGGATCGTTTACTCTCCCCATTTCTGCAGGTCGTTTACATTCGGGGAGTTGAATGAGTTGTTTTTCCAGTAGTTGGTCTAACATGTCAGGTAAATCAGAGTCTGGAAAAGGATAAACTTTTTCTTGCCTTTCTTTTAATGTTGGACGTCTTTTTTTGCCTTCCTCTTGGCGTTTTTCCATTTTCTTTTCCTTTGAGACAAGCTTCAAAGGGGTCGTACTGACGACCATAGCCTCCTTGGTAGCACCCTTCAATGCCTTCTGGGTGCTCTTCACTTCTTTCTTTTCTTTTCTAACTTCTGGGACTAAAAGATCATTGTTTCCTCTATTAGCAATACTTAGCTCCATATCATGAGCTCTGGTTGCTAACTCTTCAAAGGTACGGGGTTTTATTCCCTGCAAGATGTACAGGAGTCCCCAATGCATTCCTTGAGTGCACATTTCAACAGCTGATAGTTCGGTTAATCTATCTTTGTAGTCGAGGCTTAATGCTCTCCAGCGATTAATATAGTCAATGACTGGCTCACCTTTTTGCTGCTTGGTTGCAGTTAACTCTATCATGCTAACAATGCATCGGGTACTGTAGAAACGGTTGAGAAAGTCTCTTTCAAGCTGCTCCCAACTATCAATGGATTCAGGCTCCAAGTCGGTGTACCAGTCGAAGGCGTTTCCTTTGAGGGTTCGAACAAACTGCTTGACTAACAAATCTCCTCGTGTACCAGCAGTTTCACAAGTTTCGATGAAATGAGCAACATGTTGTTTTGGATTGCCCTTTCCATCGAACTGTTGAAACTTGGGTGGCTGGTATCCATGTGGCATTCTCATATTGTCAATCCTTTTTGTATATGGCTTAGAATATAAAGAGAATGTTTGAGCAGGTCCACCGTATTGAGTTTTGATGGAGTTTGCAATCATCTCTTGCAGCTGTTGGACAGACAATGATGCGATCGAGGTGGAATTTTGTGGTTGACTTTCTTGCATAATCGCTTTCCCTTTGTTAGCATTTTTTATAGTGTGTGTGTGACTTGATTCAGCAGCGTCACGACTTTCAATGTGATTCTTCAACAATGCGATCTCAAAATCCCCTTCTTCAACCGCCTTAATGAGCATATTAACCTTTTTTTCGAGCTCTGTCATTCTGTCTTCGCTTGTATCCACATCAGTTACCATAACTGACATTATATTTGGCTGTGGAACCTCCTCGTTTGAGCGCTCAGACAACGAGTTGTGTTCGTCAATCGCAGGATTCTCTTTGATTACAATTTCACCTTTTGGTGGCTTAGAGATTTGCTCCCAAATATTCTTTGCAACGTCAAAAGGAGGCATATCTTCAGATGACTGAATCTCCCTTGAGCGGCTACGAGTGTTTGGCCGTTTGTCGATGTCACTGAGAGCTTTGGAAGTGTTGCCTTGAGATGTCATGATTTTCTTTGGATGTTCTTCGAAAAGAGAAAGAGATGAAAGGTAGAGATGGTCCCACTGGGCGTGCCAAATTGTTCACACGAGATTTCAGGAGAAATTTAATTCGTGGAATCGAACTTTGTATTGATTTATGTATTGTGGATACAATCTCTAATATTTACTCCTTTGATTCTTTCTCTCGTATACAAAAAAAATAAAATTTAGAACTTCGTGGTCTTCGATCTTCAAGAAGTTGTAACTACAAGTCAATTCAAGCTTCAATCTTCTGGAATTCAAGGAAAGTTTGATCTTCCAAGTCTTCGATCTTTCAGAAGGTTGATTTTGAGGTTGATGATAACTTGCGCGTCTTGAGAGTCTTCAGAAGTTTTTGTCTTCAATTCTTCAGAGCTTCGATTCTTCTCTTCAATCAAAGGTCCCTCAAATGAATGGTAGATGTCTCTATTTATAGAGAAATTTTATGGGCTTTAAGTGGGCTTGGGCCTGTTTGTTTGTTAGGCTTGGGCCTATTTGTCTGTTGGACTTAGGCTTAGCCCATTTGCTTATTGGGCTTGGGCTTGAGCCCACCTGACACTCTGGGCTTGGGCCCATTTGCTTGTTGGGTTTGTGTCCGGGCCCAATTGTTTGACGGGCTTAGTCCATTATTTCTTACCCTAATTTATATTTAGGGCTTAATTAGATCAGGTACAAGAAAGCTTAATTATCCAAACCCAATCAAATTATGATTATCACAATATTTATTGTGATGACGTGGCAGAATTTAATTGACCAAAATTTATTGCTCAACAGTCATGTTTAAAGCTAGGAAATTATCAATATGTTTCTTGCTCGAGGTATTGAGAATTATGTTGTAGAAATTGTTTTTTGATAGAAGAAATGAAGTTGATTATCAAGTTACTGATTTCACAAATTCCACAGAGCAATTTTTAAGGGAAACAAATTGAACATAGTCAATCAATTAAGGTATTTTTCATTTACTTTTTCTTATATATATTATGGATATACGTATTCATTTTACATATGTACAATATATTATATTGTATTTATCTACCAATGTAGGTCAATCCTGTTAACAATATGAAATATTAGGTCACCAATGGCACCGCTCAATATGTTGTGTACTTGCCTTCAAAGATTTGTAGTTGCAGGATGTGGGATATATTGCGAATACCATGTTTGCATGTTTTTGCTGTTTTGACCATGAAGTATTTGTCAATAAAGTCATATGTCTCTCCTTGTTAGTTCAATAGCACTTAGAGCTCAATATATAGAGGATTAATAAATCCCTTAGCGCGATCATCGACAATGAAAAATACCTGATGATGTTAGATCGATTGTCATCCTCCCACTGAATGTCAAACGTGCAGTTAGTCGATCCAAGAAGATTAAAATTCCTTCTAAAATAGAGTTCAAGAGACGTGTTAAATGTGACCGTTGTAGACGTTTTGGTCATAACCGCAAGAGATGTAAGTTTTCCTTATTGAACTAGGTTGTCCTATTTTATTTGACTTCTATTATGTTATAGACAATTTTTTATTTTTTAATTATTGTTTTTATTTTTTTGTCCTTATATTTCATATCGTTTCATTATTTACTATTGTCAACATAAGTTTAGAATTTTCATGTACTTATGTCTGTTCCATAATGTGTTCTTTTTCCACCTTATTATTATTTGTTCTTATATATTCGTCTGATTATTTCTTATATACTACATTACAACGTAATCGAAATTCTCTTCTAACAAATTAATTACCACAGTAAAATCAATTTCTTTTCAAATACCACATATTAGATCACTTAATTAATTCATCTACAGAAGCAATGACTCATCAATGTCTCTAAATCAATTTTATGTCATATACCTTTCATACATAAATACTATTCGTCCAAGTATAGAATTTCATAGAACTTCATATTTACTCGTCCAGACAACATTTTCATAGAACTTCGTCCAGACAATATATTTCCTTCATATTTGAAAATGTTGTCCAACGTATAAATCATCACATATATATACACTGTTTTATTTAATATATACTCAAATTAGCTAACTAACCAATTTTACCCATTGAAACAATTTCTCATCAATGTCTCCAAATATTCGATTATTTGATATACTACCCTGCAAACATAAACACTTTCCTTCAAGATTATAATTTCATACATCTCCAAGATATTACATATAGCAAACAGAACAAGAAATCTTATGATATCAAATATTTTATCATACCAATCATATACCCATAAAACTGTTTAATGTTCAAAACTTATTAGCGACATAAAATATTGACTACCATAAAAAAAAAGCATTAACCCGTGCAGATGTTTCAACAAATAACGTTCAACAAAATATGAACTCATTCTATGCACCTTTAATATACTACAGATCTTGTTAAAATAATTTAAAACTTGGTTCTTCAAATTGTTAACTATTGAACCTTATTTTTTCCTTTTACGGCTTGGCAGATCCAAACCTCGTGGTAAACTGAGACCTCATTATCTTCGAAGGTAGAATTTCTCTCTTTATGCACCTCTTCAATACCTGATGATAAGCAAAGATACCATTACGATTGATTCATGGACAACCGGCTTCGACACGAACCAAAAACCAACAAGCGAGATGAGAACGAAAACAAGAGAGGCTAGAGACTTTAGTTTGAATGAAAACCAAGGGAGGAATTTTTTTGACCTTGGACATGAACGAAATTGAAGAGAGGTTTGAGACCTACAGTAAGATGAAAGTGAATGAGCGTGAAAGAACGAAATCGAAGAGTGAATATGAGAAGAGATCAAATTGAAGAGAGGATGGAATTGAGGGTGGGACATGAACAAACGAAAACAAAATAGAATAGAGGAACAAATTGAGGGAGAGAACTCACGAAAGTTGAAAAAATTGAAAAGGGGCATTTGGGGGGGGGGGGGGGAGGGGGCGAGAAGAGTACATGGGAAACCCTAAAAAAATTAATTTTTCCCGCTTTTTTTCCTTCTACTTTTTATAACGTGTTATTAGAAATGCTATGGTTGGATGTTATTAAAAGGCACATTTGTTGTCGTGCTCATACAAATCCTCCCTACTTGCTTCCTTTTTACATCTATTTACACAACCTATTTTCTCTATTGTAGCTTTCTAAATGCAGAATAACATGTTAGTATAAATCTCAATATTAAAATTTCTCGACTTTTTTTGTTTTCCCTTTTTGTTTCCTTCTTTTTTGATTTATTTTCTTCTTCTCTTGTTCTGTCTTCAATCACTCCTTTTCTCTTTCTTGATACCTACACTTTAATATAAATTTATATGTTAACGTAAAATTGTTGAGTTTTATGTCCTAAAACTCATAGATAGTAAATATAATCCATTGACCATTATTAATAAAGTGTTATTATTATAATTTCAATAAATGTTATTGATTTTATTATTAGTTTTGTCTTAATAATCTAAATCCAATAAACTATCATCCTAAGCTATTTAGTCAGTCTTGAACAGTATATAAAGACATACAGGGATCAATGTTCGAGATCTGCTTAAAGGATCCATAGTATAGGAATAAGGCTGGGGTATACCTTATCCTAGTAACACTGTAGATATGGCTCACTCGGTATTTGATACAAATGTAATGACCCAAAGCGTTTGTGTAGGTGACATACAAGTGAGGGTATCTATGTAATGAGTTAAGATCGGACAGCAAAATAGTAACCACTAGATGTAACTTCGTTAACTAGTTAGGTTTCTATTTCATTAGGATGACCTAGGTAACTAGTCTTAATCATGAGTGTAATATGAACTTCTGTTTGCGAGGGATTGTCCTTTGATTTTTACTGGTGATAGTGGCCATATTTTCGACTCAATTTTCTAATCATTTTGGGAACAAGACCGAATGGGGAGCTGGAAACATAATCACACAAGATGGAATTCATTCATTCCCGACTTTGGAGTTAATAGATAAGTGTTCCCTTAAATGGTATCTCCAAGACTTGAAAAAAGGATCCTACTCTCTCTATGGTACAAGAAGGGTTTCTATTTATTGGTTGGACCATAAACAGGTTGTTCATTAGAGGAACACTGGTATTTAAGGACTAGAAGTAACGCATGGGCAAAACGGTAATTTGATACAGATGGTCTTGCGAACACTTGTGAAGGACTAACTTACCGGTGCTGGTCTATATCCATGGACACTTAATAAATCTGCAGTGAGAAGAGTTCAGTTGTGAGTTTTTAATGAAGTGTACACACACTTAACGAATATTGATTAATGTGGTTAAAGAGTTTAGCCAATTAATCACATATCGTTGTAGCTTCTGATTTGTACGTTCATTAAGTCCCCTTCCTAGCTCGTAAAGGGTAATGAGATTTATTTATATTGACTGTAGTTTGAAATGTTCAAATCTACTTTGGGAATTAATATAATATAAGGTGATACATTATAATATAAAGTTTATATTTAAATTAAACTTTATTATACAAATTTAATTTTGGATATGATTCTAAATTAATTTATGAGAGAATAAAATTTTTGAATAAGTTCAAATATTAATTTAATGTAAATTAGATTATATTAAAATTATAGGTTAAAATTTAATGTGTATATTATACACATTAAAATATAAGGTATGAGAGAAATTTATATTTGAATATGATTCAAATTTGAATTAAATTAAACATAAGACATTAATTTAGCAATTAATTAATTGAAGAATTAATTAAAAGTTTAGTTTAATTTGATTTAATTAAATTAATTAAATTAAAACTATAAGTTATGTGAGAGATATTTATTTAAATATGATTTAAATGAAATATTAATTAAATATGATTTAGTTAATTATTAAAATTATTTAATTTAATTTAATATAATTAATTAAATTAAATTAATAACTCCCTTAAAGGAGTTATTTAGGGAACGTGTCGGTGGTTTTCCCATGTATCCCAGAATCTTTCCAACTCTAGAGGTAAGGTACGAATGTTAGAAAAAAAAGCGTTATGTAATCTACATACTAGAATTCTCTCAAAAAAGTATTTCTCTCTCTAAAAGTTTCCTTCCAATTGGTTCCCACAAACCAATCTTTAGCTCAGAGAATATGAAAGTTTCCAAGTGGTGGTACCCCAAATTTGACATTAAGTAGATTTAGAATCTTCAATGTGCGTAAGTTTACCGTTCTACTTTCTCTCTTCTTTGTATCATTTTTAGAAGCAAACTTAGCCTCGAGGAAAATTGTTTATGTTATTTGTCAATGTATTGGTATTTTTAGAATCTAGATAAATTTAAATTAAGGTCTCTGTTAAATATTTCGCTGTGCATTTTTTGTTTCGGTGTTTTAATCACAATGACTAGTTTTACCTCTTTTCCTCGTACAACACGATTTGTGTTCCATGTGATCCTATTAGATCATAATTTTTATCTCCTGAAAACATCGATGCTAGAGGAGGGTAGTCAATGAGGTAGTCATCATATCTCTCTTCAGAATCTAATAGAATACTTGCCCATGTTTTCATCATATATGATATATACCATTTATATATTAGAAACTTTCATATAATACGTATAATATTATATATGTTTATCAAGTGCCAAAGATGCACAAAACAACCGATACTTCACCGCTGCATCATCTATTATAATGAGATCATCTTTGTTTGACTTTCTTGGCCTAGAAGTTGAGCCAAACACTCTTTCGCATCTACAAACCATACTTACAACGACATATAAACATGTCGTTCTCATATAAACAAATAGTACCAATATCACTACATATGTACATGAACTTTATCAATAAAATATTAATATAATCCCTAGAATGTTAACATTAACATTGCATATTATAAATATAGCACAACATATCCGTCAAATATAGATAAAACAACATGCATGTTGATTTATCGGTAAACAGAAATTCCATTTGAAGTACATAATATACTCTATTTTTCTTAATATACCCTAACAATTTTACGTATCACAAACCACGCAGTTCTTACCGATATGATATTGCACAGCCAAAATATCAAATTTGTACCTGCCCACTTCAAATGAAACCCTAACTTGTTCAAAGACACACTAAAGTTAGGGAAGAAGTTCGATTTCGGTGTCAGAACATTCCAATATCTTCAATATACAAAATATACCCTAACAATTGTATATAACCATCGACCCTTACTTATCGAAACTATAGGCAGTAATACTTTTTTGCCAAACTTTTTGCTGAAACTTGTCTACTTTAGCGAAAACACAATATTCCTTACATAGAAGATGGAAGAAGGATGTTGTCCTTATATTTGTGAACAATGAAGAGCACTATTTGGAAGTTTTTTCGATAAGGGAAGTTTCCGCAAAATTTGAAAATAAAATTGTTCTCACGTTTCCTTTTTCTTGTGTGCGATGCTCCACTTTCCTTTCTTTCCTTTTTTTTTCTCTATTATTAATATTAAAAGTAGGTAGTTTGGATATTTAAGGGTCGTGTGGCCCCAGTTTTGAAATCAAGTAATGCCAAGCCCACGTTTGGCCCATAGTCTAAAAGGATGGGATTAAGAAATGGGGTAAATGGGCGGTTCAATCTTTTTACAAAAAAAAAAAAAAATCTCTCTCCTCTTAATTTCTTCCCGATCTTTCATTTTCTCTCTCCCCATCTTTTCTTCTTCTTCGCGTTTGCATCAAACCCTAGCCTCCTCCGCTCTTCATCTTCTCGCCTCTTCATCTTCTCATTTAATTTCTCTTCTGTCTCTTTTTCTTTTTCTCATGCAAAGAAGCAAGGTAAAAGGAAATTGGATTCCGACAGAGATTTATTGGCGGGTCTGTGCTTTTTTTTTTTTTTTGTAATTTTTTAATGCTTTATTTGTTTTTTTTTTTTGTTCCTTTGTTCCTTTTTTTTTTTGTTCAATCTCTGCTGTTCTGCTAAGGTTCTTTTTTTTTTGTGTTTTTTACTGCATGCATCTTTATCTTTGTTGTAAGATTTTATTGGCGGGTATGCACTATTCTTTTTTTTTTTTTAATTTTTTAATGCTTTATTTGTTCTAATTATTTTTTGTTCTGTATTGCTTTGTTTCATTTGTTTTGTTTGTTCAATCTTATCTGTTTTACTAAGGTTCTTTTTGTGTGTTTTTCTTGTTCTACATGCAGATCTTTGTTGTAAAGTTTATTTTCATGTGTTTTCATGCATTTCTTTGTTGGAAGTTCTTTTTTTATCTGTGATGCTTTTTTTCCCTTTTTCTTGTTCTGTAGATACAATTTTTGTTTTTTTAATTTTTTATTACTTTTCTAAATGAATATATTAAAAATTTGAAAGTGATATATACTATATCTGTTTTGTATGCGTTAGATAATCTAATTATCCTTTTACTTTCTTATTATTACTTAATAGAGAAAAAAAAATTAATTGGAGATACTATTGTGTTTAATTCATTTTTTTTTCTATTACGTGATTTGAAAAAGTTTTGGATGGGAATGATATTGAACTTGTGTCACCATCTTGTGCCCTTATTAACAAGGTTTGTCTTCTTCACACTCAGATACAAAGTTTGTTACTTATTCTTCTTTGCCTTATTTTGCAGAAATGTCATGTCAAGAACAAGGATATATGGAAGTTTCTTAATGGTATCTATATCAAGAAGAGAAGTTGGAGCTTGGAGGTGATAAATACAAGCGTAAGTTATATATGTCCTTAGTTTCTCTTTTGGAATTGTTTTTTTTTTCATGAATAATAGCTTAATTTTGTGATATTTTGTGTTTGCTCTTTGAAAATACATCACAGTTTTAGTTAAGACACAAAAACAATGCTCCTCAGTAACCCATTTTTCACTTACGAATCTAATAATAATGACTTAGGTTTTTCATGTGTGCATTGCATTAACATTAGATTGATCTTGAATTTTTAGTTATGTGAAGCTTAGATGCTCATTAGCCATTTATTTTAAAACATCAAACTTCAACTTTTCATTCATTTGCAATTGTGGAACATTTTGGTTATTTGTTTGTTTTAAAATATCAAGTTTTGATATTTTGATTACTTTTCTAAATCGAAGTTTGTAAATCAAGTTTGTGTAGTCTTAGTGTTTGAGTTTTAAAATATTTTGGTACCTTGCATAGTCACACCATTTACGTAATGTGCTATTTTCTTTCCTATATTTGTATATGGACTTTTGTGTTTTAAATTTCTTTGTTAGTACATTCATATTTTGTATATTATGGTTGTGTTATATTTGTCAAATTATTTGGTTTAACTTTTGAGAATACTGCGAAATTCAATTTGTAATATTATTTTTCCTTTTTAAGTTAATTATATTGTTCACTTGCTGTAATAAAACATGAGAATTACACATGGTTTTTATAAACAAAAAAATCACTTGAAATCTCTGTTTGTAAAGAACAATAATTCTGATTTTTTATAGAAACAAACAGGATGAGTATTACTAAATTTTTTCTTAACCTAAACAAATGGTTGATGCGATATTAGCTTGTTATATAAAGATTTGTACAAAATTGAATTTTAAAAAGAATTGGCTTTAACCTATTCTAAAAAAAGTAAAATTAAATTATAAAATTTAAATTTCTTATAAAATTAAATATTTAATATCAAAAAATTGATATGTCATAAAAAAGATTAAAGAAGAAAGATTTTTGTTATTTTGGATTTTAAAATAAAAGGTAAATTAAAAACTTATTACTAACTTCTAAAACGTTGGTAAATTTGTAACAAAGCAATATATTAAAACTTTTGTTTGTAAATTATTAAAAAAGATAATCTACTTTTTAAAATTAAATTAAAATCAAGTAATTTTGACAAGTTTTTTTTTAAAAAAAAATATCATTGTCTTCTCTAAAATCAAAACTAAATAAAAAAAAAACTTGTTTTACTTCATAACTAAATTGAGTTACATAAATTAAGACAACGAAAACAATTTCTTAAAACTTTTGTTTTTAAGAAAATAATCGTAAAAGAAGATAATCTAGTATTTTTTTAGAGTAATTCTAAATTAAAATTAAGTCTCACATTTTTTTAAAGACATAATTGTCTTTTTTTGAAAATCAAAACTAAATCAAAAAAAATTTCAAACTTCATAGCTAAATTATATAGATAATGAGTTACATAATTAAAAAAAATAATCTTTTTAAACTTTTGTTTTTAAGAAAAAAAATTGTAAAGATAATGTTGTACTTTTAAAAGCAATGCTAAATTAAAATCAATTAAGACACCATTGTTTTTTTCTAAAATTTAAACTAAATCAAGAAAAATTTCAAACTTCATAACTAAATTACATAGAGCAAAGAGTTACATAATTTAAAAAAAAAACAACAATTTTTTAAAACTTTTGTTTTGAAGAAAAAAAATTGTAAAAAAAGATAATCTTGTATTTTTTTAATAAAACAATGCTAAATTAAAATCAAGTTTCACAATTTTTTTTCCTTAAAAAACGCTATTGTTTTTTCTAAAATCAAAACTAAATCAAGAAAATTTTCAAACTTCATAACTAAATTATATGGAGGAAAGAGTTACATAATTTAAAAAAAAAAAAAACAAAAGAACCTCGTGTACTAAAAACTCAATTGTATTTGTTTTGTCAGGAATTTATCGTTAATTAAAGTACTAAAATAGCATGGACATAGAACCAAAGGAGTTGATTGCAATACTTATTGTCATTTGCTCAACACAACAACAATGGATGCTAATGTTCAATATGATAATGAGACTTGGAGACAGAAGAATAGAAAACCAATCACCACACCTAAGACACCAAATTAGGCAACTTAACTTTTTTCGTCTAATTCATGAAAGTGATATAGCTTGTTGAGAGAGTATACGGATGGATCGAAGATGTTTTACTATCTTGTGTACTATGTTAAGAACAAGAGGGGGATTGGAAGCCACTCAATATATGGATGTTGAAGAGATGGTTACGATTTTTTTGAATAGGGTAGCTCGACGACATTTTGTACGGTCTGGTGAAACAATGTCAAGACACTTCAATGCTGTTCTTAACACAATTCTTAGACTCCATGAAATCCTTCTTAAGCAACCTGATTCAGCGGCCCATTCATGTTCGCACGAGAAGTGGCGATGGTTTCAAGTATATAATCATTCTGCCACTACATTATAGTGGATATGTGCTTCTATGAATTGACGAATAAAATGTCTTTTACCCATTGACAGAATTGTCTAGGTGCATTAAATGGTACACACATCAAAGTGAATGTAAGTATGAGTGATCGTCCTAGGTATAGATCTAGAAATGGTGACATTACCACAAATGTACTTGGTGTGTGTTCGCAAAATGGTGAGTTCATATTTGTCATGCCTGGATGGGAAGAGTCTACATCCGATTCGAGAGTACTTAGAGATGCAGTGTCACAACCTAGTGGTCTAAAAGTCCCAAAGGGTAAGATGATACATTCTCTTCTCCCCACACAGTGGTGTTAGCTAGACCATATGCTCATTTAATATGGTGTACCCTAATAATTCATTATGAGTGCAACATGGGCAAGTTACTACTACTTGTATGATACTGGTTATCCAAATGCTGAAGGATTCCTCGCTCCATACCGAGGTCAACATTACCATCTAACTGAATGGTGTGGAGGAAACCCACCAAAATGGCCGAAAGAGCTATTTAACATGAGGCATTCCTATGCTAGAAACGTTATTGAAAGAGCATTTGGATCATTGAAGGATCGGTGGGCCATTCTACGAGGGAGATCCTATTACCCCGTTGACATACAATGTAAAATAATAACAGCATGTTGCCTCTTACATAACTTGATACATAGAGAAATGAATTCAGAGGCAACATTTGAGGAGCCACATCTTGGTGAAGGTGATTCAAGCGAGATGAACATTGAGAATGTGAACTCTGTGGAACGACTAATGTCTGGACTGAATGGAGGGATAATCTTGCAAACAAAATGTTTGAGGATTGGAATAATGTATGACTAATATATGTAGTTTAGTTTCCTATATAATTTTCTTGTTTTATCACATGATCTGTACTTGAACTATTTTTTGTGTGTAATTGGAGTAAAAAATACATAGGGTTTCCTCTAAATTATGAGAACTAAATTGTCTATATGTCAATCTATAGATTTTGTATCCATTGACTTTTATAATATTCATGTGCTAATTTAGATGGAATCGACAAATTCAAAAACCACTAAGTATTGGTAGACAACCATTGAAGATGAGGCGTTAGTTAAGTGCTTACTACAACTAGTGGAGGAAGGTGGTTGGAGGGCTGATAATGGAACATTCAAACCGGAATATTTGGTACAAGTACAAAAACTAATGAAAGAAAAAATTCATGGAAGCAACATACAAGTGACTCCAAATCTAGAGTCGAGAGTAAAAATTTTAAAGAAGCAGTACACTGTCATAGCAGAGATGATAGGGCCAGCTTGTAGTGGGTTTGGCTGGAATGAGGAACGAAAGTGCATTGAGGCAGAGAAATCTGTGTTCTATGACTGGGTTAAGGTAAGAAGATGAACACAATTCATACTTTCTATAAAAGTAAAATATAATATACTTATATATGTTAACTTCATGTAGGGACACCTCAATGCTCGAGGCCTACTAAATAAACCATTTCCTTACTTCTATGACTTGTAAATCGTGTTTGGTAGAGATAGGGCTACTGGTGGTAGATGTAAGACGCCTGTTGAAATGGGTTCACAGACTGCTGTATGACAGAGAGAAAAAGTGGAAATAGAATCATCCCTACACAAACGATTATATGCTGAATTACAGATTATTCCTAGAATGGACGTGGATAATTGTAGCCAAGTCTCTATTACCTGATCCTACGATGTTGCACGCATTCCTTGACTACCCAGCAGAATGAAAGTATAGAAAATGCATGCGTATCTTAGGAAGGCAACCATAACCATAACTAAAGTAACTTTACTTGACTTTCATTTCTATTTGAGCCTTTGGTTGCTTACTTTTGAAACAAACTAGACCTCTTGCTTAACTATAACTTTTGTAAACCTCATCAAATTAAATGACTTGTTATATTTTGTGGATGGATTGTAATATTCCTAATTAGAGCAACCATGTTAATGCAATTTAGATCAAAATTATTGTTATCGAATGTTAAAAATTTTCGTTTTTATATTATTGTCATGAAAAATCAGTAGATTAAAGAAATTGAATTAGAGGTACATAATTTGAAAAAAAACATTTCAATTTAATAATTGATACATGATAAAATTTAGGATGTACAACTCGCAAAGAAAAAATAATAATAAGCAAGTTAAACCCAGGAATGTAAAACCAACATCCAAACACATGCATCAGAAAACCAGATTTAATTTTCAAATCTTGCACAAACCCAGATTTCCAAATCTTGCACTCCAAACACAGTTATTTCTAATTCTCGCGCATCAAAACCCCATCAAATAAGCCCATAAGCATTTAATTCTCAGATATTTGATTCCAAACCTACACACCAAACAGCCCTTTAGGCATTCGAAGTAAATATTTGTGTAAAATTATGACTACTAGAACATTTGTGAAAAGTATGACAATATGGAGTCCAACAGGTAAATAGAGACCACTACCGACGATCTTCCGGTTAAAATCCCATCTAAATAACTCCAAATAAAGTTGTAGGCTAATTGGGCCGATATATTTGAGTGGGCTTAAGTCCACCCTTGTTTTCTGGCCCAAAAGGGCAAATTTGGGAAATAAGAAACTATTCCTATAATAAGAACATAACCTTCTTCTCGTACGCGAAAACCCTAGTTTTCTCAGTAGCACCTCTTCCACCACCTTCCATCTCTTCTAGGGTTTCGCCGACTCCAAGACCGTACGATTAGAAATGGGTAAATTCTCAATCAAATCTTATCATAATCGAAATCTGACATTTGAATTTTTTGTTATTCAATTTGGTCTTTTTGGTTTGTAGCGAGGATCAAGGTTCATGAGTTGAGGCAGAAATCGAAGGCGGATCTGTTGTTGCAGCTTAAGGATCTTAAGGCGGAGCTTTCTCTCCTTCGTGTCGCCAAAGTTACCGGCGGTGCTCCGAACAAGCTATCCAAAATGTGATTCTCTTTTCCTTTGAGTACTTTTTAGCTCCGTAATGCATCTCATTGTTTAGTTTATCTTATTGTTCTATGTTTTTTTTTTTTTTAATTTTGCAGCAAGGTAGTGAGATTGTCGATTGCTCAAGTATTGACAGTAATATCTCAGAAGCAGAAGGCGGCGTTGAGGGAAGCTTACAAGAAGAAGAAGCTTTTGCCTCTTGATCTGCGCCCAAAGAAGACCAGGGCCATTCGTAGAAGGCTCACCAAGCACCAGGTAATTGTTTCTTCTTTATCCTTCGTTTAATTCCAGTACAAATTGATTTTGTGTGTTCCTCTTTTAATTTTTTAATTGAATTTTATTACGGATTGTATGTGTAAATGTTGCCAATTTGAGATTTTCTACGTTCCCTAAAAAAAAGAAGGGCAGAACTACTTGTTATGAATTGTGGATAGGTTTGTTAGTTCTGCACATTCATATATATTGTTGAAGTTAGGGATGTTTCACCAGTCATTTTTAAAAAGTTTGCTTGTTTGTGTCCACTATCCTTGCAGTGATTTTCATCCTTGAATAAATCTATGGATTCTTAATCAATATCTGAAACAAAATCTACTTTTTTGGGTTCTTGAAAGCAATTTTGTAGGGAGTCCATAACAATATACAGAGAGGACGCCCATGAGATTATTGCTTTTATAAGTTTAACTTTTGGTTATCAAATGGACCTTCATTTATTAGAATTGTGATTTCTTAAGTTCAAGTCTTCATGTATTATTGTATAGAACCAACATGAGCGTAGTTCGGCGCGAATTTGTACAACTCTGAGTTCTAAGATTTGATACTTTTGAGTATGGTAGGTTTTGAGTTGATACTGACTGAATATGTATAAAAAACTTTACCCTCATTTCTTTTTTAATGATGCAATTATCATGCTTTGAACGTATTGGCGGCATCCCATTTCTTTCTATTTGAGTTTCGAGGTTCGACCATTTTGTTGAATGATTCCATTTTCTGATGCAGGCGTCTTTGAAAACTGAGAGACAGAAGAAGAAAGAATTGTACTTTCCGTTGAGGAAGTATGCTATTAAGGTGTAGTGTTAAGTATTATATTGGGTAGTCCATTTTTATATGCAACGGCAAACCAATTTTGTTGGCAAGTTTTGTCTCGTAATCTTATGTCGGATACTCTTGAGGTATTTCTCCCCAAACCAAGGTGTTTCATTTTCATTGATAATTTTTGACAGTTGATAGCCTTTTTTCTTGTTTATTGACTTGATCTTTTTCTGTCCAAAAAACACATGTTCTTTTTGTACTTTTTGTTTGCTAGCATGCATTTTTTTTTACCTTAGTTATGTCATTGTGTGTTTGGCATTGTTTGAACATATTGAAGTCGTGTTGTTCATAACGTATTTTTCATTTTGTGGAATTATGACTTGATAATTTGTGGTTTAATGATCCTTTTGGGTTTGTGATTCAATTTTAAGAAATAATCAGAAAACAATATGGAACTAAATAAACTGTTAGTATGTAAAATCATTCATTTAATTGTTTTGAGATCTTCAATTATGTAGTTTCACATGATGTGTTGTTAAGAATTGTGGGAGAATAAATAATCCAAAAAGTTTTCTTAAACAAATAGGCACATTTTCAATGAAAATATTTACAAAACGTGTCACTATTTTAGATTCTATTGATGGGATCAATCATGGATAAACTTCATCACTTTTTATTATTATTTTATTTTTTGCTATGTTTTACGATAATTCCCCTATGGATTGTATTGATTGTATTGTAGTAAATGATTAATTATTTTTAGGAAAAAATTCAATTTATACCATTTACCTTAGAGTTTGTATCCATTTAAGTCTTAAATTACTAATCGTATTTAATTTATACTCAAAACTTGAAAGTTGTATTAACTTAAATTTAAAACTCATAATTGTATTAATTTATATATGTATTTATTTAAACCCTCACACAATTACATTTAAATCTTCGTAGGATTGAAATGGATACAATTATTAACTATTTTTGGAGTTTAGTTGATATAACTTGTAGTCATAGTTTAAATAGGGTTATTTTTCCAAATAAACAACCAATGATTGAGTTGAATTAATGCATCCAAAATTGTAATATAGTTTTCTTGAACAACCTGAGAGAGGAGAATCAATATTTAAAATTAAATGGTAGAAAAATAAGGTTATATAAGTGACCAAAATGGGATGCGTTTATTAATTAATTTTTTCTGGATGTAAGGAGAAGAAATTAAGGCACATTGCTTAATTGTGTTGAATGGTCAAAACCGGACCCCAGTTCTGAATCCAAAACTACTTTCCAGGTTGCTTCTTCCTATAAATAACTTTCATTTTAGAAAACACACTCACCTTTTTCTCTTTCCTTTTTTTGCCCTTTTCTAGACAATATTCTCAAATTAAATTTATTCAACTTCATAAATTCCCACCATTTTTAATCACCATTACCTTGAAACAAAAATGTAATAAAATTAATAGCCATTATCTTTGGGGACTTTATTTATTTAATACTATTTCTTTTTTAGTTACTTTTAAAGTACAATAATAATTTTTGAAACTTATTTGTAAGACTATTGTAGTAATGCATAATGATATTAAATAAAATATTTAGACTTGGTTCAGTTTTAGTTTAACTGAGTAGCCTAAATAATTATTTTATTATCGTTTTTAAGCTCGTGACCATGATATAACAATTTCGTATACTTCGAGTTTGTTGTTGTGATTAATAAATATAATTTATTTCTGTTAAAAGATCAATATAATTTATTATTATCTTAAAATATATAACTTTTTTTTTTAATCTTCTTTTTCTCTCCTCCCTCCATCTTATTCTTCCTTGGTTGATAATTATTTATTATGCAATTTTCCCAACAAAAATTCAACCAATAAAGAAGAAAAAAAAATCATGGATAAAATGTTGGAGAACCGTTGCAAATGAAAAAATATCGAAAGTATTCATAAAATATAACAAAATTTTATATTTGATTTGACATATAGGTATTTTCATTATGTGTCTATGAATGAATTTAAAATTTTGCTATATTTTGTAAATAATTTAGTTCATTTTGTTATATTTGAAAATACTTCTAAAATGTTTTCCACTGTTTCTTGTTTGGTTGAAGTTTATTCACTAATGATCAAACAAGCAAAAGCATTCATTAGTATAAAATATTTCAGTTTCCCAACTCAATACGAAACACATATATTTCATAATGAACAACTTTTCTACTCCTTTAAAAAATTGACGTTGATTTTCGAGATTTCAGCTTTATAATTATCCCTAAAATAGTGATATCAACAAATAAATTTTAGAAAATATTAGAAAATATGCTTAGTTTATAATCACGTTATTGTTACTCTCAAACCAACATATGGAAAATTAAATTTTTTAGAAATTTTCTTTTTGGTTGGCAATTAAGTTATTTTTAGTTCGAGGTATAGAAATTGTTATCAGTAGCATTTTCATCTTTAGCGTAGAGAGTTTATACGATAAAGTTACAAACTTGTAAATATTTAAGTGAATATCGTAAATCTGATAAATAAGAATATAATTTAGATGTCGTAAATATAATAAATTCAAGACATTTAGAAGTATGATATGTAGTACAGATAAACTGAATAATTGTTATATTTTTCCATCACCTCAAAACTAAAATGACGTTATACATATTCATGTTCAATTGATGAGGGTATAAATTCAAATTAAGACAATATTTAATAAATTAGAAGAAACAATAAATAATTTATTGAACATTAATAAATAGAATATCATATTAAATTTGATATCCATATGAACATAATTTATTGAATAAAACAATAAATAATATTGTGTGAGTGAGTCAACTTGGCAACTGCACTGTCCATATTATTTAAGCATATTCTCCTTCAATTGGGCTGCTACTGCTTTGCTTCACAAAAATAATAATATCATAATTCACTATTTTTAAATATACTATAGTTAACCGATCACATAAACGGCTATTTGTGTATCTATCTATCGCATCACAATTTATTTATGATGAATCGTAATAAACTATTGTTTGTATTTGTCATAATATTGATATATACATATAGTATCTATCGTATTCTATTCTAGAAAGATTTTGATATTTTGTCGTATGTATAATATTTTTTAAAAAAATTATTAATTAAAATAATTTTTTTAATAATCATCGTACTAAATAAAATTTGCATATTGCATCAGAATATTTCTTTTTCTTGTTTTCTTGGGTTCACATCCTAGGAAAAATAAATATAATGTATCTTTCTCGTTTAAAGTTGGTTCATATTTAGCCTATGTACTTCTAATTGTCCAATTTTAATTTTTACATGTTCAATATTATTCGATTTAGGCACTCAAAGTTAATTTTGACCAAAATTAATTAAATAATGATGATGATAGATTTTGATGCAAGAAAATGAAATACATGAATATGTTTTCAAAATTTAGATTAAAAACATTACATATAAGGAAATTTTTTTATTTTAAAACATAAACAATAAGTTACCCTAAGGAATTGAATTTAAGTTTTTGTCGAAAGTAGATTAAAATATACAAACCAAAATAATATTTTAATTCAAATTAAAAATGAAGACAAATTAAAAAAATAACTCTAGAAGTTACAATTATACTATCGAAACTTTCGATTATAAAAACTCGACCTTAAACTAAATATTAAAATTGAACACTAAATTAGATTATGATAATGATATAAATTGGATTTAAAAAGGATTAGATTGAAAATTCAAACTATAGCTGTTATAATTATGTAATGTTAAAGGTTAAATTTTAAAGGACTAAATTTCAAAATGTTAATATTAAAGGCTATAATTGTAAGTAAAAGGTTAAGGTTACAATTTAAGGAAAGAGTTGAGTGATATTTGGAATTTGTAGGGAAGAAACGATAGTCATAATTCCACCAACCGGCAACCGGTAAGGTTTTTTGCGGCAATGAGTGTAGTACGACGAAGAACGGTGGAAGTTGAAATAAATGAAATGAAATGAACTTTTATTTTTATTTAAAAAAAGAAAAAAGAAAGGCTAAATTCTTCGACTTAATTTCCAAGCGCTTTCCTCTGCTCTCCTTTTTCCTCCTCCATTGTTTTTATCTGAATTCCTTTTTCTCTTACTTTATCTGAAATTCATCTCTCTCACTAACTTTGCACCCCCAATCTGAGCTCTCAAATCCTCCATTTAAAGCTGTTGAGAACTTGAAATCTCTTGAATTCTGATGGGCAGTTCTTCAGCTCAAGGTGACTTTACTGTTTTCGATTTTTTTTTCTCATTTACTTTTTTTTTTTTTTTTTTTTTTTTTTTGTCTTTGAAATCGGATTTTTGAGAGCCAGGGATTGATTTTGTTTGTTTTCTGGATTTTGTAGTGGTAGTGGATGGCGATGGTGATTTAGAGAAGGGGATTTTGAGTTTATCATCGAATCAAAATCCTCTGGCTGAGTTATCGCCATCGCCCTCTCCGTCGTCGACTGCAACGGCTCCGGCTCTTGTTCTATCCAATTCAGGGAAGCGGATGGACCAAGCCGGGAAGAAGAAGTACGTGAAACAAGTAACAGGACGCCACAACGATACTGAACTTCATCTGGCGGCGCAACGGGGAGATCTAGCCGCCGTGAAGCAGATTCTTGATGATATTGATTCACAGATGGTGAGAAATCTCAGTGGTGCGGATTTTGATGCGGAAGTTGCTGAGGTTCGATCATTAGTAGTGAACGAGGTCAACGAATTGGGAGAAACGGCTCTGTTCACCGCCGCAGAAAGAGGACATATAGAGGTTGTTAAGGAGCTATTGAAGTATTCGAATAAAGAAACACTTACGACGAAGAACAGGTCTGCTTTCGATCCGTTGCATATAGCTGCAAGTCAAGGACACCATGGTAATGATCTTGATCTCAACTTCCTTCTGTAATGTTTTGCCCTAGGGTTAGATCTCATCTTCTTCACTAGGAAATTAGGGGGAAGATCGTGACTAATATATGTTAATTTGAATTGCAGCTATTGTTCAGGTGCTTCTTGAACATGAACCTTCCTTAAGCAAAACCTTTGGACCTTCGAATGCGACTCCACTCATTACTGCTGCAGCAAGGGGCCATACAGCCGTAGTTGAGGAATTGCTTAACAAAGATCGTAGCCTGCTAGAGATTTGTAGATCTAATGGTAAAAATGCATTGCATTTTGCTGTGCGCCCTGGTCATACTGAAATTGTAAAACTATTACTTAGCAAAGATTCACAGTTAGCTCGAAGAAATGACAAGAAAGGCCAAACGGCACTGCACATGGCTGTCAAAGGGCAGAGCCGTGATGTCGTGAAGTTACTCCTTGAAGCAGATCCTGCCATTGTAATGCTTCCTGATAAATTCGGTAACACTGCACTGCACGTCGCCACGAGGAAAAAGCGGGTTGAGGTAGTTTAACTGAATCACCTTTGTGGATACTGGCTTGTTTATCTTTATAGTTTTGTTAACTTAGATATCTTTTCAATCTTTCAGTTTCAAATTTAAGTATTTTAATGGAAGTTAGAATACTGTTACTGAAATGAAAGTTCTGAAATGAGATGTTTGGAAATAAGATTGTTCAAACGCAAGGTGTTTTGCCTCTTCAATACTATTAGGTTTGGCATACAATGAGAAAGGAGGACCTAATTTTTGGTAGGTTTGAACACTGGCATTGAATGAAAAGCTAAGGCTCAGCTTCACTACCATCTGGTTTTCTAAAATTGTACTTGTTCCCTTATATCTTAATCATGGTCTTCATCTTAAAGCAAGAGTTGAATTATTAACCAAATTATATAAACAAAAACAATTTCTTTTAGAACTTGAGATAGATTTTGATAGAAAGTGGATAACAAAACAAAAGAACTCACAATGGAAGTATACTTTAGAAGTTTAGTTCTAAAATATTAAACATCAAATGATTATCAAACGAAGTCTCATAAAAGAGGAATTTGGGAATAAGATTGTGAGGAATGTGATTGCATTCATACTAATGGATCTCTAAATACTCATCCTTTGCTTAAACTTTGCAGATAGTGCAAGAGCTACTGCTTCTCCCAGATACCAATGTGAATGCATTATCCAGAGACCACAAAACTGCATTTGACATAGCTGAGGAGCTTCCTCTTTCAGAAGAATCATCAGAAATTAAGGACTGTCTTTCTCGTTATGGTGCTGTGAGAGCCAACGAACTGAACCAACCGCGAGACGAGTTGCGGAACACAGTGACTCAAATTAAGAAAGATGTTCATACCCAGCTTGAACAAACCAGAAAAACAAACAAAAATGTACATAACATCTCTAAAGAGCTCAGAAAGCTGCACAGGGAAGGAATCAACAATGCGACCAATTCGGTCACTGTGGTGGCTGTTCTTTTTGCTACAGTTGCTTTTGCAGCCATCTTCACAGTACCTGGTGGCGACACGGATCAAGGAACAGCTGTTGTCGTCGGCACCAGTTCTTTCAAAATCTTCTTCATCTTCAACGCAATCGCATTGTTTACGTCGTTGGCAGTGGTGGTGGTGCAGATTACATTAGTTAGAGGTGAGACAAAAGCAGAAAGACGAGTTGTGGAAATCATAAACAAACTCATGTGGCTGGCTTCTGTTTGTACTTCGGTGGCATTCATGGCATCATCGTACATCGTGGTCGGTAGGAAATACGAATGGGCTGCAGTTGTGATCACAGTGGTTGGGGGTGTGATTATGGCTGGCGTTCTTGGCACAATGACATATTATGTTGTGAAATCTAAGAGTAGAAGATCCATAAGGAAGAAGGAAAAGAGTAATAGAAGAAGTGGGTCAAACTCATGGCATCACTCTGACTTTTCAAATTCAGAAGTTGATAGAATTTATGCTCTTTAGAAATAGATAAAGACTTTGGTAATTGCCAACTAGTTGGTGTTTTGCTCAAACGTTTGTAAGTATATGTATGGTTAAAGTTAATTTTCTGTTTCAATAAGATGGATAACTTATTGATACCAATTTACATGAAGGAAGCATGTAAATTCCATAGTTAGAGATGTGGGTGAGGTTGGATTAGGTCTTCATGTTCATTCGGTTTTTGTGGATTTCAGAGATAAAAGTTGAAAACTTTTGGTTTACTGTTGTAAAGATATGGAAATTAATATTTTTACCATTTGAAGGGGTGATATGGAAATTAATTAAAGGGTAATAAAAAATAATAAATAAAACAAAACCAAACCTTCTCTAACTTCTCTCACTCACTTCTCTCTGTCAGATGCGGACGTCGGTCTCCATTTTCAACTTCCCCCTTTCCTCTTTCTTTAACTGACAATCTCCATTGTTACCCTCAGCACCACTCTGCTCTACCTTCTCCCCTCTCTCCTTCCTCTAGGCTCTAACTCACCCATCTCCCCACCTCTCTTCTCCATTGCTACTTCTTTTCTATGAACACCATATTTTTTTACAATATCACATCGATTGAAGGGGCAAAAACTAATCATTTATCTATTCTCAAATTGCTCTATTTCAATGACGAAAGAAGAGGCAAAAAGGGACAATGATTCTATTTTAGAAATAGAAAGAGAAATTAATAAGGAAAGTAAATTTTAAGCGTTGAAGATATAGAAGAAGAAGAAGAAAAAAAAAAAAAAAAAAGGTAAAAAGGATGCTAACGCCGGCACGGGCAAGGAATGGTGCCGGGAGAGGGAAGGTGAACTTTGGGTGAGGATGAGAGTGAGATAGAGGAAAGAGTGAAAGATGGGTTTTCGTTTATTATTTATTACCTTTCTATGATTTCCATATCATCATTAAAATAATAAAAATACTTTTCTGATACCTTTAACAAACGCAGTTTCATAAATATCTTTATACTTTCAAAAATATTTTTATTAATACAATTTTCACCCTCAAAATAAAAATCAAAATTTTAAGTTAAAAATATCCATAATATAATTTTTACTTTAAATTTTAAATTAAAAAAATACTTTTAAATTACTTGATATGTGAATATTTCTATCAAATTGTGTTTACTTGTTTTAAAATAATAAAATATTTATTTATTAAATTAAAATTATTTTTCGAATTTATTGTTTTTATAATTTTTCAGAAATACATGTGAAAATCAAAATCTACGTAAAATTAAAACTTCAATATATCAATTTCACATTAAAACACACAATTCCACCCAATCCTACAAAGCTATAGAAAAATCTCATTCTCACGTACTAAAACAATAACTAGTCAAATAAATAAAATTTCATATTGATTAGATTTGTTAGACTATCACTACATTTTTTATTTGACAATTAACTATGTGTTAATTACAACAATAATTAGTAAGAATAGTTGTGTTCGTGCTTGATCATTGCTTGCGTTAATAGTCAAATAAATTCAAACTGTGCACTGAGGTTTTATTTTGAAATTGGGTTTTGATTTTAGGGTGAGAAAATTGATGTAAAACTTGTATCAACGAGAGATTTAACTTTTTTTAAGCACAAGGCATTTTTGAACCATTTTCGAAAATTTAACATAATTTAAAATGTTTGAAAATTTAGAGATATTTTTTTATAGAACATCCGAGAGCCATTTTTCTATGCAGTATAAGACACACCCACTGACAAAATATTATTTAATATATATTATAATATGACATTTCAAAATTAATATTAAAATACAATTCGAGTGAGGCTTAATAAATCCGCCCCCAGCATCTTCTTCTTGTTTACATTGCGACCAGAAGAAAAGCCTATTCTTCAAATAATATATATGAATTGAATTTTATTTCTTTCCCGTAGTAAACTTATAGATGAAGTCTGATTTATAAACACCTTGACATTGTCACTGTTTGGGAGGCGCCTAAAGTTGTATAAAGATGGAGTTCCAATAGTCAATTGTGGTCGAGTTAGCTTATTTAATTCTATACGGAGACAACTTTCTTCGTCCCCTTCTACAATTTATCTTGAAAAAATGGTGCAACCCAACACTGTTCGTCTCACTAACCATCGTCTCGTGGACCAAATCTTGGTGGCAATGCTTCAAAACCGACCATTCGACACCCACATCCATCCTGCAGCTTCTACTTCCACCACACACCAGTTATGGAGTTCCGACTCCGTTTCCGATGTTCTAAGATCGGTGCCTCGGTTCTTTTTTCAATCTGCCCGATCTATTGGCACCCAAAAGGGTTTTCGGCATCGTACTCCTCTTAAGCAGAGGAAATTGAAAGAGGAGGCTTACAAGTTCCGTAACAATGTGCTTGTTCTCGGCCCTGCTGCTCACAGGGACCCTTTCAAGGTTAAGCTTGGATTGAGTAAAGCGTTGGAGTTTTTCTATTGGGTCGAAACCCATTTTGAGTTCCAACACGACGAGATTACTTGCAGAGAGATGGCTTGCGTTTTGGCTCGAGGGAATAGATTGATGGGACTTTGGGATTTTTTGAAGGAAATGTCCAGGCGGGGAAACGGTGGGCTTGTTACTACGGCGACCATCACGTGTTTGATAAAAGTCCTAGGAGAGGAAGGTCTGGTGAATGAAGCACTGACTGCATTTTATAGGATGAAGCAGTTTCATTGTAAGCCTGATGTTTATGCTTATAATACTGTTATCAATGCTTTATGCAGGATTGGGAATTTCAAGAAGGCTAGGTTTTTGTTGGAACAGATGGAGTTGCCTGGATTTAGATGCCCACCTGACATTTTCACATATACGATTCTAATTAGTTCTTATTGTAAATATAGCTTGCAAACTGGCTGCAAAAAGGCCATTCGAAGGAGGTTGTGGGAAGCCAATCACTTGTTTAGAATCATGTTGTTTAAGGGATTTTCACCAGATGTTGTGACCTACAATTCTTTGATTGACGGATGTTGTAAAACGTACCGAATCAAGCGCGCATTGGAATTGTTTGAGGATATGAGCAAAAGGGGTTGCACTCCCAATCGGCTTACTTACAATTCTTTCATCAGATACTACAGTGCTGTGAACGAGATTGACCAAGCAATCAAAATGTTAAGAATGATGCAAAAGATGAACCATGGAATTGCCACATCCAGTTCTTATACTCCTATTATTCATGCTCTATGCGAAGGAGGAAAGGTAATTGAGGCCCGTGATTTTCTTCTTGAGTTGCTTAAGGAAGGCTCTGTGCCTAGAGAGTATACGTATCAGTTGGTATGTAATCTGCTGAACTCAGCAGGCAAAGCAAGTTTACTAGACGAAAACGTGCACGAAAGAATAAGACATGGAATAGAAAATAGGTATAAGGAAGTAAAGAAAGTAAAGCTAATTATGTCAAGGAAAGGATACTGATGCCTGTAATGAACGAAGACAGAGCTGGACTTTTCACGGTGAGGTAAAGAGGGGTGGATGAGAACATGTTTTGACAATTTATTATCTCCTCATCCACTCTCAGCAGCCCATTGTGACAGTTGCCTTGTGGTTTTAACTAAGGTAAGTCTCCTCCTCAAAGATAATGTTTGTTTGTACGGGGGATTTTTTTTTTTTTTTTTTTTTTTTTTAATCTTTGTTCATCGGTATATGCTTTTGATTTCTATGTGTCTATCATGGTCCGATCTTTTTCTCTTAACTCATGGTCGTTCTGCTGATGGCTTCTTTTATTTGTCCTTATTTGGTGCTATAGGCTCAAAGGAAAGCATCATCGGTTATGAATGATTTTCTGGGGGTTGAATGTAAGGTATCTTATAAGTAGAAATTTCAATTAAAGAGATGTAATATGTGAATTGGCATTGTAAAATGGTTGTAAACTATATGCTGTGAAGTGTGGCCCCTTTTATAGTTTTGAGTTCTAGGATATTTGTCCTGTTTCTCAGTTTCCCATCCACTTTTTTATTCACAATAATAGATGCTATCTGGAAGTTTTTATTGGAAATAGGTCCTAATTTTCGGTGTAAATATGCTTGGGCAGTTGTTCTTTCTGTAATTATCTTTTCCTGATTTGTTTGGATCCTTCCTTAAATTTTGTGTAAAGCAATTTAAAATCTTAGATGTAAAACAACTTTCCCTAATTTTAGATGTAAAACAACTCTAAATCTTTTTAAGCTCTCTCCTTGTTAAAACACTTATTTGTAAGTACAACAATTGTAGCGTGAGGATTGAACCTCTGACCTCAAGGGATGGAGATCATGCCAATATTATTGAGCTAAACTTAATTGGCTAGTCATTGAAACATTTAAAGATCGAATAGAGCACTGTTTCCAAGCATAAGTCGTCCCAAGTTTTGTATGACGAACAATATTCATCTAGATTTTCATTGTTCCCTATGAACTTTGATATTTGGATTCACCTTCATTCTGTCAATTTGAAGTGGCATTCCTCCATACTTCCTATCAGTTCTCTAAATCCTAGGCTCTAATCCTATTAGGTTGGAGATTTAGAGAAAAAATTTATGCAGAGGGAGTGGGGGAGATTAATAGGTTGTGTTAGATCTTTAATGTGGGATATGGATGTTTGGAGATTGGGAATTCATCTTTGAAGAATGGATCAGCCTTTGCTAAGTGGTCGAGGTGGTTTCAGATGGCTAACTTAACGATTTTTAGCATAAGGTTGTAAGCAGGTGTATTGTTCATCCTCTATTGGTCGAGATACTATAGTAGATATTAATGACGCGACTCATAGCTTTGTCACATTTTTTCACTTTTGTTAACTACGTTATTGAGGATGAGATTTGTATTTAGTTCTCTTTCTCGTCTCTTTAGTTTGACAACTATGGCCTTTGCAATGTTATTTATTTAGCCATTGTGTTTTCATTTGGGGTTGTCTTCTCTTAATTTTCTCCACTAGGAGTGATCCAATGTCAAGGGCTTAATGATTTGGCTTCTCTTTTAACCATTATCCTCAAGTTGAAAGATGGTCAATTTTAACTCTTTTTGGTTGACAGGTGCATATGGGCCTTCTATAGCTAAAGATAAAGCTCCTTTTTGGGTCTGACTCATCGCCCTTTTGAGAACTATCATTGAGAATATGGAGAGACGTCTTAACAGGAAGGTAGGCTCACTTTGATCCAACATCCAAGCCACGTTTAGCAACCTACCCACATACTTCCTTTCTCTTTTTAAGATATCATCCATGACGAGTGATCGGATTGATGAACTATATTGAAAATTCTTTTGGAGTGGGCACAATGACAAAAGAAACATACTCTCTATCAATTGACATCAAGTTCAAGTTCAACTTCGTA
Organism: Cucumis melo; assembly: GCF_025177605.1. Lineage (NCBI taxonomy): Eukaryota > Viridiplantae > Streptophyta > Magnoliopsida > Cucurbitales > Cucurbitaceae > Cucumis > Cucumis melo. Next base: position 6,444,700 of record NC_066865.1, read on the forward strand.
TTTCCGAAGAGGGACTTGGCTTGACCGACTTTGAGAATGAGAAAAAGAAACAAATGCCTATTGGCAAATTGGATTTAGAGATACCGGCTCGAGACAGGTGCTCCGTGGAGGCGCCATATTGATGCTAAGTACGACTCACCCCTCTGTTCACAAAGCATATTCTTCAATATTTATAAAGTCTAGTGGAGTTATATTGCTAAAATGCTGATTTGATTCATGATAACATTGAGAATGTGATTGGAAATGGTGAGAAAACATTGTTTTCGTATTAACTGCTACGTTGGGACTGAAGGATTACAGATCATGCAAATTGCAAGTTGAAGCAATTTGGATTTAAAGCACTCAAATAACATCAATTTTAAGGATTAAACATGTTTGATCTTGAAATGAAAAGTAGAGTTTTATGAGTATACCTTGATGTAGCTCCAAATTGAAGCAATACTCCTGCTGTCTTTGATTACATGAACACTTCGTGAACCACCACTAAAGTCTTCTTTGCTATTCTTTGGCCTTAGAACAGTTGTTGAAACCAAATTTGTGATGAATTTGAAGTTTATGAGATTTTGTGTTAAAAAGAGATTTTCTTAGAGAAACTTCCTAAAATGAATCACTAAGATTGACTCAAGTCTCGGCCAATTCTTCCCCATTTATACATAAATAGAAGATCCATGCATCTTAAAATTACCTCAGGTTTGACAACAAAATTAATACTAATTACTAATTTTTAATGGGATTAAAGGGACTTTGTGTGGTTTCTGTTAGAAGAAAAGATGAAAGTGATGAAGCATCCCAATCATCAAATACTGCATGCTCGAAGATGATTCAAATAGAAAAAGAAATTCTCAAATTATCTCTGGTTCATTACCCTGGTTAGGCTTGTACAAATAACTCCTTGACATGTGTCCATCACAAAAATTAAATGTCTTATTTCTATTTGTTTATTCATTTATTTTTATCACATACACAGAGGGATTTCAAGTGTATATATGGGTCCTATCAGTACCTAATATAAGGCAAGACAATCAGGGGATTTATTTTTCCAAATTAAGATTTCTTCAACCCTCTTTTCTCTCCATCTTGATTTGGTATCAGAGTTATTAAATGGCCAATGTTGTTCCCAACTCCTCGATTCTTGGCACAACCTCCACAAGTTTTCCAATCATTCGTTAAATCAAATTTTGAATCAACTAACGACAACAAAATTAGATCGAAACAATTTCTTACTATGGCAGACACTACAAATTAGAAGGACACCTAACAGGTGAGAAACCTTGTCTTCCCAAGTTCATAACGACATCTAATCAATGCTTCAGTTACAGAAGAAAGAGATGACGTACAATAGAGAGCTTCATCAAGTTCTTCAGCACACCTGCAGTCATGAATCCAAAGAGATGACGCACAACAGAGAGCTTCATCAAGTTCTTCAGCACACTTGCAGTCATGAATCCTGAATTTGAAAAATGGGTAACTACTGATTTACTTTTGTTTGGTTGGTTATATAACTCGATGATGCCTGAAGTAGCCATTCAGTTGATGGGATTCACAAATGCCAAAGACCTATGGGAAGCTACGCAGGATCTTTTTGGTGTTCAATCCAGAGCTGAAGAGGATTTCCTTCGCCAGACGTTCCAAACTACCAGAAAAGGTAATTCCAAAATGGAAGACTATCTAATAATTATGAAAACTAATGCTGATAAACTTGGCCAAGCAAGAAGTCCTGTTCCGAAACGTGTCCTTATTTCTCAGGTTCTACTAGGATTGGATGAAGTCTACAATCCCGTCATAGTTGTTATTTAAGGGAAGCCAGAGATTTCGTGGATTGATATGCAGTCAGAGCTTCTTATGAAGACTATCTAAGAATTATGAAAACTAACTCTGATAAACTTGGCCAAGCAGGAAGTCCTGTTCCGAAACGTGCCTTTATTTCTCAGGCTCTACTAGGATTGGATGAAGTCTACAATCCCGTCATAGCTGTTATTCAAGGGAAGCCAGAGATTTCGTGGATTGATATGCAGTCAGAGCTTCTTACATTTGAGAAGAGGTTGGAGCATCAAGATACGCAGAAGAACACCGAAAATATCATCCAAAATGTTGTTGTAAACATAGCACAAAATCGAAACAGCAGTGATTTTAGAAAATATAGCAACCATCAATTTCATGGTAATAATAGAAACAATTCTCAAGGGCAACGGGGTGGTTTTAACATTGGTCGAGGACGTGGTAAGGGTCGTGGCAACAAGCCAACTTGTCAGGTATGTGAAAAATATGGTCATTCTGCTCTTGTTTGTTATAATAGGTTCAATAAGGAGTTCTTAAGTCCCCTTGTACAAGACCGTGGAGCACAATCATCAAACTTCTCAAAACATTCAAATCTTACAGTCCTTGTTACTGGGCAGAGTGTGAATCAATTTGCTACAGCAGATACCGTTATAAACCTGAATTGGTATATTGACAATGGAGCAACGAACCACTTAACTGTCGAATACTCAAACCTGTCGAATCCATCAGAATACTCAGGTATTGAAAAGATCATGGTTGGAAATGGAGACAGTTTACATATTTCCTATATTGGCAATGCCTATCTTACTGATGGAATAAATGGTTTAAATCTGAAAAATGTTCTGTGTGTGCCTGATATCACCAAAAATCTTGTGAGTGTTTCCAAACTTGCACAAGATAATAATGTCTATATTGAGTTTCATGGGTGTTATTGTTTTATTAAGGATAAAGACACAGGACGAACTCTGCTGAACAGAACAATTAAGGATGGGTTGTATCATCTGGACACAATCAGGAAGGAAAAAAGAGCAGAAGATTTAGATTGTTGTGGTAGAAGAAACAGTCAATGCACAAAAATAAAGGTTCATCTGCATTTGTGTTGTCATGAGGAACAAATCTTGCCAATTCTTGTGTGGCAGTGCCTAAGACTCTTTGGCACAAACGTTTAGGACATTCTTCATCAAAAGTTTTGAACTTAGTTATAAAGAGCTGTAACTTGTCTGTTAAAGACAATGTTGATATTGAATTTTGTGATTCCTGTCAGTTGGGAAAAGCCTATAACCTTCTTTTTCCTAATTCTCAGTCTCATGCTACTGCACCTTTTAATCTTGTTTTTTCTGATTTATGGGGGTCAGCCCCAATGTGATCTACTGATGGATTTCGTTATTATATACTGTTTGTTGATGACTACAGTAGGTATTCGTGAATTTATCCTCTTAAACAGAAGAGTGTTGTTGTTGAAGCTTTTAACTATTTCGTTACATATGTCAAAAATCAATTTAACAAATCTATTAAGGAGTTCCAATCAGACAACGACGGTGAGTATAATAAGATACATCAAATATGCTCAAATATGAGAATCAACAGTAGATTATCATGTCCTTATACTTCAGATCAAAATGGAAGGGTAGAAAGAAAACATAGACACTTGGTTGAAACTGGACTCACACTGCTTGCTCAAGCAAATATTACTTAAATTACTAGTGAGATGCCTTTCTAACTGCCATTATCCTTATTAATGGTATGCCTACAAACACCCTAAAAGGTAAATCACTCAAGTTATTGTTTCACAAAAAGTTGAATTTTTCTACCTTAAAAATATTTGGGTGTGCTTGTTTTTCTTGTCTAAGGTCCTATCAAACAAATAAGTTCTAATATCATACCAAAAAATGTGTGTACCTAGGCCCAAGCCCTCCTCACAAAGATTTTAAATGTTTGTCAAATACTAGAAAAGTTTTCATCTCCCTTCACGTGAAATTCAATGAAAATGAATTTCCTTTTGCCCAAATTTTTAGCCCAGCTCAAACCATGGCTCAGCCCACTTTCCAACCCACATCCATTCAACCCCCTCCATTTCTTATACCTTGGCCCATTACCTCTTCTTTGGTCTAACCAAGCCTCACACACAGCCCACTTAATCCTAGCCATAATTCAGCTAATCCAAATGACGAATCTCATCAACAGCCACCTGTCCCATCAATTACTCTAGATGTTTCTTGCAATCAAATCACTAATACTTCGTTACCTTCACCATCTCTTTCTTCTTTCCCTATTCCTTCTCCCTTATCCAAAAATCAATCTTCTTCCTCTAACCAAAATAACCCACCCCTTTCCAAAGACACCTCTCCGATGGCCCCATTATCCTTTTCCGACGACACTTCTTCAACGACCCCACCATCTCAACCACAACCAATTGTTGCTTTCCATCCCATGGTTACTAAAGCTAAATCTGGCATCTTCAAACCAAAAGCCTAGGTACACTCCTCTTTTTTCAATTGAGCTCTCATCGAACCAACCAAGTTTCAAGATGTCATAGCCACCCCTCAATGAAAAAAAGCAATAGATGCTGAATACACAACACTTCTTCAGAATAAAACATGGTCACTAGTGCCACCGACCTCATCCTCTAATGTAATTGGCTGCAAATGGGTGTTCCGACTCAAAAGAAATTCATATGGGTCCATTCAACGATATAAAGCGCGTCTAGTTGCGAAGGGATTTCATCAAAATCCTTGAGTTAGTTTCTTTGAGACATTCAGTCCAGTGGTAAAAGTTTCAACAATCCGTGTTGTATTAAGTGTTGCCCTTGCTCAAAATTGGTCCCTTCGGCAACTAGACTTCAACAATGCATTCTTGAATGGTAAACTTAAAGAAACAGTGTATATGGCCCAACCTCCCGGGTATGTAAATTCTTCCTTTTCTGATTATATTTGCAAGTTAAATAAGGTTATATGCGGTTTGAAACAAGCTCCAAGAGCCTGGAATGCAACTTTATCTCAAGCATCACTGAAATGGGGATTTGTTAATTCACATTCGGAATCATTTCTGTTTATGTTTTAACGAAAAACTTCTATGATTTTACTGCTGGTCTATGTTGATGATGTGATCCTTACTGGAAACAACAACTCACTAATTCAAGACTTAATTACCTCATTGGACAAACAATTTGCATCGAAGGATTTGGGGTGTCTAAGTTATTTTCTTGGGTTTCAGGTCAATTATTTGGATTCTGGTTTTATTTTGAATCAAGAAAAATATGTTATTGATCTCCTTCGTAAACTTAAACTCAATGGTTTGAAACCTGCTCCCTCACCAGTGTTGTCGGTAAATTAAACAACTCTCAGCTTTTGATGGAATTTCTCTTACTGATCCCTTTATATATCGGAGCACCATTGGAGCCCTACAATATCTCACTCACACCCACCTAGACATTGCTTATATAGTCAATTCCTTCGGTGTCCTACTGATATTACTGGAAAGCAGTTAAACGAATCCTTCGTTATCTTAGTGGCACGAGGTCATTTGGTCTTTTGTTCCACCCTAGTAATGATCTCTTTATCACTGCTTACTCATTCTAATGCTGATTTGGCAGCCAATATTGATAACAGAAAATCTGTTGCCGCTTATTGTGTATTTCTTGGAGCTAATTTAGTTTCATGGTCTTCAAAGAAACAAACTATTGTTGTACGTTCTAGCACGAAATTTGAGTATCGTGCGTTTCCCTTAGCTGCATCTGAAATAATTTGGTTGAAACAACTTCTTGAGGAATTACATATCTCTCAGTCTCAGAAACCAGTCTTGTGGGTATGATAATATCAGTGTTGGGGCTCTTGCTACAAATCTCGTGTTTCATGCTCGGACTAAACATATAGAAATTGATGTTCATTTCATACGCGATCAAGTTCTTCGTGGAGTTTTAGAAGTTTGAAATGTTCCATCGACTGACCAGTTGACTAACGATTTGACAAAGTCTCTTACTCACTCTCAGTTTCAAATATTGCGTTCCAAACTCAGGGTAATTTATCTACCCACTCGTTTAAGAGTGGATGTTAGAAGAAAAGATGAAAGTAATGAAGCATCCACATCATCAAATACTGCATGTTGGAAGATGATTCAAATGGAAAATGAAATTCTCAAATTATCTCTGAGCTTACATTTTTGTTAAGCTTGTACAAATCACTCCTTGACATGTGTCCATCACACAAATTAAATGTCTTATTTCTATTTGTTTATTCATTTATTTTTATCACGTAAATAGAGGGATTTCAAGTGTATATATGGGTCCTATCAGTACCTAATGTAAGGCAAGAATATCAGGTGATTTATTTTTTCCAAATTAAGATTTCTTCAACCCTATTTTCTCTCCATCTTAATTGTTTCAACGTGACAATGAATTAGGTTATTCACTAAACTACCAAAAACCACTAATTTGATTTTTCATTAAAAAAATAAATTATTTTCATGATTTTCCTAAATCAGTTAAATTGAATTTTAAATTATTTTAATATAATATTAATTTAAATAAAATCAATTTTAAAATATTTAGTTAAAACATTTTAATTAAATATATTAATTTAATATCAAATATTTAATTAATAGTTTTTCACTAATATCGACTTCTCTAAAACAACCCATAGTAGAAATTTGAACTAACTTTTAGATCATATTTAAATATTGTATATAATTAACTTTTACTCTCTAACCCAAACTCAGATATTTCAAATTCACTCATGGGATCTAATGCACCTATAGATCATGAATTCCAATTTAAGATTAACCAATGAAACTTTTTAATCTAGCTAATCAACAATCAAAACTATCGAGACACACTCAACTATCGTTTGGAATCTCTTGGTTGGAAAAACATGAATGTGAATGAGGTTCATACCTTTGTTCATTGCATTCCTGATCTCTATTTCTTGTCTATTAAATGCTTTCTTTTGGTCAACCACAAGAGTAACTCTATTGGTGACAAATCCAGTTTATTTCTTGGGTGGAAATTGAAGGGTTTTAATTTAGAGAAAAAAGAAAAATAATTAGATTTGTACTTGGGTTGAAAGGGGTTGAAAAACAGAGTAATCACTAAGCTGTCTATCAGTATAATAATTTTCTTTATATATTTTATAGAAAGACAATAAAGTTGAGCGGACCCGAGTCCGTAGGCGTATACTAAATCCTTGGTGAATTCTATCCCTCATAACTTTTGCCTATCACACTCTACTCGAAAACCACCCACCATGGACAAATTCTACTTTGCTCGATGATTTTCCAGTTTCTTAATTTTTTTGTTGTTTTTTCTTGAATGATATACTGAAAAAATCTCATAAGAAAACATAAACATTATTTTTTTTTTCTTATGAAAGTGAAGTAGCATTTTCATGCATAATCAACGCAAATAAAAGAAAGTAACTTTATTCGAGCCATAGGTGTTAACGCATACTTTTCCCTCGAAATTATATTATTCCAACCAAATCAAACCAAACTTTTGTTGAAACCCTTAGCACACCAACCATGTTTATATAATTGTTTCAACTCAAAATTTACTACTCACAATCTCGCATCCACATATATCTAATTAAAAGCCATTTTAGTCGAATAATAAAGAAAAATATTGTTGGTAATTATTATATAGGACATTTTTTAATAGAGTGAAATAAGCTAAAATGATAGAAACTGATAAACTTTTTATCACTGTTTATCAATGTCACTCATGAAGACATATCAGTTTCTACTATTATTTATACAATCTGATATTTTGTTATATTTTATAAATAGTTACGACAAATTTGTTATTTTTGATAATTTTTCTTATTATTTTCAACTAAAAAAATTATATAACATTTTCTTATTCATTCAATATGACGGTCTAAGAATTATTACGAGGTCTTTTAAAAAATATAACAAAACAAAGCATCAAAATATTTACAGTGTATATAACAATTCCGAAAACGGAAAAAGCCCACAGGCCCACAATGAAAAATAACAAAAATGTCCTGTCAACAAAATATTTACGGTGTATATAACAATTCTGAAAAAGGAAAAAGCCCACAGGCCCACAATGAAAAATAACAAAAATGTCCCGTCAACAACACTCGTAATATATTTGTTACACGATTTGGCTATTGTTTGGTACACGATCGTTTAGATTTGGTTATCCAATATATTTGGTACACTCGTAATCTAAATGATTTTTTTCTTCTTACACTATTGTTTTAGATTTTTTTTTTCAAAATTTGGTACATTTAGATTTGGCTGAACGAATTTTTTCAAGATTCTTTTGTACACGATCGTTTATATTTGGCTAAACGATTTTTTTAAATTCTTTTGATACACGATCGTTTATATTTGTCTACACAATCGTTTATTTTTTTTTACACGATTGTTTACCTTTCTTCCATTATCGTTTACATTTGACTACTCCAATCTAAACGATTTTTTTCAAGATTCTTTATACACGATCTTTTAGATTTTGCTATTTTTTTGTACAAGATCGTTTATATTTGTCTACACAATCGTTTATTTTTTTTTACACGATTGTTTACCTTTCTTCCATTATCGTTTACATTTGACTACTCCAATCTAAACGATTTTTTTCAAGATTCTTTATACACGATCTTTTAGATTTTGCTATTTTTTTGTACAAGATCGAGGAAAAGAAGAAAGACGATAGAAAGAAATTGCAGTGAAAAAAAAAGAGAAAAACGATGAAAAGATTAAACGACGTAAGAAAAAGATGAAGGGCAAGTCTGGAATATTTAAAAAATGGCTAACTTCATGGGTTTGTTATATTTATAAAAATTAACCAATTATTATTACATATATTTCTCTTTTCTTTTTTGATCTTTTTTAAATCATGAACTATCTAATGGATAGCATACAATCGCAACGGAAATAAGGATCAGAATTTTACCCTAAATGCATCTAATTAATTAGATATTAACATGCATTAAACACAACCCTAATTACACTAAATTAGTGTTAAAAGAAACACTTACCTTCGAAGCTCCCGATGCTCCAAATCTTCTCACGATCACGAACCCAGAACCACCACTAGAGTTAACCCGCTATACTCCAGACTTAGAATCGGATTGTGAGACCCATTCAATGAAGAAAACAAAGAAAGATGGATGGAAATTAGAAAATGAATTTTAGAGTTTGAGATTTGGGAGAGAGAAAAAATTTCGGTTAATTTGTAATTCAAAATTACAAAATGGATAAATCTTCTTCAATTTGAAAATTGCCCCTTAAATAGACTAATTACATGCAAAAATTGTATGTAATTGAATCACCAAAGCCCAACACCTCACACTCCAGTAAACATTGGTAGAATTATTCACCATTCCATTTTCTCTTAGTAGGTTGGTGTCATCACCATGAGCTTCCATTTAGCCCACTAAGAGTTCGTGGAATTATCCAACAAAATGTTGGATTTTTCCACTAACTTTGGTCAAGGGGAAAATTGGTCATTTGACCATTCTAGTCAAAGTCAAAAGTCAACATTTTGACTTTTTATCATTTTGTCCGTCTTGACTAATTCCGACCTCTCGAACATGAATCCGCATTTATTTTCTTGAAATTCAAACTACATTTGAATATAAAGCCGATCAAAGTTTGATTTTTTTAAAGTTAAAAGTCAACATTTTGACTTTTTACCACTTTGACAATTTCTATTAATTTCGAGCTTATATGAATCTCTATTCATATTTTTAATATTTAAATCACATTTAAGCATAAAGCTCTTGCCCAAATCTATAACCGACGACTATATTACTTGTAGTTGTCGGTTTCTCTCTCTTTACCTAATTCGAACAATTCAAATTATTCCAAAATGTTATTCTAAGTTAATTCCGTATGAGCTAGCAGGGGAACCTAATGGACCTATAGATCATGGGTTCCAACGATTCGAGATTAACTGGCTAAACCCTTTTAGACCAAGCTAATCAACATTCATTAACTAATAAGCCATTCCACTAAAATCTTGTAGTTGCATTCCCCTCACTATAGATATATTTCTGCCCATCTGATATAACCATGATCAGTAAGTTAATCCTTCACAATTTTTTCGTAATCTCGGATGGGTCAAAATATCGTTTTACCCCTAAAACTACATCTTGTTCCTTAAGTCACACCAATCCACTATTGAACAATTGGTTTTAGGTCCAACCTATAAATCGAATCCCTCTCGGGCCAATGAGAGGGCGGGATCCCTTGTTCAAGACTTGGATTCAGTTCTTAGGAAAACAACCTATCTACTAACTCTAGAGCGAGTAGGAGTGAATTACGTCTTGCACCCTATGTCCCTAGCTATCCATCCAGTCTTACCCTTGAAATGGGAGGCTTATTGGGCCAACGCCGTTGAGCTACCCTCACCTATGCAGATCTAAGGATAATACTGTTTGAACAGAAGTTCATAGTCAGCTCAGGATTAAAATTAAGTAATCTAGGTCATCATAATCGAAATAGTCAGTTTATATAGTCAACGGTGTCATAACTTAAAAGTGACTATTTCATGGTTCCAGTATTATGCAATTACATAGAATGTCTTCACTCCCATGTCTCTACATGAACGATTCAGGATCACATCGTTTGTACTAACTACAGAGCGGGTCGCATCCATAGTGTTTCCAGAATAAGGCGTCAACCTTATTCATTCACTATAGATCGTTTGAGCTATATACTCGAACTTGATCCAAGTTTATGTCTCTACTTAAAGTTAAGTCTATGCTAGATAGTCTCTGGACCTTAGTTTATTGTATTCAAGATTATAGTATTCTATTTTCACTAATAAATCCTCAATAAACACTCTATTAGATGGAATATAGTTTTAACTACAAACTATGAGTTTTAGGACATAAATTCCAACACTATCATATCGTTAATTCTTTTTAGTTATTCCTAAATTAAATGATATAGTCCTATCCCTATCGGTAAAAAAAAAAAGTTTTATAAATTAAATAAAATAATTTTCAATTTTTTTTTTCAAAATTTGATTATGAAAAATCCAAACATTTCTTTACAAAAATAAATTGTAATTAAAAATTAAAAAAAAAACATAAGTTACAAATACTAAAAAAAAAAAAAAAGTTAATTTTGAAGCTAAGAATTGCATTTACTTTTATGTTTACTCTTCTTAAAACAAGTAGATATACTAATAACAAGTACAAATTTAGATGAACAAATTGTTTTAGAAGTTAGAGATGTATTGAAAATTATTTAGGAATCATTTGAAAGCATTCTCATTTCATGTTTCCTACATCCATAACATAACATTAGGATCTAATATCTATATCCATAAGAAAAGCATAAATAGATAGAGGGCAATTAATTCCGAATAAAGAAACAATTTAGAAAAAGATTGAAAACAATTATTGGAGGAACCATATCATTTAATAACATACATTATTGTTCACCTTAGACAACACCACCCCATTGCTTAATTTGTACCTACCAATCTCAAGCTTCGCGGCTATCCTTGCTCCACGCCTTCCCCACGTGATCGCTTCTCCTCCCTATAAATACACTTTAAAACTCCAACCCATAATTTCCCACTTCCCTTCCCTACCTACTCATTACTCACATCTCTACACATTTCTCACGGACGCTTTTTCCATGCCGCCGGTGCCTGATCTTCCTGGCCTTCAGGTCGAGAACCTTCAATTTCCGCCCGAAATCAAACCTCCCGCCTCCTCTAAGACTCTGTTTCTCGGCGGTGCAGGTACGAATGAGAACGATTTGATTTCCTCTGTTGTGATCCGATAGAATGTGATTGTGGAAAATTTTGTACAGGAGTTAGGGCGTTGGAGATCGGAGGAAATACTGTGAAATTTACTGCGATCGGTGTTTATTTGGAGGACAAAGCTGTGCCGTCGCTCGCCGGTAAGTGGAGTGGAAAGAGTGCGGCGGAGTTAATGGATTCCGTTGAGTTCTTCAGGGACGTTGTCACTGGTGAGTAGCTGATTTTGTTTATTTTTTCAAAATTCTGTACTTGAAAGTTAGAACTGGCTACCAGATTTCTGCCGTGCCGGCCGCCGGTGTTCCGGTGGTTTTGTTGAAGTAAATTTGTTAATTGTTACTAATACAATATTAGCATATGGTTTACATGAAATAAAAATTTAAAATCCGATTTATTATTGACGAAAGAAATTATAAAATTTGTAAAAAATAGTTTCTCAAAATTTTCTATTTTTGATAAAAATCCTTAATTAATTAAAATACTATTTAGAAGTAGTTTTGATCAATGGATATTATTAAATATTACTATTTAGTCACTAAATTGACAAATCGGAGGCTGAGGCATCTTTTGAAAACCTATGGAAGTTTATTCTTCAAATCTTGAATTTAAAATTTAATTGAAGAGTGGTACATGATAACTTGATTTAAATAAATTTTCAAAGGTAAAAGCAAATTATACAAGTGAACTTTTTAACATTCACAAAAAGGTGAGAGAAAGAATGTATCTAAGAATCTAATCCAAACAATGATGTTAAGCATTTTAATAACAAAATTTAGTTCTGATTTGTGACTTATATAGAATGAGTAATAGTTTGAAGTGTAAAATTGATTGAATATATATAGAATGAGTAATAGTTTGAAGTGTAAAATTGATTGAATATATTATATTACAGGGGGTTTCGAGAAGTTTACAAATGTGACATTGATATTGCCACTTACGGGTGAACAATATGCAATGAAAGTGGCAGAGAATTGTGAAGCAGCTTGGAAATCCATGGGAATTTATAGTGATGAAGGAGCTGAAGCGATTAAAAAATTCATCGATGCCTTCAAGAACGAAAATTTCCCTCCTGGCTCCTCCATTCTTTTCACTCATTTGCCTCCTAATACTTTATCGGTTAGTACCATTCTTATTTCACCCTCAATTTTATTTAGGTAACCTAAAATATTCTACAAAATAGTTCGTGAATTTCTTGAATATTTTAATATATTTTTTTGTTGACTACTCAAATATTATCCTAAATATGGGGTTCAAATATTATAAAATCCATTAAAAAATTAAGTTTAAATATTATTTTGGCTTTTATACCTCATTTGCTTTAATTTTTGATTCTTTAAAATGAAATAAAAATAGAAATGGTAAGACCAAAATGATAGTTTTTTTTACAAGTATGAATATATTTAAGGTACAAAATAAACATATTGAATGTATGCAAATTCTTAAAACCAATGTAGTATTTAATCCATTTTTCTTTTTTAATTATCTATCGGTCATTTCACTCTAAATTTTGGGAACTTAATCATATAAGGAATTTTTTAAATATGAAAAATAATATAAGTATTTAACCAAATTTCATAAAAATAAATTTGGAAGGATTAAATCTAAGATTTAGCATTCTAGAGTTAAGTATAACGATTAAATAGGACTTAAGAAATATTATTAAAAATTTAGGAATCAAAATTAAATACATTCTAACACTTATTTTTTTTTTCTCAAAATAACTTATTATAAAAAATATAGGAAAATTGTCAAAAATGGTAAAATGAACTAACTATTTACACTCGATGACCAAATCAAGTATAATAAATTTTTGTATTTAGTTTTTCTTCTTCCTTTTTTTTCTTTAGTTTTTCTTTTTTTTTCATAAAATATAAATAGTTTGTATTTTTTTATTATTTAAAAAACCACAAATAATCACCAAAATTATTAGGATGGAGGATATTTTAAAATAATGATATAGTAAGATATTAATGAAAAATATTGAAAAGAACTGCCCATCCAAAATTCTCAATAAGTGTCTTTTGGATATTAATTGTGAACACTGAAAAAGGGTTGTTAAGTTGTTTATACTAAAAAGAGAATTAACAATGTTTGGTTAAGATTTTTAATAGCGGCAAAAAAGTGGTCTTATCTATTTAAAACTACTTCTAAATTTTGTGATGTGAAATCACATCAATTATGCATACAATATATTATATTATATTTAGAGTAATATTAAAGTCCTCATACCCAATCTTTGCATTTATTGTAGTTGAAGATATCATCTCATTTACTTCCATCTCAAAACACACTATTAAAATCACTTTCTCACTCATTTTAACCACACTATTAAATTCATATGGGTAGTTAGATATTTTAATATTTTCCTCAATCAAACATTTTTAAACTATTGTTATATTCTTAATTATTATTCCTAAAATTACCACAAATTATAACTATCTTTGCTTTTAGGCATCATTAACAATATTTTAAACAAACATAAACACAATTTTTATACATATCTATTTAAACAATAATAAACCTCTCTCCAAATATGTTCTCATAATAAATATCAAACTTGGAGAACAAATAATAATAATAATAATAATAATAATAATAAAAAGGTTTGAGAATTTGAAGGATATAATTAATTGAAAGAAGCTATTCCAACGAATTAGTTCGAACGCAAGAGTAATTTTTGATGCAGATTAGCTTTTCAAAAGATGGGAACATTGGTGAAAAAGAAGAAGAGATGGTGAGAAAAATAGAGAACAAACTGCTTAGTGAATCTGTGTTGGAGTCCATTATTGGGAAGAATGGGGTTTCACCTGCTGCAAGGCTTAGTTTGGCTACAAGATTATCCCATCTCCTCACTCAATCTCAACCCAACACTCCCAACATTTGCAATCCTGTCCAGAATCCAAATTCCAAACCACATCTCAACAATTAATCATATCATATCATATCATCCATTTTCTATCTCAAATATTTAATAACTTTTATTTTGTATGATAACTGCATTCCAAGACTACTTCTCCTTTTAGGTTGTTTTCTTGATAAATTGCTGTAATAACTAAATTAATTATAATTTTGTCGTTTGTTCTTCTTTATTGTTATTCAAGTTTTAATTCTACTCTACTATTTGGTTTTGGTTCATTTTTTGTTTTTATATTTTCAATTTTTCATTTTGGTCACTACTTTTAGTTGTAGTTCATTTTGGTAATTGTATTTTCAACTTTGTTTCATTTAATTTTTGGTATATGTATTTTGAAAGGTTTCTTTTCATCCTTTTTACTTTTATGAAGTCCTCGTTTTACTCTTTGTTTTCACTTTTCATATTCAAAGTACTAAAATATTTACTTTTTTTTTTTAATGTAAGGATAGAATTGAATCGAGGGTGAATCAAATTTAAAAGTTATCAATTTAAGATAACTAAATCAATTTAGACAATTTGTTAGTATCTTGTATCAATTTTCACTTGAATTCACTTTAAAATCAATTCAAAATCATTTAAACAAGATTATTCTTGAGAAGAACATTGAAAAGCCTTACATCTATTTGATTTTTGCATTTTCTCTCTAATTTATATTATTAATACTTGTATCATTATTAGTTTGAAATTTTGATGAAGTTAAATTGATATTTTGTGTTGTTTGTGTTTTTGTTGGTGTTTTGGGAGTTGAGCCAATCCTCTTGATCAATATACTAAAAAGTTATTGAAACCTAAACCAATACAACCATTGATCATAGAGTTATTCACCAACTCCATTTCAGCCACTCCCACATTTCCTTCACCCCTAATCTGTTTCATATATACTGTATGTATATATATAATCTCACATATATATATCACCTTCAAACCCATCTTTAACATTACCATACAACACAAAAACAAAACAAAACAAAATATTTATTTCCCCTAATTCCTTCAACTTCCTCTCATGGAATTTCCCAAACTTCTCCCTTTCTCAACAAAATCTATGCTCTGCTTTCTTCTCCTCTGCTTCCTGTGTTTATCTGCCAACTCAGCCAGACTTCTCGACGAGCAGCCACAAGTCCCGGTTGGTACTCCGGCAGCCTCGAGTGTCGTCGGGACGCCTGTCGGTAATCTCGGGACAGGACCTACTGCTACTACTACACCTTCAACAACTCTACCTAATTCAGCTGGAAACTTAGGGCAAGGAGCTAACACACCTTCATCAACTCTACCTAGTTCAGGGGGAGTTGAAGATGATCATCATATATTAACCTTCTTCATGCACGATATCCTTGGCGGTACGAATCCCTCTGCTCGAGCCGTTACCGGGGCAGTTAACAATCCAGCTCTCAATGGCCAACTTCCATTTGCTAAACCCAATGGAGCAGTTTTATCAGTTGGAAATAATGTTCCTCAAAGTAATGGAAACAGTGGTCTAATTAACAACAACAACCTTCCCTTTCTAATAGGTCTTGGTGGAGCAACATCGCCATTGTTGCAAAACAACAATGGTGGTGGAAACAACTTCAACGGCCAGATCGGCTTTCCATCCGTTAATGCAGGACAGCTCCCGTCCGGAGTGTCGGTACAACAACTCCTATTCGGTACGATGACGGTTATCGATGACGAGCTCACGGAAGGACACGAGTTGGGTTCTGGGCTGATTGGAAAAGCACAAGGGTTTTACGTGGTGAGTTCGGAAGATGGGAACAGTCAAACAATGGCATTCACTACGATGTTTGAGAGCGGCCATTACGTGGATAGCTTAAGCTTCTTTGGCGTTCATCGGACAGCGGTGTCGGAGTCTCATTTGGCTATCATGGGAGGGACTGGAAAGTATGTAAATGCAAGAGGGTATGCAAATGTGAAGACTCTTCCGGGCATCAACCAACATGAAACAGATGGAGTTGAGACTTTGCTTCAATTCACTGTTTACATCAGTTATTAAAACTCAAGGGTTGCTTTTATTATTGAGTGCGATTATGTTTGAATTCTGTTTGTGAATTTATGGTTTGTAATGAAAGCTTTTATCATAATTATGAATCGAACCAAGATTTGATATTCTCTTCTTTTTCCCCTGTTTTTTACACCAAATATTGAAACCCAAATATAGTCTTGTTTTTATTTCATATTTGAAATTCAAACCAAAATTTGGGGGAAGTACAGAATTATTTAAATATAAATCATCCCTTTTTAATTATCTAGAACATAATTGTTTTGATTTTGATTGAAAATTAAACCTATGAATTCTTAGTTAAATTCTAAAACAACTTTTCAATTTTCCATCAATTTATAGAAGTAAATAATTTAGTTTATTATATTTTCACAGGACTAAATAGTAAGTAAGAATAGAAAAGAAAAAAAAAAAGAGTAAAAAGGTTCCTTCATTGAAAGTGGAAAAGAAAAGATCAAAAGTAACAAAGCATTAAATAATTAAAAAGAAGAATATATAATGGAGAATTGAAAAGTCAATTATTATATAAACGCTTGGGGGCCTTAAAATATGACGAAAGATTAAAAATGAAAAGAAAGAAAGAAAGAAAAAACACAATAATAAAACAAATTAGGAAGAGAATGAGAATGAGAATGGTGAATCTGTGGTTTGGAATGGCCTTAAGCTTTTTATCTTCTCTTGTTCTTACTCCCAATAAGAAGCGAAAAGTAGAAGAGAATCCTAAACAAAAACCCCCAAGCAACCGTCACCACCAAACAATTCCATTTACTCAAATCCATCACTCCTTGTTGTTCCAAAATATCAGCTCCCGTCGTCAAGCATGTCGATCTCGTTATCCTCATCCCCAAAGTCTTGCTCAGATTCTCCAGAAGCTTCAGTTTCATCGCCCCCGGCACCATTCCCAGCGGTGTATTGTCGAATATCTGTACTCCTCTCACAAAGCATTTCGTCGGATTCTCGAATTCGTTTTGCAATACTGCTTCGTATGGATATTTCACTAGCGATAGGTAATGGAACCAGATCCAGTAACCTGGAATTCGATCCCGTGTGATGAAGAACCCGCTGAATAGAAGGAAATATGCTAAGATTGCTACTACTATGGTGTATCCAAGCATTACGTGAGGTACTACTCCCGAAAGGAACGTTACGAATGAACTTCCAGCCCAGAATGCTGCCAAAATTATCAGAAAGTAGAATAAGAAGCCTGAAATTCCGCCGTCCAGTCCGACGGCCCAAAATGTTGTTGCGGCGAAGGCTAAGGAGAGGAAGATTAGCGCCGGTAAGGCTACGAGAGAGTGTGAGAGAACGTAGGAGGATCTTCGATATGCGTTGTAAGCTGTTTCTCTCATGAAAATGTATCGTTCTTGTAGAAATACGGGCAGAGCATCGGCGCAGGTGTAGAAGGTTGTGGACATGGCGAAAGCGAAGAACCCTAGGCGTTCTTGAACTCCTTTTGGTGAGTTATCGAGTTGCCAAAACATTGTAGCGAGGATGAATCCGGTGACGAGAACGGCGCCAAGTCGGATTCCGAAGAGCTCTGGCATACGGCGGGAGTTCAGAAATGATCGTTTTGATAGAACCGCCATTTCAATCCAGAATGGATTTGCGAAGGTCGGAACCATGGAGTTAGGGCTTGCGTCGTTGTTTGTTGCGCCGGAAACTAATTTGCCTCTTGAAATACTTGCGCTTATCGCTTCTTTTAATGACATGTTCTGGTGATCCGACTCTGATTTTGGAATGTTCTTCATGCTCTGCCATGACTTGTGAAATTCAACCAAGCTTTTAGTCCCTCCTGGTGAGCCTTCGAGTTCTCGAATCCGATCGAGCGCGAACTCAGTCCGGTTCTCGTTTTCCGGTATAGGATGACCAAACTCCGAAAAATACAGAGGAAGATTCGCCGGAGAGCCACTGTAAACGGTTTGTCCTCGAGAGAGGAACAATAGACGATCTAACAATCCGAGAATTCGATAACTCGGCTGGTGTACAGACATAACGACGATGCTTCCGCTCTGAGCAATCCTCTGCAGAACTTTCACCACCATGAACGCACTAGTTGAATCGAGTCCTGATGTTGGCTCATCAAGGAAGAGAATGATCGGATCGTGAATAATGTCGATTCCGATCGAGACTCGTCGCCGCTCTCCGCCAGAGACCCCGCGGTGTCCTTCGTCTCCGATAACAGTCTTCGCAGCGTTCCGAAGCCCCAACTGATCAATCAACGCTTGAACTCTCAGTTTCTTCTTCGATTTTGAGAGCGTTCGAGGCAATCGAAACTCAGCAGAAAACATTAGAGTTTCTTCCACCGTCAGCATCGGAAAGAGCAGATCATCTTGCATTACATAAGCAGAGATGACCTTCAACAATCTGGATTCCAACACCTCACCGTTCAACGTCACAGTTCCTTTCAAGCTTCCTTTGGCAATTCTATTAGCCAGTGCATCAATCAGCGTGGATTTTCCAGAACCACTCGCTCCGAGAACTGCCATAATCTCACCTTCTCGGGCCTCGCCGGAGATGTTGTTCAACAGAGTCTTTGTTTTAGTGAATAAGCTGTCGCCAACGACGGTGTCGTCGACCGGAGAACCCCCTAGTCTGCTTCCACGATGGTGAAAAAGCGATGAGAAACTGATCTTACGGCGAACCTTGACGCTGTATGTGAGATTGTTGAAGGAGAGCATGAAAGGCAAGGATCTCGGCTCCAAGCTCGCGCCGTTCATGTCCAATACTTGATGAACCTGATCAATTAATAAAACAACATACTTAATTAAATAAAAATTACCCTAATCCGTATATATATACATATTAGTAATCCATAATCTTAACCTTCAAAGTAGGTTAAGTCATAATTTGTTCAACAATTATATTAGAAATAAAATAGTAGTAATGAATAAGGGTAGCTTAATAAGGAACACATACCGGAGTCTCGTCTCCGTTGGCCTCCCTCCGGACATCGCCTACTCGTTTCAAAAGTTGGCCAAGTGTAGGAGACAAACCAGCAAAGGAGCGTGGACGATCATGAAGCTCCATATCATTGAAAAACGCAACCGTATCTCTTGCGGGTGACATATTCTCCACCATAATCACTCCCAACAACGACACCTTCAATGATGATGATAACAAGATGTTATTCTTATAAAAACTCTACTCTCTGTGTGTGTGCACAATTTGCTTGTGGTACCTAAATTCTGGGGGAGATGTCCTCCCCTAGCTAACAGAAAAAGAAAAGGGGAAAAGGCAGTATTGTATGAAGTGAAGTAGTTTTTTAAGAATGTTGGGGTGGGGGGTTTTGTATAGCAACATAAATACGATACAAATTAAAAATGTTTGGAGGGTTGGAGAGTGTGGTTACACAGTTAGGTTAGAGTTGGAACAGTTTGAAAAGGAAGGAAAAATATTTTAGAAAAGAAAAGAAGAGAGATAAAAAAAAGAGAAAAAAGAAAAAAGAAAAAAAGGTGGCCTAGAACTCCTAACTTTTGCAAAATTATCATCCATGAGAAACAAATGGGGAGGTGACACGTGTAATTAATTGTATTTTTGGGTTTGATATTGTTCACACTTTATGCTTGTAAATTTAGGTTGGGTGTTGATCTACCCTTTCTCAAGTTTTTAATAAATTAAAAGGATTCAACACTACACGAGCCCACCCCCCCCTTTTCCTCTCCCATATAATTAATGTATTTTCCTTTTCCTCTTCTTTTTTCTTTTCCTTTATAATATAATACATATAATAATAGTAATAATAAAAGAAATTAAAGAAGTTAGGATTTTTAAAGAAATCCATCCTCTCCCATTTCTTTGGAAAATCCTTCGATATTAGTTACTACATCTTACAACTTCATCAAATGCCACTATCTATAAAGAAAAACTTGAGAAATAAGAGGTAGGTTACATGGCACTAAAAGTGAATCCAAATCAATTTGGCAAGCATGAGGTGGATTACATGGCAACTAAGAATTAGTATGTTATAGACACATGGTATGAATGTTGGATGATCGACAGAAAGACATGTGGCTTGACATCTATTTTTATATTAATAGCATATATATATATATATATATATATATATATATATATATAAGAAGATATAAATGAAATTTAAAATAATTGGGAAAGAAAAGGGAAGAAGATTTGAGAGGGGAGAAAAAAGGAGATAACTTGGAAGTTAGAGCGTGGCAGGTAAGTTTAGCAAACTTGTTGAATTCAATATTTATCACTTCTATTGTTCAAACTTGTAGTTTATTTAAAACAACCATTTTATTTTTTATATAAATCAAACTACATTTAAACTTTACATGCTTTTATTATTAAAATACAAACCCAAAATATTATCTTTGAGTATGACAATAAAACAAGTTTAGTTTATCAGCCGTATTTAGTTATCTACCTCAATTGTGTGTTTCCCTATATTACTTATATACTATATACATACGTTTAGATACTACTACATTTATTTCGATTCGTAATTGATTTAGTATCATTTTATATTTAAAAGATGTTGACATACAATATCATATCATCTTAAAGTTTTAGAAAGCTATCTTACTCTACTAATAAAAAAAAATTATCATTTAATGACGTGTTAAAAAATGAATAGAAATATCGGTACTATAGTTCTAGAAAGTTTTTTTCTCAAACAAATAACTTTGTTGTTAATCCCATCATAATGATCACCAATTGAACTCTATCAAGTAATTAAGTGGTATGTTCTACCTAAGTGAAAACTAATTACTAAGTGAGAGAAATTAATTCAAAAGCATGATACGATTAAAATCGTACATTAATTTGAAAGGAAAAAAAAACATCTCTTAATGATATGAAATCTTTTCAGCTACCCAAAAGAAAATTACAATCGTTAAACTATTCCAAATGAAAATTAATTGCCATAAAATACTACAAAAATCTCGACGCGGATTTCTTTTTCAATACTTTGATTTATCTTCGTAATCTCTTCTCATTCACTAAACTATAACACAATGTGCTAAAAGCTTTTGATAAGTCAAAGTTTCAATAACAAAGTAGTATAGTGTAAAGGAAAAGAAAAAAGAAAGATAAACTTTTAAGTTAAAAAGAAAAAAGGGTTAATTATTTAGTGATGAAAGTTGAAAAGCATATAATAAATGTTTGATTTTTTGGGGGAATGAGAAAAATTGAATAATAATTTTAGTGTAAAAAGGGATTTGGTTGATAATGTTGTTGGGCTACCGCGAGAGGAATGTGGGCAGCCTTACCACTTTGAAAATTTCACAATTTGTCAAATCCAAACCAAAGCCTTCACGTTATCCTTCTCTGTTACATTGCCCACGTCCTTTCCTAACGATTTCCGTTACCTTTCCCATACTTTTCTCATTCCCTTTTTCTTTTCTTCACTTCACCTTTTTTTCCTCTAAACACCATTTTAATACAATAATTCTCCATACTTTCTGTTTCTTTTATTCTACCCCTTTTTAAACTCCTACTCTTTTATATCATTCTTTTTTCTTTTTTCTTTTTTTTTTCCCCTAAATTTTGGTTCGTATGTTCTTTCCTTTCCTCTTTTATTTTGAGTTGGAGTCATCTCATCATCTTTGACCTACATAAGAGTTACTCGTATTGCTATTTTGTCGGTTGTGGACATAACTACATTCTTATGTCTTAGTTATTACTACAAATGTATAGTTTAAGCTAAGTGTAAGATTTAGAGGTTGTCAAGTTAATGTCATTTTGGTAGTTGCGACTTTCAAGGTCGTTAGTAGGGCTTGT
Source organism: Cucumis melo (assembly GCF_025177605.1). Lineage (NCBI taxonomy): Eukaryota > Viridiplantae > Streptophyta > Magnoliopsida > Cucurbitales > Cucurbitaceae > Cucumis > Cucumis melo. The sequence continues at coordinate 6,466,861 of NC_066865.1, forward strand.
GAACTGAACTCGGGCTATGTTGGTTGGTTTGAAAACCTAAGGTTCTTGCTTTGTTTTAAAACATATGTTTTGTTAGTATAATTACTTTAAATCTATATAATAGATTGATTAATCATAGAATCATTCATGTCAAATTGTCAAAAATAACGTACCTAATTTTATTGACGGAGATTTATAATTGATATAAGATGAGTATTTTCTTCCTCAATCAAAACCCAATTGCCGTGAGTGGAATCTTTCTCTAGACAAAACTCAAAACAGACTGAATGATTATTGTTTTTGGGTATTGAAACCATAACCTAAGGTCTCTTTATATAATAGTTCAATTAGAGTCCCTAATAAATCCTAATCAATCTAGGAATAGGAATCTCACTATTTAGTGCATACACAATTAGGAATTTAGGGTGTTAATTAATTACATCATGTAATAGAACCCGATATAATAAAATAAGGTATTTAATTTTAGGCAGTAATATATAACCTATTTTTTAATATACATTATTGCACTAATAGTCTATGATTGCTATTTCTTTTTCCCAAAGAGCCTAAATCGGTAAGCTTTTTCATAAATATTAAGCTGAATTGTGTTATATGCTCCACCCATAATTACGAGGGTTTTAAAAAAGAAAAAAGAAAAAAGAAAAGATGAAAATACACTTTTGGAAAAATACATAATCCTTTCCCTAAACTTTATTATATTATTGATTTATATCCCATTTATTCCTTCCTTTTACACAAATTTTGTTTGTTAAATATATTTTTCATTTCATTTCAACAACAAAATATGAAACTATTTATAAAATATAACAAAAAAATTTAAATAGATACGAGGGTTTAATGAATTTGTTATATTTTATAAATAGTTTTAATATTTTACTATTTTTTTAAAAAAAAACTATTCACACACCACAAAAAAATGAGTAAAATTGATTATGATTGATTTTTCTTTTATATTAAAATTTTTTATTTTTACGGTGTCACTATTTTTATTCTACATGTTTTTTTTCGAGAAGTCATTCATCTTTTTTACCAAAATACCTTCGCCATGTATTCAATTTGGTTTTGCTTCGTCCTTATATATTGTGTATATTTTTTCATTGTATATTTTCCAAATATATAATGTAATATATTCATTGTAACCGTTTCTAATTACATAATTTCTCATCTCATTTCGTATCATTTTTCAATATATAATGTGTTTTTTTTTATATATTTTCATATGTAATTAGTTTTTTATTGGTCTTGATCTTATCGTGTGCCTTTTGAGCGTGTTTGTAAAGGCAATCACTCAGATGTTCTCCTAACCCTACTCGGGAAGGGATTGGGGAATGTTCGTGTCTCGTCCCAAGGCTCATTTTGACTTGTGGGTCATAGGGGGTTTATCTGATCAAGAGTCAAAGCACAAGAGTCCTAGTAGTATTCAGATGCAAAGAACTTCGAGGGTTGATGACAATAAGCAGAAATCTCACTCACCGACCTAAAGGACGAGAAAACACTCGAATGTGAGAACAAGGGATCACCCGAGGAATGGACAAGCTCCAAGGGGAGGTAAGAAGCCCACTCCACGGTCTGAATCTTATCTTTATTGCGAGAGTAACTAACTCAACCATGCCTATATATATATAGACACATTCTCCAAACGGCGTAAGGCTAAGCCTGATAGTTCTTTAAGTAGGTTGAGTGACAGATTGGCCATAGCAGTACTTCGGGATTTAAACCAATGCGACAAATGTTGAGCAGACGATGATGCCGCCCCTTTTCATTTCATGGAAGTCCACGACAGAGAAAAGAAAGGGTTGTAGGTGATGGCATGGCGCGTTCTACCTCTTAGAAATAAAGGTTAGAATAGAGAGACCGTAGGGTTATAAAATAACGAGACCAAAGGGAGAAGGGAGGGGTGAAGAAGCTTGACCGTGTTGGAGAGAAAGAAGAAGAAAGTATAGAAGGAGTGAGAGTTTAGTTGTAAACGAGAAAGAGGAGGAAAAGTTAGAGAAAAAGACAGAGAAAGAGGAAGAAGCGATGGGACTTAACAAAAGAAATGTAATTGAGTGGAAGTGAGTGTAAAAACAAGATAGAAGAAAGAAAAGTCAAAACTCAAAACAAAAGGAGCACAAAGATTTTCTCTTAATGAGATGTTGAATGATGAGTTAATTCTCTCTTGATCTCTCTTCTTCGCAGCTCTATTTTACTGCTTATCAGGTGTGAATATCATCATCGAGAGAAGAAAAGGGCAAGGAAGATAGAGAGAAAGAGTCCGAAAGAGAAGAAAGAAGAAGAAAATGATTAGCTTTAGAAACTGATAATATATATATATATAGAGAGAGAGAGAGAGAGAGAGAAGATCATTAAAAAAGAGAGAGAGATAAGAAAGAAAAAGAGTATTCAAGATCAGAGAATCAGAGCTTCAACCTATTATTAGTAATTCTAAGCAGAAAAGGAGATAGGCCTTCTTAAAGAGTACCTACTAGCTATTTGGCGCGAAGAGGAGAAACGGAAGGAAGGAAAGAAAAGGCTATCGAAGTCCGATCTTTTGCTTAGAATTGGGGGCTTCACATTGGATGGACTTGCATTCTTATTACTCCATAATAATGGGATTAATGTTAGAAAGGGTTAAAATCACTTGCAAAATTTTAAGACCATTTCAAAAATGCTGCTGCTTTTAAGACATGCTTGATAGTTATTATGCAAACTCCACATTTTGTTTTCATTTTCATATATCAAAATGAGCTTTGAATGGCAAAAATACTTTGATTTTAGAAATGGTATGGAAATTATATTTAAAAGAATTGATTTTAATTAAATTAAACACTTGAACCACTGCACATTTCTAGTTCTAGTGTTCATTCATACATAACTCAAAATAAAATGTAGAAATTCAGAAACAGAAAATGAAAATCAAGCCAAAACAATACTGAAATTTTGTTAAACAAAGATTCATTCTAACTTTTGATTTCATCCCGCGGCCAAACGCTAACCTTCTCCTTCTCGTATTTGATATACACCGCAGTAACCGCCGCCACAAAATACACTTGAATCAGTATAATCGCCGGCGTATGATAACTGATGACGCTTTTTCCAGTCGCCAATTCCACAAGAACCAACGCCGAAATTCCGAGTATCGCAATCCAACCATTGATCCTCTCGCTGTACGGACTGAATCCGAATTCCACTTTAAGTCCGCCGGAGACCGGCTCCTTCAGCGGCACTGGCGGTAGGTACACCGACGAGGCGGCAGTGGTAGAACCTTTCTTGGACTTCCGAGCCTTCCGTATCTCTGCCTTCTTTCCTGTTCCGCTTCGGTATCGGAAGCGGACTTTGGCGAGTCGGTCCTCGAAATCGTCGCCGTCAGATCCAGGTTGTTCTGAATCCGAGGGGGTAGATTCCGGATCTGCTGCTCTGGTTAGGAAGGTGAGAAGCCTGGGCTTGTGAGACTTTGAATTGGAAGGAAGTGTGAGAGAGTTAGGGAATTGTAGTGAGGAAGATGGAATGGCCGCCATGGAAGGAGAAATCTGAGCTCCAAGATAAACTCGCTGTAACCGTTTCCGCCTTATATTTTTGGTTTTTTTTTTTCGTTTTCTTTAAATTTGTTATTTATTATTATTATTATTATTATTATTCTTTTTAATCAAATAATTTAGTGGTTTCTATTTGTTTATATATATATATATATATATATTTTTGAAATTTGATTGTTTTTCCTCACTCTTTTTTTTTTTTTTTTTAATTTCAATTTTTATAGTTATTCCTATAGCTTGTTAGGGTGGGGATTCGACTCAAAGAGGTTTTTTTTTTCAATTTAATTTAGCATATTATTTAAATCTTAACATTAAAAGTGTTAAAAAGATAAAATTAATTTTCGGCTGTCATGTAATCTTAGATATAAGGTACAATTACATGAATTGGTCTAAGATTCAACTGGTCATAAAAACATAGGATTAGTTGTTCATGACATAAAAGTTTGTAAGCTAAGTTGAAACTTAACTTGGTCATGAAACTCTTTTGTTTACTCGTATTTAGCTAACAACACAATCTCATTTATTTTCAAAAGTCCTCACTAATTTTGCATTGTGAGTATTGTTTAAGAAATAATTGAATCTTATCTAATCTCTTATGATGCGATACTTGACTTACTATCTAAGTTTATTACTTTTTTAATGGTACATGCTTGCACCAAACCGCGATAAATTACATTTTTGTTATTCATATTTATTTGGTCGATCGATGTGCTAAGGAGAATATTTATCTCTTCAATTTATCCTTTACTTTTTAATAGGTGTCCATCATGCTCTCTTAAATTTACTAACTTTGTGAGTTGGTGTTTTGCAACTCGCCAATCTCAACAATGTTCATTATTGAAGTTTATACAATTATTGAGAAACTTTATCTTTCTCTCTTCATTTTCTTGTTTATTTGTAGAACTTTATCCTTGTAACTTTGCGCCTAATAGATATCTTCAAATTTAATAATTCAAAACACCATTTGGAGAGAGGTATGGAAAGAGAGAAGTAGTAAATAGTTAGACAGTACACCATCAAGTAACTATATTTTGTTTGTACCTTTTGGTTTTCATTTGTTTAATTGGTTGATTTTTTTATTTTTTTCATGTAAAAATAAAAGTTTGGGTTATTTCATAAAAAAAAAAAATATTAAATTATGTCATATTTGGAGCTTGAGAATTTAAAAACTTTGTCGATGAAGAGGTAGCACATGAACCTTTGGGAAGAGAAGTGATTTATGATAGTCTATGTTTGGTGTGCAGACTATAAATAGTTTGTATTTGAAGTGCAGATTATCATAATCTACGTTATTATAACTGTGTTTGAGGTACAGACTATTATACTTTGATTTTTACAACTTTACTTTTTTAAAAATATATATCGTAGATCCAATACACAATTTTCATAAATTGATTTTATTAAATAAATTTTGATTATGATATTCATTCAATAAATTTAACATCAATCGTGATGTTTCATGAATTTTTTCATGCATATATATTGTACATCGAATTAAGTAAGCTTCTAATTATGACTTTCCTAGCAATAATTTAAGCTTCGATATTGCGTTTGTTGCCACGTACCCGAGAAGAGGCGGAGCAGCTGATGTACTTAAAAAGTGGTTAATTTTAAAAACAAAAAAAGGGGGTCGCCACCAATCTTTTTTAAGATGTGATTGGACACCGAAATAAAGTAAATAATTTTAAATAAAATAAAAAAAATTCTGCAAAAAATTAGAGTTAAGTTCGGGAGTGAATTGTGTACGGGGAAGGTGTTAGCAGCTCGTAACACCCATTTAGAAAACGATGCCAAATTTAATGTCTTTAATAAAACTCATTTAATATTTTTTATGTCTTATTTCAATTCTCAAACACTCAAAAATTTGAGACAATGATACCATAAAATAAGTGGAATATATTCAATTAATTAGGCTATATTAAGGAAAATTCCTCAATGAAAAATTATTACAATTTATCAAATTCTATCCTAGGCTAGTTTTTGAATAATTTTTTTTTTTAAACATTGGTTAAATTCATTTTTTATTGGGATCAATATCTTCGAGAGTCTGAGATTTGATCCACAGCTTAAGAATCTAGAAATAATTAGTTGTTTACGTAATAAAATTCTTTTTTAAGTTTTAGTATATGTGAGATATTCGATGATACTTATATGAATGGTTATTGTTTATTTTAACCCAACTCTATTTAAATTGAAAAAATGTTTGGTTAGAAGTGTAGAGTTATATATGATATTTGGTAAAGTTTTTCTTAATTCTAAAATAATATTCCATCTGTTCCTATGATAATTATCGGGAAACTTACGTAAATATAACAAAACACCAAACTATTTACGTCAGTTTTTAAATATTTCAGGTTTGCTCTTCCATCTTTCTTTTTGTCATTAGTCTTCCTCTTGCTATTTCTTTCATGGTGTGATTTCTTTCATCGTCTTGTGATTTCGTCTTTTTTTTTCCTAATTTTTTACTCCAATTTCTTTTCATTATCTTTCTTATTTTCAATTCTTTATTTACGTCGTTTAATCTTTCGATCGTTTTTTTTCCTCTTCTTTTTTTCGCTTTTTTATCGTCTGTCTACTTTTCCTCTCTTTTTCTTTTTCACTGCGATTTCTTTTCATTGTCTTTCTTCTTTTCCTTTCTTTTTACACCGTGTACAAAAAATGGCATAATCTAAAGATCGTGCATTAAAAATCTTGAAAAAAAATCATGAAGTAACCAAATGTAAACTATTGTGTAAAAAATAAACAATCCTGTAAAAAAAATAAAAGATTGTGTATAAAGAATATAAATTATTTAGATTGGACCAGACAAATGTAAACAATCGCGTAAAAAAAAAAAAGTAAACGATCGTGTAGAAAAAACAAGCGTGTAAAAAATGATCGTGTATCAAATTTTGAAAAACAAACAAAATTAAATCATGGAATTGAAAAGATAAATTGTAGCCATATCTAAACGGTCGCATATAAATTCAGCATATCTAAGCGATTGCGTATAAATTGTAGCCATATCTGAACGATTGCATATCAAACAATAACCATAAACGATCATAATTATATTACACGGATGTTATTGACGACGTGGTTGACGGGATATTTTTGTATTTTAGACGTGGGCCTTTGGACTTTTTCCGTTTTTGAAATTGTTTTGTCGTTTTTTATATTTTTGAAAAGATTTGTAACCTTAAAATATAATATAGCGTTTAACTTTGAATTTATTAAACAAAAATAATTATTGAAAGTTATTTGGAAATGTATATATAATATGATGGCCAATAGATAGACCAAATTTACATGTTCAAAAAGTATATAATATCCCACATTCTTCAACCTGTTTTGTTTACATGTATAAAAAATAATTACAAAATGTACATCTATAGATGACCAAGTTCACTTAAAGAGGAGAAAAAAAAAACAAAAAAAAGCTACATAGACCTGCTCCAAAACACAATTCTAGTTCCAAGTTTGTTTTACATCTTTCTCCAAAATTCGATAGATTTTTGTTCGACCACTTTCTTTTGTATTTCCCTCTTTACCATGATATGAACTTTTCTATTCGAGTTCCAAAGAAGATTTACAGGGAACTCATATACGACTCACCAAAAAAAAAACCATCAAGACAATATATAACTTGAGTGAAACGGACGAAAATGAAAGAAATACAAACGATTATCCACTCACGATAGAGTGTAAATAAAACAATGATATGTGAATGATTGGAGGTGGAAATATAGTTCAAACAAAATATGTATATATATAATTGGTCTCTGACATCCATAGAATCATAGAATGTATTTCATGATTTAAAAAAAAAATTAAGTGGTTCAATAATAAGATTCAAAATCAGAAATTAAAAAACTAGAGCTTATCCTCCTTAGATCATACACTTAAATTTAATATAATATGTAACGAATAAGCATAAATATATAATATAATGTATGTTGGCCTCCAAAATCTTCTTTTTTATATCCGGACTCCATTCTCAATTATTGTAGGCTGTTATGTTGGAACCTCCAAGTCCAAATTATATATATATAGAGAGAGAGAGAGATTTTGATTAGAAAAAGAAACGAGAAGAAAAGGAAAGCCCTAAGGTAATCCTCAGCAGAAAACTCTCCATCTCCCGAAGGTAATCTCATCGTTGCTTCTATCTCCCTTCTTCCTACGGATTCCGAATCTATATAATAATCCTCCATTTGGGTTTCTCATGATTCTGCTTTCATTCTTCCATTCTTACTCTCTCCCCGTATCATCAGCAATTCAACCACCTATTAGGTCCGCGCTTCGGCACTGTTCGCATCTCTGCCTTAGGATTACCAATTTCTTTGAATCAGCTGAGTATGTTTCTTTCGAGGCAGACGCTAGTTTTATTCAAGTTTCAGTTGTTGGTTGTACATCAGTTGTTCAAATACTGGAATGTCTTCTACCAATTTAATCCAATTCCATATCAAGTGATTTTGTTGGTTATATGTGGAATATGTTTGCGTTATGGGGGTTTATGCTTCTTTTATTTTCTTCCTTTTATTTTTATCATCAATTTTGTCTTCTTTGTCCATTTTATGGGATGAATTGACAAGTTTTGGCGTGGATATCAGATTGTGTTTAGTTGCTCTTGGACTTAATAATGTTATGCCCAAAAGTTCTCTGCTGGAGTTTGATATAGGGTTCATTGTTTTGGGTTTTCCCTGATCTAATCTCGAGGGGTGGAGCGTCTGAACCTTTGTGCTTAAAGTTTAAACATAAGAACTTGGAAATATGTTAGGATGGGCATGCGGGATTTAAGATTTGGATGCTGGTTTTATGATATTTTCGCGATGGAACCGTGCTGCATCGCTGATTTCTTTAGTTTTTGCTTGCAGATTAATTGGTTATTATGACACGTCTGTCGTCTGCTATCTTGCATATTGAATCATTTTGAAGATTACTAATGTGTTAGTATCCGTACGGTGCAGAATTTGAGAGTTTGGTGTTGGATTAAACTGATAAAAGACCAAGAAATTGTGTTGAGCCTCTTAGGTTTTGGAATAATGACCGTTCCAGAAAGTGAAGAGGTGCTTAATATTCTTCTTTGATGTTCTCTGGATTTTGAAGACCTTGCAAGTTTCTTCTTGGATGGTTTTAATTATCGTCAGTAAATGTTTTATTGGCACTATGCAGGTTGATTTTAAGCGCATTGGGTTGTCAGCTAGTGATTATGATGCAAATATTCCTATCAAGAAAAGGAGATTTCTGGGAGTGCAGTTAACTCCATCTCCATCTAAAGATATATCTTCATTCCATTCAGATGGAGATTTATTGAAGGTTGAGCAGCCATCTCCACCTAAAGGTGTATCTTCTTTTAATCACAATGAAAATTTAATAAAGAGTGAGGAGCCGATTTTATCTGTGATAATAGTTTCAAGTTCTAGTGCAGTCACAAGTTGTGCATTGTCGAACAATAACCAGGACAGTGTTTCTGAAAAGAAGAAAGGAAAATCTGATACTGATTCATGCTGTGTGGATATAGTCCGAAGCGATACTGGAACAGCAGGAGTCAAGTTTCAAGAACCCGGTTTCGGAAGACATGCTTGTACTGATGGTTTTGTTGAATGTGAAGGTAAATCTGTAGAACATACTGATCATGCATCACCAGTGATCTGTGGGGGGTTGAAGTTGTCGACTAGCCTTGACTCTGATCATTTTGCTGGTAACAAGGAGGAAGAAATTGATGTAAAAATGCCTGAAGAAAATTGCAGCCCTCCAATTTGTCAACTTGGAGGAGGAGGTGGAGTATCAGTAGGTTTGAAGGGACATATGGATCTGAAATTAGTTCCTGAAAAGAGTGATTTGAATTTCCTGAAGCAGAATTCTATGGAACCTGTGTTACTAGACTTCGCTTTAAACAATCAAGGAAGTAGCACCCAATGTGTCAAAGGTAACGTAGGGTTTGATTGTGATGGTTCCTTTTTGCAGTCGAACAGGGAAAAATGGGATCTAAATACTTCAATGGAATCATGGGAGGGTTGTACTAGTGGTGATGATCCTGTAGTGCAGATATCCACCACTCGGACAAATACAACTACTGAAACTTATGCTTGCTCATCTGAAATGGTTGAAAGTGACAGTCCATGCAGAAAACAAACCCTTTTAGATAGTGAAGATAAAGTTGACTCTACAAAAGAGCATCTTCATTTAAGTCTTGATTCATCTTATCTGAAGTCTGTGCTTGATGAAGATCCTTACATTTCTGAATATGAATCAGATGGCAACTGGGATATAGCTGAGACTGTTGATGATAATGATAATAATGTAGAAGAAGACTATGAAGATGGGGAGGTCCGGGAAACAATGCAGGAAAATGAAGTAGAAGTCCATGTACACGAGAAAAGAGAAATTGAGCCCTTGGATCATGCTGGTTGTAATGAAGAAAAGATCAATTCTGTTGGATTACTGGATCATGAATTTTTTACTTTAGGCCCCCAGGAACAGGAAACTAAATCAGAAAATCTGGATTATAGAAGTGAAGATGAAGTTCAGACCACAACTAAAAGTAAATCTTATGAGCAAGAAAATGAAGATCTTTGTGTGAAAGAATTGCATGCTGTAGAGAACGCTATAAGTGAGGATGTAAACATATCTGCGAAGGCCACAGGAAGAATCCAATTATCCCAATATGATAAAAAGGGCAACTTTGAGGGACAGGGCACTGCTGACAAAATCATCAATGAGGAACCGATTCCTACATTTTCTCAGGATGAGGTGGAGAATGCTGTAGCAGTAGATGTAGTGCAGAATAGGGATCTAACGTTGCCTACTGTAAATGAGTCTGTAACCAGAGATGATACAAAGGATATTAATGGAGGCACTAGAAATAGTCGAATAATTAATTTTAATCGAACATCTACTGATTCAACTCCTTGTAAGGCAAAATCTAGTTTTGTTAGGCCAGTTTTATCACATAAGGATAGAGAGTTTGTACCCAACATGGGAGTTGAAGAAGCAAATATGAAACCTCAAGAAAGGTGATTATCAGTTACTTGATTTCTTCTATTAATTTTTCTTTCTAAACTTGTTTTAACTGCTCTTATGTCTTTGTTTATCTTGTCTTTTTCTCTTTTTGCTAGAGATGACGTGTACAGTAATATTACCAAGAAAATTTCTATAGACAAACGCCAGGGTCCACCTCCGTTGATGGGTTTTAGTCATAGAAGAGGGAGATATACTAATAGGCTGGACAACCGATCTGAGGAATGGGATTTTGGTGCCAACTTTTCTCCTGAAATATACAGTGAACAACAGATAGATTACCATGTTGCTGGTTTTGATAAAAACCGATATAAGATTATACCTGATGGTCCATTTGGTGGCGCTAATCGTCGTGGTAGAGAATTGGTAGAGGACGAGGAACCTTTTTTTTTCCATGGGCCCTCAAGGAGGAAGTCACCTGGAAGAAGACATGGCCACAGTGTACGAGGTGGAAAAATGGTTAACAGAATGCCTAGAGATTTTAGTCCAGGTAGATGCATGGATGAAGGTGGCTCTTTTGATAGACAACATGGTGAAAAGTTCACTAGGAGTTTTGCTGATGATACAGTGGATGGGATGTATCCACGGCCTCAACCTCCATATGATGTAGACAGACCTTTTTTCCGAGAAAGAAGGAACTTTTCATTCCAAAGAAAAACTTTTCCCAAAATTGATTCTAAATCTCCGGTAAGATCCCGAGCTCGTTCTCCCAGCCAATGGTTCTCTTCAAAAAGATCTGATAGATTTTGTGAACGTCCCAACATGACACATCAAAGATCTCCAAATTATATGACGGATAGGATGAGATCTCCTGATCAGTGTTCTATACGTGGATATATGCCAGGCCAAAGACAAGGATTCCGTTACCTTTCACCACCCGATGAATTGAGAGATGTGGGTTCTGCACCTGACCATGGCCATATGAGGCCTTTTATCCCTAACAGGAATCAAACTAAAAGATTACCACTTAGAAACAGAAGCTATGATGCTATAGATCCTCGAGGAAGGATTGAGGACGATGGACTGTTTTATGGTCCTGTACGTTTGGGTCAATTGACTGGGTACAATGGTGGCAAACCAGATGACGATGAAAGAAGATTTAACGAGAGACATGAACCTCTTCATTCTTTTAAGCATGGATTTCGTGATTCTGATGGTGATAGATACCGAAACAAGGGGGAGGATTGTTCTAGGCCTTTTAGGTTTTGTGCAGAGGATGACCCAAGAATTTCATGGAAGAGAAGGTAGTCAGGGAGAAAGACTGAGTTAAGGATCTCTACCAAGGGAGTGGAGAATGCTTTAGACTAGGCCATTCTGTTAGTTTAATTTTGAGGTTTTGTAGGTGATATTTTATGGTGCAAAGGGGGCCATTTTTTGTTCTCCTTTGTTTTATTTCATAATTGCAACTGTAAAAAGTTCCATTTCTATGCAGAAAAGTATACTTCTCAACTTCTATTGTGACTTCAAACTGATTAAACTGCTATGAAAATTTTGTTCTCTAAAACGTTAGAATCTTATTTATGATTCTGACAGAGAAATTCAGTTGAGATGGGAAGTAGATCAAGTGGGGTTGTTTCCCTTTCTAATCTCCACAAATGGTTTGCGATTCTTTTAACAAGTGTTATGAATTTATTCTTTTAATACAATTCACTGATTTACTATTGAATTTGACAGCCATATCTAGATCATGGAAGTGCAAGGGGAGGCTGTCTCTAAGGTATTCTTTTCTTGGACCAAGTTACATTTCTACTCTTCTATGCCTTCTGCATCTCTTCCATCTTTACTGTTCCACTTCAGTACTGGAGTTGGACCTTGGCCAGTTGGTCCTCGAAATTGTTGCCCTCCAAACCCAAGTTCTGAATCGGAAGTAGGAGATTTCGGATCTGCTCTTATCACGAAGGTTAGAGGCTTCGGCTTTGAATTGGAAGGAAATGTGAGAGAGTTGGGGAATTGCAGTGAGGAGATGGAATGGCCCCCATGGGAGGCGACACATGAGCTTGAGGATAAACTCACCCCTCTGTGCTTGCTGTAACCGTTTGGACCTTATATTGCTGCTTTTCCTTTTTGTATTTTTGTTGCTTTCTTTAAGTTAATGGGTTCCTTTCTTTCTTTGTTTCTTTGTTTTTTTATTCGAATAAAATAAATTAATGGTTTCTATTTGTTTTGTTTTGTTATATTTTTGTATATATGTGTGTATATTACTTTGGTCCTTATAATTTTGAAAATGGATTGTTTTTGTTTACTCTTTTTTAATCTCATTTTTTTAATACCTTTGCAGGCCACGTTTACCGGTCCGTAATGGATAAAAATTTATATGGATAAAATCAACAACTTTTATTGCATAAAAATGAAAGAATACAAGGACATAAAAAACACCAGCCCACAAAAGCGACCCTCCTAAAGAAAGGGTTCCAACTAAGCAAAATATTATCTAGTGAGTAGTTGGTTTCGAAGGCCAAAGTGAAACCTGAAGCCTCACTAATTACCAAATCTACTAGGGTGGTAAGTGGTTATCCAAACCTCCAAAAACCTATTGCTTCTCTCCCCTCAAAATGTCCCTCGACACAGCACAGCTTGGAAACCACAACAAACGGTCTCTCTCTGGAAATCATATGGAGGACGAACTCCCAAATCATTGCCCGAATATCCCTCTGGTGATAATTAGAACGCCAAACTCCTGCATGAAACAAATCCACAGACATCACATCATCCCCAAAGAAGGTGATTAGGTTTTCCTCTACCTCCTGACAGAGTACAACAGAAAGGACCTATCATTGAGCTTTATTTCACGTTCATCGATCTTCATGCTCCTTCCAATGCAGTTAAGCTCTGTTCCAGATCTAAGAGTTGTTCTCTTCACAATCATCTCTCAAATCTGTCCACAAACTCTGTGAATTGAAAGATCTCTAGTCATGGTGAGCGGCCTTTTTCTTTGGGATCTTTATTTTGGAACTGGATTTTTTTGCACACTGTACATTTTTGTTTTCTCTTGATTGTGCAGATTAAATTTCTGTCCTATTTTCTATGGAGCAGTTTGAATTGAGAATGAGCTGATCTTGCTTCTTAAGTGATTGACTTTCATTTTAATTCCTACACTATGATGAACCCTTTTAGTTTTGTCTCTTAAGAGTTATGGATAATTGCTCGAAACCAATTGTGTGGTTTCTCTATTTAACTTTTAGGATTTTGGGTTTGTTATTGAAACTTGGGGACGAGGAGCAAATTTTCCTTCCAAGAAAAAGAAGTTGAAAACAGGGTAATAAATTTGAAAACTCAGGGATCTCGGAGTCAAACCTTCATTTTTCCCACTACTTATATTATGAATATAAGTCTGGTTTTATGCATTTTTTCTCTCAATGAGTGTAGTTTTTTCTACTTCTAGCTGGTTGGATGTTTTTTCTGTATTGGTGGGATGAAGGCAAAAGTTCTTAATTTGCTTCACTTTAATATGTTAGTATCCTTATCAGAATTTGAAAGTGACATCACAGAAGTTAGTGAGAATTTGGTGTTGTTGGATTAAACTGATTGAAGACCAAGAAACTGTGTTGAGCCTCTGAAGTCTTGGAAACTATGTCGTGCAAGTTTCTGGATTTTGACGTTTTCTGGATTTTGAAGGTCATGCAAGTTTCTTCTTATATGGTTAGAATTATTATCTGTCAATGTTCTTTTGGCACTATGTCGGTTGGTTTTAAGTGCATTGGGTTGTTCGCTAGTGATTATTATACAAGTCTTCATATCAAGAAAGGAGATTTCCGGTAGTGCAGTTTCCTCCTTCTTCATCTAAACATATATCTTCAATCCATTCAGATGGAAATTTATTGAAGGCTGAAGCCTTCTCCACCTATAGATTTATCTTCTTTTAATCGCAGTGAAAATTTAATAAAGACTTAGCAGTTGATTCTATCTGTGACAATTGTTTCAAGTTCTAGTGCAGTCACAAGTTATGCATTGTCAAACAAGAACCAAGACAGTCTTTCTGACAAGAAGAAAGGAAAATCTGATACTGATTCATCATCTGTCTAGAGCGATGTTGGAACAGGAGTCAAGTTTCAAGAATTCAGTTTGGGAGGACATGCTTGTATTAAGTCTTGCTTCATCTTATTGAAAACCTATGGGGCCCTTATATTTCTGAATATGAATCAGATGGCAACTGGGATATAGCTGAGGCTATTGATTGTAATAATAATAATGTAGAAGAAGACTATCTATGAAGATAGGGAGGTCCAGGAAACAATGCAGGAAACTGAAGTAGAGGTCCATGTATATGAGAAAAGAAAAATTGAGCCTTGGGATCATGCTGGTTGTAGTGACAAAAAGATTGATTCTGTTGGATCGCTGGATCATACTTTTTTTTGCTTTAGGGGTCCTCTGGAACTGGAAACTAAATAAGAAAACAGGGATTATTGAAGTGAAAACGATGTTCGAACTTCAACTAAAAGTAAATCTTGTGAGCGAAAATGAAGATCTTTGTGTGAAAGAATTACATGCTGTAGTGAATACTATTAGTGAGAAGGTGGCAGGAAGAAGCCAATTGTCTTGGTATGATAAAAAAGGACAACTTCAAGGGCCAGGACACTTCTGGCAAAATCATTGATGAGGAACTCATTCCTACATTTCTCAGGGCGAGATGGAGAATGCTGTAGCAGTAGACGTAGTGCAGAATAGAGAATAGGAAGATCTAACTTTGCCTACTGTAAAAGAGCCTGTAAATGTTGATGATGCAAACAATATCAATGGAGGCACTACAAATAGTCTGTAATCTTAATCAAGCATCTCGTTATTCAACTCCTTGTAAGACAGAAATTTAGTTTTCTCAGGTCAGTTATATCACTTAAGGAGGAAGTCCACTGGAAGAAGATGTGGACCTAGTGTACAAGGTGGAAAGATGGTTTACGGAATGCCTAGAGCTTTTAATCCAGATAGATGCATGAATGAAGGTGGCTCTTTTGATCGACAACGTGGTTAAAAGTTCAGTAGGAATTTTGCTGACGACACTGTGATCTAATGTATCCACGGCCTCAACCTCTATTCGACATAGACGTTTCTTCCGGGATATAAGGAACTTCTCCCAGAATTAATTCTAAATCACCATAAGATCCTGAGCTCGCTGGAGATTTAGAATTCATTTGGTGATTCTGATGGTGAGAATTTCGAACAAGTGGGGAGGATAGTTCTAGGCCTTTTAGATTTTGTGCAGAGAATGACCCAAGAAGTTGATGGAAGAGAAGGTAGCTTTCGGGGAGAGAGCCTGAGTTAAGGATCTCTACCAAGGGAGAGGAGATTGCTTTAAAATAGGCCATTCTGTTAGTTTAACTAGATGTTTTGTAGGTGATATTTCATGGTGCAAAGGGTGGACATTTGTTCTTTTTTGTTTTATTTCACAATTGCAATCGTAAAAAGTTATGTTTCTTTGCAGAAAAGTATGCTGCTTCTCAAGTGCTATTGTGACTTCAAACTGTGACTGAACCACTACGGAAAATTTTCTCTAAAAAGTTAGGATATTTCTTATGATCTTGGCAGGCAAGTTCAAGTTGAGAAGGGAAGTATATTAAGTGGGATAGTTTCCTTTTTAATCTCCACAAGTACTTCGCAATTTTTTCCAAAATTGTTATAAATTTTGTTCTTTTGATACAAATAATGTATCCACTGATTTACGGTTGAATTTGATAGCTATTTCTAGAGCATGGAGAAGCACAAGGGGCCTAAGGTATGCTTTGCTTTGACCAAGTGACGTTTCTTTTCTCGCCTATCTATGCTATATCTATAGTTATCATTTGGTTGCATATATTGTGACTAAATAGTAAATAGTAGTACTAAAATGAACTCTGCTTGTGTAATTTAACTTCAGTTTGGAAAAATAGTAAAATAAATTTGAAATTATACAAATGGCAAAATAAAAAAAAAATATGTTTAAAACGAAAAATATAGAATGCTAATAATAACCCTACCGAATCTTAAACTCCCTTTGAGTTGAATGATATGAATAACCACGCAAAAGTTAAACCCTCCTCCCAAATACACACTATAATCAAATCGAACACCTAGGCAATCAATTAATGACCAGCCAAAAACCAAATCAATCTAATTAACACTCCCAATATTCCCTCTACTTCTTCACGCATGAAACTCTTGAGTTTCTTCCTATCCTTTGTTTTCAAGCCTGAACTAAGACAAAGAAGCCTCCTTTGAAGACAAATAACAGCTTTCAGGAGTTTGTCGGAGTCGATTGTCCGTCATCGTCTAAACAAAAAAACCCTTGATTTGCAGGAGTGTTCGTTGAAGAAGTCGTCCTTGAGGTGGTCATACACCATCCAAAAGAACCTCTGTTGAATTGTGGCTACCATTATTCGTTTAACTCTGTCGCATCTAGTCGTCTGTCGTCCAATAAACAACTGCTCGGCGTTTGTTTTGTTTGTCGGAATCGTGTTTCGCTGTTGTAATTGTTCATTTGTCGTCTACAAAATAGCAGTCACTATTCATTATGTCGTTCAACGTTTAGTTTGAGATCGAAGGTAAGGTTTCTAAACTATTAATTTTCCTTTATAAAGTAATGCCTCAATTTTTTTTATAAATTTGATATTAAAGATATGTTGCTAGAACATATGCTTGGTCGTTATAGGTTAGAGAAATAACTACATAAATAGCAAATTATAAACGTTAGTTTGTAGAAATAAAATAATATCTTACAAATTGATTACCACATCCTTTTCATTTGCGAAATGGTTTCATTAATGAAAAATACAGCAGAAGAGGCAGTCGAGGAATTCATAGGAATGTTGATGAAGGCATGATATGCCATTTTAGTTGAATTTTTGGCTTAGAAGACTAGCACTGCACTAGGCTTACCAAAGGAGAAAAATTAATAAAAGATAACCACGTAATGGAAGAAAAATCCATTGGATCAAAATTTGATTTTGGAACTCTCCATATCAGATTATAAAAGTTTAATCTAATCTATGAGCATTGAAAGGAAACATTGAAAGGAAACATGATTTCAAAACACAGAAAGACAACAGTTCGAGTAAACGAAAGAAAATAAAAATTGCAAACCCAATAGAGAGTTACTTGGAAGAATCGAGGGATAAGTAGAGAGAATCGAGAAAAGGGTGAGAATTGGGTTGGTTGTTTGTTGGTCATTTTGGTAATTTTACTTGAAGATGAGTTCAACAAAAGTTAGAAAACTTAAGTTTTCGAAAGTTAAAGCCAAAATTTGGCTTTTATTTTGGTCTCCCAAAGTAGGCAATCTGTACAACAAAACCCGAAGATAAAAGGGGTGAATCTATTTAATGCATTTCTTAAGAACCAATAGGCAAAATTCTTCGAAGAGATTGAATTATGAGATCGTGTGACATTCTCCATCCAATAGTTTTTCTGTCCGATTGATGCCTTATATCTTGTTAGTTCTCTCTACTAAAATAAATCTCTGTAAACATGAACTTTATAAATTGTGAAAATATATTTATGTAGCTTTGAAGCATTAAATTTATGGTTTATTGAGAGTAAATGAATGGAAACAAAATGAAAAACCAAAAAAGTTCAAGGATTAGTGTTAGATTTAGTAGGGGTTTGCTTTTGGAGTATTTTTGGAAAGAATAATATGAAAGATTTTATTTCTTAATCTTTTCTTTTCTTATTCCTATTGAATTCTATTTATTCTCTCCTTTTGTATCTATTGTATTTATTCATAAAATAAGTAACAAAACTAAAGTATCATGATTTTTCTTTCGATTTTTGAGTTTTCACGTCAGCCTCGTGGTGGTGTTAATTGATTTTAATATGGTATCAGAGCAAAGTAATAATGACCCTAGAAACTAACCTAAGAGAAACCTAGATTGACAGTAAACCCACAGAAACCATCGATTTACCTATCGGGAGTAGTCTCGCAGCCATACACGACACCGTCTAACCAGAAAGTGACTCACACGCCACTCTTGTTCGGCATGTGGGCCCGCGCGTCGATGTCGTTTCATCTCACCGTCTAGCCCATTCCACTCTATGCGCTGTCGAATGTCCAATTGTCACACCCTTTCGGCCATCTGCATTCCCACGTGTCGCTTATGCCCTTCGGGCAGCAACCCTTAACTGTAAATATGTCAAATCTGTACGGTAAGAATTCGTTGTATGTTGACCCTTTACGACAACCGTTGTTTTCTGGTAATCGGATTGATCAACCCCAGAATAAATCGAACATAGAAGCGGGCGAGTCTTTGACACATTCCAAACCAACTGAGTTGTCGATGTATTCCAAGAATCCAGTAACTTTATTCCCTGATTTACCGTCAAATTATATAACTAGCTCTTTGGGTTCGTCTACAGGAAACTTTTCAGGTGAAAAATTAAATGGGCAAAATTATTTCTCTTGGTCCCAATCAGTAAAGATGTTCTTCAAAGGTCGTCACCAATTCGACTTTTTAACTAGAGAGACTGTACGTCGTCCACCAAGTGACGCCTTGGAACAACTCTAGAAAGGGGAGGACTTGCTTACTCGGTCCATGCTGATTAATAGTATAGAACCTCAGATTGGTAAGCCTCTACTATATGCAGCCACAACAAAAGATTTGTGGAATACAACTAAGATCTTTTACATGAAACGATAGAATGCCTCTTGGTTGTATACACTGCGAAAACGAGTCCATAATTGCAAACAAGGGACCCTAGACCTGATTACCTATTTTAACAAGCTCTCTCTCCTCTCGCAAGAGGTGGATTTGTGCAAAGAGACCGTTTGGGACACACCAAATGACGGTACACAATATGTTAAACTTGAAGGGCTGACCGTATTTATGACTTCCTTGTAGGACTTAATCCCAAATTTGATATTGTTTGTGGTCGTATACTCGAAAAAAAACCTTTTTCCTCCCTAATGAAAGTGTGTTTTGAAGTCCGCCTTGAAGAAGATCGCACTAATGTCATGGGTGTACTGACTACATCTACCATTAACTCTACTGCCTTCAGTGCTCGGTCTTCGAATCATGATAGTGACAAGAATAATAGGAAACCAATCCCTGTGTGTGAGCACTGCAAGAAATAATGGCACACCAAGGATTAGTGTTGGAAACTCCACGGTTGACCCTCATGAGGTAAGAATCAGTCCTCCAATGAGAAACAGAACTCAGGACGCGCCTACATTAGTGAGACTACCCTTGCAAGCACTTCTAAATCAATTGGTCCTACTGCAAGCTGCAAAACTCCTACTCTCGATGTCATTGCTTAGTCAGACCAAATTTACCCCTCAGGCTCAGGCTTGTGTGTTTGTTGGGTATCCCCTTCACCAGTGCGGTTATAAATATTTTCACTCATCGTCCAAGAAATACTTTGTCACTATGGATGCTACTTTTTGGGAGAACTGACCCTACTTTCCCGTTGGTCATCCTTAGGGGGAGAGTGTGAGTGAAGAGTCTAACAACACCTCTGAATTTATCGAACCTACTCCTAGTATCGTGTCTGACATTGATCCTCATCCCATAATCCTACCTACAAACCAAGTTCCTTGGAAAACGTATTATAGGAGGAATCTCATAAAGGAAGTCGGGTCCCCTTTTAGTCAGTCGTTGGCTCCAGTCCAAGACTCCGAACCTCCTCGAGATCAAGGTATGAAAAATCCTACAAAACCTTGTTGATGTAAGAAGACTAAGGGTTAATTGGGTAATATTCTAGATTAATTCCCTTTTTACCCTCCAATTGTAATAGAACTCTATAAATAGGAGTCTTTTCCTCTTGTATGAAACACATTAATCATTCTAATAAAAGATCTACATTCTTGGTTCTTGGAGAAATTCTCCTTGAGGTTACTTAGGCTACATCACTTGTACTAAGAATACGGTGAGTGAGAATGACTCTGATGTTGCTGTTCTTGAAAATGTGGAAGAAAAGAACCGTGATGATCAGAACAGAAACCAGTAACAATGAAGCTGAATAAGGTTATACAGGGAAACTTGATGAGTTTGATTCCTCTCTTGACATTCCCAATGCTCTGAAAAAGGTAACAGGTCCTTTACTAAACATCTTATTTGCAACTATGTTTCCTTTTTGATAATTTCTCTCCACAGTTTAGAGCTTTTACAGCAAGTCTTGACTCTACCATAATATCGAAAAATATCTATACTGTTCTAGAGTGTCCTGAATGGAAGAATGTTGTTATGGAATAGATGAAGGCTCTTGAAAAAAATAGAACTTGGGAGATTTGTGTTTTACCCAAGGGACACAAAACTGTAGGATGCAAATGGGTGTTCTATCTCAAATACAAAGCAAATGATACTCTTGATAGACACAAGGCAAGGTTAGTTGCAAAGGGATTGACTCATACCTATGGTCTTGACTATACATAAACTTTTTCTCTAGTTGCTAAGTTGAGTATTGCTAGAGTCTTGCTATCTGTTGCTGTAAACAAAGATTGGTCTCTATGCCAGCTAGATGTTAAGAATGCTTTTTTGAATGGAGACCTTGTAGAGGAAGTCTACATGAGCCCCTGCAAGGATTTGAGGCCCAATTTCGTAAGTAGGTATATGAACTCTAGAAATCCCTATATGGTCTGAAACAGTCTCCTAGAGTGTGGTTTGACAGATTCACTACCTTCGTCAAGTCCAAGGGTACAGTCAGGGGCATTCTGACCATGCTTTATTTACAAAAGTTTCCAATATAGGGAAGATTGTTGTTCTAATAGTTTACGTGGATGACATTGTTTTGACTGGAGATGATCAAACAGAAATGAGTCAACTAAAGCAGAGAATGGGTGATGAATTTGAAATCAAAGATTTGGGAAATTTGAAATATTTTCTTAGAATGGAGGTGGCCAAATCTAAAGAATGTATCTTCGTGTCTCAGAAAAAATGCACCCTTGATTTACTAACCGAGACAGGTATGTTAGGATGTCATCCCGTTGATACTCCTATTGAATTCAACTGTAAACTAGGAAACTCTAATGATCAAGTTTCAGTTGATAAAGAACAATATCAACGCATTTTTGGTAAATTAATTTACTTATCCATACTCTTCCTGATATTTCCTTTGTTGTAAGTGTTGTCAGCTTGTTTGTGCAGGCTCCCTATGTTAACAAAGTTTTAAGATACTTGAAAAATATTCCTGGTAAAGGGTTGATGTTTAAAAAAACCAAATAGAAAGACCATTGCGATATATATTGACTCGAATTGGGCAGGATCTGTTATTGACAAAAAGTCTACCTCCGATTGTTGTACCTTTGTTTGGGGCAATCTTGTAAATTTGAAGAGTGAGAAACAAAGTGTTGTGGTCAGGAGCAGTGCTGAGGCCGAATACAAAACTATGAGTTTGGAAATATGTGAGGAAATTTGGCTCCAGAATGTCTTATCAGATCTTCATCAGGAATGTGAGACACCACTGAAGCTTTTTTGTGATAATAAACCTGCTATTAGTATTGCTAACAACCAGTTCAACATGACAGTGGAAGCATATGCATTCCGTACATTCCTTCGAGTTACAGGCTGTTGATGTTCTCACCAAGGGGCTTCTCAGACCACACTTCGACCTTTGTGTTAGCAAGTTGGGACTCATTGATATTTACGTCCAAACTTGAGAGAAAGTGTTAGAATTAGTAGGGTTTTGCCCTTAGAGTATTTTTGGAAATAATAATATGAAAGATTTTATTTTTTAAATCTTTTCTTTTCTTACTCTTATTGTATTCTATTTATTCATAAGAAAAATAATAAAAACTAAAGTACTGTGGTTTTTCTTCTAATTTTTGGGTTTCCACATAAACCTCGTGTTGGTGTTAATTGCTTTCAATAATTAGAATAATAACTAATCTATTTTTCCCAATTTCGTTGCACGTTTTAGCCTCAGAAGCAATAGTATTGAATGAAGATGACAAACAGCTCTTTGAGGTCCTCTTTCCTTAGCTATAAATCTTTATCTTTCATGCAGATGAGACTCAATTTAATTCATTTGTGAAAATGGTACACTCTTGCCTGCTTTCAACTAAAAAAAGTACTTTTGTTATTCATATCATTACTTTGTTTTATTGCTAACTTGTAATTATTATTTTTCTATTCTTTTTGGTCAATAAAGTTTATACGTAGTTGAATTGGTTTCTAAAGTTTGAAAGGGATATTTTAGTCGCCAAAATTTAATGAAATAATCTAAATAGTTCCCATGGTTGGTTGAAGTTTAGATTGGTGTCGAAATTCCTTTAAAGATCGAGAAGGAATGTTTTAGTTGACCAAATTTAAAAAATGTATTTTAAGTAGTTTGTACGGTTAGTTATCTGTTAGTTGATTAATGAAAATAGATGTGGTTGTTACTTCTTAGTTGAACTATAAATCAATCTACTTTGTTCTACTATTTATCGATGTAATAATGATAAATTTATTTTAAAATATATAATGTATCGTAAATTGCCACTAAATGTTATAATAAGAACCTATCATTAAATCTAATACCTTACAAATTCAGCCTTTTATAAAAGTTCATTAACCTATTGATATACATAATTTACTTTCCTTTTTTTTTTCTTTCATTAATAAACCATAAACTTTCAATATTGTATTAAAATAATATTTGATTAGATTTGATCTATTTTTACACAAAATAGAGACATTGACCTATTAAAACAAATCGAATAAAAATAGATTTAAATACTACGCTATTTTTATTTTGGTTTGTATATTTTATTTTTATCATGTACTCTCAATTTTAAAACGTGTAAAGGATGTTTAGATTGGGATGCACTAAGTATTTGTTTCTAAATATAATTAGTACAACAATGCCAATGCAAATGCCAATGGTATCTATGTATTCATCATGAAAGGTTGTGATTGATTATTATAATTATTAATTATACAACTATTCTTTCTTTTCTTTTCTTTTTTTTTTTTAATAAACAAATTAAATTAAACAAGGGCAACCAGATCCAAATAAATATAGCTGTATTAAAAAAATAAAAAAAAAATTAAATAATTTTATTTATTTTCTATTTTTGGTTCAATGTTGTAGTTATAATTACATGGCCTGTGGATGTGTCTTTTTAGTTGTAAATAAAACGTTGTTTATATATATATATATATATATATATATATATATGTACCCCTACCTCATTGTTATTTTCATTAATATTAATTATTAAGTTTTCATGTGATAAATGTTATATTATATGCATCAAAATTATTTAATACAGAACAGAACTTTAATAAATAAAACCTCATCTCAATACCTTATAATATTACTCTCCACCAAAAACTAAGAGGCCATACATTATTTAACTAAAATAAATTATCAGGGATATTTGTTTTTGTCTTAAAATAATTTTAAGGTCCTTTCAATTTAAGCCTTGAATTAATACTTCAATTTACCCTTTTGTCTATAATGATATTGTGTTAATTGTATAGTTTGAATCGATTAAACTTTTAAAATTTTCATAAACCAATCAATTTAGACAATTGATCAATGATTAACTTTAAAAACTATTCATACATTTATTCTCATGTATAAATTGATGGTCAGAGTTGGTGACATAGATAGTCTTCAATGATGGTTAACCAAAGATGGTTATTGTCAAAATTAGGCATTAATTGAAAATAGTATTAACTAAAGTGATATCGCCAAAGTTGATCATCAAAGTGATCACTAGAGCTAGCCGGTCATATATGTGATAATCGAAGATTATTGTTGGAGATGGCTTCGGAAGAGAGTTGGTTAAAAGGTTGTCTATCGTTAAGGTAACCAAAGTCTGTAGAGGTGTGGTCGGCTCTTTGACACAATTTTTCACATGCTTCAACCGCATAGTGGGAGCCTTAAATATGTCTTTGTTGGTTCACTTTGTGTCACAATCATTTTGGTATTTCAACGTATAAACTTCAAAAACAAAGTTTTAGTCTATCCTCGTATTTATTTTGCTATCCAGCAATAAGTAGGGGTTTGAATATTCCAAACTCTGATATTCAAAGACATAATACATATAAATTACTGTTGGGTTTTCTAAACCTTCGTTCGTATTTCGTATTTCATATTTCATATCTAATGGAATTCTTTTGGTTAAAATCGATTTTTGTTAAGAATTTTTATAGATGTAATGATTTATTTTCTAAATTTTGGTTTTTGTACTTTTTGTTTTATAATAATTTAGTAATTGAACTTTAATTTATAATAATTTAGTCCATATACTTAAAATTTCATAAGTATTTTTCACAATAAAGATGAAATTATTACAAGTCATAAAGTAAAAGATTAAATAAATCATACATAAAGTTGCAAAGCTGAATTGTTACAAAAATGGTTAAATCTTAATATTTTTTTTAAGAGAGCAATTAATGACCCATTTGGATTGACTTAAGAAAAGAATATTTTTGAAGATTTAAACTATTTTTGTAAAAATTGTTTAAAATACACTTAAACAACTGTTACAAGTAGCTTCCAAACACTCTAATTTTTTAAAAAATAACTTATTTCTTAAATTAAATATTTGAAAATTTAATCCAAAACGCCCCAAATTAGGAAAGTTTTAGAGAATGGGCCTAATTTACAACCAATATTTTACAAATATTCTAAATATCAAGTATATTTCATAATTAGATTTTTGCATAAATTTGAGAAAATTTTAACCATTTGATATATACCAATCTTTCTTCTATTAAATTTCTTTCTGTTTTAGGATTAAAAATAAATAAATAAAAATGTGAATCCAAATATGGTATTAATTTGAAAATAACATAATTTTCATATTAGCATCAAGTACAATAGATTTTATTAATATTTCTCCTTTTATGTAAAAAACCATACTTTATTTTCAAATATTACTTAATTAAATTAAAACATTTATTACAAGTTTGTTTTTAGGATGAAAACACTTTTTTGGGTATCAAATATTTTTCATTTGAACTTCAATTCAATTGATTTAATGTATTCTTTATTTTTCTTGTATATATTTGTATGATATTTTTCATTTGTGTTTGTTAATTTAAATGGATGGTAACACCGTTGAAGCACATCCTACAAGAAAGTTGAAAGAAGCCATAGATAAAGAACAACATGGGAGAATGAGGAAAATGTTATTTGAATTTAATTGTCGGCTAATATAACTCATTAGATTGTTTGTGAAAGAAACGGCCGCTTTAAGCTATTAGTGTAATTAAAATAGTTACCGACGTACGAAGTGGAATTATTATGTAAAGTATAGGAGGGATAAATTGTTTACACATATTGACTTAGGAGGTATTTGTTCTAAGAATATTAGTGGAGTGACCTATTTTAGCCCACTCTAAGTTTGGTTCTGGTATTATAATAATATTTATTCTCATTCCCCCTTCTTCCCTTTATCACCACCGAGCAAAAATAGAAAGCTAAGTTAAAATAAAAATTTCAGTAGCAGCCACCACATACAAAAAAAAGTAATATGATTATTATGAGTTACTCATGCTTTTGCTTTTGAGATAGATTAGTAGAAATATATGATTATATGTGTGGTGCTAAATGAAATTAAATGAAAAAAGTGGGATAAGGAATGGAGATTTGGAAGAAAAGAGAATATGGTTGGAGGTATAAAAACCCCCCCGGCGCCTGGCTGTTGGTGTTGCGTTCGCTTTCCTTTATAATCAAACTTAACCGAAACCTTTTGAATTATATTCTGATTTGACATAATTACCCTTTCCCCTCTATTTTCAAAATCAATTTCCCATTCTATCGAATATTACTTCCAACCTTCCTTTTTCCTTTTACTTTTTCCTTCCGCTCCTTCTCTTCCCCCTCCACGCTCCACGCTCCACCCTCCACCCTCCGCCTTCCGCCCTCTTTTCCTCTTCTACTCTTCTTCTCCCCGCTTCTTTTCTCTCTTTTTTCCTTCGATTTTCTTTTTTCTTTTTTAATTCTTACCAGACTTTGTTCTTGGAAATCCCATTCCATTCTTCTCTTTGTAAGTCGCTGACTCTTGTTCTTCTTTTTAAAAAATTTGACTAAACTTACTCTTATTTGATTGTTGAATTTTGTTATTGACTAAACAGTAGTGGAGTGGATTTTGATTGATAATGAGATGTTGGTACTTTATTTTTAGTTTGAGGAGAAGTACAGAATCGGGGTTGGATTGGAATTTGTTTTCCGTTAATTGCGGTGAGATGATATCGGAAACTGAGGTTTGAGGGGGGACAGGTTATTTAGATCTTTTCCTGTTCATTTGTTCTTTAGTATAACACTTTACTTCTTCTGATTCCTGCTTGTTTTTTTCCTTTTGACCCAGCTCACTATGTCATTACCTTTTCTTTCTTCTCTTTGTGAAAATTAATAGGTGGATGGTGAATATGAGATTTCTGGGTTTTCTCGTTTGTATTCATTAATTCTTGCAAATCTTGTTGGCAGCTCGATGGTGTTTGGCTAATTTTATTTTGTTTCTTTTTGGGTTTTCAGTCAATAGACTATTGTTGTAGTACATTGTATCAACAGTACTTTCAGTTTGTGGATTTCTGGCATTTTCTCAGCTTATTTTCTTAACTTGGCATTAACTTTTCTATGGATGTAACTAAATAAATAACTAACTAACTAACTAACTTAGTTCCTTTTTCTAATCATTTTTCTGGTAATTTGTTTTCGTTGGGGTTACATCTATTGGTACAGCTTTACTTCTCTCTCATAATTTATGTACTGCGTATGATCGATGCGTTGCTACTATGATTCTTTTCTTTATATCCACCCATCAATAGTGAACTTTTTTTAATTTGTGGTAGGTTTGGCAGCGAAGAGCAGGGGTCAAGGGCCGTAGAGTTCACCAGTTAAAGTAAGTCCAGTATAGAATTTACACGATGAAGAAATTGTTCTTTTTCAGATCTTCAGCACCTAGCAATGGCAGTTCTGAAGTTTCCCCATCCAAAACAGAAAAACAAGATATCACAGGTCAGCCATTTGAAGGTCGGTTGGACAATGTAGCATGTAGTTACAATAGCTTTTCTTCCAAAAATGAAAGAATGAACCTGATATTGATGAACTGAATGCAGGTACTGGTCTAAGACGAAGTCGCTCACTGTCTTCAGCATCATTGCTTGATAGTGGGAAGCATAAGAGTCCTTCTGGGTCAAAGGATAAAAATAGATCTCCGTATGGTAACTTCATTGACACTTCAGATCAGCAATGTGAACGTTCTAACCGGTAATGCTTAAACCAATTATCTTTCAAGAACAAGATGATAATTTGTTTCCTAGTGCTCTCCATAAAATTGGTGTTCCATTCAAGCCATTTAATCTTTCTTGATCAAATCTTCCATGCTTAAAACTGATTAATCTGGCCTGTGGTGTTTCTAGCTGTCAAACACTACCATTAAGAAGACAGTGTAGAGAAAAAGAATTTGAGATGCCATATAATGATTATGGAGCTGTACCAGAGAGGCCTTGTTCAGTATCTGCTGCTTCAAGCCGAAGTTATGGTGATTCTTCAGGAAATTCTTCCACTTCCTCTAGTAATGTCTCAAGCAAAATCTTGGATCGATATATTGATGATGGAGAGCAACAGGAAGAATCGAGGAAACCCCAAAAGAGTATTCCTCCTAAAAATCACCCTGGACATGGCAGTGGGAGGCGCCCTCCGCGTGGCCGATGTACAGCACCCACTTCGCCAAAATATGTTATTGATGAAAAGACAATGAATCATCCGTTTGAAGAATTTCCAAGTTCAAACTATCACTTCTTTCCTGCAAAGCATGCTGAAAATGGATTTGGGCATGAATCTCCAAGGACCATAGCAAAGAATGTCATTGAGAGACTCTCCCAATCGCATGGAATTCCTAAAACAAATCTAAAGGGATTTGACAACAGTATGCCACCAATCACCGTAGAAGATATAGATGATAGATCCTCAGATGAACATTATGGTTCCAATGTGAATCCACAGAAATTCTATTCAGTAAATGAACCTTTTCAAGCTATTAATAGAAATGACATGGAGGGCTCTGGTTTAGATAGACATAACTTAATAAATCATAATGAAGTGTTAAACCTTGTTGAAACTGAAGAGGATATGGATGGGGAACTCAAGAGGAGAATCAAGGTGGCAAAGGAGAGAGTCATGCGGTTCAGAGAAGAACGTGACCGTGAAAGCTTTCTTCAACTGAGGACAGGAGTTTCAGGTTTGATTCAAATAATTAGACATATGACTGAGGAGAAAATGAGCTTAGCACTTGAGGTTTTAAGTCTTCTACAGTCCCAAATTACTGAAAGGGATTCAGCAAAGGAAGAACTGCAACTGGCAAAGGAAATATTGGATTCTCAAACTAAAAGACTGGACAGAGAAAAATCTGAATTGCAGTCAGAACTGGAGAAAGAGCTTGACAGGAGGTCGAAGGACTGGTCAGTAAAGCTTGAAAAGTACCAGTTTGAAGAACAAAGGCTGCATGAAAGAGTTCGAGAGCTAGCAGAACAGAATGTATCTCTACAAAGGGAAGTTTCTCTTCTAAATGAGAGGGACGTGGAGAATAGAAGCATGATGTCAAATTCAGAGCAAAAAGTGAAGGACATGACTGTCATGGTGGATAAATTACGGGATGAAAACCAAGTTTTGATGCAGAATCTCTCCAACTTGCAGGATAAGTACAAAACTGCTAAAGAAGATAGAGAAACATTCAAGAGAAACTTTGAGGAGAAGGATAAGGAATGCAAGGAACTGTATAAAGCGACGACAAGGTTAACGAGGTCTTGCTGTGACCAGCAGAAAACAATCAGTGGATTGCAGGAAAGGTTTAATCATGAATTAGGGGAGAACACAGAAATTGAAAGGTTCGATAAGCATGTGGCGAAATTGCAGATGGAGCAAATAAGGTTAACTGAAGTAGAATTGGGATTGAGAAGGGAATTAGAATCTTGCAGGTTTGAAATTGATTCCCTGCGGCATGAGAATATAAGCTTATTGAATCGCTTAAAGCATGGGAGGGATGAGAGTGCTTTAACCATCAAGCTGGATGAAGAAATGTTAGCACGTGTCGATTGTCTACAACATCAAGGGCTAACATTGTTAAATGAAAGCTTCCAGTTATGTGCAGAATTATTTGAGTTCACAAAGGAGAAAGTTCATTGGCTTTCAGATAGTATGCAGGGGATGGAAGTGGTGAAAAACAACTTGGATGGGATATATTTTGTTGAATCTGAGATGAAGCTTCAAGGATTGAAGCGTGGAATTGAAAGCTTAAAACGAAGTCTGAAGATAGCATCGTCATTGTTGCATAAGAAATCCAACCTAGCAGCTTCAGAAGTCCATTCTCAGTATGTTGATGCAGATGAGTCGATGCAATTAAATTGTGAAGCTACAGAGGTATGCTACTGAATTTAATATCAAACATCCTTCATGCCGATTTATTTTATTTAAAGTTTGTCTATATTTATGAAATTCGACGAGGGAATTTACTTTTTGTTGACAATCTAAATTTTTTTTATATTTTCACATCCATGGAGTTCAACAAATATATGTTTGCTAGACAACCTAGATATCTAGAAAAATGTTTTCGAGGTATGATCCAGGTAGTGTGAATTCTGAAAAATATTTCTTTTTGTTTTTATTGTAACCAGATTTTGAATTTAAAATTTGAAAATGCAGAATCATATTAAATAAAAGATAAAAACTTTTTGAAATACAATGTGTTATATTACAAACTCAATTCATTTTATTATAATTAAAATATATATGATGTAATGTATTATAAATTAATAATATTTAATACAAATTTTATTAACATAAAACATATTCAGAAACCTATAAACCATTGAGTATGGATAAGTGTCAAGACTAGTTTTATGATTTATGAATATAGTATCAAACGCATTTGAAACCATTATTTGAATTATAATTTAATTTCTGAATATACTGCCAAACACAATCTCCGAAATATGAAATAAAACAATGTTTTCCTTGAATCCAATCCCCTATTTTCAAAATCTCCATCAAACATACCCTTATTTCTTTATTTATTTTCTCTCTTGCAGGATGTTGTAAAATCTGAGCTCAAAGCAGAAAGATTACTAACGAATCTGTTGAGAGAGAAACTTTACTCTAAGGAGCTGGAAATCGAGCAGCTCCAAGCTGAAATTGCAACAGCAGCTAGAGCAAACCACATTCTTAAATGTGAAGTACAAAGTGCACAAGACAACATATCCTGCATTACACACAAGCTTAAGGATCAAAAACTTCAGGTAATTCCTCCATTTTTCATACTCAAACTTATAGCAAGTTAGACTTTTGGTTCCTGTAATGATTCCTCGACTTAATCGATACAGATCTTGAAAAGAGACGAGAATGTGAACCGGCTACAAAATGACCTTGATGAATCTACTACAGAATTAGCGATAATTAGAGGAACTGTGCCAAAGATTTCAGAGGAGAGAGATATTATGTGGGATCAAGTGAAACAATATAGTGAAGAGAATATGTTACTTAACTCAGAGGTCAATCTATTGAAAAAGAAGATTGAAACTCTTGAAGAAGACATACTTCTGAGGGAAGGTCAGATTACAATCCTCAAAGACTCTCTGAGAAACAAATCTTTCGACCTTCTCGGCAATATCGAATCCATAGACGAATTTCTGATACGATGATACCAAGAGAATCAGGCTTATAATCATTAGATGATCTCACTGTTCATAGTCATAATTTTTTAAGGTGCTTTGCCTCTTGATTTTTTTCCTTTTTTTTTTCTTTTTCTGGCACCTTCCTTTCTGATTTGAATCTTCTCCACCATTTTTTCTCTCTTTGTTTTGGTGATTTTAAGTGTAGAGCTTTAAGATGGCAATCTTATGTGTTTTTGTTACCAGAAGAAAGGAGTTGGTGATGAAAATATATAGATTATATAATCATGGAGAAGATTCTGTCTGTAATTATAATCATATTTATATTTGGTGTGTAAGATAACATAAGAACCCTTCAAATGTTGATAGAAAAGATCACTGCCCCATTAATCAGTGACAAACAATCAAATTGGGGATGAAAATTATAGCATCACCCATAAGTACAATTACATTTGGGAAGAAATGTTCTAGCAAGTCCATGTTTGGAAGTATATTGATGTTTCGTTTTAAAAGTGATTTTCAATTGGGAAAAATTATGTTTGATTTCCAAAGTAATTTTAGAATGATGACCTATTTGAGTAATTAATTAGAAAGGACAAAAAGTATTATTTTTAAAGACAAGGGAAAGTTCGGCATCAATAAAGGAATCACATCTCAACTACCTATTGAAAAGATTTTTCTAAAATTAATTTCAACATTGGCTATACAAAACACTTTCAAAACATACTTTAAGACAATCATTGGCTAGCCAAAATCACTTTCAAAAATGCCAAAAAAATGTCATTGGCTATGCGAGAATCACTACTTTCTTCAGGTATCAATCTCACATCTTTGTTAAGTAAAGTGCATCTTTAACAATGTTCTATCTCATTCTAGAAAACTTTTATTCACGGGTGAGGTTAATTTCCATTTCCATGAGAATCAAAGATTTCAAGTTTAAAGAAAAAAAACCACACAAAAAAAGAAGGAAAAAATAAACAATAGAAAGGGCAATGAAATTGAACTTTGCCTCTTGTATCGTTATATATAGAAGACACATTATTCAACTGTCGTGTATGGATTAAAAAATTTACATATCAATAATCCCTAGATATAAATTCGAGACTTTCTCGACTAATTACTCATCAAGATCGAAACAGACAGGTAAATAACCAATTTTCAATCAGTCCCCGACCAACTTCACTCGCCAAGATGCATTGTTCACATCATTCAACAACTTCGATGTATACATTTACAGTGAATAAAAATTTCAAAAGGAAAAAAAAAACATAAGAACAATTAAACGATCAAATGAAACATTAATTGCTAGCTATTGATTGAAACTTTAAAATGATGATCAATAAGGAGACAATGCATGTAAAAGATATCCAGTAGAGTACAAATACTACTTGCATGATCTCGCGAAGAACATTGACTAATGGCTACTTTTTCATTCTCTTTTCACTCAAATACATTGAAAACTACAGAGCAGGAATTTAGAGTTTGTAAGAAGAATTAAAAAGAGGTCGATAGTAATAGAGAAAAAAAAAAGGCTCAAACACAAAAACAAATTACATAATATTCAACATCAACACTACTACCCTCGCTTTGATCATTGTGGATGGGTTAAGAAATACAATACACGATTTCAATGGTTACATATGTTCACCTCTGCTATCATCCTCATTGATACCATCTCCTCCGTGTCTGCAACCATGTTCACAATAATTTTGATTATTAAAACGGAAAGATAGAGAATTTATTTGATGTTTATCTGCATTATAACTTAAAACGAGGCGGTAAGATTTTACTATTAGGAAATGTTTGGCGCAAGGAGTTATAGTTGGGAGGAACTCTACTCCTTGTTTACTCCTCCAAAGAAATGTGTGGGCTCATGATTAAAAAAGGTGAATTTTATGCTGTATTAACTCCTTCCTCTATGGGCCTAACAACTTCACAACTTCACTGCCCCCAACATCTACACTAAAGGGTCAAGCTTCACTACTTGTTTGATCCGTCCCAACATTCCCTAGAGGGTTGAACTTTACTCCTTGTCTAGTCCAAGGACTTCTCGAGCCCTATGACTAAAAACAATTTAGTAACTCCTTCCACTATGGGCCCCGTTGACTTCGCAACTCCATTCCTTGCTCCAAATGCCCCTAGAGGGTAGATGGGATCGAGACGGACAAAATTTCGATGGAAAGATGCATGGTGGTTATAATTAGGACCTGAGTTGTCTGTTTAGAGATGTGATTTAATTTTCTTTTGTTCCCTTTTATGTTGGTCAAGAGACTCAAGACCGAGGAACAATGTGTTCCTTGAAGTCAAAGGTGGGGCACTAGTGTTTTTCTTCTGATAAGAATCCTTCTTCAAAGGAGAAAACTCCTAGGTCGCTTTGCCTTCATTTGATATGGTGCTAGGCTTAGACGCAATTCAATGATAACAGAACTGGCTAACTCCACTTCTTCTCTTTTCTTTTGTGTATCTAGCTTTCTTCTTAGTCCAGAGATGAAAGATTGTGCAGGTTTGAACTCTTGCTTCAGACGGGCCACCAAAATTTAGTTAAAAAATTAACCTTTTTTAACTTATCAATTGTTTTGGGACTTCTTGGTAAAGTACTTTTCTAACTCTTCCCAAATTTTATATCAAATCTAATGTAATATTGAAAAAAAAAATCAAATTCAGTTATCTTCACCAAACATTTTATCAACTGGGAGATTATGTTAGTTGACCATTTCGTAGAGAGAAAAATAAGGGGGGGGGTTTCAAGTTCTTCAATCTGAATGGTAATGGAGAATAAGCTGAGCTAAGATTTGTGTTTTTTTTTTTTCCTGGAAACCAATTGTTGAAAAAATTAAGTCATTTAAAAGATTAAAAATTTAAGTATGATTGTGACATAATATTTGTTAAAGATAACCGAAATGAAAAAAAACTGCATAATACTAGAAAAACTTACTAAAGCATCTTGGTATAATCTATACCAAGATGTACCAAGAAGGCCCAAAAAAATCCATAGGTTAGAAAAGTTAATTTTTTAACTAAATCTCAATGGTCAATCTTGCTTGAGAAAAACTGTTTGAATGAGTTTTCAAAATTTACTAATTTTGTAAGATGAAAACTTTGATGTGCTATTTTTTTGCAATTTCTCTGGGTCTTCCAGGTAAATCTTCTTTTTGGTTAAATTACAAAATTAGTCCATGGAATCCCAGGTTTGTGTCTAGTTGGTCCTAAACTCCTTGTAAATTCTTCAATTACCATTCAGGGTTGTGCATTGTGTTTCAATCAAATAAGCAGTCATTTTAAATATTTTTGAAGAGAGGAAAAAAAGCACAAAAATGTACACAATTAAACAGTCATAATTTTCTTCAGAAAGAGAAAGAAATCATATACACACGCACAATAGAAGATAATTCTTCGAAATCAAAACATACCGCCAAGATGATGTTAGGTTTCTAGCTTTTCGATCCAGTTGCAGATTTTCCAGTGCAGCTGAGGTTCTCATTACATCTTCCGGAAGCTCATTGCCATCATATCTCCAACTGTATTCATCTTTTCGATAACCAGACATCGAAGACCCTACCCTCCTATCTGAAAGCTTAAATCATCACGTGAACAGAGAAGAGGAAGTAGATAAGCATATCAGAAGTAGATCCATGCCATGACTTACCAGATGCCTGTGGACCAGCACTGGGCCTGAAATAAATATACAACAAAATTAGGGATAACAAAAAGAAAAGTAGCAACAAGTAGGTACGGTACAAAGTGAAAATATATTATTAGTTCAGGCATGTGTTTACCTTCCTAGCGGAGGTAAACCCCCTGCAACAGATGAGGAAGGTCTCCTACTGTTTCGAGAATCATGACTGGACATTGAATCAGATTCTGAAGTGGTTATTCTTCTTCCGGGACCCCTTGCTTGAGATAAATTCTGTTTGTTTTTTAAGAAATGAACAAAAAATCAAGGAATTGCCAGAAAAAAAACAAATAAAGAATGAATAGAAATTTTGAAGTTTGCGGTTAAGGTACCAGAGGAAAAAAGATAAAAAAATATGTCTAAAGTATTAATTGGTTCTCTCCTTATTGACTTGTGATACCCAGTAGAAAGGGAAAGTAGACATGCAGTGTTTTTAAATGCCCAAGGCGCAATGGCCCTTTTGGAGCCTATGCACAAGTCGCACAAAAAGACGAGGTCTTTTTTTGTGAGGTGCACTACATATGAAAATATTACATTAAAAAAGAAAGGATAGGTGAAGTGGAAATATGGAAAAAAAATACCCTAAACACAGAAATTTGCATTCAGCTCAGTAAACTTGATTATTTTAGTTAATAAAGAAGGAAAACCCTTCATTATTACGATTTTTTTAAAGTAATGAAAAAGCCCCAAATCCCAAAACTTTAAGCCTTCTGGCTTCACAAAAGGTCTGCACCACGCCTTATTTTGTGAGCTTCGCCTTTCCAAGGCAAGGCGCTAGACCTGTGCCTTGATCCTAGGAGGCCAAGGGGGCTTCTTAAAACACTGTTTACACGTAACATTTTTTGCCGTAGAACACTGAACAGTGGTGTGGTATAACCTGGGTAT
Source organism: Cucumis melo (assembly GCF_025177605.1). Classification (NCBI taxonomy): domain Eukaryota; kingdom Viridiplantae; phylum Streptophyta; class Magnoliopsida; order Cucurbitales; family Cucurbitaceae; genus Cucumis; species Cucumis melo. The sequence goes on from NC_066865.1 coordinate 6,502,431, forward strand.
TTTGTAAGAAATCCTGTAAATTAACAAAGCTAGTGGCTATATTGATGAGGGCAATAACAAACCATCATACAACAAAAACAAAAAAAGACAGTTAGATTAGTGCGTCCACAGTTTAAGAGATGCAACACCACTTAAATCACTGTAGAAGTTACTCTGTCAAATAGAATAATTAATTTTTTAAGAAAGTCAAGATCTTGCAACCTCACATCTGTGAACTGAAAACAGGTCAAATGGCAGTCTAAAAATAGATACTAAGGCAACCTAAAACAAAAAGGCCGACACACCTATTATACAATTAAAATAATAACAATAAATACTGACATAATAGTAAGGAAATATGCACCATGAACATGAACAAATTCAAATTTAACATAAATCAATCATAACGTAAGTCTATCATGAGATCCAACCAACCTCAAACTTCAAGAATCCCTCTAGAACATCCAAGAGCAACGGTCCACTATCTCCATTTCTGTTAAGATCATATCCGTTTTTACTACTAAATTCCTTCAATTCAGCTTTCCAAGAATCTTTTTGCTGCAGAATTAAAAGACATTAGACTTCATACAACTTTTTATATCCTTTTATTCTCTCACTCTCTCTCTCCCTCCCTATATATATATAAGGCCATATATAAGGGTTTTGGGTCCTATCTTCTCTCTCTTTTTTTCTGAGAAGGTTGGGGGGTGTTGGAGGACTTGGTACACATAAAGGGACAATGTAATTGATTACCATATTGCACTCCGGGAGATAAACTTTCAGAGTGTGGTTTAGCTGAGCCCAATCTAAATATTCACATATTAGAGCAGTAAGTAGCCTCCCTGCAATCAAAATACCAAAATGTGAATGAATATATTACTCGTTGAATTGGCGCATTATAGTAATCTAAAAAACACAAACACAAATATGAGACATGAATATGACACGACACAGACTCAACAACTCGTCATTTTTTAAAAATCTAGGACACAACAAGGCAAGGACATGTTTATTAAAATATGCATTTTGAGAAATATATATCATTTTCATACCAAAAGAAAATTCAAAAGTAAATGGGTTGAAGCATTATATGGTTAAAGAAACTAAGTTTTATGTATTTCACCCTCAAAATTAATTATTACTGTCCTATATGTGTCTTTTTAGTCTACTAAACAAGTGTTCTATGCCTATTGAACACAATTGTTGTCCTAACAAGAGTCCGATAAGTCTTGGAGTGTCCAAGTGCCAGGCATATGTCCGACACAGACACACCAGCCAAACTAAAGTGGCCACGCTACTTAGATGATGATGATGATAATAATAAGGAATCAAACTTTCAGTGGGGAAGGGCAGTACAGTACAATGGCAATCAAAAAGGACCAAGCCCCAGGAAGGACCCAACTCAAGAAAGGGGCTCCAATCAATTACAATGAGACCTAATTAGTAATTACGAAAAGACTTGAGAGAAAAATAAAACCTAACAAAGGAGATTTTAGTTGTCCTTTACTTTTTAAAACGTAGAAACGAAGTGCATCAAAAATATAAACTAAATTAGTTCAGCCTTCAGAGGAAAATTTTACTTCTTAAATTTTGTAACTTGAATTGTCTACAAAACAACGGAAAGCACTTCAAAAATTCACATTCGCAAGAATTCTTAGGGCACACCTTTTTCAGGGCAGATAAGTATTTTTCATTGGATAATATTCAAGAGGAGAGAAAATTATTTATAATCGAACCTGATGGTGAAGCATGAAGCTGCTTTGCTCGATCATTGCAACTGCCAAGTAATGCAGGTGGCAATCCATCATCTTTCTCGATAACACGATCCTCTTCTTCAATTGCCTCGAATACACTAGCTCTAAGTTCAGCCTGGCATATAACCGAAAGAAAAAAAAATAAGGAAAGGAAGGGGTGAACAATTTTTCCTATGGAAAGGTCAATTGAGGAGGAAATGTAGTGAGAATTGAAGAAAGAGCACAAAATTGAAAGGTGGCTGAACATTATCAAATATTCCTTCAAAAGTAGCAAACACTAAAGACCCCTACATCAGATCGATGCCAAAAATACCTTAAGAATAAGACGCTGGAAGTTACAACACAAGCAGTAAATGCTTCTCAAACAATCCAAGATCCAAGGGGAGGATGACTCAGTTTTTCCAAGTAAGTGCATTTTAATTACAGCTATCTTAAAACTCAAAAAAAAAAAAAAAAAACATAAGAGACAGAGAAAGATTCAGTCTCCTCCATCCTACGTCCTTGTAAATCTAAAAGTAGAAACAAAACCCTAGCTTTAACCAACCACATTTAGAGTCACCAAACAGCAGCACTAGAACCCCAAAAAATCGAAGAAATACAATAGAGAGAATAAGAATGAGAGATCTGTAAAAGGGCATAAGAAACAAATTTTGAAGGAAACAACAACATAACATTCGAATTTTTTTTAAAAGTAAAAATTACACGGATCTTAGCGAGGACGCCTTTCTTCTCGAGAGTCCGAGTGACAAGGGTCTTCAAATCCATCATTTCTCTGGTATAATCGTCCATGTTTGTGCAATCCTTCGGCCTTGGCTTCGCTGTGAGGAGAAGGAGCGTGAGAACATGAACTATGGAGATGTGGGCATCAAATGGGGGAGCAGAGCAGAAGAAATGGGAGAAGATGAAAGCAAAGCTAAAGCAGAAAAAGAAAGGAGAGCGTCAAAAAGAACGAATGAATGAATCTTGAAATCGTGATCGTCACTGTTTCGGAGCTGTGGGTGTGGGCTCCATTGAAGCCTGCAGTTTGCTTAACCTGGGCCGTTCCATTCCTTATTCGGGCTTCTGTGGGCCTCGGGCTCAATACTTCAAATCCGTTTGCTTAATTGGGCTATTCCTCTTTCGTCATTCGACTGTGGGCTTCAGGCTCAATACTTCAAAAGGGGGTATTTTGGGCAATTGACATTTTTCTTACCCTTTCAAAGGTAGTTTTACTTTGGAATTTTGCACCCCTTCTCAAATAATACAAGTTTTCTTAATGACCCTTTAAGTTCTATCATTTTACTCTTTTAAGGATCGTTTAGGGAAGGGTTGGGTTATGGAAGGTTAGTATTAAAACTAGTATCATGATGAACTTAGTATTATTATAGTATGTGTTTGGAAGAAGGTTATGTAAGTAATATTATGATAAGATGTATTTGGGGAAAAGTTATGAAGGTAATGTTATGAAATTTTCTTTTTTATACATTTTTTAAAATTCATATTATAAATTTAATATACAAGTTTCGTATATTTAATTTACCAAATTGTCCTATTTCCGTATGACAATTTTTAGTAGTTTATTTAAAAGTGACATCCATTTTCTAACATTTTTTTACATGATTGTTACGTCCGAGTAAATTATTAATTTTTAGAAAAAAAATTGTATTCTAAATCCAATACATTAATTTCATATATTTAATTTTCTAAAATGTCATATTTTTCGTAAACAATTTTCAGTAATATTCTAAATCAAAATACGAATTTCATATATTTAATTTAACAAATCATCCTAGTTTCGTAAAATAATTTGTTTTGATTTCTTTAAATACGACATGAAATTTTCAACTTTTTTTAGGTAATCGTTACGATTGAATAAGAAAATTTAGAATCAATTACAACTTGTCACAATTATAACCGAATTTGGTATTAATTAAAAATTGGCATGTGTCCCAAATTAAAATTAAATACATAAATTGGTCAATTCTAAAATTAAATACATTAATTATTTTGGTCCAATTAAATTCAACTAAACTAAAAAATAAGCTTAATTTAACCAAAACTTTAAATATGACTCAAACTCATGAGGTTGAATCATGTGTCTGGTCTATGGACCAACTAGGCTTAAGTCCATAAAGGCCCACTAGAAAACGAGTTCTCTTCATTTGAGTGAAAAAGATTTTACTGCATAAAATCTAGAGAGAATTCTCTAAAGAGACAGAAGACTTCCTAGCTCCTAAAGTGACCACCCTCGTAGATTAAAGTTCATTTGAAAATACAAGACTTTAACTTTAAGATTGTCAAGAATATCACATGTTTCGTTTCCTCGCTTCCTCAAACCAAATGTAAGAATTCAACCGAGAGAGAATCAAAGGATCAAATTTTAGAAATCGAACCACATCACATCAAATCAACATAAATACAACATTAACACAAGTTCAACCTCATAAATTAAATTTCTTCAGAAATCTTGTGTAAACAATTTATGGGTGAATAAATTACTGTTTTTCCTTTTAAAACAAAAAATTCTCAGTTTTCTTCTTACCTAAACATTCTATTTTTCCTCCTTTTTCAAAGAATATAATTTATTGTTCCATGATGCAACAAAAATGATAAAAAAAAATTATAATGAATTAATAAAGAAATAAAAATAAGGAAGAAGAGAGATAAAAAAACGTAAAATAAGGAAGAAGAGAGATAAAAGACTACGTTTTGAAAAAGTATGAGCATAATTTGGTAAAAATTTTAGATTCAAAATTTAATTCAAATAAATCTTAAATCAAATCTCATCATTAATTGATTTTTTTTTAAAGAAATTCTTATAAATTTAAAGTTCTAATACTTTTTATAAAAAAATATAAGTTATATATTTTTTTAGATTATTTAAGGATTCAAAAGTTATTTAATTTAATATTAAATTGTCTGATTTGATTTTGTTCTGATTTTTTATAAATTTAATAAAATTTATTTTTTTATAAATTCATTTAATTTAAAAATTTTCAAAAATAGTTTAGATATAAATGGATTAGTTTTAAAATAAAATATTTGAAAAGGTGAGAAACAATTAAAAAAATAAAAACAAACAAATGACCTGAAATAATAAAATTTAAAAGAAATAAAAAAGTTAAATATAAAGACTAAATGCCTAAACTAATCGTACTTAATATTTAATTAAAATTAGTTTTATAAATTAAATAACAATAATTCTTTTATTATTATTAGATTAATTGAAAACAAATGTCATTTGATAAATAAAAGAATAAAATATTTAAAAAAAAGCAAATGAAATAATGAAACTATGGTAGAGTTGAAGAGGTAGGATAATAGAGAGTTGAGGAAGGATTAATGTAACGACCCAACTTTTCCGGACTAAGCTGAGGTCACTACCAAATATCAAAACTCGACCATTCAACATAAAATTTAAAACGGACCAGATACGATTCATTAAAACTTTATAAACCTTACAAAAGACAGTTTCGGGCCCTATTTTTAAATAATAAAAAAAAATCACAAAATAAAATGTCAAGTCACCAGTCAAAAATCACAGTCAAAATATTCTGACAAAATACATAGCGGAAGCGAAAAGAAAACCAGACGCGTCCATATGGCCTTCACGCATCCTTCCTGCCTCTCGTCGGTCTGCCTCTCGCTGTACCCCTACCTGAAAAGTTAAAGAAGAGAAAGGGTGAGTATAAACATACCCAGTAAGGGACCCACTACTGGGCCCGTTAGGGGACAACAGTTAACTTCCTATTCGGGGGTACCCTACATATCAGTCTAGTGCTCCCGAAGGAGGCACATATCAGTCTAGTGCTCCCGAAGGACGCACATATCAGTCTAGTGCTCCCGAAGGACGCACATATCAGTCTAGTGCTCCCGAAGGACGCACATATCAGTCTAGTGCTCCCGAAGGACGCACATATCAGTCTAGTGCTCCCGAAGGATGCACATATCAGTCTTGTGCTCCCGAAGGACGCACATATCAGTCTAGTGCTCCCGAAGGATGCACATATCAGTCTTGTGCTCCCGAAGGATGAACATATCAGTCTAGTGCTCCCGAAGGATGCACATATCCGTAAGGCACACTACCCCATAGATGAAGCTAACCGTTACCCCTCAGTCCAAACTAAACTGTCTACATCAATCACATCCCAACGGCATTCATATCACAGTCCCGCCATAGGCTTTATCAGTCAGATAGTATAAGTTTAAACATCTACACCCTCAGTTGCTATATGCATTACCGATTCGCACACCAATAGGGAAAACCCTAGGTCCAATCGACTAACCAACCAAAACCGGACTCACGGTCCATCCCCGTCCAAATTCCATGAACCACATCCAGACCGGTGTTTACTACATACTGAACCATAACTTCAAAGTCCATCAACATAAAATCTCAATCCACAATTATCAGTCACAGCATATTTACATCAGACAGAATATAATATCAGTACTTAACAGCCAACACGCATGCAGTTATTCAGTACAGTCACTAACGTGTAATTCCCTGTGAATTACTACGTTTTCAGCCTGGACTCGGGGTCCAGTAGTAGGAAAACCCTTACCTGATACTCGGTTATGCCTCTCGATTGAATCCACGCTCAACAGATCAACCTAAACGAAAACACAACGGTTTTAGTTGATGACGTTAGTAGCAGTTGTTTTAAAAAGGTTATCCGTTGACTTACTCAAGGAAAGGAAGCTATCTCCAACCAGGTCTGCCGCGGAACCCGAGAACTTAAGCGTCAACTCTGTACTACCTTCAAGGGAGAAAAGTAGGGCCACATCTTAATCCCACATTCAAACTCGAATCGGACGAGGTAACATTAGGGAATTCATCAAAACAACCCTTACCGAAGACTCACCGTGAACCGAAGTGGAGGTAGGAAGGCTTAGGTGGCTCGGCTCGGCTCGGCTCGGCTCGGCTCACTCGGCTCGCGGCTCGGCTCACTCGGCTCGCGGCTCGGCTTGGTTCGGCTCGCGGCTCGGCTCACTCGGCTCGCGGCTCGGCTTGGTTCGGCTCGCGGCTCGGCTCACTCGGCTCGCGGCTCGGCTCGCGGCTCGGCTTGGCTCGGCTCGCGGCTCGGCTCACTCGGCTCGCGGCTCGGCTCGCTGCTCGGCTCACTCGGCTCGCGGCTCGGCTTGGTTCGGCTCGCGGCTCGGCTCACTCGGCTCGCGGCTCGGCTGGAAACGGTTTCGGGTCGGGTCAGCTTGGAACCGGGTCGGGTTGGCTTGGAACCGGGTCGGGTTGGGCGAAACGGGCAACACGGTTTTTGGAGGGCTTTCTCTCTTCCGGCGACGGCGGCGTTCCCCTCTGTGCTCTGTCGGCGTCGGAACACGAAATGATGAAGGAGAGGATGCCGGCGGTGGTAGAAACAAAGAGAGAGAGATGGAGAAGCGTCGGCTGCCGGCGGTTGGAGGCGAAACGGAAATGGATGGAAGCCGCGGCGGTCGTCGAAGGCGCACGGATGGCGTCTGTGTTCGTCGGGTGAAGGAGCCGAAGAGAGGAAGAAGAAGGGAAGGAGAAAATAGCGGCGGCGCTTCGTGAAGGCAGACGAGCTGTCAGGCGAAGAACGGAGGAAGAAGAAGAGGATGTCGGGGGGAGGGGCGGTGGACGCGCGCGGCTAGGGTTTTGAAATAAAGAAATTTATTATATATATATATATATAATTCTTAATAATTATATAATATTAATAATTTAAATTAAATAATAATATATATATATTAAATATAAATAATAATAATAATAATAAAGTAATAATAATAATATATTAAAAATATTAATATTAAATAAATAATAATTTATTTTATTGTTTTAGAAATAACAATATTTCTATATTATTAATTTATAATAATATTTATAATATTAATATTATAACCAATAAACATTAATAATAATAATATAATTAATATTATATTATTATTATATCAACTTGCATTTTACATAAAACGAGAAAAATTTTACCTTAAATTTCCGGAGCGTTACAATTAAAAAGAATGATAAAGAAGGAAGAGGGGTTAACAAGGACAGAAGAATGGTAAAATTAGAAGTTTACTTTGTATAAATAACAAATTTATTTTTAAATTGACAAAATATCAAAACATAAGAATTTTAAATAAAAATTGGAAGGACAATACCTTAAATACCCCTACCTAAGTGACAATTGCGATTCCTAAATACATCTATTTACTAATCCACAAATACCCTATAATTAAATAAAAGTTTGCATTCACAATTGAATAGTCTACTTTTCCTACTTTCCCCCTAAAATATAAAAAAACCCATCAAATCACATTCTCAAAACTCTGCAAGTCATCATATTTCATTCAATTTGTGCATGTCACCGTCTCAGATCTTCTATTATTTGGAATTTGGAAACAAATGATCTTCAAGCATTTCCTTCCCTTACTTTGAAAACCCTAACTTCGTCTATTTCAAATTGAAAAACTCAAACTTCATCCACTTCACATCCTTCGTATCGTCCGTTTTGCATCTCCTTCGCATCAGAAGAGAACCCATTGTTCGTAGTGCATCTCCTTCGTCCAACACATCTCCAATCTTCAACTTCGTCCATTTCACTTCAATCGTTTGTTCCACTTTAATCTCCAATCTTCAAATTCGTCCGGCACATCTCCAATCTTCAATCGTTCGTTCGCATCTTCAATCTTCAGGCTTCGCATCATAGCATCTCCTTCGTCTATTACAGTCTACAAAGAGAACATGTTTACTGAGTAGTCAAGTATATTTTTAAATTGGCAAAATTATTTAAAATGCGTGGAAATAATTAAATAATTAAGTGAAGAGATATATGCTAAAATATTATTAAATTATAAAGATTGGATTTTCAGTTTTATCATAGCATATAACGGATGTATCTTAAATTATTGTCCAGTATATTTTTAAATTGGCAACATTATTTAAAATGCGTGGGAATGTGTAGGAATAATTAAATGAAGAGATATATGCTAAAATATTATTGAATTGCAAAGATTTGATTTTCAACTTTATCATAGCATATGATAGATGTATATAAAATTATTGTTTCATAAATTATACAAAATAATTTTAAGGATTCAAACATTATATTTGACATTAATTTTAGGGTGGGATATATAACAAATACTATATTTGGCATGATTTTAGGGATTCAAACAAACAATCAAAAAATTAAGGTGTAAAATTTTAATTTAAAGATAATTTAAAATCTTTGAATTAAAACTAGAAAAAATTGTGGCCTAATGTGTAAAATTAGGGTGAGATATATATCAAACATTATCTTTGGTATAATTGTAGGGATTCAAATTAACAATCTAAAATTAATGTGTAGAATTTGAATTTTAAAATAGTGTTAAAAAATTGATTTAAAATTAATGGTTTATGGTAGAAAATAATGTTAAAATATAAAATATGTATTATGTATTATTCATGTCTATTTTTTGATGAATAATCTGAAGAACAAAAAATGCTAAATAGTTAAAATTTATCTTTGGAGTTAAATAACAAATTTTTATATATATGTTCGTTGGAGGGTTCTTCGGATGTTATCAATATATATGTATGTTTTTCAAAAATAATTTGAAAATTAAAAAAACTAAAATTAAGAGATTGTCTATTATTTTGGCATAATTTTAGGAATTCAAATTAAAAATCTAAAATTAATGTATTTATGTATGTTTTTCATAAATAATTTAAAAAAAAATACTAAAATTAAGGGATTATCCATTATCTTTGACATGATTTTAGAAATTCAAAACAACAATCTAAAATTAAGATGTAAAATTTGGATTTAAAAACAATGTTACAAATTTGAATTAAAACTAACGGTTAAAATAGAATGGAAAATAATGTTAAAAACAATGTTAGAATATCAAATATGTATTATGTATTGTTTATGTATATTGTTTCATAAATAATTTAAAAAAATAAAAAATACGAAATAGTTGAATTTATCTTTGAAGTTATTTTAGAAAATTTGAATTCAAATTGACGATTTTAGGGGATGATATAGATTGAAATTATTAAAAATTGGAAAAATTTTGTAAATATAACAAAACACCAAACTATTTACAACACGTCTAATAAAGCCCATAAAGTTTTTTAACTATTTCAAGTTTACCCTTCAATCTTTCTTTTCTTCCTCTCTATTCGTCCTGCGATTTCATCTTTCTTCTTCTTTTTTTTTTCCTACGATTTCTTTCCATCATCTTTCTTATTTTTTAATTTTTTATTTACATCGTTTAATCTTCCATTATTTTTCTTCTTTTCCACTTCTTTTTTTTTTCGCTGTGATTTCTTTCCATCGCCTTTCTTATTTTTCTTTTTTTACGTCGTTTACATTTGAGCAACTAAATCTAAACGATTGTGTAAAAAAAATTATTTAGATTTGAGTAGCTAAATGTAAACGATCGTGTAAAAAAAGTAAACAATCATGTAAATAGATCTAAACGATCGTGTACCAAAAGAATTAAAAAATATTATATACCAAATTAAAAAAAAAAAATCATTTAGATTTGGGTCCTCAAATCTAAACGATCATGTAACAAAATTAAATTTAAACGATTACATATAAATTGTAGCCACATCTAAACGATTGCATATAAGTTGTAGCAATATCTAAACGATTGTGTTGTAACCACATCTAAACGATCGCGTATGAAATAATAACCAAATCTAAACGATCGCAAATATATTAGGCATGTGTTGTTGACGGTATGGTTGACGGGACATTTTTTGTATTTTACACGGTGGGCCTTTGGACTTTTTCCATTTTCGGAATAGTTCTATAAAGTGTAAATATTTTGCCGTTTTTTATATTTCTGAAAATATCACACCTTAAAAATTTGTAATATGTATTATTTAATATATTTTTTTATAACTAATATGAAATATACAAATTCGTTAATTACTTGATTTTGTATCCTAATAATTAGGAGGTGTTGAAACTAAAGTCATATCTTTAGTAGGATTGTTAGTTCAATCTTCTGCAACAACATAATATTTTTTTGATTTAGTTAATGTTTATCATAAGTGAATGTGTCTAAAAATACATTGTATTCGTGATATGTGATATTTTGTTTGATTTTTTGATCTCAACATATATAATGTATTTGTATGTGAGCGGTTGCCCTTCCTGGAGGGGTAAATTCGGGCCTAAGAAATTGGAAAGATTCATCTGACAGGTAGTTTTGCCATAAATCAAAATTATTTTGAGATTTTCTATTTTTCTTTTTTCTATCTAGGATTTTGCTATTTCCACGGTTTCCTCTTTTTATTTCTTCATATTTCTTTCTTTCTTTCTCTCTTCTCTATTATTTGTATTTTTAATATCCTCTTTGTTGGAATTTATGTCATAAAACTCGTAGTTTGTAGTTTAAATTACATTCTATTCAATAAAGTGTTTATTAAGGATTTTTTAGTGAAAATAGAATATTATAATCTTGAATCCAATAAACTAAGGTTCAAAGGCTATCTAATATAGACTTTATATAGAGAAGTAAACTTGGATCAAGTTCGAGTATATAGCCCAAACGGTTTATTATGAATGAATAAGGTTGGACGCCTTATTCTGGAAAAGCTATGGATGCGGACTGTTTTGTAGTTAGTACAAACGAAATGATCCTAAATTGTTCATATAGAGACATGGAAGTGGGGACATCCTATGTAAAGAGTTTACATAAGACTGGAACCAAGAAATAGTCACTTTTAAGTTATAACACTATAAACTGACTATTTCAATTATGATTACTTAGGTAACTTAAGATTAATCCCGATCTAACTATGAACTTCTGTTCAAACGATATTATCCTTAGATCTACATGGGTGAGGACATCTCAATGGTGCTGGCTCAACAAGCACCTCATTTTAGGGGTAAGACCAGGTGGATAGCTAGGGACATAGGGTGCAAAACAAAAATCACTCCTACCCGCTTTAGGGTTAGTAGATAGGTTGTTATCTTAAGGACTGAATCCAAGTCTTGAACAAGGGGTCCCACTCTCTCATTGGCCCGAGAGGGATTCGATTTATAGGTTGGACCTTAAACCAATTATTCAACAGTGAATCAGTGAGACTTAAGAAAAAATTGTAGCCTCGGGGGTAAAATGGTATTTTAACCCAGCCAAGTTTACGAACAACTTGTGAAAGATTAACTTACTGATCATAGTTATATCGGATAGACATAAATATATCTATAGTGAAGGGAGTGCAACTATGAGACTTTAGTTGAATGACTCGTTAGTTATCGAATGTTGATTAGCTTGGTCTAAAAGGGTGAGTTAATCTCAGATCGTTGGAGCCTATGATGTATAGGTTCATTAGGTTCCCCTATTAGCTCATACGGAATTAACTTAGGACAACATGTTGGAATAATTCGAATTGTTCGAATTATGTAAAGAGAGAGAAACCGACAACTACAAGTGATATAGTTGTCGGTTATAGCTTTGAGAAAGAGCTTTATGTTTAAATATGATTTAAAATATTAAAAATATGAATAGAGATTCATATTTGAAAGCTCGGAATTAATGGAAATGGTCAAAATTGTAAAAAGTCAAAAAACAGACTTTTGATTTTGAAAAATCAAACTTTGACCAATTATATATTCAAATGTGATTTGAATCTGAAAAAAATAAATGTGAATTCATGCTCAGGAGGTTGGAATTAGTCAAAACAGACAAAATGATAAAAAGTCAAAATGTTGACTTTTGACTTTAACTAGAATGATCAAATGACAATTTTGCCCATTGACCAAAGTTAGTGGAAAAATCAAACATTTTGTTGGATAATCCCACTAACTCTTAGTGCGCTATGTGGAAGCTTATGGTGATGACACCAAGCTCACTAAGAGAAAACGGAATGGTGATTAATTCCATTAAATGTTAGTGGAATGCTAGGTATTGACCATTTTGCATGTAATTAGGTTATAAATAGTCCTCTCTTTGAATTGAAAAAGACTTTTGGCCATTTGATTTTTTTTTTAATTTTCAAAACTTTTATTTTTCCTCTCTTAAAAAAAAATTAAACATATCTCAACCTAATTCCCTCCAAATTTCCACATCTCTCTAATTCCTTCAATTAACGGGTCCCACAACCTGATTCTTAGTCTAGAGATTAGCAGGTCAACTCTAATGGTGGTTCGGTTCGAGTTCAGGAGAAAGATTTCGAGATTTCGGAAAGTTACTAAAGTATGTTTTCTTTGAACCCTAATTTAGTGTAATTAGGGTTGTGTTTAATGCGTGTTAATCTCTAAGTGTTTAGATGTAATTAGAGTAAAATTCGATCCATTTTTCCACTCATAATGTTCATATCCATCACTCTTCATCTTCGGTTCGATTCTTTCTTTGATTCGGGTTAGGTTTCTTCAAAAATTTTCAACACAATCATATATGAGTATACATTTTTTAAATTTTAGATCACTTTATGAGCTTTCACTTCCTTTTTCAACCTTATTTGAACGCTTCTTTCATCGAGTTTCATAAAAGTTTAGTTTTCTTCAATGAATTTGATAAATTAAATGATTTAAAAAAAGACCTAATAACGTAATTTTCTTCAAATTTTTAAAGTTTTGTTTTAGGGATGGATTAGAAATATGCATTTTATTTTAATATTTATTGTTTTCAAAATATTGTGATTTAGGAATAGATTATATCCACATCTTGATACACAAGCTTTTTATTAGTACTAGTAAAAGACACGTGCATGACACGTATAATGCGTAGCTTTAGATCATGATAAACATTGCATATATATGTTTAAGCTGTGCTAAATTTAAAGGTACGAAATCCAAAATTCAAAATGTAATAGAATTAGATGTACACGAGAAGAAGTTACAATAATTAGATTAAAATATAAGAATTTAAATGTAAGATCTGCATATATCAAAAAATGATTTTTTATAAATAATTTTTTTTTGTACAATTTGAAGGTAACCTATTGTCACCTATGAGCTTGATCCAAATTTTTGTTGTTTTTATTGAAATTCCTATAGATAGTGTAACATAAAGTTGTCCATGAGAAAACACACTTTTTAGGAAGATATATTCTATTAGGAATTGTTTGTTTTTGAACTTGAATGGATATCCATTGTCATTTAGTGGACTTAATGGTATTTGTGGCAGAAAAACGTGTTTTTCTGCATGATCACCTATTGCTATTTCAGCATCATGTATAATATTTTTGTTAAATGATCGACATACCAATCTTGTCCCATTACACAATTCATTGGATGGATCCAAATTTCTCAATAACAACGTTGGTAGAAAAAAAAAATATAGAAAGCTTTTTATATTGTAGAAAATGTTACAACCACTTTTCAACTTTCAAGTCTTTAAATTTGTATTGTTAATTAGAGTTAATAAGATATTTAATTTGTAAATAATTACTAAAATGTAAATAAAAAACCATTTGCATTTCAACTATTCATATCCTACGTGCTTTATTTCCACTAAACTTAAGTATGATTAATTAAAAAAGTAGTGAGTAAATAAAAAAACCATTTGCATTCAACTTTTCACATTATGCATACTTTAATTCCACTAAACTTAATTAATTCAAAAAGTAGTAGAAAATAGTGTGCCTTTTATAATTATATATATTAAAAAAATAAAATTATAAATGAATTTATCATAAAATATATATTAAAAAATAAAATTATAAATGAATTTACCATAAAATTGAGAAGTGATTTGAAACATAAACTAAACCTTTGACTTTTATAAATACTATAGATTATTATTTTACCTTTTACACCAAAAAGAAAATTGTGACGTTGATTAATTATAGTCTATCTCGATTTTTCCTCAGAAAATGTCATTCATTAAGTTGGTTTGATTATCTAAAAAGAATAATTCATTTCACAAGTTGGAGTTTGGAAATGTCAAAATAATAAAACAAATTAGATAAAAAAGAAAAGAAAAGAGAATACTTCAGATGATTGGAATAATAAATTAAAGGGTAAAAAAAGAAAGAAAAAGATATGAATTAAGTCAAAACTAAAAAGATAATAAAAATTTATGATGATTCAATATTTTGAAACACTGGAACCGTATAGGACAAAAGAATTAACTTCATTTATGCATTTAAGTTTGCAAAATTGGTAGTTTGGGTTTGGGGTTGTGGGTGTGAGAATCGGATTTTGAAAAGTAGACTAATACAAAAGGGGTTATGTATAGTATAGCAACAAAGAACAAAGAAGGTTAGTAAATGAGATGTTTAAGAATCAAATATAATAATTATACCTAAAATCGTTTGTTTGGTTTAGTCTCACTGTTCCAACCATCATTCCCAGCATAATAGAGTACCAAATTTCCCCCAACTTTCGGATGTCAGGGGAATGCTTTGATTTGAGATTCTCAAACTCATTATTGCAAATTATTAATTAAAGAAAGCCCTAACTTTGCGTCCAGCTCTCTGTTTAATCTTCAACGCAATTTCTCCATCTCCCGAAGGTAATCTCATTCGTTGCTTCCTTTTCCGTTCTTCCTACCCATTGCCAATCTACAAGTCATCGTCGATTTGGGTTTTTTTCTTCTTTTTTTATGATTCTACTTTGATTCCTTCCTTCTTACTCTCTCCCGGTATCATCACCAATACCAAGTACCTATTAGATCTGCGTTTCGGTACTCTTCGCATCTCTGCCTTTAGGATTACCAATTTCTTTGAATCAGCTGAGTATGTTTCTTTCGAGGCAGACGCAAGTTTTATTCAAGTTTCAGTTGTTGGTTGCGGATCAGTTGTTCAAATACTGGAATGTCTTCTAGTAATTCAATCCAATTCCATATCAAGTGATTTTGGATGGTTATATGTGGAATATGTTTTGCCTAGATGGGATCATGGGGGTTTATGCTTCTTTTATTTTCTTCCTTTTAATTTTATCGTCAATTTTGTCTTCTTTGTCCGTTTTATGGGATGAAATGACAAGTTTTTGCGTGGATACCAGATTGTGTTTGGTTACTCTTGGATTTAATAACATTATGCCCGAAAGTTCTCTGTTGGAGTTTGATATAGGGTTCATTTTGTTGGGTTTTCCCTGATCCAATCTTGACGCGTGGATCGTCTGAACTTTTGTGGTTAAAGTTTGAACATGAGAACTTCTAATATGTTAGGATGGGCCTGCGGGATTTAAGATTTGGATGCTGGTTTTATGATGTTTTCGCGATGGAACTGTGCTGCATCGCTAATTTCTTTAGTTTTCGCTTGCAGATTAATTGGTTATTACGACAGACGTGTTGTCTGCTATCTTGCATATTGAATCTTTTCGAAGAATACTAATGTGTTAGTATCCATACGCTGCAGAATTCGAAAGTTACTTCTCAGAAGTTAGTGAGAATTTGGTGTTGGATTAAACTGATAAAAGATCAAGAAACTGTGTTGAGCCTCTGAGGTCTTGGAATAATGACTCTTGTAGAAAGTGAAGAGGTGCTTAATATTCTTCTTTGATGTTTTCTGGATTTTGAAGATCATGCACGTTTCTTCTTTATATGGTTATAATTATTGTCAGTAAATGTCTCTTATCAACAAAAAAAAAAAAGAAAAAAAAAAGTCAGTAAATGTTCTATTGGCACTATGCAGGTTGGTTTTAAGCGCACTGAGCTGTCAGCTAGTGATTATGATGCAATTCTTCCTATCAAGAAAAGGAGATTTCCGGTAGTGCAGTTTCCTCCATCTCCATCTAAAGATTTACCTCTATCTCCATCTAAAGATTTACCTCCATCCCCATCTAAAGATTTACCTCCATCTCCATCTAAAAATTTACCTCCATCTCCATCTAAAGATTTACCTCCATTCCATTCAGATGGAAATTTATTGAAGGCTGAGCAGCCATCTCCTCCTAAAGATCTATCTTCTTTGAATCGCAATGAAAGTTTAATAAAGACTGAGCAGCCATCTCCTCCTAAAGAACCATCTTCTTTGAATCGCAATGAAAGTTTAATAAAGACCGAGCAGCCATCTCCTTCTGAAGATCTATCTTCTTTTAACCGCAATGAAAATTTAATAAAGACTGAGCAGCCGATTCTATCTATGACAATAGTTTCAAGTTCTAGTGTTGTCACAAGTTCTGCATTGTTGAATAATAACCAGGACAATGTTTCTGAAGAGAAGAAAGGAAAATCTGATAGCGATTCATGTTGTGTAGACTTAGTCCAGAGCGATATTGGCACGGCAGGAGTCAAGTTTCAAGAACCCAATTTGCGGGTACATGCTTATATTAATTGTTTTGATGAATATAAAGGTAAATCCTTGGTAACTGTAAAACACACCATTCGTACATCACCAGAGATCTATGGGGGGTCAAACTTATCGTCAACTAGCCTTGATTCTGATCCTCTTGCTGATAACAAAGAGGAAGAAATTGATGTAAAAATGCCTGAAGAAAATTGCAGCCCTCCAATTTGTGAAGTTGGAGGAGGAGCTGGAGTATCGGTAGGTTTGAACTGTCATATGGATCTGAAATTAGTTCCTGAAAAGAGTGATTTGAATTTCCTGAAGCAGGATTCTGTGGAACCTGTTTTACTGGACTTCTCTTTAAACAAGCATGGAAGTAGCACCCAATGTGTCAAAGATAACGTAGGGTCTGATTGTGATGGTCCTCTTTTGCAGTTGAACAGGGAAAAGTGGGATCTTAATACCTCAATGGAATCATGGGAGGGTTGTACTAGTGGTGATTCACCTGTAGCGAAGATGTCTGCCACTAAGACAAATACAACTATTGAAACTTATGCTTGCTCATCTGCAATGGTGGAAAGTGACAGTCCATGCGGAAAACAAACCCTTTTAGATAGTGAAGATAAAGACAACTCTATTTATGCATGCATGCCATCAAAAGGGCATCTTCATTTAAGTCTGGATTCATCTTATCTGAAGCCTGTAGTTGAAGAAGACCCTTATATTTCTGAATATGAATCAGATGGTAACTGGGATATAGCTGAGGCTGTTGATGATGATGATAATGATAATCATTTAGAAGAAGACTACGAAGATGGGGAGGTCCGGGAGACATTGCAGGAAACTGAAGTAGAAGTCCATGCATATGAGAAAAGAGAAATTGAGCCTTTGGATCATGCTGGTTGTGATGACAAAAAGATCAATACCATTAGATTGCCGGATCATGAACTTCTTGCTTTAGGCCCTCTTGAACAGGAAACTAAACCAGAAAATCTGGATCATAGAAGTGAAGATGATGTCCGGACTACAACTAAAAGTAAATCTTATGAGCAAGAAAATGAAGATCTTTGTGTGAAAGAATTGCATGCCGTAGAGAATTCTATTAGTGGGGATGTAAACAGACCTGTGAAGGCCACAGGAAGAGGCCAATTATTTCAGTATGATAAAAAGCACAACTTTGAGGCACATGACACCGCGGATGAAATCGTTGATGAGGAACTGATTCCTACATTTTCTCAGGGTGAGATGGAGAATGCTGTAGCAGTAGATGTAGTGCAGAATAGGGATCTAACTTTGCCTACTGTAAAGGAGTCTGTAAACGGAAATGATGCAAAGGATATCAATGGAGGCACTAGAAATAGTCGGATAATTAATTTTAATCGAGTATCTACTGATTCAACTCCTTGTAAGGAAAAATCTAGTTTTGCCAGGTCGGTTTTACCACATAAGGAGAGAGAGTTTGTACCCAACATGGCAGTTGAAGGAGCAAATATGCAACCTCAAGAAAGGTGATTATCACGTACTTGATTTCTTCTATTTGTTTTTCTTTTTACACTTGTTTTAACCGGTCTTATGCCTTTGTTTATCTTGACATTGTTTTGCTAGAGATGATGCGTACAGTAATATTACCAAGAAAATTTCTATAGACAAACGTGAAGGCCAGCCACCATTGATGGGTTTTAGTCATAGAAGAGGGAGAAGTACCAATAGGCTGGACAACCGATCTGAGGAATGGGATTTTGGTCCCAACTTTTCTCCAGAAACATACAGTGAACAACAGATAGATTACCATGGTCCTGGTCTTGATCAAAATCGATATAAGATTACACCAGATGGTCCATTTGGTGGTGCTAACCGACGTGGTAGAGAATTGCTAGAGGATGAGGAACCTTTTTTTTTTCATGGGCCCTCAAGGAGGAAGTCATTTGGAAGAAGACATGGTCCGAATGTAGGTGGTGGAAAAATGGTTTACAAAATACCTAGAGATTTTAGTCCAGGTAGATGCATGGATGAAGGTGGCTCTTTTGATCGACAACATGGTGAAAAGTTCTCTAGGAATTTTGCTGATGACACAGTGGATCTGATGTATCCACGACCTCAACCTCCATACGACATAGACAAACCCTTCTTCCGGGAAAGAAGGAACTTCTCATTCCAAAGAAAATCTTTTCCCAGAATTGATTCTAAATCTCCAGTAAGAGCCAGGGCTCGCTCCCCCAGCCAATGGTTCTCTTCAAAAAGATCTGATAGATTTTGTGAACGTTCCGATATGACACATCGAAGGTCTCCAAATTATAGGTCGGAAAGGATGAGATCTCCTGATCATCGTCCTATACGTGGGCATATGCCACCGGGCAGAAGACAAGGATTCCATTTCCTTTCAGCATCTGATGAATTGAGGGATGTGGGTCCTGCACCTGACCATGGCCACATGAGGTCTATTATCCCCGATAGGAATCAGACTGAAAGGTTACCACTTAGAAATAGAAGCTATGATGCTATAGATCCTCAAGGAAGGATTGAAAACGACAATTTTTTTTATGGTCCTCCTGTACGCTTGGGTCAATTGACTGGGTACAATGATGGCGAACCAGATGACGACGAAAGAAGATTTAATGAGAGACATGAACCTCTTTATTCTTTTAAGCATCCATTTGGTGATTCTGATGGTGAGAGATTCCGAAACAACAGGGAGGATTGTTCTAGGCCTTTTAGATTTTGTCCAGGGAATGACCCAAGAATTTCATGGAAGAGAAGGTAGCTTTTGGGGAGAGAGATCGAGTTAAAAATCTCTACCAAGGGAGAGGAGATTGCTTTAGAGTTTTTGGCATACACTTTTTCTCAAGCCAAAATCACTTTTGCACAAAAATATGATGTTTGGCATCTAATAAAAATGATTTTAGAAAAATATGAAATCACTCAAAATTGATTTGGGAAGTATCAGCTGGCTAGTGATTGTGGAGGGTGATTAACCGGGAATCACCATTCTTATTTTATTTAGTTTTTAGAATACCCAAAACCCTTCATTCAATAAGGATACCAAACCCTAATTTCAAACTCCTCCATCCTCTCCAGTCCAGCTGCTTTGACTGCCTCTCAACCCCCTTTGCCATCTCATTGTTCTGAACGACCGTCTCTCCGAAGATTGTGAGGTATCAGTTAGCTGTCACCTCTCTCCGTCTCGTGATTGTTCTTCTATCTTGCAGGTATTTATTTTGGTTTAGTTTTGAGTTTTCGATTTCGTTTTTTTTTTCTTTTTCTAGTCTATTTTGTGATTTACTTGTATATTGTTGGAATCTTGAGTTGTGTGTGTAAATGGCAAAAAATTTGAGTTCAGATGTTCACTGATGTTTCATCCTCTGCAATTTATTTTGTCCTTCCTTAGGACTTGTAGGGTTTTTTTCCTTGTTTTGTGTAATGTTCATCCTCTGCAATTTATTTGAATTCAAATCCTTACTTTGTTCCATGCTCTACAATTTTATTTTTTAAATGCTCGCAATGGGGAAAATTTTTAGTTTGAGTTTGTGGTAAGGCTGATATTTTCTCAACTCTTCACTGACAGAGTACTTTCTTCGTTTCTGGTTCACTCCTATTTCACAGATATGTTTTTTTGTTTTCTTCCCTTGGCTTGTGTTTCTTGCGTGAACATTAAAATCGATGTATGATACTTATTCCATTTTCTTTCATTAGGTTTAGAAGTTGAGCATTGTTGACAATTAAGTGAATATGCTTTCATTGTTGAAGAGGTTCAAAGCTAAATGCTTCTTCCAAACAGTATATAACTTGGGGATGGAGTTATACAAAAGGAAGTTTTCATTCGACAAGCTTCTATATTATTAATAAACTCAAATGACAAGAGAGTTATATTTTGGAAATAATAGAGAAGTTTAGAAATGGGGGGAGAGAGGTGATCAATAGGTGCACCCGGACATCTCAATTACAACCCCATAGCACGCTCATCATATCCAAAATACAAGGATTCAAAAGGAAGTTGTTCACAATAGAGTATTAAAAGCTAAGGTCCTGTTTGGTAGGGAATCTAGATTTTGTTTTATGTTTTCAGATTCACAGAGTTGAATCGACATGCATATCCAAACAATGCAAATTTTAAAAACACATTGTATTTGGAATTTGAATTTTACATTCTAAAAAGCAGAATTATATTAAATATATATAAAAATATTTAGAAATACAATATATCATGTTATAAACTCAATTTATTTTTTTAATATAATATGTATTATATAATGTATTATAAATTATATGATAATACAAACTAACAATTATATAAATTTTTAGGTTAAATTACATATTTAGTTTATATGGTTTTAAAAAGATTGAATTTAGTCTATGGTTTAACTGGAATTTAATCTTTTTTGTTTGATATAAAATCATAGAAAATCGTCTTGTTCATTGGAACTATTTATATGAAGGCTGTTAGATCATATGAATTGTATATAAGGTTTTGTCAAACTATAAACTAAGCTCTAACTTTCTCCAAATAATAAGATTAAAACTTACTAAATTTTGGTGGATAAGTAAGTTTAGTTTTATGATTTATAAATATACGATATGGAACACATTTAAACATATTTTTTAAAACTATAATCCAAATTTTGAATTTGTCACTAAACACATTTATAAAACCATAACGTGTTCATTAAATCTCTTAGTTTCAAATTTCAGTTTTTAGATTCTCTACCAAACATGCTCTAAATGCTCAATTTCTAAACCCAACGGAAGAAAAATGAGTATCATACCTCAATTTTGTGTTAGAATTCCAATTATGTTGATGTTATCCTGTGATGAACAAATTGTTTGGTTTGTTAGAAAATGATTTAGTAATTCAGATTGTAACTATATAGCCATTTCTTGTGTTTTCCTATGTGATTCCTACTTCTGTTTTTGGTTTGTTTTTATTCTTTCCATTTTTGATATTTGTAATTTAACATTGACAATAGTTCATATTTTCTTTCACATTATTTTTAAGTTTAATTTTATGTCAACTAGTCATTTGTTTTCTTAAAGATGTTTAAAACGTCAAAGTTTTGTTTGAAAAGTAAATTTACACCAATTTTTTTAGTATGTCTAGTGATATAACTCTTGGTTGATGAAAAAGATGAGTGTGGAAAAGCTATTTATTAGAACATTATACTCTTGATACATTAGTTCGACTTGAAAAGACTTGAAAATGAAAATACTACTTTTCTTTTCTATAAAAGTTTGCAAATACAAAATAAGAACTTTTTTAAAAAAATCATGTTTTCATAGTGCTCCAACTCAACACTAAAATAACATAAATGGATGATAAATGCATACCTTTATCCATTGGCAACATCTAGAAACTTCACCTCTCCACTGCCATGTTATTTTATGAGGCCAATGACACTTCTCCATCTGCTCTTAGCTTTTCAATTTTCATGCCTAAATTTCTGTGATTCATACATTAATCACTATTTTCCCTTTCCATTTCATCTCTTTACAGTTGGATGCCTCCTTCTAATGGAACACTGTAGTTGCAACATCTATTCCAATCGCCTCATTAGGATATATTTGAAGACACAAATCGGGTCTTATCCATGTTTTTCTTTAATTTTAAATTTAAAGTCTAATAAGATTTATAGAGATTTAGTTAATTAGGAAGATTGATCAAAAGGCTATTCTTTCCAATTTTCCAATTTAATTTTTAAAATAAAATTTGAGGAAAAAAATCTTTGATTTAAAAGGTTAACCCAACTAGTTTGGAGGAAATCCTACTCCTACAAATAATGGATCACAGGGGGTTCTTTGCTATAAATCGTGTCAAGTCTTTGTTATCACATCCTCTCAAAAGCAACTTTAAAAGTTACTATTTATTTGTTCAATTTTTTTTTGTATTTAATTAAAAACAAAATGGGACTTAGTTAAATCCATCTTTCATAATGGTCTAAATTTGCAGATATATTTGATATGTACAAAACCATGAATTGAAATTTTCTAAAACATAAACATGACTATATTTGATAAATGCACGGGTAAGAAAATTTGTAAAATATATCAATTATTTTTCATGCTGGTATTTTTCTTAAAATATATATTTTTAGTATATTTGTTGTTATGGGTGATTTTGAACCGAAGAGTATAATTAACATTTTAAATTAATAAAGTCAGGAGAGCTAAAGAAACAAGTAAAGATCAAAGTGAGCTTAGAAATGAGGTTGCCTTGGTCTAGGTCTTAGTTGAGACCAAGCTTTGTTTAATGCCCAACGGGGAATATTTTAATTTACACATGTCCTAGTTCAAAGTCACACTTAAGTCCAAAGTCTAAGGAAGACTCTCAGTCGAGGCTGAGGTCGATGTTCTCCATTCAACATGCTTTGGTCGTTCATTCAACTTGAGATAAAACCTATGTCATTTAGGATTATGAAACTCATATGATAATCCTAGTTGGATAAAGATAAACCCTATATCAAATCCCCTGTAAATACACTCTACTATGATTCCGTATGAGGTAATTTAAACTTCTGACTTCTTCTTTATTTTACAATTCTCTTACTAACTTAGGCATCGTAGCTTTTTTTCTTTGTTTTGCAGGTTATCTCTTCCAAAAATTACAAATACAACTGTCGGTATCATGTGAGGACCAGGCGTGTTAATCCTTGGCCAAAATTTGACATCAACGGTTTGACGTCATCTATAGGGAAGAAAGTGTTCTACCAATAATTTGTATACGCCTTACAAAATATGAGTAAAAGGGACGAGAATAAGAACATGAACAAAAGTGACTCAGATCAAGATCACCACTCGTTGAGGACAAGAAAAAAATCATCACTCCGATCTGAGAAAGGATTGGAGGATTTAGAAAAGCAAGTAACTGGAATGAGTTATGGTTTTGCTCGACCACTTAAATTAGAAATAAGTAGAACCCTTTGACAATGGTTCAGATGGAACCATTAGCATGTGATTCTACCAAAGGAAAAGCCCTTTTTCTTGAGGATGTGGGAGAAATAGAGTCTCATGTTCTAAAACTAAAGGAGATGGCAACCTTAAATGAAAAAAAATTAAGGAAAATGAGCTAAGGTTATTCGACCGTCAAAACAACATGAAGCCACACATACAAAACTAGCAGAACCAATGGACTGAAATTAATTGTACAAATAGAGTCGAGATTGAGGCTATTAAGGTCGAAACCAAGTTGACAAAGATGAGGACATATAAAGTTAAGATTAAAACCAAGAAGTCCTACTAGCTAAAGATCGAGGATTGACTAGAACCTAAAAAGATGAGAAGAACCATCAAGACAATATCAGAAGCTTGATTGAGAAGAACGACAAACCAAGACTAAGGCCAATGTCGAGTTCTAGAGCACTCATTGGAAGGAAAAGTTAACGAGGATTCAAGATTAGATAGAAAGCATCAAGAAGGCCAAAGAATCTGAAGGATTTGATCTTGAGGCACCGATCAAGCAAGTGAACCCTCCATTTACTAAGGATATCATGGTATTTAAGCATCTCCGAAGTTCAAAGTCCCAACCAATACATCCTATGATGGAAATAAACACATAGTAGAACGTCTTGACACATATAGATTTTGGATGAAACTTCACAAATTACTTGATGTCGAGCATTCTTTTCTACCCTAATAGGATCAACTAGGAATTGGTTTAGAAAACTAATGAGAGTATCAACTAGGGATTGGTTCTGAAAACTAAAGAGAGGATTAATTGGTTCTTTCAAAGAACTAGCTCGAGCCTTTGTTACTCAATTCTTAGGTGGGAGAGACTAACACAAGCCAAAAATGCATTTACTAACAATTAAATATAGGCCAAATGAAAGTATACAAAAAGATGTTCCACGATTTAATAATGACACACTTCAAGTTGATGGATATACTGATAGGCATCATTGATTGCTATAGGATATAGATTGCGGGATGAGAGACTCCTTCGATCGATCTGTAAAAGAGAACCTAACACTTATGCTGAATTTATAACTAGAGCCCAAAAGTATATGAGTGTAGATGAATTGATAAAGTCAAAAAAAGAGGCACGTGAAAGTGGAACCAGAGTAAGTCACTTACATGATTGAGATTACATTGATGACCAAAGTTTAAACAGAAGAAGGTTGGAAGAGTGAGGCCTACCTCGGCCTTAACCTTAGCTAAGGTCACCTCATCGTGGACTAACAAATGAATGCAGAAGATCTCAAAGGCAGGGCTAACCTTGCAAGGTCGAGTCTAACCACAGGAAGGTAAAATCGAGGCTGGTCCGGAGACACCTACAGTTGAGGCGATCCACAAAACAGTTGAGGTCGAGGCTGACCACAAGACAACCATGACAGAGAATAACAACTATTTTTTTCAATTAGTATTTGTTCAACAAAAAAATGGTTGTAATAAGTCTCAAGAAATCGATTTTCAGCTTTCTTGAGATGGTACACAAAAGGAGTTGATTTTCATCTTTCCGACAAGATTGCACCTCACTTCTCAAGAAACTGATCTTCATCTTTCTCGAGATGGTAAGCAAATCTTAAGAAAATCTATTTTCATCTATTCGGCAAGATTGCCACCTCACCATTCAAGAAATTGGTTTTCATCTTTCTCGAGATGGTGCATAAATCTTAAAGGAATCAATTTTTATTTTTCTAACAAGATTGCCACCTTACCTCCCAAAAAATCAATTTTCATCTTTCTCGAGATGGTGTACAATTAGTCGATTAAGCACTATAGGTTAGAAGAAGTTATACTCTGAAGTCGGGCAAAGCCTCAAAACTCGACATGAAGGGGACTAATGTTATGGGTGATATTGGACCAAACGATATAATTGAATGATGGAAAAAAACATGCATAATGGATAAAAGAATCGAGAATTTACTCTAAATGCACCTAGTTAACATGCAACCATAAACTAAAAAGATTTAGGGTTTAATTAGAAGTTACCTTTGTAGTTTCCTAATATATAATGTCTACTCCTCTCATAAACTCGAATGGACCACCCCTAGTAGTCACCTACTATCCTTTGGACTTAGAATCAGATTGTGGGACTCGATCGATGAAGGAATAAAGAGAGAGATGAATTTAAGAAGAAAAGGATGGAATTTTGGAAGAGTTCGATTTTTCTTTTGGTGTGAGAGATAGGTGAAAATATTTTTCAATAAAAGAGAAATTAGGAAAAATATTTTGGCAAAAAATTCCAAAATTTTTTGAAACAAAATTTTCAAAAAACATTTTATAAAGAAATTACACGTAAAATGCATATAATTGCTTCACCAATGGCTCAACACCTCATAAACCACTTACTCTTAGTGGGTTTGGTGTCATTATCATGAGCCTCCATCTAGATCACTAAGAGTTAGTGGCATTATTCAACAAAATGTTGGATTTTAACTTTAGTCAATGAGTAAAATGGTCATTTAACCATTCAAGTCAAAGTCAACCTTTGACTTTTCCAAGTCAAAAGTGAACATTTTGACCATCTTGACTAAATTCGACCTCCCGAGCATGAAACCGTATTTATTTTCTCAAAATTCAAATCACATTTGAATCTATAGCCAGTCAAAGTTTGACTTTTCAAAGTCAAAAGTCAACATTTTGACTTTTTACAACTTCATCAATTTCGAGCTTTTGAATATGAATCCACATTCATATTTTTAATATTTAAATAATATTTAAACATAAAGTTTTCTCTCTAATGTGATAACCGATGATTATATCACATATACTTGTCGATTTCTCTTTCATTGTGTAATTTAAACAAATTTGAAACAATCCATCATATTGTTCTGAATTTATTTCATATGAGCTAGCAGGGGAATCCAATGGACCTATAGATCATGGACTCCAACGATCTGACATTAATTAGTTAAACCTTTTTAGATCAAGCTAATCAACATTCGTTAACAGGTCATTCCACTAAAGTCCCCATAGTTGCACTCCCCTCACTATAGATATATTTGTGTCCATCTGATATAACCATGATCAATAAGTTAATCATTCACAGGTTGTTCGTAAGCTCGATTAGGTTAAAAAATCGTTCTACCCTCGAGACTACATCTTGCTCCTTAAGTCCCACTGATCCACTATTGAACAATTGGTTTAAGGTTCAATTTATAAATTGAATCCCTCTCAGGCCAATAAGAGGGTGAGACCCCTTGTTCAAGACTTGTATTTAGTTTTAAAGGAACAATCTATCTACTAACTCTAAAGTGGATAGGAGTGAATTCCGTCTTGCACCCTATGTTCCCAACTATCCATCCCGGTCTTACCTTTGAAATTGGAGGCTTATTAAGGCAGTGCTAATGAGTTTCCCTCACCTATGTAAATCTAAGGATAATCTTGTATGAACAGGAGTTTATAATTAGCTCAGGATTAAGACTAAGTTACCTAGGTCATCAATAATCGAAAAAGCCAATTGTAAACCGTAAACGACGTTATAACGTAGAAGTGACTATTTCATGGTTCAGTCTTATGTAAACTTTTTACATAGGATGCCCCCACTTTCATGTCTCTACATAAACGATTCAAGATCATGTCGTTTGTATTAAATTCAAAGCGGGTTGCATCCGTAGTATCCCAAAATAAGGTGTCCAACCTTATTCGTATACTATATACTATTTAGGCTATATACTCGAACTTGATCCACGTTTATGTTTTTACATAGAGTTCAAATTTACTCAAAATAGCATCGAGACTTTAGTTTATTGGATTTAAGATTATAGATTTCAATTTCAATAATAATTTATCAATAACAACTTTATTGAATCAAATATGATTACAAACTACGAGTTTTAGGACATAAATTTCACTATTGACATTTTGAAATAACAAAATCAGGCGGAGTCGTGTATGAAAGAGACATGATTATTAGTTAAATAATAAATTTTCAAATAATTGGGTACTCTAGTTGGGAACCAAACATAATAATTCAAAATAACTTTTTAATTAGGGAAATTGTTAGGAATAACACAATGCACAAAAATGAAATTATTTACAAAATATAGTAAGATTCTCAAATAGGCTATTAAGAGTTTGATGAATTCTGGTATATGTAGTAAATAGTTTCAATATTGTGCTATTTTTTAAAATGTCTCTTTTAATGATGTGAAAATGACTTAAAAAAAATGGAATTAAACATAAATTTGATTGTTTGTGCAATTTGGTTTTTGAATTTTTGTTTTTGAAAATTAAGTCTAATTGACACTATTTTTACTTAAATTTCTTAATTTGTCATGTACTATTTTATCAATTGTTTAAAAAATCAAATAAAGTTTTTAAAAGGGAAAGTACTGTGGATGGGTACACTACTCACACATATAACTATTAGCAGAGTAAATATATTTAGTCATGGGATCATTAAAATGTGTTTGGTGTTTGGTATGCGTTTTTTGAAAACAATTTTCAAAATCAACACGTGAATACCCATTTTTGAAAACATTGAAGGGTAGTTTTCTTTTGTTTTTAGAAATTGTAAATATGAGATATAATAAAAAAGAAATTTTGAATACAATAATTAATTATCAAAATAGTAGTTTTTGAATAAAGAGTCAAACAATATCTTAATTTTTTTTTTAAAAAAATAAAAATAAAAATAAAAAGAATAAAATAGTTGCAGAATCATAGAGACGGTAGAGTGGAAATTTTCGCCGAGCTTTCGCATCTCATGGGGGAATGCTTTGATTTGAGATTCCAAAACTCATAGTCCATAAATTTCAATATTAGTTTAATTAAATTAAATAAAAGCCCTAAGTTCGCGTGCAGCCGAAGTTTATTCTTCAACGGAAAATTCTCCATCTCCCGAAGGTAATCTCATTCGTTCCTTCCATCTCCCTTCTTCCTACGGATTCTGAATCTATATAATAATCCTTCTTTTGGATTTCTCACGATTCTGCTTTCATTCTTCCTTTCTTACTCCCTCCCGGTATCATCAGCTATTTAAGCACCTATTAGATCTGCGTTTCGGTACTCTTCGCATCTCTCCCTATAAGATTACCAATTTCTTTGAATCAGCTGAGTATGTTTCTTTCGAGGCAGACGCTAGTTTTATACAAGTTTCAGTTGTTGGTTGTACATCAGTCGTTCAAATACTGGAACGTCTTCTACCAATTCATTCCATTTCCTTATCAAGTGATTTTGGTTGGTTATATGTGGAATATGTTTGCCTAGATTGGGGTTTATGCTTCTTTTATTTTCTTCCTTTTAATTTTATTATCAATTTTGTCTTCTTTGTCCATCTTATGGGATGACTTGACAAGTTTTTGCGTGGATATCAGATCGTGTTTAGTTGTTCTTGGACTTAATAATATTATGCCCAGAAGTTCTCTGCTGGAGTTTGATATAGGGTTCATTGTGTTGGATTTTCCCTGATCCAATCTTGACACGTGGATCGTCTGAACTTTTATGGTTAAAGTTTGAACACGAGAGCTTCTAATATGTTAGGATGGGCATGCAGGATTTAAGATTTGGATGCTGGTATTATGATATTTTCGCAATGGAACCATGCTGCATCACTAATTTTTTTACTTTTCTCTTGCAGATTAATTGGTTACTACGACAGTCTGTCGTCTGCTATTTTGCATATTGAATCTTTTTGAAGATTACTAAAGTGTTAGTATCCATAGGCTGCAGAATTCGAAAGTTACTTCTCAGAAGTTAGTGAGAATTTGGTGTTGGATTAAACTGATAAAAGATCAAGAAACTGTGTTGAGCCTCTGAGGTCTTGGAATAATGACCCTTTTAGAAAGTGAAGAGGTGCTTAATATTCTTCTTTGATGTTTTCTGGATTTTGAAGATCATGCAAGTTTCTTCTTTATATGGTTATAGTTATTGTCAGTAAATGTCTCTTATAAAAAAAAAAAAAAAAAAAATATTGTCAGTAAATGTTCTATTGGCACTATGCAGGTTGGTTTTAAGCGCACTGAGCTTTCAGCTAGTGATTATGATGCAAGTCTTCCTATCAAGAAAAGGAGATTTCCGGTAGTGCAGTTTCCTCCATCTCCATCTAAAGATATACCTCCATTCCATTCGGGTGGAAATTTATTGAAAGCTGAGCAGCGATCTCCTCCTAAAAATCTATCTCCTTTTAATCATAATGAAAGTTTAGTAAAGACTGAGCAGCCATCTCCTCCTAATGATCTATCTTCTTTTAATCACAATGAAAATTTAATAAAGACTGAGCAGCCATCTCATCCTAAAGATCTATCTTCTTTTAATCGCAATGGAAGTTTAATAAAGACTGAGCAGCCATCTCTTATTGAAGATCTATCTTCTTATAATTGCATTGACAATTTAATAAAGACTGACCAGCCGATTCTATCTATGAAAATAGTTTCAAGTTCTAGTGATGTCACAAGTTCTGCATTGTTGAATAATAACCAAGACAATGTTTCTGACAAGAAGAAAGGAAAATCTGATAGTGATTCATGTTGTGTGGATATAGTTCGGAGTGATATTGGAATGGCAGGAGTCAAGCTTCAAGAACCCACTTTGGGAGGACATGCTAATATTAATGGTTTTGTTGAATATGAAGGTAAATCCTTGGTAACCGTAAAACACACCATTCATACATCACCAGAAATCTACGGGGGGTCAAAGTTGTCGTCAACTAGCCTTGACTCCGATCCTCTTGCTGGTAACAAAGGGCAAGAAGATGATGTAAAAATGCCTGAAGAAAATTGCAGCCCTCCACTTTGTGAAGTTGGTGGAGGAGCTGGAGTATCGATGGGTTTGTTGAAGGGTCATATGGATCTGGAATTAGTTCCTGAAAAGAATGATTTGAATTTCCTGAAGCAGAATTCTGCGGAACCTGTGTTACTGGACTTCTCTTTAAACAACCAAGCAAGTAGCACCCAATTTGTCAAAGGTAACGTAGGGTCTGATTGTGATGATTCTCTTTTGCAGTTGAACAGGGAAAAATGGGATCTTAATACCTCAATGGAATCATGGGAGGGTTGTACTAGTGGTGATTCACCTGTAGTGCAGATGTCTGCCACTCAGACAAATACAACTATTGAAACTTATGCTTGTTCATCTGAAATGGTTGAAAGTGACAGTCCATGCGGAAAACAAGCCCCTTTAGATAGTGAAGATAAAGGCAACTCTATTTATGCTTGCATGCCATCAAAAGAAAATCTTCATCTAAGTCTTGATTCATCTTATCTGAAACCTGTGCTTGAAGAAGACTCTTATATTTCTGAATATGAATCAGATGGCAACTGGGATATAGCTGAGGCTGTTGATTATAATGATAATAATGTCGAAGGAGACTATGAAGATGGGGAGGCCCAGGAAACAATGCTGGAAACTGAAGTAGAGGTCCATGTATACGAGGAACGAGAAATTGAGTCTTTGGATCATGCTGGTTGTAATGACAAAAAGATCAATTCCGTTGAATCGGATCATGATTTTTTTGCTTTAGGCCCTCTTGAACAGGTAACTAAACCAGAGAATCTGGATTGTAGAAGTGAAGACGATGTTAGGACTACAACTAAATGTAAGTCTTATGAGCAAGAAAATGAAGACCATTGTGTGGAAGAATTGCATGCCATAGAGAATACTATTAGTAGGGATGTAAACAGACCTGTGAAGGCCACAGGAAGAAGTCAATTATTTCAGTATGATAAAAAGCACAACTTCGAGGCAAAGGACACTGCTGATGAAATCGTTGATGAGGAACTGATTCCTACATTTTCTCAGGGTGAGGTGGAGAATGCTGTAGCAGTAGATGTAGTGCAGAATAGGGATCTAACTTTGCCTTCTGTAAAGGAGTCTGAAAACGAAGATGATGCAAAGGATATCAATGGAGGCACTAGAAATAGTCGGATAATTAATTTTAGTCAAACATCTACTGATTCAACTCCTTGTAAGGCAAAATCTTGTTTTGCCAGGTCAGTTTTATCACATAAGGATAGAGAGTTTGTACCCAATATGGAAGTTGAAGGAGCAAATGTGCAACCTCAAGAAAGGTGATTTTCAGTTGATTTCTTCTGTTCATTTTATTTTTTAAACTTGTTTTAACTGCTGTTATGCCTTTGTCTATCTTGTCAATTTTTTCCAGAGATGATGGGTACAGTAATATTACCAAGAAAATTTCTGTGGACAAACGCCAGGGTCAGTCACAGTTGATGAGTTTTAGTCATAGAAGAGGGAGAAGTACCAATAGGTTGGACAACCGATCCGAGGAATGGGATTTTGGTCCCAACTTTTCTCCTGAAACATACAGTGAACAACAGATAGATTACCATGGTCCTGGTCTTGATCAAAATCGATATAAGATTACACCAGATGGTCCATTTGGTGGTGCTTACCGTCGTGGTAGAGAATTGCTAGAGGATGAGAGATCTTTTTATTTCCATGGGCCCTCAAGGAGGAAGTCACTTGGAAGAAGACATGGGCCCAATGTAGGAGGAAAAATGGTTAACAAAATGCCTCGAGATTTTAGTCCAGGTAGATGCATGGATGAAGGTGGCTCTTTTGATCGTCAACATGGTGAAAAGTTCACTAGGAATTTTGCTGATGACACAGTGGATCTTATGTATACACGACCTCAACCTCCATATGATGTAGACAAACCTTTCTTCCGGGAAAGAAGGAACTTCTCATTCCAAAGAAAATCTTTTCCCAGAATTAATTCCAAATCTCCAGTAAGATCCCAAGCTCGCTCCCCCAGCCAATGGTTCTCTTCAAAAAGATCTGATAGGTTTTATGAACGTTCCGACATGACACATCGAAGGTCTCCAAATTATAGGATGGAAAGGATGAGACCTCCTGATCAGCGTCCTATACGTGGGCATATGCCGGGCCGAAGACAAGGATTCCATTTCCTTTCACCGGCTGATGAATTGAGAGATGTGGGTCCTGCACCTGACCATTGTCATATGAGGTCTATTATCCCTGATAGGAATCAGCCTGAAAGATTACCAATTAGAAATAGAAGTTATGATGCTATAGATCCTGAAGGAAGGATTGAAAATGACGAACATTTTTATGGTCCTGTACGTTTGGGTCAATTGACTGGGTACAATGATGGCGAACCAGATGACGATGAAAGAAGATTTAATGAGAGACATGAACCTTATTCTTTTAAGCATCCATTTGGTGATTCTGATGGTGAGAGATTCCGAAGCAACAGGGAGGATTGTTCTAGGCCTTTTAGATTTTGTGCAGATAATGACCCAAGAATATCATGGAAGAGAAGGTAGCTTTTAGGGAGAAAGACTGAGTTAAGGATCTCTACCAAGGGACAGGAGATTGCTTTAGACTAGTCCATTCTGTTAGTTTAAGTTAGATATTTGTAGATGATATTTTATGGTGCAAATGGGGCCTTTTGTCTCTCTCTCTCTTTTAATTTCATAATTGCAATTGTAAAAAATTCCATATCAATGCAGAAGAGTATGGTTCTCAAGTGCTATTGTGACTTCAAACTGACTAAACCACTATGAAAATTTTGTTCCTTGAATCGTTAGGATCACTCTTATGATCCTGCCATCGATTTTCAGTTGAGATGGGAAGTATATCAAGTGGGGTTGTTTCCCTTAATCTCCACAATTCTTTGAAAAAGTGTTTTGAATTTTGTT
Source organism: Cucumis melo (assembly GCF_025177605.1). Classification (NCBI taxonomy): domain Eukaryota; kingdom Viridiplantae; phylum Streptophyta; class Magnoliopsida; order Cucurbitales; family Cucurbitaceae; genus Cucumis; species Cucumis melo. The sequence continues at coordinate 6,535,847 of NC_066865.1, forward strand.
TTTAATACAAATATATTCACTGATTTGCTATTGAATTTGACAGTTACTTATAGAGCAGCATGGGGAAGCACAAGGGAATGTCTCTACTAGGTTCTCAATATACCTGCAGAATATCAACACACAATAGATATATTCCTATTCAGCTACTCAAACACAGTAATATCAGTGAGGAATAGATATCGATTTGTATTTATCAACACAAAATACCAAAAGGTCATAATAGTTTCAGCCAAGCAAGAGAGTTGTTCACTATCTATGAAATCAATAATATTAAGAATACCGATCCTAGCACAAAGCACCTACATATATAATTCTCTCCTATTGTTGCCATGTGGTGCAAGGAAGTGCAGTGAGGAGATGGGTTGGAGAGAGAGATCGGAAAGTGAGTGAGAGATCGAACGGACAAAACGATTTTTTAACCAAATTAGAGAAAGAAAAAAATGGGAGAAAATCTTGATTATAACATTACCGTAAGAATTAATTATATACCCTATTCAAATAGGATATCTAATAAATACAAATTTTAAAATTAAATGAAAATAAATGTATTAAATAATTAATAGACCAAATATGTAATATTTAATATAAACAATAAATTTGTAATAAATTATTTATGGCAATAATTGGTATATATTTTCGAAAAAGATATTGAATATTTAAAATTAATTTGAATGATAAGTCGGTATTAAAAATCTCGAAATCTTATTAACAAAAATAAATGAGATTTTAAAACATTCATGTAAAATCATAAACAACCTTGAGTCTAACATATATTTAGGCTCTTAAATAACTATTTTCTCATTTTTCTTTGTTTGATTCCTATTTTATTTATTCAATTGCTACGATGGTTTCTTAGTCAGAGTTGTTGACTAATCAGCAAGAAACCTTTTCTTAAAGAACGCACATTTATGAACTTATTGCAGAGATCTTACCAACGCAAAGTCTATTGTTAAAATCCACAAAATCCCGTGAGAACACCTTTCTTTTAAGAAAAATTATAAGATACGATTGTATTGTTAAGTAAACAAGGACTTTGTTTTGGTGTCGTCACCTGCATCTCTCAGCTGGGGTTCCCTCCTCTTTGGCAGGCCTTCTCTAGAGCTTAGTTTTTTCATTTGGTTTTGTTTTTCACAGTAGCTGTTTTGTTAGGCTCAGTTTTTTCGTTACTGGCGTTGTTTCTATATTGTTTCTATGTCTTTTCTTTCCATTTTTTACCCTATCTAGCCCTCTGTATTTAAGTTGGACACTGTTGATTATTATCTAGTGCTTTGTCCGAATTGCTTCGTGTTTTAATTGGGATATAATGTCTTGCTACTAAAGAGGTGTCAACGTAGTTGAGATGTTGAGATGTCTGGATGCACCTTTGATCTTGCCTACTTTTTGCTCTTTAGGCTTTACACTTAATGTATATCTCTCTTGTACTTTGAGTTTATATTATTAATAAGGAAGTTTGTCTCCGGTGACGAAAAACTTCTTAGACTGCATAAAGAAAAATATGAGAAACCAATCAGTTCATCATTAGCATCACCCCTTCTATGTTTGTCTAATTTTTTGAAATCATTTCAAAGTATGTATGTATAAATAATGAGAGAAGGAAAGTTGGTTTGGATACCAGATTATTAAAGATTAGGGATTCATTAACAAATCCATACGCTGGGGATACGAGCGATCTTAGGCCAATCTTCTCCATCTTTCTCGCACCTTTATGCCAATTTGGAATAGTGCCAAACTTTTAGGGCCTGTTCGGGTTAGGGTTATCACAGTGGGCTTAGACTATCCCAACCCTAACCCCTATTTGGCCCAAAGATTATGGAAACCCTAGTTTTAGGGTTTTATAATCCCCTTTTATCCTTTTCTTCTTCCAAATTGAGTCTGCCGAAAACCCTCCCTTCAAGCCGTGTTTCCGCCTCGCTTCGATTATCTTCTTCTTTCAGTTCCTTCTCGCTTCGATTATTCTCTCTATTTTCTTCCATTTACGTTTCCAGTCGATTCCTTGTAATTTTCTTGCATTATTTTTTTCGAAAATCCCTTCCAATATCTACCCTTCAACTCGAGTTTCTTCTTCTTCGGCTTCTGATTTCTGTGCTTTATTCTTCTCCCTATCCCTGTTTCCATCAAAAAGAGGTTCCCTACCGTGATCCCAACGCCGATCTACATCTCTCTCATCTCTCTCTCACTATGCAAAAATGAAAGTGGGTTTGTTGAAGACGGCCCTCCACTGGCGTTGCCTCCAAATCCTTTTCAGTTTTCTCTTTTTTGCGTGTTCTCTATGAACATGCATGTACTTTTTTCCCTTGAAGCAAGTTTTCCTTGTCGCTCGATGTAACCCACTTCCCACTTGGTGTTAAACTTGTCGTTCACTGATGTAAAATTGGTGCTTCTTGGTCTTCGATGGAAATTAGTCTAAATCGAGTATGGTAGGGAGGTATTCTTCTGTTTGAATCCTATTTTTTTTTTCAAACAAACCGATGATGAGTACCTGTATGCACATACATCTGAATCCATGTTACATTTCATACATTTTGTAGCTAATTTCCATTCACTGATTTCGCTACTTTGGGATTACCCGATTTATTTCAACTGATTTCTTATGTATTTCATTCACTGATTTCGTTTCTACTTTGGTGTAGTCTTTTCGGTACATTTCTATTCACTGATTCATATGGGCTATTCTCCTGTACTGATTTCGGTTTATATCAAATGTGATTCATGTTTTATTTATGCATATTTACAAACTCATTTTTTGTATTGTTCCGTTTGTGTGAAATATATCTTTATTTGGTCTGAAATGTATTAATTCTCCTACCTTCTTCACTGTGATGATTTTTTTTTCGGTGTGTATTTTACTCAATGATATATTTGGGAAAATAACCATTTCTGATGCTGATTGTTTTGTCCCTTCAACATATTGTTTTATCTTTTTGTGGTGTACTTTTTTTTTTGTAGCTTCTAATATCTACATTTCTCTATGATTTGACTTATCTTTTAGCCTAATTTTGCAGAGATTCCCTCTGCCTTTTCTTGATATGGTCATTTATGTGAATATTTACTCCTCATCTCCCCCTATATAAACCTCATTTCCTCTTATCATTTACCACTTCCATTTCTCATTGATTGCCTTCTTCCTTTGTTTTGAGGTAAATGCTTCTAACCTTTCTATACTTTTTTCTGTAATGTATGTTTTTGCCTTGTTTTCTCACCTATATTCCATATTTCCTTTTTCATACTCACGTATGTTTTGGTAAGAAATTGCTCACGTATGTTTCTGCTTTCTTTTTTAAGTTCATTCCATATTTACATATTTCCTTCTACCATTCTTCTGTGTTTTGTACTTATTGTTATTCATTTTCTTTCATGACTTGCGTGCATTCTTTACCCTTTCATTTTGCTGCTCATATGCTTTTTTCTTTGTTTTCATCCCTCCTAATTGATGTTTCCACAACAATGAAATCTGGTTCAACTTATTGAACCGATTTCTAAACTCTGAGGCTACTTAACATGTGTTTTCAAAAATGATTTTTACGTTTTAATGTTGTTTTCTTTAACCTACATGTTTGAATCTTAATTTGGGTTCTTGCTTCTAAGTACAAGGTATGCAATCCTTCCTTTTCTGCTTTGTTTTTCTTCAATTATACTGCATTTAAAAAAATTGTCATGTTTTTGACATTTCTTGTAAAGTAACTTTATTTATTTATCTTTTTTTTTGCAGAACGTTTGCGGTCATCCCACCCTTGTAAGTTGTATTAGATTCGCCATTTGTAGATTCAATGGTCATATTGTATTGCTTTTTTTTTTCATTACAATTAAAATTATGTACTTTATTTCTATTTGTAGACTACAAACGTCGATTTTGTAATTAATTTTTTTCATGGACATTTCATCTATTTAATGAATTTCTTATTATTTTGTTTCATTCTACGTTTGAAATTTGTGTTTATTTTTTACATCCACGTGCAATACATTTTCTTTCCAAAATTACCATACCAATGTCTACATTTTCATTAGTATAACTCACTTTAGTCTAACCAATTATTTGACAACTTTTTTTTTTAAAAAAATTCTACTACCGTATCATAACAATCATAGGCTATAATGTGAATTTTGTTCATTCTAAGTAATACAAATGAGAACTTTGCATTTTTTTTAAGTTAATAAAGTTATTTGGTTGTTTTTAAAGTATGACACTAAGTTTGGATAGTCATTAAATTAAGTATATTTAAGAGGTAATTTACTACATATTTCATAACATTCTAAAATCTGTTTAACTAATTGTCATAAGTTTTGACGAATATCAAACATCGGCTGTTAAAAACACAGTGGAGTAGTAATTGTAGCACATACTATTTTTAAAATACTTCATTCACTATCACACATAGGATCGTAGTTACAATTTTAAAAAATTTAATCGTTACACGCCTTTTAAAAGAATGTTTGAAATAAGTTATTTGTCTTATGTTACAATCAATGACTAACTAGAAGCGAATAATTTTCATATGTTTCTACAATTTTGCTTTTCGATAAGCTTTCAATAAAAGTTAGAAATTTTTTAGATAAGTTTTGAATCAAATTATGTTTATTATTTCAAACATGACATGTAATATATAAGTGCATTATTTTAAATTTGTCTTTACGCGCAATAGGGATTTTTTTGTTCATTAGAGATCTTTTGACAATGTATATGGATAGTGTACTAATAGACTTATTAAATATTTTTTACAAAATTTTAGGTACTTTGAAATGGATCAACAAACCATTTTTGGAGTCTTAACTGCATTCAAATTGGTCCAACGTTAGGAGCATCTGAGCTACTAATGAACGATAATAAGCATTTTCCACAGACACTGTACGATACTAGGCATAGAATTAGGCAACTTGTGTACTTTTGCATGATACACGAGTCTGATTTTGTGTGTCGACAAAGCACGCGCATGGAGAGGCCAACATTCGCAATTCTATGCCATTTACTTAGGACTGTAGCTGATCTGTCGATGACAGAGATTGTCGATGTTGAGGAAATGGTTGCAATGTTCTTGCTCGATCTTGCCCACGACGTGAAGAACCGCATAATTCAATGAAAATTTGTATGGTTAGGTGAGACAGTATCTCGACATTTTAATCTCGTCTTGTTGGCTGTGCTATGACTCCACGACGAGTTGATAAAGAAACCTATGTCGGTAACAAACAACTGCAGTGATCAACGTTGTAAGTACTTCGAGGTAGGCATAGTACAAGTGGTTTGTATGTGACGTATCAGTACGTGCCACTAATGTAAGCGTGTTTGCTTAAACTTGTAGAATTTTCTTGGGGCGTTGGACGGGACGCACATAAAGATTAACATGCCCGCAACAAATAGCCCTACGTTCAGAACGCGTAAGGGGAAAGTTGCCACAAATGTACTGGGCGTTTGCAACACAAAAGGGAATTTCATATATGTCCTCGTCGGTTGGGAAGGATCTGCAGCAGACTCGCGGATTCTACAGGATGTCTTTGCATGATAAAATGGACTCCAAGTGCCAAAGGGTATCTACAATTTTTCATGAAACCACGCCATTTTGTACTTACATATTCAAAGCGCATAAAACATTGGTTTTCGTAATAGGATATTATTATCTGTGCGATGCGGGTTATCCAAACACTGAGGAATTTCTCGCTTCATAAAGAGGCCAGCGATACCACTTGCAAGAGTGGCGTGGTGCTGAAAATGCATCAACCAATGCAAAGGAGTACTTCAACATGAAGCTCTCTTTGGCAAAGAATGTGATTGAGTGTGCCTTCGATGTTCTGAAGGGTCGTTGGGCAATACTTCGTGGGAAGTCGTACTATCCCCTTTAAGTCCAGTGTCGTACCATCCTAGCATGTTGCTTACTGCACAATTTAATAAACAGAAAAATGACAAATTGTGACGACATTGACGACGTGGACGAGGGGGACTCCGTGTACGCCACGACCACCGCTGCAGAAGACATTAAGTACATTGAGACCACAAACGAGTGGTCTTAGTGGCACGACGAATTAGTTGAAAGCAATGTTTACAGAATGGCAGTTGCGTAACGCTTAGCTAGAACGATTTTAAATTAGAACCCATCGGTTGTATGCCAATTTAAATGATCTATACTATGTATTTATTCATATCTAATATATGCGTGCATGCTGTACATAAATTATATGTCATAATATTGTTTCACAGTTGTTTCTGTCTCGTAAATGTGGAATTGTGCAATTACTAATCCATTTCATGTATTTTTTTCATTTATTATTGTCAGTATGGCAACCTCGTCCTGTGTCCCGAAGCATGTATGGACTAAGGATGAGGAGGACATTATTGTAGAGTGTTTAGTTGAGTTGGTGTCCACTGGGGATGAAAATTTGACAATGGTACGTTCCGACCAGGTTACATTCTGGTTAGGTTACCTGGTCCAACTGGTATGCATGATGGCCGAAAAAAATACCTCGATGTCGTGTCTGCGCAACCACTATCGACTGCTGAATAAAGATACTCAAGTGGACATTCCAGGCCATTGCAAAAATGCAGGGGCTAGCATGCAGTAGTTTGGCAAGAACGATGATGCAAAATGCATAATTGCGGAGAATGAAGTATTCGATAACTGGGTTAGGATAAGGAAAATAATATAAACATCACACTACTTGTGCAGTGTACATTTACTTCACAATTTTCCTATCATACTTTTAAGTGATGTTGTTTTTTATGCAGTTGCATCCTGCAACGAAGGAGCTCTTTAACAAACCCTTTCCCTATTACGATGAACTTGCATATGTGTTCGGATGCGATAGAGCGACGGGTCGCTTTGCTGAGACATTCGCCGACGTCGGGTCTAACGAGCTTGTTGGGTATAAGGGGTTTGACATGTCGAATGGGAACGAGGAGTTTCCATCCGTCTAAAGCCAGGGAATTGACATGTCCCAGGAGAATGTACGTGCATCATGACCTTCTCACGCATCAGAGGGTAGGACCAGATCGAGCGGATCTAAGAGGAAGAGGGGAAGCCAGCGAGGTGGCGAGCTTGAACTCATACATATAGCCCGAGTGTACGAACGACCAACTCAGGACGATTGCGGAGTGGCCTACACGCGCCCTTGCCAATGACAATCATATGCGCTAGGAATTCTTACGCCTATTGCGTGAGATGTCAGAACTAACCAATTTGGATAGGTCGTTGTTGCAAAGGCACTTGTTGTCTCGTTTGGACGACATGTTGGGTTTCGTACAGATGCCTGATGATGAGAGGGAGACCTTTTGCAGAGTCCTCCTACGACACATCTACAGATAGTTTATGTCCTTACTTCGCTAGTTTGCTTGTTATTTTCTTACTTCACTTGGACTATGTTATTGACTGTTATTTGTTTTCTTATTTTAGAAAACTTTTTTTTTCGTATGTACAATACTTGTTTATGCATATGTTTTCTTTTTCTCCCTTCTACATCCATTCAATTCGGTTATTAACAATGTTTCTTTCAAATTAAGACAAATAGTAACAGTCTGAGCAATATGGCATTCAAGTGCTACGTAATAAGTAATTTAATTAATGAATATAAATATGGACACGTGCATTAGACCACGTAATTAAATATGTTAAAAACAAATGTACGACGCTATCACTAATTACAAATACACAATTTGTTAACAAATTATTTTGAACTTGGACAACTGTGTTTACAAATTTAACAACATTAGACATAGAAAAAAAATTTACAATAAGAGGGGTTCGACGCTTTCGTAAAAGAAAAAATGCAAATAATAATTTCTTTCGAATATCTATAATGTGAATTAAAAAAATTACTAAATAAAAAAGATATTCATAACCCAACTCACATAACCCTTACCCCCAAACACATCTTATCATGGATGTGGCAAATCTCTTACGATAGCAAAGTTAGATGGTTACATGAAACAATGTCAAACTTTGTGAGTGAGGTGAGGTTGCCAATCCATTGTGGAAGGCACATTAAATTTGGACAATGTTGTAAAGTAAGAAATTGAATAATTGTCACATCTTGCAAACACTTAGGATTAGGAAAAGAGAAAATCGTCAAAATAGCAAAATATTGAATAGTAAATAGAAAAATAGAAAATCCAAAAAATAATTTGATTTATAGCAAAACTGTCTGATGGATAATTTTTTTGAACTTTTTTTACCCAAGTATACCCCTTTACAAAGGATAATTCTTTTTTTTTTTTGAATTTTTTTTTTGCTCGTGTATACCCCTTTACAAAGGACAATTCCTCACATACAAATATAGTATATTTATATAGGTAAAAAAACCAGAAAAAATATCGTAGAGCACGAATACAGTGTTTGCATTCACTTTTGGTAAATCGTAACCAAATCAAAAAATATTCTTTTATTGCAAAAGATTGCACTAACATCCCCTAAAGATATGATTTTACTTTCAACTAGATTTGTGAATTATTAGGATTTAAATCCTTTAATTCACAATTTTTTATATTTCATATTATTTATCAAAACTTTATTAAATACTATATATTACATATTTTTAATAACAATTTTGAATTTACATTTTATATCATCCCCTAAATCGTCAATTTGAATTCAAAGTTTACCTCGTATCTCACCCTAAAATCGTTAGTTTTAATTCAAATTTCATACCTTAATTTTAAATCCAAATAGTACACCTTAATTTTAAATCGTTAGTTTGAATCCCTAAAATCATGATATCAAACTTAAATTTGAGTTAGATTATCATCCCTAAATAATGATAAAGATAACGAACTTCATTTATAGCGTCATCCCCCAATTCTATTGATTTAACAATGATTTTTATTTTGAATTCAAATGGTATATATTATCCCTAAAATGATGCTACTGAAAACGATCTGATTGAATGATTCAAATGCTAAAAATAACAATTCAAATTTATTAGTTTTAATTTGTTTTGATAATCTCCAAATTTATTTATTTATTAACAAAAGTTAATAAATTCGATTTAATCCGAAATATTTCATTAAACTCCTCAAAAGTATTTTGATGGCTAGTAAATAAATATATTTCATTAACTACTTAAAAATATTTGTTTGAAAAATAGCAGGGAAGCATAAATTTGAATATATTTAATTTATAAAATTTGTTTTATTGTTTATTTCTTTTTTCTTAATTTAACAAGAGTTGGTTAAATCAGCTAGGTTTGATTGCGTTCATTTTCTATAAAATTACAGTTTATTTGTACATACTACTCGACAATATTATTCTTTCCATATTAGATTGGTCCAATCGTAATCTATATATATATAATAAGTTGGATTCATTGTTATTTGAAGGTGTGCTATTTTTGAAATGCGGATGTCAAAGTCACATGCTTATCAATGTTTTCGTAACTATATATTTGTTAAACTCCAACGTCAATAGTTTTTATTTAAAATTAAATTGAGAAAAAAAAAAACATGTAAGTTCAATCTTTTATATTGTTATATGATAATATATTAACATTTTATTAAAAAGATTGACATGTTTTTACTTATTGAATAATTTTATGAATGTGTTTACCAATTTTTATAAACTTATTTAAAATCAACTTTTACATAGTTGAAACCTTTTGGAGCACTTAGAAATTCACTTTAAAAATTGTCCTATAAATCTAAATCAATTCTAGTTGGGTACCAAAAACGAAACTGGATAATGATGTTTAAATTGCATAGTTATAAGAAACTCATTCTAGTTGGATACCAAAAACGAAACTGGATAATGATGTTTAACACACCCAAAATTGCATGGGAGTTTCTTATAATCAAAGGCATTATAGGGTTTAAAGAAATTCATTCCCCTATTTGGGTAAGTTTTGTTTCTGTAGAAGTCTTAAAAGGCCAAATTATAAAAATTTGTTATCTTATAAATCAATAAAGAAATTCATACTCCTATTTGGATATGTTGATAAAGAAATTCATACTTCTATTTGGATAAGTTACAACATTTGCTGTGGCTAAGTAACATGTGGAAAAGAAGGTTTTGGGTTGAGGAAGAGAAGCATTTTTGTTGAGGAAAAGGAGGGGAGGCTCGATGTAGATTGGAGGGAAATATCTGGACTCGGGTGTTCACAAAAACTCCCCAACAAACTTCACTTTCCGGATTCATAAACCCATTCTTGTTCTTCTTGTGTTCATCAATGGCGCCCGTAGACCCACATTCTTACTCTGATTCAACACATCCTCAAGTCCTTCACTATTCCCTCTCTCTCTTCTTCCATTTTCCTTCCACTCTCATTAATGCATCTGCTCTACTCACTCTTTCCACTTCCTACTGTGGTTCAATCTCCCTCGATACTCGTTCTCTCATTATTCATTCCGTTATCGACCCCATATCCTATTACCTCATTCCATTCTCCCTTTCTCCGCCTGATCCCATCAAGGGATCTCTTCTCTCCATTGCGCTCGGTGGTCAATCCTCTTTTATTGTCATTTATAGTACTACTGCTCAATCTTCGGCTCTTCAATGGCTGTCTCCTCCACAGACTTTCAACCAAACCCATCCCTTTGTCTATACACAGTGCCATCCTATTCATGCTCGTTCCATTTTCCCTTCCCAAGACACTCCAGCGTTCCGTATCCGTTACTCTGCGCGATTGAATATTCCTCAAGAATTATCCGCGGTCATGGCTGCGTGCCATGTGGAACGACGGCCTCCGGTTGCTGGCGAGGCTAAGTTGTTGGCTGGAGGGTTTGATTTGCTGTGGGCCGATGAAGGGAGGGTGGTGGAGGAATTTACGATGGAGCATCCGATTGCTCCGTACTTGTTCGCTTTTGCTGTCGGAGAGATTGCGTTCGGGGAAGTGGGGCCGAGGACTAGGGTTTATGCAGAATCGGTGCCGTCAGTGCTCGATGCTGCAGCGGCAGAATTTGCGGGGACAGAAGATTTGATAAAGCAAGGAGAGAAGTTATTTGGAGGTTACGGTTGGGTGCGATTCGATCTGCTTGTGTTACCTCCGAGCTTTCCTTATGCTGGGATGGAAAATCCGATGATGGTGTTCTTGACACCGACGGTGATAAAGGGGGATTCTACAGGGGCGCATGTGGTTGCTCATGAACTTGCTCATAGTTGGACTGGGAATCTGGTCACTAACAAAAACAACGAACATTTTTGGTTGAACGAGGTAATGTCCTTAATGATTTTTGTAACTATTGTTTACCCCTTATTCTCTAGGCCTTTGTTACTCTATTTGTAGGTTTGTCCTTTTGTACAGCATGTTTGTAGTGGCCTCTTTCTTTTTTTTTTTTTTTTTTTTTTTTTTTTTTCTGTATTCTTTCAATCTTCCTATGGAGAGTTTGGTTTTCATTTTTAAAAAAAGTTTGAGCTAGCTGATTTTTTTTACACTCTCCTCTGGTGTGTTTTTGTGTGAGGTGGTGGAGGTGTGTAATAAATAAGCCTTCTAAAGTTTAGATAGATGGATTAATTAGATGATGGAATTCTTCACTGTCTTCCATTTTTTAACAAAGAAGATTCAGGGTAATATAGTCAAACTCTATTAGTTGATGCAAACTCAAATTTGTTCTTATGATAATTCTGGTCGGAATGATTAGAAGATCCTAGTTTTGGCTGTTCATGATTATGGTAAAAGAATACAACTCTCCCCATAAAGTTAAGACAATTCAATCATGATGTTTTGACTAGAAAAGGCCTCTTTGTTCTTTCAAGTGCCTTTATTTCTCTTTACTTCTTCTGATGCTACTTTATTTTGTCACCGATGGCTGTAGGGTTTTACAACTTATGCAGAAAGGAGAATCATTGAAGCTGTGCAAGGGAAGGATGCAGCTGCTCTTAATATAGGAGTTGGTTGGAAGGGTTGGAAAGAAGATGTTGAAAAATTTAAGGATAATTTAGAATTCACAAAGCTAAAGACGAAGCAAGAAGGCGTGGATCCAGACGATGTGTATTCTCGAATACCTTATGAGAAGGGTTTTCAGTTCCTATGGCGTATTGAACGCCAGGTATGTTAACTTCTTGTTATTGCAAACTATATCAATATAGTTTTTTTTTTTGTTTTTTTTATGTTATTGTTTGTTCTGATCATTCTTCGATGACTATTTAGGTGGGAAGGCCCGAATTTGATAGATTTCTGAAGGAATATATTTTTACCTATAGCTTTAAGACAATAGATACAGAGACCTTTCTTGATTTCTTGATAAAAGAGCTCCCTGGAATAGAGGAAAAAATAGATTTGGAACTCTGGATTGAAGGCACTGGTATCCCTCCAGATGCTCATGAACCAGTTTCTTATTTGTATACGAAGATCCTATCGCTAGCCAAGGACTTTAAGCTTGGTAAAATGCCCAAGGAAGAAGAAACTGCTGATTGGGGAGGCCGGGAATGGGAGCTGTACTTGGAGAATCTGCCGAAATCCATTGAAGTATCACAGGTTCGGATTTTTCGGATCAATATGTTCTTTATACCTCTATCTTCAGGCCTCTCTTTAGTGAAAGTTCGAACTTAAGACTTCTAAGAAAGTGATACAGATATCTTATTACCCAGCTATGCTAGAGTTTGTCCACTTTCTGATTTCAATGGTTGATTTTGCGCTTGAATGAAATCCATTTATCTTAAGCATTTTGAACATAAATTCATAGTATGTGATCAAGGTAGCCATTTGAAGATGATTGGCTTTGCATTTACTTATTTTGAAGTCTTCTCTTTTTTTAGTTTAGGTTCGTGAGTTATGAATGAGGAGTCTTTTCCATATTTTCTAGAAACCATATATGCCTTTTGAATCCTTATCTCCATCAACATTGTGTGAATGGTACTCTGTTCATGATTTTCTTAATCAGTCATGTTCTTGTGTGTTCTGTTTGAATGTGTAGATTCAGATTCTAGATGCGCGGTATAGATTCTCGGAATCAAAGAATTATGATATCAAAGTTGCATTTCTTCAACTAGCTATTTCGTCGAAGTACCGAGATTGCTATGCTGAGGTTGAGAAAACTTTGAAGGAAGTTGGAAGAATGAGGTACCTTCGTAAACTGTACGCTGCTCTTGCACAAGGCCCTGGGATGGAAGAAGAGAAGATTTTGGCAAATAGGATATATTCTGAAGCTTGTGAGAGTTATCATCCGATCGCCCAAAGGGTCGTCGAGTCCATGTTTTCCAAGAACTTGTAAGTATTTGAACCTTATTTGAATATTCTTATGTTATCTTGACCTTTTTTTTGTAGAGTATTTTAGGAATTAACTTAGAAATTAAAATTTTAGTGCTCACACTCTTAATAAGTTTGTAATTATATATCTATTGTAACATAGTGAATGAGATGTATTTAATAAAATTTTGTAACACTAAAAGAGCAAACTTATCAACAGTCTTACGATTCTACGTAGAAACACAAGAGCCTATAAAAATGTTATTCAATAGAATTTTATAGCAAAGCTAGCTTGATTATGACACAAACAAGGTGCTTAAATAAATGTTAATTAATGTTTAGGTTAATTGAACTAAAATCCTTACCTACCAACGCCATGCATGTCTTTGTCGATGATACCATTTATGCATGGATTGTAGCAAATGAAACATTGAAGCTAAGGTCGATGGGTCATCTCAATGGGTTCAGAAACCACACGTTTCTCTGGATCATCATAGCATAGTTTCTGCTTGTTCAGCTATCACTATTGCCCAAGGTAAATGGATGAATGAAAGAATATTCTCAAAGAGTCCCGAACATGCATAGTAATTTACTAAATTACTGGGATCCTCTTCTTCATCCGAGATGCTTCCTTGATCATATTATATTGGTGTGCGAAGGCAATTTGTAGAAGTTTTTTCATTTGAGATCAAAAAGAAGACTGTAAAGTCAAAGAGAGGACGACTTCCTCCTTCATTCCCCGTTTATGTTAGTGGGAAGAAAGTCTTCCATGCAAAGTAGACTCGAGACTAGAGGGAGAAGTTGGAATTTCCTTTTAGGAACTTTTAGTGATTGAAGAAGGAAAAAGAAGACGGCAGCCTACAATCCACGGGTTTTTGGAGTTAGCTCACCCTCGTGGGATCCAAGCATCAAATTCTTTGACCCTCCGAAACCGTAGTTAGGAGTCCGAAGCAAGGAATGAATGAGTTTGAGTGGAATATAAACAACTCAAGAGGAGGGAGGCAAGCGGTAAGTCCCCTCGATCGAACTAATCCATTGATACAAAGAGTGAATGGGAAAGACAATTCGTATCCGAAATTTATGAGTGTAGGTTTGGTAGCAAAGCAAAACAAATATTAATTGATCTCGAAAAAGTTTATGTATTCGATAGATTAAGGTTTATAATTGATACAAGATGAGACGATCTTTGTTCGACATGTTGCACAAGTAATTTGCTTAATTTGGTCGTGTGAGGTCTTTGTCTAAAAGTTCGTGAAATTCTTTATATATAATACCGAAACATACATGCATACTACATTAAAATTTTCTAAATACAACGATGGTAAACACTAGACTAAATTTAATAGTTTTTAATTGAATTCATAAATTTGCATGAACAATCGCATCACAAAATATATACCTTCAAACAAGAGATTAGAACGGTAATAAAACAAGCTTATAAGTTGGCAACCTGAATGAGATTTAAACTAATAATTTTGATATATATTCTCTAAAAAGAAGTTAGATATATATATATATATATATATATATATTCAAACTTTCACCTTCATATATTTTTGTATTAAATAATATTAATAACAGTAATAAACCCAACAACTCTTTTAAATGTCTTTAATTTATTCATATTTTACTGTAAAATTTGAAAGCGTTGTATGAAATTTATTATCATTAGTTAACCTAATTTAAATAACAAATAGCCTTTTTTTTTAAGATTTATTAAAAGCAAATAGATTAAAATTAGAATGATTAGAACTATATTAACTAAATTCAAACAAAACTTAGAAAAAGTAGTAAATTTATTTAGTGGTACAAATATCTATATCGATATTGATGTCTATACATGTATACAATATATATAAAAGGGTCTATTAGTGTATATATATATATGTATAGCACAAAGAGGGAATCTTGCTTCACGCCCGTGACGCTGCTATGCTGCCGATGAAGAGACCCTTGAATGAAGAGAATCTGATGTCGTGGTGCCCGTGAAGCCCTACGCCTGCCGGTCTGATGCAGAAGGTCGAGTCTTCAAGACCCGTACTCTCCCTCTTTAAAATTCTTCTTTACATCTTCTTCTTCGCCCACCGAACGACAAGAACAACCTCTGCCTCTTTAAATCTTCTTCTCTTCACCCACCGAACGTGAACAATAACAACAACCTCTCCCTCTTTAAATCTTCTTCTTCACCCACCGAATGTGAACAACAACAAATAACAGAGCTAGTTGCTTCGCTCCTTTCCCTCCTACTCTTGATATCTTTGAGATTTTATTTTATATAAAAATTGTAAATGATTTTTAAAATACACTTATCTGAGTTTGAGGTTTGTACAACTTTAAATTTTGAAAATTCAAGAAATATCTTTTTCCATCACTTTTTTTGTCATTTATTTTTCAAATTTTCTTGTATAATAAGTAATAACAAGTTAATAACAACAAAAGAAAATTTCCAGTAATGATTTCTTGTATTGTTTTTGTAGGAGATGATGAAATTGTTGTTGATAAAGAAATTCATGAGTAGGAATTAATAGGATTTATAAATTTAATTTCAAATTTTGAAAACCAAAAGTTAAATGTATTATCAAAATGGAAACATTTTACCTTATCCTAAGTAAGAAAAAAATGAAATTATACATCAATAATGAATAAAATACGTTTCTTCCTATGTTTTATTAACAAAAATGATGATATTTTTGTATGACCAATAATGAATAAATAGAAATAAAATGAGTAAAGTCTTTCTACTGCTTGTTGTTTGATTCTTGACCGGTACTCCTAAATTTTGTAGACGCAGACATAAAAATGAAGTAAATTGTTACATACATAAGTTATAGGGTCTTTTCAAAAATATAAAAAAACGACAAAATATTTACACTCTATAAAACAATTCTAAAAACAGAAAAAGTTCAGAGTTCCATCGTGTAAAATACCAAAAATGCTCCGTCAATAACGCGATAGTTTAGATTTGGTTATTATTTGATACGCGATCGTTGGTTCAATATATACGCGATCGTTTAAATATAACTACAACGCGATCGTTTAGATATGGCTATAATTTATATACGATCATTTAGATATAACTACAATTTATACGCGATCATTTAGATATGACTACAATTTATACGCGATCATTTACATATGGCTACAATTTATCTTCTGAATGTCATTATTTAATTTTGATTTGGGACCCAAATCTAAATGACTTTTTTTTTTTAAAATTTGGTACACAATTTTTTTAATTCTTTTAGTACACGATCGTTTAGATTTATTTACACAATCGTTTACTTTTTTTACACGATCATTTACATTTGGCTACTCCAATCTAAATGATTTTTTTTCAAGATTTTTTATACACGATCTTTTATTTTTTTTACACGATTGTTTACTTTTTTAAACGATCGTTTAAATTTGACTACTCCAATCTAAATGATTTTTTTTAAGATTCTTTATACACAATCTTTTATTTTTTTTACACGATCGTTTACATTTGGCTACTCCAATCTAAATGATTTATACACGACCTTTTAGATTTTGCTATTTTGTTGTACACAGTCGTTTAGATTTGGTTACCCAAATGTAAACGCGTAAAAAAAACGAAGAAAGACGATCAAAAGAAATCGCAGCGAAAAAAAGAAGAGGAAAAATAGAAAGACGATGGAATGAAATCGAAGCGAAAAAAAACGAAGAGGAAAAGAAGAAAAACGATGGAAAGATTAAACGACATAAATAAAGAATTGAAAAATAAGAAAGATAATGGAAATAAATCGCATAAAAGAAAACGAGAAAAGAAGAAAAACGAAATCGCAGGGGAACACGGGGAAGGAGAAATAAGTGGAGAAAAACGAATCGCAAGGAAGAAAAGAAAGATGGAAGGGCAAACCTGAAATATTTAAAAAATGACTAACTTTTTTGGCTTTGTTACACGGGTCATAAATAGTTTACAATTTTGTTACATTTATGTAAGTTTTCCTAAATTATACTTTATATATATATGTAATGCCCCAAAATTTGAGGAATTTAAATTTTTATCTTAAGTGAAATTTTGAGATTTTGCGTGTTAATTAAATGTTTAAGTATTTTACTTTATGGAGATTTGGTTATATTGGATATTTGAAAATATCAAATTTTTGTTAAGTTGGAATTTATGTTTGTTTTGGTTATTTATGTTTGGGTGTATTATTGGATTTAAGGACTTAATAATTGTATTGTGAAAATAATATAATGATTTATGAAAAGTTGTTTGGAGGAGATAGAGGTGATTGATTTGATTGAGAAGAGAGAATATTTGATTTTATTTGGGAAAAGATAAAAAAGTTAAAAAGGGAGATCTTGTGAGTTTTAAATAAAGAGAGAGAAGATTTGGTTGTTTTGGAATTTATTAAGGAATAGGAAAAAGGAAAAATAATAATAAATGTATTGTTATTATTATTTTTGGTTAAATAGGTCTTTGGGAAGTGGACAATCATCTTCTTCACCAAGGAAAAGAAAAGGAAACCCTAATCTCTCAACCGTCGTCGCCGTCGCACAACTCGCCTTCCGTCCACTACCATCCTCGTCGAAACCGGTCGGTTGCGTTATCCCAAACCGTCAACATCTCCGTTCGTCGTTCTGTCAAGTCGTCAGCGTTCGTTCGCCTCCGCCGCTCGTGCTCCACTGTCCCAAAGCACCGTCGCCTCGTCTGTCGTCGATCGTTGGAGATCGTCGCAACCCGAGTCGCACGTGCACCCAACCCAAACAGTCGTACCCACTCTCGCATCCATCAGTCGAGTCGTCCGCATGCACAAGCCCCCGTCGAGCCGTACACAGCGCCAACAACCCCAGTCGCGCGTCTGCGCCGAGCCGTACGCCCGCGCCAACGGCATTTTGAGCCACCACACTCCAGTCGAGCTGCCATGCGTAAGCCTGGAGCCACCTGTCTCAGCCGTCCGAGCCATCTTCCTCCTAGCCGAGCCACCAAGCTTTTTAGCGAGCCACAAGCCTGTTTTGGGTCCTTTTTCACCTATTTTGGTAAGTTTTGATTGAGTCTTGGAATACCCAACTAAGATTAAAATTTTTGGATCTTAAATAATTTAATTTTGGGTTAAATTAAATTATTTCTCTTAAAGGACAGTATGGACCAGGTGATTTTGGAGCGTGAGATTTCTCCAGTTAAGGGCTTATCCGTTGCAACCTCGACCTCGGGTAAGTTATTTCGACTGAATTCTTAGGTCCTTAGTCATGTGATGGATAGGTTGTTCAAATTTGGTGTTTTTCTAATTATTAGGACTTTGTCGCTTGGAAAGCGTGATTTTTACTGTAGTTTTCGACTGAGCTAATCTCTAGGTAAGAGATTCTACTACTAGACCCTCGAGTTTAACTTAAAGAGACCGCATGTGTGAATGGTTATGTACTGATGATCGCTAGCTACAGAACTTGAGGTTACAGATAGAAACTAATATTGTAGTTTTGACTACAGGAGGATTATGTGTTACAACTTATAATGCATTGATGTTATCACCTACGTTTATTGATACAGTATTGTGATTGAGGATGATATGATATGATATGACACATATGACATGGTATGATAGGTTATGTATGGTATGACATGTTATGGCATGATATGTTATGATGTGATTTGATGATATGTTATGTGCATGCTATGGATAGGGTGTATGTTAGCTTTACCTATTAGAGTCGTACCCACATGGGTGTCCTTTGGGATCACCACTCTTTTGATGACTGTGTAGTCAGACGGGATCACCAGTCTGACATTGACATTGACACAGATATGATTTGAGAGATCCGACGGGATCGCTCACACTTATGACTGCGTAGTCTGACGGGATCACCAGTTTGACATTGACATTGACATAGACATGATGTGAGTGATTCGACGGGATCACTCACAGCCCGATCGTCTTAGGTGTTCCCTTGGGTTCACCAAAGATCAGCTTGTTCCTACGGGATCACAGATTGCACGTGTTCGGGGACGTGTCAGTTCAGGGGTACCACTTTTCAGGACTCTAATAGGAAGTTAACAGGCACCTAGCGGGACTAGTAGTGGGTCACTTACTGAGTATTTTTGTACTCACTCTTTCCATTTCTATTTTTCAGGCAAAGACAAAGGTAAGAGCAAAGGCAAGCTGACAAATGACCAGAAGTGACCGTGGCGAGCCATAGGGATGCGTTTGCTTCCGCTTTATATCATAGTTTGGATTTTAGTATTTGTATTTTTATTTTATTCTTTATTTGTTATTTTACTTCTTTAAAATTAGATAGGGCCCGAGTTAGAATTTTATTTTTGACTTATTTCTAAATACATTTGTTTATATTTTAATGAGAAATTCGAGTTTGTTTTATTTTTCTATTTTAAATTTTACAAATTTTATTTATCTTTTAAATTAGTAATGACTTCAGCTTAGTATAAGGAGTTGAGTCGTTACAATATATATATATATATATATATATATATATATATATATATATATATATTGTAGTTTTGTTGGGTTGGATTAATATAAAAAAGAGGAAGAATTCGGAAGAAATCAGAAGAAAACTGTTAATTTGAAGATAAGAAAACTGTTTAGGAGCATATAATATTAATATTGATGGTTAATTTGAAGAAAAAGTATAATCGTTCTTTAATTTGTAAGTTTATTTTCATTTAATATTGATCTATAATGTTATGATAAGAAAACTGTTTATGAGGATATTATTAGTAGATCTATGGTTTCATTTTGATATTAAAATTATGTTATATGCATATTACCAACTTATTTAGAATTGTATAAATGTTAGACAGAGACCATAATATTAAGTTAAGTTTAAAAATTAGATCTATATAAGTATAAAAAATCCCAAAGATCGCAGTTTTAAAATTGAAGATAAATTAAATCTTTATAATGAAAATAAAGATTTGTATACTGTTATATTTGAATGTATTATTATGTGTTAAGTATAAATATTTAAATATTTTTCAGAATAATATATTTTACAAATAATTTTACAAATCTTATTTTCAAAATTGAACTAACAATCCATTATTCTATTATGCATTAACTTATCATAAAAACTGAAAATTTCATAAATTTTAATTGATGCGTTAGAGTTATTTTAACAAATAGTAACAAATTTTAGTTGAAGATAAATTAAATCTTTATATGTTCAAAAAAATTTCTCTCACCAAAATTACAGAAGTCCACAACTCTATATGATTCTTTATCTGGAGAATAATAAGGAAGATTTTGTGGTATGTTAAAAAGCTTGGAAGAAAGTTTTTTAAAGTTCTACAAAGGTTAGTTTCTTTTCACATTTTCCTCCATAAGAAGCATGCTTAAGTTTTGTTTATTGTTTTTTCTTTGAATTTATTGGTTTTACAAATTGAATTTCACTTGCACGACTATGCTTTCACTTTGGGAATTTCATTTCTTCACTTTCGAACAGAATCAGACGATGAGTTTGAAGGGTTTGACTTTGATGGTCGTGAACATGAATTACAATCAAATACATTCACTCAGATAGATATAGAAGTAATAGATAGTATTCGTGAGCACAAGCCAATTATATTGTAGTCCCTGTGGTTGTTGACAATTCAGAACTGTACAAGGGAATGATATGTTAAGATAAAGAAACACTTCAACATATGAAAAAATGTTTCGCCATTAGGAATCAAGCACCATATGAGGTAGTGGAATCAACAACAACTATCTGAGAAATTCGATGTAAGAAGTGGGTAGACGACTGCACGTGGAGGTTTCATGCATCGAAGAAAAATCACATTGGGAGATTGAAGCATTAAAAAAATCGGGAAGGTTCTCCTGACGACCGAGTTCTTGGTGTCAGAAGTTAGTGGGATTTTCGCGACGCCATTAGTACAGCGTCGTGAGTTTGTGGCTACTCTCGACGCTTATTGAGGTGCGTTGGGAGTTGCCTTATAAAAACGCCTATCATATCTGTATTTTTCATATCTAAGAAGGGAGAACGAGAGAGAATGTCACCTCCTAGCCCTCTTGCCTTCATCTATGTCTGTGTTCTGCCATCTCCCAACCCCCTTGACTATTCCACCCCTTGTCGCCGTCACCTCGTTTCCTCCCTTGTCACTGCCATCCCCTAACCCTCATTTGTGAGTCGTCATCACCCCCTTTCCTCACTTGCCGCCATCGCCTCCTTTCGGTATATTATAATTTCTTTTCTCATCAATATGTAAATGTTGTTGTTGTTGTTGTTGCTACTGTGGATGATGCTTTGTTAAACTTATTGGGAGTTTGGAAATGAATTTGGCAACTACAATGTGAATTTGAAAATGGATTTGGAAACTACAATGTATTTCAAATTTTAGCATGTTTGAAGATCTTCAAAATGAATTTGGAAACTACAATGCATATTTGTTGCAAAACTATATTGCAAAAAAGGGCACATAATGGTATTTGTTCCATGTTATTAATTTCAACAATTTTCTCTTACTATTGAGTATTGAGAAGTTTCATAGTTTGATTAATTGCATTAATTTTATTTTTAATATAATTGAATTGATTGGCTTCCATATTTAATTCCAAGTTACTAATATTAAAGGAACGTTTAGAAAAATAGCAAAAAAATTTACGATAATAAGGCTCATGTTACTACATTTTCTAAATTGCAAAAGTAGCAAATTTTAAATCAGATAAATTCTCTAATATATTTAATTGCTTGTCATATTTGTTATATTTGCAATATGCAAAAAAGAGGTGATATGAGCTTCTTTTTTTAAATTTTTTTTGTTATATGATGCAATTTTTCTATTTTAAAGTGACTCTAGAGTTGTAACATCTTGAGAAAGAGAGAGAGTGTCCCAATTTAATTCCAAGTTACTAAGTCATTTTCTCATAAACTATTTCTTTCTCTATTTAGATTATTGAATAATCAAATCTATTAATCTTTTAGGTCTTTAACGATGAACAAGAATTTGATCAATCTTAGAAATAAATTGTTGGTTGAGTATAGAGAGAGAGTATCCCAATTTTTAGAGATTGCAAAGTTTCATGTTGATAATTACAGACGAACAAGATGTCCATACAAGAAATGTGTGAACAAGGTGTCCCAATTGTATGAACACAAATTTCATGTTGATTAATTATGCATTATACTTTTTGTTAGTTTGACCGATAATATTTAAATAAATCAAACAAACGAAATCAAAAAGTGTGTGTTAAGTTCAAATAGACGAACAGTAGATAGTTGACACCCTATACGATGGATGTTCTTCTCGATCGACTAGATTCTAAATTGAGAACTTGTAAGATGCTATATTACAACTACCCTTGAGATGCTTTCTAATTTTTATCGAAACAAAAGTAACAATTCAATTGTTTTTTTCTCCCGATCTATAAAGTTCTGGACTAAAATAAATATTTTCGAATAGTACATTACTTAAAAAGATTTTTTTAAAACTTATTTTTATTTAAAAATAGCTTAAAATATACAACAAAAACTATTTTGAATAGTTGACAAAAAAAAAACATTCTAATTTTTTCAAATAACATATATTTTAAATTAAACACGTGAAAATGTATTTTAAAACAATACAAAAGTAAAGATAAAGATAGAATATTACTATTATTATTTAAATGGTAGAGTTGTTAACATTGCAATTAAAAAACAATAAACAAATCCTTTTGCAATTAAAAAACTATTAAATCACTACAACGACAAAAGTGTTGGATTTGTTCATTGTTTAGCAAAAGAGAATAAAGTGCAGAGGAAAAGGAAAATTTCGAATGATTAATGAAATCATGAGGGAATAAAGTAAAATTCTTCATTTTAATTCTTTCTTCTATTCATAGGTTTTTTTTAAAATTTAACACTCAGATAAAATACTTACGATAAATGTTCTTCTACCAAGATCTTGTAGATTTGGTACACGATCGTATAGTTAAATGTAAACGATCGTGTTTCAATGTCCTTCCAACTATATTTTTCAAGATCTTTTAGACTTTGTACACAATCGTGTAGCCAAATCTAAACGATCGTTTATCAATATCTTCCCAACGATTTTTTTAGATATCTTTTATATTTAGTACATGATCATGTACAGATATCCTAACGATTTTTGTTCAAGATCGTGTAACAAGATCCTTTATGTTTGGCACACGATCTTAAACCAAACAATACTTTAAAAAAAATAATACAAGATTTATGATGGCTTGAAAAGAAAGATCATGATTTCAAAAAAAAATTTGCACAAGAATAGAAGAAAGAAAATAGGAAGAATGTGCAAACCTCAAATATTTAAAAAAATGACCAGCTTCATAAGTTTTTTTATTTTGTTATACTAACCGTAAATATTTTTGTGTTTTTGTTATATTTATGAAAATTAACATTTTATTCATTTTTTTCGTACTTCTAACCCTACTTATATTTCCTTTTCTTTCTTTATTTATTTATTATTTCTTTAATTGTTGTAATCTTATTGGTTATAAATAACCAAAAGTATTTTAAATTAATCAACGATAAAGTAACATTGAGACTAAATTTAAGATTGATCGTAAGTATAGAGATTGACATCGAACAATTGACAATATAGGTAGCAAAATGTCACATTTATCGATCTATAATAATAATAATAGGATTTTGTTAATAGATCATCGTAATATGTCTGTATCGCAAACATATAATCTCAATTTCATACTAAAATTAAAGAAAATCTCTAAAATAAAAGAGAACTTACTTTAAACAAATAAAAATTGGAGATGTGATAACTACATAAGAGATAAAAAAAATCCCACACACATTCTTTTGATAAAAAGGGTAAGTTAACAAAATTAGAAGAAAAGTGAGAAAATTCCAATGGATTTAAACTCATTTATTTGGAGAAATTTAGATTTAAAATTCTAATTTAGTTTTATAAAAAATAATTTAGATACATAAATTTCTTTTAGAAAAAATCCTTTATATAAGGTGGATAGATATTAGTCCGAGAAAATATGATTATACTAATATAGGGAAACTTTCATAAATATAATAAACTACTAAAATATTTACGACTCGTGTAACAAAACCCATAAAATTAGTCATTTTTTAAATATTTCAAGTTTGCTCATTCTATCTTTTTTTTTTCTTGCGATTTTTTTATTGTCTCTCTTTTACTTTTTTTTAGCTGCGATTTATTTCCATCTTTCATCTTTTTCTCTTTCGTAGTTTAGATTTGGTACCCAAATCTAATTTCTTTCTATCGTATTTCTTATTTTTCTCTTCTTTTTTGCTACATATCTTTTCTTTTTTTTCTTCTTTTTCCTTTTTTTTCATGTTCATTGTGTGCATCATCTTACTTTTTTTTTTTACGTTATTTATATTAAGATAACAAAATCTAAAAAATTATAATTTAATTGGATTTGGATAGTCAAAGTTTCTCATATTCAACACATTTCAGGCCCTTGATGAAAAATTGGGCTAAGAAATAATAGATCCGAACCCGCCAAATAAGTGGGTCCGAATCCGAGCCCACTAAGCAAATGGGGGCCTATGCTCAAACCATTAGGTAACAAGAAGCAAATGGCCCCAAGCCTAAACCCAAGAAGCAAATGGGTCCAAGCCCACCTAAAGCCAATGGAAATTCTATAAATAGAGACATTTGTCATTCATTTCGAGATCTTTGGTTGGAGGAAGAACTGAAGCTCTGAAGAGCTGAAGATTCAAACTTCGAAAAACTCTTAAAACGTGCAAGTTCTTATCATCATCGAGATTATCATCTTCAGAAAGATTGAAGACTTGAAAGATCAAACTTTTCTTGAATTCCAGAAGACTGAAGCTTAAATTGACTTGCAACTACAACTTCCAGAAGATCAAAAAACTCAAAGTTTAAATTGTATTCGAGAGAAAGCATCAAATGGGTAAATATTAGAGATTGTATCCACAACATCATATAAATCAACACAAAGTTCAATTCCACAAATTACGTTTCTCTAGAAATCTCATGTGAAAAATATTAGTTGAAGATCAAATATGATCTTGAAAAAAATGTATTCTCTCGTTTATAGTTATATATTAAAGAATTATTTAAAAAAATGTCTATATTAAAGAATTATTTTTAAAAAAAGTAAAAAAGATATATCATAGGTAAATTTTCATAAATATAACAAATTATTAAAATATTTACGGTCCGTGTAACAAAATCCATAAAGTTAGCCATTTTTTAAATATTTCAGGTTTGCCCTCCCGTTTTTTTTCTACTCTCCGTTGCGATTTTTTTCTATCATCTTTCTTCCTTTACTCTTTTTTTTTTTCGCTGCAATTTCTTTCCATCATCTTTCTTCTTTTTGTTTAGATTTTGGTAACCTGATTTCTTCCTATCGTTTTTCTTCCTCTCTTTTTTTCACTGCGATTTCTTTTCATCATTTTTCTTTTTTTTCTCATTTTTTTAAGTCGTTTAGATTAGGGTAACCAAATCTAAAAGATTGTGTATAAAGAATCCTGAAAAAAATCGTTTAGATTTTAGATTGAAGTATCCAAATCTAAACTAAAAAAAACTATCGTATACAAAAGAATTAAGAAAAAATCATTTAGTCAAATCTAAACGATCATGTATCAATGAATCTTTAAAAAATAAACGATTGTGTATCAAAAGAATCTTGAAAATTTTCGTTTAGTCAAATCTAAACGATCGTGTACCAAATATATTACGCGCGTTGTTGATAACGTGGTTGACGGAACATTTTTTGTATTTTCCAGTGTTGACCTTTTTTCCGTTTTCAGATTTATTCTATACAATGTAAATATTTTGCCGTTTTGTTATATTTTTAAAAAGATCATATATCGTGTATATATATATAAACAAACAATGACTTTTTTATTTTAAAAAAAATCTCTTTATTTAATCAGTAAAAAATTAGTAGAGATAATATTTATTTGAGAAATAGATATTAGTAAATAAAATGTAAAAACAAAAATTTTAAAATAATAAAAAAGAAAAACAACAAATCATAATACAAATTTAGAATTTGATAATAGTACAAAATAACCAAAAACTAATCTTAATTAAAATTTTGAAACATGTCAAATCAGGAAAAGGAATCATATGATTTTGTTCATTATTTTCTTAATTTAAATTAAAAAAAAAACTACTTTAATTATTATTTGGATGATTTGTTTAAAATATTTGCAATGATATTATTCTTTTTAATTTCAAACCTTATTTTAAATAAAATGTTTAGTTTTTATTAATATGAAAACATCTTGAATATTCTCGTTTGCTTTAACTAAAACAACGTATAAATTGATACTTACCAAAACAAATACGATAGGGTCAGAATTGTTTATTGTTTAGTACAAGAGAATAAAGTGTAATTATGAATGATTGATTAAATGTGGGAATAAAGCAAAAATCTCATTTTATTCTTTCTTTTATGTCCATTGTTCTTTTTCTTTTAATTTTATTTATTTATTTCCTACTTTTAACTCCACCGATCTTTTCCCTTTTTCCTTTTTATTTATTTATTATTTCTTTAATTGCCCTCATCTTGTAGAGTAAAATATTATTTTTGTCCTCGCACTACAAGAAAAATAACTTCTGACGGGTAAAAGGGTCATAAAGAGATTGGATGACAGGAAATATTGTATCTCCCGACGGCTTATGAACAACGTCGGGAATAGGCAGCAATTTTCGACGTCGCATACTGACGTCGGAAGTTAGATTTCTAAAATAAAAAGAAATGAGGGTAACTCTCAACAAGTTAATAACCCGTCGGGAGTTGGGAGGTATCTCCCCAATGCTTCATTATGCATCAGGTGTTCTCATTAAAAACTCCATATCCGCAAAAAATTTGGTAGACCTACAAAACCCCTCTTTGTTATCAAACCTTTTCCCTCACACCGCTCTCCCTCCCACCATCTCAAAGGTGTCGTTCGATGCTAACTCCTCCCATCGCCGTCGTCCAACGACTCTGCGCTCCTACCACTATTCGTTGTTGTCATCGTCCCATCATCTCTATTTCATGAATCTCTTCCTTTTTTCGTTGATAAAAATATGTGCTCCCGTTTTACATTGGATTATGATGATTTGAGATAAAAATGTTTGTATATCTTGGATTGAAGTTTCTTTTGGATTGATTTAAGATATTAAACTTTGATCTTGCTAGTGTTAATCTTTGGAGTTATTGTGTGTTTGTGGTGGGGTGGGTATAAAATAGTAATGATTTGTGCTTGTTTTGGGTGCCTTAGAATTGTTTATAGGATTTATTGAAGTGGCTTGAATTGGTATTTGTGAGGCCCTGAACACAACCTGCAATACGCATTAAGATTACATGCAACAAGAATGGGTAATTCATAAAGATTGTACGTGATTGGAGCTGGCGGTTGGAAGAGTATTGCAAAGCAATTATGTAAGGCATTTTCAGTATGCGGTAAGAAAAGAGCTACACGATGAGATGAGAGGCAATGAAAGTAACATATGACATCTTGATGTTGGATGGTTCTCACTGCTGGGCAGAAGCAATGATTCCAACATGGAAAGTTTCACTAGAGAAGCTTATAAATAAGAGAAGCTTGGTCATTTGAGAGTTGTTTTACCTTGTATCCACTTAAGAAAGAATTGAAAGAATTTCAAAGATTTTTAGTGATTCACCACGAGCTTGATTTCGACAAGGATTTGCAAGGAGGTGCAAGAGAACTTTGGCTAAGGGCTTAGGTGAGGAAGATACTTGATTGTGAGTGGTTTCTTCTTAAAATGTTTTCAAACTAAAAGAATTTTCACTGTGTTTTAAACCTTATATATTTCTTCATTGAATCCTTGAGTTCCATGATCCTCTTATGTTTTCAAATTCTAAAAATGGATTTGGTTTATAAATGATTTGAAATAAAAAATAAAATGAAATAATGTTTGATGAAATGATCTTTAGTACCCTATGCAATGAGATTTCTCATACTTGTTATATGTTCTGGTATGGGATGTCTTATTCTTGATGTGTGGTCTGGGATATGATGCCCTATTCTTGCTGTGTGATCTAGAATAGGATGTCTCATACTTTTTCTGTGATCTAGTATTAGATGCCTTTTGCTTATTGTGTGATCTGACATTAGAAGACGCGGTATGTGTGATGGAATTGATGGAGACTTACTGTTGCGTTGACATCACTCTACATAGCCGCAACTCAGCAAAAGAGTATGGTCAACGCTTGAGTTGAAAAAACGTACAAAGATGTAATTAAATATGTAGAATGATTTTGCAATATGATTGATATAATGTGTCCTGAATGTGTTTCCATGGATGAAGCTTTTATGAATGATTTGAAAGGAAATGCTTTTCTTATGATTTATAAATATTGTTAATGAAGTTTGAATGGGTAAATTGCCTAATGCGTTAAGATGATCTAATTTGAAAAATTTTTACTATTGAAATGCATAACTATTTATATCGCATGGTTTGTGAAAAGAATTGCAACGCGTTATGGCTGAAATGTATTTACTAAATGTGCTGGTGAAAAATCCTACTCACTAGACATTTTGTCTAATCTTTCAATTGTTTTGTTTTATTTTCTCCACCCAAGTAGCAAAAAACATCCAGCATTTGACTTGCCTTCTTAATCGTGTATATCTAAATAATCGTGTACCAAGTATATTACACGCGTTGTTGATGAGATATTTTTTGTATTTTCCATGGTGGGCCTATAGACTTTTTTCGTTTCTAAAATTATTCTATATAGTGCGAATATTTTGTCGTTTTGTTATATTTTTTAAAAGACCCTAAAAATAACCTTTTGCCACTAAGTTTGAAAAAATAGGGTTGCATTTAGTCCCTCTAGAGACTTTTTTGGGAAGGGGTGATTTATGATAATCTTACTATTATAATAGACCTAGCGTTACGATAATATACGTTGGGAGAAAGATTATTATAGTAGTGCTATGATAACATGTATTTGGAGGAGAATTGAGGAAGGAGTGAGAAGGATTGAAGAAAGAGTGGAATAGTGAAAAAAGAGTAAATAAGGATTATAGAAAACCTAATTCCTCCCAACATGCAATAGTGAAAAGGAGAGAAATGAAGGATTATGAAAAATCTAATTTCAAATTCTCCAGAGTGGAATAGGTTACCGCTCCATTCCAACATAGTTCTAAGGTCAAACGCCTTCTAATATTTCAGTCACTTTAGTTGCTTGCTTTACAAGAATCCATTGAACTAATAAATGTATTACTTTTAAATCTAAAGTTAAATAAAAATATGATGTGGCACAGTTAGGTACAAAAAAATATATTTATTTAATTTTTAATATATCTCATTTCTCTCTCTTCTCTTTCTTCTTCTTTCTCTCTTCTCTCACTTGTGCTCTGTTTTCCATCTCCATATCTCTTTTTCGTTCACTTTTTCAATTGAAGAAGAAGAAGCTGAAATTTTCTCACATCACTCCTTTCTCTCAAAAGGAAATGAATTGAAGGAAGCAGATACGATCAAAGATTCAGAAGAACAATACAAAAACACTGGGAGGAAACAGATTGTAGAGCCAACTTTAAGACAAATTTAATTGAAAGATTAAAGCAAATCTAACTGGAGGATTGGGGCAAACAGAAGGAAGCAACAATGAATTGCAGCATTAATTAAATTGTTTCAGGATTCTAGAGTAGATATTTTTCGGGTGTTGAAATAGGGGGAATTTTCCTATCTCGAACAGTTTTCTCAAAATTTTTGAGATTTCTTAACTCTTGGATGCTTTGTTAGGTTGCTAATTTAGAATTTCACAAGGAAAAACATATAGTTCAATTCATAGGAGTTGGTATTGGTAAGAAACTCTAATCTTTGTGAAAAGAAAGAGTGAAGTGATAGAGATGGAGATGAAGAAGAGATGGGAGAGAAGAGAGAAGAGAGAAGAGAATAGAGAATAGAGAATAGAGAAGAAGAAGAAAGATGAGGGAGAGAAGCGAGAGAAGTGGGATATATTAAAAAATATATATTTTCATCTTGCTATATCGTATTTATAATTAACTTTACATTTAAATATAATAAATTTATTAATTTAGGGACATTATATATATACATAATATAAATATATGTATATATATGTATACATTAACAATTTTACTATTTTTGACGATTTTTCATATTTCTATTTTACATGCAAAATCATATATAAGCGCCTCATCTCCTCCGCTGCGTAAACCAAGCTTTTTCCGATAGCAGCTTGTTGTTCCTGTGGGTAAGATTGCTTCACTTCCTCCCCAACTCTCCTTCTCTGATATTTTCCCCTTCGATTTTAGGGCTAGGGTTTACATGCGTTTCCATTAATTCGATTCGCAGTATGAGATTTTGTTCGTTTTTCATTTAGAAATTGGTTGTAGTTTTCTTCATCCATTGATATCTATGTTCGCTTTTTTTCCTTTTCTATCCTCAACAGGTCGGAATAGCTGTTAGGTAGAGGGCTCTGCAGTAACTCCAAAAAGTAAGCCTATCAATTTATACATCTAATTACACTTTTACGCACGGGACATTCAAGTTATTTTCCACGCTGTTTCATTTCTCATTACTGTTGTTTGTTCATTAAACAGTTGCGATTTGTTTCTTTAGAATCAGTTGTTGAAAATTAACCGAGTTTAGAATTTCGGAGAAAAAGATGTTATTCAAATTAATTTACGATACCTGTATAATTTGTTTATAATTTTGCCCTCTGGCTACTAACTTCTTGAAATCCTACGATCTAAAAATTTTCTTGATTATCTCAGAAGTAGTACTTTTTTTTTTTTTTTTTTTTTTTTGTTTTGTTCTGGCAAGCCCAATTGCTAGATAGATTGTATAGGGTCAAGAGTAGAAAAATGGTGATTATCTATTGTGAATATTCTTTTCTATAAACTGTGTTAGAACTTAGAAGGCTCATAGAATTTGGAGAAGATAGGCGTTTCACTCATTGTGGTAGGTATGTGTGGTATTGAGTTTTATGGACAAAGATAATTAATGCTGATATGCGGTTTGTGAAATGGAACAATGCCTTTAACATGCTGAAGTTGGTTTGGTTCAATAAACTAGTATTATATGGTTGGGTGTTGTCCTGGGTCGTTTGTGTTTTGACCTCTTATCTTTGCAAAGATTCAGCTCTGATATCTTTCCCATTCTGAAAAAGTACTGTTTAAAATGGGGTTATAACGGTAAATAGTCTTTGATATGAGTGGAAGAGTTTGGCATTGTAATGATAATTAGTCTTCCAGATGTGTAACTATTTTACATTATATGTTTGAGAAACTTTTAATCATGTTTTCCTTTTAACTATCAAACCGTGTTTGTCTATTCTCTACTGGAATCATGTTTTATAATTCCTATTTTATTTTTAAACTTGCCACTCACCTGGGCATTAGCTCACATTTTTAATGTTTTCTTTTCCCCTAGGTAGCGGTCAAGTTCCAGACACCCGTTGAGTGTCTTGACACGTATTGTGGCCCCTTAGTTGTGTATGTATATACTTTTTGAGTGCATCATGAGGATAGTTTAGATGTGATGACAGTTATGTTAAGAAGCACCTTTTGAGAAAATTGTCATTGGATGTAATTTCTTATAACTATTGTTAAGATTATATCTAAACTCTAATTGGGACTTCGGGATTATTTTGATGAGTGTGTGGTGAGACAGATTAGGTGTTATCTTGAGTTCGGATAGTATATAAGTGCAATTTTCTCTTCTTTTTAGGTGGAGATAGTCTGTTTTTTAAAGGGGGCTCACTTGGTTTTGGAAAAATGTTTTTTTAAAGTGTCTTCAAACCTGGATCTAGATTAGAGGGAAATATCTGGAACAGGGTGTGACAAAAACGCCGCAACAACTTCACTCTCTTAATTCATAAACCCATTTTTGTTCTTCTTGTGTTCATCAATGGCACCCGTAGACCCACATTCGTACACCGATTCAACCCATGCTCAAGTCCTTCACTATTCCCTCTCTCTCTTCTTCGATTTTCCTTCCACTGTCATTCATGCATCTGCTCTAATTACTCTTTCCACTTCCTACTATGGTTCAATCTCCCTCGATACTCGTTCTCTCATTATCCATTCTGTTATTGACCCCATATCCCATTACCCCATTCCATTCTCCCTTTCTCCGCCTGATCCCATCAAGGGATCTCTTCTCTCCATTACACTCGGTGGACAATCCTCTTTAATTGTCATTTACAGTACTACTGTTGAATCTTCGGCTCTTCAATGGCTGTCTCCTCCACAGACTTTCAACAAAACCCATCCCTTTGTCTATACACAGTGCCAGGCTATTCATGCTCGTTCCATTTTCCCTTCCCAAGACACTCCAGCGTTCCGTATCCGTTTCTCTGCGCGATTGAATATTCCTCAGGAATTATCAGCGGTCATGGCTGCGCGCCATGTGGAACGACGACCGCCGATTGCTGGTGAGGCTAAGTTGTTGGCTGGAGGGTTTGATTTGCTGTGGGCCGATGAAGGGAGGGTGGTGGAGGAGTTTACGATGGAACAACCGATTGCTCCGTACTTGTTCGCTTTTGCTGTTGGAGAGATTGCGTTCAGGGAAGTGGGGCCGAGGACTAGGGTTTATGCAGAATCGGTGCCGTCAGTGCTCGATGCTGCAGCGGCAGAATTTGCAGGGACAGAAGATTTGATCAAGGAAGGAGAGAAGTTATTTGGACGTTACGGTTGGGAGCGATTCGATCTGCTTGTGTTACCTCCAAGCTTTCCTTATGGTGGGATGGAAAATCCGAAGATGGTGTTCTTGACACCGACAGTGATAAAGGGGGATTCTACAGGGGCGCATGTGGTTGCTCATGAACTTGCTCATAGCTGGACTGGGAATCTGGTCACTAACAAAAACAACGAACATTTTTGGTTGAACGAGGTAATGTCCTTAATGATTTTTGTGACTACTGTTTATCCCTTATTCTCTAGGTCTTTGTTACTCTGTTTGTAGCTTTGTCCTTTTGTGCATGCTGTTTGTAGTGGTCTTTTTTTTTCTGTATTCTTTAAACCTTCCTATGGAGAGCTGGGTTTTCATTTTAAAAAAAGTTTGAGCTAGCTGATTTTTTTCACTCTTCTAGTGTGTTTTTGAGTGAGGTGGTGGAGGTGTGTAATAAGCCTTCTTAAGTTTAGATAGATACATTAATTAGATGATGGAATTCTTCACTGTCTTCCATTTTTTAACAAGGAAGATTCAGGTAATATAGTCAAACTCTATTAGTTGATGCAAACTCAAATTTGTTCTTATGATAATTCTTGTCGGAATACAACTCTCCCCATAAGGTTAAGACAATTCAATCATGATGTTTTGACTAGAATGAGGCCTCTTTGTTCTTTCAAGTGCCTTCATTTCTCTTTACTTCTTCTAATGCTATTCTATTTTGTCACCGATGGCTGTAGGGTTTTACAACTTATGCAGAAAGGAGAATCATTGAGGCTGTGCAAGGGAATGATGCAGCTGCTCTCAATATAGGAATTGGTTGGAAGGGTTGGAAAGAGGATGTTGAAAAATTTAAGGATAATTTAGAATTCACAAAGCTAAAGATGAAGCAAGAAGGCGTGGATCCAGATGATGTGTATTCTCAAATACCTTATGAGAAGGGTTTTCAGTTTCTATGGCGTATTGAACGCCAGGTATGTCAAATTCTTGTTACTCCAAACTATATCAATATTTTTTCTTTTTTGATGTTATTGTTTATTCTAATCATTCTTCAATGACTATTTAGGTGGGAAGGCCCGAATTTGATAGATTTCTGAAGGAATATATTTTTACCTATAGCTTTAGGACAATAGATACAGAGACCTTTCTTGATTTCTTGATAAAAGAGCTCCCTGGAATAGAGGAAAAAATAGATTTGGAACTCTGGATTGAAGGCACTGGTATCCCTCCAGATGCTCATGAACCAGTTTCTTATTTGTACACGAAGATCCTATCGCTAGCCAACGACTTTAAGCTTGGTAAAATGCCCAAGGAAGAAGAAACTGCTGATTGGGGAGGCCAGGAATGGGAGCTGTACTTGGAGAATCTGCCGAAATCCATTGAAGTCTCACAGGTTTGGATTTTTCAGATCAATATGTTCTTTATACCTCTATCTTCAGACCTTTCTTGAGTGAAAGTGATACAGATATCTTATTACCCAGCTATACTTGAGTTCGTCCACTTTCTGATTTCAATGGTTGATTTTGCGCTTGAATGAAATCCATTTATCTTAAGCATTTTGAACTGAAATTCATAGTATGTGATCAAGGTAGCCATTTGAAGATGATTGGCTTTGCATTTACTTATTTCACATTCTCTTTTTTTTTTAGGTTCCTAAGTTATGAATGAGGAGTCTTTTCCATATTTTCTAGAAACCATAGATGCCTTTTGAATCCTTGATCTCCATCAACATTGTGTGAATGGTACTCTGTTCATGATTACTTAATCAGTCATGTTCTTGTACGTTCTGTTTGAATGTGTAGATTCAGGCGCTGGATGCGCGGTATAGATTCTCAGAATCGAAGAATTATGATATCAAAGTTGCATTTCTTCAACTAGCTATTTCGTCGAAGTACCGAGATTGCTATGCTGAGGTTGAGAAAACTTTGAAGGAAGTTGGGAGAATGAAGTACCTTCGCACATTGTACGCTGCTCTTACACAAGGCCCTGGGATGGAAGAAGAGAAGATTTTGGCAAATAGGATATATTCTGAAGCTCGTGAGAGTTATCATCCGATCGCCCAAAGGGTCGTCGAGTCCATGTTTTCCAAGAACTTGTAAGTATTTGAACCTTATTTTCCCACCTACCACTAATGCTTGGAGAGTCTCTCTCTAGCATTGTGGTCTAAGAGCCCTTGCGGCCAAACTATTTCCATAGCTTGGGACACAAGTCACTGTTTCTCATGCTTTTCCTTTTCTTATAGGATTGCATATCTATATTAATTTCTTAACCTTTATTAGTTCAATGGTAGAAAATTGGATGAGTTATGAATTTGAATATTGAAATTATGCGTGTATTATGCAATTCATATGCTCTGCATATGTCAACAGAACGAATCAGAATGATAAGTGAGAGATCATTACTAGGTAGGGCAAAAATCATTAAGAAATATGTTCTGATGCAAAGATATAGTCCACTGCTTCTTCAACAGTATTAACGACCTGCAAGAACCGAGGTAGAAACTCAAGTGTAAGTGAGAATCAAACATTGGTGTTCTTAATTTCAATATGTTTTAATGATTTTCACTAATCAACTTTCTACTTACAAGATCAGCTGGAAACTCGACGTGATTTTCTTTGCCCTTGAAAACTCCTGTCCTTGTTAAAATAGAAAACCAAGGTCTTCCTGCCTAAAATCATGAATCAATACTTCGGACAGTAATTTACAAAATGACAACATAACTATTTGTAATGTTGATAAAATTACAAGCATTAGAAAGACGCACCTCTCGTGCACCTTTGATGTCTACCACCGGGTTGTCACCAATCATATAAAGTGTTTTGAAACCATTAACTTCAATATCTCCTTTGTTCACAAAATGATCATCACAATGAGATAAGAGAATCTGCCTGAACACAGCCTCTACATTCTTAAACACAAGAGGATTGGGTTTCCCGTAACATACGTATTCAAGAGGTATATGGTGAATTCTGTGAATCAAGATCAAACTGTCTTAATGAATGCTGGAAATAGTAATAATTCTAACACAAAGGATTAGCTTCTCAAGGGAAAGCTTGTGTGAATGGCTATTGAGAAACCAGGATAGGTAATTGTATAACAGATTGTGAGTGAATGAAAGAGAGAGAATATAGAGAACATAATAAGGAACCAAAAGACAAAATGGGCCAAATTGATGACATCTTGTTTACTAAGTTTTTAAGCGGCAAATGGAGAAAAATATTGACACAAGAAAAAGAGAGGAAATTTTACCTTTCAAATATACTTTCTAGTGCAATTTTAAAGGCGCCTATCCCAAGCCGCTTAAAAGGAAATGCACCCTACGTGAAAATCCCAACAGTCACATTCTCAGTTCCATTAAATTATTGGAGAGAAAGGGAACATAGGGGAGATGCAAGTAAGATTCTAGGAGAAATGTGGAACAATTGCACGATACTATTAAGAAGTGCTTGAAGAAAGAAGTTAGGAAGTGTGAAGTCATGAACTTTACTATTTGTTGATGACTCATAAAACATCAATTTATGTCTTTAGCAACTTTTTGGAGTTTACAGTTTCACTTGTCCCAAATATTCCCTAACAATTTCGACTCTGGCAATTTAAGCATAACGGAAACTATAAAATTATCTTTGTAATGATAGAAATTGGAGGTGTAAGCTAAAAGTATCCTTACAAAACTAATGAGGCATTATTTAAATAAGCAATTCATTGCTGGAAAAAAAAAAACCATCGGATCTAACCTGATATTCAAGA
Organism: Cucumis melo; assembly: GCF_025177605.1. Lineage (NCBI taxonomy): Eukaryota > Viridiplantae > Streptophyta > Magnoliopsida > Cucurbitales > Cucurbitaceae > Cucumis > Cucumis melo. The sequence continues at coordinate 6,572,247 of NC_066865.1, forward strand.
TCATCAGCAGCAAAATATAAAGGCACTTGATTGAGATTCCCATTCTGGTGTCCTGGAAGGCCTCCAGATCTTAAAACATCACAAAGAACCTAATTTACTCATCAATGAGTTCAAAGCTTTTTGCAAGAATAGCTATTAATTATCAACAACAAGGGCTGAATGCAAAAAGGGAAAAGGAAACATCAGCATCAAATTTACAAAGAAACAAACTGGCTTTGATGATACAACGTCTCTCAATTTCAACTACCATGGAAGTTAAAAACAAATTATTCTAGATTTAAAAAGAAAAAAAAAAAAGGTCATTTTTGTCTCCATAATTTGTAGTTCGTTTAATTTTGTCTCTAAATTGAATGACTTTTAGTTATTATACTTTCACTCAATATTAGTTCATTGTTTATTTTTATTTATTTATTTATTTTTGTTATCTATAATATTTTTTTATAAATTTTCAAAGCATATTCACGTATTTTATTTTCCATACATGAAAATAATCATATAATCAATTTCAATAAAGAATAATTGTAAAGGACTAAACTTAACTTTCAATAATATATTGAAAGTAGGAAGACTAAAATTGGAGAATTTAAAGTATAGGGAATGAACAAATTTCGTAGTATGAAGAGCAAAATGTTATCTCAGCCCCAATACAATAACTCGATAACTCAAAAAATGAAAGGGAGAGAATGAGTACTTGAATATCTCTACCCCAATCAACAGGATCACTGACAACAAAAGCCGCCTTCACTCTTTCAGATAAAACACTTTGCCTTCTCATCGACCCGTGGGGGTCGCAGTTCGAATCAAAAGCTTGCTTGGATGTCCAGCTCTTGTATTGGGATACAGGATCAATATTCTCAAAGAATGAAGCATACTCACCAATGGAGAAAACTTTTCTGTAAATGGACAAAATCATCATATGAAATTCAACAAACTTTTGAAAGGCATTGGACAAAAGTTGAACAAAGATATATAGGTAAGAGCTTACTTGAAACCATACTCAGACATAACAAGATCTGGCTGCCCTTTTCCAGTTGCAATAATAAGTTCATTCTCAAAACTGAGGTAAAAGGGTACGGTAAGAAGCATGCTACAATCTAAAAACCACCTTCAATTGGTCTTTCACTTCCGTTTTAGTGGGGAATATAGGAGCTTATATCACTTCCATAAAGAATGGGTAGAGAATAGGAAGCTAAATATACATCCAAAGGAATTTCCTAGCATTTTTTTAAGGATGCTTTTATTGATAGATGTATATCTGAATCTATGGCGGTTTATCACCAAGGGAAAGTAAAATTTTGCTTTGCTATTTGAGTTAGTTTCAAAAGGAACTGCCAAGTTTTGTTTTATCCTTAATATAGTCTCTTTAACAAGTTGATGTTCTCGTTGTTTTCTTTTGATATACATCAATATTGAGAGGGAAAAGTACTGATCTCCAAGTTTCTATGAAGGTACCTACCGATTCAACAAACTTTTAAAACTTGAGTGGCCCTGTACAACCTGCATCAAAGATGTTGAAAAATGCAATATGTTAAATCACTTAAGTAGATGGATGAAGATAAAATTAATATTATATCATCTTACACTCTTCACTTGGTTAGAAATATGTAGAAGATACAACCAGTAGAAATTAATATTGGAATTTGAACATAGGACCCATTGACTACTTATTTTGATAGCATGTTAAATCATCGATTGATCTAAAAGTTTAACCTAACGACTAAAGTTGAATTGGATATTAAATTAGTAAATCCCTAAAGCATCAAACATGTCGCCAAGGAGGATAATAATGTAAAAGAATAACAACCTGAGAAGGTAACACATTCACTCCTAAAAGTTCACTCAATTCAATGGCACGTCTTGATTCTGGAGTGCCACCTCCTACAGAGGAATAATATGAACATTATAAGACAAAGGGCATTTTAATATTGAATACAATGAAGAAAGGAAAAGAGAAACTCACCATTGGTCAAGAAAAGAAAAGGAACTTTTAAAGTACCTAAAGAATAGTGAAATCAAATTGTATTAAGATACAGAGAGAATTTAGTGAACCATGCCCATAAAACAAGCAAAGCAATATTGATTAATCAAGTAGATGGAAAATCTTGCTGTTCCACTAGAGTTTAGCCATTCCAAAATCAACTTACAGGTATATTGATTTAAAAAAGAAAACTTTCTGTCTCCAAACTTTTATAAAATATCAAAGAACTTTTGTCGGTAACAATTTAGTCTCTATATTTTGAAAATTTTAACAATTTTATCCTTAAGACTATGTTGAGTAACAACCTCATTGTATACTTTATAATTTGTAACAATTTAGTTGTTATTGTGATAAATATTATTATAATTTAATGAAATATCTATATGTAAATCAATAAATTTATCGGAAATCAATTTTTTTTTTATTTTTAAGTCGTTATGTAATTAAAGCTGACAATTTTGAATAGATTCTTTATGAAGGGATCAAATTGTTGCAAATAAAGACTAAATTGTTATTAAGTAGAATTGAATGACTAAATTGTTGCCCATTTTAAAGTATAGAGATTAAAGTGTTAATTTATTAAAGTAACGGCTAAAGTGTTATTTATTAAAGTTGAGTGATAAATTGTTACAAGAGACTAAAAATAGTTGCTCATTAACATTTAAAAGCCAAACTAAAACAGATTTGAAATAAGAGACAAAACCATTGTAAAACAAAAGTTAAAGGACTTGAATTCAGGAAATTGGCCAAACTACGCGTCATTAAAATAGCACCATTTTTTGAAAGTTGATGAACTACTATTTTGATAATGTGAAACATTTAATAGATTAGTTTGGACATTTTTCCATAAATACTTATTGAACCAAAAATATTTTGAGGTGTGATTTAAGTACTAAAAGGTGAAAGAGTGGTCATTGTTGTCTAGAACAGAAAAGAAACCAAGAAAAGGGAAGTGGCTCGCTCGATGAATTGAATTTGCTAGGTCGTTTGTGTAAATTGAAAACTAAATTTGGTTACCAGAAAACGTAGAATCCACATACAATCTCCTCAAAGCTTTAGTAGAACCTCCAATAGGATGTTGCCCCCGTAGAAGAACACCATCAATGTCAAATGCAATCCCAAAAGAAGGACTGAAAAACACCAAGAACAAAAATGATAAAATTCATATATCAAAGAAAGAAAGGAAGAAGATAAACTTAACAAACTCTCATTTTCAAAATAGATAAATTAAAACAATCCCCACATTGAATCAATCGTAATCTCCCAAACTACATAGCATTAATGTTCTGTCGAAAACCTAGAAATTATGAGTAAGGATTATTGAGATAGGCGAACCGTGGTTGAAGAAGTCGACACTGAATCCGAGAATTAGTAGTAGAAACAAGGTGAGATTGAAAGGAACCAAATTGGAGTTGCATTTCGGTTCAAAATTTCAATCAACCAAACACCCCCTCGCCCCCCACTATCTCTGCCCCTCCCCCACTCCAAAATTCTATGGCTTGCGCGCCACACAAAATCCCACTCCTCTGAGTTATAACCACCACTCACAATTTTCAAATATATACAAATTTTAAAACTAACTATTTTTTCAAATTTTGTATTTTAATTTTTTTGAAAAATAGTTAGTGCATCTGTTATGCGCGAAAGCAACCTTTTTAAATTTAAACGATTGTTTTAAATGCATTTGTTATCGCTCAAGTTAAAATAGCATTTGTTTCATTTAAACATTCAAATGTTCAATTTTGGTCTTTCCATTTTACCACAGCTTACAGATGATCCCTTCAATTCCTTTAAATTAAACTTTAAAATTAGATGAGTCGATAAAAAAGAAAAAAAAAATTGTTTTTAAATATAGAAAAACAAATCAAAATATTTATAAATGTAAAATGGTATTGTCTGCATAGATATCACAGTTCGAATAGATGTTTAAATTTTACTAAATTTATAAATATTTTCGATAATTTTGTTATTCAAAATAATTACCATAATTTATAATACATCAAAAAAAAAAAATATATATATATATATATTCTTTTTTTTTTTAATTTTAGAAGATTGAATTAAGTTTATAACATGAATGGCTATATTTACTGAATATATTCATGTTTATTTAATATAAGACTGAATTTTAAAATTGAAAGTTTGGATACAATAAAAATATAATAATGTTATTTCAAATTTTGGATTGTTTTGAATCACAAAATTTGTATTTTTCATTATATCTAAGAATTGATCGTCTTCAAGATAGGCAAAGGGTTAGAATTTAAAATTTTGTGTTTGATAGATAGTTTCTAACATCTATTTTGGTACTGAGTTATGAAAGGTTTTTTGTTATTTGCTATGTGAATCTCTTAACTATTAAATGTAGAAAGCTAAGAGAAATATTTGAATGTTCTTATGTTATGTTGACCATTTTTACGTAGAGTGTTTTAGGAATTAAACTTGAAATTAAAAATTTAATGCTCATAATCTTAATAAGTTTGAAATTACATATCTATTGTAACGTAGTGAATAAGATGATGTTTCATAAAATTTTGTAACACTAAAACACCAAACTTAGATATCAACATTCTTGCGATTCTACGTACAAGAGCCTATCAAAATGTTGTTCAATAAAGTTATATAGCAAAGCTTGATTATGACACAAAAAAGAAATGTAACATAAATTGTATTGAATTGTTTGATTTTTTCATTGATAGATGTTGCTTATTTATACAATTACAATGAGGTAAATATGATAGAAAATAATGACAATTGATTACAATTTAATTTACAATTATGGGCTTAAATTATGGAGAGAGATTTGGGAATATTGATTTATTTCCTAATATCTCCCCTCAAAAGGATGACTCAGGTTGAGTCAATAGTTTGTTGTGAAGATGAAGAAAGGTTGGAGCCAACAATGGCTTTGTGAGTATATCAGCAAGTTGCTTGTCGGAGGAGATGTGATAAACTGAGATATCTTTGCGAAGAACTTTTTTCCGAACAAAGTGATAATCAATCTCAATGTGTTCTGTTCTTGCATGGAAAACAGGATTATGAGCAAGAGAGATAGCGGAAGCATTATCACATCATGGTGTTGGTGAAGTTTTTAGAGGAACACGGAGATCACAGAGAAGTTGTCGTATCTAGTAAAGATCAGCAGTAGTAGTGGCAAGAGAACGATATTCTGCTTCTATGGAAGAACGGGAGACTGTAGGTTGCTTTTTAGAAGACCAGGAGATTGGATTAGAGCCAAGGAAGGCAATGAATCCGGAGGTAGAGCGTCTGTCAGAAGTATCACCTACCCAATCAGAGTCACAAAAGGTTTGAAGAGGAAACGAACCTTTGCGAAAATTTATTCCAAGAGTTGGAGTACCACATAAATACCGGAGGATGCGTTTGACTATCGAGAAGTGAGTGACAGTCGATTTGTGCATGAATTGGTTGACACGATTTACGGAGAAGGCAATATCAGGCGAGTAAATGTAAGATATTGTAAGGAACCAACTAGTTTGCGGTATAAAGATGGATCATTAAAAGGTGGTGCAATGGTGTAGAGGTCAAGAGAAGGAGACATTGGTGTGGTAAAGGATTTTGCAGAGATCATTCCTGATGTGTGAAGAAGATCATTAAGATATTTGGCTTGATTGACAAATAGGCCATTAGGGAGGGAATGTATTTCGAGACCAAGAAAGTATTTTAAGGGATCAAAATCGGATATTTGAAATTCAAGTGCTAATTGAGTTTTGAGGAGAGAGATACAGGAAGGGTCGGGGCCAGTGACAATGATGTCATCTACATACAAGAGTAAGTAAGTGAGAGAAGATCCAACTGATCGAATGAATAAAGAAGGATCAGCATTGGACGCAACAAATCCTAGTGTAAATGAAACATTGAAGTTCTATTTTATCTTTTTTTTTTTTAAGTAATTTGTATTATTCGTTGAAATTCAAAATTCTTATTTGATTTTGAAAAAAATTACAGCATTTTGTATTCAATTGATTAAGGTTTATAATTGAATATAAGATGAGATGCGCTCTTGGTTTGATTTCTGTTTGACATGTTGCACAATTATTCTAAATAACTTTGCTTAATTTTGTGATTTGAGATATTTGCCTAAAATATACAAAAATACATGCATACATATATACATATATATAATAATATATATTAACGTGTGATATATATAAATCAGGTTAACATTTTCTAAGTCAAACGATCGTAAACTTTTGGGACAAAACTTAATAAGTTTTAATTGGATTTATAAATTTACATCATCAGCCGCATCACAAAACATATTGCTATTGCACTTCAATGGAGTTAAGTGTACCAATAGAAAAACCTACAAAATAGAAGCACATTAACAAAATGGTTGAGTCACAAATCTCGCTCTATTTAAGACGTTTCACGACTCTACTCGGATGTGCAACAGATGTGAAGTGCCCCATTGTTCCAGGATAAAAACAACCTTTAATTTGTCGATAGTAAATGCACTGGAACCAACCGATATATACCAACACTCGCTAAATACTTAGTTGCTTGGAAAACGTAAAAAGATGGAAAACATGAGAGGATATGAGGTAGAAAGTGAAGAAGAGAGGAATGTGTATTTCATTTTGATATGTTGAAATGAGATGGAGGTGTGCTATATATATGTATATTTATATAAGCCTCAACGTGGAGAAACCTTATTCTCTCCTTTATATCTTTAGTTTAATTTGTGTTTCAAATCACTTTTTGGTTTTATAATAAATTTGTTTTTAATTTTATTTATTTTTATAATATAATTAAGTATGAAACTCACTCTCTTCGTATACTTTTTAATTAATTATACTTAAGTTTAGTGGAACTAAAGTAACTAAAGTACGAGATGTGAAAAGTTAGATGGTAAATGATTTTTCATTTACATTTTAGAAATTAGTAAGTTTAGTGGAATTAAAGTAACTAAAGTACGAGAATGTGAAAAGTTAGATGGTAAATAGTTTTTCTTTTACATTTTAAAAATTAGTTAAAAATTAAATATCTTATAAAACCATTCACATCTCTCTGTCTTCCACCTACTCATATTCTCTTCTCTCATGATAATTATTTTGTATCTCTTTTAACATTTCAAATTCTTTTCCATTTTTAAATCTTTGGGAATAAATATCTCATTCTTTTTCTTTTTTATTCATGTTCACAACAAAAGTTAAGGGTGTGAATAAAAAAAATCAAATCATGCTTTTTATTCTAGTCTATTTTTCTCCTTAATTTTATTTTGTTCCCTATTTTTTATATAGAAATATGTTAATGATTCCTTAATTTATAGATTTCTGCGATGCCTAGGAACAAGCAATCGACCCAATAAAAAAGATGCAGAAAAATTGATGAGAATTCAAAGATGATGAATGTAAAAGTGGGAGCCTAGATAAAGAGATAACGATCAGAAGCGTCATTTCCAAACAATAACAAAGTGGCACAAGGATGCCAAAGAACTAGGTTTTTCTTATTATTGTTTTGTAATTAAATATGTTTTGCATGTAAAGATGTAGGATGTGCTTACTATTATATAGTATACTATGGATCTTATAATTGAGGGGATCAAAGGAAAAAAAATTGTCTTCTCTATTTGTATGTTATTTCAATAATATATTTTTATTTAAATTTAATAATTCATTTCAAAACAATAACTGACTATAATTTTTTTGAAATTTGTTAAATAAGTATACTTCTTGAATATGGTACAAATACATAAAATATATAGAATTAGCATAAATGTTCAAATAATAATCAAATTAATGTCGATGTCCAAAATTCCAACTATTTAAACATTCGATATGTGATTGATACATATATAATATCTATATACATATAATATATATATATATATATATATATACTCATCGATCTAAAGTTTGATTGAATGGATTGTTTCAAATTCTTTATATATTTTCATAACGCCCCAAAATTTGAAGAATTTAATTTTATTATCTTAAGTGTAATTTTGAAATTTTGGATGTTATTTAAATGTCGAAGTATTTTACTTTACGAAGATTTGATTCTATTGGATATTTGAAAAATATCAAATTGTTGTTAGGTTGGAATTTATGTTTGTTTTGGTTATTTATGTTTAGGTATTATTTGGTTTAAGGAATTAATAATTGTATTATGAAATAATATAGTTATTATGAAAAGATAGTTTGATAAGATAAAGATATTGGTTTGGTTGAGGAGAGAGAATATGTGATTTTTTTTTGGAAAAGAGAATCTTTTTCTAAAATAATGTATTTTAAAAAACTAATGTCAAAAATAAGGTAGAAGCCAAACTATTGACAAAAATAGAGTAGTTTTGTGGAAGTCGTGTACCCCGTAGACGACTTTGCTTGTGGGCCCACGTATTAAATATTAAATCAATAAAAAATATGTATATTCAATATCTTTAAATTTTAAAATAAAGAAAGTGGAGTCCACGCAAGCAAAGTCGTGTAGCCCGTACACGACTTCCACAAAACTACTCTATTTTTATCAAAATACTCTAATATATATAAAAGGGGTGTTGGAGAAATTTTTTATGCCCGTTTTATCCTTTTCATTATAAACGGTACATTTCCATTATTACTTTGGTGGCAATTTGGTTAATCCAATGGTCTCCTAACTCTATTTATTAATTTCAATTTGTCGTTGTAAGTGACTTTGATCCTCTCTCCTCCTTCTTCAAGAGTGTAATGTTTGTCATCTTCCTCTTTCCTTGATAAATGTTCATATGACTTTTCTTATATTAAAATATGAACTTCTCTTTCCTTGATAATTCCAATTTTTTGCCTTAAAATTTAATCAATAATTTATTCCTCTTACTCTGTTACCATAATTTAATTAATAGTTATGGTTCAAAAATAAAAATTTGTAAGAAAATTAAAAATAGTCTATCTAATTACTACTTCAAGAAGGCTTTTAGGCATCTTCTCTCCATGACGTGATATCTATGTTTAATTAATTATTAATTGATATGATAAGGTATGGATGAAATTATAGTTATAAATAAGATATAAATGATACCATAATTTCACTTTTTACTGAAACCCATTTACCGTACCATTTGAAAATGCACAGAAGGAGTAATTATTATTAAGTTTGAAAAGTTGGAAATATTAAAAGGGTGGATGGCATCGTAAAGACAAAATACAACCGTGTATGAATGGTGTATGTGGAGTTTGAAGTTTAATTTTGCTCTAAAAAAATTAAAACAACCGAAGATCACCATCCAATGATGTACTTCATATGAACATGTCTCTTCCGATCAATGACAATCTCTTCCAATCAACGACAAGTCTATTAAAAAGTTTGTAAAGAACAAAATAAAATAGAAGAAGCTACGAGTTTTCTAACATTAATAAATTTTATCTAGATTGTATGGATTTAAGAAAGAACAAATCATAAATAATGGTGAAGTTGACTATCTCTTTGTGTATAATAGTTTTTTTCTTTTTCTCCTTGGTGAATTTTTTTTTTTTTTTTTTACAATGATGTTTAATTAAATATTTAGTGTTTTTATTATGCTTAAAAAATATCCCTTCAGAATTCCATTTATAATAGTATACTTAATTCCAACAACTAATATATACGTATGACTTTCACTATTGTGACGAGTGGTTTGATCCACAAAGAGGAATTATATATTATAAAAAAAAAAAAAAAAAAAAAAAAAAGAAAAAAGAATTATAATTGATTTTGGTGAACAATAAACTTTCTTATTGCATTTATAATGATTTAGAGTTTAGTACAAAGTTAGTAAACAAAAATATGTATGAAAATTAATTTTATTTTTTAATTTTCTAACACAATAGTATATTCGTGCTATCATGCATATGGGTTTCTTAAAACTTAATTATAAATAACAATAAAGGTTCAAAAATTAGGGGAGGGGGGTTTGGCCTATAAATATTTTAGTCCACACTGTTGGGGATAAACGTTCACATCCTAGGAGAATGCTTTGAAAGAACAAGAAACGTTGGAATGGAAGTAAAGAAGAAAAAAAGATGAAATGAAGGGGAGAATAATAATAATAACAACAAAAAAGGATGAGTAGCCACTTTTCTGTCTCTGACTCTCTACCTAATTTATATCTAATAATGAGTGATGTAAGTTTTGATGAGGTGGCCATGGGGGCGGCAGATGATGATCAAGTGAAGAACTTGAAAATTATAGTGAAGATTATTTTGTTATAGATTATAATATCTTAAATCATTTTGTTATATCATAGAATAGTCTTGTTTACAGTTTAGTTATAATATCACAGCTTCTATTAAGTGAATACAAATATAAAATTCAATAAGTACATTAATGAAAACCAAGACTGTAAAGGGAAAAAAAGAAAAGATGGCACAGTAATAGTACGCCACGTGGATGGGTAAGCAGATATTACAAGATAGACCTGCAGGTAAGTCTTTCTATTTTCTTTTTAAAAGAAGTTGATATGTGATTTTTGTCAACTACTGTTAAATATGTGGTATATTCATGAACATTTAATTATATTCTTTATAATATGACTATTAATAATTTTTAAAAGTATAAACTATTTTTTCTCACTTGTTTCAATAATATATATCGGAAATTTCAATTCAAACTTAAAGTTCTATGATAATACTAATACAAAGAGATTGATGGTCTAGCTCTAACCCTTAGCTTATAGGCATTGTTCACAACATACTAGAGAATTTGTTTTCTTGTTAGTATATTTATTATATATTGATTTGATCCGTAGCAAAACAAGAGAAAAAATGGAGAATAAAAGGTAATAGAAAAAGGGCCTACGATGACAGTTAAATGTTGTCATAAAACGATTTCGTGACAGTTATTTTGCAGTCATTGATGCGGCAGTCATGGAAAGTATTTTATGACAGTTCTACAAACTGTCATGAAATGTGTTTTTCATGACAGAGAATAAGTGTCACGAATTCTTTATTTTTATGACAGATTATAAATGTCATTATTTAGATTTTATGACAAATAATAACTGTCATTGTTTATATTTTATGACAGAGAATAAGTGTCATTATTAATCTTGTTGACAGTTATTAAATGTCATTATTTATCATTTATGACTTTTATTAACTGTCATCATTTCATCTACCATTCTTGCCCTATTTTTAATTGAATTCCTGTTTTTTTTTTTGTCACCCTGCCATTACACACACTAATACAATCACAAAGTACTATACAACACACCCATATGGAAAGAAATGGTGAACGCATTAATATATATACTTTAATATATGTACAATTGTTCGTCATAAAGTGTTTGTACAATAAAGTGATGAACAAGCTATTTAAATAAATACATTTGAACCAAAATTTGGCTACTAAACCTACAAAAAAACCTATAAATCAATCAATTGCCGCAAACATGACTTCACTGCTCCAATGGATTCTTGCAAAATCTAGTAAGAAAAGAAAATGATGATTGTAACTTAGAATAAGACTTATTATAAAGACATGAAATAGCGCAAACATTCATAACGGACAAAACAACAGTTAAACATTTCTGATTCAAAAACCAATAACAACCCGAACTTAGTATAAATATAAATAAAATGGTACAAATATCCACAAACCAACCGTCATTAGTCTTAATTAATCATAAACCAATAACAACGATTAAAAAAATGATCTTCACAATCCCATCATAATTCACAAGCAATTGAAAAAATGATCTAAAAACAAGATAATATATACATGTAATTACATCAACCTACACATAACTTAAACCACCTAAAGCATGTCTATACAAAAGCCACCTACATATAACTTAACCCAAAAATCAATAAGCCATTTCAGCACAACCAGTATGAAAATCACAAACCCTTTCAAATTCTCAATAATACTTCTTATCAGAAAAACATCATTCATCAAACAATAAAAGCAATCAATAGAGAGTTGCAACAAATACACATAACTTACACCAAGGTCTTCCAAAAAAAAGAAAAAATATTGGCATTAGATATGAATGTCAATAACATTTACTAAAAGTTCAACTAAACCGTTTAAAACCACAACCAAGTACTCGATATTTCACATGGTGCGCAAGCATATATACAAAAATATTGGCACTATCTCTTCAACATACACATTATTAGTCCCCTTTAACTGGCCTCAGAACTCATAAAATACTTATATATTGCATATTGACAAAACTAACATCAATGTCCTTCGTTTGGTAAAGAAGTAAAGGCTCCAATGGTTTGATGCAACACAACAAACAATTCAATTAAATGCAAAAAAAAAAAAAATTGATGTCTTGGTAAAAAAGAACACTTATTATTTTTTATGTAAAGAAAAAGAAGACGACAAGACCTCTATCAAGCTACAACACATCAAACAATAGCAAAAGGCCCATTACCTAAGTCTACTGTAATCTAACCTTCAAAACAGAGCAGCATATACCAAGTCAGAGAGATTATAATCCATTAAAAGCAAGCAGGCTACCAAAAGGGCAACCCCATTTTACCAGCAGTGTCCCATAATCCCGAGTTGACAATATGCCCATCCACATCCACATTAGTACTGAAGTTATCAAAAGTTATAGGAATATAATCCTACCTGAAAAAAAACAATTGTGAATTCATAACACAAATAGAAGAAAAACACTTGAAAAATGGTAACTTAGGAAGATGAACTCACAGTAGAGAACTTGTTACTGGTGTAACAGATGAGCCTACAAGTTTGAGGGACAATTGCTTATAAAAGTGAAGACCGGAGAGAGAGAGAACATCTTGTGGTCAAAGAATCATCTTGCTTTTTTGACCCTTGCAGAGATTTTCAAATTCCAAACAAACAGATTGGGCTTTTAATTTAAAATACAAATGAATGTATGACATTGAAAAGGGATACAATCTAACAAGTTTACCATCAAAATAATGAGTTTTTAGTTTACCATCAGAGTACAATTTGATGAAATAGAATATGGTCCAAAGTTAATACAATCTAACAAATTCACCATCAAAATTCAAAACTTTCCAACAATAAACTTCAAGGATAATGAATGGTTGACCAACAAACTAACTAAATGAACAACATCTTGTTTTCTCTTTAAAAAAAGAACCAAAAGTCAAATACGCAAAGTCCAATCATGAAAATAATTTAGAACCGACTGTTAGTATTATATATCGATACGAATATTGGTATATATATATATTGATACCAATATTGGTATATATATATTGATACCAATGGTGATGAAACTGAAAATTTAGGCCTATTTGTTTAATTATATTATGAATTTAGCATAACTTGAAATGATGAAAGTCAACCAAAAGCTTGCATTTTACGATCTTGATCATTTATAAAATCTTTTGGTTCTTAAGGAATGAAACAAAGAATCTCTTTGCTATTTCAAAAGATGGAGAGGTTAATATTATCAACCATGTTGCCATTTCCTTAACTCATAGGATGTAATCTCACATTTACTAGCCAAAAAAGAGTTTGAAATTAACTCATTTTCATTCCCAATCTGCAGGACGGTTGATGTTCGAGTTGCCAAAGATCTCTTAGAAAAGAGTCACCTCTATTTTGATGTCAGGTCGGTTTATATATAAATATATATAATCACCTCTATAGATATATATATGGTTTTGTTCTAAAAGTAAGCTAAACTCAACAGTTTTTAGGATGTTTTGCACTGCTAAGCATTGATCTAGATGCATTTTCTTCATATTAAAGAAGAAAGATCATATAGTAGTGGTAAGAAGAAAAAGAAAAACTATTCCTCGGTGTTGCCACTTTTATATCCAATGCAGATCCAATAGTAAAATTGAAACAAATTGCAAATTATTTACCTATTTGTGCAGGCTTGCAATAGTATAGGTTCCTGCTCCGCCTTCAATTGCATATACGTAGTCCATTCCTTGGATAACCTTGCCAAAGACAACGTGCTCTCTATCTAACCTGAAAATTGTACATATACGACAGTTTGCATCATCTAGGACAATTTAGCATTGACCAAGCATCTGGATCTCAAAGCATATAACATAAGAACTCTTCAAAAATAAAAAATAAAAAAAGTTTATTCAATACTCTCATTTCCAACAGGTCAAAATCATCAAATAATATTTGGATAGAAAATAGTACCAGTTGGACTTAATGGTGGTAATGAAAAATTGTGAGCCATTTGAATTTCACTTGTAGTTTTACCTTTCTCCCCTGCATTTAGAATTTTAAAGCAAGTTCAAAAAATGAGAAAACTAAATTAGGTAGAAGGTAAAGAATACAAGATTCATCATATCTGTGCATAGAGCCCCAAAATTTTCTGCAGAGAAGAACACAAGTTAGAATTTAAACAAAAATCTGATCATAATGTCTAAACAGCAGGATAATCGCCACAACACAACTTCCAATACCATGTACAAGTTCAATATATGCCCTTATGATCCAACTAAGTTGAAACAACCAGAAGTCCACATATAAGTTTTGGTTTAACCAAGTGGATTGACAACAAAATTGACACGGATCGTACAGGAGAGCAAACAAGAGATTTGGACAATGAGCAGCTCAATGGAAGCCTAATTCACACGTTCACGAATAAAACCAATAAATAAACAATCGGGAACTAAGACACAGAGAACCCCCCATACAAGAATCACATAGAATCGAAACGAATCCACCAAACAACAAACTCCAAGAAACAAAAAATGGCATATAATTACACATTAGACACGAATAAAAGTACAACTAAAGCTACCATTTACAGTCAAATTATTGGCAATCAGATCCGAAACAGAATCAGGAATAGGAATCCTCAAAAGGGAAGAAAACATACTTGATTGTGAGTGAAGAGCGCGAAAACAAGGAAAATGAGAAAGACGATCAAGAGAAGGAGGCATCGTGGTTGATACAACAAAGAGAAGTGGGCGGATGTCGTTGACTCGGCCGGACGTCGAAGCTTCAACGGATGTTGAAGACGACGGCAACGTTTTCGGATGTTGAAGATGACGACGACAGCAAATTGGAGAGGCATGGAAGACTTCGAGAAATTACGTGTAGATTTAGAAATTAGGGCGTGAGAAGTGGGAATTTTGGGATTTTTTATTTTAAAAAATTATTTTATATTTCTAAACCCTTTTATGACAGAAAATAACTGTCACGAAAAAATAAAATCCGAAAACAACGTTTTTCCCCGCCAAAATAGCGCTTTTTAACCTTTTATGACAATTGTTTTTCTTTCCTATCAATTTGAGTGCTAATGAAATGTCATGGAATGTCAGTTTTCTTGTAGTGAGCAATTAAACTTAATTGTGGTATATATATATATATATATGTATGTATGTATGTATTTACAAATGATCTATATATACTCTCTATTTATAGGATTGTGAAGAATGATGGCTACAAAACCATATATTAAAAAGAGACAAGAAAGTTAGAAAAATTGACGAGAAGGTTAGTAGATGAATTTGTAACATAAGGAGAACATATAGACATCTAATAATATTTAAATGTAATTTAGAATATTCATTAATACTCTCTCTTTAGATGTTCATTGTATATATGAAATATATGCCTCACTAAACATGCTTATTGAGAAAAATCCATTGGAAAAAACTTCTATCGAAGGAAAAAGAGCACATTGTTTCTATACTTTAACATAGTTAAGCTCATTAAAAATCTTAGCTTTGTTGGAAAAACTTTCGTAGGATAAAACATGGTCAAGGAAAAATAGTGTTAACACATTTACTCCCTCTCGTAAAAGCATCGATATCACTTGATAAATTTTGGTTGTCACGTGCAGATGTAGTGCCTTAACTTCATCTCAAATGTTGTTGTAGAGTAGCACCTTCATCAATAAGTCTTTCAAGGTCATCTTTGAAGAAATCTGTGGAATAGAGATGTTGTCATCTGATGTTTTATTGTATTCATATAAGAACACTACCGACTAGCCTCTTGAATCAATTAGATTTCAATATGAATTAAAGTAAAACTTATTGTATATATAATCTGCTTCATAGATTGCCATAATATAAAAATTCTTCTCCACATACTAAGTGATTACTATTTAAGATCTAGCTAGTTCTTATTGGCTATATAGGTAACATCACTACAATTAATATCACTTTCGATAGGGTCAAAACAACATGACTATAGACCTTCCGTAGCTTTTTTGAAATGAGGTGACAGCTCATATTATTGAAAATTCATTGCTTTTCATAGTGTTTTTTCGTCGCTATAAGAAACTTATTTCCAATATTGCAAATATTACTGTAGTGGAAATTTTTTCATCTTGTGGGAAAAAATCACTATGAAAAATCTTTTATTGCAGTTTGTGATTGCTTTGTACAAATCTTGTAAAAAGTTATCAATGATGTTTTTTTATAGCGTTGTGAAAAAGTTGTAATTAGTGCTTTCATAATGTTTAGAGACGTGGTCAGAACTGATGACTGATGTATTGAAAGTCCTTAACTTTTCTCATAGTTCTTTTTTGTTGCTATAAGATATTCTTCGATATCATTAATTTAATGTTATGAAAGTGTTTTGTTAGTGTTACAAAAAATGCTCTTTGTTGGAATGCCTTGAATTCGTTATGTGGCGCAACGAATACCTCCGGAATCTTATAAACTCTCTAACATCACGTAACTAACACAACTCTCTAACATCACGTAACTAATACACTGTTAGTGAATTGAACCATATATATTCTTGTTGTCGATTTTTTAAATTGTTGATTTTGTAACCATCTTAAAAGTTTTTATGACATTAAAAAAAGAAGATTTATAAAAGTTATCTATAGCATTCTTAGACATGTAGTTGAAAGCTGTCTCTAATCTTTTTAAGGCAATGCTTTGACTGCAATAGAAAAAGTTACAAATACCCTAATTGAACATAATCCTAATGTATTGGAAGTTTCTTTAGAATTAATTAGTAGTAAAAAAAACTACATAAGTCCTACGTGATTCCAAGGTTAAAACTGTTGTTTATAAAATCATATAGAGGAATACATTGTCTCATAATTACGTAGAAATCTAGTTACGAAATATAATTTTGTGAAAAGTAGGTTATTTAATTCTATAAATTTTTAAATGTATATTACAACCACATTAACGACTTCAAGGTTCAAAACCATATAATGGTAGATTTTGCAAAATGAAACCCAATTTTAAATCACACAAACACTTAATTTGTGAATAGATCAAAAAATTAGAAAAACAGTTCTTAGCTTTGAGTCATTAAACAATGGTTCAAACTCCCTCAGCCCAGTGGCGACGGTGATGGAGATGGCGACGGGGCAGATTTAGGTGCACAGAGGAAATGGAATCAAGATTCTCAACCACCAGGTCCGGAACATGGTATTGTTCTTTAACCCTGTAAAGCGGCTTTCCAATATCGAATGCTTGATACTCAGCAGCTGATGCCGTGATGACGTTTGTGTTAGCGACATTGAGGAGTTGCTCGTTGCTGGCGGCGTCCATGGTGCTCAAAATTGAGCACAGAATTAAATGGATCAACAGCGCCGCTGCGATCGTCGAAAACTTGTTGAAGTGAATCGCCATGGGGTGTGATGGATTGGATGGCCGGTGAAATCGGTTGAGAGGGTGCGGTTAATTTGAAGGCCTAATCGTGGTTTTCATATTTGTTCTTCTGCCAATTTAGGCTTTTGTATGCGAGACTTGGGGATGAGATTGACGGTGGAGAAAATCTTGATATTTTTGGTTTACAAAAAAGGGAAAAAGAACTTTCAACGATAAATTCCATTGCTTTAAATACCTATATCCTTTACAAAGGTTTTTGTTTATTTAGTTTTCTATACTTTTAAAAATATTTTTCTTTTCTTTCCTTTTTCCCAATTTACTTTTGCTTCATTTTAGTCTTCAGATGACTATTTTGGTCATTCATTTTTATTTTTTATTTATCGTTCTAAAAAGGTTAAAATGATCTATTTTTTTAAAGTTGACAAGAATGAATTAAAGTTGATAGTACAACGACCAAAATAAACAATTTTTTTGAGGTAGATTGACAAGAATCAACCAATTTTAAATGTATAAAGACCAAAATAAACCAAGACTAAAAATAAACGTACCAAAGTATTATTCAAACCAATTACATATTTAGTTTGTATTTTATGGAGTTTCATTTCAAAATTAATTGTTATATCTTATAAAAATTGTGAGTACCTTAGTGGGATTCTCTGAATATGTCCCTCGAGATGGTTCTCTTCGGATTCGTCGTTAGATTCTAATTTTGTTTTGTTTATTTGTTTATTTTGGGATTGATTGTTTACTTGAACTTTATGAGTGCTAATTGTGTAACTGATGTCCTAATTAAATCTTGGGGTTTGTAGTTTTGTTAACACAAATTATTTATTTAATAAAATAAGAGGTATTTTATTTGACATTTAAAGTCGTAGACAACATTAAATGCAATCCAATAAACTAAGATTTAAGGTTATATGTTGTTACTTGAACAATATGGTAGTTGGCATACAAGTGGTTCGAGATCAAATTATAACCTAAAAGGTTTGCAATATATGGATAAAGGTTCCGTGTCTTATCTAATAACACTGAGATACAACTCACTTTGGAATTGATTGTTATTTATTTTAGATTAAATATGATTTAATAAAGGATAGATGATTAGTTAATTAACTTGTTGGAGAATTATAGAATTCTAAAGATTAGGTTTTGAGAGGGCTATATATAGGTGATTATATATACCCAATTTAAGAGTACGCATTTATTCGAGAAAGAATTTTTGTAAAGACAATCATTCTCTAGTCTCTTAAACCTAGCCTCCACATAGTAAATTCTCCCACTTTAAAATAAATCTCTACATTCATTCTTTAATCACTTCTTGTTCCTAAGAATTAGAGTCCACACATCTAATTAATTCTTTAAAGAATCCACAAGAATTACGGGGAAGATCACTTGATGTATTCTTCAAAATTTATTGATCCAGGAGCTTGACATCGTGACATGAAACGTGATTGTTCGAGATTCGAAGAGGAAATCGTGAAAGTTTGAAAGCTTCAAAGATAAGTTCAACCTCTCTCTATCTCCAACTTTATTAATAACATGCTAAGGTTACGTTGTATGTTTGTTTATCCTTATCAATATTGATTAGTATGCTAATTTTGTTAAAGAAAAATCATCTTCCATATTGCACAACGATCATACACTTCAGTGGAAATTTGATTCCTTTCACTAATATAATATTAGATAACATGAATTTTCTCATCTCAAAACTAATTAGCAACGAAAAAAGTAGTTCAGATATGTTAAGGACATTGTCAGGTCGCTAGGTAGAATTCTTAACCAATTAAGCTTTCAAAATTCATATATTTACTAAATACAAAATCAGAAGTTTAAAAGAAAATATTACATTCGTAAATTGTGGTATCTTTAAAAATGAATGATCGAATCTTCGATTTCAAGAAATGAAATACTTTTTTAATTTACGTTGAATTATGTTTATTTTAACCTAAAACAATGTGTCTACATTGGTCTATACTTAAAGAAAAAAAAAGCGCACATTCAAGAGATTTCTTGATTATCCAAATGTTATTCCCAGGAGAGGGAAGATCATTAAACCATGACTGAAATTGGAAATACATTTGTAATCAATGTATTTTGATTTAGCTTTGTCTTAGTTTTGACATGCCTTGAGTCGTCTATTTCTTTTATACTAATTTTATTACGATACCACTATATATATCCCTAGTTTTTTCTTTTAAAGTCTCTCCTTGTGGAACACTAACCCTAAATCTATGGAGTTCCCAAAGAATTGAATTGCATTATTATTGATCAATAATTCTTTTGCTAGGATATTTAAAGTGGTTTTTTTATTTTTATTTTATGATATGTGGGATGATAAAATTGAACTTGTAATCATCATACCGTTACTTATTAATACCAATTGTATGTCAATTGAGTTATGTTCATATTGGCTATGAAAAAGTGACTTAAGACCGGTTTGGAATGATCTAAAATAAATGTTTTCAAAAATGTATTTTCATTTAAACATTTTTTCTAAAAATATAATTAAACTTCTTAAAATAAAAATACATGTGTGTTTGACAACTCTTTTCGAAAGTGTTTTTAAGTAAAAATTTGTTTGATCGATTTGTTATATACTAAAAGCATTTTTATAATTTCAAATTATAATAAAAGAATTTGTCCATAGAGGTTTGGATAGGAGTTGTAATGATCATTGGGGATGGTGGTTGACGTTAGTCATTGTAAAACGATAACCAAAGATTGGTGACAATGGTCGTCGAAAGTTAGTTAACGGCGATTACTAAAAAATGGTTTTTGCTAGTTGATTGGTGACACACACAAAAAAAAATGATCGACGAAAGTTGGTTGACAACATTCACTAAAAACGGTCAATGAAAGTAAATAACCATGGTCACCAAAAAATGATAACAAAAAAAGATCCACAAAAGTTGGTCAACAATGGTCATCGAACAACAGTCATCGAAACACAATCATCGGTAGTTGGTCAACAATTGTCATCGAAAAATGGTCAATGAAAGTTGGCCGACATCAACCATCGAAAAATAGTCAATGAAAGTTGACCAACCACGATTATTTAAAAGTAATCTATGGAGGTCAACTGGTGGCACTACAAGAGATGGGGATACTCCCGACGCACAAAAACATCGGGAAAGGATATGTCGACGTTTTTCACGACGTCGAGAATGCCTCTTCCAACGCCGTGACATGCGTCGGCCAAAGTAGCATCGGGAGTTCCTCTCCCGACGGACCTTATGCCGACGCATGACGCGGCGTCGGGAATGCCTCTTCCGACGTTTTTTTCCCGACGTCTTTCGTGCGTCGGGAACTCCTTTCCCGACGTGTCTTATGCATCCTAGTCCCGACGTTTCATTGCGTTAGGAATTCCTTTTTATATTTTTTTTAAAATATGTAATTTCTAATTTTTTTCCCTAAAATATTTTGCTCAAACATTCACAAGGACATTCGGATTGCTAAAATATTTTTCTCGACATTTTGGATTAAATAAAAAAAATTCAATATAAATTAATAAATTAAGAAATACAAATACAAGTTAAAAAAATTTGAAATTAATAATACGAATAAGTTCAAAAAATATTAATAAGTTTAATACAAAAAATGTAGTTCACATAATACAAAAAAACGCTTAGTAACGGCTGCAGGTTATTGATTTCACTTTCCAGTAGGCTTAGTAAATTTGCATTGTATACTACCGATACCACAAAGCTAAAAACTGAAAATAGCTTTACTACCAATGCCATGACTCGAACTCTTCCCTGAGAAATTTTAATCTCAATCAACACAAATTACTATCAAGTAAACTACAAGATGGAGGACTCTTCTTCTAAGTAATGATGCTAAAAAGAAACAATGAATAAACATAAATTATAGCAAAAGAGAACATGATTGGATATTGGAGGAATTTTCTTAAGAACAATAGTTAAGCAAGTATTAAGTGCTATAAATATCGCAAAGTCTTAGTACCCGCTACAATCCTACATCCCTAGGTTTGTCAATCATAGAACTCAGTTATGTAATAGTTAACAATAATAATAAAATGTTCCAAATGTACAAGAGAAGTATATATTGCATCCATAATACAAAATTTTTCTAATGACTCAAGAAAGAATCGTTATTAATAGTCTCAATAGACTTGGGGTAAATGTTTAAGGAGAAAAACTTGATGTTCCAATACCACCAAAAACTCAATATCATTCATAATTTAATCCACAATCATCAGTATGTTGAACCCGCACCAACAAACTAAACCTCTCCCCCCCCCCCCAATTCAATTTTCAATTTAATTATAAACCCTAAACCCTACAAATTTCAATTTAACTATAAACCCCCCAAGGCTCTCCCCCAATTCAATTTTCAATTTAACTATAAACCCTAAACCCTAAACCCTAAACCCTTCAAATTTCAATTCAACCACAAATTACACACATTTTATACAAAAATACATTTAACAAACAAAAATCTATTCCAAAATAAAATTCTAAAACAATTTTCTTAAAAAAAAAACCCTAAAACTTATATTTAAACTAAACAAACTTTATATTTAAACTTACCTAAGGTGGCAGACGGTGGTGGAACGGCGAGGGACAACAACGACGATGGAACAGACGGCAGAGAGCTACGAACAACGACGAATCTTCATTTTTCTCTTCTCCCTTTCTCTTTCTTTTTCAGTTCTGTGTAAAACAGAACTGAAGCGTTTATAAAGGGGATCTACCGACACAGCACGAAAACGTCGGGAGATCCCCTTTATGACGTCAGGAAAAAGGATATTCCCGACGCTTATTAAAAGGTTTTTCCGACGCACAATAGTGCGTCGGGAAAATCCCTTATTCCCGACGCATTGTGTATGGCATCGGGAATAAGGTGTATTTTAAATTTAATTTGGCCTTATTCCCGATGTCGTTTGGCCGACGCGTGTGTTGACGCGTTGGGAATACCCTTTTTCCCGACACCACTCCTGACGCATTATGCGTGGCATCAGGAATAGGGTTTTCTCCGACGTAGCTTTCACGATGCGTATATCTAACATCGGGAATACCCTTATTCTCGACGTTCTTTGTTCTGAAGTCCTTTTTGGCGTCGAGAAAGCCCCAATTTCTTGTAGTGTGGTGATATCAATAAAAAAAACAATGATCAAAGGTTGATGATAGTAGCTATCAGTGGTTAATTGACAATAGCCAATGGGCAATAGTTGTTAAAAGTTGGTCGACAATAGTCACAAAAAAATAGTAGTTTCCTATTGGTCAACATTGGTTATGGGAAAAAAGATTAAACAAAGATTGATCATCAATGGTTGACAATAAACATAGTTGCCATAAAAAAGATGATCAATGGTTCGACGATGGTTGATGGTGTGCCAGCCAATCACCATAAAATTGTTATAAAACATATCATCGAAAGCTGTTGGTAACGGTTGCCAAAAAGTGGCCATTGAAAAACAGTGACAAAATGATGTGGTCATTGAAAAATAATCGTCGAAAGTTGGCAGGTGGAAGAAATTGAAAAACATTCTTTAAAACTTAGTCAATGATGGTTGCCAAAAAGAAATTGCCGAAGGTCTGCTGACAGCTATTGTTGGAAAATAGAAGATGAAAGTTGACATCAACGGTCGACAAAAGAACAGTAGCCAAAAACCAGTGAGCAAAGGTTCATCAGCGACAGTTTATGGTGGTCGATAGTTGTCTTGCGACGATCGCTAAAAAATGGTCACTCAAAGTTTAACTAACAACAATTGTCAGAGGTTAATTTGAAAGTGGTTGTGGAAAAAATGGTAGACAAAAATTGACTATCAACGATGGTGTGAAAAACGGTGGTTGGAGGTTCATCGACAACAATTGCTAGACGCAGTAGTCGAATGTTGGCCAACGACAGTCAGCACAGACGGTTGTCAAACGTTGGCTGACGAGGATAGCCGAAAGTGGTGGCTTAAGCGTTTCATATAAATTAGGGAAATTAGTCATTAAACACTCAAAATTTATTTTTTTTAAATTTTGTTTTAAGTATTTATCCTAAACCACATTATTTTAGAAACTCATTTTTTCAAAATCCACTTTATGTGGTTGCCAAGCACATGATTTTTCTTTTTAAAACAACTTTTTTTTTAATTTAATAACTTGAAAATTCAATCAGAACACATTTTAATCTTACTATTTATAAATAATATGGAGAAATGCTAGTATTTACATTTAAACTCCAGAAAGAGACCTTTAAACTCTTTCATAGAAGACAACTACAACTTTACATTTACGTTTATTGCTTCATCAAGTCTATCATAATAGACTACTAAAAAAGCTACGAAGTCTTCACATCTAGTCCATATTAGGACTAACTTCATCAAGTTTGAGACAAGCCACTTAAAATTGAGCTGTGAAGAATTTACAATCATTATTCTCTTTTGCCCTTGTCATAAGACAACTTGGTATTAGGGGGTGTTAAAAAGATCAGTAACCCGACCAACCTGGATCGTAAGGGTTGAGTTGGGTTAAAAAATTGGAGAATAAAAAGTTGTTAGTTAGGTAGTCGAGTCGTGCAAGTAAGGGGTCGAGTTGACCCAACTCAACCCGAGTGTATATAAACCTAAAACCTTCTTTTAAATGGACATTGTAGACTTGAAATTTAAATGTATAACATATATATGTCACCTTGCACCTTAAATAACAATTTGTTCTCCTTGCATATTGAAAAAAAATATAAAATTTGTCTAAATTATAGAGAGATGAAAAAAATCCGACAATCCATTGGGTTGGGTTGACGTTTGCATATTGAACCGATATGGTTCATTTTTTGTCAACCCGAATACTTTAGGTCTGTCCATATCAATTTTCCTACAACTCCACTTATGTACACCCCTACTTGTTACTCATTATATTGATTAATATCATGCTTAAATATGATAATTAAATAAAGTTGTCAAACTCTCATGCCATAAATAAAAATTTGAATATCATCAAACTTAAAAATATAGGAAAGCCAACCTATATTATACTTTGTTGGAAGATTTGTCAAAAAGACTTATCGAGAATCTTTTTATTATTAATAAGGATTAAATTTCAAAAGATACAAAGATCTTCCTAAATATTAGGAATATTTGGCCTAATATTTGGCTAAGATCTTTTTTTGAAGTTTATATCTATATTGTCTTACTTGGTGTGTAGATCACTAATTATTCAGCGGAATTATTTTCAAATTGGTGAATAAGAATTCGCGTGTGAGAGTTCGCCATTGATATACAGTGAGAAAGGTATTGATGATTATTGATGAATATATCTTAGTGATGCATATTCACTGAGGACATTTTGATAAGCAATATGAAGGAAGACTCTACTTTATATAAATCTAATGATGAATTTATGGGAGCAACAGATTGTCTTCAAGAAGATTCTTTCCTAAATTTAGGAGAGCCTGAATGTATCTATGTGTCGTTTTAATTAAAGAATAATTGATACATATAAGAAGAAAGTACATTATTGTATTGACTATAATTTGACTCAGTTGAATCTTAATAATATTGTTTATCTGAGATATATCAACTCCCCAGACGCAGGTGACATTCATCGAACTGGGTTACCAAAGTCCTCTATGTTATTTTTCTTCCGCAGTTTATTAAGCTATTCCTATTGTTATTTGCTCCACAATTAACTAAAGGAATTTTGATTATCTCACAACGTTTTTCAAACTTTATTCAAATTAGCCGAAGAATGTTCAACCATTTAAGTTATATTTGTAGAGAAATTACCAAACAAAATATATTCAATAGATTTGAAATTTTGAATTTGTTTATATCAAGATTTGAATGACAACGAACATATTTGTCGTCATCATCCAAATGATAATAATTTGTAAAATTTCACTATCACTATATTTGATCATAAATCAAAATTCATGCCTTCACATGGATGATTTAACCAACATGTGTGTGTATATATATATAGACATGAAAATATAATAGTTAAAAACATAAAATCCTCTTTCACACCACATCGATTAAAAAAGAAGAAAAAAGAGAGAATGAGTAGCATAGAAAGGAATAAAAGGTGTTGTTAAACTTCGGTTTTCAAGACACAACTCGTTCAAATCCGACAAACTGTTAATTAGGAAAACAGAGTAGCAACTGAAAGACAGCAAAACAGATCGATATTGAAACGAAAACTTCAAAACAAAAACAAGATTAGTAGACGACTGAGTCGCACTATCAAATTAATTACTAAGGGATATATATAGTAGTAGAGGATAGGCCAACGATCGAAAAACGGTCAAATTAGTTAAGGAGGAAACGTTATTAACTAATTACACACGGTTAAAAAATGGTTGATTTAATTAAGGAGGAAAACGTACGTTTCACAATTAACTAAAATAGTTTTAAAAAGAAAGCCTTACCACGTTCAATGGGCGGCGATGGCACGCGCGCGTGTGGAGATATAGGCATATCTACATTTAACTATCTCCTCCCTCCTTCCAAAACTTAGGTGCCCTAAGGGCCCAAACCCATTGATTATATGAAAGAGTATCCATATTCCAAAATAACCAATGTGGGAATTCTTGAGAGAATAAAATATTATTATTATTATTTCTTTTCGCAAATTTTTCATCCAATAATCCTCCACTTGAAAATTTTTTACTATCAATCCCCCACTTGAAAATTTTTGAAAACATTTTCATTGAGTAGTGTCTGTCTATATAGTGTTGTGCTTAAGTAAAGGTGTTCGATGACTTGAACCTTTACATAGTGACAATAGTTTAGAGTATTGTAAAGTAACTCGTATTTTTGAACTTTACTTCTAATCCTATTGCACACATAACATTATTTGAGGGAAGTTCTAAAATAGCCCATGCTTTATGGCCTTTGACGTATATCCCAGTTTAGCGAACACTCTAAGAATCTGCCCAGAATTCCATAGGAAGCGACCCTCTTTTACGCATTCACAAAGGTGAATCTATCAAGAGTAATCTTGTAGCTAGGTACCTTACTTGATATCAAGTATAGATTTCATTAAGAACAAAGTTCAAACTCATTATACGCTTAAGGATGCCATACTAATCACTAAATCATAAGAATGAAACTTCAAATTATTTAACATGATTCTCGTCATATTACTTGTGATCATTTATTAACCATTGAACTTGTTTCTTGGGATCTCCAGTCTTTCAAGTTGGGTTTGCCTCACAGTAATTCAAGTTTTAATAGGCTTGAGTCCCATTCTTTCTAAGGTTTTAAAAACCTTCTCTCTAGCAAGTCCGTTCATCAAAAGATCAGCCAAGTTATCGTCAGACCATACATAATCCACTATTACTGCACCAGTAGTGAGCAATTTTCTAATGGTACTGTGCTTACGACGTATCTATCATCTCTTATCATTATAATAACGGTTCTAATTTTTTGCAATAGCTGTAGTATTATCACAATGGATTAGTATGGCTGGTATCAGTCTTTCCTATGTGGGAATCTCTGATAACAAGCTTCGAAGCTAACTTGCTTCTTCACTAGCAGTAGCTAGTGCTATCATTTCTGACTTCATCGTTGACTGTGTTAAGATCGTCTGTTTCTTGGATTTCCAAGCAACAATTCCTTCTGCTATAACAAAAATATAGTCATTTGTAGCCTTTGAGTCATCTAAGAGGGAGTTCCAATCAGCATCGCTGTAACCTTCAAGTACAACGAAAAACTTGTTACAATGTAATCCTAGGTTTTTGGGTTTTCTTAAGGTATCACATTACTCTCTCTATTGCATTATAGTGTTCTAGGCTAGGTCTGCTGGTAACCTATTTAGCAATTCTATGGCGTAAGCTATGTCTGGTCTAGTGCAATCAGCAGCATACCTCAAACTACCTATGATACTAGCGTATTCGGATTGATTAACATTGTCATTGGTGTTCTTGAATAATTTAACACTAGAGTCATAAGGTGTACAAGCTGGTTTACTTTCGAAGTAGTTGTACTTCTTTAGAATCTTTTCTATGTAATGAGATTGATCTAAGAAAATTCCATTTTCAGTTCTCGTAATTTTGATACCTAAGATTACATCAGCTTCACCTAAGTTTTTCATGTCAAAATTTGCACTCAACGTAGATTTTTACATCATTTATGACGTGCAAGTTTGATCCAAAGGTTAACATGTCATCTACGTATAGCCATATGATAATACATAACCTACCTTCAGTCTTATAGTAGATACATTTGTCACTTTCATGTACTTTGAATCCTTTTAACATGAGTAAGTTGTCAAACTTTTCTTGTCATTGCTTGGGAGCTTATTTTAGTGATTTATCTAGTTTACAAACTTTGGATTCTTAGTCGTGAACTTTGAAACCTTCAGGTTGTTCCATATAAATCTCTTCTTCTAAATCACCATTTAAGAAAGCAGTTTTGACATCCATCTGATGGATTAAGAGGTTGTTTAGGGTAACTATAAATATCAACACTTTAGTTTAGGTGATTCTAGTGATCGGGAAAAAAGTATCAAAGAAATCTATGCTTTCCCTCAGTCTAAATCCATTTACTACTAATCTAGCCTTATACTTATCTACTGATCCATCAGGTTTAAGCTTCTTCCTTAAAACCCATTTGCAGCCTATGGCTTCACAGCCATAGGTTAAGTCAACTAGGTGCCAAGTTCTATTGGATTCATGAGAGTCCATTTCATCATTGATAGTTTCTTGCCATAAATTGGCATCTACTGAGGATAAGGCTTCTATTAGATCTTTTAGATCTTCTACGTTGTACGTTTCGAAGTCTTCTCCAAAGTCTTTTATGGTTCTAGCTCTTTTACTTCTCCTAGGTTCAGGATTTACTTCCTTTTCTTGGGTTTGGATCCTAATTGAAGGTATACTATTGGAACTATTAAGCCCCCACTAGTTTGACCATTTAGACCTCCACTATTTCTAGATTTAAAAGGAAATCTATCATCGAAAAAATCTACGTCATTCGATTCTATGATTACTTTGTTTTCTAGGCCATAGAACTTATAGGCTTTACTGTTTTCAGTGTATCCTATGAAGACACATTCATAGGCTCTACTTGCTAGTTTACTTCTTTTTGGATCAGGTATTCTAACATAAGCTAAACAACCCCAAGTTCTAAGGTAGGACAAGTTTGGTGTTTTATGTTTAAGGAATTCATATGGTCAAGTTTTACTGTTTGATTTGGGAATCCTATTAAGGACATAATTAACAGTTTTGATTATTTCACCCCACCAAGATGGCGCTGCTCCAGATTCAAGTAAGATAACAACTACGAACTCAGTTAGAGTTATTTTCTTTCTTTCTTCTTTTTCATTCATTTTAGGAGAATAAGGTACAGTTGTTTCGTGTATTGTTTCCTTTTGAGTTATAAAACTCATTGAAGGCAACTGAATCATATTTAGTTCCTCCATCACTACGAAGTCTCTTAACTCTTTTATTAAATTGATTCTCTATTTCAGTTACAAACACCTTGAACAGGTCAAAGACATCACTTCTATTTTTAAGCAGATAAATAAAACTATAGTCAGAACATTAATCTGTAAAGGTAATTAATTATATACCTTTTACTGTTTCTGGTTAAAGTGCCATCAAATTCACATAAGTCAGAATGAATTAATTCTAAAGGCTCTGTTACTCTAGTTACAGACTTATGTGAGGTTTTGGTAATTTTAGCTTGACTACAACATGCACATTTCTCAAAATCATGCATAGATAGTTTAAGTATAAAATTTAACCTACTCATGTTGCTAATTAACCTTTTATTAACATGTTAAAGTCTAGTATGCTAAATTTAATATAACTATGAGGAAATGTTAAATTATCTCTATGATTAAATTTTCAGCAATTTAATTTTGTTTATATTTTTATATTGCTAATGACATCAACTAACACCAATTTATCAGTTGATTTAAGCCAAATGAAATTGCAGAAAAAAAAAAACTAACATTTCTCTTGATGTAAAAACATGATACATAGAAGTAAAATTCAGATTAAGAGGAAGTTTCCCAAAATTTAGGAAATAAAGGCCAACATCATAAACTTATCTTAAACTCAAGGTGAGATCTAGAGTTAGATACTTATTAATAATAATAATAATAATAATAATAATAATAATAATAATAACCATAGAAAGCAATCTCAGCCAGCAATGAACTCCAAATCAACATAATATAGTGTGAGGTTCGGCACCACTTACAGATAGAAGATAATTTCTTATATAAAAATATGTCTCATTTCTTTTTATTGAAGTTCATGAGAGGTGAGATACAGATTTAGATTTGTTTTAAAAGAGAAATTAACACCAAAATAGATTTTGGACTGGATTTTGGAAGATTTATCTGTAACGACCCAACTTCTTATACTAAACCGAAGTCATTACTGATTTAAAAGATAAATAAAATTTGTAAAATTTAAAATAGAAAAAAAAATAAAACAAAACTTCGAATTTCTCATTAAAATATAAACAAATGTATTTAGGAATAAGTCAAAAATAAAATCCTAACTCAGACCCTATCTAATTTTAAAGAAGTAAAATAACAAATAAAGAATAAAATAAAAATACAAATACTAAAATCCTGACTATGACATAAAGCGGAAGCAAACGTATCCCTATGGCTCGCCACAGTCACTTTTGGTCATTCACCAGCTTACCTTTGCTCTTACCTCTGCCTCTGCCTGAAAAATAAAAATGGAAAGAGTGAGTATAAAAATACTCAGTAAGGGATCCACTACTAGTCCCGCTAGGTGCCTGTTAACTTCCTATTAGAGTCCTGAAAAGTGGTACCCCTGAACTAGCACGTGTCCGAACACATGTAATCTGTGATCCCGTAGGAACATATCTGTTCTTCGGTGAACTCAAAGGAGCACCTAGGACAACTGGTTTTTAGTGTACCCGAAGGAAACACTAAGACAATCGGGCTGCGAGTGACCCCGTCGAATCACTCGAATCATGTCTATGTCAATGTCAATGCCAGATTGGTGATCCCGTCGAACTACGCAGTCCTAAAAAGGTGGTGATCCCGAAGGACACCCATGCAGGTACGACTCTAATAGCTAAAGCTAACATACACCATATGCATAACATGTAACATGTCATAACATCATCATAAACATGACGTATCATTACAAACATAGCATACTTAACCAGTACCGTAAACATGAACACAACAGAATCGTCTTCCCTAACATACCACTAGTCATAACATAACAATCAATTCTCAGCATCAGTAATCAACACAGCATCGGTCATCATCAATATCATGGCGTTATGCAATTTTAGCTACCATCTAAGCATAACTATAAATACATGCGATCTCTAAATATCACTCGTAGGTTTAGTAGTAGAATCTCTTACCTAGAGATTAGCTCAGTCAAAAACTACAGCAAAAATCACACTTTCCAAGCGACAAAGTCCTAATAATTAGAAAAAACCACCAAATTTGAATAACCTAACCATCAAACGACCAAGGACCCAAGAATTCAGTCGAAATAACTTACCCGAGGTCGAGGTTGCAACAAATAAGTCCTTAACTGGAGAAATCCCACGCTCCAAATTCACTTGATAATTTAATTTAATCCAAAATTAAATTATTTAAGATCCAAAAATTTTAATCTTAGTTGGGTATTCCAAGACCCAATCAAAACTTACCAAAACAGGTGAAAAAGGACCCAAAATAGCTTGTGGCTCAAAAATAGCTTGACGACTCGGCTGGATGGTAGACGCGGCTCGGCTGGGAGTAGACGCGGGTGCAGGTGTCGGTTCGGTTCACGAGGAAGGGGCGCGGGTCGGGTTCGATTTAGCGGAGAAGGGTGCGGGTCGAGTTCAATTTCGCAGAGAAGGGCGCGAGTCAGTTTCGGTTGCGCGGTGATGCACACACGATTGATGACTTTGGAGTGGGTCGGCTACACGACGATGGACGATCGAAGATGGTCCGTTGATGGTGCTGTCGACCGACGAACAACGACATTGCACGGATGGGTCGGTTCGGACGACGCGGCTGACGGAACGCTCGAGCGGACTGCTGCGATCCACTCCCGACGGTGATCGGACGAACAAGGCGCTGGCTTCGACTTGGTTGTGTCGGACGACCGACTGACCGAGGCGACGACACGGCGAAGCTGAACGACGACTAGGATGGCGGGTCGCGGCGGGTCCTTGAGGCTAGGGTTTGAAAAAGTTTGGGGTTAGGGTTCCTTTTTTTTCCTTTGTGCACGTATCCCTATGCCTATTTGAACACAATTAATAAACCAATATTATTTTCTCTTTCCTATTCCTTATTTTATTTCAAAACAAACAAATTTTCTCTCTCCTCATTTAAAACGCACAAAATCTCCATTTTTATCTTCTCTTTTATCTTTTCCCAAATAAAACACAATTATCTTTTACCAAATAATAATTATATTTTCCATTATATAATTATTATTTTAAATTTCTTTTTCTCTCTCCACACAAAACTTCTCCAAAATAACTATCCTTACATAACAATACTATCCACATAGTATAATTATCCTCATAACATAATTATTTTACCTTTAAACTCAAATAATTATACAATCAAAGTAATTAATCATCACTAATTTAACTAACCAAAACAAACATAAATTCCAACTTAACAGTATTTTTTTTCAAATATCCAATAAAATCAGAACTCCATAAAGTAAAATCTTCAACATTTAGATAACATCCAAAATTTCAAAATTACACTTAAGATAATAAAATTAAATTCCTCGAATTTTGGAGCATTACATTATCAGACAATTGATATTGTACAGTGATCTAGCTCAATTTGATCATGTCAAACTTTATTAATAGGAGAATTTTTACATGTTAGACAAATTTAGAAACAAAAAATGTAAAATGTGAGACACAATTGAATATTTAAGTGGGCAATTAATGGGTAAAGTTTAGGTTATCAAACAATATTTTTCCATAATTAATCCAACCATATTTAGGAGCTATTGAATCCAGAGATAGCAGAGGCGGTTCAAGATCTGTTACCTAAAAGTGTCGGCAAAAACTTATCGACGATGTGCGTATGGGCCGACCTAATTCGCCTCCAGTCTAAGTACCGCTGGGACAGTCCCCTTTACTACACCAACAACCCTGACTCTTGTTCTTTCATCTGCATGACGTCTTAAAATTGTGGTTGCACTTCGACCTTCAATGCACAACTTGTTCAGATCCGACAAATTATTAATTAGGAAAACAGAACAGTAACTGGAAGATAGTAAGATAGGTCCGGATTGGAACAGAAACTACAAACAAAAACAAGATTAGTAGACGGTTGAGTCTAACAACACACTTTCTTTAAGACGTTTCGAGACTTTGCTCTAGATCGTGTAAACAGAATAATGCCCCATCGTCCCTAGGATAAAACAGCTTCTCGCTTCGATTGGTTTTGCACAGAAACCAACTGGAATCAAAATCACTAAAAAATAGCACACTCTTAGAGCTCGGGAAACTTCATAGAATGAGAATTAGAAGTCGAGAAATGGTCAAATTAATTAAGAAGAATTAATTACGAACGTTTTAGTAAAAAATATATATTATTTTATCTCTCCACGCCCGGCCGATGGACGTGGAGATACAGACATATCCACATTTGCCTATTTCCTCCCTCTTTCCAAAACTTACTTAGGTGTCCTAAGGGCCCAAACTCATTGGGGCCCAAACCCATTGATCAATGAATGGGTATATCATTCCAAAATAATCAATATGAAAATGGTTAAGAGAAATAATATTATTTTTTCTTTTCACAAATTTTTCATCTAATAGAAGGTATTGTTCCTCTTCCTTGCATTTCTCCAATTCTTAAACACCCAAAGATTCAAAACAACATTTCTTTTTAATACTTCACATTTTCTTCCCCTTTCACTTTCTTTTTTATCTTCCAAATTCAAAGCTATTTGTTTGTTTTCCCTCACCATCGCTAAAATTCTAGCTTCCATAAACGGGTTATACCACTTCTCCAACACATTTTCTTTATCAGAAACCAAACCAACTTCCATTCTCGATTTTATAAAGCTCTTGTAATAATTTTACTTTCAAATAATAAAAATAAAAAATTGATTGTTGTTGTATCACATAAAATTAGAATATTTTGAAAGCAATATTCGACGCAGCTTTAGTGTTAGATGTATATTCATCGAATAAAGAAATGGAATAAAATAAAAACGAAGAGAAAGGAGAAAGAGAAACCCCTTCCCAAATATTTGTCCTCAATCTTTATAAAAAAACAGTTTTAAATCTATAACCGTCAATATATTAAAACTTAACATTGTAATGCAATGTTAAAAAAAAGAAAAAGAAAAAGAAAAAACATTTTAACATCGGTCATTACCAACATTAGCCTTCATAAAAAAGTAGTATTTTTACTAGAGGTGTAAGGAACCAAACCGAACCGGTACGGTTCATTTTGGTTCGATCAGTTCTCGTTCAAAAGTGAACGAACCAAACCAATCCAAATCGATGGTTTTCTTCCCCTTTCGAAGAGTAGTCGCTTGCGCACGCTCCACTGTAAGAAAACTTTCCAATAGGGCTTCTCTCTCTTAGCTTCCGATCGTCCGTTGCTCCCCTGCCGTCCGCCTGCGTTCGACACTGCTGTCCTTCAGTCGCTCGCCTCCGTTGGCCGCTCCTTCTTCTTCTCCTTTGCAAAAAACCGCTGCTGCTCTACTTTTTCTTCTTCCAATCCTTTTCTCCCTTCTCCTCGGGTACTTTCTCTCTTCTCTTCTACGGATTTCCGTGGATTTTGTGATGAGGGTCATGCTTGGATTTCAGTTTTATTTTTGGGTTGGTTTGATTGTGTAATTTCTGAGGTGGTATATGCTTGGAAAGTTGGGTTTGACATATTATTGTTTCACCAAACATATCATCGGAACCTTATTGCCTATAGATCAGGAACTCATCTTAACAAATTGGCTCCAAGCTTCCGTTCCAAGTTCCAACTCTAGATTGCTCCCCCTCGTTCCTCTTTGTTCTTCAATAAGCACCCGTCTTCTGTTGCCAGACTTACGAAAAACAAAAGCTTTCCCATGAAACTCATAATGTTTTTGGTTTTTGAAATTGAGCCTTATCGGGCAGTTCTGTTTTCTTTATTGATTTTATTCAATGGATAGAGGTGTTGGGTTGGATGAGTGGTTGAGGGAAGAAAGCTACCGGAGTTAGTGGATTACGATCATTGTGTGATTATCACCTTTATTGTCCGTCATTTTACCTTCCAATTCATGCTCTCCATTCTTGTCCAGCTCTTTCTGACATGTTCTTTCAATTGGCCATGTTTTAATATTTGTTAGTAAGTCCTATAGAAAAGTACCTGTTAATAAGAACCAAGCAGTGACAGCTTTATGTATTTTGTAACTTGTAAATGTGGTAGTTATCTTTATATCAATTAATTTATCGAAAGTACTACGCAGGTCATGGACCATCATGAAGATGATGGCCGCCCAGGAGGTGAAAGTCAACCCAAGAGAGATGATGAGGTGAGGTTGATGTACAAGTCTAGTCTAACTGTTCTCATTTAGTTCTATAACTTCTTTATTTTTTCCATTTGTTTACAACTGCTTCATAAATCATTTGAGATTGCGGTATTTTTGGTTTGAAACTTCATCCTCATTCCAACCTTGCTGCCTGTGCACCATCATTAAGTGTATGTCTCATTCTTTGCATGTGCATGCTTTTTCTAAAAGTCTAATTATGTTTTTTATCATTTTCTTTTGGTGCGTCTCATAATGAATGTTTCTCATGTAGGCGACTGTTGTTGATTATATTTCTATGTTGTAGGAAACTGTTGCTCGCCAGGAAGAAATTAAAAAGTCATTTGAGGCTAAAATGGCTCTACGACAAAGTAATCTGAATCCTGAGAGGCCTGGTTAGTGAAATCTGAATTTTCTTTAGCATTTTGATGATCATGTAATTATTTGAGTGATGGCAATTCGAAAATTTTCTTGGTGAGTGAAATGTTTGTTATTAATAATATTATTATTTTTTTTATAAGAAACAAATTTCATTGATGTATGAAATTTACAAAAGAAGGGCAAGAAGCCCAAGCCAATGGAATTATAGAAGACTTCTCCAATTGGTCAAAAGAGTAGTAAGATAGTAAGAATTGAATGTGTCCCTTTGGGCTTCGGTTTCGAAGCTTTTTTGTAACTATTCGCTAGGAAACATTTCCCTTGGTTAGTCCCTTCCGGGTTTTTTGTTGGACTTGTTTTTTTGTATGCTCTTGTATTCTTTCATTTTTCCTCATTGAAAGTTCTTGCTTTTATAAAAAAAAAAGATAGCAAGAGTTGAAAAAGTTAGTACATTTGCACCGAGTCATAGCAAGGTAGACAGTATCATAAAAATAAGTGTCAAAATAGCTCCCTTTTTCATTGAAGAGGTGGTTCATCCTCTCCTTCCAGTATGTCCATAAGAACGCATGAATCATGTGTGACCACATAATCTTCTTGTGTGAGCTGAAAGTGTTTACATTGAGTCCGTACTTAAGATGGGTCACAAAATCATTAAGTTGTGTGGGGTAGACCAGCCAAAGGAGGAGAAGATTTCATTCCAAAAAAGCTCTAAAAAATGGCACTGGATGAATAGGTGACTAGGTTTCTCATAACAGCATGGAAAAGAAGGCAACATTAGGGAGAAAGAGCTTTGTGTTGAAAGCGCCTCTGCATTTTATCATTTGTGTTGATGACATTGTTGCTAATCTCCAGTAAGGAGAATTTGACTATTTTTTGGGTAGACATCAGTCTATATAGCATCATATAGAGAGGGGTTTGTGGTCTCCCCCACCTCCCAGTCCCCAATTCAATGATTAGCGATTTTGTGGTGAAAAGACCCTTTTTGTCAGGCTTCCATATCCATTTGTCTTTATTAGGAATTGGCCAAACTCTTCAAGAAGGTTCATGATAGCCATCCACTCCTCAAACTCATCATCTAGGCTTCTTCTGATGACATGGTCCATCCATGTTGATCCACCCAACAATTGCTCATGGTGGACAGTTTGTGGGATGCAAAGTTGTATATCCGGGATAAAGGGTTGATAATGGGCTGTGAGGATCCAGTTGTCAAGCTAAAAAGAAGTATTCTTGCCATTTCCAATTTTTATAGTCACTCTCTCTTTGATAATATTAAGGTGTAATATGATCCTCCATGGGCCTTTAATATGCTCGGAGAAAGAGACAGTGGGCCAAGAGGAGTCTTTGTTTGCACCATAGTTTGCATTGATAACTTGTCTCCATAAGGCACCTTCTTCATGGAAGTACCACCAAATTCATTCTGCAAGAAGGGCCTCATTTTTTTGACCAATCCCTTGTATGCTTAGGCCTCCACGAGAGAGAGAGGTTTGGTTAATTTATCCCATATGACAAGATTAATCCCTTTACCGTTGGTACCTCCTTTCCACTAGAAGGAGGCCAATGTCAGGTTGAGATTGGGGATATCTTCTCTTCATTGAAGGGCATGCAATAATCTCATATTAAATTCTTTGAAGAATGAAGCGTGCTAGGCATCATGACTGTAGTTGATAAGAAATAGCAGTCATGTCCAAAATTCTTGAAAACTTCGAACAAGTTTTCAGCCTCCATCATCCGATCTAGCTAGGAAGTAGTTAAATGAAGAAAAAATAATTATTCAATTGTTAAGCCCTTTTGAAAATTCAGGTTTGTCTATCATTACTTTTGCATCATATATATCTCCAAAATAGTTATTAAGAAAAAGAGGAAAAAAGATCCTTTCATGTGTTTTACCTTTGAAAGAAAGGTACACTTCATCTCATCATGAGTCTTGAACATTCATGGGCGATGCCTATTATTCTATATTCACCGTAACACACCTTATCTAAGGTCCAACAAATGGACATACAGGGCTCTTTATATAGCATATTTCCAATTTATAACCTTTCATACATTCTTTAGATGGTCTTGTATGATGTTTTTATACTGCAAATGATATGCGCACTCCGAAACATCTATCCCAAGTAGATCATTTGGTCACAAGAGGATCCAGATTGGCTGTGGATTCAATCGAGAGCTTTTTAGTTCTTTATCCTTAGCCAAGCAAGTCATTGTTAGATACCAATATTAGTATAGGGTTAGGGGTATAAGGTTAATTAGATATTTAGGCAGTTACTACAAGTAGTGGTTATAAATAAGAAGTTGGTGAGTGAAGAAGGGGGAGTTGTTGAGTAGATAGGTCTTGAGTATATTCTCAAGAGAGGGGGTCCCAAGTGCCATAAACTTGGATCATATTGTAGTTCTTAGTTAATTATCAATATATGAAACATACTGATTCTGGTTAGGAGGTATCCTAACACACACCTATCCAGAGCCTTTTTGCTTAACTCTCTAAATCTAGGTTTCAAGAGAATCAAGTTGAGAGTCGGCTCATGGATGTTCTTTTGGAAACTTACTACTACTATCCACTCTCTCAGTCTACCCTATACATGAATAAGGGCAAGATTGTTCTGAAACGTTGAATGATTTGTGACCTCTGCCATTGAATTTGATGGCACTTTGAATAAGAAACAATTTCATTAATGAATTAAATCTCCAAAGAGTACAAAATGAGCCTGTAAATGAGATTACAAAAGATTTCTCTATCATTTTGGGCTCATCCTTGTTGATGGTTTTGTATGGGTAATTCTTAGGAAGATGTGGATGAAATGAATAAAAAGGGGTGGAGCTAAAATTTCTGTCTTCTTTGATGGAAGATTTAGGGCGTGAGTAATTGTAGATCGACTTGAGGTAAGGGGACCCTCTTCGACGATTTCTTTCTGTCATGGTTGGTCGAATGTGGAATTCTTGGGGGCATTATCAAAGATCTACCTCTATTCTTTTTGATAAAGAAACAATTTCATTGATGAAATTAAATATTGGAGTGAACTCCAAACACCTATAGGTAACCTACAAAAAAGATTCTCTTTTAGAGATTAAATATGATGTAGCCTAAGTAGCCTCAAAGTTATCCTCCCATTCCCAGAATCAAGATTGTGAATCTTTTATTCGAACTAATAATATGCTTTATACAAAAGGGAAAGACTCCTATTTATAGAGTTTTTTTACAAGTGAGGGTAAAAGGGAATTAACATAGAATATTAACTAATAACTCAAATAACCCCTATTCATCTTCCATCAAAATAGGAAGACTCTTTTAATACCAAAAGACTGTTCAAATTTTAATTTCTACCTTCTAGTGTAGTTTGAATGATTTAGGGTATTCTCTTTAGGGGTGACATTTGGAAGCTTTGGTTGGAGAGGACATCTGATTGTGGAGGAAAAGCTATGGACTTATCATAACTTTGTCTTTCTACCATTTGGTGGTTGTGATGAAAACCCTTTTGTAATGATATCCTTTGCTGTTCAATACATAGACCAACTCAAAGGAGTTTTATGGTTTTTGTAGGTTTGGACTTTGGGGGATAGTGTTTCTTCGCTCTTTGTATTTCCAGTTTTGTTTTTTCATCTCTCACTGTACTCTGTTTTTTATAACAGAAATAATTATATAGTGTGAATAAGTTGATCTTTCTACTTCGGAAGAGACTTTCTTTTGTGGAGCTTAGCTACTTCCTACTATTGTTTGAACAATCTATGGGAGACAATGCTCGGTTAATTCAATATTTTGTCAGGTGGAGAATGGTTTTTCTTGAGATACTTAAATTTGATGCAATTGTGTGACGTAAATTTTTCCTGACAATCTGCATTTTCCTTTTAATTAATGACCACTTGGAGAACAGCGAACATAACATTTATTTTTAATTTCACCTAAGTTCATATATAAGTTACCTTTATTTGACCCATATTTGTCACATTGTTCCCCACATACATCCAATTTGTTAACGTTTGTTTTTGCCTGCAGACTCTGGATTCCTTAGAACTTTGGATTCTAGTATTAAGCGCAACACAACAGTTATTAAAAAATTAAAGCAGATAAATGAAGAACAACGAGAAGGGCTGATGGATGAGTTGCGAAATGTAAATATGAGTAAATTTGTTAGTGAGGCCGTTTCTGCCATCTGTGATGCCAAGCTTAGAACTTCTGATATTCAGGCTGCTGTTCAGGTAACCTCCTTCAGTTCTGTTGTTTTCTAGTTCAATTTTGTTGTAGTTGGGTGGTGTGGCCAAAAGATTTGGACTAAAATGTTGTACTAGTATCACTGTCATCTTTTCATAATTTCCCTTTCTCCAATCAGATTAATATATTTTCTTTATCCGACATTGCCATTTTCCCTTTTAGCCATGTAATTGACTTAAAATTCAATTTAGGGTTTCATTTATTTGATGAGAAATGAGGATAGCAGCCAGGATTCTAGCTGTGCTATGGAGTATTGGTTTGGGGATGAACTAATGGGTGCTGAACGTAGTGATTCAAATCTTGGGAGGGAGTATGGTCCTGATGCTTCAGCACCCCCTTTTTTTTCTTGTTTTACAGACACTTTTTAGTTTTTCTTTTTGGTATTCTTTTTATGTTTGGGTAGATAAAGACTCACGGGACCAAATTAATCGTCGAAGACATAGATTTATGAGATTATTGGCATAATTTGATACCATACTTTCACATGTTGAACAACACAAATAATAGAAGTTCAGGCACTAATCTATTCTTATGTGTTTCCTTGTCCCCTCCCCTCCCAAAAAAAAAAAAAAAAGATCTGTTCGCTCCTTCACCAAAGGTACAAAGACTTTTCACCATGCCTGATTCAAGGACTCTTGAAAGTGTTCTTTCCTGGAAAGTCTGGAGATGAGTTGGATGCTGATAGAAACTTGAAGGCCATGAAGAAGCGCAGCACTCTCAAACTTCTTATGGAACTCTTTTTTGTTGGAGTTGTAGAAGACAGTGCTATTTTCAATAATATTATCAAGGATCTTACAAGTATTGAACATTTGAGGGATCGAGATACTACCCTAACTAATTTAACTCTCCTTGCTAGCTTTGCTCGGCAAGGAAGAATCCTTTTGGGTCTACCGCCTACTGCACAAGATCACGAGGAGGTAAACAACTTTTTCTCAATTTCTACACACCCACAGCACTGATCACGTAACTTCTGTATTTGTTTCTTGTGATTTTTCCAACTATTTTAACTGAGTTGTGCTTCTCACGAGGATGTTGGTTACAACTTACAAGTTACAACTTGCCATGTGATTGTACTGTTGGTTTTTTTTCTTGCTTTCCATATGGTTTATGAAACTTATCATTTTCCTGATCATGCTTTACTCTAGATTCACTGGGTAGCATTTTGTTTCAGTTTTTTAAGAGCCTCAATATTACTGCCGACCAAAAGAAATTCTTCAGAAAGGCTTTTCATACATATTATGACGCTGCAGCAGAATTGCTTCAGTCTGAACATACTGTAAGAGATTCACTATCTTCTCTAGAGCCAGTTATTTGATTTATTATTTACTCTCCTCTCCCCTATTGTTTCCCTCCTTCAATTCAAAGTTTAGGTCATGTTTTGGTTGTTTATTATTAATTCATTAGGATCTGTTTATTACTTTTTAACTTAGCCCACAAAAAAAGGCAACTAAACGACGATTTCTTTCTCTCTTTCTTAGTGAAAGTTGTTGTTTCTATTAAAAAAATGTTAACAAAACGACAATGCCTTCTTTTCCATGAAATTTTTTATTGGTAACTAATTTCCGTCATGATGAATTTAAGATTATATTTTACACTTTTAATGATATGTTTGCCTATCACGTTTGTTTAAATGGCAGTCACTTCGCCAATTGGAGCAGGAAAATGCAAAGATCTTGAATGCAAAGGGAGAGCTTAATGATGAAAATGTCTCTTCTTATGAGAAGTTGCGAAAATCTTATGACCATTTATATAGAAACGTCTCATCGTAAGTTGCATTATAACACTCATGGCACTAGAGATCTAATAATCAATTGATGACTTGATAGATGTATGGAATGCTTATTCCTCAACGTTGTCCATGTCAAAATCTAATATTTGTGGCACAATTTGCTAGAATTCTTCATTGTACCCTGAATTGAATTGAAACTTCTTATTTGTATTTTTTTCCCTTCATCTAATTGATAATTGTTTATTCTTAATGATTTGCTCCTTGTTGGATGAATACTGATTTATTCTTACAATATATTTTTTGGTATCCTTGTATTCTGCTGAAGCAGCTTCTTATTTAATATAATCTGGAAGAATTTCTAATGCAAATATGAGGAGTAATTCTTTTTAGCCATCTATTGCACACAATATTGAGAGAATAGGTAGTCGAGATGCAAGAGAGTAAGAGAATTTAAGTTCTCTTCTAATAAGAAGGCATAGATGGAGATAAAAATTGCTTGCTTAAAGAAAAATAAGATGGGTTGTCAATTTCTTCATGTAAAGTAAATTAATGAAGATGTGATGAAAATGTTATTTTTGGAGCCCACCACAAATTAAAATAGATTCCATGGACTATTTTTCATTTGCAAATTAATGGAATTCTAAATTACACAGCTTTGCAGAAGCACTTGATATGCAACCCCCAGTGATGCCAGAGGATGGCCACACGACCAGGGTTTCTGCAGGAGAAGATGTTTCATCGCCTGCTGCTGGAAAAGATTCTTCTGTAATTGAAGCCATATGGGATGATGAAGACACCCGTGCTTTCTATGAATGCTTACCAGATCTCAGGTTTGGGTTGGTCAGATTATATAGTTTGCTGAGATAGTTTGGGGAAAATTTGTCTTGCATCCATCTTAAAGTAGACTTCTATTGATTACCCAGACTTAAAAGATACTTTTGGATAAAAATTACTTTCAGGACATGCTCATGCATCTTGTGATTGTAAGTCTCGTTCATGTTTACTTATAGGGTAGTCCATTGTGTCCACATTAGAATTATATTGATTGTTTTATATTTTATAAGAATATTAATTAGTATATTGAATGAGCTTGTCACTTCCCAGGGCATTTGTTCCAGCAGTACTGTTGGGAGAAGCAGAGCCTAAAGCAAATGAGCAATCTGCGAAGCCGACAGAAAATCTGGCTGTAATTTCTCTCGCCTGCAATTTTTTCTTTAAAATTTCAAAATTTCTTCCACTGTTCTATTATAGTCTCTCAACTCCTTCACTTTTCCCACGTCTGCTCCTATTTTTATCAAAATTTTTCCTTCTCTCCTCGTGTTGAATTGGCTCACAGGATTCTTTTGGCCATAATTTAAAATCAATCAAACATCAGTTAGGTTGGATTGGCTCACATGATTCTTTTTGACCATAATTTAAAATCAATCAAACATAAGTTAGGTTTTAAATGATCTTTACTTTAAGAGTACGTGGATTTATTTTCTTGGTGTTCAGATGTAATTTAAATTAGTATTCAAATAAACTAAGTTGATAATGTCAATAATTTTGTGGTCTAGCAATGTATGTAGAACTTTGAACAAAATAATTTGTATTGAGACGAAAAATATAGAATTGTTCTTAGTTTTGCCTATTTTAATTATAACACAATCTAGTATACGTTTTGTATTTTTAGCCTTTCAATATATATATATATGTTTGTATGTATGTATGTATGGATAATGTATTTATGTATGAATTTGTGTGTGTTTTCTCGTAATACCTTTTTCCAGTAGTTCTGTGTGAATAAAAATAAAAGAATTTGGAAAATAGTACTTGGTTATTCTTTTTAATGTTCCAATGGTTTATTGTAAATGAAAGCTAAATTTTTTGTTTATTAACATATTAAAAATATTATTTCCTGAAAAAGATAATTAAGTTGCACTGTCCTGGGAAGTCTAAAAGTGTTAAAGTTTTAATTATTATTATAGTATACTTTTCTATTTTGTTTAAAACTTATTTTCTATTTTATTTGACTGGATTATGATATTAAATAACATGTCATGAACATTAAATTTAAAATTTTAATAACAAAGAGAATTGGATATGTATGTAATTTGTGAATTGGGAGTGGAGAAAAGGGTCTGGAATTTCTTAAGGATTCTACCAAATTGGGAGCTTAGTCTAAGAAATCTTTGGAAAATTTGGAAGGATTTTTGTCCTAAGAAAATCAAAATTTTCCTAGGACAACCAAAATTTTCCTTTGGGAGTT
This sequence comes from Cucumis melo, assembly GCF_025177605.1. Classification (NCBI taxonomy): domain Eukaryota; kingdom Viridiplantae; phylum Streptophyta; class Magnoliopsida; order Cucurbitales; family Cucurbitaceae; genus Cucumis; species Cucumis melo. The sequence goes on from NC_066865.1 coordinate 6,615,696, forward strand.
TGCTTAGCCTTGGTGCTGTTAATACTGTTAGTCTTACATGCATTTTTCTCCTTGGTGTCTCGTTTGTGAACACATGCTGAATCTCCAACTCATTTATTTATGCATTGCCCTTTGGCATTTTGTTTCTTGTACATTATTTTGGAACGATTCTGAAATTGTTAAAATCTGAAATTGGAGTGATTTTAAGCATAACAAAGTGATTTTAACAATATCAAAATCATTCTAAGCATGTGCTTACTCATTATGGTTTATCCTTTTTAGTTTTCGATTGGCGTGCCTTATAGTAGTTACCTTAGCTGCTGCTGGGGTTTCCCCCTAACTTTATCATATCAATGCATTCTCCCTTTTAAATATGTATCGTAATGATTTGATCCTTTGCTGTCCTTATTAGCCTATTCCATGGTGTCTAAGAATTTTAATGTCTTCTATAGGAATCTGAAGCAGAACAAGGTCAGCAAACTTCCCTAGAGGCCATTGAGGTTTCTACAGATTGTCCGCTACAGGATGGCAAAATTAATGAGAAAGGTGAGAAAGGGAAGGACAGAGAAGAAAAAGACAAAGAAAAGAATAACGATACAGATAAGGAGAAGGGGAAAGAAAAAGATGGAGATAGAAAGATGGAAAATGAAAAAGAAAAACTTAAAAATATCGAAGGAACAAATTTGGATGCTTTGTTGCAGAGACTCCCTGGTTGTGTCAGCCGTGACCTTATTGATCAGCTGACTGTAATTACTTCTCTTTCTCAGATTAATTTTGATATTTTTAGATGGGATGGAAGGCTGGATCTTTGTTAAGAATGCAATGTTAATACTTTTGTATACTTGCAGGTAGAGTTTTGTTATTTGAATTCCAAGGCTAACCGAAAGAAGCTTGTGAGGGCTTTGTTTAACGTGCCTAGGACATCATTGGAGTTGCTGCCTTACTACTCCCGCATGGTTGCGACATTGTCAACTTGTATGAAGGATGTATCTGTCATTCTCCTCCAGATGTTGGAGGAAGAGTTCAACTTTTTATTGAACAAAAAGGTTTCGTTTTAGTACATATAACTTTTTTTTTTCCAATGGAGTTGTCTACTATTTAATTTATTTTCCATTTTTATTTTAATCAAACAGGACCAAATGAACATTGAAACAAAGATTAGAAATATTAGGTTTATTGGAGAGCTTTGCAAGTTCAAAATTGCTTCAGCCGGCCTCGTTTTTAGCTGTTTGAAGGTATGAGCGGAGGACACACCTGTTGATGACACATCATGGTCTATTGTTTATATATTTTGAAATCATATTTTCGTCATATGCGTACCAAAACTTCCTCATATGTGGCGGGTGGTGTCAAATTTCTGTATGGTCTTTTGGGATTATTTATTTATTTATTTATTTATTTAACTTAAAAAGCTTCGTGCTTTTAATTGACTGTTCCAATCATTTTGGGTTTTATACAATCAGTTTGCATCATTTTTATTACCTGTATTTCTTTTGTTCGTGGGGTAAGAACCAATTTTATTGACCAGATGATATCACAAAAAAAGAGAAGGAAAATATAGCCCACAACTAAGGAAGATTACAGAGAGCTTCGCATAAAGAGTAATTACAAAAATCTTCACACGGAAAGTATGCAAATGTGACTGTTAGAAATAGTACAAAATTTGCGCAAGTAAGAGCTGATAAATCGTGTGTTGAAAATAATGAAAGGCTTTCCTTTGTGATGATGACTATTTTGTTTTTTCTTGTCGTAAAAGCCAAAAGAAAGGTCTAACTGCAATTTGAACGAGCAATTAGCCTATGCTAGTTTATAAACCTGAAGTTGATATTTCGTTGTGGTTTGACAATTATGGTTAATTGATGAAGACATTTTCTCGTTTTGGCAGGCATGTTTAGATGATTTCACTCACCATAATATTGATGTTGCTTGTAATCTTCTTGAGACCTGTGGACGTTTTCTTTATCGGTCTCCTGAAACTACAGTACGGATGGCTAACATGTTGGAGATATTGATGCGCTTGAAAAATGTAAAAAATTTGGATCCCCGACACAGCACCCTGGTAGAAAATGCATACTATCTTTGCAAGCCTCCAGAGAGATCTGCACGAGTGTCAAAAGTTCGTCCACCATTGCATCAGGTATCGGATGCGTCCCAGTGTTCCCTAAATTTTCCCATCCTACTGTTGGTTCATATGTTGTCTTAACTTGTATCCTGCAGTATATTAGAAAGTTACTCTTCTCAGATCTAGACAAGTCTGCCATTGAGAATGTGTTGAGGCAACTTCGGAAACTTCCATGGAGTGAATGTGAGCAATACCTTTTAAAATGTTTTATGAAAGTTCACAAAGGGAAGTATGGCCAGATTCACTTGATTGCTTCTCTAACGTCTGGTTTGAGTCGATATCATGATGAATTCTCAGTTGCTGTTGTTGATGAGGTCAGTTCACCGAGAACATTTTCAACTTAAAATGGAACTTGTCCGTCTACCTGATAAGATCATTACCTATCTAGTGTGCTGGCTTTGTTGACTTCATTCCATATGTACATTTTCATGGTTATTAAGGGATGTTCAGTGTTTCTTTTAACTGTGTAAAGATGCTTTCCTGTGATTAGAAACAAATCGTATTTTAATAGTAGTAGTACTTAATTTAAATTTTTGCTGCAACTGAGAAGTACTTTTGAATGTTGAAAAACACAAAAGCACGTGAAAGTTCTTGGAAAAAAGTCCAATAATGCTTTTTGTTAAAATGGCTTAGGCTCATATGTTTTATCAGTTATCATTAATCTATCTGTATAATTACACTTTCTACTTCTCAGTAGCCTTTCTATATTTGTGTTCTCTTACTGGTTCCTTAACACATTATTCTTTCACTAATATTTTTTTACATTTTCTTTTTTCTCTTTTATCCACTTTATCCTATTAATCGTAAAGTTTTCAATGTGATAAAAAAGAAAAGGAACATCCTTTTCTTAACTACATAACTCAACCGCAAAATTTGATTAATAGCAATTTCTTAGTTTACCTACCTTTTAAAGAACTTCTGGTAGCTTATTTTCTCTTTTTGCATAAGGAATAGTTTGGCAGTTTTTTCAGATTTGAAGTCTGGTTATTAGAAATCTGTTGCATGAAAGTTATTTTATACTACATGATGACTGTAGTTTGCATATTTGTTCAGGTTCTCTTTTTTATATCCGACTTATCTATTTTATTCATTTTGGCGATTGTTAATTAACTCTATGATTTCTAGGTATTGGAAGAAATTAGGCTTGGACTTGAAGTGAATGATTATGGGATGCAGCAAAAACGCATTGCTCATATGCGGTTTTTGGGGGAGCTGTACAACTATGAACTTGTAGATTCATCTGTGGTCTTTGATACCCTTTATTTGATTCTTGTCTTTGGCCATGGCACTTCAGAGGTACGGAATTGTTTTGTTGTTATTGATTATAATTTATTTATTTTTTTTTTCACCTTGATATGTTATCGCCTCAAGAAGGTTTCCCCTTAATATATTTATATATATTATATATAAGGAAACTGAAAACTGTATTTTAACACAGTAAAAAGAACAACCTAGGAGCATTGGTAGAGAGAACCACTCCCCTAAGTAACTGTGTAGGAAAGTTTTCCCGTTCTTATTTTGTTTGATTCTTGCTCCACCTAGAAGCATCATGTTGCACACAAACAAAAAGAATTGGAAAAAAGCATCTGATCTTCAAATGTCATAAGGTTTCTTCTTTCCAAATGTTCTACGAAGTACCAATGTCGCCCACTGCCCGATAATGTTTCTCTTTGATTGTTTATTAGTTCATACTTGGGTTGTTGTATAAAATTCTAAATTTCATTGAGAAATATGAATGAGTAGTTGTACTATACCTCAACACATGTAGAAACCTTGGTTATAACTTATAAGCAGTCAATGGGGATTCCTTTTGCACTAGCTGCTACTAATGACACCAAGGATCTTAGTAATTTAATCAAGTTGGATGGATATTTGGAAGTATAGTTTCTGTCGTTCTAAATTCTCTTTGTAGGATATGCAACCTGTTAATGTCCGATGAATGAAGTAGACCTTATATGTTCAATACTTGTGGAGGGTACATGAATGAAGTAGACCTTGTATGTTCAATACTTGTGGAGGATACTGAGTTTTGGTTTATGTAGTACAAGATTGTTTCTTTGTGCCTGGCCTAATGAATGTTTTATTTTATTCAAGTCTAATGTAATTGATCTTTGTTGCTTTCAGCAAGATGTATTGGATCCACCTGAGGACACTTTCCGCATACGGATGATTATCACCCTTCTTCAAACCTGTGGTCACTACTTTGATCGTGGATCTTCAAAGAGGAAACTTGATCGATTTTTCATACACTTCCAGAAATATATTCTCAGCAAAGGAGCTCTTCCGTTGGACATTGAGTTCGACTTACAGGTCAGTTGTTTATCATGTTGGATTAGAAGACTTATTTTTTGAGAGAATTTGTATAGACGAAGGAAATCTAAGCTTAAGCTTATACATATAAAACTTACAAAAGAAGAAAAGAGTTCTGATGTATATTGCTCTTATCTTTTTTTTTTTACCTTTTCCTACACTTGTATACGTTTTTGTACTATGAATGTATCACACACCTATTATGCCAATTAACGTACAAAATATTGCTCACTGTAATCATGTTCACATTTGCAAATTATTCATGCAAGTTTTGGTCACTGGTGTCATTGAAGTTTTTATGACCTCTACCATTTTGGTGCATCTTCGAAAAGAGGAAAAAAGTAAAGATTTTTGCTGAGTGCTCTGTAGCGCGTCTTCATTTATTTTATTCCTCATTCTTGCACGTCAATTATATGGTGAAGTTTGCCTTTTCAGGATTTATTTGCGGAACTGCAGCCGAACATGACCAGATACTCATCCATTGAAGAGATAAATGCTGCTTTTGTAGAACTTGAGGAGCATGAACGTTCGGTCTCAAATGACAAGCCCAATACTGAGAAACACCTTGATGCGGAAAAGCCCAGTAGAGCAACTTCCACTACCACCTCAGCTAATGGAAGGGACAGAGTGAATGGCTCCAAGGAAAATAGTGGAGCTCATGAAGACGGTGCTGATAGTGACAGTGATACAGGAAGTGGCACTATTGAGGCAGAGGGACGAGATGATGAAGAGTCGGACTTGGAGAATCATGAAGATGGATGTGACACTGAGGATGATGAAGACGATGAAGAACCAGGTGGGCCTGCTTCTGATGAGGATGATGAGGTTCACGTTAGACAAAAAGTGCCTGAGGTGGACCCGAGAGAAGAAGCCAATTTTGAGCAAGAGCTCAGGGCTGTAATGCAGGCAAGATTTATTTTTGTGATCACTTGCTGTACTCTTATGCTTCTAAACTCGAGGCTTCATTTTGATTTGATTAATGCAACAGGGCGCTTAAATTTCTTGAAGTTTATTCTTTAGTTTAAACCACTTAATTGATTTGTGAGAGCACTTGAGGATGCTGGTTACTACAGTATAGACATTGTATTATTTTAATATTTCCACAAACTTATTAATGAATATAAGTTATTCTGAATGCAGGAGAGTATGGATCAGCGCAGGCAAGAGCTTCGTGGCCGACCAACATTGAATATGATGATACCAATGAATTTGTTTGAGGGGTCGACGAGGGACCACCATGGAAGGGGGGCTGGTGGAGAGAGTGGAGATGAGGGATTGGATGAGGATGCTGGTGGAAGCAAGGAGGTTCAAGTGAAAGTTCTTGTTAAGCGTGGAAACAAGCAGCAAACCAAGAAGATGTATATCCCCCGTGATTGCACGCTTTTACAGAGCACTAAACAGAAAGAAGCAGCGGAGCTAGAAGAGAAGCAAGATATTAAGAGATTAATCTTAGAGTATAACGACCGGGAAGAGGAAGAACTTAATGGACTAGGCTCCCAAACAATGAATTGGATGCAGACAGGGGGCAATAGAGTCCCTACTCGGGGAAACAATTGGGAAGCTTCTGGTGGGAGGAGCGGTGGGTCGCGTCATCCCCATCATCGGTATCCTGGTAGTGGCATGCATTATAGTAGAAAGAAGTGAGTTGACTGCAATCCATTAAGGATTGATTTAATTCGTCACAACATTTTGTCAACCGTCGCCGACTTACATATAGATTCAGCGACTTAGCAACAAGTCAAGCCTTCTTCAATTCTTGAACATGAAGAAGATTAAGGAAACCGTGGATGACGAAAAATAAAACTCAGGTAATTGATAAGGCCACAACGAAATGAAGAAAGGAGAGTTTCGTGGGGTTCGGTTTGTACATGGGTGTAGGGGTTGATTCCTTATCTATTTTTAGGATCATTGTTTCCTGCTATTGCATGAAAAAAAAATGATTTTGTTTGGAACTAGTTGTATGGACTATAAAAGAATAGCTGCAGAATTACTTGGCTTTGTACAGTTCTTGTGTTTGGCAGTCTGGGCATTTGGCTAGTTAGGTCCCAAGGCAAAACATAATCTTGGAAGGTGAATTGTATTTTGGTTCAATACACAAAGTTTATCATGTGGTGTTCTATTATTATCAGTATAAATACAAGTTACGTGAAAAATTACTACTTTCTGACCCCCCTCCCTAGCTTTCAATTTGTGAAATATCAATATCAAGTGTACAAGAATTTTGGAGCTTTAAATAATGCAAGTAAAATAGAAACAATGGAATAGTAGATAGTCATTTGAGATGTATGTTGTTATGCTTAGAGGCCTTTTCACAACATCCAACCCAAGGAGGCATAATTTTCCAATTTCATAGACTTTACTTATTCCTCAAGTACATAAACTTTATATATAGAAAAGAAAAAAAAAAAAAAAAAGAAAAAAGGAAGATCTAAGACTTTATGCACTATGGTTTGATACAGAGAGCATAGGATGATATTTGTTTGTACACTGTAGAGTAATGAGAATAAAAGCGAGTTGAGTTGATCAGGGAGCGAGCGATGACGGGAAGTTGAAAGGAGGCCTAATGTGACGAAGTGATGGAGATGGCGGTGAAGAAGGTATGAGAGAGGACCTGATTGGAGGTCTCCGAACATATTGGGCTCGACGAAGTGACGGAGATGGGGGTGGAGAAGGTCTGGGAGAGGACCTGATTGGAGTTTTACGAACATATTTTCGAGCCCACACGTGTTTACCGTTGATGGAAAATTTAGCCTTGGTTCTTGCTTCGAGGACGAGGTCGATGTAGGACTCTGTTTTCACCACGAGCCGGGCGTACAGCGGTTGCTCCGGTGGGTGTGCCTCTTGCATGTGAATGCTCTCTATGAAATCCCCATATCTTCTGCTCAAATACCACAAATATACGTAATATTAGAAGCTTAAATTACATTTTCAGGTCCTTCCCAAAAGAAAAAGGGAAAGAAGAAAGAAAGAAAAAAGTCATTTTAGGTGTCTTGATTTATTAAAAAAGCATCTAAATATTAGAACTTTTTAAAAATGAGGGATATTGAGGAGCAGAAGTATTTCCATGAAAGGCAAGTCTAACAACCGTCTATATTCATGCACAAAAAAGGCATCAGTCAAACTTGGTAAAAACAAAAAGCCAAGTTGCTTTTTATGCTATTTTTCTATAAAAAGTTTTATAGAAAGAAGGTATTTTGTGTTCCTTTATTTGCTCCACTCGTAGATTAACTTCCCTTCAATTTCGAATGATACAGAAAACAGGTAGGATTTGGCGATTTGCCTCAATTTCTTCCCTTTTAAATTCTCAATTACCAAACTTGATATTCCTTTTTTCAAAAATTGGAAAAAAAAAAAACATAGATTTACTAAATAGTAATACACAAACTTGAAATTTTAGAATTAAATAACTTGAAAATTTGTGTTAGATACAAAATTATAAATCTTAGATTCTATTAAAAACTCTTTAAATTTAAGAATATGTGTCATAAAGAAAATCTCTGACTCTTCGCTACAATCTAAAAAATCTTTGACAAAATTTTCGACATGCAGAGGAATATAGAGAGACATATTGGGAAAATAACCAAGAATTAATTAATTAAAATAACCAAGAATTAATTAATTAATTAATTAATTAATCAATTATTAAATTTAAAAGAAAGAAAAAAAAAACCTGCCAAAAAAGTCTCTAACTTCATCTTCAGAAATTGGGTATCCTTTCGAGAAAGTCAGAAAAATGGTCCTTTGATCCGCCGGAATCGCTTCCCCTTCTTCTTCTCCTTCTTCTTCTTCTTCTTCCTTCCCACTTTTCAACTCCAAACTACTCATTCCACTCCGAATCGCCGCCGTCGAACCCTCTCCCCTCAACCCTAAAAACCCAATACTTGGTACAAAAAATTTACTCACCGGAGGAGCCCGGCCCTCAAAGACCCTTCCACGGCCGCCTTCGCCTTGAACTGCCGGAATGGATACGGCAGCGGGGGCGCGTGATATCGCGCGCCGTGTATGAAGCGCTTGGAGAATATCAAGAAAGGCTCTATTGCAGATATCGTTACACATCTTGGTAACGCCACGGAGGATTCCGAGCCGGTTTAGGTGGAAGAACCGGAGAGAAACCGGAGTTTTAGAAACGTGTTGAATGAGAGGAACATCTACGGTCGAATCCGGTTCAAATGGGAATTTGTCGTTTTCTATACAAGCCAAGGACATGACGGCTTCATCACAAAGTGCATCAACCAAAACGTCTGGCAAACCCAATATTTTGTAAACCAAACTCGACTCTTCACCATTTTTTTCCAGCCAAAGCCAAAATCCCATCACTCGAACCGACTCGTCCGGCTCCCGACCCAGGGAAAAAACCATTCGACTAAAAAGCTTTCGGTCGATCGTGTGAAACATGTTGAACTCTTCTTGTGTTATAGTGTAATTAATAGTGTCTTGCAGAGACGAGGAAGAAGAAGCCATCTACTTAATATTAAAGAAAAAGAAAAGAAGAAAAGAAAACTAACTTTGTTCTTGAAGAAGAAGAAGGGATTAGGGGAAGGGCTTTGGTATTTAATAGGGTCCAAGAGACACCATTAAGGGAGTTTAGGATTTGAATGAAACGATGCCTTTACAAGATTTCCAGTGCTTGCTTTTGTTGTAGAAAACAAAGCCAAACTCCATTAACATATTTCCAAACTAAGGCTTCTTGAAAAGTTGCTGCTACTCTCAAGATTTGGCAAGTAAAATTTGCCATATATAACGATAGGGATTATCCCTAGAGTCGTCACAATGTGACTGACAATATTATATCGTTGCATGTAAGAGAGAGAAAACTTTAGGTCAGATGGTAAATTTTGTTGATTTGGAAAACAAAAATTAGAATTTAATCTATATCTTTCGATAAAATTGGGTTTAGAATCAAAACCATAATGATTTGTTCTAATTTTTAATATTAAAAGGGGTAGATTCTATTTTTTTTCAAAACCATAACAACCAAGTTTTTAATTTAACTTAATTTTTTTTATAACTAATAAAGTTAAGTCATATACTCACATAAATCAGCGATTTCAAATCTTTTTAATCATGTATGTTGAAATTTACAAATAATAATAATATAAATCAATACAATAATAATAATAATAATATAAGGAAAGAAAGAAAAGAAAAATATAAAAAGAAACATTTGTAAGTTTCCGGCTTTTGAATCTAATTATAAACTCAACTTTTTGATATATACTGATTGGTAACCCTAATTTTTTATTTTAATTATTTGATTAAATAAAAATATTGTAATTAATTATCCAAATAATATGATTTATTTTTTCTTCATTTTAGAAATACATTTTTCAACTTTGTTTTTTAGGGAGACCTCCTACTCAAAACTTATTATATGCATGTGTGTAAATCGAATGAGCTAAAAGATACAAAGAATTTGATAGTATGACTATAAAACAATCCAGTCAATCAAATTTTAGGTCGATGAGTAGGTCTTTATACATACATACATATATATATATATATATATATATATATATCAATTACATATTGAATGTTTAAATGGATTGAAATTTCGGACATCGACGTCGATTATTACTTGAACATTTGTGCTAATTCTATACATTTTAGGGGTTTTTTTAAAAAATAAAACAAAGTGCAAAAGTATTTACGAACAATTTTAAAAAAGGAAAAAGCTCACTAAATGAAATAACAAAAACACGTCTGTAATTAATTAGTCACACATGCGTGAAAAAATGATCACGTGGAGTCTAAGTGAATCTCGTACTCAGTCTAATTGATCTCTTGGCAACGATCTCCTAGCAAGTCTAAACGATCTTGTAGAAGTCTAAACGATCTTGTACCCTTGTAGCAAATCTAACCTTGTACCCTTTTACCTAGTCTAAACAATCTTATAGAAGTCTAAACGTTCTTGTAATTTGTATCTAGATCTGATGTTATACCAAGAAATGAAGAAGAAGAAAGGAATTCTCCAAGAGGAAAAGAAGAAATTGGTAAATATTTACATAAATAACCATAATATTGTAAAATGAAGAAGAAGTAATAGTATGAAGAAATTAATAATATTAAGAGGAGATGAATAAATTGTAAAGAAGAAAAGAAAAAAAATGAGAAAATGGTTAGATTTATTCAAGGGCAAACTTGAAAATTTTGAAAATATCATGCACTTTTTGATTTTGTTACACCATCCATAAAATATTTTGGTGCTTTGTTATATTTATGCAAATTAACCTATGTATTTCTATCTATTCAAGAAGTATAATTATTTAACAAAATTTTCAAGAATTATAATGAGTTATTGTTTTGAAATGAATAATTAAAGTTAAATGAAAATATATTATTAAAATAATACAAATAGAGAAACTATTGAATAAGAAATAGAGAAACTCTTTCTAATTTAAAGACAAATTGGAAAATTGTGGCATTATCAAATTAATTATTTTGGTTCAATTAAATAATATTTAACTTGGCCTACAATTCAATTGAGTAATTTGACCAAAATTAAATATGAGTCAAATCCATGTGATTGAGTGCTGGGTATGGTTCATGGACCAGGCCCGTCCATAAAAGCCCACTATGGAACCTATAAATAGAAGAGTTCTTTTTATTTGTAGAAGTGAAAATTTTTTGACTGAGCCTTAGAGAATTCCACGAATCTAAGACCTAGTTCTTTGTATCTTGTTATTTTTTGGGCATCGCAAAAATCTATAAATAAAAATATACATAAACATATTTTTATATAAAAATAGGGAACAAAATTAAAATAAGAAAAAAAATAGAAGAGAATAAAAGACATGATTTGATTTTGACAAGTTTTAAGACATAATTAATCGGAGAGAAAAAGTTAAAATTATCAATACCCAAACATTTACTAATGATTACTTTTAAATTAAAAATAAATAAAAAGAAAATTACAATAAAACTAAATACAAAATAAGTAACTTGAATAAGAAGAAGGGCAAAGTTTGGAAACAAAAAAATTCTTATCCATATTTTTTTATATAAATAAACTAATAACAACACGTGCTATGCAGGTTTTATTAGAAAAAGAGTTTTGTGAAAGATTTTAAAACTTGGAGAATTTTAAATTAAAAAGATTTTAAAATATTGAGAATTTTAAATTAAAAAGATTTTAAAATATTGAAAATTTAAATTAGAAAGAGTTGAAAATTTTAAATAGAAAACAAAATGAAGCTTAATAGGAAAATTAGATAAGGAGAAACAAGAGTAAAGGAGCATCATAATAAATTATGCAAACATAAAAAAGCATATTAAGGTTTTAATAAAAATATATTGGAGATCGATCTCGGACTTCTAAAGAATTGATTTTCTCACTTCAAGAATTTTAAAAAATTGGACACCCAAATTTTCTAGATTCCGTCGTCCGATGCTTTTAAAGAAAAATAATTTGAAATGTTAACAAATTTAAACAATTATAAATAACATATAAAAGACAAGGACATATTAAAGAAGCAATAATCAAGATGAGTAAAATATCAAAGAAGTAATAATCAATGCTATAGAAAGAAAAAAAGGAATTAAATAAATAAAAATGCTAATTATATATATATATATATATATATATATATATATATATATATATATATATATATATATATATATATATAAAGTAAAGATACAATATATACAGAATAAAGCTTAAGAAGAAAAGACATAAAAATAAATAGAAAAGAGATAATAATAAGGTATGAAAAAATGTGTAATAAAAGAAAACTATAAAAGAGAAGCTCACAAGATAATAAATAAACAATCTAAAGAGAAAAAAAGTAGAGAAATAAGAACAATAATAAGGAAATATTTAATTACTTATTTTTTTTTTAGCATTTTTTTTGGAAGCTTGAAGAAAGATAAATAAAATAACAAGAATAGTAAGAATAAGAAAAAAATAAATAACTTTGAAGAAAAAATAAACAAAATAATGAGAAGAAGAAAAAAGAAAAGAAAAAAAATTGAAATCCTAACGCACTAAACACACTTGTTGTTTGAGGTGTGGATCATTGAAACCAAAGTCCTACCATACACCTTCAACTAAGTAATTTTTTGTGTGTTTGAATTCTTGGCATTGTAGGGAGAAAAATGAAGATTTAGAGGTTGCTAAAGATGATGTTGTAGATCTTTTGGTTTTTTTTGAAGAGATATGAAGGTTAAAAGAAATAGGGGCTACGAAGATTTGAGATTTAGATGAAGGTAGGTCGTAAAAGTTTCTATTTTTTTTGTTTTGTGTGGCTTTTCTTTATCTTTTGTTGTCTCTTATGGATGGAGAAAAGAGATTATTTATAGCTTCTTCAAATGACTAAAAATTCAAAATGGCTAGTTTTTTTTTTTAATTTGAAAATAATGTCATCTTTGGCCTACACCCAAAAAGGTATGGAGTCTTTATTAACAAAACCAATTTAAAAAAGTTACCATATTTGGTATTTCTCTACCTACTTTACTGAGATTAACCAATTGATTTAGTTACTCTAACCAAATTACCTATAAAATTTTAAAAGTAATTAAATAACATTTTTTTAGAAAATGGTAGTTAATCACAACATTAAAAATAATTCAGATTAGGACCAAAATTAATCTAGCAATTAAATTGATTTTAAATAATGTCGGACAAAATTAAGTGACTATACACTACACATTTTTTTGTGTCGGCAAGATCATCTCCATATCCTTTGACAGTGTATTTAATTTCGTTATGTATTTAATTCTTAACGTTTTCCTCCCTTAATTACAGATGTTTCCATAATTAAATTTTCCTATTTAATTACAACATCTTTTCAGTTTCATCCACTATATAAAACACTTTTCCTTTTTCATTTTGATGTACGAAAAAAACAGAGAAAAACTTATTTTTCAAACTATCTTTATGTGGTTTTTTCGAGCAACAAAAAGTTTCCATTTGAGTGTTGGTATTCCAATTAATCTCTATTCAATTTTGATTGAAGAATACAACTATTTTATCCTGGGGACGACAAGGTTACATAAATCTGTTTGCACAAAAAAACAGAGCCACGAAACGTCTTAAAGAAGCGAGATTCATGACTCAACCTTTTTTTATTAACTAGTTTCTATTTTGCAATAAGTGTTTTGACCAGGCGAGCTAATCATTAGGCGAATTGATTAGTATTGGAGCCGATCCTTTAAGTTCTGATCATTAGACAAGACGACATATCAAGTGGTCAGTTTAGCCATTCTGTCTAGACAAGAGAAATATTAATTATACCAGTCAAAATACAAGACAAATTAGCATGCAGATTGTTTAGGCGTTGCATCTTCTTAGCACATTACTCCTTCTAGGCGAATTGTTCCAACAGCAAGAGACGACGACTACAACAAAACTTACCACATGGAGGAGAGAGAAAATAAAAGAAATAAAAAATTTACCCAAAAAGGTCAATTTGATTCGACCAATATATCTCGTGAAACTTATAGAAATAAATAAATTTAAAATCCTAAAGTTTGATTAATCTATCAATTTAGACTCTTGGTTACAATTACTTTTAAGAAGCATGTGTGTATTGATTTTCAAATGCTTCTAGAATTTTTCAAAAGTTAGTTTTACAAAATTGACGTTTTAATTAGTAAATTCAAGAACAATTTTCAAAGAAAATTTTGTATAATACTTCAAGTTGATTAGCACTATGTCCTTCATCTAAGCCGAACAAGCACTGAGATGGCTCGGGAGCACACTTTTGTTTTCAATCTTGTCCAAGATTCTACACGGTTGTCCAAGAGCCTTACATAAAAGCACTATGTCTTTCCTTTCGACCGAGCAAGATCTTTTGCCCAACTCAACCCACAAATATATTTAAATTATATATACAAAGGTTGGTTTGGTTGAACCAAAATTTTAACCCTTGATATCCAACCCAACCCGAAAAAACTAAAATTTCCAACCCAATCCAACCCACATTTTAAACTAACCCTACCCAACTCATATAATATGGGTTGGGTAGTCCGGGTTTAGGGTTATTCGTGTTGGACTTACACGATCAGATAATAAAGGTTGTGTAGTTCATTTTAATCGATGGAAAAAAAGCTTCAAATTTACACGATCGGATAATAAATTTTCAACGATGGCAAAAAAAACTTGAGACATAAACAATTGCAAAGAAAGAAATGAAAAAAAATACACAACCCATCCCACAAATTTTAAAACCAACGAGGGCATTGAATTTACAACTAAAGATAATCGTGATTTGATGACCTTTTCTTATAGTAATTATTAGTATAATATTATAGTAGTATTAATAAACATATAATAGTAGTAGTAATTATTAGTATAATATAATAATAATAATAATAATAATATAATATAATATAATATAATATAATAATAATAATAATAATAATAATAATAATTATTATTATTATTATTATTATTATTTTGTAAATATTTAGTTTTATATTGCTATATTTGAAAATGCATTAATCATATAATATTTATCATCTTAAGGATTGAGAAATTTAACTATTTGATTTTTTTATAGAAAAATCATAATCGTGATTAAGTAAGTTATTTGTTTCAGAAAAATAACCTAAAAAATTTCTCTTGAGAATCCAATTCTCGCAAGTAAAATGAAATGGGGTAGTGGGACGGGATGAGGAAGTCATCCTAGTACTGGCCTGCCTGTGGACATCTCTGGTGTAACAAAATCTTCAAGTTCGAAGAGAAAAAATCATGCTAATTACAAACGAGCTTTGTTCATTTTAGCATATACTTGCCGAACTTTGATGATATGAATATAAAAATACTTAAAATATCGAAAACTAATGATTAAAATTAATTTCAAACGTTATGACTAAAAACATTTAGTTTTTAAATCTTAAAAATATAGAATATATATAAATTAAACATAACAAATATTAGCTTTAACTAAAACGGAGTTAATTGAAACAAGTTTGATTAGTTGAATAAAAGTCTAACTTGATATATGAAAATTCTAGGATTTGAAAATTAGGAACCAATTGGTGAATCCCTAATATCAAATTCTAAACTCCGATCAATTTGACAAAAATCCAAAGAGGGTTAGAATTTAAGTTTGTTTAAGGTTTGAACACTCCACAAGTAATAATTACCTTGACGCTAAAGCATGCAATCCTAGATTAAGAATTATAAAGGTTGGAGATGAATCTCCCTGTCTAACAAAATTTTCATTCCAATTTCTGTGCAAAAAAAAAAACTATTATATGCAATCTATTGGTCAGACTTTAAATAGTATCCCAATAAAAAATCCCAATGCAACATAGAAAAATAAAATTGAAAAATATTAAAATTACATTAAAGTTATTAAATAAAATTTAATTAATAATGTGATGTTTGGTCGGTTTATATCATCTCTCCCCTTCTTTTGAAGGATTCATCCTTGAAATCATGAGAAGATAATGACGTCTGTTTTAACACTTCTCTTAGATGGGACTCCCTTCTAAAGCGATCATGAGATGTCATAGAATGTTGCTATCTTAGATTCCTAGATCTTGGAAAGAACTTCGACGATCCAATCCTCATTCAATTTGATAACTCTTTGAGTTTTGCTTGAAAATTTACTGAAACTAGAAAAACTTGGTTGAAGCTCAATCGTTAGAGAACAAACAACTAACTCACATTTTTGGGTCTCCTCTTTGCATACTCTTATTCTTGTATATTTCTATTGTTTTTGTCTTAATTCATGCCTTCTCACACGCGACAAAGAGATTTTTTTATTTATTTGGAAGCAATGATGCAAGCATAGAATCGGGTTATGATAAATTGGGATTAAGGTTATTCTAATTCCCAAATAACTCAATCCAAATTTTATTATTATTTTTTAAATTACTACAACCATAACACTTCCGCCAAACTCATATTATTATAACACTATTTTTTATATTTCTTCTCCTAAACACATATTACTATAACATTACCAATAATAATCTTTCTTCAAACAATTATTATAATCCTTTCCCTTTCCTATACGCATCCTAAAGACTAGAGAGTGTAGGACCAAACTTTAATAATTCTAGTGCCGCCACAATAATCGACTTTTTTTTTTTTCAATTTTACCTTCAATCTTGTGTCGTAACAAGTTTCTGATCTAATTGGTAAACTTCTAATATCAAATTCTAAAACGCTCGAGTCAATTTGAGGGCAATCTAAGGAGAATGACTAAAATTGGATTATTTTTATGATCGAAAATCAAGAGATAAAACTCTAGTTTTGAAAGCTCTACAAACAAGATGATCGACTTACTCAAGTAACAAAGGTTGATGATAAATCTTTCGTCAATAGGGAAATATCGGAAGTATCATTCCATGCAAAATCAATAGGTAGAAAACTGTCCTAAAACTAATGCACATAGTAAAAAGACAAAATTCTTGATATTCTCTGGAAAGAACAAAATTGAAAAATATTAAAATGATTTCAAAGTTATTAAATAAAATCTAAATAATAATTTGATGTTTGGTCGGTTCATATCATTCTTTTAATTTAAAAACACTTTAAACATAGACACTTATATATACAAACTTAATCCTTAAAAGTGTGTTTGACCCAAGTAGTTTGGAAGTCGGCGGACTTGTGAATTCGACTCAAGGAGTGGTTTGCCAGCCAACTACTAAAAAAACTTCAATTTTATACCTTACCAAATATTCTTGTATTGTGAGCCTCAATAGTTCACAACTACTTCATAACACCTACTTTTCATCTTTCTACTTCTTACCCCCAAAGACCTTCTAAATGTTTAGAAGATAGTTTAATTAGTTTTGAATGGGTTAATTACGTTGATTAATTTAGATTTCAAAATATGTATAGTATATCATTAAATGGTTGACATAGTCGAAAGTTTTTTTTAAAGTCAATTAATTATATATGTTTTTAATATGTCCTTTAATATTAATTAAATATCATTTTGACCTTATATTTTAGAATTTCAATTTTAGTAGAGACTGTATTTAAGATTTATCAATTGATTGTTTAAAAAAATAATTAAAAAAAAAAAAAAGAAAGAGTAAAAAATCAAAATTTGAAGTGTTTTTCATATTTATAAAATGTCAAATAATATGGATGACACACCTACGAAATAGTACATGCAAAATGCTTTGGAATGGATTGCAATTTACTAAAAGTTTTCATTCTAAGGTTTCACCAAGTGGGGATGAAAACAACATGGAGGACCACTGCCTCAAATAAAGCTAAGGGTGGCAAAGCTAATAGTTGTGTCTCCCCAATACATCTTATTCTATAACAAATATGAGTGCATGTTGACTTCTAATGTGACAAATTAGGTTACACGACACTATATATAATCAATAAAATACTGACATAAACAATTGACAAAATGTTTTTTTTTTTAATTCAATTTATTATGTTTCAAGTTTAATAGAGTGAGTGTTGTTGATATGAATGAGAAGCTAACCTGGTCTCTACACAAAGAAAAAACTTTCATAAATATAACAAAATATCAAATATTTACAGCTCATATGTAACAAAATAAACGATATGAAGTTGACTATTTTTTAAATACTACAGGTTTGTCCTTCTTTTCCATCTCTTTCTTCAACAATTTTTCTTTTCCGTCATGGACTTTGAGTTTTTTTCGTTTTCAAAATTGTTCTATAAATATTTTAAAGTCTCGGGTTTGATAGATTCCTTGAGACATAGTGAATTGAAAATATTAGAGTATTGCTTAGAAGTTTTTAATGATGACTAGTTGAAAGTAAATATTTTCTAGAAGTTTTTTTAGATATTTCAGGTTTGTTCTTTTTTTTCCATTTTCTTTCTTCCGTCATTTTTCTTTTTCTTTCCATTATGGATTTGTGAGTTTTTTCGTTTTCAAAATTGTTTCGTAAATATTTTACATAAAGTCTCGGGTTTAATAGATTCCTCAAATACTGCTTCAAAGTTTTCAACGATGATTAGAAGGAAATATTAAAGATTAAAACCATAACTTTCATTTCTAAGATTGAAAATGGAGTAAAATAATTATTCTATTCTAAGTTTCTATAAGGCAGAGAGAGTGTTAAATCTGGAGATTCAATTATGAATGTTAAGAAAGGATTACAAAACAAAACTAATCACTAAGGAAACACTGCAATCGCCATAAATGTGAAATGACACAATATAATGTTTTGAGTAGTAATAATAATAATAATAATAATAATAATAATAATATTAATTAGTTAGATTATAAAAGTTCAATTATCAAACTTTCCAAATATTACATTGTAGCCCTCAAATTAAAATTAAATTCTTAGATAGAAACTACACAACAACAAAAAAAAAACTGATCATTAACCCTTTGTTTTGGGTTCAAGAAAGTCGATCAAATGATCTTAAATCTTTTGGTTTGAGTTTTAAATTATTTATTTTGTTTGTGATGGGAAGGATTTGAAATGAATATGTTTAAAATTTTATGTTTGGGTATAGTAATTGAGAGAAAAGAAAATTAAGAATTCATTGACATAGATTTTTATCCATGGATTATGTTAATTATAAATTAGAAAATGTTGAGATTGGTAATTTCATTTACTTTTAAATTATATAAAAATTTCATGAAAAATTCAACCATTTTTAATTTTAAAATTCTTACATAGTAAACAACAAAACTCATCTAAAATTTATTAGGAATGGAATTTCTTGAAAATCATGAAGTTTCAAACCAAACATAAAAAATATGAAACGACTGAAATTATCGTAGACGTTATGAGAAAACAAGCATAATCTTTTGAATTACAATAATTGGTTAATTCAAACCGTCAAACTTCTCAATTAGTTCATTACGAAATTTAACATTCTTGTTTTCCTTTTTTCTCTTTTTTAAAGAAAATTGAATTCTTACAATTTAAAACTAATAATAATAAAATAATAATAATTATTATTATTTTGAAGCCGTTTCATTATCTCTATTGTAATCATTTTCCTAACATTCATAGTTCGCCAAATTTCAAAAAGTTCTCTCTCTATCCCTCAGAATCGCTCGTCAAAAATGATTCATAACGAATGAAAAGCTCCAATACCTCGTTATGGCCTCCAAGAACGTATTTCCAAAATCTCAACCCTCAGGTACTTTCCTTTTCGATTTTCTGTTCATAGTTCCTATCTACTTTCATTCTTTTATCGCTGTTTTTTAACTTTCAAGCAACTCCTGCCACTATTCGAGCATCGGAAATCTATAATTCCAGTTTTTCTTTTTTACGTTCTCATCCGGAATGAAGTCACACTGTAATTTCTTTTCTATGTTTTGTCACTTTGATGAATAGTGGATTCTTTTTGTCTGTATCTCTTTTTTCTGTAGTTTTTTTTTCTTAGAAGTTACGATAAATACATGTGATAAATACATGTGGATACTTGGATTCTTTGTCGTATTTTGGAATTTCATCTTCTCTTAGTTCTTGTGTTCGTTTTGTTATTGAATTTTGATTGCTACACATTTTACTTGGATGGCAGAGATGTTGGAATCTTGAATTAGTTTCTTTTTTTCTTATTGATTTTGATGAGCTTTACTAACTTCTTCAATCATGCGTCTGAGAACGTTTTTTCTGTGACGTTGACATTCTTCATGTCAGGGGAACATGTCAGGGGAAAGATTGTTTGGAATCTTATTATGAATGCATGAAAACTCAATTTCGAACATATTATCTTGATTTCATCTTATCTTTTGTCTAAATTATTATAGAATTTCCAATTTGTTACATCGTAATTGGATTAGATGCTTGAATCTTGAAATACCTTTTTATTGATTAACATAAGATGTCTAGATGTCGCCTACAAGCTTCGCAGTTCTCAATACTGCTTCCGTGAAGTTTCTTGTGTGCATCAACTCTAATATACCATGATTATTGAACTTTTTTATTTTTATACATCGTACTTGGGTAACATAGATGCTTCTCAAAATATTGCTTCCATGAAAGATATTTTTATTGATTAGATGCGGCTTACAAGCTCTTCAGTTGAAACACTTGGCTTCCTTGGTCAGGGTATGATCGATAAGTGCCAATAGAAGAGTGCTATGATCTAATTATTTGTTTGTTATTGTTTTCTTTTTCATGAGAGGAGTTTCTCTATGATCTAATTATTTGTTTGTTATTGTTTTCTTTTTCATGAGAGGAGTTTCTTTGTGATAATTGGTTTTAACGATAGCTAATGAAAGAAACCTCATCCTCTATACAGGCACAAGTAAAATCCATCTTTCTTCCGTATTGATCCTTAACTACTTTTTGCATTCTTTGCTATTTTCTCTCTAATCGTATTTGACAGCAAATTCAAATATCCGAAACAAGGTCGATGTTCTTAATGGGCATGAAAATAGAGATTCTAATTCCAAGTGCAATTTGCGCATGAGTCTTGCCTGGGATAGCGCCTTCTTTACGAGCCCAGGTACAGCCTATAAAATTTACTTTTCAGCCTACATTTCTATGTAAGCTACAGTTCATTTTATTACATTTGTTGACACTGACAGGAGTACTGGAACCGGAGGAATTATTTACGGCCTTGAATTCAAGGAATTATGATGATGTGGTTAACATACTGGGGAACGAGGAACACCTTCTATTATCGTCTCAATCACTAGAACCAGACACTAATAACAAAGCTGAAAATTACAACTACCGTAAGAGCTTAGCTTGGGATAATGGATTTTTCACTAGCGAAGGTATGCTTAAAACTGTCCTGATAAAGTTTTATCTTGCCTAACCAATAATATGTGGGTTTGGTGTTTTTAAAAATGGACGACTTAAACTGTACGATCAAATGTTTTTCTATATTTCAGGAGTTTTGAACCCTCTAGAATTGGCCATTGTTAACAACGGTTTAAAGAAGCCTGAAAGCCATCTAGTTTCCGTTATTGAGGATGAAGTTTGGAGGTCTGTGGAGTCCAACAATGCCTGTGATAGTGAAGGTTCCTCATTAAGTAGACTTGAGATGGATCTTTTTGAAGACATAAGAGCATCTATCCCCAAACCAATTTCTTCAAGGTTTGAACCGGGAAGACCAGGTAATGAGATCTGTAACTCAACATTTAACAGGATTTGTTAAAAGGTAGAAGCAAGCTAGATTATCATGAACCGTGTCCATAGAACAAATAAGATTCAAGAAGAGTTTATGCAACTGTCACATTCATCTGTCCTGAAGTCGTCCATGCGTAGTTCCACAAGTGTAGCATTTCTTAATCATTAGTAGAACTGTGAGACAGTTTAAACTTTAAATTATATGCAACTGTCACTATATTCATCTGGTTTTATTATTTCCCTTCATTATAGCTTCAGCCGAACCAAGGGATTCTCGAACTATGGTAACCTCTTGCCTCCATCAAAATTATTATTCATAAATCCATTTTGGTTCCCAAAGTAATATTTTCCACGTATATTTCAGATGAAGGCCATGCCAACTTGCAGAAAGCAGAGTATTAATAAGCATGGATCAAAGAAGATTATTAAAGAGATACCAACATCCCCAAGAATGCAGGTACAGTTCGGTTTCTGTCTCGTTTGGTTTGGGTGATTGGATGATTGGTGAAGTTCTTCAGTTAAAGCCTCCATCTCTTTTCCACTCATAAGAGCAAGGAATGGAAATAAAAAGAGCAGGCTTTAAGTTAGCATTTTCACTCTTTTCCACTCCATCTCTTTTCCACTTATTTCTATTCCTTGCATGAATGCAATATTGTTAAGAAATCAACTCTCAAATATAAACAAAAATACGTGATTTATGTAGTTTACTAACAACATTATAGCTAGGCTCATCAGCACAGAGGAAGAGAGAAGTTTTATATTAGAAGGAATACCATATTACAAATAAAAAAGATGCCTCTAGGGTTAGAGAGTTCATATCGCCCATTCTTCTAAACCCTAGAACCAAAATCGTATATAATATAACAGAATAAATATGAATACAACTTAGGTTTTTAGGGGACCTTGTATTTGATCTTTCGGAGCATCAGATTACATGTTCAAGCCTGCATTTTGAATGCTTTAGAATTTGGCTTTTTAACTAGGTTCGTTTCTCTTTATGTTCATACTGACAAGTGCTCTCTCTTTAGTTGAAACATATGGGTGAAAGTAGGGAACATTATTCATCTTCATCCCTCAAACCATTCAAGACCTCAAAGCAGATTTCAAAAAATTCAACTAAGATAGCTTCCTCGGATGAAAAGCATGTCAAACTTGGATGCAGGTCTGCAGTTTCGGCTTCGGGTATGCATCAACTCAATCCACGTTAAACACTCATGTATAATAATTCCGGTTTCTCCGCTGAAACGAAATTCGTAATAACATACCATTGGCTTTCTTACTTTACAGCAGAAAGTTTGGGGAAGTTGAAGAAACCAAGTTTAAGGCAGTCGTTAAATTCCATCCATAGCTCAACTCAGTCATTTAGATCACCTCTATCACACAGTACAACATTGAACGCCAGTCGCCGCCCTCCGTCTGAGATAACCATTCGGAAATCACCTCCAACTTTTAGAAGAAGAGTTAACTCCCGAGGTTCGAATATACTTGTCGCTGGTGCATCATCAACAACTCCATTGATGAAGACGAAGGCAGGCAAGACGGAAGTGGGAAGTTCTTGCCAGTCCACCACACCACCATCCTCATGGAATGGGACACCATCACCAGCAAGCTCAATTGATGAATGGCAATTAGAGTTTTCATCGACCTCTGCAACTCAAAGAATTAATAGAGGCAAACGTAGTCCATATTCCAGTCTTGGAAGTTCTCTAAAAGAGAACAAGAATCAAGAATCGATAGTAAATCGACGACAACAAAAACACCATAAAGAAGGCAATGCTGATACATCAAGTATATTGAGAGAAGTAAAACCATCAGGCCTGAGAATGCCGTCGCCGAAACTCGGCTTTTTTGACGTGGTTAATTTCATTCTATAAGTCTCCTATGCTTTTTATGCTTTGGAATCCCGAATCTGCTTTTATGTAGTTTACTTTTTAGCTAACATACTTGATGACATTGAATTTTTTTTCTATGAACAGGAAAATATGTTAGAGTTGGCTACTGATACTGATGCCAAGCGGGATGTTGGTGCACGTCGTACTCGTTATACTAAGCTTCTTTCTCCTAGAACTCAACCCAGCAACGATATTCGGAATCGTAAAAACGGAGCAACACCGGTGTCCTTCTCAACCAGAAAAAGTAACAAAAGTCCAACAGTGAAGACATATAACAAGATAGTCCAGTGTAATCAATCTACGAAGATCGTCTCAAGGTACGAGTTAGATGACAACAAGGAAAATGAATTTAGTTTAGTTGATCATCAAATTGAGGGCTTAGCAAAGCAGGTACACTCCATTGCTCTAAACTGAGATGGAGTTCGTCCAAGTAGACAGAATTAGAATGTTTAATAGTCATTTTGATAAAGCTAAAATCAAAACGACTAGAAAATGTATGTTTTTTTTTTTAATTTTTGCAATAACAATCTAAATTCAATTTTTGATAGAAGAAATAAAATTCTAAGATTAAGCGGCTAAATTAATTTTGAATTATCAATGACGTGTTTTGAAGTACTCTTATCAATTATCCTCGATTGCATCCATCTAAAAACTAAAGTTTTATTATTTGAGGGGTTATTGAATTGAATATGATTTGAATACGATTTCATTCCCAAATTAACAATAACGGCAGTGGTGTCATTGAAAATTAAAAATAAAGAGTTGTACATCAAAATTTGATTTTAAAGAAACAGTGTCATTCTCATTGGGGAGGTGGGTTGGTTTTAGGGTTCTTTCTAGGATCTTGGCTTTTCTTTCTTCTCTTTGAAGAGAGCAAGAAGTGAAACTCCAGAAACCTTAACAACCTTGAACCTAACACCAGGAATATCTCCCACAGCATGACCCTTACGTCCAAACCCCGCAATCAATACCTCGTCCTGTTCACACAAAACAATAACAAATTTAAACCTATAATTTCAGTACCAATCTCATTCGCTATAATATTTAGAACTCTTAGGAGATACTAGAATAGGCAATTCACATTAATGGAACTCGTTCCCTCTACGTTCCTTTAAAACTAATGACCTTATTTGACCACTAGAGATACAGAGGACCCATTTTTTTTACCACTTTTTGACCACCAACACATGAGTTAGTAAGAATCACAAAAAAGTTTTCTAGTTTTTAAGGCATAGATTTCATTTCTAGGAAAATAAACTAATGTAGGCCATCAACATTTCTAAAAGTTCACTGCATAAGCAAATTAGGTGAACTTACATTCTCCTCGATATAATTGAGGCAGCCATCATTAGGTACAAAAGCAGCAATCTTCTTCCCGTTCTTAATCAATTGAACACGAGCACATTTTCTAATAGCAGAGTTGGGCTGCTTGGCTTCAATTCCACTGTATTGGCAAATTCAACTTTGTTAAAAGACAAATAAACATGAGTAATTCATTTCAATAGCATAAGAATCAATCAGTAGCCTTACATCTTCTCAAGCACAATCCCTTTGGCATGAGATGACCCTGCAAAGGGCTTCTTCCACTCGTTACCAAGATGAGATTTCTTATATGCCTTGTCTGCCCACCTCTGCCTTCTACGGTGAGATTTCAACTTTCGACCAGCTCCCATTCCACGAGTCTTCCTGCACGACATGCAAACAAAGAAAATACAATCATCACTAATATTACATGATCAGAACAGATTGGCTGTGCACATAATGAAACAAAACTCAGCCATTACCATAGCAGGGTATGGGAAATATCCTAACTAGTAAGGAGTTGAACATGTATACAAAAGAAAGAAGACAGTTAGAGAAAATCAGTTTTGCTAAGAATGTAATTGGATGGGGCTGAAGACTCTAGGCATTTGTGAAGAATAATGTACATCTACTCTACATATTAAGACTGGGAGCATGCAAATGAAATTCAATGAGGGTGAGAAATCAATCTCTGTTCATGTCTCCTCCCCTACGAAATTACATATCAAAATTGTTGAACAGTAATATCCCCTATCCAAGCTTAGTATATGATTTGGGAAGGTATTTCCACTCATAGTATCCAAGCATACATCTTAACAAAATAGATAATCCGGGAAAGAGAGACTAAAGACCCAGCATAACCGAAGCACGGAATCTACATACTGATTTTGAGTATGAGAAATCTAAGCTCAACAGCTCTCCCAAGAAATAAGGTATAGAAGTTGTATCGAACATATCAAAAAGATGGTATACGAGTTTCGAATCTACAAAGTTGTTTCCACCGATGCTATACGAATAAATTCTTCAAACCATATGCACTCACATAATCTGAATCGGAAAAAAACAGATTATCCACAACTCCGAGCCTATCAGTTTATCAATAAAACAACTAGAACGTATCGAACCATGTTTTAAACCAAGACATTTCAAATAAATACTTCGATAATCCATTCTGTTCTGGAGTAAAAAGAAAAAGAAAAAGAAAAGTACTCCTCGATGCATCGTTTCTCCAGGTTTACAATTTTCAGTTTAACATCCTAACAAATAGCCAGATTAAAAATCGAAGCTCCGAGCGAAATAAGGGTTGTTCAAGGTAGCTCAAATAGCATTTGTTTGTTCATAAAAGTTGAACAAAAGATTATGAACAACTGCTTGGAGAGAACATAATTGGATGAAGATGAAGAAGATACAAAGGAAATGGAAGAAAGATGATGCAGAGAAGAGAGAAATGCGTACCCCATGATTGCGGATAAGGAAGATGCAGCAAACTTCTTCAAGAAACGCCCAAATTCGAAAGCAGTGTGTGAAGACTGACTGGCGGTAACTAAAACCCTAATCGCTTTGCAATTGCGGGATTTTATATACAATATATAAAATATAAATATTTTCTATGTATTATTTTCCTCGTAACCCTTTTATTTTAGCATAAGCAATATTCAATACATGTAATAGTAAGGTGTAATGTTCTCCTTTTATGTTTTTTTTTTTTTTTTTTTGTCTCTTGTTCCCTGTTTTTTCCTTGATTTCTTTTAGAAAATATTTGATAACTATTTCTTTTTTTGTTTCTTGAAAAAGAGAAACAGAAACAAAAAATGTGTTTGATAACTGTTTATTGTTTCTTGATTTTCTTCGAGATTTATTTTTTATTTTTATTCACATCTAATTCAATTAAATATTAAATAAAAATATATCTTATCCATTAAACATAAAAAAAATAAAATAATCAAAAGTTTATTTATTTAATACAAAGAAGTTCTGAAAATAAAAATAATAACATAAACATAAAATTGTATTTATTCTACAAATATTGCCAATTCATCTCTCACTCGAGCCATTTCTCTTAGATGATGTCGACTCACTTCTTAATTCATCAATTTCAAAAACCTCAATGTTTAATGATATCTAAAATGTAATATTAATTTTAAAGTAAGTTATTATGTCCTCAATATTCATAATTGAAATAAACAAAACAAAATTTAACCTTTAACTATGGTACCATGATGCTTTAGAGAAAAACCCACAACGAAAATTCATATCCGTGCAAGAGGAAACACAAAAACTATGGATCCGACGAAGAGGAAGAGCCAGACGAAAACTATGGATCCGACAAAGAGGAAGCCAACGTGTAGAGGAAGACGATGAGAGAAAGAGGAAAATGATGATTATTTGGGGAAAATGATGGAGATAAAGAGGAAAAAGGAAACCAATAAAAATAATTGAGAACCATGAAAATGAAATCAATAAAAACAATTGAGAAAAAGGAAAAGGAAACCAATAAAAATAATTAAGAAAAAGAAAAAGCAAACCAATAAAAATAATTGAGGAAAAAAAAGAAACAAATAGAAATAAATTGAGAAAAAGGAAAAGCAAACCAATAGAAATAATTGAGAAACGGAACGGAAGAAACTACCTTTTTTGTTCCCAATAATTTCTTATAAAATGGGAAATGTTTTAGAACGAGAAACAAGGAACGTTACCAAACACCTTCGTTTCTTAAAAAAATTAAAACAGAAACAGGAAACAGGGAACGAGAATGTTACCAAACAGACCCTAAGTTGCCATCAAGTTGTTGATACAAGGTGGGATCTTTGAAAGAAACACCATCCAAAGGAGTCACACATTTGTGTTAGGTTTTATGTCCTAAAACTCATAGATAGTATATGTAATTTGTTGACCATTTTTAATAGTGTTATTGTTATAATTTCAATAAAGCGTTGTCAATTATATTATTGGTGTTGTTTTTATAACCTAAACTCAATATACTAACATCCTTAAGTTGTTTGATGAGTCTTTAACTATATGTAAAGACATACAATGATAAATGTTCGAGATACAACTTAAAAGGTATATAGTATAGGAATAAGGTTGGATATCTTATCTTAGTAGCATTATGGATACGACTCATTTTGTATTTGATACAAATGCAATAATCCAATGTGTTTGTGTAGGTGACATGCAAGTGGTATCATATACAATGAGTTTGCATGAGGCTGGACCACGAAATAATAACCACTAGATGTAACTCTATTAGCTGGTTAGCTTTCTATTTCATTAATATGACCAAGGTCGTAACGTCATCTTAATCCTGAGTGTATTATGAACTCTTGTTTATGAGAGATTGTCCTTTTATTTGTACGGGTGAGAGTGGTCAGTTTGCAGACTCAATATGTTTATCAATTTGGGGACAAGATCGAGTAAGGAGCTAAGAACATAATCACACAAAATGGAATTGACTCATTCCCGACTTTTGAGTAAGTAGATGAGTGTTCCCTTAAATGGTGTCTTCGAGACTTGAACAAAGTGCTCTACCCTTTCTATGGCATGAGAGGAGTTTCTGCTTATTGGTTGAACCATTAACAGGTTGTTCATTAGAGGAGAACTGATATTTAAGAACTAGAAGTAACCCAAGGGTAAAACGGTAATTTGTCCCAGCTAGCGTTATGGACACTTGTGAATGACTAGCTTACTATTATTGGTCTATATACGTGGATACATAAATATATCTACAGTAGAAAGAGTTCAGTTGTGAGTCCTTAGTGGAGTGTACATAGTTAATGAATATCAATTAATGTGGTTAATGAGTTTAACCAATTAATCTTATATCGCTGTAGTTTCTGGTCTCTAGGTTCATTAGGTCACCTTGCGAGCTTGTAAAGGGTAATGAGGTTAATATATATTGATCGTAATTTGAAGTGTTAAAATTTACTTTGAGAATTAATATAATGTATAATGATACATTATAATATAAAGTTTATATTATAAATATAAATTTTGAATATGATTCAAAATTAATTTATGAGAAAATAAAATATTTGAATCAGTCCAAATATTAATTTAATGTGAATTAGATTCATATTAAAACTATAGGTTAAAATTTAATGCATATATCATACACATTAAAACTATAGGTTATAAGAAAATTTAATATAAGAATATGATTTAAATTTGGATTAAATTAAATATCTTATAGTTAATTTAACAATTAATTAACTGGAGAATAATTAATAGTTTAGTTTAATTTTATTCAGTTAAATTAAGGAATTTTTTCAACAATAGAAAAATTTGACAAACTATTTATATTCCATAAAACAAAACTACTAAAAGAAAATTTTTATTACACCTGATTTTTCTATGAAGTATAAATATTTTATCAATTTTTCTTAAACTAAAATTATAAATTACGGGACTTTTAAAAAATATAACAAAGCGGCAAAATTTTACAATATATAGAACAATTTTGAAAATGGAAAAAGCCCACCATGAAAAATACAAAAAGTGCCCCGTCAACTACGCCGCCAACGACACGCATAATATATTTGGTATACGATCGTTCATATTTGGCTATTGTTTGGTACACTATCGTTTAGATTTGGTTACGCGATCATTTAGATTTATTTATTTTTTGTATACGATCGTTTATATTTGCTAAACGATTTTTTGTAAGATTCTTTTGATACACGATCATTTATTTTTTTTGTACACGATCGTTTCATTCCTAATGTACGTAATGTTTTCTTTGCTTCGTACAATGAATTTTGGAGTTCATTGGTAGTTGGCAGAATTTTTCTTCAAAGTTCTAAGTAATTCTAAAAAGCTGGTATCATTCCATCCATACCAAACTTTTAAATTATACTATTTAATTAAAGTAGACAACTTGGTGTACTTTTTGCATCCTTAGTACAATGGTTTTTCAGCATCAATAAGCAACTTCTCAAATCCATTTAAGTCTTTTGAATACTCCTCATGAGCAACTTCAATCGTTTCTTTAACACTTCCAACATCATTCTCTTCACATGTAGGTGTATCAAATTTTGAAAATTCTCCATAGAAAGATGAGCTAGAAAGTTCTTCACCATGCTAAAACCAAAATTTATAACTTCCATCAATACCATTAACATATAAATGATCTCCTTTCTATCATGCTTTTCACAATTCCCACATTTCAAACAAGGACAACAAATGTAGGAGGTAGTTGTATTTGAAAATCCAAATTTGATGAAATTTTCAACACCCAACTCATATTTTTTGAATAATCTACTTTTGTGCATCCATGATTTATCTATAATTGTAAATCTAGTGAGAAATAAAGTAAATTAAATTAGTTGAAAAAGTCTTGTCGAGATTATTAAAAAAAAAAATACAGAGATTGAACAAACATTCGCTTAATAAGATTAAATTTTCCCCCAACTAATCAAATAAAGAAAATAAATTCCTACACAACATTAGGTTTTTCAAGCCCCCATCACAAATTTCCCTCCCAACGAAACAAATAAAGAAAATAAAGTTCATTTCCATTGAGACATTAAAACAAATATTTTGTGAGAGCCACAACCATTGAAGATCCATATGTTTTTTAGTGTCAAGTAAACGTATACTTGATGGTGTTTTAGTGTCAAGTAAACGTATACTTGAAAACGTATACTTGATGGTGTTTAAGTGTCAAGTATACTTATACTTGACGGTTTTTTAGTGTCAAGTAATCGGACTATACTTGACAGTTGATTACTTGACGCTTTTAAAAACGTCAAGTAAATGTTTACTTGACACTGTCTTAACGTCAAGTAATCCGATTTTTGTAGTAGTGAATATAAACCCAAGATAAACTTTGAATTTAATATAAAAGCCCAATAGGAATACTAGAATATATTTTTAATATTGAAAACAAATATTTTTAGTACAAAATAGGGATGTGTAAACTATAACACAAGGTTTAAGTTTATAGAGATTTACCTTTTGATGAAATAATGTATGAGACCAAAGTGTTAGCCTATGGTATCCCTTTGGATTCGTGTGGTAGCAAAACGAGTACTAAGGCTAGAATGGGAAAAGGATGACAAAAGAGGAAGGAAAAAGATTTAAAAAAAAAAAGAAAAAAAGTACAGCAGACAACTCTTTTGTTGTTTGAAGCAAAGATTAATTCCATAAACAAACTGTATCCCATCATCAACTATTACTTTTCATCATTATAATTGCCTACCCATTTTACCCAGTCAACAAGTCCATCTTATGAACTACATACTGTTTTTCTTCTACTCATTGCTTTGCTTCTACTAGACTGCTCTACATATTCCAATCAAAATAGTTTAAGAACAGAATCTTTCTTTAGCTTCATCAGCTTACTATCTTTACTTAACTAAATTAAGCATATATTCTATTAATAATACAAATAGAAATGCTTTTAATGGAAGGAAAGTACAATACTCAAGATGATATGTATCTCATAACGAATTGCATATATATATATAGAGAGAGGGAGAGAGAGATTTGACCATCAAAGCATAAATCACTGAACTTACAAACAACAGATAAAATAACTACTAGAATATCATTCCCATTCTAATCAAAGAGTTCCAAGATTAATGCTATTAATATAAGCCACTATAACATCATAGATCAAAAGTTAGAGGAAACATACCAAATTAGAGATGGCCGAATGGGAGACGACCGGATGATAAGTCCAGTGGACGACGAACTCAATACAGTCGAAGACGGAAGATGACGTTCGACAAGACGTTCGACGGAACGATGTTCGACAGAACAACGTTCGACAAGACAAATCGATAGGCAACGACACACGGTTCACAACAGATGATACACGAAGAAATTGAAGAAAAATTTGGGTAGGAGGCGCATGCGTCGGTAGGAAAGGTAAAAAGAAAATTTAGGGCTTAATTTAAAATTTTTAATTAATGAAATATTTAATATTTTATTTATTTTAATTACTTAGTAAATCTTGACGTTTTTAAAACGTCAAGAAATTTGGAAAATAACTCCCTCCGCCTTTTTATAAAAATTCTTGACGTTTTAAAACATCAAGAATTTAATTAATATAACTTGACGTTTTTAAAACGTCAAGAAAAAGTACATATTACTTGACGTTTAAAAAATGTCAAGAATGTTGAATTTATAAATATTCTTGACGTTTTAAAAAACGTCAAAAATTTAATGGATAATCTTTGACGTTTTTAAAACGTCAAGAAAAAATACATATTAATTGACGTTTAAAAAACATCAAGAAATCTGAAAATTGGTCTTTCATAAAAATTCTTGACAGTTTATTCTTCTAATCACCCATTTCTTAACTGTTCTTTTCAAAAAACGTTAAGAAATAAAAACCACAACTGTCAAGAAAGTCTTTTTTTCTAGTAGTGCTTCTTGATAGAAGTCATAATGGTGAAGTGGTCTAGACTTACGTGGACCCTATGATATGCTTCCATATCGTTGAGTTGCATGCACCAAATTGTGTGTTGTGACAGTTCGTATGCTTCAAACCCAACCATCATTGTGCTATACAAACCCTACATTACACCAAATTGATTTAATAGGCAAACACGATCAAGATTGGCGTAGAATTCATTTGGACTATATCACAATGTAGTATTCGCGAAATGATCTTTGTGTACGAGGAGAAGCAACACACGAGCCCAATGTATCAGATGACCTATTTTCCTTGGTACACATCAATTACAAGACGATTTACCACACCTGATGACGATTATTATTATTGCATGGTAAGAATTTTAATATGATTTATTTTATAATTCTATAATATGCACATTATTTAATTATATTATTTGTAATCGTTTAAAATAATTTTGTTCAAGACGTACATGCTTATTTGTTGAATAAAATTCACAAGATTTAAGCTTTATGTGTAATCAAATCTTGAAAAATATAGAATATATTATTCAATAGACCATACGATTCAATGTTGGCGATACAGATAGAAGACGCATTCGACGTAGACTACGATAACAGAGCAATGATGTCACAGAGGTTGATCAAGATAATACTTAGTTTGTAAATCAAATTTTAATATAAAATTCAATTTTAAATGTAGAATTATACGAAAATGCATTTTTGTTTGCCCCAATCATGGTCATATACAATTTTTTTTAACTTAAAAAAAATTGTAGGAAATCTTGTAACACTTCTAATTCACTACTTCCAAGTTCCAAGACACATCCTTCAACACATCTTTCAAGTATGCATTAAGTTGTCAGTATGATTTCAAAATTTAGATCATAAGAACGGCTATAATTAATTACTTTAAAATGTGATGAAAAATCAACAAGGTGAAGAAGGAATTTTAAATATGAGAAAACTGTCAAAATAGCACAATCTTGGATAGAAAAAATAAAAATAGTAAATCCCAAAATTATTTTGATTTATGGCAAAATCACTTGCCATATTATTTTTTCCAATTTTTTTGGCTCGAGTATACCCTTTGAACGATATACCTCTACGGATGACAATTGCTCATATACAAATACAATATATTTGTTGAGGTCAAAAAAATCAAATAAAATATCATGGGGCACGAATACAATCTATTTGTAAACACAATCACTTCTGGTAAATCTTAACTAAATACAAAAATATTTTATTGTTGCAGAATATTCAACCAACATCCCCTAAAGATATGGTTTTGGTTTCAACATCCACTAGTTATTGGGATTTAAATCAAGTAATTCATGATTTTTTCTATTTCATATTATTTATAAAAAATATATTAAATAATATATATTACAAATTTTTAATAACAATTCCAATCTACATTTTATATCATCCCCTAAAATCGTCAATTTGAATTCAAATTTTACCTCGTATTCCTAAAATAACTACAAAGATAAATTCAACTATTTTGTATTTTTTATTCTTCAAAGTATTTATCAAAAAATAGACATAAATAGTACATAATATATATTTGATATTTCAACATTATTTTTAACACTATTTTCCACTCGAAACCGTTAGCTTTAATTCAAAAATTTAATATTATTTTTAAATCCAAATTTTACTCGTTAATTTTAGATTGTTAGTTTGAATACCTAAAATTATGTCAAATATAATATTTGATATCTATCCCAATCTAATTCTTCACGTTAGTTTTAATTCAAATTTTTTAAATTATTTTTATCCAAATTTTACACTTTTATTTTAGATGATTAGTTTGAATCCTTAAAATTATGCCAATTTTAGTATTTGATATATATCTCACCCTAATTTTACACGTTGATTTTAATTTAAATTTCTAACATTATTTTTAAATCCAAATTTTACACGTTAATTTTAGATTGTTAGTTTGAATTTCTAAGATTATATCAAAGATAATATTTGATATATTTCTAATATATATTACACTCTAAAGCGTTAGTTTTAATTCAAAATTTAAACATTATTTTGTATTATTTATGAAACAATAATTTAAGATACAACACTAGGATGATTCAAATTGATTATGCAATTGTCCTATAATTGTGCTGAAAATTAAATATTACCAATTTAATAATATTTAGCACAATACTTTTCAGTTAATTATTTTCACATATTTTGAATAATTTTGCCTATTTTTCCAATTATTTTCACTTACTGAAGATTTAAAGGTACAGGACAAAAGGAACTAACTGTATTTTCTTTGAAGAAAATTTGAAGAACTCACAAAAATTTGAGGAGTTTGAATCACCTTTGAAGGAAATGATGAACAACAGAAAACGTTGAATCCCCTTTGAACGAATGGCAGAAAGCGGCATAAATCCTCTTTGAAGATGTTTCAAATGGAAGCGAACGGACAAACGCATAATACGAAGGGAAGTGAACAGACTTGAAGTGAAGGCAAGTAAAAGGAAACAGACGAAAGCAAACTCGAAGTAAAGCGACAAGAAAAAGATTTTGTTGATAATTGTTACAATGACGAGCTAGGTGATACATCCCTCCATTGTCTGGCGATTTTAGAATGTCTAGCAGACATGATTAGAGAAGATGAAGAGATCCCATATATCAGGGTCGACTGTGAAGGCATTTGGGTAACACATAAACATTTGGTAATATAATGTTCCTCCAAAGTTTCCCATCATTCATTCTTGTCATTGAAAAACATTCATTTTAAGCTTAATAAATAATATTATTGTTTCTTTCTTTGCATGGCACTTTTAATTCCAAGCTGGAAGACCTACTTGTAGTATTCAATAGTCCACTTGGCAGTTCTAAGCTCCGTTTTTTAGTATTTCCATTGAGCGATTAGTGATAGTTGTAAACATTTTCTTTTACATCTTGTTACAAACTTATCAAATCTTCATGTATGTTGATCTATATGTTTTGTCAACTTTCTGATGGATCTCACTAATGGATTATTGTTGTTTATGATTATTGCTTTTTCATTCCGCCTAAATAATTGATATGTTGATGAATAGTGTATTATACAAAAAATTATGTGTCATTTCATGCAAGTGGACCATCACTTACCAAACAATGACACTTGGAAAACAAGCTAGATTGGAAGCTGGTTGCTCGAGCGTACCGAGTACCGAGGGAGTTATTAATAAAGGTAAAGGTACATGTGGACCTACGGGGATGTCTAAGATCACATGGATTAGTTGTGATGGACACAAGAGAGTGGTTGAATACAATGAGCTCGGTCAGCCCATTGGTGAAAGCGTAACCAAGTTAAAGAGTTTCATTGGAACAACCGTGCGAGTTCATATTCCGATCAGTTACCAATCCTGGAAGGATGTACCTACAGAGCTCAAAGATAAAATTTGCGAACTAATCGAGGTAATTTTCTCACCCTTAGTTAGTAACGTTGTTCGCATTTTTTCACTAACGTTCATTATATAATGTCATGTAATAAGGTGGTTTCGTAGTAGACCCCATATCCAAAAAGAGTATTTTACAAAATGCGAGTATATGTTTTCGAAACTTCAAGTCATTGCTAACTACAAAGCATATATTACCATATAAGGAAGATTTGGAGAAACTAAAAAACCCACCAATAGAATACTCTTTCATCGATCATGAGCATTGGAACCTATTTGTCACTTCCAGATTAACCGAACAATTTGAGGTAACTATAATCACCATTCTCTTCATTCATATATGACAGTAATTATACTAAAATGTAGTTTATGTGTGAAGATGGTTAGCAACAAGGGTCGTGAGCGGAGAAAGAACAACAAGTACAACCACCGAATGTCGCGAAAAGGTTATGCAAACCTTGCCGAAGAAATGGTATGCAAGGAATAGTATATATGAGTTTGAATAATGCAACATGTAATGTGTTATAACTAATCATAATGTTCTTTCCTTTTTCAAAAAGCAAGCACATCTAGTGGTAGGTTAATTGATCGTGCTTTAGTATGAAAGAAAGCACGAACTATTAAAGATGGAGAGATTCCGGATACAAACACAAAGGAGGTGACCAATAAAATCGTAAGTACTTTCCTCTTGTAAGGGTGTTTTTTTTGTACTTACTAAAAATACTATAACCTTTTCATGATAGGACAACCTACTTGTTTCAAAACATGCTACTCATTCAACGAACAACATAACTTGTGACATACTATCGCAAGTCATCGGAGGGAATGATCCACCGGGAAGGATTCAAGGGGTGGGTCAATACATCACACCGAGTAAATACGTCCACACTGCAAGAGAGAAACGAAAGAAGGTTAGTAAAGAAGAAGATTATGCTGAAGAGCGAGCGAGAATGGGTGCTCGTATCTTAGAACTGGAAGCGGAATTAATGAACCATAAGAGGGTTCCTGAACTGGCCACAAAGGAGAAACTGACGAAAGCAAGATCAAGAGTCAAATGGCTTCTAAAAGCATTGACATGTCAGATGATGCAAATGACCATGACGCAGAAGAAGAAAATAGACAAGTTCTAGAAGAAGAAGTTGAAATAGAGGACTTGACAATAGAAAAACAAGATAAGGTAAAAGGCATCTACTTTTATTATTTTTACTCAAACGTTATTTTTTTAATTATTAAATATTTGATCAATTAACACTTATGTGCGGCGAAGGTTGGTGATGAGAATAAAGATGTTTGTGCATCAATTAGGACTTTGACAAAGTGAAGGTCAGTATGAATTTGATTCCTATAGTTCCCAAATTCTTAATGCAATATATTAATATGATCATATTTTCTTTCACTGTATATTATAGGATGGCACTTCTTGTCGACTTGCGATTGGGACTAAGGACAATGTCGTCGGTGCTGGAACTATTTTCGACTACGACATGGACGGTAACAACGTGAAGGTATCAGTGGACATGGTTGTCGATGGTAATTGCTTCATCCCTATTCCAACAAGGGAAGGTAAGACTATTCTTTCCTAAGAAGTTGGTTCACATTTGTTATGGCCTCGTCATTTAGTCATTCCTCTAGATGAGAAGGTAATGTGTTTTTTGAAGGGATGAAAACCCTTTACAGCAGAAAATTACAGAAACTCAATTTTAATTGGAACCTTAAAAATACCAATACATTGGCAAAAAATTACAAAAACAATTTTTATGGTTAAACATGCTTTGAATAAAAAATACAGAGAAGAAAACTTACGCTCGTTGACGACTCTGAATCTACCAATCACCAATTTGGGCACCACCACTTGGAAACCTTCCAATTCTCTTCAAGAGATGGTTTGTGGGAACCAAAAATTGGAATAAGGGAATGGAGATAATTTTTTTTTAGAGAGAATATTCTTTGGTCAGAGAGAATTGGGAGAGCAAAATTTTTCACAGAACTTCTTCGCAGAACCCACTCCTTGTTACGCAAAGTATTCCCACTTCTTCGGATGAAAGAAGTGGGAAGTTGGAGATAATAAGTGGGAACGTGGGAAAACCACCCACGTTCCCTATTAACTTAATAATATATATATTAAACTAATTAATTAATTTAATTAAATAATTAATTAATTTAATAATTAATTAAATTATATTTAATTAATATTTTCATTTAAATCATATCTAAATGAATATCTATCGCATAACCTATAGTTTTAATTTAATTAATTTAATTAAATCAAATTAAACTAAACTATTAATTAATTCTCCAATTAATTAATTTCTAGATTAAATATCTTATATTTAATTTAATCCATAATTTGAATCATATTCAAATATAAATTTCTCTCATAACCTATAGTTTTGATATGTATCATATACACATTAAATTTGAACTTATAGTTTTAATATGAATCTAATTCAAATTAAACTAATATTTGAACTTATTCAAATATTTTATTCTCTCGTAATTTAATTTTGAATCATATCCAAAATTAAATTTATATAATAAAGTCTAATAAACTTTATATTATAATGTATCAATATACATTATATTAATTCCCAAAGTAAATTTGAACATTACAAATTACAACCAATATAAATAAATCTCATTACTCTTTATGAGCTAAGAAGGAGACCTAATGGACCTACAGATCAGAAGCTACAACGATATGAGATTAATTAGCTAAACTCATTAACTACATTAATCAATATTCGTCAACTGTGTGTACACTCCACTAAAGACTCACAGCTGAACTCTTCTCACTGTAGATATATTTCTGTGTCCACGGATATAGACCAATACTAGTAAGTTAGTCCTTCACAAGTGTTCGTAACACCAGTTGGGTCAAATTACCGTTTTACCCCCGGGTTACCTCTAGTCCTTAAATACCAGTGCTCCTCTAATGAACAACCTGTTTATGGTCCAACCACTAAACAGAAACTCCTCTCGTGCCATAGAGAGGGTAGGACCTTTGTTCAAGTCCCGGAAACACCATTTAAGGGAACACTTATCTACTTACCCTAAAGGTGAGAAGGAGTGAATTCCATCTTGTGTGATTATGTTCCCAGCTCCCCACTCGGTCTTGTCCTTAAAATGATAAGCATATTGAGTCGGTAATTTGGCCACTCTCACCCGTACAAATCAAAGGATAATCCCTCGCAAACAAGAGTTCATAATACACTCAAAATTAAGACTAAGTCATCTAGGTCATCTTAATGAAATAGAAATCCAACTAGTTAACGGAGTTACATCTAGTGATTACTATTTCGTGGTCCAGTCTTATGCAAACTCATTGCATAGGATACCCTCACTCGCATGTCGCATACATGAACACATTGGATCAATGTGTTTGTATCAAATACAAAGTGAGTCGTATCCATAGTGTTAACAGGATAAGGTACCCAACCTTAACCCTATACTATAGACCCTTTAAGCTGATCTTGAACATTGATCCCCATATGTCTCTACATACTGTTCAAGACTCATCAAACAGCTTAGGATGTTAGTTTATTGGATTTAGATTATTAAGACAAAACTAATAATATAATCAATAACACTGATTGAAATTATATTAATAAAACACTTTATTAATGGCAGTCAATTGATTATATTTACAATCTACGAGTTTTAGGACATAAAACCCAACATTTTTCACATATGGATTTGGTTTAAATATATTTCATATGGATGACATTTTATGTTTGTGGCAGATGAAAAGTGTGTACCAAGCTGATCTGCGATTACCGT
This sequence comes from Cucumis melo, assembly GCF_025177605.1. Taxonomy (NCBI): domain Eukaryota; kingdom Viridiplantae; phylum Streptophyta; class Magnoliopsida; order Cucurbitales; family Cucurbitaceae; genus Cucumis; species Cucumis melo. The sequence continues at coordinate 6,654,824 of NC_066865.1, forward strand.
CATTGACACTGAATTACAAAGAGGGCACCAGTTACACTACGATTATTGCTATAGCAACTTGATTATATTAGGTCAAAAATTCAAATTCACTTACATGCTAAAGTTTTTGGGTATCAACGAAAATGTTGCATATTCCTCGAGACACTCCAAGAATTTTGTCAAATGCAGCCTATATCAACTCAATGCATTGATGCATTCATGTTGCAAGTTACCTCTTTTGCACATCACTTTCATAGTATAATAACATGTACCAGGCATTAAAGTCGATTGTGCTGTTCATATTTGTAGTCACCTCTACAAAGTGATGGAAGAGAAAGGAACGTTAGGATCCTACAAGTTTGTAGACGCTGGCTCTGTTACTAGTAAAACTTTGGGTTTTAACGACACTACAAATCAAAACATTGTGTCGTTAAAAATAAAAAAGGGGTAGGGTGGGAGTAAAATGTGTCGTTGAAAATAGAAGTGACACACTATTTCTTAACACAATTCTATTGTCACAATTTAATTTTTCTTGGCACATTTAAAGTGTCGTTAATTAACGAAAAATTATTTGTGTCATTAAATAAATTTTGAAATAAAAAAACCAAAAATTCAAAATTTTCCAATTCCCTCTTTGCGTGACATTCAAAAAGAGTTTTACAATTTGCTCAACATTTTCTCTCTCTCCCTACCAAAAAGTGGGAAACAACATAACTCATCTCCAAATCTAAGAGACTGTCATCAAACCCATTAATCTCACACCGTCGAATAAGCAAACGTCGTCGAACAAGCGAACATCGTCTAAGGGACTGTCATCGAACCCTCCAATCTAAGAGACTGCCGTTAAAGAATCTTGACTGCTTTGATTTCTCTTCTCCCCCGGCTACTAAAAAAATAGGTTTCAGACTACTAATCAAGATATTATGTCGTTGAAAATAAAAAAGACGGGGTGAGGTACAATTGCGTTGTTGAAAATTATTTATTGACACAATTTAATTTTTCTCGACACATTTAAAGCGTCGTTAATTATCAACAAATTTTTTGTGTCATTTAAAAAATTTTGAAATTTAATGTTTCCCTCTCTCACACAATTAAAATTATATGACAATAGAATATTTTCTCTCAACATCTTCTCTTTCTACCAAAAACGCAAAGCCTAGGCTCTCTCTACTTATATCATGCATATATTCATTATTTTTATAATTTTATACAGAATTAGAATCTAGACTCTATTACGAACCCAATACAATGAAAAACACTTAAAATGAAGTCCGAACAAAGAAAAACGGGTAAATTGAAGATCAGAGACCAATTGGTAAATAACAAAATAGATTCAATACTTCCACGCGTGTAAAACACCTCAAGGTCGCGAGTTCGAATCCCAACCGAGCGTATTCTTTTATTCCCCATTTTCGAAAGAATTCACGAGCGCACCTTCTTCGCTCTTCAGCCAATCTACACATGCCACGTGTCGTCTTCTCCTCACGCGCGCCCTTTGATGTATCTCATAGCTTGGAAATCATTTTTTCTCACATATTTTCAATGGCAATCTTAAATATATAACAACTTTCCTAAAATCCTCTCCTTTCCGTCAAATTGAGTGAGCGCCTGGCCCTGAACTTATGAGTTCGAAACCCATGAAGCGGTTATTTTCATTTCTTTTCTATATATAACTCATTTTTCGTAAATCTTAATCAATTTTAAGTTATATTGATTCATTTATAAATCCAACTCCAATTTTCACATAAATTTTCTCTAAATATCATTTTTTTCAGAACTCTTCCATCTCATTCTGCCATTTCTTCTTTAAAAAATATTTCGACAATCATTTATTTCAATGGAGAAAAAATTCCAACAAGATATTCCATCAATCTTTTATTAATAGAGGGGTAATCTTCTAAAAGGTACGAGGATCATGGATATTTAATTTCTTTAAGAGTTTCTTCCATTTTTCTGTTAATTTAGCATGTTTATTCTTTAATTTTTGTTCAAGAACGAATTCAATTCCATGTGATCTCTATGAAACAATCTTTTAATTTGCTCTTGATTGTTTAATTAGTATGCAAGATACATTTTGTTTAAAAAATTAAAGTGCAAAATTCAATTAATTATCTTTGTCTACAAGAAATATTTTTTGATCGAATTGAGGGTAATCTTCTAAGAGCTTGTAGATACAACATTTAGTCATTTATTTATTTACTTTATTTTACTTTATTTTTTATTTTATTTTGAAAGTTGGATTTGAATTTGAATTTAATTTTTTCTTTTTTTTTTTTTTTAAAAAGATGAATATCAGTTTCTTCTCTATTTTCCCTCAACTCACCCAATTTTCTCTCTCACTCGCACTTTCTCCACTCTCCTCTCTATTTTCCCTCAACTAACCCAATTTTCTCTCTCACTCTCATCTTCTCCACTCTCAGAAGATCCTCACTGCCCGAAGAGGATTTTTTTGGGAGGGTATTTTCGATTAAGATCAATTGGAAGGGTCGAAAAAAAAGCTATGGAAACTATGAAGGTAATTTTTTTTAATTTCCTCTCTTCCCCTTCCCTTTTGAGGGTTGAAAAAGAGCTAAGGAAAACTATTCTATCTTCAAAGGTATTTTTTTTTTAATTTCCTCTCTTCCTCTCTTTCCCTTCCCTTTTGAGGGTGTAATCAATTAAAACCATGTAGTTTTTCAAATTTGTTTTTGTTGTAATTTCGTTAATTAATTTTGAGTTGACTTCGATTTTGTTAGGGTTAGGCATGTTATGTTAGGCTTAGGCCAATTGGGTTTACTGTATTTTTATTGTTACTTCAAATTTAGGCAAATTGGGTTTGTTATGCTTTTATTGTTACTTCAAATTTAGGCCAATTGGGTTTACTGCTTTTATTGTTACTTCAAATTTAGGTCAATTGGGTTTACTGCATTTATTGTTACTTCAAATTTAGCAGGCCAATTAATTTCAATGTACTTCGAATTTGTTAGATTTAGGTCATTTAAGCTTAATGTCATTACTTGCTTTAATTTTGTTAGTTTTAGGTCAATTGAATTTATCGTTGCTTTAAATTTAGCAGATTTAGGCCAATTGATTTTCTTCAAATTTGTTAGGTTTAAGCCAATTGTGATTTAATTTGACTATTGTTATTTTTTTTGGTTTACTGTTTATTAATTGATTAGACTTGTAAAAGACAGAATAATTGTTAGGTTTGATATTTATTTCACAAACATATTATTTCTCAACCTGTATATTATATCCGATATATTATTGTATATTATATCCGATATATTATTGTATATTATATCCGATATATTATTGTATATTATATCCGATATATTATTGTATATTATATCCGATATATTATTTTATATTATATCCGATATATTATTTTATATTATATCCGATATATTATTTATATTATATCCGATATATTATTTTATATTATATCCGATATATTATTTATATTATATCCGATATATTATTTTACATTATATCCGATATATTATTTTACATTATATCCGATATATTATTTTACATTATATCCGATATATTATTTTAGATTATATCCGATATATTATTTTAGATTATATCCAATATATTATTTTAGATTATATCCGATATATTATTTCCAATATATTATTTTATATTATTTCCAATATATTATTTTATATTATTTCTAACATATTATTTTATATTATTTTCAATATATTATTTCCAATATAGTATTTCTCAACTTGTATATTATTTCTAACCTGTATTATTTGTAAATATATTGTTTGCTGTATTATTTGCCAAATCATTTGTCAAACTGAACCTGTATTTGTCATATTTTGCTATTATTATTATTATTATTATTATTATTATTATTATTATTATTATTATTTATTTTTCAATTTGTGTAATTGCAAAATGCATGAAAAATTAATTTGTTTTTTGCCATATGGATATAAAAATTTGAGACGGGAAATAAGTAATGTTCATTTATAGATTTTATGGTTCTTGGCTTGCAACTAGTATATTAAATTTTCCAATTAGTAACTTCATTTTTCCTCAGATGATTTTTTTGCTTTTTCGAACTTCTGCAAATCTATGAAATATCATGCTATATAAGTTTCATTATCATCTAATTTTAACATTTACGAATAGTGATAGACTAAATTTAAAACTTTGAGGATAAGATACAAAACTAGGACTTCTCAATTTAAGCCATTAAAGATTTACTTATGTGTTGTATGTCAATGATGGTGTTTTCTTGTGCTATGGTTCCCAGGAAAAAGCAAGGATTATTTAGATCAATATATTGTCTACTCGATTTTTTAGGTTGAATTTGATAGAAGAGGAACTACAAGAGATATTTGATAGCAACACTTCCCAATCCTCATGGTAAGAAAGTTTTGAAACTTACTTATTTTGCAACTGGATTTTATATATTATTTGGATTTTTAGAGTATGTAAAATTTTAAAGTGTTTGTTATTTGTTACATTGTTTGTTGTTTTCTCATAACATTGGTTGCAACTTTTGTTCTTGAAATAACTTTGAGAATGATGTTAACTTAATTTATCATGAACTCCGTTAGGGATCAAATAATGAGTTAATATATTGTATATGAAACAATAGTTATATAACTTACGTAGTTTGCTATTCATTATTAGGGCTTCCGAACTTGCAAGAAAGAAGAAGCCTTTGTGAAGGGTAATCAAGATAGGGGGTGGGGATTTAGTAAAAGAAAGAGGTAAGCGTGCTTTATGTTTTATAACATAACTTAACTATTTTATTTTAAGAATCATGTTAACATGTACTTGGGAATGTTGCTTTGACTATCCTGCAGTGGTAGCCATTGAAAATCTATTTTGTGCGATCCGCTTAGACATATGTTTCAGGAATCGTGTTGACATGTATTTAGGAACTTGATACTTTGTTGTGTTACTATTCTGCAGTTATGGTAGTCATTGTAAAACTATTTTGTAAGGAGGAGGAGGAGGAGGAGGAGAAGGAGGAGGAGGAGGGAGGGGAGGAGGAGGGGGGGGGGGCTAAGGGTAAGATTATGCTAAGTTTCAACTTGATGCAAACTAGAACATTGCTTGGTATGTAAAGATTGAATCGAAACTTACATTTACAACATTTATATACTATGCTTATGCCTATGCTTATGTAGTCAGTGTTTTTTTTTTAATCTTTTATATTCTTTATAAGTCTTTTATTAAAAACCTTGGTTGTATAAACTTTGGGCGCTTATTTTGAAAAATGTATTGGTTTGCTTATTAAGAAGGTGATTTTTGTTTGACATGTGCTTAATATTTATGCTTATGCATTTTCTGTAATGAATGTTGACGAAGGTTCATTTTCTTCAAACTTGTAGGTATTGAAGAATCCATGGACCATGATATCAATCAAGTTTTCATTTATGCATTAGTTTGATTAGATTAGGTCACACATACATGTAATATTACAGTAAATTTATCTTTTGAATTATTGTAAAATCTTTACCGATAATGTAAGTTATATGTTTTATTATCAATATAAATATCTTTCCAAACATATGTAGGTAATGCTGAAATTTAGTATTTAATTTTTTTGAAAAATGAAATATATGACAGAAAAATATGTGTTGCGAAAATGAAGAATAACGACACCAAACATGTGTTGACATATAAGCCTTTAGTAAACAAAAATAGTGTCGTTAAAGCACATTTCTTGACAACAATTTTGTGTAACGAAACATTTACAACGACAATATATTAGTGTCGAGTTATATTGAAAGGTGTCACACTTAAAGCGTCGTTATAAGAGTATTAATCACAATATATTGATGTCGAGTGATAGATAACGGCGACACATTTAAATTGTCAATGTAATAGTATTAATGACAATATATTTGTGTCGAGTGATAGAGTACGGTGACACATTTAAAGTGTCAATGTAAGGGTACTGATGACAATATATTTGTGTCAAGATATAGATAACGGTGACATATTTAAAGCGTCAATATAAGGTTATTAATGACAATATATTTGTGCCGAGTAATAGGTAACGGTGACAAATTTAAAGCGTCAATATAAGAGTATTATTGACAATATATTAGTGTCAAGGTATAGATAACGATGACACATGATTTGCGTCAATGTAAGGATATTGATGACCATATATTGGTGTTGTGTTATAGATAACGATGACATAATTATTGCATTAAGGTAAAGGTATTAACGACACAATTTTGGTGTCATCTAAGCATATTTAATGACACGTTTTTCAAAGTGTCGTTAAATAGACTTTCTTGACAGTGGCTTCAATGACGCAAAAATTGTGTCGTTGAAAGTCTTTATGACATAAAATTTGCATCGTTGAAGCCCAAATTTGTAGTAGATATTGCTTGGGACCGACCATCGTCAGATTTTGATGTTTCCATACAATTCAGGGTATGTGCATAACTTTTTTCAGCTAATGCACCTAATGAACTATATGACCTTCATTCTAAGTTTAATTCACACTTACCTGTCAATATAGAAACCATTGGTGTCTAGTTGCCATCGATTTCACAAGGGGCACTGCATATTGGATGGATCCTTTGAGAAACTGAATTAACAATGATGCCTCTGATGTCGTCCAGATGTATGTTGGAACTTTTATTTATGATAAAACAATAATTAGTTAATATGTTGCATATGAGACAATGATTGTATAACTTACGTAGTTTGCTATGCATTCTTAAGGCTTTCGACATTTCAAACAAGAAGAAGCCTATTTGGAAGATAGTCAAGGTATGGGGGGAAGAGATTTAGTAGAAGAAAGAGGTAAACATACTTTATATTTTGCAACTGTAACATAGGCATTTTGTTCTTCTTTTTCTCTGATGGATAGTGTCTGAAGCAAGGTGGCATTGTGGAGTGCGGGTATTATGTCATGCGATTCATGGGTGATATAATATTGTCAAGCAATAGGACAATCATTGAAGTAGTAGGTATTTCATTTTACCTTTTTGAACTACTTATGTTATTTACAACTATTGCATATTAAATCATTTTTAAATGATGAATAGATGGAAGGATCAACCTCAACATACTCACAGGACGATTTAGATGTTGTAAGAACATAGTGGGTTGAATTCGTAAACCACTATATTTTCTGTTCCCAATCTCAAAGGTAAAATTGGTAAACGAGACAACTTTATATGCTTTTTCGTGTGGATTTGATTACATAACGTGTTATTGCTATCCTGCAGTTATGGTAGTCTTTGAAAGGCTCTTTTGTTCGATCCTTTTAGACATATGTTTTAAGAATCATGTTTAGTTGCGTTAACTATCCTGTAGTTATGGTAGTCATTGATAAGCTAGCTATTTTGTTCAATCCGCTTACACATGTTTTAGGAATCGTGTTGACATTGTTTTGTTCTGTTAATTTCTCGTTGACCTTGTTTACTTGTAAAGTTTTATTTGTAGTATAGGTGTTTGTGGAAGGGAGGAGGGAGGAGGTAAGTCTATGTTTTGATTTATTAATGACATTGGAAGTGGGGAGCGGGGTGGTGGGAGTGCTAAGTTCACGTTTAAGCTCAACTTTGACTTTAGAAGGGGTGAGAAGGGAGAAAGAGAGATACCTTTATGTTTAATAATGACCTTAGAAGGAGGGAGTGAGTTGCTAAGTTTAGAAATGACTTTTTTTTTTGGGGGGGGGGGGGAGTTGGGGCTAAGGGTACGTTTATGCTTAAGTTTCAACTTGATGCAAACCAAAACATTGTTGGGTCTGTAAAGAATGAATCAAAACTTACATTTACATTACTTATATACTATGCTTGTGCTTATGAAGTCGGTGTTTTTATTTCTCTTTTGCGTCCCTTATGGATCTTTTACTAAGAAAGTTGGTTGTATGACTTGTGTCGGAGGGAAGTGATACATTTGTTTTTAATAATGACCTTGGAAGAAGTGAGTGAGATGCTAAGTTTATGCTTAAGTTTATAAATGACTTGGAAGGGGGGCTAAGTAAAGTTTGACATGTACTTAATGTTTATGCTTATGCATTTTCCGTAATGAAAGTTGACTAAGGTTCGTTTTTTTCAAATTTGCAGGTAGTTGAAGATTCCATGGATCATGGTATCGATCAAGTTTGTTTCTGCATTAGTTTGATTAGATTAGGTTGTACATATATATAATATTACAGTTAATTTATCTTTTGGATTATTGCAAAACCTTTACCGACAATGTAATTTATATTTTTTATTATCAATATAAATATCTTTCCAAACAAATGTGGGTAATATTAAAATTTAGTATTTAATTTTTTTGAAAGAAGAAATATATAACAGAAAAATACGTGCTGCGAAAATGAATAGTAACGACACCAAACATGTGTCTACATATAAGTCTTTATTAAATAGAAACAATGTCGTCAAAGCACATTTCTTGACAAGAATTACGTGTAACGAAACATTTACAATGACAATATATTATGTTGAGTTATATTGAAAAGTTAAAGCGTCGTTATAAGGATATTAATAACAATATATTCGTGTTGAGATATAGATAACGATGACACATTTAAAGTGTCAATATAAAGTTATTAATGACCAGATTTTTGTATCGCATGATAGACAACGGTGACACATTTAAAGTGTCAATGTAAGTGTATTAATGACCATATATTTGTGTCAAGGTATAAATAATGGTGACACAATTAAAGCGTCAATGTAAGAGTATTAACGATAGTATATTAGTGTCGAGGTATAGATAACGGTGACATCCGACTTGCATCAGTGTAAGTTATTAATGACAATATATTTATGTCAAGGTATAGATAAGGTGACACAATTAAAACGTCAATGTAAGAGTATCAACGATAATATATTAGTGTCGAGCTATAGATGACAGTGACATATTTATTGCGTCAAGGTAAAAATATTAAGGACACATTTTTGATGTCATCTAATCATATTTAACCACACATTTTCCAAAGTGTCGTTAAAAAGCCTTTCTTGACAGTGACTTTAATGACGCGAAAATTGTGTCGTTGAAAGTCTTTATGACGTAAAACTTGCGTCGTTAAAATCCAAATTTGTAGTAGTAGAAAACCATGAAGTGACAAATAAGTTGATAATATTTTTAAGTTCATGGAAACTGTGAACATTTAAATTACTTTTGCCAGCATTTTTTGAACCATATATTAAAGGGTCAATAATTAGATAATTTAAGGGGGACAAAAAGTTCAGTTAGTCTTTCATATTCTCTAATGGGGGGAGATGAACCATCAAATAAATTTATGACCCAGATAATGGGATGATTATCCAACTTCTTGCCTTTTCAAACCATTTCTTTAGTGATTTGAAAGGTTTTCTGTCAAAGAATGAAATAAAAAAGAATGAAATAAACTGTATTCAATTTAGATTCTAAGTTATATATACAAAATAATTCTGCATTGATTAAAACCCCAAGGAACCTGATTTTTTATCTTCCTCAGGATCAGTAGTGAAACTCGCTTCAATCTTCACTGTAGTAAACCACCTCCCTTCATCCCCAACCAATTTCTCAATTTCCCAATAAAAGATCTGCATATAAAAAGAGTGAAAATAAAACAAATCAATGACAAACTACCTCAATTGAAATGCTTTTATTCTTTCTATGTAATCAAGTATTTTAGATCTATTGTAATTTCTGAAATCTTGTTTCGTATGGGACATCACAAGGGTGCTAAGGTTGTTTCAATTTCCAATAAAAAAAAGTTCATTAATAAATTTGGCGATAACTTACATGATCCGAACTTGTGAGAGTATTGGGCTCCATATGAATCAACAAGAGTAAGCTTTATCAAGCTCCATAGTGTTCGCAAAAGAGAGAATGGACTGGTTTTCTGGGTCACTTTTTTTTTTTAACTCGGCTTCATGAGGAAGACAATGAAGATGCTTAAAACTTCTCTAGTCACAGCTAGATAGCCTCTGTAGATTTTCCTCAAGATCCTTGGAACAATTTTGAGCCGATTTCAGAAATCCACTCCCTTGATAACACTTGCATAATATCACGTAGACCGCTGAATTCGGGATAAAACCAAATTTTAACATGTCTGCATGTAGCATCATCAGGATGTGTTTAACTTGGAGGAGCCCTTGTAACATGACTACATAAATCACTTCATCTGGTTGCAAACCGTAACGTCTCATGTCTGAAAACAACTTCACTGCCTTAAAAAATTGCCCATCCTGACACAATCCATGGATTAAAGCCGTATAAGCGACATGATTTGTGAGTGAAGGCTTGCTTCCTCCTGCATCAACATTGCACCTGGGGGTCTGAAATTCAATCTTTTCCGTGAAAAGTCTGAGTGCATCTGAAATTCTGCCATCTTTACAAAGTCCATCTAATAAGCAACTGATAGTGTAACAATTTGGGGTAATGCCATTATCCAACATATCACTATAGAGCTTAAGAGCCTCTTTCATGCTACCATATTTGCAATGCCCATCTATCATTGCTGTATAAGTAACCACATCGGGAGAGAGGCTTTTGATAACCATTTCTGAATATATGCCCATAGCAGCTTGCAAGTTCCTTATCTTGCAATACCCATCAATCAGCGTTGAGAAAGTGATCACATTCGGTTCAACACCATTTTCAGTCATTTGGGAGCAGATTTCCAGTGCCTTTTCCATTTTGCCTTCTTTGCAGTACCCATCAATTAATGAGTTATATGTAACAGAGTTTGCTAGAATTCCCTCTTTCGTCATTTTCTCAAATATGTTACCTGCTTCTTCGGTTCGAGTCACCGAACAGAGACCTCTAATAAGTATACTGTATGTAAACACATCGGGCGAAACTTTATATCTTTCCAGCTCCAAAAAGAAAGCCATTGCTTCAGAAACATCTCCTACCTTACAGTAAGCATCAATCAAAGAATTATAGACATTTATGTTAGGAGTAACACAAAATTTTATCATATTCACAAAAAGATTTCGAGCAGCCTTCATCTCTCCAAATTTGCAGAGTCCATCAATTAAAATGCCAAATGTTACAACATCTGGCACCAAACCTTCACCCAGCATATCTTGATACAATCTAAGAGCTTGTTTTGCATTGGCCAACTTGCAGTACCCATCCATCAAAGTGTTGTAAGTATATAAGTTTGGATACACACCGACTTCCCTCATTGCTCTATGCATACTCTCTGCTTCCTCCATTTTGCTGTCTGAGCAAAGCCCACGAATAAGAATGGTGTACACGACAACTGTTGGCACAATTCCTTTCACTCTCATTTCATCGAACATTTCTTGTGCCCTTAAAAGATCTCCCTGACGGCAGCAACCATCAATTAGGGTGCCAAAAGTGATAACACTAGGAGACAACCCATTGGAAATCATTTCTTCATAAATCCTCCACAACAATTCAAACCTCCCAGTCTTAACCAAAACATTTAAAAGTACATTACAAGCCTGTATCGTGAGTGTCGCCCCAACTTTGTGGTACATCGACAAAGCTTCTTCTACAAGCTCCATCTTACATAAGACAATAATTAACTCGCCATAAACATTGGGACTAAATTTTGAGGATTTTAAGCGACTCAACTCACTGAATACTAACTGACATGCATGGTAAGGCTTGTGAGATTTTACGAGGTTTTGTACGAGATCTTTTAGCAAATACCTGGCATGGGAAAGTAGCTCAGATCCAACTAAGACATGAATGATTGCTGAGTAAAGCTGAATAGTCTTTTCTGGTGCCGCATTGAAGAATTCAAGTGCTTTCCTAGGGCTTCTACAGTTAAGTACGGTGGTAAGTAGACTGTCAGATGTTAAAGATGACAGAGAAACAACTTGAAGCATGGTTCCATTAAGTCCAATGCGAACAAGAACACTTTTCAATGGGAACTGGGTCATCAACATCCTCACATTTCTTTTGCAAACTGTCCATTGCATATCACAAATAGGTGTTTATCTACAGCCACCCATCATCAAGATAAGTGTCACATTTGTTGTTAATTACGTGTAAAAGCAAACCAAAATCAAATACAATAAATGTGGAGGCATTAGTATAAACTTGAAGTAAAAATATACATAGTTTCAAGGACAACAAGGAATAAATTGAATGGCAATCACCAACAAAATAAGATAAGACAATAGATAGTTTATAGAGAGTTGAATTCCGAAGTTCATTGCCAAATATATAAGGAAAGACTGCAATAAAATTATCTCATCTCAGTTACAGTCTCAATTATCTTTATTTCAAGTAGATTAATTGTAGTGTTCCCAAAATTCAACATTTAACTAGGGAACATTACCAACACCTGACCTTTAACTAACTCTACTACTTACAATAGTTAGGAAAAAAAATTGCCAACATAACAACATAAACGTAAACACTACCAATTTAAAGCACATAAACAATTTGAAATTTCATACAACTTTAGAAACTAATATACAAAACACCATAATCAAATTCAACAAACTTGCTAAAATTGACCAATTCAAATTAACATGGAACTCAATAGAATAAACAAACAAAAACCTACTAAAAAAATCCCATCTCCACGTAACTAGTAGTCAACCTTAGACTTCCTATTTAACATCACCAAGGTTGCAATACTCGTTAGCACCTACAAAATCCTATGGGTCAGTACACACTTGTACTGATAAGTAGCCCACACTTGAAGCACCTAACAACATATATACAACCATTGCAAAAACATACTACCACAATAAATGTCAATTACATCATGCTAAACCAATGAGTTAGATCATCATATATAAGGAAAATACAGTTTTAAATCAAACTTCTCAAATTCGATAAATTTTACCAAACCTTTCTCAACAAATCCCTCAAGACACGTTGCCAATTTGATCGTGTCAAGGGCCACTGACATTCCCTGCAGGCCCCAACGAAATATATCAAGGGTCATCATTGCCCTTCATTGACCCCATTGACTCCATCCAGGGTCATTAACGATCTCTGTCATTCCTAACTGATATATCCAGGGCCACTGACCTCTCTATCAGCCCCAACTGATATTACCCAAGCCCACCGACCTCTCTGTGGGCCCTAACTGACTCCATCAAGGGCCATCGACGTTCTCAAGAATTCTATTATTTTCCATTCTAAACTCATAGCACCAATCCTAATTAAGCCAAGACCAACAATGCTACTCTATTAACATGCTTTATGCCCAAAACCACATAAACAGTAACATGCACTCAACATTAAATCATGTGTATGTTCCAGCATTCTCAAAACATGCTTGTATCAACCGGCAAAAAGTAGCATTCCAACAGGTTATACATTTAAAAATTAATACGAACATTAAGGCATGCCCAACCATATCAGAACACATAACAGTTTCATAATAACACAGGTCATAATCATACATAATAGAAATACATGATGCATCATGCTAGCGTACAAGCAAACAAACCCAACAAGGAGAATTCTAGTTACCTAAGCGTTCTAAAGCACTTCTGAAATGACCAAAAGACTCCTAACATAATAAAACCAAGGTTAGAACTTAGTTCAAAACCTTACTCAAAGACTTAAAAAGTATACGGAATGAGTAGTCTTGCAAAGCTAAACTTAAATCTCTACACAAGCACCTCGAATCGAGTCCAAATTGTAAATAAAGAGTACCCATAAGTCAATGACTAATTTACAGCACCTAAATCTAATCTGAAAGGGCCTCTAAGTAGAGCTATAACTCAGAAACTTACCAAGACAAACTTGGCTCCTTGCTGCAAAGTATCCGAATCGAAACTATTCTAAACCTACAAAATAAAGGATTTCAAAGAATTAGAGACCAATCTAAAAACCTTTAAACTAGTCAGAAAGGAAAAAGAAATTCAGAGCATTTAGCCACTAGAACTCATGAAAACAACATGAACCCTAATTGGTATCCAAATACACTTAGCCGTTAAGAAATGGGTAATTCGGATCCAACATCGAAATACAATGGGTAAATGTTGAACCTCGCCGAAAAGGAGGAAAACGCTGAAAAGGGCTGCTGGAAGGCCGAGAACTGAGTGTCGTCAACCAGAAAAGTGAGCGTCTTGTTAAGTGCCGTCGCCGTCAAAAGCCACTGCCGCTGCACTGAGAGCTCAGGTGCGAGAAAGAGAAATGTGGTGGTTCAAATCACCCACCCTTCTTCCCCATCCTAATTTTTCTCCAATTCATTGCAGTTTTGTACGCAAAGCACACTAAAACCTTAAATAAGGTGAATTATAATAGTCTGCTTAAGGGAAATACAATAGCATGTATTTGTGACGTATAATATTTTAATTTGAAAAATAAATAGTAAATACGACTCGATTAAATAAGGGTTTTGAAATATTGTTTATGTAACTAATTAGATATTTTTAAATAGTATTTACTTATGTACATGTGCATTATAGCACTGCATAATTTTCGTCTCAAATGACCCATTACTTATTTTTAATTATGATGGATAGTAATCTTAGAGACAAATAATCAAATGTATAATAACATTTAAAAAATTTTCAAATGTAGCAAAGTCTATCAATGATAGACTTGGTCTATTGATAATAGACTCTGACAATATGATTGATAGATTCTGACAAATTTTGCTATATTTGTAATTTTTTATAAAATATTGTTATACATCTCAATACTTTGAATTTAGTTGCTATATTTGCAATGGTCTCTTTTTTTCACTAAACAACTGTGTTGTTTAAATTTTAGGAAAATCTGTGGAAATGGCAAATATAAGAATGAAAATTAGAAAAATAGCAAACTGTTATTTTTTTTATTTTTGTGTCTGAAATAGTTTCCCACTTTTTTGGTCCAAAATTACCCCTCAACGAATGAGAACCGTCCAAATTCAAATACAATATATTTAATTTAAGGAGATCGAAAAATCAAATAAAATATCACATATCCATTTGTGAACACACCCACTTATGATAATTATTAACTAAATAAAAAATATATTATATTATTTCAAAGATTCCTAAACATATTCAATTGATTTCAATATCCCCTAATTATTCTGATTTTTACCTTCAATGATTATATATTCAAACTTTAGCTATTAATGTAATGAATACGTCCTAAAATTTTAATGCAATGAATACTTCCTAAAATAATGATAAAGATGATGCAATAATTAACTATTAACAAAAACATTAAAAAAGTAACGGAAAATCATTTAAAAAATTCAAATTTCAAATCTCAAGTAAAATTCAAATTCAAATTCCAACCCTTTCCTACAATTATGGCAAATATAATGGAAATACTTAAGTTTAGAATCAAATTTCAACCATTCCTAAAATCATGCCAAATAAAATGTGATCTATGTTTAATTTTGCCAACCAACCGGAATTAAGGGAAACGAAAATAGAAGATTCACCGGAAGACAATCAACCGGAATTAAGGGAAACGAAAATTTGTACTAAAAGAAGAAGGTGGAAAGCGACGTGCGGGTGGAAAGCCATTTGAAAATTTGAAGAATGTTAGAACAGGAGAAAATTAGAAGAAAATTTTGAGAGTTCCGTATTTTTTACCGATACATGCAGAAAATAGAGGAAAAATCCAAAGGTTGAAGAAGGAACAGAAGCGTGAAACGAAACAACTAACCGATACTTTGGGTGGTGCAAATCGATTAAAAAAGGAAGGACGTGCAAACGGTGGAAAAGCGATGGAAGAGAAACCGACTGTGGAAAAGCGACGGAAGAGAAAGCGACGGTGGAAAAACGGAAGAGAAAGCTACGATGGAAATGCGCCGGAAAGCGTTTAAAAAACAGAAGAACAAATGCGCCAGAAAGCCTTTACAGAAGATGGTTTATTTTTTTGGGAGGAAAAATTATAAAATTGAAGGGAGTGCATAGTATGTATTATTTACAAGGTATTTGTGGTTTTTTATGCTATTGTATTTAGGAGTCTATATTGTAAAGTAGGTAGGAGCATTTAAGGCATAGTTATTTCATTTATTATGTGGAAATTAACTGTTTTGCTATTTTGACAATTTAAAAATAAATTTGTCAGTTATCCAAAACAAATCTTAGATTTTGCTATTTTTCTTGTCGCCCCTAAAATTTAAAAGAGATGGCAAAATGTATTAGTTTAGGCCCATTTGGTAACCTTTTTCATTTTTCTGTTTTTTAGTTTTAAATGAATGTGCTTGGTAACTATTTCACTTTTTTGTTTATAAACAATGTCTTTAAAATTACAAAGAAAATTTGAAAAATGAAGAAAAGAAGGCTTTTGTTTTTAAATAAGTTACCAAACATATATGGTTTTTATTTTTATTAAAAAAATTTAAAACATAATTTAAAAACCATAAAAAAAAACAAAAAATCAAAAACAGAAAATGAATGTAACGACCTTGTAAGTATTTGTAAGTATTTCCAAGTACGCTACTGCATGCAACTACTAAAATACTTATCTTTCATAAAACTCATGTAGAGAAATAATAAAGTCTCTTTATTAATAAAACTTTAATAGAATAGTTTTAATAAAATAATAAATCAATCGATAAATAGATAAAACAAATTTGGGTACCCTATCTAAGTTTAATTAAAAATAAAAAAAATAATCAAATAAAACCTAATGTTTTGCTCTAAAACCAGAAACATGATAAACATAACTCTATATGCAAAAGCTAACTCTGATCGTTTGGCTCGCCTACGAATCATTCTTGCCAATTTAAAGTCTTGTCCTTGTTGTTGGACTCGTATGGTAACCCTAGAGGGGTGAATAGGGTTTAATTAAACTTTTTAACAAATAAGTCTAAATTAAACTACTTAGATAAATTTTAAATTATATAAAGAAAATTAGCTAATATATATTAACTAACAAGATTGATAAAAAGTATGTAATAGAATATGCAATCAAATTAACTCAACCAAACAAGAACATGTAACTAAAAATTAAATGCAAAAATAATTAGAAAAGAGTTAGAGAAGAAGACACCGTAATTTATAGTGGTTCGGTCAAACTCTCCCTACGTCCACTTTCCCAAGCACCTTTTGGGATTTTGATTGAAAACATTCTTTTGACTCTTTTCACAGATTAGAGTCAAACCACTACTTGCTCCTTTTTTGGGTTCAAGAGCAAACCCAATCATTTCCACGGGTTAGGATCGAACCGTAACAATATGTTAAAGTTTTAACTTACACAAAAGAACAACTCTCTAAAAGACTGAGTATACAATTAAGCTCACAATAATTAATCCTCACAATACAATAAAAAATTCTCTTGAAAAGAATGAAAATTTGAAGCTTTAGAGAGAATAACAATGGTGGATTTTGCAACTTTTAAGGATTGTAAAGATAAACAAAGCTCTTAAAATTTTTTGGGGAAAATGAAGTATTTACAGAGAACGGAAAGATTGAAATCCAAAATCATTTTGGGTCATTGGATGTAAGTAAAAGAAAAATGAATGGTTGAGATTTAAACTCAATTAACTGTTATACACAACACAAATAATAATATAATAATATGTCTTTTCAAAACAATTTGTTTAAAGCCCAATAAAACAAGTTCACAATATTTCAAAAAAAAAAAAAACTAGTTGTTAGACACAAAGATAAATAATAATATAATAATATGTCCTTTTTAAAACAATTTGTTTAAAGCTCAATAAAACAACTTCACAATCTTTTTTTTTTTAAAACTAGTTGTTAAACATAGAGATAAATAATAATATTAAATTCATTTTTTAAAAAATTTATTTTTTAAAAAGCCAATAAAGAAACAAAAACAAAAATAAAAACAAAAGCCACATATATTACTTCTCCATTGCTTCAAGTGGCTTTCTGTAATTGGATTAAATTGATTATTTGGCCACTAAGTCACCATCTCGAGTATTTTTCCGTTTAAGCTTCTTTTAGCAATATTTTTTCGTTTGAACTCCGATTTAGGTGATTCAAAAGACGTTAGAATCATTGTTTCGAGCTCTACACTATGAACTATTCAAAATAATAAATTTATCAACAAAAAGATTTAGATTTGTTATCATAAAAATATTAATTAATTAATTTAAATTAATTAATTTGAGATTTAAGGGCCAAAAAGCCAACAATCTCCCCCTTTTTTTCTGATGACAAATCATTAAAGAAAAATAACTTGAAACACACGTAACCGTAGGAACACACAAAATCAACAAGTAATTCTATTATCAATTATATGTATATCAAGAATGTATATCACCATAATGTTCATGTATCTATTTTACAACAAAGATCAAATTTGAAAATAATTGAAAAGAGATACTTCTCCCCCTTAATTAATTCTTCCTCTAAAAAGAAATATGCATTATTAAATAGAAACAATTATGCAACAATGTCACAAAAAACATATTTTTCTTATACTTCTCCCCTTTTAGAATCATAAAAAAGAATAAAAAGGAAGTAACCTTTTCCTAACAAATTATGAACACATACAAAATGTCTAATTCTCCCCATACCAATATGCATTCGACAATAATGTCAAGTAAGATATAAAATCAAGATGCATCACAACGAATAATACCAAGCTCAAACCTATTTTTACAAAAACTTTCTTTATTCAAAGACTTGGTAAATATATATGCTAATTGATTATTAGAGCTCACAAACTCAAAAGTAATATGACCATTTTGCACATGCTCTCTAATAAAGTGATGTCTAATATCAATATGCTTAGTTCGAGAATGATGCACTACAAGAAATATCAATTACAATAGCATAAAAAAAAAACGTTATCGTTGATTTTCGATAGCGTTTTTGAAATGCTGTCGTAGTCGATGTTATTGAAAGTCCATGACTTTTCATAGCCTTTTTCCACCACTATGCAAAGCACTATAATATGTCCCCAAGCACAAATATGATGCTATAAATGCTTTTATAACATGAGAAAAATGTTATCGAAATATTTTGATTAGCGTTTTTTATTGCATTAGAAAATCGCTATAAAATTTTTCAATAGAATTTTCAATAATGTTGGAAAAAGGCTATAAAAGACATTTTATGGCTTTTTTTTTTTTTTTTGCATTTGAAAAGGGTTATCAAAACGTTTCAAGAGCTATTTTAATAACATTAAAAAATGCTATAAACAATTTTTTGTAGCATTTTATGAATGCTGTCATAGCAAAAAGTCATTGACTTTTGAGTTTTAATAGCGGTTTATGTAGAGCTATTAATAACAATATAAAAGGTAGGTATGTTTTAAAATCATTTGGCCTCATTAACATTTCATAATCACATTATTAAAAGAAGAATTACCATAGAACTATACATATGATATCTCATTGAATAATATATGTTATCTTCTATGCACTACAATTTTGTTTATAAAGGAAAAAAAATCCTTTGTGAACAAATCTAAACAAAAAACAACTACCCTGTTTCAAAAAACTCAGTACATCACAACAAAACTGATAAACTGAAGAAGAGAAGAATCAAAGTGAATAAATTCGATCATGGCGGCTTCGGTAAGTTTGGTTGATCATTAGATTCATAAAGCTCCAAAAACCCACCACCATTACCAGGTAAATGCAATCAATAACTCTCGCTTCGAAAGATCTCTTTTAATTATGGTGGAAAATTGGATGATAACAACACTTGCAATCTAATAAACAAAAATTATGAAGGAATTCTTAAAATAAAAATATATAGCTTACTGATTGATTTAACATAAATGGAAAAAAAAACGAAAGAGGAAATATTGATACTTATATTTTAATATAGTTTCAAGCATATTATAAGAGCACGTACAGGGATTTAGAATGTTCATTTTGCATTAAACTAAAGACCCTTACTTCAATCTGAAATTACAAAACTTCCTATTGTATTGTGTAAAAAGAAAGCAATGGTAAAATTTACCAAAGAACAGATGATTCAAGTGGGGTGAAGCTGAAAGTAAGTGATTCTCTATTCTGATGGACAAAGACAACATGTCTAGCCATTTCAAGATCATCCTCCATATCAGCTCAATCTAGGATCAACCATAGAAGATCAAATCCCGATAATAGAGCTGGAGGAAGGTTGATGTTCTTGGCTGGAGTTCTACGTAGGTCATATCTTCCCCTAAGATATACATAGAAGCATACTTAGAAATCTCATAGAACTCGGAGAAGTTTCTTAAATTTTAAACATCAAAACCTAGGAGGACAAGAAAATCAGAAAGTGGTCTAAAAAGATAAAGAGGTAAGTACCATGCTGGATTGACCGCAACAAGGGCAATTAGAGACATGGTGATTCTAGCCTTGGCAATGCTCACAGTCTGTTGCTCCATGACTTCATGAATTGTTGTATGATCAGTTCCTCCTCATCTCCCCTAAGTTCATATTTGCAGTACAAAACAGCTGCATAAACAAGTTCTACCATCAACCATGTAAAACACAAGATCATTTAAAAAGATAATACTCATAAAGAAAGAAAGTTGTGAATAGAATGGCCAAAATATTGCAAAAAGCACATTATATTGTAGATGAAATTTATTTAAGTAGAAGACATTGGTTAAAAAATGTCATACTCGTATTTTTTCTTGAAATGGGTGATAGACATGGTCTAAGAATGTATCTATAACCAAACCAGCACGCATAGCCCTAAACCCTGTATAAGGAATAGGAAGAAAAACCATCACCTGGACCTACTTGATAACACCCGAAAAAGATATGTGAACAAATTATTATCATAAACCAATACTTATAGAGAAAAAGGATTGCCTCTTTACAAGTTAATGAGTAGGTGTTAGATTAAAATTTTACATTTTGTTGACAAGAGACAGAAATTAAAACCATACAAAAAAAAAAATAAACAAAAAAAAAAGTTGAGGACCCTTTGAAGATGCTCTAATGTAACCAATATATGACGCTTTGACCTCTCTTATGGTAAATAGACGTCTCTTTAAAGATGCTCTAATGTAAACTTCACTGAAAGAAGGATGATCATGCATAAGGAAATTTGGACAATAGCAGAATCCTTTTCAAGCATAAAGCAAACTGTAGGCAATTCAATACAAAAGAGAATCTTGGATGAAAACCCAACGGATTAAACAACAACATTATTACAAATATCAATTTATCAGTTGAGCAATTTATTGTGTAAATCCAAATAGATGCACTGAATGACATGCACTAGCACATACTTCTATTAGGATTGATGTTAACTAAATTCTTATTTATTCATGAAGATTTCATAAGCATAGTTCTAAAATGTAACACATCAATAATAAGCTATGAATTAAAAGCATCAAGCTTGCTAAACTTCTCACCAAGTCTTTGAGTGATGATAGTGATAAAAAAGCATCATCCTCGAGTGGGCGAGATGTCCACACAAGTGAAGCATATTGCTTCTGCATGATTTAAAGAGTCACAAATACAGAATTAAATAAAAATTTGTACTTGTAATCGACAAAAAGATTGTTCATAGAGAAAACCTGCTTCTCTGCTTCTCTGCTTCTCTACTTCTCCTTCTTGAACCAGGGCCCAACCTTCGCTGCCTACAACTTTTAGATTTCTTACGCCAACCTGAAACAATAATGTGATTCATATAAAGTTTGCAGTAATTTTAATCTATGGAAGAAGCAGTACAATATGAACAGATTACCAACACTACAAGAAATCGAGCCTTTAATGTCGGTTTAAAACCGACATTAAAAGACTTTAATGTAAGTTGGTAACCGACATCTTTGCTTGTGTTATTAAAGGTGTTTAATGTCGGTTTAAAAATGACAATAAAGACCTCTTTAATGTCGATTTAAGACCGACATCAAAGGCCTTTAATGTCAGTTTTCAACCGACATCTTTGACAGTGTTATTGAAGCCCTTTAATGTCGGTTGGACTTTGGTGTCAGTTTAAAACCAACATGATAGAGGCAAACAATGTCGGTTTATAACTGACATTATAAATCCCCAATAATGTCTGTTTAAAACTGACATTAAAGCCTAGTTTTTGGGTCCCTTTTTACAAATTTATTTCTATTTAATTGTTGCATTCTTGTCCATTTTTTATAGACCGACATTGAATCCGTGTAGATAAATATTTTTCTCACGTCAACAAATCAATAAAATTAATATTATTTTAGAAACTATAATATTTTTCTTTTACATTTGTATACACAAAATGAAATCTTATTGTGTTTGTATATACATTCTACAATAGTACATGAAAAAAGATCATAATACAAGACTTAAATAATTAAAAATCCTAAACGCCTTCTCAGTCTTTAACATTCAACGGTCGCTTGGCCATCTTCACAATCGCTTAGCTTTCAACCCAATATGACTTAATCATTCTACAAACAATATCCAAGTAAACCATTTAATCTTTAGAATTCTAACAAGACAACTCTACGAAAAATATTAACTTGAAGTTAGTAATGTTGTAACTTGTAACTTGAAGTTAGTAAACAGAAGAAGAACTTGTTCAAGAAAAAACCACCCACAACTAACAAACTATTAACCCTTTGACCCAAACTTGAGTAATACACCATTATATTGGACAATTTCTACAAATCATGTGGTACTAGCAATTTCAATATGGATCCAAAATTATATTGCCTAATTTACAAATATGACTCAACAAAGGATAGCATTTTCCAATTGCCAAAGTTGACAAGTCAAATCTAACCATTGAAAATGATGAAAAAAATTGCAATGCAGAAATTAAAGAATTGGTAGTTAATCCTCACTTATGAGCATCAATCACAAATCTAATTTTGAATCAATAATCTACATCAACTCAAGATAGTGTATGCTTCAGTCAAATACCTTACGATCATCACTGCTTGATACAAGCATGGAAGGTTCAAAATGTGAAAAATCAACACTCCAAGCTCATTTTTCATGTTCTTCGTACTCCATAACACTCTAAAAGGAAAAGAGCCTGTTAAAAAGGAGAAGTATGATCAAATAAACCTTTATCACCCATGTGGTTAATTCTTTAATTTCAGTTTCAAATATCATTGTAATTACCAATTGTAAATTTGCAATGGAAGTTTATTGATGGAAGAAGGGAAATCTTAAAGGGGAAAAAGGACAGCTTGAAATATTAATAGTGAACCTGAGCAAGTGACTTGTGTGCTTTTGGATAAAGTGCTGCTACTGTTACAACTCCTTTGAAAATGGTAGCCACTTTCTCCCATACAAGCGTGAGGGCTTGTGCAAAGAACTCAACTAGAACGATGCCATTTGAGTTCAAAAACCTATTACATCATAAAAGTTACATTCTAAATTCCAAATATGAAAATTCCAAACATATACAAGGAGTAAAAACATGAAGGATAAGTCCACAAAAGTGCTCGGTCATTGTAAACTTAAAGAAAAAAAGGTCAATACATATTAGATCCTTGTAGATTTAAAATAATTATGCTCTTACTCTTCTCTCCCTATCCTTTGATTGAAGTTGGGGTTCTCTAGCTGACCTTTACCAGTTTTTGAAATAATAACAACCAGTGAAATGCTTGTTTAGACGGTATTAAAATATGAAACAAGCATATGTAAATATGTAATTGTAAATGAAATGCTTGTTTCATATTTTAATATCCTTGAGATAAAGATGACTACCAGCACAAATAAACTAATGAAATGCTCACCCATTAATAAAAATTATAAGATAAAATAATGAATGAACTGTTAAGAGACTACTGACTATGTTGAAGCTGTTCTTGAAACTAACCTGCTCGTTTGCACCAACTTGTTTTTGACACTATGTTTTGCAGTTGTAGATTACATATGTGAAATAAGTTAACTTTAATGAAATTATCATTTGAGAATTATAAACTCTAAATGATAAAGAAGTTCGACACTCACAAAAGGCTACCAGAAAATATACAAAACGGAAAACATTGCAACACCATAGGAAACCTGATGGATGACAACAAAGTTAGTCATTTCATGGCATGATGTAAATTATGAACAAGAATTTAACTTCAAAGTGGTAAAGTAAGATAAAATAATGAACCAAATTATTAAAAAGAATTGAATTGCATTGTCAATGTATTAGTAAAGTACCCATTTAGACCAAGCTAAGCTATTGCTAGGCCACCGGTCACACCGGTTTATCATAGAAAGAGAAAGAAGGGTAGGAAGGACATTTCAACGTAGACATAGGGGTAGTTGGAATGGTCAGTGGTCCCCGGGGGCACGTGGCAGTAGGGGAGGAAGGATATATAGTGAAAGCTTAGCTAGGGTTGGGGGATTATGAAAGAATGTTTTGAGTGGACTGCCTAGTTCATGAGTGGGAGAGAACAGTCCTCTTACTTGGCTGCACATCATTTTGTGAGAACTCTTTTGTAATGAATGCTCTTCCGCTATATATATATATATATAAATAAATTCAGTTTGACTCCATTGATCTGAGTATATTCAATACGACTTATTATTGTGTGTTTGTAGTGCTGCTGTGGTGTGTATTTATGTACTGGTGTGTGTTTGTGTGTCGTATAACCTTGACAGGGAGAAGGAAGTCTAACATTGGTATCAGAGCGAGTCGACAATCTGGGGGAGGTGGAAGAAGATGATGCAAAAGATGATAGAGGATCGACTGACCGCCTTAGAGGCTGAGATCGAGGCGATCAAGCAAGAAGTCCAGAGGCTACCATTGTTAGAGAAGAACTTGGAAAAAATGCACGCCATGCTCTCTGTGATCTACGAAGACCGCCAGAGACAAACCAGGGGGTCAAAACTAACTGGGATAAGCACCGAGAAGAGGAAGGTAAGGAACGAAGAAGGGACGCAAGAGGAAGGGGAAGAAGGTGAAACATCCTTAAGCGTTGAAACAGGGGGAGGACAGGAGAGGATTAAGTTCAAGAAACTAGAGATGCCGGTGTTTAACGGTGAAGATCTGGAAGGGTGGTTCTACAGGGCGGAACACTATTTTCAAATGCACTTGCTGAACGAACGTGAAAGCTAAAAATTGCAATAGTTAGCTTGGAAGGGAGAGGATTAAACTGGTTTAGATGGGCGAAAAACAGAAAACGATTCAGGTCGTGGAGGGAGCTAAAAGAGAGAATGTACAATAGATTCCGGTGTAGGGACTTCGGAACAGCGTGTGCGAGATTTTTGGCGATCAGACAGGTAGGCACGGTGAGCGAGTACCTGCAAAAATTCGAGGAATTATCGGCACCATTGCCGGAGATGGCAGAAGAGGTTTTGGAGAAAACATTTACAAACGGATTGGACCCAAGAATTCGAAAGGAAGTATTTTCTATGCGGGCCGTGGGCCTGGAGGACTTAATGGAAGCAGCCCAACTCGCGGAGGAAAAGGCCGAGTTGTCGAAGGGAGGCCCATACCCGTATTCATACTCGAAAGAGGTGGCGAAGACAAACCTAGGGTCCAGCCCAAAAACATTTGGGAGCCCAACGACGAAAATGGTGACACTGGCAGAGAAGGTTGTCAATCAAACATCAAATTCAAACACTGGTATCAACATATATACTACGAAACTTGTGGGTTCTGGTACGGTCGATGGAATTGTAAGCTCCTGTAAAAGATTAGCCGAGTGTATTGTCGCAGAAGCTACAAGCATAAAAGAGGTAGTGCGACTTATTATCTATGGTATCAACATATTGACCTGTGATGATTTAATGATGAGTAATGTGAAAGACGAAGCAATGATTAAAGAGGTCACCTTTAAACTTAGGGGAGTATGAAGACATTATCAAAAAGATTCACTCATATGTTCAGGGGAAGCCTGGAGTCTTAAGCTATTAAGCATATTAAAATAGTCATATATTTGAGCAGAGATCACTTACTGTACTGATGTATATTTACTAGTGTGAATCTTAATAATATTACTCATCTGAGTTGTGCGCAGCTCCCCAGACGTAGGCGATATTTGCCGAACTGGATTACCAATGTGTCATTTTCTTCTGCTGTCCCTCTAACTATTACAACAGTTAGATACTTTAAAATTAACTAAAAGTTTATTTGATTATCTCACACCGTATTTCACACTATAAGCATGACATTGTTTTTAACCTTAATAAAGAGAGTATTATGAAATTTTCCCATCTTAAAGTCATTCTCAAGTAAAAAATTGCTAAGTCTATCATATACCAAGCTCTTAGAGCTTGTTTTAAGCCATAAAGAGCATTTTTCAACTTATAAACGTGATTAGGTAAATCAAAACTTTCAAAGCCCGGAGGTTGTTCTACGTAAACTTCCTCCACAATATAACCATTTAAATAAGCATTTGTTACATCCATTTGATACAAAATGAAATTCTTATAAGAAGCAAAAGCAGCAACATTCTAATAGATTATAATCTAGCAACCGGTGTAAAAGTCTCTTTATAATCTATACCTTCTTCTTGACAATAACCTTGAGCTACAAGTCTAGCTTTATTTCTAATGAGATCTTCATTTTCATCCATTTTATTTCTAAAAACTCATTTAGTTCCAATTATAGATGTATTAGAAGGCCTAGGGACTAATTTCCAAACTTTGTTCCTTTCAAATTGATTTAATTCTTCTTGTATAACTAAAATTCAAAACGCATCACAATCAACATCTTTAAAACTTCTAGGTTCAATTTGAGACACAAAAGCAAGATTACTAAATAAATTAAGAGAAAAATGAGTTTTCACACCTTGCTCGGGATTGCCAAGAATTAAATCTTTGGGATGGAATGGAGCATATCTCCTCTCTTTAGGCAAGGATGAAGAATCATCTTCTTTCTTTTCTATGATGTTCACATCTTGCATATTTGGAACAATTTCTTTGCTTTTGTCACTAACAAGTAAATCTCCAAAATCTTTTTCTAAATCATCACAACAAATAGACTCATTAGAAACATTATTACAAGATTCATCAAACACAATGGATAGATTCCTCAATAACTAAAGTTTTCTTGTTTAAAACTCTATAAGCTTTACTAGTAGAGGAATATCCTAGAAAAATACCAACATCTGTCTTAGAATCAAATTTTCCAAGTTTTTCTTTGTTATTCAAAATAAAACATTTACAACCAAAAACTTTGAAATACCCAATATTTGAAATTTTGCCATGTCAAAGTTCATAAGAAGCTTTATCTAAAGAGGGTCTAACTAAAACTCTATTAAAACATAACAAGCGATGTTAACGGCTTCTGTCCAAAAATATTTAGGTAAATCATACTCATTCAACATTGATCTAGCAAATTCTTGCAAAGTACGAATTTTCCTTTCAACCACACTATTTTGTTCGGGAGTTTTTGGAGAGGAAAAATTATGAGAAAACCATTTTCTTCACAAAAAGTTTAAAAGCATCATTATCAAATTCTCCTCCATGATCACTTCTAATTTTAGAAATAATAAGATCCTTTTTCACTTTGAACTCTTTTTGCAAAAGTAATAAAACTTTTCAAAGCATCATCCTTATGTTTTATCATCAAAACCCGAGTAAATCTAGAAAAATCATCAATTATCACAAATGCATAATAATTTCTTCTATAGCTAGCAATTGTAGAAGGGCCAAATAAGTCCATGTGTAATAGTTGTAGGGGTCTAGAAGTAGAGATCACATGTTTAGATTTGAAATAGGACTTGGTTTGCTTACCCATTTGACAAGCATCACAATCTTTGTCTTTTTCAAATTTAAAATTAGGAAGACCTCTAACTAAACAATTCTTGGAAATATTTGAAATTAAGTGCATGCTAGCATGTCCTAGTCTTCTATGCAATAACCAAGAATTATCATGTAAAACCGAAAGACATTTATCAATAATAGGACATCCAAATCAAGAATATACACATTTTCATCCCTATTTCCAACAAACAAAACTTTTCTATCACTAACATTTTCAATTATGCAATTCTTTTTTTTATCAAATATTACTCTAGATCTTTTATCACACAATTGACTAATACTAAGAAAATCATTCTTTAAGCCATCAACTAAATGAACATTTTCAATCAAAGTAGATGAATCATTTCCTATATTACCCTTACCAATCATTTTACCTTTCTTTTTGTCACCAAAGGTTACCATGCCTCCATCCTTTTTGGAGAGAGAGATGAGCTTGGATCGATCTCCCGTCATGTGTCTTGAGCAACCATTATCCAAGTATCATTTGTTTTTCTTGGAGGCTTTCAAACAAACCTCATCATCATGCTCCTCTTCCTTGTCACTATGAGTCGTGAGACCAAGGTTTGCCATTTCTTAAACTTCACTTTCACTTTTGCTACTATCATCCTAAGTAGCCTTCATTGCCTTCTTCTTGGATTTCTTAAATGATTTGAGGAGAGGGCAATCCATTCTTATATGACTCAGCTTTTTGCATTGGTAACAAATCACCTAATCCTTTTTGCTTTTCTCACCTTTTGACTCTTTTTGGGTTGATAGATGTTTCTTGAAATATTTCTTCCTTTTTATGAAATTTTTGAACTTACATGAGAAATAAGCAATGTCATCTTCATCAAGGTCATCCTCATCTTCAAGCTCTAAGGAGATGGTATTTAATGCAATGCCTTCTTCTTTTTGGACTCATCCTCCAAATGCTCCTTCATAATGATCTTATGAGTCATGAGTGAGCCAATAAGCTCCTTTAGTGGAAGTCTGATGAGATCCTTTGCATCTTGAATTGTCGTTACATTAGCTTTCTAAGTCTTAGGTAAAGACCTTAGAATTTTTCTAACATTTTTCGAAGTTGTATAGACGTTACTAAGACCCTCCAAAGCATTTATAAGGTCCACGAATATCTTCTTCTTCTTCTATTTGGTGGTTTGAATCTCCACCAGCTTAGCTTTAGTCCTCATTAAGGACTCTACGTTCTTTTTCTTCTCTTTAAAATGCTTGGCACAGAGTCGTCCTCCTCGCGACCTTTTCCTTTTCTTTTTCTCTTCTCCTCATCTCTCTTCCTCTTCTCTTCCATCATGTACAATTTGTAGGCATGCTCCCTTCTTCTTCTTTCTTTATCTTCTCTAATCCTTTCCTCTTATTTCTTGGCCCTTTCTTCTCTCTGGGATTTTTCTTCTTCCCTTCTTTTCTTTTATTTTTCTTCCTCGCTTCTTCTCCTTTTCTGCCTTTTTGCGATTCAGTGCTTAAATAAACTGGCAAACTTTGTCAGAGTATTCCACCAAAACTTCTATCCCTTCTAGCTCACATGCCCTTCTACTCTTAGGATAACTTTTCCTGTGTCATGCTGCACGCGCTTATGCCTAGGTTGGGTATCATTATCAAGCTTCATTGTTCCCAAGCTTGACATAAGATCCGTCAAGCCATGATATATGGCTTCTTCTCGCCTCATTCATTCATTTGCTTTGAGAACGGAGTCCATGGTGCTTTCTCTTGGTCTTTGAGCCTACACCGAACGGAGCAGCCATGGGATGACTCTTCTTGTGTTTTAGGTTTGATGATTATCTTCTTTGCAGAATCCTCAGGTCTGGGTTTTTAAGAAGAAGATTTCCAATGCTTATTGGATTTGGATCGTTTGGTAGGGGAATGCTTAGATGATCCTTCCTTCTTTTGAAGGAATTTGGAAGTGAGGTAGGTTTCATAGTGTTTTTGTTGTCTGTCATCCATTGAAATGAAAGAAGGAAGAAGTTTCTTATGAGTTTCCCGAAGAGTAGATGAGTTTTTCGATGAAGGTTTGGGGGTTCTGAGAAGAGAGAAAACTCACGCAAAGGGTTTGAGGGTTTCGTAAAAAGGTTAAGAAAGATTTCACTTCGCTATTTATTAGCGAACTTGTCATCATTACATGGTCACGTCATTTTATGCGACCTAACACAAGGTCAATTCGTCTCTTCAGAAGCCCAAATGACCATTTTAATAATGATGATGCTTCATTTTCCCTCACGCGACACATAGTTTCCTTGGCGATTCAAAATTTTAAGTTAGGAAAATTAATACCTTGTCACCTACTTATATGCCACGTAAATTTTTATCCAACTCCCTCTCGGTTGATGTTATCCCCATGTATTTCCATAGGCACAAAACACACTAAACTACACTTTGGTACAAAGTGGTAAAGATAAAGCTGTAAATAAAGCTATAAAAGAAAGCGATAAAAGGAAAGCAATAAATCGCGTATGAAAACATATAAAGAAAATAATAAAGGTAAAAAGAAAGAAAGAAAACAAAGCATTAATGCATTTCAAGGTAAAGTTAATTAAAGCATTTACATTAAATCCATAGAGAATTTTACATATTATTCATTTTCAAGGTTTGCCTTGAGTCTTTGTCTATTTACCTTAAACACATTTGTTCCGTCCAGCGAGGTGATCTCCACAGCACTATGTAGAAAGATTTCTTTGATCATGAATTGTCCTGACCATCGCGAACGAAGCTTACTCGAAAATAGACGTAGACGTGAATTGAAAAGGTACTACTCTTTGCCTAACCGCAATTCGTGTCTACGGATACGGCTATCGTGCCACGCCTTTGTCTTCTCTTTGTAGATCTTGACGTTCTTATAGGCTTGAAAATGCCACTCTTAAAGCTCATTCAATTATAGAAACCTTGCCTCTCCTGTGGCATGATGGTCAAAGTTCAACTTTTTGCACGTCTATAACGTCTTATGTTCCAACTCTAGTGGTAAGTGGCAAACCTTCCCAAAAACTAGCGCACATGGAGATATTCCAATAGGTGTCTTGTACGCGGTGCAATATGCCCACAAGACTGAATCCAAGTGATCTGCCCAATCCTTGTGGGATGAGTTTACCACTTTTTTCAATATCTTCTTAATTTCTCTGTTGGACACTTTTACTTGACCAATTGTTTAGGGGTGGTAGGTGGTGACAACTTTATGGTTTATATTATACTTCGCGAGCAATTTGGCTAAGATACGATTAATAAAGTGAGATCCTTCATCACTGATAAGGGCTCTAAGTGTCCCAAATCACGTGAAAATGTTTCTCTTAAAAAATTTGCTGACTGTAATTGTCACACTCTGATCCAAAAACAATTTGCAAAAACAGAAAGTAAAGCGGAAAGAAATGTAATTTAGGTTGAGTCTTTGAAGTTTGGTCATATCGCCTAGTCCACTCAAAATCTTAACACAATAAACTTTAACTATTAGGCGATAAGAACATCATAACGCCATAGAGTACGAAAATCCCTTCTTTTATTAGCTTAAACTTTAGCATACAACAATATTTACATCGTACCTTATATAAAATATAACACAATTAAACGCTTGACAATTTCTTCTCACGTGGCAAACTTCTCACTCTTTCCTTACTTTAGCCTCAATGCCTTGTCACTTAGGGAGGGAAAACTTAAAACATAAGTCAAAAGACTTAGTGAGATCTTTTAGAAAACCTTTTAGAAACACATTTCTCAACATAAACATTTTAGTTAAAATAGGCTCATCGCCTTGTTTCACAATAACATCATTGCATAACACACATTAGTCTGTTACCCTTCTCATCGAGAGCATAACCATTCCTAACACCAAGACTCATCATCATGTGTTTAGGCTATTGTGATGGCCTTTTAATCAACAACATCCGAGAATCATCTGGCTCACTCCTCGTTGCTCAGGCTGCCTAACACAATACACATCTTTTATGCATTGGCTGGCTTCACTCTTTTATGTAGGCCTTTTCTACATGGCTGTCTAAAACCCTTACGTGTACATAATAATTAGCTCAATGATAGGCATAAGACTAATGTTTTAAAACACATTTTCATATTCATAAACAACATGAAACTTCTTTTTGAATGAATGATATTCCCATAGTGAAAGCACATGAACGCCGTACAAATGGAATTCAATTTGTAAAACCAAAAAATTCAGAGAAAAAAAAAACTAAACATGCTAAGGAGGAAAAAGGGAAAAAACTAACCTTTGTAGAATCTCTCCCAAGAAAACTTCTTTGACTCTCCAAACACCACGAAGTCTTCCTCGTTATTCTCAAGGTGAAAATCAATAAGGAGAGTTGTAAGCTTCTGTGATTTCGTTTGGGAAAGGAAATTTTTTTAAGAGAGATTTCTTTTTCTTTTTGGAACAAAGAGATCGTCGAAAAAAATGAAGAGAGCAGAGAGGTTAAAACATTCTATATAATCTTAACCATTTTTAAGAGATGGAGGGGAAAGTTATCAAATAACTTCCTCCCTTTCTCTCACGTAAAATAACTCTCTTGGAGTTATTCTATTATTTAACATTATATCAATTAAAATAATATAAATTTAAACAATATTATATCTCTTATACTATAAACTTTATATTATATCATATATAATATAATAATGATTTAGATCTCTCATATGACTTATAGTTCTAATATGAACCGAATCCATATTAATTTTAACCTATAGTTTATTTATGAATCTTATTCATATTATTATTATTATTATTGTTATTATTATTATTATTTGAATCATATTCAAATATTAACTTCTTTCATAAAAACTTTATATTATAATGTATCAAATACATTATATTAATTGTATAATATACAATTTATTTCCTTTAATCAATTTGAACAATTCAAATCAAACTAAAATAAATTTGATTCTCATTTATCCTTATTGAGCCAACAAGGAGACCTTATGAACCTACTGATTAATCTCTATTCATTAACTATCAGTCATTCCACTAAAGACTAATAATTGCACTCTACTTACTGTAGATATTTGTGTCCATTAGGTATAACCAATCAACAATACAATGACCCTTCACAAATTGCTCGTAAGTATAACTAGCCTAAAAATTACCACTTTGCCCCTGTAGTTACATCTAACTCCTTAAGTACTACCAATTCCTTTAATGAACAATAAATTATAGTCCCACCATAACTGAACTTCTCTAGGGCCAAGTGAGGGTGTGACGCCACATTGTTCAAGCTCTGGAATCAACCCTTAAGAGAGAAATTTCTCTACTTACTATATCTATAGAGAATGAGTGAATTCCTTCTTCTGTAGTTGCGTCCCTAACTCCCCAATCAGACGAATCCCCAAAATGGCATATTGAGTCGACGACATAGGCCACTCTCATCCATGTAAATCAAAGGACCACCTTCATGGGCAGGAGTTCACAACTCACTTAGGATTCAAAGTCACCTATGGCCATCCTAAAGAAATGTGGTCTCAACTTGTAACAATGTTAATAAGAGAGACTATTCATTTCATGGTCCAATCTTATACAAACTCTTTGTATAGAATACCCCCGCTCTAATGTCTCGACATAAATGATTAGGATCAAATCATTTGTAGTACTTTAAAACAATTGTAACAACTACAAAGCAGGCCTTATTCGTAGTGTCACCAAGATAAGATATCCAGTATTATCCATCTACTATATACCATTTAGGTTATCACTTAAACATGATTCACTTATATGTCTCCACATGCATGTTTAGGTTACAGAAGATAACCTTGGGTGTTAGTTTATTGGTTTTGTGGGTTAATGCAATTAAATGTCAAATAAAATAAAACACTTTATTTTATTAGATAAATAAAATGTTTGTACAATACAATTACAAACTACAAGACCACGAAGTTTAGGACATTAACCCTAACACTTTTAACATAAGCCTTCTTTTGAAATATCCTTGTGTAAAACATCATTACAAAACAACATGAAATTATAAGAAAGCTTAAAGTACAAAACACATTTCAAAATCAATCACTACACTTGATTTCCTTTAACTTAACCGTCTGACTTCAGCTCCTCTTCTCGCCTAGAGCTTCCTTCACAACTTCAATACTTAGGTGAATTCTTAGAAAAACCAACAACCCTTTTAAATCCCCTTCAACTTTATTTATACTACTTTTAAACCAAAAGTCATCCTTAAGCTTCAAAATTTCGCCAGCTCCTACTGACAACTTTACACGTGTAAGCTTAATATTTTACTTAATCATGCTTAACCATTAACCTTACACGTAAATCCATGTCAAATCAGATTTGACATCCTTTCGCCTGGATTCATTTCCCATGGCTCCCAAAATGCCTAAAAGTCCTTAAACGCTTAGCATTTTCTTGTCTCACTTCATCTTAACACAGTCTTCAAAACGCAAGCTTCTTCTCAAAATTCCTAATTAAACTTAGTCAAAAAATTGACCATTCAATTACGAACATGGGTCTTAGAGTAATCATATCATTCTTTGTGCAAGAGATGACTTCAACCCACTTTGAAATATAGTCCACGACCAACAAGATGTAAATATGGCAACCAGATTGAGGAAATGGTTCCATAAAATCTATTCCCCACACATCAAAGAGTTCAATCTCTATGATTGGTTGTTGAGGCATTTCATTGCGATGAGACATATTTCCTATCCTCTGACACTGGTCACACTTAACCACAAAGCTTCTCGCATCATGAAAGAGAGTAGGCCAGAAATATCCACTCTGCAAGACTTTCACAACCGTCTTTTGTGCACCAAAAAATGTCCTCTATATGGTGCTGCCTGACACTTGGCAAGTATCTCAGTGGTTTCATATTTATGACACACATTGTCTCTATATTTGGTATGGCCCCAATTTATAGAGAAAGGGCTCATCCCATCGATAGAAACAACACTCATGAAATAACTTATTTCTTTTCTGGCTGTTGAAGTCTTACGACCATGTTTTGCATACCAAATAGTTGATTATGACTGCATATCAGGATTCTTTTACTCCAACTTGGAAGTGTTGTTCATCAGGAAATCCATCTTCAATTTATCTCTTATCGCGTTGAAATGGTTCATTGCTAAGACGCAGCAAGTGATCTGTCACCTGGTTCTCGGTACCTTTGCGGTCTATAATCTCCAAATCAAACTCTGGAGAAAAATACCCATCAGATTAACCGTGACTTGGCATCTTTCTTTACCATAAGATATCTGATCACAGAATGATCAGAGTGTACCTAACTTTAGAGCCAACAATATAAGTCTTAAACTTTTTAATCGCAAACACACTACCGCGAGCAACTCCTTCTCTATAGTAGTGTAGGTCTCTTGGGCCTCATTGAGAGTCTTGCTCAAGTAGCAAATTGGGTGGATTACTTTGTCTGTCTTTTGACCTAGCATAGCCCCTACCGCCACATCACTTGCGTCACACATAAGTTCAAATGGTTGTGACTAGTCAGATGTGATGAGGATAAGCACTGAGGTCAACGTGTCTTTCAAAGTCTGAAACATCTACCTGCATTTTTCATCAAGTTGAAGGGTTGATTGATGCATCAAAGGTTACTGAGAGGCTTAGCAATTTGAGAGAATCCCTTGATAAATCTTCTATAAAATCCGGCATGTCCCAAAAAACTGCTCAATGGTTTGACGACTGTAAGTGGTGGCAACTTATTGACCACATCTAATCCTGCTTCGAAAATCTTGTACCCAAGCACAATTCCCTCTCTGACCATGAAGTGACACTTCTTCCAGTTTAAAACGAGTCGTGTCTCTTCACATTTCTCCAAAACTTCTTCCAAATTGTTCAGGCGTTCTCTGAAAGAGTCCCCAAATACTGAAAAGTCATCCATGAATATCTCAACTGATCTCTCTAGGAAGTCTGAGAAGATAGCCATCATGCATCTTTGAAATGTCCTTGGCGCATTGCACATGCCGAAAGGCATGCGACGAAATGCAAATGTGTCATAGGGACATGTGAAAGTAGTCTTGTGCTAGTCTTCAAGTGCAATTGTTATCTGGTTATACCTAAAGTAACCATTCTGAAAGCAATAGAATTCATTTCAGCAAGCCTGTCCAACATTTTAATAAAACTTTGAAAGAATAGTTTTAATAAAATAATAAATCAATCGATAAATAGATAAAACAAGTTTGGGGGTACCCTTATCTTATTTAAATTAAAAATAAAACAAAATAATTAAATAAAACCTAAATGTTTTACTCTAAAATTAGAAACATGACAAACATAACCTTGTGGGCAGAAGCTAACTCTGGTCCCATGGCTCGCCTACGAATCCTTCTTGACTTTTTTGTCTTGTCATTTTTCTTACATGAAAAACATAACATAGGAAAGGTTGAGTTTAAAATACTCAGTAAAGAACCCCTACTACTAAGCATCCATTTCCTATAGATGCATTGTACTAGTAAATCATGCATTGTTAACCCACTCTACTGTAGACAAAAAGTTTCCATGAAATCTAGTGAATCCTAAAGGAAACACAAAACTAGTGAATCCCGAAGGAAACACAACTGCTAATGGACATATCACTACAAGTAAGGGCTAACTACTAGTAAAACATATAACGCCAGACATATTTGTCCTATCATGAATAACAAGTCACCTCAAACACTAGTTCAATTATAATCTTTAACTGAGTCACATGCTTATTTCAATCATATACTATAATCCAGTCATGTACTTCACTAAGGTCACATAATCATAGTGAACTCTGTAACAAATCATGCCACATCATAAATTTGTTCTAAGTCACCTAACTCAAAGGCGATTCCAGAAGTAAGGTTACTTGCCTCAATTAGCTCAACATAAAAAGCAACCACGACCTTCAACAAGACTCTTAACTAGCACCTACACAAATAATTCCAAATTCAATTTCGAAGCATTGGTTGCAACCCATTTTCTAATTTACCAATCTTAAATCCAAATAACACCAAAATTTCCTACCTTCCGAAGTTACCACGAAATGATACTTAATGGGTTACCAAAACAACCTAAGAACACCATTTATCTTTAATTCGAAGGGATAAGAGTCCTTTGTAGCGGAAAAATAATTAACAAAACCATTAAACTCAAATTTAATTGGAATTTAGAAAAACCAGTACATTAAAAAAAATTACAGAAAGTAAATTATTGTAACTTAAAAGCTAAGCATGCTTTTACATAGAAAAAAATAGTCACAGATAAAAACAATATTTACGTTCATTGAAATCTTTGTATCTACAAAACGCCAATATTTGGATCACCATCACTTGGAAACCTTCCTAATCTCCGAGCAATTGAGATTTTGGTTTGTGGAAACCAAAATCGGAATGAGAATCATAAAGAATTATATAAGATCATTGATATTTTCTTTCACACAAAAAACGATAAAGCCATGAAAAACAAAATTTGCATCCCCTTCAATCTTTCTAGCGTTTATACGCAGAAACAATGAAGAAGAATATGGGAGTTACTTTATTTATTTAATAAAATAAATAATAAGAATTTAATTAAATAATTAATTAATTAAATCATATTTAATTAATATTTCATTTAAATCATATTTAAATGAATATCTCTCATATAACCTGTAGTTTTAATTTAATTAATTTAATCAAATCAAATTTAATTGAATAAAATTAAACTAAACTATTAATTAATTTCTCAATTAATTAATTGCTAAATTAAATATCTTATATTTAATTTAATCCAAAATTGAATCATATTTCAATATAAATTTTGTGCATAACCTATAGTTTTAATGTGTATTATATACCTATTAAATTTTAACCTAGAGTTTTAATATGAATATAATTCACATTAAATTAATATTTGAACTTATTCAAATATTTTATTCTCTCTTAAATTATTAATTTTGAATCATATCCAAAATTAAATTTATATAATAAAATTTAGTTAAAATATAAATTCTATATTATAATGTATCACCATACATTATATTACTTCCCAAGTAAATTTGAACATTTCAAATTACAACCATTACATATAAATCTCATTACTTTTTACGAGTTAGGAAGGAGATCTAATGCACCTACAAATCAGAAGTTACAATGATATGAGATTAATTGTCTAAACTCATTAACCACATTAATCAATATTCATTAGTAGTATGTACACTCCACTAAAGAGTCACAGCTGAACTCTTTGTAGATATATTTATGTGTCCATAGATATAAACAATTAACAATAAATTAGTCTTTCAAAAGTGTTTGTAACACTAGTTTGGTCAAATTACAGTTTTTCCCTAGGTTACTTCTAGTCCTTAAATACCAGTGCTCCTCTAATGAACAACGTGTTTATGGTCGAATCACTAAACAGGAACCCCTCTTGTACCATAGAGAGAGTAGGACCCTTTGTTCAAGTCCCGAAGACACCATTTAAGAAAACATTCTTCAACTTACCTAAAAGTCGGGAATGAGTGAATTTCATCTTGTGTGATTATGTTTCCAGCTCCCTACTCGATCTTGTCCCAAAATGATAAGCATATTGAGTTGGCAATATGACCACTCTCACATGTACAGATCAAAGGACAATCCCTCACGAATAGAAGTTCATAATACACTTAGGATTAAGACTAAGTTACCTTAGGTCATTGTAATGAAATAGAAATCTGACTAGTTAACGGAATTACATTTAGTGGTTACTATTTTGTGGTCCGATCTTATGCAAACTCATTACATAGGATAACCTCATTTACATGTCACCTACACGAACGCGTTGGATCATTATGTTTATGTCAAATAAAAAGTGACTCGTATCCATAGTGTTACCAAGATAAGGTACCTAGTCTTATCCTTATACTATAGTCTTTAAGCTGATCTCGAACATTGATCCATGTATGTCTCTACATACTGTTCAAGACTCATCAAACAGCTTAGGATGTAAGTTTTTTGGATTTAGGTTATTAAGACAAAGCTAATAATATAATCAATAACATTTATTGAAATTATAATAATAAAACTTTATTAATAATGGTTAACAGGTTATATTTACTATCTACGAGTTTTAGGATAAAAAATCCAACAAAATAACTTATTTTTTTAATTAGACACTTGAAAATATAATCCAAACACACTCTAAATTTAATTTAATTTAACTAATTAAATGAAAACTATAGATTATATGAGAGATATTCATTTAAATATGATTTACATGAAATATTAATTAAATATAATTTAATTGATTATTTAATTTAGATTAAATTAATTAATTATTTTAATTCTAATTTAATTTATTTATTTTAAATTAAATTAATTAAATGGAAACGTGGGTGGTTATCCCATGTAGTCTAGAGATTTCTCAACTCCCTCTTTTTCATCATGAAGAAGTGGGAGGCAAGAGGACGAAAGAGTTCAATTTTTCTCTAGATTGTTTTTGCGTACTCTATCAAATTCTCTAAAAAATTGTTCTTTGTAAGACTCAAAATTTTCCTTTCAATTTGGTTCCTACAAACCAAAATTTCATTCTTAGAGAATAGAAATGTCTCCAAGTGGTGGTGCCCCAATTTGGTATTTGACAGATCAAGAGTTGTCAACGATGTAAGTTTTCTTCTCTATAATCTCTAATTTTCTTATAAGCATACGTAGACTTTAGGCCATTGAAATTTGTTTCTGTACTATCGCCAATGTATTTGGTATCCTTTAATTTCTCAATTAAATTGAGTTTACGATCCTGTTAATTTCTTCTGTGTTTGGGTTCTTATCCATTTAATTGGTATTAGAGCAATCTCAATTTTTCATTGGGAATTTTAAAATTTTGCATTCATTTGGTGGGATTTCTACATTGTGAATGTGGGTAATTTTGCAATTGAATGTTTATGTAATTTTTTGCCATAGATTTACGGTTTTGGTAAGACCAAAATGTAAAAGCCTTTGCGTTTTTTTAGCATTTTAATTTATAAATCTTGTAATTTAGTGTCCAAAATGGTACCAATTTTGCCCAAAACGGACCACCGAAGGGCCTCCAATTGGTGATTATTCGACACTACATAGAAACCGAGGCAGAATTAAAAACAATCTGTAGCACGTCTAAAAGAAGGAGAAGGGTTGTCACGATGACGTCATCCTGACATCAGCATCCACAAAGAAAACACAGCTCGAAGACTCAGCGGCTCGACTCGGCGCAGTCTCTATTTTATGACTTGCACAGACAACTTGCGGTTGGCTTTAATTCAAGGTGATTGGCTTTGATTTGGCATTGATTCAACAATTTGGCCCGATTTGGCCCGATTCACCATCTTGCACATGGTTTGGCACCAGTTCAGCTTGGTTTTGGGTCGGTTCTTCCATTTTTTGACCGGTTTAAAGTTTTTAGGCCCAGTTTGAAGCTTTGTAAAGGATTTGGGACTAGTTTTCAAGCTTTAGAACCTATTTTGGGATGAATTAAAGCTTAATTATTGTAATTGTTGCTTTATTTATCTTAGGGGACAATTTTACAGGTTCAATTGTTATTTAAATACTTTGTGGATTTCATTTAGATAAATCTCACCTTAGGTTAAGCATGTTCATGCATTTTTATATATTATAAGTGTTATAATATATGATATTGATGCATGATAATAAATTTTATGAGTTATTTAAAGTATATTGATATTTTAAATATATGAAATTGGATAAGCATGATGCATGATATTACTTAGTTAAATATAATTTTTTTATATTTAAATTAATGTCTTGTGTATACTTGATTGATTTTCATGAAATGTTTTTAATATTATATTTAAATTAATTAAGATGAAAATCAATTTGCATTAAGCATATTACATTCATAGTTTAACATAATTGTTATATTAATGTATTGTTTTGTATATAACATGGTTTTTTATTTAATTATAATTTGATTTTAATTAATTAAACCATAGTATGCATATTATAGGCGGCTCATTAACGAATTTTATAATAGTTATAAAATTTGATAATTAGAAACCGTCAACCTATAATAAATAGTTGCATGCAAACACAGGATCTTAGGGTTAACTTGATTTAATTTTAAATTGTTTAAAATTAAATACACCTAAGATCACGTTGATTCTAATATGATTAGAATTATTCTTATTTTAGTTTTAATGAAACTATATAGGACAAATAGGATTTAAGGTTATAAGGGAACTCCACCGATAAAGCTTTATCTAAGGTTGGAGTACTTAAGTTGACGGTTTACGGAACACCTCCTACCTGGGAACTGACCCGAAACCACCGTTGAAGTAACCTTATTCCTATTAGCATAAGATTTCACTAGGTAAATTAAATGATTTAATACACCTAAAAACATTAGAGTCAAGTTTTATTATAAGAGTAATAAGAATAGACTTAGTTAGATTCATTTAGTTAGAATTTAGATAAGTACAACAAACCCTAAAGTAATAGAACATTTTAGTGGGAGAAAAATGGTATATATGATATATCAATTTTTAGCTCTCACATCCCAAAAAGTTCACACATGAGATCTATACTCGGCTTCGTGTCGCCCTGAGCGCTGCCTCCCTTTGGAAAGTGTTTGTATGAGTCAATGACA
The DNA here is from genome assembly GCF_025177605.1 of Cucumis melo. Taxonomy (NCBI): domain Eukaryota; kingdom Viridiplantae; phylum Streptophyta; class Magnoliopsida; order Cucurbitales; family Cucurbitaceae; genus Cucumis; species Cucumis melo. The sequence goes on from NC_066865.1 coordinate 6,695,740, forward strand.
AAGTGAATAAGAGAAATGTTCATAGTAAGTGGGAGAATGACGCGTGTCAACGTATCCTACGATCTCCTCCATTAGGTTGCACAATGAGATTTCTATGTCCTATCTGCGTGTCATCCTAAAGCGACCATCTCTTCGGAGGACTTGATCATAGAAGTCGGAACATCGCAAACTCCAGAAAATCTTCAACATTTGTCTTTCCTTTCGGTAGCCTGTTGAAGCATACCTCTGGGATCTGAAAATGGTAGGATCACACTTATAGGATGAATTAAGTTAGTTGATAAGTCCTTGATCGAACAACGGTAGCTAAGAACTATAGAAATAAAAGTTATTATGGTATTAGTAATTAGCTGAGATTGTCTTAATTCAGGAGAGGAGTAGTTGATCACCCTCCGGTGGTTGGCACTAAACTTCTGAAGTATTGTTGCAAAAACTAAATCATTCTTTCATTAGGGTTCTTTGATTGTTTGTTTTTGCTGAGTTGATTAGGTTATTTTGTGTAATCGGTTAAGACAAAGATACTAATACGGTCAATTGTTTGTTATTTCAGCATGTATTCCTTATTAATTGCACTACTTAAAAACGAAAAATTAAACGATGAAAATTATGCGACGTGGAAGTCAAACCTGAATATGATTCTGGTTATTGATGATCTACGCTTCGTCTTAATGGACGAATGTCCTCTTTTCCCTACTCGAAATGCATTCCAAACTATCAGGGATGCATATAGCTGTTGGACAAAGGCTAATGTCAAGGTCCGGGTTTATCTCTTGTCCAGTATGTCTTATATACTAAGCAAGAAACACGAGACCATGGTCACTGCACATCAGATTTTCAAGAGATGTATAACGGACAGAAAGAAGGAGAGGCAAATGTTTCCCATTTCAAGAGGTTTCAAAAAGGTTCATCCTCTGAAACCAAGTCTGCACCTTCATCCTCTAGGTTTAAGAAAATCCAGAAAAAAAAAAGGAGAGAAGGGGAAATGTCCTGCTGTTGTTTCTAAGGGCAAAGGGAAAGCTAAGGTAGCCGACAAGGAGAAATCGTTCCTCTGCAATATAAATGGACATTGTAAGAGAAATTGCCCTAAATACCTTGCTGAGAAGAAGAATGAAAAAGAAGGTAAATATAATTTACTTGTCTTAGAAATATATTTAGTGGAAAATGACCAAAATGCTTGGATACTTGATTTAGGAGCCACTAACCATGTTTGTTCTTCTTTACAAAAAACTAGTTCCTTCTAGCAGCTCGAGGAGGGTGAGATGACGCTCAAGGTTAGAATGGGAGATGTCATTTCAGCTCACGCAGTGGGAGATGCTAAGTTGTTTTTCATAAATAGATTCCTATTTTTAGAAAACGTATACATAGTTCCTAAGATTAAAAAGAATCTTATGTCTATTTCTTGTCTTATTGAACAATCATATAATGTAACTTTTTCTTTGAATGAAACGTTCATTTCTAAGAATGGTGTACATATATGTTCAGCGAAGCTTGAAAACAACTTATATGTATTAAGACCTAATGAAGCAAAAACAGTTTTAAATCATGAGATGTTTAAAACTACTAACACTCAAAATAAAAGGCAAATAATTTCTCTAAATAACAATACCTATCTTTGGCATTTAAGATTAGGTCACATTAATCTCGATCGAATCGGGGGATTGGTAAAGAATTGACTTTTTACTAAAAAGGTTATAAAGCTAAAGAGCCCCTAAAACTTATACATTCAGACCTCTGGGATTCTATAGATGTAAAATCTAGAGGAGTTTTTGAATACTTAATCTCTTTTATAGATGATTATTAAAGGTATGGTTATTTATACTTAATGGAGCATAAATCTGAAGCTCTTGAAAAGTTCAAAGAGTATAAGGCTAAAGTTGAAAATCTATTAAGTAAAAAGATTAAAATACTTCGATCTGATCGAAGTAGAGAATACATGGATTTAATATTCCAGAACTATATGATAGAACATAAAATATATTTCCAACTCTTAGCACCTGGTATATCTCAACAAAATGATGTATCAGAAAGGAAAAATAGAACCCTGTTAGACATGGTTTGTTCAATGATGAACTATGCTCAATGGTCTAGCTCGTTTTGGGAGTATGTAGTAGAGACTGCAGTTCATATCTTGAACAATGTTCCCTCAAAGAGTGTTTCTGAAACACCTTTCGAGTTATGGAGAGGACGTAAACCTAGTTAAGTCACTTTAGAATATGAGGTTGTTCAGCACACGTGTTAGTGACAAATCCCAAGAAGTTAGAACCTCGTTCAAGGTTATGTCAATTTGTTGGTTACCTTAAAGAAACGAGAGGTGGTTTATTCTTCGATGTACAAGAAAACATAGTGTTTGTATCGAAAAATGTTACTTTCTTGGAAGAAGATCACATGAGAGATCATAAACCATGAAGCAAATTAGTATTAAGTGAAGCTGCTGATGAATCAACAAAAGTTGATGAAGCTGGTCCTTCATCAAGATCCTTCATCAAGAGTTGATTAAACCAACACATCAGTCAGTCTCGTCCTTCTCAATTGTTGAGAATGTCTCAACGCAGTGGGAGAATTGTATCACAATCTATGTTACTTTGGTTTAACTGAAACTCAGGTATTCATAGTAAATGATGGCGTTAAGGATCTGTTGTCCTATAAACAAGCAATGAATGATGTAGACAAGGACCAATGGGTCAAAGCCATAGACTTTGAAATTGAGTCTATGTACTTCAATTCAATGTGGGAGCTTGTAGATCTATTGGTCCTTGTCTACATCATTCATTACATGTTTATATGTAATGACCCAACTCCTTATACTAAGTCAAAGCCATTACAAATTTTAAAAGACAAAAGAAATTTGTAAAGTTTGGATAGAATGAAACAAAACCGCAAAATTTTTTATTTAAAAGCCTAAACAACTGCAATTAGAGATAAGTTAAAAATAACATCCTAACTCGGGCCCTATCTAATTTTAAAGAAATAAAATAACGAATAAAGAATAGACTAAAATGAAGCGTTAAAGCCTGAACTACGACATGAAGCAGAAGCATAAGATCCCTATGGCTCGCCCGGTCACTTCTGGTCGTTCGCCAGCTTGCCCTTACCTCTACCTCTGCCTGAAAAAAAAATGAAATGGAAAGAGTGAGTATAAAATATTTAGTAAAGGACCCATTATTAGTCCCGCTAGGTGCCTGTTAACTTCCTATTAGAGTCCTGAAAATGGTACCCAAGAACTGGCACGTTCTCGAACACGTGCAACATGTGATCCCGTAGGAACAAAATCTGGTCTTCGGTGATCCAAAGGAACACCTAGGACAAACTGGTCTGTAGCGTACCCGGAGGAGACACTAAGACAATCGGGCTGCGAGGATCCCATCGAATCACTCGAATCATGTCTATATCAATGCCAGACTGGCGGTCCCGTCGGACTACGCAGTCCTAAATAGGTGGTGATCCCGAAGGACACCCATGCAGGTACGACTCTAATAGGATAAGTTAACATGCACCCTAACCATAGCATACACGTAACATAGCATCATCACTTCATCATGTCACATCATATCATCATGTCAAATCATATCATTATGTCATATCATATCATTATGTCATATCATATCCTCATTAATTGTCATGCCGTTATGCAATCTAGTCATCAATGTGCATGACTAAGAATGTAGGCGATCTCTTAATTCTACTCGTAGATCTAGTAGTAGAATCTCTTACTTGGAGATTTGCTCAATGAGTTCTAACCGCAAAGTCACGCTTTCCCAGCAGCGAAGTCCTACTGGTTAGAAACACCAATTTTCATAACTTAATCATCAATCGACCAAAGACTCCAGACATTCAGTTGAAGTAACTTACATTAGGTCGAGGTTGCGACGCTTGAGCCCTTAACTGGAGAAATCTCACGCTTCAAGATCAATTGGTCCTACATGTTCCTTAAGAGAAATAATTTAATTTTAACCTTAAAATTAAATTATTTGAGATCCAACAAATTTTAAATTTTTAGTTGGGTATTCCAACCCAATCAAACTTACCAAACTAGGTGAAAAGGACCGAAGTAGGTTGGCAGCTCAAAGACAGGCGAAGCGGCTAGGCGGCTCGGACAGGCGGCTCACGCGCGTGCAAGCGACTCAACTACGACGCGGACAGGTGGCTCACACGCGTGCAGGACGACTCGGCTACGGCGCAGACGGGTGCGGGCGCGAGTCGGGTTGCGGAGGAGAGATGCGGGTCGTGTCGGATTCATGAGGAGATGGAGGCGCGGGTGCGCGGGTCGCGTTTTCGGGTTCGGGCGATGGCTGAGATAGTTGGGCTTCTGCGGCGACTTGTGCGGCCGACGGCTTGTCCTACGGCGGTGAGCGACGGGCTGTGACTCAACGCAGCAGCTGACGACGGCATCCAGGCGGAGGAGGCGCGGGTCAGGTTTTGATCTGTGGAAAAGGGCGCGGGTCGGCTCAGGTTTCGCCTACCGACGGTCCGTTGACGGAGACGACCACGACGATGACGGCTGACACTTGCACGCTTCGACTACGGCGGTGGCGCGACGGTTCGCAAGAGGAAGGCGGCGGCGCGACGGCTGGAGAAGGAATCTTAGGGTTTCTTCCTCCGTTTTTCTTTTCTTTTTCTTTTTTTTTTCTCTTGTGCACGGGTCCCTATGCCTATTTAAACACCAATAAGGTACCAATAAAATTTCTCTTTCCCATTTTCCTTATTTTATTTCAAACAACAACTTCTCTCTCTCCTCAAATAAATCTCACCAAAACCCCTTTTAAAATCAACTTCAACCAACACATCAATCTCTTTTTATCTTTTTTTTTTCCAAATAAGAATATCACCATTAACCTTAACTAAATGATTCAATTTTCTCTCTCCTCACCCAATTATCTTTATCTTCAACAAATATCTCTACCAATTTTATTATCCAAATAAAGTAATTATATTATCCTCAAAACTTAATCAATTACACAACCAAAAATATAATTAATTAAGTTTCCTCAATTACCTCCAAAGTTTCAATAATTACACTTAAGATAATAAACTAAGTTCCAAATTTTGGGGCGTTACATTATAGGACAATGAATTCTCAATGCCATTGTGGGTTTCTTTCCTTAGATCTTGCTATTATAGGTTTCTTTCATAGATCTCATTGATAAGCACCCACTATGTTTATTAGATGCAAAGCAAGAGATCCTTCTAGGTCCTTGCAAAAATTCACAAAGAAAGCTAACTTAGATCAAACCTAGAATCTATGATGATCACTCTTAGATCCTAACACAACTTAGTCCAGAATTAGCTTGATCAAGACTAATCCAATTAATTGATTTGAATATCATAAATCTAAAGCAAGATTTGAAAAGATAACACAAACACCAAAAGGTTTGAATAAGCACAAGCTTGTTAATATTGATATTCTAAATTTAAAGAGCATTACACAATCCATTTTATAGGTCAAATGGTCATGTAATGGTGGAAGCTCAAAAATCATTCAAATACACTTAAATAGCAACCGAAGAAAATAAGATCTAAGAACTTAAAACGAAATTGCATACTAAATTATAAGTCAAATTGAAAAACTAAAAATATAGATAGTCTTCAAAATGCCTTAAATGACTCCTTTACAAGGCGGCAACATTGATGTGCCCGTTTGACATGGTTTGACATCACGTTTTTTCATGAAGTGCACAATTGACAGCATCTTCTTCACAAAATGTGTAGACTTTTTTCGTCATCCATGTCATCTTCCAAACTATTGAACTTTTCATGTATCCATTTCTAATTCATTCTCATCTTGACTCATTGAACTAACATTGTATATAATTATTTATCGGTTGAAGTCAATTTGCTAGCTTTTGAAGGTGTAATGTGAAAATCTCATAAATCTTCTTTGCCTTACTTTTTGTAGTTGCTCATTCGAGCACATGCAAATGTTCTATGATTGAATTCACATCATCATTGTCGTGGATTTCTTTCATAGATCTCACTATTGTGGTTTCTTTTTTGAATCTCATCGATGTGGTTTGATTAGATTCTGGGGATACAAATCTGAGCAATGGTGCAACGACACAAATACACAGATGCGTAAATAGGCAGAGATTGGGTTTATATCAAATAATCTATATATTCGAGTTTATTTCAAATATTCATATATGTTCAATAATCCATATATATTCGTATTTATAATCCGTATGTATCAGGTCAATCTAGTCTAAGGTTGAAAATGAATGGACGACAAATCTGGGTGTATTACCACACATACGATTTTCAACTCCAAGTAATAAGATCTAACATTATTCTTTTAATATATATTATTATGTAATTATATTTAGTATATAATATATTCTATTGTATATTGTAAATTAATACCGTTTTCCCTACACTACATACCAATTATGCACTAAAACATGCGTATATATTGAAGGAGAAAATTTTATTGAACAATTTTGAGCCCTTATATAAGAAATTGAGTTTCACAAATTTTGTTTGCTTTTTTTTAATAAGTTGATCTAGTTTTTAGCGTATAATATAAGATATATATTTGAAAAATAAATAAATATACACGAGTATATATGAAAAGTATGTATAATCATATAACTCAATAGAGTTTCACAAATTCTGTCTACTTTTTTTAAAAATAAGTTGATTTAATTTGTAGCCTATAATATATTTGCAAAATAGCTAAGTATACATGAATATATATGTAAAGGTATGCATAATACATAATGACAAGACTAATTAATGTCATATTGTTCAAACCTATATTTAAACGTAACCATGAAATTAACTTAACTATAATATATATGAGATAATACCATAAAGTAATAATAAAAAAACTAAAACAAACTATATGAATTATAATAGACAAGCTAAAATAAGTCAAAAATATTATATAAAAATTGCATTATAATGACATACATATTGGATATTGTGGGAATATCCAATATGTGTAATGTGTTGTAATTCAATCGGTAAACACAATAATTTGGCTTCAAACAAAATCATCCTATTTAATTTTTTAGGACATTTTCAAAAATACTAAAATAGTGAAACTATTTATAAAATAGAGTAGAATTCATCCAATTTTCTCTAGTTAAGTTTTTTACTATATTTTGTAGATTTTTTTTCTATCTATAACAATTCCTTTTCACTTTTTTTAGGAAAATTGTTAAAAATAAAGCACTTGACAAAATATTTACATTTCGTAGAAAAATCAAATATAATAAATTTTATCTTTTAATGGCTTTGTTATATGAAGTCTACACAGTTTGTCAATTTTTTCTATTTTGGAAAAGCCCTTTTATCTATCCAATTCAATTTCAACCAATAAACGCACTTTATCTCTCCAATTAAACAAAGTAACAAAATCTCAACAAATAAATGTATTTTATAGATCTCCATCATTAAGGGTGCTTTGTATATGGAATTTTGTTTTCAATGCCAATTTTTCTCTTCCCTCCCTAAGAGGAGTATTTTGTCCGAAATTAAACCTAGAAGTTGTTGGAATTTATGTCCTAAAACTTGTACTTTGTTATTTGATTCAAAAAAATTTATTATTGAATGCTATAATCTTAAAACCAATAAGTTAAGGTCTCTAGGCTATTTTTACTGAGTTTGTCAATACACTTGAACTTTATGTAGAGACATAAACATAGATTAAGTTCGAGTTAATAGCCCAAATAGTCTATAGTGTATGAATAAGGTTAGGCGCCTTATTTTGGAAAAACACTATGGATGCGGCCCGCTCCGTAGTTAGTACAAACGATGTAATCCTGAATTGTTCATGTAGAGACATAGGAGTTGGGGCATCTTATGTAAATGGTTTGCATAAGACTGGAACCCCGAAATAGTCACTTTTAGTTATAACACCGTAAACTATAAACTGACTATTTCAATTATGATGACCTAGGTAACTTGATCTTAATCCTGAGCTAACTATGAACTTCTGTTCATTCGGTAGTATCCTTAGATCTACATAGGTGAGGGCAGCTCTTCATCGCTGACCCAATAAGCCTCCCATTTCAGAGATAAGACCGAGTGGATAGCTATGGACATAGGGTGCAAGATGGAATTCACTCCTACCAACTTCTGGGATAGTAGATCGATTGTTCCCTTAAGGACTGAATCCAAGTCTTGAACAAGGAGCCCCACCTTCTCATTGGTCCGAAAAGGACTCAGGTTTATAAGGTTGGACCTTAAACCAATTGTTCAATAGTGGATCAGTGAGTCTTAAGGAGCAAGATGTAATCTCGGGGGTAAAATGGTATTTTGACCCAGCCAAGATTACGAACAACCTGTGAAGGATTAACTTACTCATCATGGTTATATCAGGTGGACAGAAATATATCTATAGTGAGGTGAGTGCAACTAAGAGTTTTTAGTGGAATGACTCTTGAGTTAACGGATGTTGATTAAGCTTGGTCTAAAAGAGTTTAGCCAGTTAATCTCGAATAGTTGAAGCACATGAGCTATAGGTCTATTAGGTTCCCCTACTAGCTCATATGGATTCAACTAAGACATTATGTTGAAGTAATTCGAATTGTTCGAATTAGGAAAAGAGAGAGAAACCGACAAGTATATATGATATAATTCGATAATTATAAACTTTAAACTTTATATTCAAATATGATTTGAATCTTAGAAAAATGAATACGAATTCATACTCGGAAAGGTTAGAATTAGTCAAGATGGGTAGAATAGCAAAAAGTCAAAAAGTTGACTTTTGACTAAGAAAAGTCAAAGTTTGACTTTGACTTAAATTGGTTAAATGACCAAATTGCCTTTTGACTAATTTCTTTATTAACTAAATGTTAGTGTGAAATGTGACAGTTTATTATGAATTAGAAGCCACTAATTCCATTAAGTAGTTAATGGATTAATTAGGTGTTGAGATTATATGAAATAAATTGCATGCATTTTTCATGTAATTTTAATATATAAACTTCTCATTACATAATGAGAAGAGGATGATGATTTCTCATAAAATCTCTTAACGAAATACCTTCTTCCTTCCATCTCTCTAAAAGTTTCTTCACAGAACGAGTCCCACAACTCGGTTCTTGGTCCTGAGATTAGTAGGTCAACATAGTGGTTGTCCTTTGCTCGTGATCTTCAGGTAGAGAGGAAGCTTTGGATCGAAGAAGGAGTTGAGAACTACAAAAGTAGGCTCATCGTTTACCTTTTATATTCTTCGTTTAGGTCTATCGTTTAGTAGTTGCATGTTAATTTCTAAATCGTTTAGATGCATATAGAGTAAAGCATGATCCTAAATCTTCCGCTGTGCATGCCATCTCTGATGTTTTTTTTCCCTTCAGAAGTCTCTTTAGAAAAATTAAAAATATAAAAAATATTGAGGTTTTTTTTTTAAATATAACAAACCAACAAAATATTTATACTGTATAGAATAATTCTGAAAACGAATAAAGTCCACAGACCCACGATGGAAAATACCAAAAATGTCTCAGTCAACACATGATTAAACGGTCAAACGCGCATGAGTAATCTTCTTCTAAACGATCATTTACTACAATCTAAATGAATGATCTACTATCGTTTAGATCATGATACATGATCATGTAGTTATTTTTTAACGATAGGAAAGAAACTTCAAATTTAAACGGTCGAGTTGATCATGGCAAATGATCTTGTTGATAATGAAAAACGATCGTGATAACTATGGTTAGCAATCATTTAGATCATGTGAACACAATCGTTTAGATTGTTTTAAACAATGGAAAAAAGACTTTAAATTTAAACGATCATATTAACCATGATAAACGATAGTGTTGACAATAGTAAACAATTATTTAGATCATGTCAAAATTATATTTAAATGATCTTGATATTCTCGAATATGAGGAAAATGAAGTAGCTTCAAAGAATCTGGCCAAAAACGACAAAGATAAAATAGGATATTCAAACAAAAAAATAAAAGAAAGAAAATCTAGAGAAGAGATGAAGAAATCTAGGAAGAGAAGATAAATAAATCACAAATAAGAAAAAGAAAAAGAAATGTTGAATCGTCTGCAATATTCAAGAGCAAATTTGAAAATTATGAAAATATTCTACTAACTTTAGGAATTTTTGCTTTTTGTTACACGATCCACGATATTTTTATATTTTTGTTACATTTATAAAATTTAATCAAAAATATTTATGAAATATGCGGTCAAAGAATGGTTTGCTATGTAAAAATCTCTATTATTATAACTGTCGAAGGGGTATATATATCATTAATAAGAAAGCATGAAAATAACACAAGAGAAAGTAAAAAAAAAAATTATGGAGTCCTTTCTATAAAAGAAGGAAATTGTTGAGTCAACCGACAAGGAAAAACATAAATCTGAGCCACTATTTTAAACAGGTCAAGTCTAGTTACTTTGATTTATTTTTGGTTTTATGTTCTTAAAAACCAAAATACATATATATATATGTGTAAGAAACAACTATGAATATGAATATGAGATACACTATCGTTGTATTTTCAAATCCATAATAAAACACAAACTTTGACTTTTGAATCCAAATTAATTTTACAATTTTAAATTGAAATCAATATACAGAAGAATTTGTTTTCTATTGATTTTTTGTTTTTTAAAACAATTTTGGAATTAAGAATCAAACAAACCCTAATTATTTCTTCTATCAGAATTGTAGACATTGCTAATATATAAAAGAGAGAAAAATTAATAAAAAAAATGTATTTTAAACATTTTTTTAAATACCATATTTGATCATATACTTTTGACTTTGTTTGATTTTAAATTAGTCCATATTTTTAACAAATCTTGAATTCAATCCCTGCTACTAATTTATAACTTATTATTAAATAAAATTCTTTTGTTATATATCATTTAACACTTTCAACCTAAGATTTGATAACACATTCACATATATTATATTTTCTTTTATTATAATTTAACCAATTTCAATAAAACTTAAATGCTCGGAAGCCAAATTGAATATATATTGAAAAAATAAATGACTAAATTGTACATTAAAAAATATAAAGACTAAAATGGAACAAACACTCTAAAGTAAAAATATCAAAATGATGTCAATGAAAACTTAACTCAATTGACACATTTGCATGTACTCGAGGATAAGGGGTCTTGGATTTAAATCCAATACCTCCAATTTGTATTAATAAAAGATCAAAATGGTATTTCTAACTCAATTAAAAAAGAAAAAAAAAACTCAAACTTTATTGACCAACATGAGTACTGAAATAAAACTTAATTATCGACCCTAGCTAGAGAGACTTGATTTTAACTGTGAAATATGAATGGAAGACGATTATGAAGAGCATGAAGAATCCCAAACAATGTGGGAGATTTGTTGTTATATATGTGGATCAAGATGAGAGGTAAAATGAGGAAAAGGGAAGTTTTGTAGTTGGGTGCAGTAATAATGTTGTTCTTGAAGAAATTTACTTCTTTGTAGGGCTAACAAATTTGGATGTTGAAGTTGCTGCATCTTATGAACCTCAGGCTTTGCCAAAGCTAATGGTGCATGCAGCTCCTTCACTTGATTTTGAAGTTGAAATATTGAACCAGCGCACCCATAGATTGGGTCTCGGATTCTTGCATTCGCTTCGTATACCAAACTGCTCGCAGCATCCGCTCTCCAACTCGCTCTGGCAATTCCTATATAATTATTTGTAGTATTTCATTTTTACATAATTAGTATGCTATATATTAGATCTTTTTTATTCTAGAGCAATGATGATGTTGTTTTTAAATTTTCCATGTATCCCCGATTTCTTTTAACATGGTAAAAAAAAGTCGAAATTCTCTTTACAAAAATACGTAACACAGTAGATTATTCCAAGTTTGTATATGTTTTCTTTCTCATATATGTCCTTTGATCGAGCATATAGCAATTATGATCGTGTTTTAATTATTGTAATACTTGAGGACATCTTACATATGTTCTCTAATTGCATCACAGTAGGAAAAACAATTTTAGAAAAATTAATTAAGAAAAAGAGAGAATTTATTGATTGACAAACTATGAATTAACATTAAAAATATGGGTTGTTCCGAGATGCCCCAAATTTTTTTCTTCATCAAATTGTACTATGTAGTGTTGCAATATTTTTCTTTATTTACTTATTGTTGATTCTAACACTAACGATATCAGAAGGATATTATTTTCTAATATAGCAAAAAAAAAAAAAAAACAAAAAAATATTGATGGCATTGCAACATTTCTGTAAGTTCAAGTTGCAATTTGAATGAAATTAAGAAAAGAAAAAAAAAACAATGAATAAATAAAATTGGATTATAAATTGTTTTTGGACGTAGGTGTTTACCTGGAAGAACTTGATGACGTTGCCCGCACCATATATTCTATGGACGGCGGCGAACTTGAGAGGGTCCGTCGGAGGAAAATAAGGTGCTAAAATACAATTATCGACGCATTTCCGGCGGAGGATCTTACATGCAGCACAGGGGCTGAGAACCACCGTACACGGCGGTGGCGGCGATTGCATAGTGTTGCTGTCGTATGGAGCAAGCAATGAAAAAGGGATAAAGGTTGAATAAAGGTAGTTGGAATATTGAACATTGAAAAAACGATTCTTCTTTGCCTTCATAGATCAACTTTTCCACACGTTCGTTTATATCAGTTATTTTAGTTTTACATTTATTTAGGTTTAAAATAATATTTTGATCCTTTTTGTTTTAATTTTATTTTTTTGTCGTGGAGACAAGTGCGAATTTAGTATTGGTAGCTCTTTTAACTTTATGCTTTATATATATATATATAAACATTATTATCAATATTAGTTTTTAGACTAATATTAAAATTATCGTTTAGTTTTCTATAAACTTCGGTTCTAATTAACTTCATCTTTTACGTTCTTTTAGTATAGAATTCACGTCAACAAAATTTTCAGACCGGAGAGAGATGGAGAGCAATGAACTTTTATGTCCTTTGTTGTTCCAATTTTAATGTATGAACTTTTAAAAGTAAAATTAATTTTCATCCATCAAATAACAATAACGATACTTCTTTCATATATTTTCAATATTATCTTCGTGAGCAAATTTCTTAACCTCTCAATTATTCTTATTTTAGAGTATGAACCTTCCACATATATATATATATATATATATATATATATATATTCAAAGAATAAATTTTTTCAAAAAAAAACTACATTACGTATACGTATAAATTGACCATAGAGACTAATTTAAGATTTATTGAAAGCACATAAATGGAAGTTAATTGTCTCATTTAAATGTATAGTAAATAAAATTGAACAATTTTTAAAATAAATTAGAATGATAGCTTTTTAAGAAAATGATTAGAAATAAAATATTTGACAAAATATTTATATTCCATAAAAATCAAGTGTAATAAATTTATCTTTTAGTAATTTTATTCTATAGAATATGAATAGTTTTGTCAATTTTTTGTATTTTTGAAAAAATCCTATCTTTTTATATATTAATTTAGGGAGTTTTTTAAAGAAAATTTTCATAAATATAACAAATTACTATAATTTTATGGTTAAGAAAGCCCGTAAATTTAACCATTTTTTAAATATTCTAGTTTAGCGGCAATTCTTTTAGTCTTTTTTCTTTTCCTCTTTTTTTATCACTACGATTTATTTTTATCATCATTCTTTTTTACTCTTACTCTTCTCTCTTTTACGTCGTTTAGATTTGGTTACCCAAATCTGTTTTCTTTTTTTTTTCTTTTCTTTTTCTCTGCCATTTCTTTTTATGTCTTTCTTTTTCTCCTCTTTTTTTAGGTCGTTTAATTTATATAAAGAATGTTGATAAAAATCATTTAGATTGAAGTATAAAAAAAATGATCGTATACCAAAAGAATTTTAAAAAAATCGTCTAGCCAAACGTAGAACAATCATGTACCAAAATAATCTTTAAAAAATTCATTAGCCAAATGTAAACGATAGTATACCAAATTTTGAAAAAATTCGTTAGCCAAATCTAAACAACTAGACGATCATGTAATCAAATTAAACGATAGAATTGAAAAAATAAATCGTTTCGATTTGGGTATCCAAATCTAAACAATCGTGTACTAAATATATTTCAAGTTGTTGATGGTATGGTTGACGAAACATTTTTTGTATTTTCCATTATAGGCATGTGAGCGTTAATGTAAATATTTCGCTTCGTTATATTTTTTAAAAAAACTCATTTGTTAAGAGAATAATAAAAAACAAAATACATGAACTCATGGAACATGAATATAATATTTATGGACTTTTTTATGTATTTTTTATTTATTGCTTCTGTCTCACTTTTACCATTTTTGGTATCTCAAAGATGCATTTAATATATGCATTTCAAAACTAAACTGATAAGTAACCAAAATATGATTTGAGTCAAATAAATCCAAATTAAAAATCAATTGTTCTTTTTTCTACGAAACTTAAATTTCTTGCATCCTCTCCCGATTTCCGACATCCCACCCTTTATTTATTTCTTTTCAAATTGGAATCTTGAAGCAAATCATAATAATGATATTAATTTACAATATGGCTCCCCATCCTATTTTTTTCAAATCGTAATCTTGAAGCAAATCATAATAATCACATTTAGTATATTAAAAAAAAATAGAATTAACGTATTGATGTTAATATTTATGACAAGATAAAATAAACTAGAAAAGTAAATAATTACGATGCAATGTACCAAGAAAAAAAAAGATTGGAAGGAAGAGGAAAACACCTTGATCCAAAATGGTGACGATCAAAATCTTAAAATCAAAATGATTTTTTTTTTAATAAAATATCAATTTTCCATCGAACTTTAATTAAAATTAAAATATTAGATTATTAAAAGTAATTAATTATCTTATTTGATATTTTGGTCATCCAAATATAAAAACCACCTCATAATTCTCTTAGACAATTAATAGAATCATAACTACTATGATTAAGATATGTTATTTGTTATGTCCTAACACTAAAACAAATGTTTTTTTAAAGTTGATGGACTAAAATAGAACAAAAATTGAAAGTCGGGAGATTAAACCTTTTTTTTAATGTAAATAGTAAGACTATAATGTAAATAGTAAGACTATAAATAGAAATCTATTACTGAGTTTCTATGTCTTTTTGACTTTTTTATATTTTTTCTCAAACAAAATATAAAACAATAATTACTTTTTTTGAGTTCAATAATTGGTTAGAGTTAAAAGATCCAACCTATCATCTCTCACAAAAAAATTATATTAAATATATTTTATTTTTTATCTAAAAAAATATAATTAATACAATGTTTTTTATACAATTGTGGATTTATTTTATATTATTGTAAATCTACGATTGAGTATAAATAGTTTGTCAATTTTCTCTATTTTAAAAAATTTTTTTATTCATGTTTTTATTTTTTTAAAAAAAAATGTATACAAATTAGTATTGCAGAAATATATTTTGAGTTAGTTAGTAGAGATCGGAACATTTAAATTATACACAAGTTGTTATTGAGATATACTCAAAATGAGATCAACATTTCTAAATTGTAGATAAACAAATATGAAAATTGCCAAAAAAGAATTATTTTTAGGGATATAAAGAGTTCAGGGATGGGGTTTTAAAAAGATGATCTTTAGGACAAACAATCATGTGAAAAGTCTATATTGCCCTTAAATAATTAAAAAAAAAAAAGAAAAAGAAAAAAAAGCCTAAAAACCAACTTTATGCAATTATTCTCCTTCTCCCTCACTTTTGCTGCTTGATCAGTGACCACACACTTCATACGGCAGCACATAGACTACTGAACAGAGTTGGTAACTTAGACATCCGCGACCACAGTTTCAATGATTTGGATGTAACTACTTCATCCTCAAACTTCAACAGAAACTTAAATCCTTATTTTGGTTTTAGGAGATAATTTCTAAGTTGGTTATTGATATTTGCTGTTGCTATTGAAGTACTCTTTTTCTTTTTTTCCTTTTTTTAGGTTTTTAAGTTTTCTAATTTGTAAATCTTTATTTTGATTAAATACCTATTATTTTGCATATACATCTCGCACATTCATCAAAATTATTGAAATTAAATTAATCTAAACTTAATACATGAATTTGCATTATTAAATATGCATGAATAGTTAAGATACATAGAATAGTTAATCACTAAATACATTGATATATGAATAGTCCATGTATTGATATTTATTGTTAATGACTTTTAATATACTTTTCTAATAGTATAAATATGTGTAAGGTTTCTCATTTGTAAATAAGAAATAAAGTAAGAAATTCAAGTTTAAGAAATATTATTGTTCTTTCTTCTTAATTGTGTGAATAAGAGAACAATCTTCTTCTCTTGTTTCTTGATTTGTATTGTAAGGACCTATTACGTTTCCAACAAGTGGTATCAGAGCTTCAGTTAGATATGGTTTCAAATGGTAACATGTTGCAACCCCAACTTCCAAGGTTCAGCGGGAAGAATTTTAATCAATGGAGTATTCAAATGAAAGTGTTATACGGCTCTCAAGAATTGTGGGATATTGTTGAAAGAGGATACACTGAAGTTGAGAATCAGAGTGAGCTCACAAATCAACAACTTGTTGAGTTAAGAGAAAATCGTAAGAAAGACAAAAATGCTTTATTCTTCATTTATCAAGTTGTTGATGAATTTATTTTCGAGAGAATTTCAACAGCTACTTCTGCAAAGGCAGCTTAGGATATTCTACGATCTACCTATCAAGGAGAAGATAAGGTAAAGATGATAAGGTTACAAGCTCTCAGATCCGAATTTGATTGCATTAAAATGAAAGAAACTGAAACTATTGAAGAATTTTTCAATCGTATTCTTGTAATTGTCAATAGTTTAAGATCAAATGGTGAAGAAGTAGATGATCAAAGAGTTGTTGAAAAGATTCTTCATTTCTCTCAAATTCAATGCTTTAATTGCAGAAAGTATGGTCATTTTCAAGCAGATCGTTGGGCACTAAAAAATGGAGTTGAAAATACCACCATGAATATGCATAAAGAACAAAAGAAAAATGATGAAGGCATTCTATTCCTCGCATGTAGTGTTCAAGACAATGTTGTAGAGCCTACATGGTATCTTGATAGTGGTTGTAGTAACCACATGACAGGAAATAGAAGTATGTTTGTTACTTTGGATGAATCTTTCCAAAGTGAAGTGAAGACTGGTGATAATACCAAACTACAAGTCAAAGGCCAAGGTGATATTCTTGTGAAGACAAAGAAAGGAACAAAACGAGTTACAAATGTGTTCTATGTTCCAGGTCTAAAGCATAATCTTTTGAGTATTGGCCAACTGCTTCAACGAGGTTTAAAAGTTTCATTTGAAGGTGACATATGTGCAATCAAAGATCAGGTCGGTGTTCTTATTGCCAAGGTAAAAATGACTGCTAATAAGATGTTTCCTCTTAACTTTACATATGGTCAAATATCTTGCTTCAGCAGCATATTGAAGGATCCATCCTGGCTTTGGCATTTTCGATATGGTCACTTAAACTTCAAATCACTATCTTATTTGTGCAAAAATCATATGGTGAGAGGTATACAAAATATCAACCATGAGACAAATATTTGTGAAGTGTGTATTCTTGCAAAATATCATCGAGATTCATTTCCAACTGGGAAAGCTTGGAGAGCCTCTAAGCCTCTCGAGTTGATTCATACAGATTTGTGTGGTCCTATGCGAACAACAACAAATGAAGGTAATCGATATTTCATAACCTTCATCGATGATTTCAGTAGAAAGTTGTGGATTTATTTTTTGAAAGAAAAGAGTGAAGCACTTGTATGTTTTAAATCCTTCAAAGCTTTTACTGAAAATCAAAGTGGTTACAAGATAAAAACTTTGAGATCTGACCGTGGTGGAGAATATATAGTTTTTGGTAATTTTTTCAAGGAGCAAGGAATTCATCATCAAATGACAGCTCGAATGACTCCATAAAAAAATGGAGTTGCAGAGAGAAAAAATAGAACAATCATGGAAATGGCGAGAAGTATGCTAAAAGCAAAAAATCTGCCAAACGAATTTTGGGGAGATGTTGTTGCATTTACTGTTTACATTCTAAATCGAGCTCCAACAAAGAGTGTTCCAGGTATGACTCCTTATGAAGCATGGTGTGGTGAGAAACCATCTGTTAGTCATTTGAGAGTGTTTGGGAGTATAGCTTATTCTCATATTTCAAATCAGCTAAGAGGCAAGCTTGATGATAAATCTGAAAAATGCATTATGGTAGGTTATAGTGAAAATTCTAAAGCTTATTGATTGTATAATCCTGTGTCAAGAAAAATTATTATAAGCAGAGATGTGATTTTCAGTGAAGATGAATCATGGAACTGGAATGACGACGTTGATGAAGCTAAAAGTCCATTTCATGTTAATATAGATGAAAATAAAGTTGCTCAAGGATTAGAGCAAGCGAAAATTCAAGGGGCTTAGTCATCTTCGTCCTCAACGTCATCTTCCACAAGTGATGATGAAATCTCACCAAGGAAAATGAGGAGTATTCAAGAAATTTATAATACTACTAACAGGATTAATGACGATCATTTTGCTAATTTTTCATTGTTTGCTGGTGTTGATCCTGTAACTTTTGATGAAGCCATCCAAGATGAGAAATGGAAGATTGCAATGGATCAAGAAATTGATGCGATAAGGAGAAATGAAACATGAAAGTTGATGGAGCTTCCGACAAACAAACAAGCTCTTGGAGTAAAATGGGTGTACAGAACAAAGTTGAAGTCAGATGGTAATGTTGAAAAATACAAGGCAAGACTTGTTGTAAAAGGCTACAAGCAGGAATATGGTGTGGATTATGAAGAAATATTTGCCCCCGTGACAAGAATTGAGATCATTCGATTGATTTTGTCATTAGCTGCTCAAAATGGATGGAAAGCTCATCAAATGGATGTAAAATCCGCTTTTTTTAATGGACACTTGAAGGAAGAGATATTTGTTGCATAACCTTTGGGCTATGTGCAAAGGGGAGAAGAAGAAAAAGTGTACAAGTTGAAAAAAGCCTTGTATGGATTGAAGCAAGCTCCGCGAGCTTGGTACAGTCGTATCAACAGTTTTTTTCTAAAGACAGGATTTCGAAGGTGTCCATATGAGCATGCACTCTATGTCAAAGAAGACAAGTATAGCAAATTTCTCATCATTTCTCTTTATGTTGATGATTTACTTTTTACTGGAAATGATAAATTTTTGTGTGATGATTTTAAGAATTCCATGAAAAAGGAATTCGAGATGAGTGATATGGGTCTCATCCACTACTTTCTCGGAATTGAAGTTAATCAAAATGAAGGAGAAATTGTCATTTCACAACAAAAGTATGCTCATGATTTACTAAAAAAATTTCGGATGGAAAATGCTTCACCTTGCAACACTCCCATGGATGCAAATTTGAAATTGTGCAAGGATGATATTGGAGAAGCAGTCGATCCAAGTTTATATCGAAGCTTAGTTGAAAGCTTAATGTATTTGACAACAACAAGACCTGATATTTTATTTGTTGTAAGTATGTTAAGCAGATTTATGACAAACCCGAAAAGAAGTCATTGGGAAGCAGGAAAAAGAGTTCTTCGTTACATTCTTGGCACCATTAATTTTGAAATTGATTACAAGAAAGTTTCAGAATCAGTGTTGTTTGGTTTTTGTGATAGTGACTGAGGTGGTAATGTGGATGATCATAAAAGTACATCTGGTTATGTTTTTAGTATGGGTTCAGGTGTTTTTTCATGGACTTCAAAGAAACAATCTGTTGTTGCCCTTTCTACAACCGAAGCAGAATATATCTCGTTAGCTGCAGCTGGATGTCAAGCTTTATGGCTTCGGTGGATGTTAAAAGAATTGAAGTGTACTAAAAAATGTGAAACTGTTTTATTTTGTGATAATGGATCTAGCCTTATCAAAGAATCCAGTTTTCCATGGAAGAAGCAAGCATATTAGAATCAAATATCATTTTATCAGAGACTTGGTTAAAGATGGAGAAGTGATAGTAAAATATTGTAAGACTCAAGATCAAGTGGCTGATATTTTTACAAAGGCGCTCAAGTTTGACTTATTTGTTAAATTCAAAGGAAAACTTGGAGTTGCTCAAGTCTAGATTAAGGGAAGATATTGAAATTAAATTAATCTAAACTTAATACATGAATTTGCATTATTAAATATGTATGAATAGTTAAGATACATGGAACAGTTAATCACTAAATACATTGATATATGAGTAGTCACATGTATTGATATTTATTGTTAATGACTTTTAATATACTTTTCTAATAGTATAAATATGTGTAAGGTTTCTCATTTGTAAATAAGAAAGAAAGTAAGAAATTCAAGTTTAAGAAATATTATTCAAGTACTTTCTTCTCAATTGTGTGATAAGAGAACAATCTTCTTCTCTTGTTTCTTGATTTGTATTGTAAGGGCCTATTACGTTTCCAACAAAAATATCTACCTCTCTTAACTCCTTCAACTTAGAGTGGTTTTGTGCATGTTTAGGAGTTGTAAAATAGGTATGAGGTGATAGCTAGATAAAAAGTTGTTTATCCCAAGCCCAAGTAAATCCTTCATTTGTATTTCAACCAAAGTACAAGCAATTAACTGAATATGTTTTTACTCCTATTTAAAGAAATAATTGGAATTGTTGACAATGCTTTTGCTGCGTATTTGAAGATTTTTTCCTTTTTCCCACCTTCCACCACAGTTTTAAAATTCTTACGCATAACTTAGCAACAAACGTGTTGAATGAGAATTTTCCGACCCTTTATTTCCCCCATGATTTTCCTTACTTATATTTCATGATTTTGTTCTATAATTCTTTTGCTATATTGTCTCTAAAGGTATGTTTAGGGTGGACTTTAAGGGAAAAAAAAGTTAGAAAATTGGGTCAAACTGTATTTGGTCTAAGGGTTATATAAATGGAGATTAGGGTTATCATAATCACCAAATAACCATATCTTGTCCTCTATTTTTCTTTTTTACAACCCTACATTACCCTACCCAAATAATCCAACCCAAATTCTATTATTATTTTTTAATTTACTACAATTATAACTCTTCCCTCAAACACATATTATTATAACACTGCTATCATAATCTCTCCCCCAATCACATACTATCATAACATTGCATTTCATATTTCTTTCCCACAAACACATATTACCATAACACTATCAATAATAATCTTTCTTCCAAACACATATTATCATAACGCTAGGATTACCATAATCCAATCCTAAGATTATTATAATCCTTAAGCTCAAAGCAAAAACAAATGTAGAGCAAAAATTTAATCCAATATTTTCTTTTTTGCGTAAAATGGAAGATAACCATACTAAAACTTACCAACATATGAGTGGAACTCAAAATTGGATACATAAAATCAAGAGGATTAATAATGTGAATGGAAGAAAGTGAAATGAGTAGTGAGGCGCACACCAAAGGGGCTAGCATGAGTCACATTGTCACTTGGATCAATACAATATTTCAACATTCACTTGATTCATCTATTCATGTGGGATCGATGGTCTCTAATACGACAAAAAGAAAAAAAAAACGAATATTGACTTACATTTCATTCCTTCCTCCTCCAATTTCGTCCACTGACTTCTTTTTTCCACGCCGTAATATATGTACCAACACACGATGACTTTGAGTGTATATCTTATAAGCTATCTTTTTAAAATACTATATACCAAGATACATACTATTATAATCATGGATTGAAATAGTTTCACTATTATATTACTACAATACAATAAGTTTAGGAGGAAGAAATGATAAATCGATATTATTGTAATTTTATTGAATATCTTATTATATATTCTTACATCAAAGAAAAAGGGAGATAAATACAAAGTCCTATGAGATAAATAAGGCAACAAATAGTATAAGTTAATATGAGATAATATCTTCTTAATTACAAAATAATATATATATATATATATATATATATATATATATATTAATACCCTCCCTCAAACTCAAGGTGGTAGAGTAGTTGTCAGCTTGAGTTTGGTAAGTAACTGATTGAAGCGAGTAGATGGTAAAGTTTTGGTGAAGATATCTGTTGGTTGCTCAGTGGTGGAAACAGGTCGCAAAAGAAGTGTGTTGCTCAAGAGATGATGACAAATGAAGTGACGGTCATTTTCGATGTGCTTTGTATGCTCATGGAAAACATCATTGTGAGCAATTTGGATGACACTACGAATATCACAATGAAGGAGAGTGGGACCCTGTTGGGGAACACCCATATCAGCAAGAAGCCAACGAAGCTATAAGAGTTCGGTGGTAGCATCAGCAAGAGCACGATATTCTGATTTAGTACTAGAAAGAGAGACAATACTTTGTTTCTTACTACGCCAAGAAATGAGAGAATTGCCTAAGTAAAAACAGTAACCTGTTGTAGAACGTCGATCAGTGGGATCCCCAATCCAATCTGCATCAGAGTAGCCAGATAATACGAGAGAGGATTGAGAAGAAAACTGAAGTCCATGCCCCAAAGTTCCCTTGATATAGTGAAGAATACGTAGCACGGTAGTAAAATGGATGGTTCGAGGAACAGCCATAAATTGACTAACAATATGAACAGCATATGCAATGTCTAGGCGAGTCACTGTTAGATAGATGAGACTGCCAACGAGTTGCCGATACAGACTGACATTTTCAAGAGGAACACTATCATAAGGGGTCAAAATGAACATTGGGATCTAACGGCGTTGAAGCTGTGTTAGAGTCAGTGATTCCTGAGCAAGCTAAAAGATTAGAGGCATATTTATCTTGAGACAATAAATACCCGTCCAAGTGTCGAGAGACTTCAAGGCCAAGAAAGTAGTTGAGAGACCCAAGGTCTTTCAGTTCAAAATGTTGACCAAGGTAATGTTGGAGATCAGATATGGCCTGTGGATCATTACCAGTGATAATCATGTCATCAACATAGAGAAGATGAAGAACAATACCCAAGGGTGTGTGGTGAGTAAAGAGTGCAGTGTCATGAGGACTAGGAGTAAAGCCAAGTTGAGTAATGGTAGAACTAAATGTGGCAAACCAAACTCGTAGAGCCTGTTTGAGACCATATAGTGTGCGACGCAAGAGGCACACCTTATGAGGAGGAGGAGAAGTACCAGGAAGTGGCTTCATATAGATTTCTTCAGAAAGAGTCCCATTAAGAAAAGTATTTTTGACATCCATCTGAAGAAGCGGTCACTGCTTGGCAGCAGCAACAGCTAATAAACTGCGAACAGACATCATCCAAGCCATAAGAGCAAATGTTTCTTCATAGGCAATACCATATTCTTGGAAATACTATTTTGCTACAAGACGAGCCTTATAACGCTCAATTGTACCATCAGAGTGAGTCTTGATTTTGTAAATCCACTTGCAAGCAATGAGTCTTTTACTAGGAGGTAAGTCAACATAGTCCCAAGTGTTTGTCTTTTCAAGAGTCTGTAATTCATCATTCATCACTTCTTGCCATAAAGGGTCAGTACTAGCCTCTTGATAAGAGGTAGATTCCACAAGAGAAACAATAGTGGAAAAACAGTGATAATCTTGGAGATGAATGGGAAGTTCCCTTACCCAAGTAGAATGACGAGGAGGGGTGTCTGGAGTAGGTTCAGGACTATCATCAGAGATGGACGACTGGTTCGAGGTTGCAGAAGTAGGTGCAGATTGGGCAAGCTCATTATCAAGAGTGGACTCAGAGAGAGGAAAAAGGTCAACAGATGTGTCAGTGAAGAAAGGTTGAGGACTAGAGAATGAGGACAAGCGAGAGAATATAGTGTGCTCCAAAAATGTGACATGGCGAAATATACGAAGTCTATTGGAAAGAGGATCCCAACAACGAAAACCTTTATGTTCTGTGCAATAGCCAAGAAAACAACAGAGGCAGACACGTGGTTCAAGTTTAGTGTGTTCATGATGATGCAGGAGAACAAAGCAAGCACAACCAAAGATTTTAAGGTTGGAATAGTTAGGAGGAGTACCATATAGTCTTTCGAATGGAGAGATGTTCTAAAGAATGGAGGAAGGAAGACGATTGATAGTATAGATGGATGTAAAAGCTGTTTCACCCCAAAATTTCTCAGAGCATGAGGCAGAAAAAAGGAGGGCATGTACTGAGTCAAGAATGTGGCGATGTTTGCGCTCAACACGTCTATTTTGTTGAGAAGCGTGGGGGCAGGAGCGTTGAACATGAGTGCGCTGTTGGAAGAGGAAAGATAGAAGAGTGGAGTCTTTATACTCCAAGGCATTGTTAGTGCGAAGGGTTTTGATAGGACAAGAGAATTGGGTGCGAATCATATTAGCAAACTCAGTATAAGTGCGAGATAATTCAGAGCGGTGTTTGAGAAAATAAATCCATGTAAATCGAAATAAATCATCAATGAATAAAACATAATAGCGATAACCATGGACAGTGGAGGTAGTGGCAGGACCCCAAATGTCAGAATGGATTAAATCAAAAGGTTTATTACATATAGAAGTGGATGTAGGGAAAGACAAAGCAGGTTGCTTAGCAAGTTTGCAATTTAAACAATTAAAAGGGACAAACTTGGTAATACTATTTAAATTGTTAATAGAAATTAAATGACGCAGTTTTTCTGGAGAAGCATGACCAAGATGAAGATGTCACTGATATGTATCAAAGTCAGTGACAGGAGCAGAGATGGATAAAGGAGGAGGAACCTGAAGTGATAGGAGCTCAAACAATCTTCCCACTTTGCGACCCGTCCCATCTACAGATCCTAAACCTGACAACCATTGGGAGAAAAAGAGACAGTTAAGCCATGGTCGCACAATTGACCAACAAATACTAGATTAAAGGTTAAGTTTGGGACATAGTAAGTATGAGGAATATTCGAACTAGGGGTATTAGTGGTGCCAATGTGAGTGATATTTATACAATTGCCGTCAGCAGCATAAATGGGAGGTAAAGATTTAGCAAACTAGGAGTGTTCATAAGAGAATAATTAGATGTGATATGATTGCAACAGGAAAAGTCAAGAAGCCATCGATTACCTGATGAGACGACAAGTGCAGAGGAAGATGATGAGATTAACTGATTTAACAAACTTTGAAGATCACTTATCTAAAACTAGGGGTGGTGGAATTATCTGAAGTTGCAACAACAACTAAGGAGGTATCAGGTTTAGTAAAGTTCTTTGCTCTTGTAGAATAGCTTCGACATCGAGGTGGTTTTATGGGACAATTATCCAGAATATGACCTGGCTTATGGCAGTACCTGCATTTTATTTTAGGACAATCAATAAATTTATGACCAGTGAGCTTACAATTCTTACAAAATGAGCTTGATGCTCCAAATGGTGAATAAGTGTCAGCAAGAACAACATTAAAATGTTTAGAGAGATTGATGTCAAGACGTTTTTCTTCAAATAATATTTCTTAGATAGGAGCATCCAATTAGGGCAAGATACTGCAGTGTAATAAAGTAGGCCTAACAGATTCATATTCTGGACAGAGTCCCATAAGGACTTTAATAAGACAAAGATGATCTTTATTCATTTTAGCTTGATCAAGTTGAGTCCAGATAGGTTGAAGCACGGCTAGATACTCATTAACTAATTGACCAACTTCTTGATTAAGATTAACAAGGCTATTGTGCAACTGATAGTAATGAGCTAATCCGATGGACTTAAATCGTGTAGACAAAAAAATCCCATGGAAAGCCAAGATTGATGTGTTACTGAGCCAGATGATAATCTGATGATTTTTGCTGTCTCATTCTTCGAGGCGTTCGATAAATTTGCTATCATCTTCCTTGTCTTGTTTGGTTGGTTTGGTAGTATCGCTGGTAACAATACGCCATAATTTTCGTCCAATTAAAAAACTTTCCATTTGATTTGTCCATGTAATATAATTAGAGCCATCAAGAATCGTGCTAATTGGACGAGCAATTTCACTTTTCTCCACCAACTCACAATAAGAAACAAGTCAAATATCGAATAATCACAGCATAAACACAGACTTAGAGGAAAACTTCAGATAACTGCAGAAGATTAAGCAGATCTGCACAAAGAAACTAAAACTCAGAGAGCGACAACGATGAACAGCGGGGTCAGAAGTCACGGCGTCGATGAGCAATAGGGCTAAACGGAGAACTGATAACGGAGTTCAGCCTGGCTGAGTTTCATTGAGACCGAAGAACAGGGAGCTAAGATCGAAGGTCGGAGATAGGGGCGTGCTGCGAACGGAAATCGGAGGAACGCGTACTAAAAAAACGAGATCGGAGCGTCGACTTTGGCTGGGTTTCACAGAGACCGAAGAATAGAGAGTTGAGGTCGGAGATCAGGACATGTTGCGGCTAAGCTTGGACGAAAGAGGTGGCTCGGGTTTGGCTTTGGCTGGGTTTCACAGAGAACGGCTCGCACGCGCGAATAGACTAGCGCACGAAAAGATCAAGAAATGCACAGAATAAACATGGGAGTCGGATGGATCGGGGCGGGCGCGAATATTAGCTTGGACAGAAAAGGTGGCTCAGATGGATCTGTCTTCGTCTTGATAAGGCTCAGAACGGAGAGATGACGATGGGAATCGCGACTTCGGAGATCGGGAAATGCACAGAAGAAATGCGGGCGTTGGATGGGTGGCGATGGCGGCGGCGGCGGTTTGAACAGTGACCTAGGTTAAAAAGGCTCTGATACCATGTTGTAATTTTATTGAATATCTTATTGTATATTCTTACATCAAGAAAAAAGGGAGATAAATACAAAGTCCTATGAGATAAATAAGGCAACAAATAGTATAAGATAATATGAAATAATATCTTCTTAATTAGAAAAGAATATATATACATTAATAGATATCACATATGAATTATAGGAATCTTGAAAGCATGAAAGTGTGGTTATTAAAGACTTACAATAAATGAAAGTTAGTACCTATACTAACAATGTGCATCTTCTTTTTCGATGGCTCATTCATAAGATTTCTGAATTAAGTATATTTGGTTTGGAGCAATCCTATGCAAGACAATTAAGAATGATGTTATTAGGTTGCAAGAGACACACTGAAAATGTCGGGGCCATCATATTCGAATTTAAGATCCTAGTCTAAATTTTCAAATTGAAGTGTTACAAATTATAATTAACCTACTGTAATAACCAATTTAGCATATTGCTTGTTATGAGTTTTGCCTTCATTCACTTTCATCTACGCAAAACTCAATCGTAAATATATCTCATGGTGGGTCCTACTAATGCAACTAATACAAGTGTCTAGTCTAGGAATATACAACAAAAAGTGCATCTCCTATTTATGCGTTGCTCATGCATGATTAACGTTTAGTACAAATTTTTCTCATGCTTGTCGAAGTGTAAGCGAAGCAAGAAGTTTCCTGGGTAAGCTAGGGTCGAACACAGAGAATTTCTGTCACAGCTTAGTTATAACGCTTACTTCTCAACTAGACGATATAAATTCTATACAGTATGAGCATAAAACTATACTAATCTACTTATTTATACAGAGGATACTATAGAGGGGAATGGAATGGGATGATGATGGAATAGGAACTAACTTGCATTAATAGGGATGAAGGAAAGTCTTAGTATTATAGGCGATCTAAGCTATGTGACATGTGTTCTTGATGCGATATAGATCACTTAACCATCTCATATTTAAGGAGAGAAATCTCTCAGTGGATAAACACAACACTTGTTCTCGTTTCGGGACACAAATGGTAAAAATAAATCAAACGATATATATCTACGCTTCTTTACTTATAAACATCATATTTGACTCTCTATTTAAGGCGAGCATAACCTCTTAACGCCTAAACACCACACTTGTTCTCCTTTCGAGACACAAATGATTGGAGTCAAACCATCATAGTGGAATTTGTTTCCAAACTCCCTTCCACACATGTTTAGCTATTTCCTTGCTACTTATCTCTCAATCAGTTGGTGACCAACACTGACCAAGTGATTAAGTTAAGCTCAATTAAACACGATGAGACTTATAACTAAAGAATCCTCATCAAGTACATAACATGAACTTAAACTACTTAAAACACGCCAATAAGATGAATAGTACAGAAATGGAAGAGAGACAGTGGATAAAATGCATTGTATTGATAACGCAGGCCTATACCGACCATAAAATAAAGAACATTCATACAATACATCATAAATTACAAAAATGGGTAAGAAAAGAATTGTTTCCAAGATGCAGAATGCATGCATTGGTTTGCATTCCTTGGATCTTTGACAAGTTAATGGAAATGGGAAGGGGATTACTCTCTCTCCAATCTCTCTTTAAGCTCTCACTCAGACAGTGATTGGAGAAAGAATGGAGGAGGTTCTTCTACTACAAATGGTGAAGAACTCTAAAACTCGTCCTTCACCAACCTCCTTAAGGGATGAACTCCTCTGTTCATATTTCTTCATGGTAGAGATGGGCTTCTTTTATAAGCATACTTTAGGTGGAAAATTAAATGCTCATGTTGTACATTCATCCTTGCCTATGTTGAACAATTGTCGTTGCTTACAAATGTTAGTGAAGAAAGTAGTCGTTCCTTGTAACATCAACCCCTATTACCATCCTTGTCTCCTAGCGAATCATCTCGCATAGTGATGCGCTGGCATCTTGCCTTGCATTTCGTGAATTGTCAGTCTCCTTCTCACTAAGTTAGCTCATGCGATCCTCTCTTCATTTCTTCTTTTTGCCACCTGCATGAAAAACACTTAAAAGCATAGTTCATCAGGTGTTAAGACTTATGAAGGCGGATTCTCTTGATGTTAGAATTTTACACTAAAAGCCGCATTTTGATCATTTATCTCAAGTTTTGACTCCATTGTTTTACCTAAAAGGCCACAATAACTTATATTTTTTCAAGTTATCATGTGTATGATAGCACAATAAAGGTGTTATATTTTCTAGGTTAAAATACCTTAGATACTCATACTTATGCATCAATTCCCTTCTTTTATAGGAAATATTAATCCAGAGAAGCAAAGAAGTCTAACGAAGCAAAAATGACTCAATTCTGAGCTAAAACAACTAAACAAAGATCAAGGGCAAACTTGTAATTTTTACCTTGTCGGCGCCGCTTGCGACACTGTGATGTCATGCCATGGTATCAGAAACCGAATAGCTGCATTTTCAAGTAGCACCGCGACACCCAACTTAGTGTCGTAGTGCCAAGGCCAATATAAAGCACTGCAACATCAATGACAGTTAAAGGCAAGCATCCGGGTGCTACAAACTTTTGATGCACGTCAATGAACACGTCTACACACCTTTTGAAATCCAATTGTTATGTAACTTCCTTTTCTCTTGTATTTTAATATCAATTCCATAATTATATCACCCTGTTCAATTCCCAAATAGAAAGGGTACTTCTTCAACTTGTAATTTTTCTCTTCAAATTTATTAATAAAATTTCTCTCTTTTGTTCTTTGAAGATGTCTTTAGTGTTAAATAAAATTTCTCTCTTTCATTCTTTGAAGATATCTTTAGTGTTCAACTTTCCTCTTAATGTTACACCAAGATCAACGAAGTGATGGAAAAACGAGACATGCGCAATGGAAGGACGAATCAAAAATTACTCTAGATGTATCTAAACTAATTTAGAAGTTAACATGCTTTAAAAGCCCTAATTAAAACAAATTAGGGCTAAGGAAAATACTTACCTTTGAAGCTTTTCCCGACTTCTCAAAATCTCCTCACGATCACGAACCTGAGACCACCACTAGTATTGACCTGTTACTTTCTGGACTTAGGACCGGGTTGTGGAACCCGTTAAGTAAAGGAAAATATGAGAGATGGATGGAAAATGAGGAAGGAACCAACAATTTGGTTATGGGACACAGGTGAGAAAATTTTGAATGTTTTGAATAATTTCTCCAAATTATTGAAAGTCCTAAAATAATTTTCAAATCCTATCTTTATATAAAACTTACATGTAAAATCATGAAAAAATTTCACAAAAAATCAACACCTCATTTTCCATTTCATCTTAGTGAATTTGTTGTTTACATCACATGTAAACACTTGTCCCACTAAGTATTAATGGCATTGTCCAACAAAATGTTAAATATTTCCACTAACTTTAATCCAAGGGCAATATAGTCATTTAACCAATTAAATCAAAGTCAAACTTTGACTTTTTATAGTCAAAAGTCAACATTTTGATTTTTTACCATTTTGTTTGTCCTGACTAATTTCGACATGAATCCACATTCCTTTTTCCAAATTTAAATCATATTTGAATATAAAATCGGTTAAATGTTGACTTTTATTTTGACTTTTCAAAGTCAAAAGTTAACATTTTGACTTTTCACAACTTTGACCATTTTCATCAATTTTAAGCTTCCGAATATGAATCTGGATTCATATTTTTAATATTTAAATCACATTTAAACATAAATCTCTATAACAAACTTATAACCGACGCTTATATCATATATATTCGTCGATTTCTATTTTTTTACCTAATTCAAACAATTTGAATTATTCCAACATATTGTTCTAAGTTAATTCCATATATATGAGCTAGTAGGGGAACCTAATGGACCTATAAATCATAGGTTCCAACAATGCGAGATTAACTGGCTAAACCATTTTAGACTGAACTAATCAACATTTGTTAACTAACGGGTCATTCTACTAAAATCCTATAGTTACACTCCCCTCACTATAGATATATTTGTGTCAATCTAATATAACCATAATCAATAAGTTAATCCTTCACAGGTTGTTCGTAACCTCGGCTGAGTCAAAATACTATTTTACTCCTGAGACTATATCTTGTTCCTTAAAGTCCACTGATCTACTACTACATTTGGTTTAAGGTCCAACCTATAAACTGAATTGCTCTTAGGCCAATGAGAAAGCAGGACCTCTTGTTTAAGACTTGGATTCAGTATTTAAAGGAACAACCTATCTACTAACCCTATAACGGGTAGGAGTGAATTCTGTCTTGCACTCTATATCCTTAGCTATTCACCCATTCTTATCCATGAAATGGAAGGCTTATTGGGCCAGTGCCATTGAGTTGCCTTCATCTATGTAGATCTAAGGATAATACCGTTTGAACAAAAGTTCATAGTTAGCTTAGAATTAAAATTAAGTTATATAGGTCATCATAATCAAAATAGTCAGTTTATATAGTCAACGATGTTATAACTTAAAAGTGACTATTTCATGGTTCCGGTCTTATGCAAACTCTTTACATAGGATGCCCTTACTCCCATGTCTCTACATGAACGATTTAGTGTCACATCATTTGTACTAACTACAAATCGGGTCTTATCCATATTGTTTCCGGAATAAGGTTGCTATAGACCGTTTGAGCTATAAACTCAAACGTGATCCATGTTTATGTCTCTACATAAAGTTCAAGTCTACACTAGATAGCCTTAGTGTTGGGTTTTATGTCCTAAAACTCATAGATAATAAATATAATTAATTGATTGTTATTAATAAAGTGTTATTATTATAATTTCAATAAGCGTTATTGATTATATTATTAGTTTTATCTTAATAACCTAAATCCAATAAACTAACATCCTAAGTTGTTTGATGAGTCTTGACCAATATGTAGAGACATACAGGGATCAATGTTTAAGATCAGCTTAAAGGGTCTATAGTATAAGGTTAAGGCTGGGTATCTTATCTTGGTAACACTATGGATACAACTCACTTTGTATTTGATACAAACATATTGATCCAATATGTTCATGTAGGTGACATGTGAGTGAGGATATCTTATGCAATGAGTTTGTATAAGACCGAACCACGAAATAGTAACCACTAAATGTACCTTCGTTAACTAGTTGGATTTCTATTTCATTAGGATGACCTAGGTAACTTAGTCTTAATCTTGAGTGTATTATGAATTCATCTTTTCAAGAGATTGTCCTTTGATTTTTACGAGTGAGAGTGGCCAGATTGCCGACTCAATATGCTTATCATTTTGGAGACAAGACCAAGTGGGGAATTGGAAACATAATCACACAAGACGAAATTCACTTCTTTTCGACTTTAGAGTAAATAAATAAGTGTTCTCTTAAATGGTGTCTCCGGGACTTAAACAAAGGGCTCTACCCTCTCTATGACATGAGAGGGATTTTTGTTTAGTGGTTGGATCATAAACAGGTTGTTCATTAGAGGAGCACTGGTATTTAAGAACTAAAAGTAACCTAAGGGTAAAACGATAATTTAACCCAGCTGGTGTTACGAACACTTGTGAAGGACTAACTTACTAGTATTGGTTTATATCCGTGAACACAGAAATATATCTACAGTGAAAAGAGTTCAGTTGTGAGTCTTTAGTGGAGTGTACACACAATTAACGAATATTGGTTAATGTGGTTAATGAGTTTAGTCAATTAATCTCATATCGTTGTAGCTTCTGATTTCTAGGTCCATTAGGTCCCCTTCCTAGCTCGGAAAAATTAATGAGATATAATTGTATTCGTAGTAATTTGAAATGTTCAAATTTACTTTGGGCATTAATATAATGTATGGTGATACATTATAATATAAAGTTTATATTTTAATTAGACTTTAATATATAAATTTAATTTTTGATATGATTCAAAATTAATTTATGAGAGAATAAAATATTTAAATAAGTTTAAATATTAATTTAATGTAAATTAAATTCATACTAAACTATAGGTTAAAATTTAATGTGTATATAATACATATTAAAGCTATAGGTCATGAGAGAAATCCATATTTGAATATGATTCAAATTTGGATTAAATTAAATATAAGATATTTAATTTAGAAATTAATTAAAAGTTTAGTTTAATTTGATTTAATTAAATTAATTAAATTAAAACTATATTTTATGCGAGAGATATTCATTTAAATATGATTTAAATAAAATATTAATTAAATATGATTTAATTAATTTATTAATTAATTAAATTATTTATTTATTTTAATTTTAATATTAATTTATTAAATTAATAGGGAACGTGGGTTGTTTTCCTACATTCCCATTTTTCTCTCAACTTCCATCTTCTTCAGATTGAAGAAAGAGGGAGATATTGGTACGCATTCATAGAACAGTTCAATGAGTTCTAAGTACGATACGATTCTAAAAAAAAAATCTCTCTACTAATTTCCTTCTTCCAATTTGGTTCCCAGAAACCAAAACTCAATCTAGAGAACATGAAGGTTTCTAAGTTGTGGTGTCCCAAATTGGCGTTTGGTAGATTCAAAGTCGTCAACGTACGTAAGTTCTTCATTCTCTCTATTTTATTTCTTGAAAGTATGCTTAGCCATTATTAAATTAGGTTTTGCCAATGTATTGGTATTTTTAGGTTCCAATTAAAATTGGGTTATGGTTCTGTAATTCTTCCGTCGTGCAAGGGCTTTCACCCCTTCACTCATTACCTAGTTAATTGGATTTAAGACTATAGTATTCTATTTTTACTAATAAGTCCTCAATTACCACTTTATTGAATATAATTTAATCTTAAACTACAAACTATGAATTTTATGACATAAATTCCAACACGAAGAACTAAAAGGTACCTTTTTGGAAATGAGTTTTTAGTTTGATCTTTCTTAAGCATGTAATTTCAATCTTTCATTGAATTTCAATCTTGTTTTTGTATGAATGACTTGACCAATCATGAGAGCATGGAACTTTCTTTAAATTCTAGTGTTGTTCAGCATAATCTTTGAATTAAAATTGATAATTGGTGATTTTTTAATTAATTTTAAGCATGTCTTTCCTTTTAATCTTTGCTTGCATAGTCTAATTTGAATATCCACACTTTCAGTCTTTGGTGTTAATGTATATTAATTAATGGTAAATTTTCATAAATATAACAAAACATTACAATATTTACAGTTTGTGTAACAAAATCAAAAATTCAACGAAATTGGTAGAAATTTTTTCATAAATTTCAAATTTGCCCTTGAAATTGCAGATGATTCATCACTTCTCTTTCTTCTTCTTATTTGCAATTTATTCATCTTCTCTTCCAGATTTCTTCAGCTTCTCTTCCAGATTTTCTTTTTTCTATTTTTATTTTCTTTTTCTTTCTTTCTTACAACTTCTCTTCCAAAATATCAAGATCGTTTAAATATCACTTTGATGTGATCTAAACGATCTCTTACATAGTTAACACAATC
Organism: Cucumis melo; assembly: GCF_025177605.1. NCBI lineage: Eukaryota > Viridiplantae > Streptophyta > Magnoliopsida > Cucurbitales > Cucurbitaceae > Cucumis > Cucumis melo. Next base: position 6,729,806 of record NC_066865.1, read on the forward strand.
GTTTAGATTTGAAGCATTTTTTCCATCATTAAAAAAAACTATATGATCATATATAAATTTCTACATGATTATGTGTAAATTTCTACATGGTCGTGTATCATTTTCTATACAATTGTGTATCATTTTCTACATGATCGCGTATCATGATCATTAAAAAAAGAATTACACGAAATATGTTTCCATCATTAAAAAAAAACTACACGATCGTATGTCATTTTTGAAGGAATGGAATTCCTAAAGCGAAAGCTTATGAACGCCCGTGCGAGTGAAATTCAATTTATGAAACCAATAAATTCAAAGAAAAATAATAAACATGCATTTCATGGAAAAAGTGAAAATAAACTGACCTTTGTAGAACCAATTCAATTCTTCTTCCAAGCTTGGCACCACAAAATCTTCCTCGTTATTCTCCAAGTAAAGAATCACAGAGAGTTGTGGGCTTCTGTAATTTTGGTGAGGGAAGAAGCTTTTGAGAGAATTTTCTTTTGTTGGGATACAGAGAGATCGTAAGATTGTTTTCGCTGTTAAAAAAAAAACTTTCTTTTTATTTTCTTTTAAAACAAATCTCAACAATGGAGGGAGTTATTCTATTCTATTTAAATATATTAATATATATATATATATATATTAATTAAATTAAATAAAATCAATATAAATTTAATTAATATATATTATATCTCATATAACATAAAATTAATATAAATTTAATTACAAATATATTATATCTCATATAATATAAACTTTATATTATATCATATATAATATAACCAATGATTTAGATCTCTCATATAATCTATAGTTCTAATATGAATCGAATTCAATTTTAACCTATAGTTTATTTATGAATTTCATTCATATTATTATTATTATTTGAATCATATTCAAATATTAACTTCTCTCATAAAAAACTTTACATTATAATGTATCAAATAAATTATATTAATTGTATCATATACAATTTATTCCCTTTAATCAATTTGAACAATTCAAATTAAACCAAAATAAATTTGATTCTCATTTATCCTTATTGAGCTAACAAGGGGACCTTATGGACCTACAGATTGAAGCTCTAATGAAATGAGATTAATTAATTAAACTCTTTAATTAAATTTAATCTCTATTCATTAACTATTAGTCATTCCACTAAAGACTAATAGTTGCACTCTTCTAACTGTAGATATATTTTTGTGTCCATTAGATATAACCAATCAACAGTGCAATGACCCTTCACAAATTGCTCGTAAGTACAGCTAAGCCAAAAATTACCGTTTTGCCCCTGTAGTTACATCTAACTCCTTAAGTACCATTGATTCCTCTAATGAACAATAATTATAGTCCTACTATAACTGAACTCCTCTCAGGCCAAGAGAGGGTGTGGCGCCACATTGTTCAAGCCCTGAAATCAACCCTTAAGAGAGCAAATTCTCTACTTACTCCATCTATAGAGAAGGAGTGAATTCCTTCTTGTGTAGCTGCGTTCCCAGCTCCCCATTCAGACGAATCCCCAAAATGGTAGGCATATTGAGTCGGCTACATAGGCCACTCTCACCCATACAAATCAAAGGATCGCCTACATAGGCAGGAGTTCACAACTCACTCAAGATTCAGGTCAAGTCACCTATAGTCATCCTGGTGAAATGTAGTCTCAACTAGTAACGGTGTTAATAAGAGAGACTATTCATTTCATGGTCCGGTCTTATACAAACTCTTTGTATAGAATACCCCCGCTCTAATGTCTCGACATAAATGATTAGAATCAAATCATTTGTAGCACTTTAGAACAATTGTAACAACTACAAAGCAGACCGTATTCGTAGTGTCACCAGGATAAGGTATCCAGCCTTATCCATTTACTACAGACCATTTAGGTTATCACTTAAACATGATCCACTTGTATGTCTCTACATACATGTTTAGGTTACAGAAGATAACCTTGGATGTTAGTTTATTGGTTTTGTGAGTTAATGCAACTAAATATCAAATAAAATAAAACACTTTATTTTATTAGATAAATAAAAAGTTTGTATTATATATACAATTACAAACTACAAGACCACGAGATTTAGGGCATCAACCCCAACAATCTCCCACTTGTCCTAAAGCTAGTGGGGTGTACAAAATAAAAAATAAAATACTATAATAGTACACAAAACAAGAAACTAGGGCATACAATATGCACCCAGTAAATCTCCCACTTGCCCTAGGTTAAATGTGGCATGTCACGTAGACCCAGACTCTCTAGGTGACCCTCAAACACCTTAGCCGTGAGGGGCTTTGTAAACGGATCAGCAACATTGTGTGTCGAAGCTATCTGTGTGACGATCACGTCCCCTCGATGCACTATCTCTCGAATCAAGTGATACTTGCGCTCAATATGCTTTCCACGCTTGTGGCTTCTGGGCTCCCTAGAATTAGCCACAGCCCCACTATTATCACAGTAAAGAGTAATTGGCTTTGACATGTTTGGAACTACTTCCAAATCAATCAAGAAATTTCTAAGCCAAACAGCCTCTTTGGCAGCTTCACAAGCTGCAACGTACTCTGCCTCCATAGTGGAGTCAGCAATACATCCTTGCTTGATACTTCTCCAAACTACAGCTCCTCCGTTAAGAGTGAACACTGAACCTGAAGTAGATTTCCTAGAATCTCTATCAGTCTGAAAGTCAGAGTCTGTGTATCCTGTAAGAATCAAATCCTTAGAACCATACACAAGCGTGTAGTCCCTCGTTCTCCTAAGATACTTGAGGATAGTTTTAACGGCAGTCCAATGAGCTAATCCTGGATTAGATTGATATCTACTGACTATCCCCACCGCATAACAAATGTCAGGTCTAGTACATAACATCGCATACATCAAGCTGCCAACAGCTGATGCATAGGGGATATGTCTCATTTCCTCAACGTCTTGAGGTGTCTTAGGACACTGTTCCTTAGACAAAGTAACTCCATGCCTGAAAGGTAGTAAGCCTCTCTTGGAGTTTTGCATTGAATATTTAACAACTATTTTGTCAATATACGATGCTTGAGACAAAGCTAGCATTTTGTTCTTACGATCTCTAAAGATCTGAATACCCAGAACAAATTGTGCCTCTCCCAAATCTTTCATTTGAAATTGGGTTGCTAGCCATTGTTTGATGTCAGTTAGTAAACCTATATCATTCCCAATGAGTAGGATATCATCTACGTACAAAACTAAGAAAGCTACTGATTTGTTGATGATTCTTTTGTAGACACAAGGTTCATCAACGATTTGATCAAATCCATAAGATTTTATTGCGGTATCGAATCTTATGTTCCAAGATCGAGAAGCTTGTTTTAATCCATAAATAGAACGATTAAGCTTGCAAATCTTTTGCTCTTGACCTGGAATTATGAATCCTTCTGGTTGTTGCATATAGATGGTCTCCTCAAGATTGCCATTCAAAAAGGCAGTCTTTACATCCATTTGCCAAATCTCATAGTCAAAATATGCAGCAATGGACAAAAGTATTCGAATAGACTTTAACATGGCAACAGGTGAGAAAGTCTCCTCATAGTCAACTCCCTCAACTTGGGTATAACCCTTTGCCACTAGTCTAGCTTTAAAAGTTTGTACCTTACCATCTGCACCTCTTTTTCTCTTGTAGATCCATTTACAACCTATAGGTTTTACCCCATCAGGTTGATCTACAAGATCCCAGACCGAATTGAAGTACATAGACTCCAATTCAAGATTCATAGCTTTGATCCATTCATCTTTATCCACATCCTCCATTGCCTTCTTAAAAGTCAATGGATCCTCAATGTCGCCATCAGATATGACAGTTAAGGTTTCAGTTAAACTCATATAACGAATAGGTAAGTTTGTAACCCTCCCACTTCGTCGAGGTTCCCTCAACGATTGAGGTTGATGTGTCCTAGTAGATGAACCGACATGAACAACTCTTGTTAATGCACTAGGCTCTTCAACAACTCTTGTTGAAGGTTCAGTAGTTTCTTTGGAAAGTTCATTTAATACTATCTTACTACGCGGTTTGTGCTCCCTTATGTGGTCCTCTTCTAAAAATGTAGCATTTGTCGATACAAACACTTTATTATCTTTAGGATCATAGAAGTAACCACCTCTAGTTCCTTTGGGGTAGCCTACAAATAAACATAATTTTGAACGAGGTTCCAATTTCTTAGGGTTATTCTCAAGCACGTGTGCTGGACAACCCCAAATTCTGAAATGACGTAAACTACCTTTACGACCATTCCATAATTTTAAAGGTGTTTCAGAAACACTTTTAGATGGAACACAATTCAAAATATAGACTGCAGTTTGCACTGCATAACCCCAAAACGAATTAGGTAAGTGAGCGTAACTCATCATAGATCGAACCATGTCCAACAAGGTTCGATTTCTCCTTTCTGATACACCATTCTGTTGAGGTGTACCAGGTGCTGAGAGTTGAGATACAATTCCACATTCCATCAAATAGTTTTGGAATTTCAAATCCATATACTCTCCACCTCGATCCGATCGAAATGTTTTAATAGTTTTACTTAATGCGTTTTCAACTTCAGCCTTGTATTCCTTGAACTTTTCAAGGGCTTCAGACTTATGTTGCATTAAATAAACATACCCATATCTTGAATAATCATCAGTAAAAGTGATGAAATATTCAAATCCTCCTCTTGCTTTAACATTCATAGGACCACATAGATCTGAATGTACAAGTTCTAGAGGTTCTTTGGCCCTATGACCTTTTCCAGTAAAAGGTCTTTTGGTCATCTTACCTTCAAGGCATGACTCACATACAGGTAAAGAATTTTCTTCTAACTCACTTAGAAGTCCATTCTTTACTAATCTCTCAATCCTATTGAGATTTATATGCCCTAATCTTAGGTGCCAAAGATGAGCATTTTCTTTTGGAGAAATTTTAAGTCTTTTATTTTGAGTTATTGCAGTTTTGAACATTTCAGTATTAAGAAAAGCTTTAGATGTTAATGATCTTAACACATAAAGATTATTTTCTAACTTTGCAGAACAAATCTCAACACCATTTTTGTAAATAAACACTTTATTTACATTAAAAGTTAACGAGTAAGATTGTTCTAGTAAGCACTTTACAGAAATCAAATTCCTTTTTAAATCAGGAACAACATATACATTTTCTAATAAAAGAAAAGATTTCTGTAAACAAAGTCGAAGCCCTCCCACTGCAATTGCTGAGACGACATGCCCAGTTCCAACTCGCATCGTCATCTCTCCAGTCTCCAACTGCCGCCAGGAACTAATTCCCTGAAATGAAGAACAAACATGATTAGTGGCACCTGAATCTATTATCCAGGCTGAATCATCATTTTCCACTAAACAAGTCTCTAGCACTAGTAAATCATATTTACCTTGTTTAGCCTTCTTCTTTTCTGCCAAGTACTTGGGACAGTTTCTCTTCCAATGTCCCTCTTGGTTGCAATGGAAACATATTCCCTTTGCAGCTTTGGCTTTCTTGGTCGTTTTAGCAGCAGCGAGGTTAGCTTTATTTCCTTGGCCACCCTTCTTCTTCTTCTTCCACTTCTTATTGCCAGATGAAGAAGGCATAGACTTAGTTCCTGAGGTCGAACCCCTATGGAACTTTCTTGTGGAAGTAGCAACATTTGCCTCTCCCTTCTGTCCCTTGATTTTCATCAGAGACTCAAAAGTCTGTAGCTCGTTGAGAAGGGTGGTAAGGGTATAAGCAATCTTATTCATAACAGCATTGCTTCTAAATTGCAGGAAACTCTCTGGCAGAGATTCCAAAATAAAGCTAACCTGACTGGCTTCATCGATGACAGCCCCATTCATTTCTGCCACGTTGAAATGAACCATCATATTGAGAACATGTTCTCGCACTGAGGCTCCCTCATTCATACGGGCATTATAAATGTATTTCAGAGCATCATGCTTAATCTGATAAGAGGCCTGACCAAACATCTCCTGCAAGGAGTCCATAATCTCACGAGCAGTGAGCATTGATTCATGTTTCTTGGCCAATACTTCAGATAAGCTTGCCAAGATGTATGCTCGGGCTTTTTCATTTGCCTTGGCCCAACGCTCATATGGTTCTCGAACAGTTCGAGTTGCATTAGCAGCTGGGACTTAAGGACACTCCTCAACTAGGACAAATCTAAGGTCATCGATGATTAGCACAGTGTTGATAGTATTTTTCCAAGATGCATAATTATTGCCATTAAGTTTATCAGCAGCCAGCATATTCAAAGTAGCACTCGTCATTATCAAATTACTGAAAACATACAATTTATTTATATTAGTTATACTAGCATTTTCCATATAAAACCAATCAATTTAGCAAAATTTTAATGTATCCTAAGTGATATCTATTTTGCAATGATGCTTCAGTGAGGTAGGATAAAAATCTCCGTAGGGTGATTAATTATCCCTTCACTAAATTGAGACAATCTCAACTAAATATTACACTAGAATAACTCTTATTCCTATAATAGTTAGTCATCATTGTTTGGTCAAGAAATGATTAACTTACTTAAAAATTTCTTGTAAGTGTAACCTTTCATTTTAGATTCTAGAGTTCCGCCCCAATAAGTAATCCGTAGGGAAAAAACCGATTGGAGCAAAAACTAAAGAAATCTTATCCATTTCTGGAGTTTGAGTAAAATCTAATGCAAACACCTTCCGTAGGGGAACACAAGCAAAGGTGCCTCAAGGCCAAGCATGAGAATTTACTTAAAACTAATGAAAGAGACCGCGGGATGTGTTGACACACATCCCTCTCCCACTTACTATAAACACTATCTCCATTCACCTTGTTATTGACTTACACAAACACCATCCTTAGGGGGACACAAGCAAAGGTGCCTCGAGGCCGAGCATAAGTCTCACGGTGTGAATGTTTAAGGAGAAACATGAAAAGAAAAATGAAGTATCATATACCTCATTTCCTCCCACTTAGTGTTTTACTTAAAAAAAACAACTTAGAAAATACGGCTAATTATTTATCTAAGTCCATTGTTAAATTGGCCCAATATAACTCTTATATTGGATAGTTTAACAATATATGATTATTGTTCATCAAACACTTTGATAAATATAATCATGTATTGTATGCTTATAAAATGTTTGACTAATTCACCTTCCAAGTCAGTTCCCAGGTAGGGGTGTTCCGTTACCGTCAGCTTAAGTACCCCAGCCTAGACAGAACCTTCCTTAGACAAAGGTCCCTTATAGACAAATATTTTATAAATTTAATCTTTTATTGATATCATTTTAATCCTAATAAAACGAGAAAAGATTAACCCTATTTCTAATCTCATTAGAAATATTATTCATTAAGGTCTAGGTGAATTAATTTTAAACTATTTAAAACTAATTGTGACCTTATGTTAGCATGCAACTCTTTATTATAGATTTTAATTCTAAATTCATAAACTTATAACACTTATAAGGAAAGAAAATAATTAAAATCTATAAACATGCAATTCTAATGTCATTTAATATATATATTCTCTAAGTAATGACATGCTCAATGCATTTTCATTTTCATCACACAATACAACAATTATATTAATGCAATGAAAATAAAAACATCCATCAATCAAACTATATAATACAACATGTTAAATTATAGGATGATGCATGGATATATTAATTATACATGCTATCATATAATATAACAATTATATTAAATATGATGCATGAGCATGCTTAGAAAATCATGCAACTAAAATACAACACTTATATTTAAGTATGATGCATGATAATTATAATCCTAAGGTGGGATTTTAAACTATATGACATACATTATGTATATAATTAGTTTAATAAAACATCACATGCAATAAAAGATTAAAAGCAAAATAGACCGAATTTGGCACTCCTAAAAAAATAATCAAATTAATATAATCAAATTATATTAATTTAATTAATTAAAACCAAAAAAAATGAAAAACTGCACAATCTGGAACTCGAAGCCACGACCTCTTGCAACAGAAATGGACAACCAGCCACTGCACCAGGAAGCAATCCTCGATGTTTGAAAGACGCGCGTAAAGGATATATTTGTTTTGTTGTTTTTTTTCTTTTTTAATAACAAAATCTGCTGCAACTCTGTACAGATTTGAATCTGTACGAACTGGAAAAAAAAACTCCGTAATGCCTCCGAAAATCGTTCATCAACCCAGCAACACTTGCCTCGAACGACATGGACTTACAGACTCGATTACAGAATTAAAATGGCCAAAACAACAGCCCCTTACATCAATCAAATTAATGAAAAATAAAAAAAAACTGTAATCTAAGGTGCCAAAATCGAAAACATCTAGTTTGCAAACCCACATACAACAATGCAGAGAAAAAATACCCACCTTTTCTTTGAATTTTGTTTCAAAAAAAATTTGAAAAAACAATTGCACGATTTGGCTCTGATACCAATTGAAGGAATGGAATTCCTAAAGCGAAAGCTTATGAACGCCCGTGCGAGTGAAATTCAATTTATGAAACCAATAAATTCAAAGAAAAATAATAAACATGCTTTTCATGGAAAAAGTGAAAATAAACTGACCTTTGTAGAACCAATTCAATTCTTCTTCCAAGCTTGGCACCACAAAATCTTCCTCGTTATTCTCCAAGTAAAGAATCACAGAGAGTTGTGGGCTTCTGTAATTTTGGTGAGGGAAGAAGCTTTTTGAGAGAATTTTCTTTTGTTGGGATACAGAGAGATCGTAAGATTGTTTTCGCTGTTAAAAAAAAAACTTTCTTTTTATTTTCTTTTAAAACAAATCTCAACAATGGAGGGGGAAGTTATCAAATAACTTCCCCATCCTTCCCACGTAGAATAACTCCCAAGGGAGTTATTCTATTCTATTTAAATATATTAATATATATATATATATATATATATATATATATATATTAATTAAATTAAATAAAATCAATATAAATTTAATTAATATATATTATATCTCATATAACATAAAATTAATATAAATTTAATTACAAATATATTATATCTCATATAATATAAACTTTATATTATATCATATATAATATAACCAATGATTTAGATCTCTCATATAATCTATAGTTCTAATATGAATCGAATTCAATTTTAACCTATAGTTTATTTATGAATTTCATTCATATTATTATTATTATTTGAATCATATTCAAATATTAACTTCTCTCATAAAAAACTTTACATTATAATGTATCAAATAAATTATATTAATTGTATCATATACAATTTATTCCCTTTAATCAATTTGAACAATTCAAATTAAACCAAAATAAATTTGATTCTCATTTATCCTTATTGAGCTAACAAGGGGACCTTATGGACCTACAGATTGAAGCTCTAATGAAATGAGATTAATTAATTAAACTCTTTAATTAAATTTAATCTCTATTCATTAACTATTAGTCATTCCACTAAAGACTAATAGTTGCACTCTTCTAACTGTAGATATATTTTTGTGTCCATTAGATATAACCAATCAACAGTGCAATGACCCTTCACAAATTGCTCGTAAGTACAGCTAGGCCAAAAATAACCGTTTTGCCCCTGTAGTTACATCTAACTCCTTAAGTACCATTGATTCCTCTAATGAACAATAATTATAGTCCTACTATAACTGAACTCCTCTCAGGCCAAGAGAGGGTGTGGCGCCACATTGTTCAAGCCTTGAAATCAACCCTTAAGAGAGCAAATTCTCTACTTACTCCATCTATAGAGAAGGAGTGAATTCCTTCTTGTGTAGCTGCGTTCCCAGCTCCCCATTCAGACGAATCCCCAAAATGGTAGGCATATTGAGTCGGCTACATAGGCCACTCTCACCCATACAAATCAAAGGATCGCCTACATAGGCAGGAGTTCACAACTCACTCAAGATTCAGGTCAAGTCACCTATAGTCATCCTGGTGAAATGTAGTCTCAACTAGTAACGGTGTTAATAAGAGAGACTATTCATTTCATGGTCCGGTCTTATACAAACTCTTTGTATAGAATACCCCCGCTCTAATGTCTCGACATAAATGATTAGGATCAAATCATTTGTAGCACTTTAGAACAATTGTAACAACTACAAAGCAGACCGTATTCGTAGTGTCACCAGGATAAGGTATCCAGCCTTATCCATTTACTACAGACCATTTAGGTTATCACTTAAACATGATCCACTTGTATGTCTCTACATACATGTTTAGGTTACAGAAGATAACCTTGGATGTTAGTTTATTGGTTTTGTGAGTTAATGCAACTAAATATCAAATAAAATAAAACACTTTATTTTATTAGATAAATAAAAAGTTTGTATTATATATACAATTACAAACTACAAGACCACGAGATTTAGGGCATCAACCCCAACAATTTTCTATACGATTGCGTATCATGATCGTTTAGAAGAACAATTACATGCACACATGTGGTCAGTGTCGATACCTACATGATCGTGTATCATTTCTCACACGATCATGTATCATTTCCTACATGATCGCGTATCATGATCGTTTAGAAGAATAATTACACGCACACGTGTGGTCAATTAATTGCGTGTTGACTTGAGCATTTTTTATATTTCCCATTGTGGGCTTTTTTCGTTTTCAGAATTGTTCTATACTTTGTAAATATTTAGTCAGTTTGTTATATTTTTTTAAAAAAAAACCCTTAATTAGTTTTAAATAATTGTGAAGTGAAATTTTAAAATTAATTATGATTGCAACGAAAAATAATGAAATTTAATTAATTATAAACTTTTTATAATTGTAATTAAATTAATTAATAGACATTAAAAAAATGTAATGAAATAGTTAGTTAGTTTAAATCTTGAAACATATGGATCCAATTAAAAAAAATTCAAACCAAATGGGTAAAATTGTAATATTTTAATACCTATGAACTAAATTAAAATCAAACTCAAAACTTAAGTTTAGAAGTGTAACATTATTTTGAAACCTGTAAACTAAAATAAAAATTAAAAAAAAAAAAAACTAGACTCGAGATCTATGGACTAATAAACATGGATCTTTTAAACTTATTTTGAAAAATTTAGGAACTAAATAGGTATATTTTGAAAACTTGATCAAACGCACACAGTTTTAAACATTCAAAAATTCTAAAATACATATTTAAATAATTCAAAGACCAAAAGAAAATACTCGTGAACTTAAGTTTAAAAAATATCCTTAAACATTCAAAAATATCATTGTTGTTAATTTTTGATGAAAAATGTTAAAAGATTTGCTTAAAAAACACCACTAAACTTTTTATACAACATATCAACACAATAAATAGTCAAATAAAAATAAAAAGAAATTGCTATAACACACACTTGACTAGTAATGTATGACTTTGTTAGTGTTGAGTTTTGTGTTCTAGACTGGCAGTTTGTATTTTTGTAAACAATTTACTTATCCAATAATAAATATTATTTTATTTCATCTTTTAGAATTGGGGTAACACAAATCAAATAAATAAAAATTCAAGATTATTAAATCAAATTTGAACACTATGTGGTTGATATGTAAGTGAATCACGTTCAAGTAAAAACCTAGAAGTCAAGTCAATATATGGATAAGGTCAAGTACCTAATCTTGATAAATCTAGTATGGATACGACCCACTTTGTAAAAATATTACGAACCACTTTTTATTCATACAAGTTAGGGTATGAATAAAAAGAGTTTGTATAATACTGAACCACAAAATAATTAATCCCTCTTTGTAACACCAATGAATGAAAATATTAATGTTTCACGGGATGACCATGTGTAACTCGATCTCAATCTTCATTGAGTTGTGGAATTTTGTTTGTTAGAGCTCGTTCTTTTTTATTTGCATGGATAGGAGTGACTCGTGTTGTCGACTCAATAAGACTACTATTTTGGGGATTTGATCAAGAGGGGAGCTGGAACATAATTAGGCAAAAGATGAAGCTTAGTACTCCTTGACTTGAGGAAAGTAGATGTGTAGCTTTACACTCTAACTTTAGGACTTGAACAATGAGGCTTCACTCTTTCACTCGACCGAGATAGACTTGGTTTATGGTTGGACCATAAACCAATTGTTTACAATTAGAGGATAGGTGGCAAGGGCGGATTTATTAAAGGGCCAACGAGGACACGTGCCCTCTCACATTATCGATTTTTGTATTTTAATATTAAATTTGAAGTATCAGATTAAAATATATATTAAATAATGTTTTATTTATACTATAGCGGTTGTGCTATCACTTTATGACTACCAAGTTATGGGTTTGAATCTTGCATTTTGCAATTCCTTTTACAATCTTGAACCCATAATTTGATAGTTACGAAGTAAAGGCACCACCACTATGCTACCTAATAATGTGAGGGGCACCTTACTAGCCCCTTAATAAATCATGAATGATTACGACTATATAATAGTTATATCCATAGATGCAACATGATCTACAATACATAAAAATTCAAGGGTAAGGTGTATTAAGCCCGTTGGTTGGCTCACAAAAAGTAAAACAAGGACTAAGAATTTGAAAGGTTGAGATTGAGTGAGAAGAATATATGTTAGTTGTAAATGATAACATCAATAATCAGGTAGCATTGTTGAATTTGAAACCTAAATACGCTAATTTAAACTTGAAAGACTAAATAAGTATAGAGTTAGTAAGTTTGTGAACAAAGAAAAAGAGAAAGAGAAAGATGAAGGTTACCTCAAAAATTAGGAAAAAGAAATAAAATGAAATAAGGTGACAAATTATATACCTCAAAAAAGAAAAGAAAAGAAAGAAAAAGAAAAATGACAGCCAAACAAAGCTCAATTCAATTCCATTTACATAAAAAAAGAAAGAAAAAGTAAAGGAAACAGTAAATCTACCTTCTTTTATTCACCATTTGCCTGGGTGGCTTCAAACAAACAAACAAACAAAAAAACAACGCTGCCTAAAAAATTATATCTAAAACTGAAAAAATATAAATCACGATTAAAATTTAAAATCACTACCAAATTCATTTCTTCATCTATCTGCTCTCCCCGGTAAATTCTCTCTCTCCCACATTCTTTATCGGACTAGCGTCTATTTTCGGCGGACCTGACTGCCTCCTTGAGTTCGCCGGCGAGCCTGGGAATGACAGCCTTTTCTTTGCTCCAACACTCGCCGGAGTTCCCGCCGTCTTCTCCGTTCCCATCGGACTCGACAACCGGGACCTGGCCCTCGCTGCTTCTGTCGATGCCATGTAGCTTGGAACCGACGGCGAACTCGTGAAGCTTTCATCATCTCTCACTGATGATCCAGCAATGCTGTGTCGCCTGTACCTTTCCGATTTGACGCTCAATGCGCTTCTGGAATCGGCGTCTCCGCCCCACCCAATTCCTCTTGGACTATCCGGCTTCAATTTTCTCCCTGCAGATAGTGACGAATACGCTTTCGTAGGAGTCGCTGGCGATTGGTGACTCGGAGCTCGGCTTGTTTTTTGGCTCGTTGGAGTCCTTGGAAACGGCTTGATGATGTCGAGATTGAGATCGCGACGGGCGTAAGCTTTGGCAATGTCTCCGATCGAGGTTGTGTGGCTGATCACGCTCTTGACGGAGCCACGATCGTGATAATCGATTGTGCTCTTAGTTTCCCATAGACGAGCGGCCATCCATCGTTCTAACCAACTCCATCCCCAGCGGGGATTGTTCGGGTCCATGAATGTAGAGTTTGCAGATTTTGAATAATTCTTCCATGAATTCTGTTGGGAAAACGCCCATGAGAATGAAAAACAATGATCTGAGCAGGGAGATAATAATTCAGCAAGAAAGTAAGAAATGAATTGAACCTGATGAGTGTAAGCATACGCCAGTGCCCTTTCTCTTCTTGTTGCTGCTTCTTGCCTGTTAGCCAATCTGGCTTCAATTTGCTCCTTTGATTTGGTACTGTCATTCCATTCATTGCTTGCCTAATTCAAACATCAAACTTCAATTCTCATTCATAGTACCAACACAAGGATTAATTAAGAACTGATCGTAGCCACATTCTTGTAACTTGTAATATTTAATTAAGAAACTTCCTTATAAAAGAAACATCTGAAAACTACTTGTAAGAGAGAGTGCGTTATACTCAAACCTCAATTTAAGTATCTTGGAGTCAAAGGCTGTTGTATCATAGGCGATATGATTAATTGGAAAGTTCAAAAGTCAGCTTGAGGATTAATGGATTGAAATATCTCATAATAAAGGAGCACCAGATAAAGAAACACATAAACTACTTGCTTCCCACTTGGAGTATTAAATATATCTAAAAGCTTCCTGACATTGAATATTGCAGGGTATTGTAGGGTCAGGTCAAAGTTATACAAGAACTAAATACTTTGATGATGGAAAAAAGAGGGAAGAAAAAAACTGATCCATCCCTCTCCATCTCTCCACGGTACAAAAATAAAATTACCAAATATCTTTTAAAGAATTGTACTTTGTGTGGCTGAGAGATGGGGCGGATTTGAGGAATGCACCTAATCATCCTCCAAAAGAAAAAAAAGGATTTAGGACTAGTTGGGATGCATCACTCTTTTTACCTAACGACAATCGAAAAAGAAACTTAAAAGTTTTGATGGTCATGTGGCATCATGTCGTTGGGCCGCATATCTATGTTACTAGGAAAAACGTAGATGAAACCAGCTAGCCATTAAGTATTACTGTCAAAGTACAATCTGACATGAGAGATTTACAAAAGAGAATAGTAAGAAACTTACAGAAGTAGTTAATCTCTCAAGCTCTCTTTCATGTTTTTGTTGGAGCTGTCTCTGAAGAGCCTGATTCTCCTCTGACATTCTAATTCTTCTTGCACGAATCTGTGACTGGACTCGGGCAAGAGTCTGCATACATCTTAATGTGGTTGTTGCTTGTCTTTTGACAGATTGGCCTTGTATCAATGACTTTAGCCTCACCAACCCTCTTAATGCCCGCAGGGCCCTCCTTGCCTGAGCCAACAAAATTCCCATTATAGAAACCAATTTCAATTCCAATATTTAATGTCCCAAATCCTTGAACTAGCCATTACAGAGAACCTATTAAATACGGTTTTTGAACACTCTGTAGACCATTAAATGACACATTCAAAGCCTGCCTTGAAGTTAGGTGTATATGATATGCACGAATTTGATGCGAAAACTCATGCTCTTTCTCAAGAAAAAGTACTTTAAGTCATGGCAAGTAGGAGTTTGACTTGTATATTTTGTTGTTTTAAGAATGTTGAATAGTTCTGGGTATATTAATTGTTTTAGTTCCTACAGCTTAAACTTTGGTTTCTTTGTGATTTTAAGACTTCCATTGTAGCTCCCATAACTTGCTTTGATCTCTTTTATATGTTAGCCTTTTGTTTTATTTTATTTTATTTTATTTTTAATGTGGCTTCTGACAACGAAAGATGATGAGCTAGTTAGCTAGCTAAGTAACTGTTGGGAAAAAAATAACAAGGAAAAAAGGTGGGTCTTGTTGCACATTCTAAAAACTCCTAATACCACACCTTACCCAAACATCCACATGATTTCATTTAGATTTTGCACAACCAAACTCTTGTATACTTAATCTAATGCTGCAAGTCAATCTAACATCTGTTCACTGCCTCTCTAAAGAAATGTTGTGGGAGTTGTGAACAGATCTCAAGAATAATCATAAACCTTCGAACAACCTTCACTTGAACCGAAACTTTTCTATAGATTTGGATTGCTCTGTCCTCGAATTCTAAGGAATAATCATAAAACTTCAGACTAATTTGAAATGAAACTGAAACTCTAGGGGCTTATATGGTAATTTAAACAAAATCTACAATTCTATCCAAAACAAATAACTGTTATAAAAAGTAGTGAATAGTTTGAAACAGCTATAGGCTTAAAAAAAAATGAAAGTGATCACTCACCAAATAGCCACGGAATGCAGTCTGGATCTTGATGGCTGCTATTTCTTCCTTTGATTTCCCAGAGTATCGAGGGATAGTAGTAAGCCGAACGACCTCCGCTGCAGCCTGAGCAGCTGCAACGGCTGCCTCGGCAGCGATTGCAGTGGCAATGGCAACAGAGTAAGCATGTTTGCTCTGTTCGTTCTCTGCATCTGCTAATTTCACCTCTTCAATTGGTAGAACAGACACATCGAATGAAGCTGGCTCTGCAGATGTCACTGTCTCCGATTTCTTTGGCTTCCCAAACCATCTTTTCTTTGATTTGTTGGTTTTCTAGCAATTAAAATCATTAACAAACTCTCAGTTCAGGATCTAGGAAGAAAACCATAACACAAAGAAAACAAAAATTTATAGAAATTAGAATCCAACCCATAAGAACCTGATCTTTCTTTTCCTTAGATTCAGGAGCAAATGCTTTCTTCACAGCAGAAAACCAACCCCCCTTCTTCCCCATTTCCTATTCAATCATCTGAACTTGAGAAAAAAGAACACATAAATCAGTCAGAACATAAGAACTCAAAACAATGCAAAATTTGAACTTTCAGAAAACAGATCCAAAATGAAGAAAGCCCGTAACAACCAATTAAAATCCATCTGATTGCAACATTGTACAAAAAAAACTCCCAAGGAAAAAAAAAAACAAAACAAAACAAACCCATGAAACAATTCCATATGAAATAGGAGATTTAGAGGCAAAACCCAGAAAGAAACTGAAAGAAACAACCCTCCATTACATTACCTCAGCACAAAACCTCCATTTCTTTTCTGAATCTCAGCAGCTCTCTCTCTTAGATCCTAAAGAAATTGATTGGCAAAGAAAACAGCAACCTCCATGAGAGAGAGAGAGAGAGAGGCCAGATCTTGAGCTTAGAGAGAGAGATAGAGAGTGAAAACAAAAGTAACGAAGAGACTTGAAAGAACAAATGGGCAAAGAATAAAGGACAGAGAGGGTATTGGGAAAAGAAAAGTCAGTAGTAGACCGAGTGGGCTCATGCTCTGTGTGACTCTTATTATTATTTTAACAGCATCAGCGGCAAGGCAAAACAAAACCAAACCCCACCAAGTTGCTGCCGCAGTCCGTCGCTATCGCCGCCGTCGGCTCCGCCGTCGCCCGGTGGAACTTTTAGGTGAAACAGGGAGGAGTCTGTTAAAAATCATGATGTGGACTCTTAACGTGTACACCAAGTAGTAGTTTTTAACTTTTTGGTGTGTTTTTATTGGAGGATCTGACCAATTGTGAGTAAGCCACGATGGCTTTTGTTATCGGTTTTCTGAAAACTACCAAAAAGTTATATTGCTTTTTAATGTTGAAGTTATGGACATAGACTAGACCCATAGCACATGAAAAAGGGTAAATTGGAATTTGGGATAGAGAGGTAATTATTATGTGATGTCTTTATTTAAATAATAAAAAAACAATTCTGGAAAATGATGCTTTTGTCACTTCCTAGCTATTTTGCCCCCTATCTAGCGTCTTGTTTAAGAAATAATTAACGTGCCTACTTCTCTTTATTTGTTTATTTATAATATTTGTTATTTTAACAACGCTACAAACTTACATGTTACAATGGGGATATGAGCAGGTTAGCTTGGCTTTTGACCAAAACAATGTCGAGATGATGCGTGATTCTAGTCCAATGGTCATGTGGTCGGATGATCAAGATTGTGATTCAGATTAGATGATTCAGGTTGTACACTTTGAACGCATTTGCAAAACATAACCTAACACCGTTGAGGTGTTATGTCCCAGATATTTTGATAGTTAGGTCAATCTCTAATAGATCATACTATTCTCTTTTAACACTTTGAGGATATTTGGTGGTCTGCTATGGAGTGAGTTTATAATATAATATAATCCAAGTATTTTGAGGGTATTCGGTGGTTAGTTATGGAGTGAGTTTATAATGTAATGTAATCCAAATACTTTGATGATATTTGATGGTCTGTTATGGAGGATATTTGGTGGTCTGTTATGAATTATGGGTTTGTCACATCTACTCTTAATCCAAAACTGAGCTTTGGATTAAGTGTTTTTAGACCTAATTTATATTACAAAGCTCGTTATGTTTCGACAGTATTCAATTTAATTCAATCATCTTTATCACTATTTTCACGTTTTATCATCTTATTTTAGTTTCATTTTCGATTACATACACTTTTCTAACTTTTAGTTAATAATTGTGAATATATTTTAGATTTACAAATAGTCCATAAAGTGTTGTGTCTCAGAGGTTTGAGCTATATATGATAGCCTATCAATTGGTTTGGGGGCTTTTTTTAGCCATTTGTGTAGAAGGGATTGCTTAGGGTCGACTGATGTGGCCCGTGAGACTACCCTTTACCCATTTTGATAAGGGTAGATGTGACGGACAACCTGGACTTTTGGATTGTTTTGGCTTTCTTTTTTCTTAACAATGGATGTTATTAAATAAACTTAATTGAATTACTCAATTTTATCTCAAACTATTGATTTTTTCTTTTTTTTTTTTTTTTTGGTTTTTGGTTTTTGTATGGTTTAAAATTATTTTATTCTGTAAAGTTAACTCAATTGAAAAGTATATCTCACCGTCCTATTGATTGCCCTTCTTCTTCTTCTTATTATTATTATTATGATTATGTTACTTTTTAAAATAAAAAAGAAATTATGTTAGCTTGAACCATTACATGACAAACTAGAGATATGGGGTTCGGGTACCAATAAGCAAGTAAGCATTGAACTATTCTAGAGAGAAAACAATAATAATTAAGCATCTCACCATCCGGTCAACCAAATAGATATAAAGTTTGTGTTATTCATTTCTAAGTTGACATAAATTTTTTAGAAAAAATAATTTAAAAGGTTAATGAGGTCAATGAAATAGGCCAACAAAAAAAAATCAAAATTTTGTCTAGATAATTATTTGAAGAGACCATGTAATCGAGATTAGATCATTTAAGGCAAATTGTTATAGATAGCAAAAAAAAAAATAGAACTATTTATAAAATACAACAAAAAAAAATACTTAACTTAAACGAGCTAAAGAGAATTTAATGAGTTTTGCTATATTTTATAAATAATTTTAAAATTATAATATTTTTTAGATGCCCCTAATCTAATTACTTAATATAATGTTATATTGGTTAGTTATTTAACCAATTATAGATGAATATATTTTTAATTAAACATAATTTTAGTTATTTTAACACTAGTAATAATATACATATATATTAGAATATTAATAATTAAGAATTATATTAAATAGTTAGGATACTATGGAGAAACAAAACATACTTAAAAGGTCAAAAACTCACTAAACAACAAAAGTCTGCTTATACCAGACACGTTTATACAATTACAGTAAATATTTTGTGAACTTTACTATTTTGAACAATTCTTTAATTAATTAATAAATGATACTAATTAGGTATAAAAATTTCAAAGTATGAAGAATATTAAAAAGGTAATGTCCTGTTACGGGTTGTTAAAATTTGTTAAATTTGTTAGTTAATAAATAACTCGAAAAATAATCGTAAAGGATAGAGTTAGTGAAAAATATTTAAAAAGATATATATAAATGATAACTTCAATCATCATGTAATTCGAATGGTAAGTTGATAGATAGATAGATAGATTGATGTATTTGTTTATAAAAATATTGATAAATAAATGAGGATATTTTATTAAAATAATGTTGTTCAGATAACTTATTACAAAAGTATTGCTGTTTTGAAGCAATTTACAATAATAATGCACTTTTAAAAATAAAAGTTAAAAAAAAAAAAAAAAAAAAAAAAGAAGAAGAAGAAGAAGAAGAAAACAGAAAGAACGCTCGACAAATTAAAAAAAAAAATTCAAGACTTGGCCACCAATTTAATTATTTTCTTCCCTTTTCTAATCACTTCCTTACCGGTTTAATTTTTTAAAAAAAATGTAAATTTTAATTTTAAATTTATTATATATTTTTTAAAAAACTTAATGGTTTAATTTTTTAAAAAAATGTGAATTTTAATTTTTAACAATTATATATATGTTTTAAAAAACTTAATTGTTTAATTTTGAAAAAAAAATGTAAATCTTAATTTCTAATATCACATATGTTAAAATAATATTTTAAAAAATATATGGTTTTAACCATCTCATAATCATTAGTCGTATTAATATATTTGTGAGAGTATGACAAAAAAGTAAAGATAATATCAAATTTGATCCTAGCCTATTATAAGTTAAGAAATTCATATCCTAATTTTGGTAGGATCAAAATAAATCCTACTCAAATTTCCTATAGTTGTTTCATATGAGTTGTCTAAATGATGTAACGTGAGGGTGGCATGTTTTCTTTGACCAAAATTTGATATTGTATGCACGTTACATGTATGTATGTGCAGCGTGTAGGGAGTAGTAAAGGGGTGAATATGGATATTGGGGAGAGATCTACACGATCATGTACCAAATCTAAATGATCTTGATAAACGATCATTTAGATTTGTAGTGAAAGAAGAAAAAGAAGAAGGACAAAATACTGATAATGAAAAAAGAATAAGGAGATGGAGTTGAAGATGAGATATGACAAAGAAATAGAAAAATTATGGAAGAGTCACGAATAAATCACGAACAAGAAGACGTGCGGATATGGAGAAGGTAATAATCTATAGTATATATAAAAGCTCCTATATGGAGAAATTTTTTTAGTCCATTTTACCCTTTTGATTATAAGTATTCTTAATGTTCATTTGATGACAATTTTGTCATTCAACTTCAAGGATGGATAGTGGGTGAATCTTAACTATTTCTTTCTATTTTTTTTAACTATTTCAATATTTAATTGAAAAATGTTTATGAATTAACTTCATGGTAGTGGAAGAATTTGTATATGCATGATAATAAATTCAAAGAAGTCTTTTAGAATTCTCTAACCTACACTTTTATCAATTTATTCAATATAAATACATGGTACTCCTTGCTTTCTTATAGCAACAAAAATAGTGAATCTAGAAACTTCAATTAGGAGGAAAGGAAAATGTAAGAAGACAAATTTTATTTCTTCGATGTTGGAGATTTATATAACTATTTTTTCATTTCTTTGTAAATATTATCTTTTTTTTTTTTGTTATCTTTTAGTTATATAGATGAGTAAATGAAAAATTTTCCTTCATACTATTTTCTATTTTATTTTTTCAGCCAAAATGAGAAAGTAAAATGACATAACTTATGTTTTCTAGATCAACATTCTAAAATTTCTCAGTTTTTGTTGGAGAATGTATTTTTAAATTTAAAAATTAGTATTATCATATTACTTAACTCTCTTTTTCTTCTTTTATTTTTTATAACTTCTACTTCTTTCAATAATCTTAAATAATATTAATTCAAAATTATTCTATAATTTAGAGATATAATATTAATTTTTAGAAAAAGTAAATTAAATATTATCACATTTTAATTCATAACTAAACTTAAAACAAAGAGACAAAAAAAAGTTTGCATTCGCTATTTAATAGAAATTAATGTTGAAACATCTCTATCATTCATTATAATTATCAATAAAATATTAATTCTAAATAGAAGTAAAAAATGATGAGATGTAACTCTAAATTAGGTAATTTTTTATAAAAATATGAAAATATAATTATAACTTATATTATTAATTTTAAATTTTAAAAGATACATACATCAACGTGCAACGTACGTGCAAAAAACTAGTATAAAGAAGATAACGTGCAATTTAAAACCAAGAAGAGCAAATCTATAATTTATGAAAATACTAAGTGGCTTCATGGACTTTTAATTTTTTTTTTTTGTTACACGAACCGTAAATATTTTTTGGTTTTGTTTTATATATATGATTACTTTTTTTATTGATTCAATCTAATTTTATTTTTTTATGTCCTTTTCTTATTAATTCAAATTTTATTCTAGATTTATAATAATTATTTATGTATATTGTTCGTCGTTTTTATATAGAAAATGACAACAAATATGTGTCATTTACGTTATTTACAAATGACCATATGATTAATCTCTACGGTGAAAATTAAATAGTACATTTGTATGTGATTGTGAGAAAGGTAGATTTTGCAAAAACTTAAATGCAGAACAAGCACTATATGTACGATGTACCTATTATTATTATTTCTTCATTATCAGTACCGTGTCCTTCTTTCTTCTTCTTTCATCACAAATCTAAGCGATTGTTTACCAACATCATTTAGATTTGGTACATTATCGAGTAGATCTCTCCCCAATATCCATGCTCACCCATTTACTACTCCCTACACGTTGCACACACATACATGTAACATATACATGATATCAAATTTTAGTCAAAGAAAACGTATCATCCTCACGTTACATCATTAATTTGTACAACTCATATGAAACCATTATAAGGGATTTGAGTAGGATTTATTTTGATCCTACCAAAATTAGGATATGAATTTCTTAATTTATAGTAGGCTAGGATCAAACTTGATATTATCTTTACTTTTTGGTCTTACTCTCACACCTATATTAATACGGCTAATGATTCTAAAATGGTTAAAACCATATATTTAAAAAAATATTATTTTAAAACACACACATATATAATAATTAAAAATTAAGATTTACATTTTTTTTCAAAATTAAACAATTAAGTTTTTTAAAACATATATATAATAGTTAAAAATTAAAATTTACGTTTTTTTAAAAAATTAAACAGGTAAGGAAGTGATTAGAAAAGGGAAGAAAGTAATTAAATTGGTGGGCGCACACTTCTTAAATTTTTTATTTTTTTTCTTTTTAATTTTTATTCTTAAAAGTGTATTATTGTTGTAAATTATTTCAAAATAGCAATATTTTTTAATAAGTTTTCAAAACAGCCCTTATTTTAATAAAATATCCAATAAATGATAGGTGACCCTGACAGGACACACAACAACACAACTTGAAACTCAAAGCTTGTAAGTGATCACATTGATTCAACAGCAGCACCATGCATTTTCCTTTACTTAATATATATGTTTATAAAATTAAAATTGTTTACTCTTTATTTTCATTCATTTTTGGGATTTTCTCAAAATATAATTTCAAACAAAAAAGCCATAGCCATGCAATAGAAAATACAAAAAGAAATAACCTAGTCAACAAACGATTAATTGGCTATGTGCATCTAATTATTTCTCGATCATGATAGGCGATCACGTAGGAAATGATCCAATATCAAATATAAATCTTTCATATTTGTTACACAATCGTTTAGATTTGGCTATACGATCATGTACTAATATCCCAACGATTTTTTTCGAGATTTTGATATACGATTTTGTACCAATATCGTTTGGATTTGGTACACGTAGTCCATTCTAAATCATCATGTACCAATATCACAATGATTAAAATATTTTATATTTGATACACGATCTTAAACTAAATAATACCTTAAAAAAAATAATAATGAATCGAAAATAAAAATCATAATTTAAAAAAAAAATTGCAGAAAAATAGTCTAAAGAAATGAAAAGGAAAAGAAAAAAAATTGAAAAAGTAGAAAGAAGTTGGAAAGGAAGGTGAAATCTGTCATATTTAAAAAAATACATTCTTTTCAAAATACGTAACTATTCATTTATAAAAAGGAAATTACAAATTTTCAATCTCACATTTGTTAATCATAAAAAGTACAAATGTTGTCAACCTAAAAATTACTCCACTAATTAACATCTTAATTAAATTACATCAAATCTCATTATATTTCAAACAATATAAAGTTGCTGTTACCATTGCTTTGATTCTTTTTATGTCATCCCACGTAAGTAACACCTTATTACTATATTAAAATCTACTTTCTCCTGTATTTGTATTGTATCCTAATGTTGTTTAACATAATTTAATTATCTAACATCGGTAGGGTTTAAGTTTGTAAGTAGACATCTAATATGTGTGAATTCAAACAAATAAATGTGGTATGCGAAAATTAATTTGATCATGTCAAGAAAACTACTGAACATTGCGTCATTTGTAATAAATTCTTTTTCCAAATTATAAATTCTTCCAATCATTGTGATGTATGATCGTGTTAACTATATTTTTAGATGAACATCGTATTGAAATTGTCAAATTGTTGGTCAATTGATATGTACTGTTTTAACGAGTTGATCATGTTCACAAAAACTGATTTATACAGGGTTACTAAAATTTATGAAAAAAGTCGACAACAATGAACATATATTATTAACCATTTGAAATTCTCGATACTAGTTAGGTCATTTGCAAAAATATGAGTACTTTTTGACTTATTGGATAGCATTTAATTTAGAAAAAAATGTAACACAACTTAAATTGCGTCTTTACAAAATATGTAACCCTCATGTAAAAAAAAAATTTGAATTTCAATAGTTCGGTCAAATGATGGAAGAGGTGGATCAACATTTAGTTTCGTCTTTGTAAAAAGCCACGTGAATCATCTAGGTTCTGCTTGGTATCCATTTTACTTTTTGTTTTTGTTTTTGAAAATTAAGCATATTTCATCTTTCATGTCATATTTCACAATGATTTGTATATTCTTTTTAAATATAATAGTTGAATTCTTAGCCAAATTCTAAAAAACAAAAAGCAACATCTTGAAAACTATTTGTTTTTCAAAATTTGATTGGTTTTTAAATCATCGGTAGAATATAGATAAGAACGGAAAAAAGTTCGAAATGAAAGTAGTGTCTATAGCAAACGGTGTGAATATGAGTTTATAGTTAGTTCAATATGAAAATTAAGTTACGAAGTTATCAGTAATCAAAATAGTTAGTTTTATACAGTAAACGCCGATACAACGTAAAAGTGACTATTTCATGGTTCAATCTTATGTAAACTTTTTAAATAGAATGCCTCAACTTTCATGTCTCCACACGAACGATTAAGAATCACATCGTTTGTACTAACTACAAAGTTGGTTGCATCCATAGAGTCCCCAAAATAAAAAGTCCAATCTTATTCATATATTATAGATCGTTTAGACGTTTATATCTCTATAAGTTCATATTTGCTAAAGACAGTCTCAGGACTTTAGTTTATCGGATTCAAGATTATATTTAATTTCACTAACAATTCCTTAATAACAACTTTATTGAATAGAATATGATTTTAAGTTATAAATTACAAGTTTCAGAACATAAATTCCAACAAAACATACCCATGAATTCCACAGACAAAACTAGTGAAACTGGAACAAGTGATGGAATGCACCGTCAAACAAAACAAAAAGATGGGGAATGCACTGTTGAAAATGCACTGCTGCAAAAAGATAAAGACTTGAATACACACCGAAAATATATTTTGCATCGTCGATAAAAAAATAGGAATGCACAATCAAATAAAAAAACTAGAAATGCACAGTGGGGCAAAAAAAAAAACCCTACAGTATGCACTGTCGAAAAAAGATGAAATATGAAAACGGGTGGAAATGTATGTGAAAAAAAATGAATGCATCACTTAAGATAAATATCGATTAAGGCCTCGGATTCCAGAGAAAAAA
Source organism: Cucumis melo (assembly GCF_025177605.1). Classification (NCBI taxonomy): domain Eukaryota; kingdom Viridiplantae; phylum Streptophyta; class Magnoliopsida; order Cucurbitales; family Cucurbitaceae; genus Cucumis; species Cucumis melo. The sequence goes on from NC_066865.1 coordinate 6,755,169, forward strand.
ATCCTCGAAAAAGAAAAGGAGAATAATTCAATTAAGAATGTGGATATTCCATAAGAAATCCAAAATTTGCCTTCTCACAATAATATCGAAGAACATAAAACAACTAAGAATAATAATGAGATTTTGATAAACTATGTCATGATCATAGGAAAAAGATGGAATCGAGCTAATGTAGTTGTTGGCAACATTTTTACATATAATGTTTCTCTTGATATTATACCTGAAAATGAGTATCATGAACCAAAACCTGTTAAAAGAATGTTGACAAAAATAAAAAAATAGTCTTTATAGAAATAAGCAATTGAAGTAGAATTACATTCCATTTCAAAACTTCAAGTTTCTGAATCAGTGCTCTAAACATTAGAAGTTGTCAAACTTTTGGGATACAAATGAGTATTGGTGAGAAAGAAATGAAAATAATGAGATCGCACGATATAAAAAGCAAGACTAATCACATAAAGGTATTTCACAAAAACTTGATATTGATTATGAAGAGACATATTCTCTAATGGTAGATGCAATTATAAAAAAATTTTAATTGGTCTGAATGTGTATAAAATTATAGACATGTATCTTATAGATGTAGTCACAGTACATTTACATGGATTGCTTGATAATGACATTTATATGAAAATCATGAAAGGATTTAATATACTTGAAACATATACATCAAATTCTTGATAATTGTATTCAATAAAGTTACAAAAGATCACGATATGAATTAAAATGATTAGGACAAATATGGTACAATCGTCTAAGTGGATATTCGTTGAAAGAATGATATCTAAATAATACAATATGTCCATACGTTTTATTATAAAGAAATCACATACATGATATGTTATTATAACTGTATATGTTGATGACTTAAATATAACTAGAACTCTTCGATGAAAGATGTCTTAAGAAATAAATTGAGATGAAAGATGTCAAAAAAACAAAATGTTTCCTTAGCTATCAAATTGACTTTTATAAATGAGATATTTGTTCATCAGTCAATTTATACAGGAAATGTCATGCCCCGCCCCAAGATCACTTCACAAATACTTAGTAAATCTCAGAATAATAACACTTTCTTTAGATCATTCAATCCTATTTATACTAATCCTAACTCGAATTAGTATCTTTCAGCTTCTCTTAGCTTGCTAGCTTCTACTTAGAACTTTACAAGTGTCAGTTTACTTAGATTCCAGACCATGATTAATCCAAACTCAACACGTAATAAGCTGTCTAATTGAGATTGGACAATTCCTTGAAATACTAAACTCTTCTCGCTTGGCATCACCTTGCGTTACAACACCAAACGCCTAACCCTTGCTGTGTTTACAAGACCTAAATGCATACCTTTCTTATCGAGTCGCCTAGCTTCAATGCAAACTTAGAATGCCTATTTTAAAATACCTATCTTCCAAAAATCCTTTTAATCAAAACTCTTACTTCAAAATGACCTTCTATTCTAGACTTGGGCCTCACAAGAAATTTTCTGGAAAGATTTATATGGATACAACACATCAGTGGAACATTTTAATGCAAGTTTTTGTTTATTAGATGTGAAGAAAGATATATTATACACTCATGATCTTGAAGAAAATGACAACTTTATTATATAACAAATATGTTCGAATGATAACCTAATAGACTTATTTATTACCAGGGGTGTAAGAATAATTCGAGCAACCTAACACATATTAATATAATAAAGGTTGTGTTGGGTTAGTTAAAAATGTGGGTTGAGTTAGATTGAAAATTTTGATTTTTTTTTGGGTTGGGTTGGATTGCGGGTCGAAAGGTTGAAAAATTCGGGTCAACCTAACCCAACCCGAATTAATATAATAAATATATATATATATATATATATATATATATATATTTCATTATTATTTATTTATTTAATAAAAATTAAACAATCCTATGAGTTCCAATTTTTTTTGCTTGCTTAACTTGATGCAAAAGCATATTCGATTTAGGCTTAATGATTTCTATTTATAAACATTAAAATTTAGAAACGAAAAAAAATAAAAATAATACAAACCGACAACCCAACCCATATTTTACGGGTTGGGTTGGAAATTTAATTCAAGTTAGCAACCCAACTAACCCGAAAATAAGGGTTGGGTTGAGAATATCTCTAACCTAATCCAACCCAACTCGTTTACACACCTGTAATATTTACAAAGTACCTACTATAACTTTTGAAAAATTGGTGTAACATTGGAATGTAACGATCCATATATCTCATTTGATGTTTTCATGAGGGAGTAAATTGTATTTTTTTACTAAGATTTTTTGCCTTGGGTTTTTTACTAATAAAATTTTAATAAGATATCTAAAACGAAGTATTTGACGCTTCAAGGACAAAATAAGACCTCAGCCCCCCTAAATTCGTTGTGGAAGCCGAAGTAGCAGTCCTTGTTCCGGCCGAGGTTGGGGAAGTCGCTGTGGCAGAAGAAGTGGCTGTCGCAGTAGTCCCTCCCCGTTGATCGGGCAGTAGAGCGTAAGGCCTCATTCAAGGATGAATTATAAATATTATATTAATTTTTATAATAATAAATTATCATGCTTACTGTATATGTAATCCGACTCATACTTGCCAATTTGATAAATATTGAGAATTTGTGGGTCTTGTGATAGATAGAAATATTAGTAAATTTTCATAAAATTATAAGAAAATGAATGATTTTGTTTCAATTTATTTTAATATTGTATTTTTTCAATATCCATGCTCGTGTTGTATCTCGTTTTTACTAGGGGTGAAAATATCGAACAGAATCGATGAACCAAACCGGACTGACTTGGTTTGGTTCAGGTTGGACCGGTTCACAAGAACTATAGTGCCAACCAAACCAAACCGACACTATTTGGTTTGGTTAGCGGTTTACCCTATTGGATTAACAGTAAAGAAAAGTTAGAAGCCAAAGTCGTTTAGTTCTTCGTTCTTCCCATTCACTTCTTCCGTTCACCTCTTCATTCTTCACGTCCACCGTTCACCCCATTAGCTTCCGCGGTTCACCCCATTTACAAGCCATTGTTCGTTTACAACTATTGGGTTTCCTTCAATTGGGTAAATGACTGTTTGTTTGTTTGTTCATTTACAAATCAAGTTCTTGCTGTGTTATTCTCTATTACAAATCAATTTACTTTGATTCTTACATGGGTTGTCCCACTTCTGCAAATTTCTTCACTCTATGTCAAACGAAGAAGGTACTTGGTCATGGGTCATATAAAGTTTATATCTGCTAGTTATGTTTAATTTCAATGCTTCAGAAAGCAAATTAGTTGATTTTGATGTTGCTCATATGGATATATTGTAGTTTGTTATGTAAATTTTCCTGGTGCTTTTGTGTAATGTGTATGACGTTTCTTCTTTTTAGGACTGGGAAGGTGGAAGGTTATTTTCATTACAAGAACAAATTGATCATAAGGTAACTGGCTGTTTCTCCGTTGATTTGATTAAATTGTTGATGGGTTTAAAGTAGCCAGTGGTCCATAGAAAATTTAATTTTTGAAGTTCCTTTATAAGCTAGTGGACTTCAGTTTTCATGTCTGAATCTGGAATTTATTTGAAGTTTTGGAATATGTTCCTACCCCTTCAGCCCTCAGGAAAATGGTTAGTATTATATAGCTTAGTTTCAGGTACGTTATCAGTTTAGAACTATGTGTAGGCCTAGCTTTAGCATGATAAAATATCCAATTGGTTTGTCTCCCCTTCCCTATGATAAACATTTCAGAGATAGTTTGTGAAACTTAATACCCTTTCTCAAAGCGTAAGTTATTGTGTTGCTTTACCACATACATTCCTTAGGAGGAGGATATCAATTAGTTTGTTATATTAGTGAGAAACTCTTTATTATCCTGTTCTAGATTAGCTAGAGAATGTTCATGCTGAAGTAGATAACTTTTCTTTTATGGGTTGTTTCATTTTGCCCTTCTTTATCATGAACTTGTTTAACTTTTTTTTTCTTATCATAGTTATGTGCATATGAAATTGTTATGTGATATTATTGTTTAATTTTACCTTTACAGGAAGACTTCATTTTCCATAGATGAGATTTTAAAACAAAGTTAGTTCTGGTTGAGTAAAAAACTTTTTAAAACACATGTGACTTTAAATTAAACAATAATAAAAAACCAAAACCAAGTTTTCAACAATCTGCGCCGTAATAGATTCCCTCTACCTTCTTCTACTCCTTCGGGTGAAGGCGGCTGGCAGCAGCTGCAGTCTGCAGCACACCATTTCACCACACGCCGCCGTCCACGCGAGACTGCCGCCGTCGCGGAGGGTAACGCTGGTAGGTGCTATTTATCTTCCTCCCTCACTCCTTCTCGTTTTCCCTCTCTTCTCATATCTGTTTTCTGGGCAGCCTCACTCGCTGACGAAGTCGCCGACCCCATGGTCTTCCGCTGTTGTTTACCGGTCATCCTCGCTGCTGCCGCCTTTTGGTTGCCGGATGAATCGCCCGGCAGTCAGCCCTTTTTACAATAACCCTTCCTTACTTCGACATTTGCCTGCCTGTTGAGTTTGACATCTGTCTTCTCCGAAAATTTCCCTCTTACCCACTAACACGCTTACAGGAGCTCTGACGAGAGGATTTGAATTTTAGTGTTGATTCTTTATACTAAGGCAACGGAATGGGGAAGCTCGGGAAGAAAGCAAGGAAGTTCGCAAAGAAAAATCTTCAGACTGCCCTCAAAAGGAAACGGAAACTGAAGTCTTCGTTCAAAAAGAAAGCTTCATCAAGTAAGATTTCTTGGTCGGAATTTAAGCTTACGCACATTCTAATCCTAATTTCTCGAAGATATTTATTATTGGATACGTGTTTCCAGTTCATTGTCTCTCTCTTTGTTTACTCATTTATTCTGACTTGAGCTGCTTAACGAATTTGTTTCCTGTTACTTGTTTAAGTTATTTATTTGGATTTCTTCAAGTTTTGTAGGACAGGACGGAGATAGTGTAGAAAATCAGAAGGACGGCGCGTCGAAGCTCCACAATCAATTGTAATGCTTTAATCTGGGAATAGTTTGTTCATTCACTGAGAGCGTTGTATTTATATTGATCTTTCACTCATTTTGTGTCAAGTCTGTTGTCAATATCGTTCTGATCAGCATCTTTCCAAATAATATTTTTGCTGTTATTTACTTGGCCCCAAAAGACTACACGGATGAATATTTACAGAATTGTTTGAACGTACATGGTCTTGTGTTTAGGACTTTTCCATCCTCAATTCCTTAAGATTGTAATTAAAATGAATATTGTATGCTTGAAAACTGTTGTATTATCCATTTAAATTTCTAGTTTCTATTTGCAGGAATGGTGAAGCTGATGAAAACAACAACGTTTCCCTTGATGCAATTTTCAGTGAAGATGAATATGATATGCTTGAAGATGATTCTGACAGTGATGGTTACATCTCAGAGGTTTTTTACGGAGTTTTGCCGATATTATTTATGATTACTTTACTTGATTGAGTTCATAGCATTTATAACGTTATTTGTGAACTAGGAACCAAGCTCTTTTAACATGGCTGAAAATGAAATCCACAATAGTTCTGAAGGTGGCATTGGTGAGTCTACTCTCCATGCTATGTATAGATCTTTTTTTTTTTTTTTTTTTTTTTTTTTTTTTTTTTTTGTAATTTATCTTCACACTTCCTTTGATCTTGTCTTCTTTTTGTGGTATCATTTTGCAGATATGACTAATCCCAATGATTTATCGGATCAAAACAAAGAAATCCATTCAGAACTCACAAAGAAAATCAAGCAACTGAATAGGTTGAAAGAAAAGGTAATATTTTACTTATTTAATCTCCATCTCCACTAGACTAGAAAAACTAGGGCGTGTATCTCTCGTACTTATACTATCCTCAAAATGCATTCCAAGTGACTCTAGTTACACATGAAATTTGGGACATGCAAAATATTTCTTTTACTTAATAACGGCATACAAAATGCATTCCAAGTGACTCTAGTTACATATGAAATTTGGGACGTGCAAAATATTTCTTTTACTCACCAACGACTTTGCATTGTGTTTATGCATTTCCAATAATTAGAGATTAACATGTTTGCAAAAGTTATACCAATGCGTTTAATGTTCTGATAGCAGCTTAGCAGCTTAGAGGGATATTTGCGCAATGATTGGGGCATGTGCTGTGTTTGTTTTATTTTTGGGGAGAGGAACAATAGAGTGTTCAAAGGTTTGGATAGGAACCATAGTGAGGTTTCATGTTTTGCTTTGGGCTTTGGTTACGGAGTTTTTTTTGCAATTTTTCTTTAGGTAACATCTTAGTTGGACTATGTTTCTTTAAAGGGGTTGTTTTGTGGGCTTGTCTTTCTTAGGCTCTTGTTTTCTCTCATTTTTTTTCTCTTTGAAAGGTGTTGATTCTACCAAAAAAGTGCTCCTAACTATTTCTTGACTCCAAATATTACGGTCTTACTTGAACAAGATTTATTCTATAGGTTGTACAACAGTATCTTTGAATTCTAAATAGCTGGTGGCTGACTTTGGCACTGGGTGCTTGGCATCAATAACTAGAAGGGTGTATGCTTTTTTGGAATAAGATTTATGATTGGTTTTAACAATCTCCCAAGGGTCTAATTTCTTTCTTTGAAATGAAAAGAAGACTTTCTACTGAAATAATGAATGAGTTAATGCTCAAATTACATGAGAGAAAACAAAAATAAAAACGTCAAACCTGGTAATACAAGCACCAACGGATTTAGCATAGGCCCAAGGGGGCTCAAGCCCCCTCCTTAGCTTTATGCTCTTTACATTTACATATATATAAAAAACTGAAATATTACTAATTTCAGAAGTTAGTCCGGTGGTAAAACTGTCCCTCAACCCCCAGACCCAATTTTAAGCCCTCCTACTTACATTTTTTTTCTAGATTATTTTTATTAGTCTATAAGACCCTCTGTCAATAAAATTTCTGGATTTGTCACTAAACAAGGCTAGAACCAAAACTAGAGAAAAACTCTGCCTGTTGAACAAAAATCTCAAGATGAATAATTGGGAAAGTGCTTGGATAGGGAATAATAAGGCTTTAGCTCAAGCAATCCCAAATGATTAGAATAGGGAAGTGGCGTGTCTGGAAAGATATGTTGAAATCTACCAAACCAAACATATGAATAAGAGTTTCCACTGCAAAAACCCACAAAGATTGAGCCGGTGTTTTAAAGAAGCGTGCACTGAAGAAGGAACCAAGTTCCTTCCATAATTAGATGAATAACAAGATCCAGAAAAAATGTGAAGATAATCTATTCTTTGGAGGATTAAAATTCCTAGGAAGGTTAGGTTCTTTGCTTGGCAGGTTCTTCATGGTCACGCTAACATGATGGCTAACTTGCGTGGACGATGCCTACGTTGGTTGGTCCCTTTTGCTGTATTCTATGTCGAAAGTCGGAGAAAGATTTGGACCATATTCTATGACATTGTGATTTTTGAGTCGTGTTTGGAATTCTTTTCTCAAGACATTTGGGATAGTGTATGCTTGCCATAAAGATGTTTGGAATATTATTGAGCAGTTCTTCTTCAATTTCCCTTATGGGGTTGTTTTTATGGTGTGCGGGGGTGTGTGCCATTTTATTGGGGGGAGTGAAGTAGTACGGTGCTTAGAGGAATGGTGAGGGACCCTTCAGATGTTTAGTTCCTTGTTCTTTCCATGTTTCTTTGGAGGTTCGATATCGACAACGTTTTGTAACTACCCTATAGATATGATTTTGTATAGTTGGAGTCCCTTCTTGTAAGGGGAGGGCTTGTTTTTCTTGTGCACCCGAGCATTCTTTCATTTTTTTTTTCAATGAAAGTGGTTTTTTTTATAAATAATAATAATAATAATAATAGTAATAATAATAATAATAATAAATAATAATAATAAAATTAAAAAAAAAAATAGAGAAGTAGGTCTTTTTTGGAGAGAATTGCAAGAAGGGTGCACTTTCTTCCCGAGGGTCTACTTTCACCAACACTATTTAATAATTTGAAGCTAGGGTGGCCGGTGGTGTATATTTTTCTTATATCAACTCATACTGATTGTTTAATTTTCACTCTAAGGCTGGGGCAGTTTAATTTATCCCTTTATTTGGAAGATTTTCAGGATCCAGAATTCTTGAAGTTTCTGGAAACCAATAATAAGGCTGTTGAACCTTTCAGAGATGAAGACACTGTAAGTAATATGTAGGGTGCTGTCTTTCTTGGTGGCAAGTTTGAAGTTCTAATTTTGGTTATGAATGATTTGTTTAATCATGTAGAAACGAGCACTGTTAGCCAATTGTGTTTTAATGTCTTTTTTTAATTTATTAAAATCTAATTGTTTCCTTGAATAGAGTTCTGATGAGGAAACAATCAATGCTGATGGATTAAAGCGAAATGAACGGAGTGTTAGTTCTAATAAAAACTTGTTGTTGACTTCCTCTGTCGTTGATTCCTGGTGTCATCAAGTCAAGAACAAGCAGGATTTGCCTCTATTTACCAGTCTAATAAATGGGTATCGAGCTGCATGTCACTATGGATCTGAAGCAATAGACAATGTAGATGCTGGCAGATGTTATAAAATTGGAAACAGTGAAACTTTCTCCAAGATATTAATTTTCATGCTTTCTGAGGCTGACAATTTATTTAGGGAGCAGCTAGGACTCTTGACTAAGAGCTACAAAAAGGAAATGATTTTAGAATTGAGAAACACCCAAAAGTGGAAAATGCTCAAGCCCTTAATCAAGTCATATCTAAGGAGTAGCTTGTTTCTCTTGAACGAGGTTTCAGACACTGAGATATTGAGGTTCTCATTGGCTCGAATAAGAGTGTCTGTTATATTCTTTGCAGCTTTCCCTTCTCTGCAGCGCAGGCTCATTAAGGCACGTATATGTTTTACATAAGTATTATTACCTTTATTTTGTTGTTGATGCATTTGAAGCAAGTATTTGCATATTTTCTGTTTTACGTTTCTTTACCATTTAATTTCATTCAAATTTGATTTCATAGAAGTAATTATAGATTTTCTCATATTCCCTGATCATATATGGAGGCGATCTATTAGACCTCCCATTAGATATGTTTATAGTAGAAGGAAGAAGAATAAAGAGCACGTGTAATAAGCATGGCTAAGTAAGTCGGTTAGTTAGTAGTATAAATAGTTAGGTTGTTAGGCGGGGAAGATATCAGTCAATTTGTATGAAATTAGTGTTGATACTTGAGAGCAAGTTCTACAAGAGCGACTTCTTGAATTGATTCCTTATCAATTCTTCTTGTAATTCTTTTGAGAAATAAATAAAAGATTCATACCAAGATAGAGTTCTATCAAAATGGTATCAGAGCAACGATCTTGGAAGAAAAATGGTTCAAACGAGGATCGAGGAAAGATTGGAGTTGATCGACCAAGAAATTGCCGGATTGAAGAAAGAGATCGGGAAAATGCCTGTGATTGAGTTGAGTTTGAGCGATATCATGAAGAATCTGGAGGTAATGCGATCACAATCGAAAAAGCAGCAGCAAATGTTAATGTTGATGATGGAATCAATTGCAAAGGATAGAACGGCAGGAAGTGATCGAACGACGGAGTCTGTTGCACGTGAGTCTGCGATAGCCAAAGGAAAAGAAAGTGAGGCAACGTCGAGCAAATTGACTGATTCGGACCAAAATGAGAAGAAAACAGAGATCAAAGAATCTTCAGTCGATCAGAGCAAATTTAAAAAGGTCGAAATGCCGGTGTTCGTCGGAGATGATCCAGATTCGTGGCTATTCCGAGCAAAAAGGTATTTCCAAATTCATAAGCTTAATGAATCGGAAAAAATGCTAGTTTTGACGGACTGGTGTTAAACTGGTATCGATCTCAAGAGGAAAGAGATAAATTCCTCAGCTGGTCGAATCTAAAAGAAAGATTGTTAGTTAGATTCAGATCGAGTAGAGACAGAATAGTTAGGAAAACTTTTGCAAATCAAATAAGAGAATACGGTGGAAGAATATCACAATCTTTTTGATAAATTGGTTGCGCCATTGTCTGATATTCAAGAAAGAGTAGTCGAAGACACTTTCATGAACGGACTAATTCCGTGGATAAGGGCCGAAGTCGCCTTTTGTAAGCCAAAGGGATTTGTGGAAACGATGCAGGTTGCGCAGTTAGTTGAAAACAGAGAGCTGATCAGAAACGAAGTGAATTTAAATAGTTTGGCAGGCGGGAAATATCCTCCACAGCCAACGATCTGTAATAAAGCGACAACGGGTACTGCAATGATAGAAAACAAGGGAAATACTACCTTTCCTATTTGGACCATTACACTTAGAAGTTCGAATGCCAATGAAGTTCGTAGAGAAACTAATACTAGAAGATTGTCGGATGCCGAGTTTCAAGCCTGGAAGGAGAAGGGACTCTGTTTTCGGTGCAATGGAAAATATTCTGCTGATCACAAATGTAAGATGAAGGAATTGCGCGAGTTACGTATGTTTGTAGTGGTGAATGAGAATGAAGAATACGAGATAATCGAAGAGAAGGAATCTGAGGAGGAGCTGGCTGTGATAGAAGTTAAAGAGAGCAATAAAGCGTATGTTGAACTGTTCATCAATTCTGTCGTTGGGCATAAGATCCAGGCACAATGAAAGTAAGGGGGAAGCTACACGATGAGGACATAGTAATACTAATTGATTGTGGGGCTACTCACAACTTTATATCGGAAAAGTTAGTTAAAAAACTGCTGATACCGACTAAGGAGACAGCTCACTATGGAGTTATTTTAGGATCGGGCACAGCCATTCAAGGGAAGGGAGTCTGTGAAGGTGTAGAAATTCAGTTAGAGAACTGGAAATTGAAGGAGTTTCTGCCTCTTGAGCTGGTAGGTGTCGATGTCATACTGGGTACGCAGTGGCTGCACTCACTGGGCGTAACAGTAGTAGATTGGAAGAATTTGGTGCTTACTTTCGTTGCTGAAGGAAAACAAGTATCAAGGATCTCCCTAGCTTAACTAAAGCTCGGATTAGTTTGAAAAGTATGATCAAAACATGGGGAGAACAAGATGAAGGCTATCTAGTTGAATGCAGAGTAATGGAAGTTATGAATAATGAAAAAACAGAGCAGTAATGGACTGAAGCTTCTTTGGTTGAAACAAATCCGGTGCATATGAGGTTGAAGCAATTTGAGGACGTTTTTGAATGGCCTGAGAAACTACCTCCAAGGAGGGGAATTGAACATCACATTCATTTGAAAGATGGCACGGATCCGATCAATGTGAGGCCGTACAGATATGGTTATCACCAGAAAGAGGAGATGGAAAAGTTAGTTGAAGAGATGTTGATCTGTGGAGTCATTTGACCAAGCAAAAGTCCTTTCTCAATTCCTGTTCTTCTAGTTAAAAAGAAGGATGGAAGTTGGCGTTTTTGCGTTGATTACCGAGTGGTCAATAATGCTACCGTGCCCGATAAGTTTCCGATACCGTTTGGGAAGAGTTGTTCGATGAGCTGAATGGGGCCACATTGTTTTCGAAGATTGATTTGAAGTCTGGTTACCATCAAATAAGGATGGCGGAGGAAGATATTCAAAAAACGGCTTTTAGAACTCACGAGGGTTACTACGAGTTCCTTGTAATGCCATTTGGATTAACAAATGCGCTAGCCACCTTCCAAGCGTTGATGAATACCCTTTTCAAACCTTATCTTAGAAAGTTTGTTTTGGTGTTCTTCGATGACATTCTGATTTACAGTAGGGATGAAAAAGAACATGTGCAGCATATGGAGAAAGTGTTTTCCATCCTTAGAAATCATACCCTCTATGCTAATAAAAAGAAGTGCGTTTTTGCCCAATTGAAAATAGAATACTTGGGGCATGTGATATCAGGAGAGGGGGTTGAAGTGGATCTGGAAAAGATTAGATCAATTGTTGATTGGCCAAAGCCAACCAATGTTAGAGAAGTCAGAGGCTTCCTCGGTCTGACTGGTTACTACTGAAGATTTGTCCAGCATTACGGGTCCATAGCAGCCCCATTAACACAACTGTTGAAGAAAGGGGGATTTAAATGGAATGAGGAAGCTGAAGAAGCTTTTGTGACTTTGAAAAAAGCTATGATGACTTTATCGGTGCTAGCACTTCCGAGCTTTAATCATCCTTTTGAGATTGAAACAGACACATCTGGGTACGGTATTGGTGCGGTTCTGATTCAGTCTAAGCGGCCTGTAGTGTTCTATAGCCATACTTCGGCAGTACGAGACGGGGTCAGACCTATCTACGAAAGTGAATTGATGGCAGTTGTTATGGCTGTGCAGAGATGGCATCCCTACTTGTTGGGAGCGAAATTCGTTGTTAAAACAGATCAAAAATCGCTTAAATATCTCTTGGAACAGAGGGTGGTTCAGCCTCAATATCAGAAATGGTTAGCTAAACTTCTTGGTTACTCGTTTGAGGTAGTTTACAAATCGGGCCTTGAGAACAGAGCTGCTCATGCGTTGTCAAGGAAACCACCGGATATAAATTGTGTGGGCTATCTGCACCAATGTTGGTTGATCTTAAAACAATTAAAGAAGAGGTAGAAAAAGATGAGAAATTTCGAAAGTTGATTTCTGGATTAAGTAGTGGTGCTAGTCTGCAGAACAGTAAATTCCAGATGAGGAATGGGATGCTGCACTACAAGGGTAGGTTGGTTCTGTCCAGAACTTCAAAACTAATTCCAGACTTATTAAATACCTTCCATGATTCTGTGGTTGAGGGTCATTCTGGATTCCTAAGAACATATAAAAGAATAGAAAGCTAATTGTTCTGGGAAGGTATGAAATCGGATGTGAAGAAACATTATGAGGAATGTTTGACATGCCAGCGTAATAAGGTTTTGGCATTATCTCCAGCTGGATTGATGCCATTGGAAATCCCATAGCAAATTTGGAGCGACATCTCTATGGATTTTGTGGAGGGATTACCAAAAGCAAAGGGGTTTGCAGTGGTATTGGTTGTGGTTGATCGTTTGAGTGAATACGGTCACTTCCTTCCCCTCAAACATCCTTATACCGCTCAAGTGGTACCAGACTTGTTTGTAAAGGAGGTAGTTTTACATGGATTTCCTTCTTCCATTGTTTCGGACAGGGACAAAGTTTTTCTTAGCTGCTTTTGGAAGGAGTTGTCGACTGGCCGGTACGAAGTTACATAGGAGCACTGCCTATCATCCTCAGTCGGATGGCCAAACGGAGGTAGTAAACAGGGGGTTGGAGACTCATCTTCGATGCTTCTGCAGTAAGAAACCGAAGGTATGGGTTGAGTGGCTCCCATGGGCTGAGTATTGGTATAATACTACCTTCCAAAGGGCACTAGGGGTTTCCCCTTTCCAAGGGGTATATGGCCGAAAACCTCCTTCATTGTTGTCTTATAGAGATGGTGGAACTACTAATTCAACAGTGGATGAACAATTACGGGAAAGGGATGTAGCGTTGGCAGCATTACGTGAGCATCTCCTTTTGGCCCAACAACAAATGAAACAATATGCAGATCGCAAACGGAGACATGTGGAGTTCAATGTTGGTGATCTAGTTTTCTTAAAGATCCGCCCTTATCGACAGCTCACGTTAAGGAGAAAATGCAATGAGAAACTTTCTCCTAAGTACTTTGGGCCCTCTAAGGTTTTGGAAAAAGTTGGTGAAGTAGCATATAAGCTGGATTTACCAGCTAATACAGCTATTTACCCGGTTTTTCATGTTTCTTAGTTAAAGAAAATGCTTGGGAATCAGACTAAGATACAGCCAACGATACAGTGTGTTAATGAGAATTTTGAATGGCAAACTCAGCCAGAGGAAGCGGTTGAGTACCGGAAGAATCAAGCTGGCAGTTGGGAAGTATTGATTTGTTGGAAGGGCCTACCTAAACATGAAGCTTCATGGGAATATTACGATGAGATACTTCAGCTTTATCCTAGTTTTCACCTCGAGGACAAGGTGAGTTTGGAAGGGGGGAGTAATGTTAGACCTTCCATTAGATATGTAATAAGCATGGCTAAGTAAGTCGGTTAGTTAGTAGTATAAATAGTTAGGATGTTAGGCGGGAAAGATATCAGTCAATTTGTATGAAATTAGTGTTGATACTTGAGAGCAAGTTCAGCAAGAGAGACTTCTTAAATTGATTCCTTATCAATTCTTGTAATTCTTTTGAGAAATAAATAAAAGATTTATACCAAGATAGAGTTCTATCATGATCATATTTCTGTTCTGTATATTGGTCATTCATTGCTACCAGTAGCCTAATAATCCTATAGGTTCACTTATCTCACTCCACCAAAATGTATGAATCCAATGCAGATTGCAGTACATTTATGGGCAACTGGTGAAGGAACAATATCATCACTCTCATTTCTCATAATACGAGAAATGAGTTCTGTGCTTGGGTCTAATATCTTCGACACCTGTTGGATTAAAATGTACAAGGCTGTCATTGCTAACTGTCAATTTACGGAGCCAATTCTGCATAAACACATGCAATTTCTGGGGGACTCCTTCGTTGAGTTATGCTCTCTTGATGTCCATAGATCTACTACTAGGGCCAAGTTTTCAATCTGGCAGCTCACAAAGATACTACATCAGGGTTTACGAACGAAGAAGAAAGTAAGCTGTCAGGATCCCTAATCTTACTTCCTCAAGTCATCAAATTTAAATGTATTACTGTTTGTTCAAACTTACGAGAAGCCTATTTGCATTTAAAAGACTTTATCCGTGGCTATGCATCTCTTTGCAGGAAGCAGTCCAGATGATGCGCAGTTGGCAATTTATCAATTGCATTGATCTCTGGGTCAAGTTCATTGTTGTAAATTTCCAGAATTATGATTTGCAAACACTGCTCTACAATGTTATTCAGATTATAAATGGAGTGGCTGTATTGTTTCCTGGTCCTAGATATTTACCATTACGAATTAAATGCATTCAGTGGTTGAATTATCTTTCCAGATCCTGTGGGATTTTTATCCCTGTTGCATCTATGGTGTTGGATATTTTGGAACATATAATTGTCAAGGAGGGCAAGAATCCAGGAGTTGTCTTCCACCACTTGTCTGTCCTACAGGTTATACCTTTTTATGCTTATTATATATGAATGTTCCTGTATTCGTGATTGAGCGTGATGTATTGTTTATTCATGTGATTAAGAAAATAGACTATTCTTTTGCTAAATGCATTAATTTCAGTTGTAGTAACTGTAGAAGTTATTCCTGCAGCTGCCAAAATATTGGTTGAAGTCGCAGAACTTCGTGGAGGAATGTGTTTCATCTACCATTGAACTTTTATCATCTCACTTTTCTCAATGGAGTCACCATATATCCTTCCCTGAACTGGCTACTATTCCACTTATTCAACTCAAGAAGTTTCATGCGACATCTACAACAGAGAATCTCAAGCGTTTTACCAAACGTTTTATTGATCAGGTAGAGGCTGCATTTTGTGTTTGAATCAAATATTTTAATCAATTAGTTACCATGTTAAGTAGAGTATTTGAATTGTGACATCCTACATGCACACAGTAAATGCATTACATATTCTTAGACCTTTGTTTGCCATTCAGGTTGAGCAGAATATCGACTTCATTAAAAAGAAGAGAGATGAAGTCTCGTTTTCACCCAATGATCAGCAAGCTGCTGAATCATTTCTTCAGGTTTTGTTTCCTTTTCTTTTTCGCTTTTAATTGTTTCAGTTTTGCATGCCTGGCAATTGACAAATGACAAGTATTGTTCGCATTATATTGGGACTGCAGCTAGAGAAATGCAACAGCAACGTTCCGTTTATACAATATTACAAAAGCATATTGGACAAAGCTGCATCCAGGAGTCTGGCTGTGGATAAAAAGGTACTTCTTTTCCTTTCATGCTTTTTGTATGAGTATTATATTTATACTTCAAAGCATAGATACTCCATTCTAGAGAGAGTATTCGTGATGTTTGACATGCTAATTTCCATATCCTTTTTTGTTTTGTTTTGTTTTTTTAATATTTTCATACATGTGGGATGCTTCCTCGATACACATGGGAAATGGGTTTTTTCTTCTGTTTTTTGATTGTTTTTTGATCTCATAGAACGTGGATAGATTGAATATATAGGTTACGATAATCCAAGTGATTTGAGGTACTTGGACTCTCCTTTCTTGAGATCACTCTCAAGCCTAATTCGCTCACCAAATAGTTCTTTTTTTCTTCATTACCCTACTCGCTCTGTATATAATCAACAAATATAACTAACTCCCAAGCTAATTACTAATGCCCCTAATACCCTAATAACCCTCAGTACCAATCCTACTAGGATCGTGCTCTTAAATAAAATCTCAGTCATGTCCAGGAAATGTGCCAAACGTGTCTGAAATTGTAAATAAATAACTAAAAATAGGACACTAAAATTTTGGTGTCGGACGTGTGTTAAATAGTGTACAAACATGCCCGACACAGCACTTTGCCTAAAATGGAGTGTTCGTGCTTCATAAAAAGAATACAAACATTAGAAACTGATCACTTGCTTAAAAATTTTATTATTTTATTATGTACTTTTGACTAAGGGATTTGGGGTTCAATCTCCCACTCTATCATATTAAACTCAAAAGATACGAAAACCATTGGCTGCATTCAACTGAGAATGTTGATTGATTTTCCTCGCATTATTTTGTTTTCATAGTTACTATCTTGATTACTAAAGTCAATCTTGTAGTTTCTTGGAGCCAACAAAAACAAAAAGAAAAGGCAGCAGCATGAAAAAAATCAACAAATTGAATCGGCTGCTAACGGCAAAGTACGTCCAGAGAAGAGAAGAGGGAAAAAGAGGAAAACTTGAGAAGGAACAGGTTTATCTGCGCTTTCTCTCTCTTCAAATATTAATATTATTTTTATCCCTAAAAATTCTCCGTTGGTAAATTCAGAAGATAATTTATTACATTGATCAGGAGCCATCAGGTCAGATACTAGAATTGACTTTTAGCACAACAAGAAAGTTGCCATTAATGAAATTAATGCTGAGAAAATAGTCGTGTAGATTAGTTTAGAGCATTGAAATTCTTTGTCTTTTGGGGGTAATGTCAATTTTGTTTGGGTAATTGAAAGTGCAAAATGTTTAGAAGTCTTTCTTCATATCTTTATATCAAATTTTGCTTGTTGAGTCCTCTAAAGGAAAAGCGAAAGTCTCCATTTAGATTTTTTTTCTTTTCCTTTTGCTTAAATTATTACTTTAGACAGTGAAATGGATGTATGTATGTATTTATTTGGTTATATTACATGTTTAGTCGTTTTACTTTGAGCTTTGTATCTATTTCATTAATAAACTTATATAATTACTTGATAGGTCTATTTTTAGTTGTCTAAAAGATTTATGACAAATTTAAATTTTTTAAAAATTAGTTGTTATATTGGGGAGGTTTTGACCGGAGTTGGTTGATTGGAGTTGGTTAATTAGAGTTGGTGATAATTGTAGGGTGTGGATTATTTTAATTTGGGAGAAAATAGTAAATGCTTTAACAAAGGAGGTAAAAGTGATGAGTAGAACATAGTGAATGAACATGGAATAAAGAGGGATTTTGGTGACTCAAACATAAGTGAGACATAATTTTAATTTTATGTCTAATGAAATTGTCTACTTATAGTTTTGAAAGTTCAGGGATCAAAGTATGCAATTTTGTGGGTTGATTAATAAATTAGATATTGTTTCGTTTTTATTTTTATTCGAACCATACATCTCTTATTTGTCAAATGAATTATGCTCCTTTGCTATTTTTATATAGTTGTAATTTGATGCAACCTGTAAAGATTAAGATGACAGAGTACCTTGAAATCATCGATTAAAATTCATTTTGCGGACAATTTTAGGCATTCGGAAGAACTGTCCACCTATGACGTTTATAGAGGAACTTTTTTTAATAAACAGTTATATGAACATTTATTTATTGGTCCTTTTTTTGTGTTAAATTGGAAGAAAACAGTTTTATTTTAGACCGCCTCTAAGCAAATTGTATTGTTCTCTATCTGAATCTTTATTAAATATATGATTGTGAACACAAAATTATATATATATATATATATATATGGAATAAGTTTCAACATATTTGGGATGTGCGATTAATTAAGAAGAAATTGTGATTAAATTGTATTTAATGTTTACATGAAGACAGAATTTGGGGGATTTAGGGAATTCTTTAGGGAGGTAGTTGATATCTCGTTCTCCCATCTTCCCATGTCTTGTCATTATCTAGTCTTTGGTTGACTAACAAAAACTAAAGTCTAAATTACAAAAAAAGATGCCTTCAAATCTGCTTCTACTTCTTCTCTCTCTCTCTCTCTCTCTCTCTTTTTAAAGTACCTCTCAGCTTTTAAAAATGATTCAAAAATACATTACTGTTAGTTCTAAATAAAATTATTAAAATTTTGTTTCAAAAATACTCTTGAACTGTCGAAAAGTTTCATAAATAATTTTAAACTAGTACGTAAATTCAAAATCAAAGTTATAAGTTAAAATCATGGTTTAAATTTGCATAGATATGTTGGATATCAAATCAAAATTTAAATTAAGATTTCTTAAAACTGAGATTTCTATATATTCATCAACATTGATATTTAAACCTTGGTTGAAACGTAGAATTCATTAAAATCTTACAAAATTTCAAAACAAAAATTTCTCCTCAATAAAAAAATCTCACATTGATAAATTTATCGGACTATCATTGTGTGTTAATTGTCAAATACATCTTTTTATTTGACAATTAACAATATCTTAATTATAACAATAATTATTGAGATTAGTTGTGTAAGTGATGTATGACTTTGTGTTGATTGTCAAATAAATTTAAAACTATGGTTCTAACTTAAAATTTTGATCCGTGAGAAAATTGGTGTAAAATTTAGATCAATGAGAGTATTTTTTTTAATTTTTTTAAGCTCAAGAGTATTTAGGAAACTTTTTTATAGTTGAAGGTTATTTTTTAAACAAAATTTCGTTTCGGTCCAAATTTAAGTATTTTAAAATATTTTTTTTAAAGTTTAGAACATTTTTGAAACTTTTGAAAGTTTATGTGTACTTTTGACAAAATCTATAAAGTTCATGAGCATTTTTTTGTAATTTAATCAAAATTAGATACATTTAACCTCTTTCGTACCTTCTTTTCGAAAAAAGTAAATTAATAAATAAAAACTAAATACTAATTTGATTTCTTTACTTTTGGTTTTGATTCATTTTAGTCCTATTCTTAAAATGTTCATTTAAGTAGGTTAATATACTTTCAACTTTTATTTATTTTAGTTGTATTTTCAATATATTCATTTTGG
Organism: Cucumis melo; assembly: GCF_025177605.1. Lineage (NCBI taxonomy): Eukaryota > Viridiplantae > Streptophyta > Magnoliopsida > Cucurbitales > Cucurbitaceae > Cucumis > Cucumis melo. The sequence goes on from NC_066865.1 coordinate 6,774,411, forward strand.
TCATTAAACTTTCGACCAATGACAATCCCAATCCCTTCAGAATGAAACAAAGAAACTAAAATTGATAATTTTTGTAAGTACAAGATCAAAATAGTGTTAATAAAAAATCTTCTAAAGGATCTTTAATTATTATATTTGATAAATATTTATAAAATACTTTTTAAGACCCTCTCTCAAAGTCATGGGATTTAGTTTTATTTAATTTCTAAGCTTTAAAATTCTATACTTTTGCTCTTTGTTTTGAAATTAATTTTTGTTGTCTTTAAATATCAAGATGTTACATAGATTTTGAGTTTCTTTTCAATTTTCTTTCTTAGAGTTTTAAGATTTATACTTTCAAACCAACTAGAACACAATAACCAGATAACAACAAAATAAGCAATAAAAGAATAATCGACATAAAGATATATAGTAGTTCGACCAATTTGGTTTACATCCACTTTGGGAACCAGCTGAGAGAAATTTTAGTAAGAGCAATATCAAGATACAAATTATAGATATCAACAAAGTAATATGCAATCTGTGATTTTACCGTCGAACCCCACTTTATTGTCGATCAACCACCAAGAAACTGATAGAACCACGTGCCGGATGTTGTCTCTAATACCGAGACCCAAAACCCATCAAAAACTACCTCCTCTAACTGGAGACTCACGTGTCGACCCACAACAAACCTAAGAATAACCCACGGCTACACCATGTGAAGAAAAATGCGACTGAATACTCAGTCAAACCATGAAGAAATCCGTCGCTAAATGTCGCTAAAACCATTTGATGTTAGAAAATAAGGTCGATCAAATTAATTGCTGTGCCGTGACGAACCGCTACCCTGAAAGCAAGTTCGACTGACCGTGGTGCTAATCGTTATGCCGGTTGCTCCCCAAGGTTAACACAATTTTCCAGTACTAACGTGCACTCGTAAGCACGGGGAATAGAAACAAAAGGCTTATGTAGATGCTCAGAACACAGAGTATGAAAACGAGAGGAAGAGAGGAGGATGTTGAAGTGAATATGTTTTTGTTGCGTGAATGATGGAATGAGTTCTTTCCAATTTATAGAGGGGCGATGAAGGCAGTGCGTGGAGGAGAACGATTATCGGCAAGGAGAGGGCGCAAGCGAAGATCGTAAAAATATGACAGAGAGTGAATGTCGGACAAACACGTTGCACGACGAACGTTGAATTATGCGAACGTGCGCCACGTTTGAACAAGGAAGTCAGACGCTTTGACTGTGTAAATAAATTACTCGTGTCCTAGCTACCAATGCAAAAAATAAAAGAAAATAGAAATAAAATTATATTCCTATTTTTTGCGCAAGCGTAGTTGCCCGAGGTCGCCCGATCGAACGGACGGCGGTGGTGGCGCATGTGTGGGACAAGGTTATACTATTACCACTTACTCAGTTTGTAGTCCCCTTTCAAGACTTGAGTTTATATGTCCTCTTCCCACTTCAAGATTTATCAATGTGGGACAAAGATTTGTTGCTTTGCTATTTGAGCCAAGCCCAATAAGTCATTTCCAATAATCTCCCACAAATGACTGTAGTAGCAAAGTTTCTGGGTAGGCGAAGAAGAATGAGATTTGTTTTGAGCATAGAAGAGATATTAAGCTTAGGCACCAATATCCGAAGATTTGAATTGATGCATAGTGAAGTAAGGCAACAACCTTGTTTAGAGGGAGTGAATTATATCTTGAACTCCTTGTAACACTTGGTTGAGACCCTTACGACACGCTCTATCTCTAGAAAAAGCCTTTGTTTATGCAATGTAAAATTGTACCTTTCTGGTCATGCACACAGACCGAACCTCGGTTCGTCGTGAGAGCTCTAGAAAGAGACCTTTAAACTCTTTCATAGAAGGCGGCCCCACCTTCATTGTCACGTTATATGCTCCATCAAGTTTTCCAAGTCAAACCACTCAAAAAGAGCTATGGAGACTTTAATATTATCCATACTGACTATGGACTCAAAAAGGTTTTGGATCATCCATCTAGTCCATTTAAGGACTGTCCACACAATGGGCTATGGACCATTAAGTCTATCGCAACAGACCACCCTATAAGAGGCTATGGACCATCAAGTCTATCACAATAGACCACTAAATTATCAAGTGCTATGGATCTCCGAAGGGCTTTAGGCCCATGTTCACAGAGGAATCTAGCACCACTTTCCTTGTCAGTCCTTTTGGTTAAAGGATCAGCCAAGTTCTTCTCAGATCGAACAAATTCCAAGGAAATGGTTCCTTCCTTTAGCAATTGTTTTACTACTGCATGCCTAAGACGTATGTGTCTACTCTTCCATTATAAACACTGTTCTTGACAGTACATATCGCAGCTTGCGAATCACACTGTATGGACACGGGTACAGATGTCCCCCACAATGATACATCTCCTAGTAGATTTTTGATCCACTCAGCCTCCTGTCCTACCAACTCTAATGCTATAAACTCGGATTCCATCGTGGATCTAGCTATACAAGTCTGTTTTGCAGACTTCCAAGATATTGCTCCACCTCCGAGCAAAAATACATACCCACTAGTGGAGTTAACCTCATCATTATCTGTGACCCAGTTTGCATCACAGTATCCTTTTAATACGGCAGAAAATTTGTTGAAGTGTAAATAGTAATCTATCGTCCCTTTAAGATATCTCAATAGATGGCGTAAGGCATCCCAGTGGTATCTATCAGGATTATGTGTATATCTACTCAATCTATTGACAGCATATGCAATATCAGGTCTAGTGTAATTCATTAAATACATCACACTACCTATGATCTTTGCATATTCAGGTTAAGACACACTATCTCCTTTATTCTTCTTAAGATGTTTACTAGCGTCAAAGGGAGTTCTCACTAGAGAAACATCATAGGAATCAAACTTCTTTAGTATTTTCTCCACGTAGTGAGATTGGCATAGAGACATACTAGTTTTGTTTTTCCTGATTTTAACACCTAGGATTACGTCTGCATCTCCTAGGTCTTTCATTTCAAAGTGTGATGAGAGAAATAACTTAGTATCAGTTATTAACTCTATGTTTGTTCCAAAGATTAACATGTCATCAACATATAGACATATTAATATGCAATCAGCTCCAAACACCTTTGAATAAACACACGTGTCTGAGGAATTTATTTTAAATCCATTGTTTATTAACGTATTATTAAACTTTTCATACCACTGCTTGGGAGCTTGCTTGAGACCGTATAGGGATTTTCTCGGTTTACACACTTTGTTTTCTTGCCCAGAAATTTTAAAACCTTCTGGTTGTGTCATATAAATTTCTTCTTCTAAGTCACCATTTAAAAAAGCAGTTTTTACGTCCATTTGGTGAATAAGAAGGTTATGTATTGCGGCTAATGCAATCAAGGCCTTAATTGTGGTTATTTTGGTTACAGGGGAGTATGTGTCAAAATAATCAATGCCTTGTTTCTGGCTATACCCTACTACTACTAATCTAGCCTTGTATCTTTCTATTGATCCATTTGGTTTTGTTTTTCTTTTGAAGATCCACTTACACCTAATTGGTTTGTTTCCCATAGGAAGGTCCACTAGGTCCCATGTATGATTCATGACCAGTGAATCCAGTTCACTTTTAATGGCCTCTTTCCACATACTTGACTCTACAGAGTTAAACACTTCTTGGTAAGTTTTAGGATCCTCATCTATTAAGTACAAATTTGTGAAGTTACAATCAATTTCATTACGCCTTTCCACTATGAAAGTGCTTAGGAAATTTGGCCGAAACTTTTCTCAGTTCTCTGTCTTTTATTTCTCCTAAGTTCTAATTCACATCTTAGGTTTGAAGTATTAACAGTTTCAGAAACAGGTGTTTCACTAACGATTGAGGGGTTTTCAGGATCATGCATTCTTTTAGATAGGCTAGGAGCAGACAATGATTGCTTTAACGGAAATACATGCTCAAAGAATTCTGCATCTCTAGATTCGTTTATAGTTTTATCATTTAAACACATAAACGTATATGCAGCACTATTTTGAGCATATCCGATAAATATACAGTCAAAGGTTTTAGACCCTACCGTAGATTTCTTCAATGCAGGAAATGGTACCTTAGCCAAGCATCCCTAGACCTTCAAATAGGAAAGATTTGGTGCATGTCCTTTCCAGAGTTCATAGAGAGTTCTGTCTAGCCTTTTGTGGGGAATCCTGTTTAGAATAAAACACGCAGACAACACGGCTTCTCCCTACATATTATCAGATAAACCGGAGCTCAATAACATGACATTCATTATTTCTTTAAGAGTTCTATTTTTCGTTCTACTATGCCATTTTGTTGTGGTGAGTAAGGAGCAGTAAATTCATGGATAATACCATTTGACTCACAAAAGTCTTTAAGAGTTTTATCAGAATACTCACCATCTCTATCTGATCTTAATCTTTTTATCTTTTTTCCTAACTGATTTTCAAATTCTGCCTTAAATTTTAAAAACATACTACCAGCTTCATCTTTGTTTTTATCAAGTATATCTTAGTAAATCTAGAGTAATCATCAACAAAAGATACATAGTAGTTTTTACCATATCTACTAGTAGTGGTTCTAAAATCGGCTAGATCCGAGTGAATTAATTCTAACAAATCAGTAGTTCTAGGTTCAACTGGTTTGAAAGGTTTCTTATGGAATTTACTTTCTACATAAATGGGGCATTTACCAGTTTCATGCGACTCAGAAGTATTAATAAGTTTCAAGTCCTTAAGTTTCCTAATTGATGCAAAGTTCACATGTCCTAGTTTACCATGCCATAAGTTAATAGATTCAATCACGTAGGCAGAACTAGAAGCATTTGCATTCATGGAAATTGTGTTTAGCACAAACAGACCATTAGACAGATACCCCTTACCGACAAAATCTCCGTTTTTGGTGAGGATAACTTTATCACATTCCAATACAATTTTAAGCCCGACCCGATTCAACAGACTCCCATACATTAGGTTCCTACGTAGAGAATGGACATATAGAACATTACTTAGAGATAAAATTTTGCCAGAAGTTAACTTTAAAATAACCTTCCCTTTCCCGATTACTCCTGCAGTGGCTGAGTTTCCCATGAACACGCATTTTCCATCGGCAGTATCTCGTAGTCATGGAGAAGTTCTCGATTGGTGCAGAAGTGTCTCGAGGCTCCAGTATCGAGAATCCAATCTGTCTTATTTTCTATCAGATTGGCCTCTATTATGGCTGTTATGATCTCACTGTCTTGTTCTGCTAGATTGGCTTGAGGTGTTGGTTTCTGACTTGGTCTCCCTTTCCTTTGGTTACATTGGTATGATTTGTGTCCTTCCTTTCCGTACACGTAACAGACTAGCTTTTTCTTCTTAATTTGTACCCCAGGAGCCTTGAACTGTCTTTTCTCTGAGTTTTTCCCCTTATGCCATTTTTCCTGCTTGGTTTTGTCTCTGTTTACAATAGACGATTCGACTAGGTTAGCATTAACTGAATTTAAATTTTTGGAGGCTAACTTATCTTTCAGTCTGTTGGCTTCTTCTGTGCGCATGTGACTGATGAGTTCCTGAAGCTTCAGATCCTTCTTCTTGTGCTTGAGGTGATTACGATAGTCATTCCATGATGGAAGAAACTTTTCCAGCAGGACATTTGCTTGAAGTATTTCGCACATCTTCATGCCTTCAGATAGGACGTTCGCCACCATGTTCTCGTACTCATGTATTTGTTCCACCAGCTTCCCAATACTAATGTGCACTCATAAGCATAGGAAATAGAAACAAAGGGCTTATGTAGATGCTCAAAACGTAGAGTATGAAAACGAGAGGAAGAGAGGAGGAAGTTGAAGTGAATATGTTTTTGTTGTGTGAATGATGGAATGAGTTCTCTCCAATTTATAGAGGGACGATGAAGGCAGTGTGAGGAGGAGAACGATTATTGGCAAGTAGAGAACGCGAGCAAAGATCGTAAAAATATGGAAGAGAGTGAACGTTGAACAAACACGTTGGACGACGAACATCGAATTACATGAACGTGTGCCACGTTTGAACAAGGAATAAAAGAGAAAAATAGAAATAAAATTATATTCCTATTTTTTCGCACAAGCGCGGTTGTCCGAGTCCAAGTACGAGGCCACCCTCCGTCCGAGGGGACGGACAGACGGCGGCGTGCGTGTGGGACAGGGTTATACTATCACCACTTACTCAGTTTGTAGTCCCATTTCAAGACTTGAGTTTATATGTCCTCTTTCCACTTCAAGATTTATCAATGTGGGACAAAGATTACGTTTGAGTTTTGGAACATACCTCACACTAGTAAGCATTCTAATCATCCCGTCATGTGTTGCTATTTGAACTGAACCAGTTCCCTTTACAACACAGGTACCATTATCACCCAATAAAACATTTCCCCCATCACTTTTCTAAAAGTTAATTAAAAAATTCCAATTAGCAGTCATGTGAAATGTGCACGCTGAATCCATGATTCAAGCATCCTGTATATCCATGTGAGACACCATCAAGACCTCTGCTCAATCATACCCATCAATGGTCTCTGTTGAATCATACCTATTAGTAACATTCGCTTCTCTAGTATCAGCTGCATGATTGCTACTTGATGCTTCCCTACTCTTATTCAAAGGGCAAAGTTTCTTAAAGTGTCATTTATGACAAAGGAAACACTTTCTTAATTTGAATTCATCCTAGAACTCTTCTCTTTGCCTTTCAAGGTCATTTTCTCACTTCTTCCTCTGGCCATGAGTAACTCTCCATCCTTGTGTTCTTTCTTAATTTCGAGATTTCTAGTCTTTAAGGCATCCAACACTATATTCATGGTCAATGAATCCTGACCATATTTAATAGCCGCTTTAACCTCTCGATATGTTTCTGGTAATGAATTTAAAAGAATCACTACTTGATTTTCATCTGACATCTTCTCACCGATGTTATTGAGACCAACTATAATCTTTTGAAATTCATCCAAGTTCTCTTCTAAGCCTTTACTTTTTTCCATCTTATATCCAAAGAATTTCTTCTTTAGATATAATTTATTTGGCAAGAACTTTGTCAAGTAGAGACTTTCTAGCTTTTTCCACAACTCTCCTATAGTAGTAGCCTCATCCACTAGCCTAAGCACTTCATCTGACAGATACAGAAGAATCGTTGAATAGGCCATTTCATCCATATCCCTCTTTTCACTTTCTGTAATATTTTCTGGAAGGCTCTCTTCATCAAAGATTTTAACTACTTTATGTTGAACCAAAATAACTCTAATTTTTTTCCTCCAAAGAGAAAAGTCACCATTCTCATTAAACTTAGACACCTCAAACCGGGTCGAAGCCATCTTTACAAAAAATGATTTTACCAACGATATGCCAACTGCGAACTACTACACAAAACTAAAATCTTCTTTGGATCGAATAGAGCTCTAACACCACTTGTTACGAATTTTTGCACTAAATCAGAGAACATAATGACAAACCAACTAGAACGCAATAACCAGATAACAACAAAATAAGCGATAAAAGAATAAACGACATAAAAATATATAGTAGTTCGACCAATTTGGTCTACATCCACTTTGGGAACCAGCTGAGAGAAATTTTAGTAAGAGCAATATCAACATACAAATTATAGATATCAACAAAATAAGCGATAAATGAATAAACGACGTAAAGATATATAGTTTTCGACCAATTTGGTCTACATCCACTTTGGGAACCAGCTGAGAGAAATTTTAGTAAGAGCAATATCAAGATACAAATTATAAATATCAACAAAGTATGCCATCTGCGATTTTATCGTCGAACCCGACTTTATTATCGATCAAACACCAAGAAACTGATAAAACCACGTACCGATGTTGCCTCTAATACCGAGACCTAAAACCCATCAAAAATTGCATCCTCTGACTGGAGACTCACGTGTCGACCCACAAAAAACCCAAAGAATACCCCACGGCTAAACCACGTGAAGAAAAATGCGACTGAAATACTCAGTCAAACCACGATGAAATCCGTTGATAAATGTCGCTAAAACCATTTGATGTTAGAAAATAAGGGTGATCAAATTAATTGTTGTGCCGTGACGAACCACTGCCCTGAAAGCAAGTTCGGCTGACCGTGGTGCTTCGTTATGCCGGTTGCTCTCCAAGGTTAACACAGCTTTCCAATACTAACGTGCACTCGTAAGGATAGGGAATAGAAATAAAGGGATTATGTAGATGCTTAGAACGCAGAGTATGAGAACTACAGGAAGAGAGGAGGAGGTTGAAGTGAATATGTTTTTGTTGTGTGAATGATGGAATGAGTTCTCTCCAATTTATAGAGGGACGATGAAGGCAGTGCGTGGAGGAGAACGATTATCGACAAGGAGAGGACGCGAGCGAAGATCGTAAAAATATGGCAGAGAGTGAACGTCGGCCAAATACATTGCACGACGAACGTTGAATTACGCAAACGTGCACCATGTTTGAACAAGGAAGTCGGACACCTTGACTGGGTAAATAAATTACATGTGTCCTAGCTGCCAATGCAAAAAGTAAAAGAAAAATAGAAAAAAAATTATATTGCTATTTTTCGCGCAAGCCCGATTGTTCGAGCCTTAGCCCGCCTTCCCGTCTGACTGGACGGACGGCGGCGGCGCGTGTGGGACAGGGTTATACTATCACCGCTTACTCAGTTTGTAGTCTCCTTTCAAGACTTGAGTTCATATGTTCTTTTCCCACTTCAAGATTTATCAATGTGGGACAAAGATTTGTTGCTTTGCTATTTGGACCAAACCCAATAAGTTATTTCCAATATTTGAAACCCCGACGAAAAATTACCACGCTACTATCCGTCGAAGCTCACGGAAACTACTCACCAACATCCCAGTCAAACCACGCAAGGACGCCTTGTACCATATGCCAAACGTCGTCGACAATGCTCAGCTCTTCCTCTTTCGATTTATTGGCCACCTCAATCTCAATCTCTCTCTACCATTTGTGTGCGGTTGTCCTTTCTCTCTCTTTATTGTTTTCCTACGGCTACCCTTTTTTTCTCTATCTCTTTTTTTTTAATAACCTAAAAGAAGAAGATATGAATATTTACAAAAATGACATTGAGACATATTTCCTGTTTTGCTCTCAACTTAAAAATCCAATTTGAACCACTTAAATATTTGTCATTTTTATACCAAAAGGCCCCAAAGAGTTTAACAAAGCGTGTAAATCCAAAATTTCAAAGAATCCAAGACAAAATAGTGTGTCAAAGACTCCAAAGTCTAAGTTAATTCTATAAAATATTGATGGAAAAAGTGAGGTCATGCACATCCCCAAAGATTTTTTTTTTCTTTCTTGATTCTTCATTTATCTATAATTCAAAATTACTTCTTACAACTCACTTACAAATTACTCGCAAATCACTTGCAAATTTTTTCTTCCTTTCCCTTCGATAATGTTTCTATCAACTCCGATTCTCAATCCCAATCCATGGAAACCTAAAGAATCATAGCTTCTCGCACCTTCTTTGAAATTTTTGCGCATCAAGATGATGGTAGGGAGTGACATTCTTGGGAGTTCCAATTATAATGGCATGGGAGCGAGTGATATTTCATGGTGTTCCGATTTCAATTGTATGTATGTACACATGTACACATGCGTACACATGTACACGTGTACATACGAAAACACATATACACACACATGTTTGTGCATATATATAAAACAGGACAAATTATGAGAATAATGCTTTTTTTCAAACAATTTACCAAAATAATGTTCTTTCAAAACTTATTACGAAAATGGTGTTGTTTTTTTTTCTTTTTTTAATAGGGCGAGTCTTCAAGACTTGCCCTTCTGTATATTTTTTTTTTTATAAAAGAGAGAGGGCGAGTCTTGAAGACTCGCCCTCATTATTCAAAAAGAAAAAGATAAGAGGGCGAGTCTTGAAGACTCGCCCTCATTCATTTTATAAAAAAAAAAAAAAGGTTGCATGCAACCCGTGACCAAAGTGCAGGAAAAGCCTGTCACTCCACGCCACGCCACTGAGAAGAAGGATGGTCACCTGAAAAAGGAGGAAAAGAAGGAGAAAAATGAAGGGTTGAGATTGGATGGTGGCAGAAAATCCTACGGTGTAGAGGATTTTGCTAACCATTTAAATCTACCATTCTTCTTCTTCTTCTTCACATATCCTCCCTTCTTCTTCTCCTTCACGAAAAATTTCTCCCTTCTTCTTCTCCTCTCAACCTCCTTTCGGGTGTTGTAAAAAACACTTGATCTTATCACATATCCTCCATTCTTTTTCTCCATCACAAATATATTTCATCTTCTACAAATTTAGGTATGAAATTTATTTGTAAATGTAATTTTTATTTGAATATGTTATTGTATTATATTATTAGATTTTGTGTTATTGTTGAATTTATTTAATAATATAATAATAATAATAATAATAATAATGTCAATGCTAATCAATAGTGGCTCCGCAACTCCTACATGTCAATGCTAATCAATTACACGGTCGAGCTTATGGTTCAAGGTATACTATTTCAATTTAATTTAGATTAAGAGTAACTTTTTATATATAGTTCAATTAAAATCTAAATTATTACTTCAACAATACAGATGGAGAGATCAATTTTGTGTGACAAGATCGGCTACACATGTAGTCTCTCAGTACAGGTACATGTTTGATCTTCTTCAACCTAGTCAGGTACGTCATGCTGAACTTCAATTTCAAGTTCCATATTTTTTTAAGTTCTCAGTATAGGTACGTTATTTGTTTCATACAATTTGTTTCAGATTGTCTGGGAGCCATACAAAACTGTCATAGATAGTTTGCCACATTTTTGTACAAACGGTCACAACATATGGCGGACGATTAGTCCTCTCATATGTTTCTACATTGGTGAGTGGCATCATCCTGATAGAGTACTTAGACAGTTCGGTATTCAACAAGCTGTTCCACGTGACTGTAATACTGAACCACTGTTGCACAACATTGACCTGAGGACTGCTGATTGGTCAGATAGAGTTGCTCATTTAGTGATGCGATGGCATAATCGCAGAAGGTTTACTGCTACGGGACCTCCAATTGAGCAGTTTGATATGGATGTAACTCAAGAATACATCAATTGGTACAAAAACAGTAGCAAGCTCTATATCACCCAACCGGGAGCTGCTATGAGTCATCTGGTATACATTTAAAAATTGTATAGTTGTTTTTAGTGTTAAATTATTTTCAATGATTTCTAATTCATTTTAATATTTTACAGAGATCAAACAATATTAGACTTCGGAATGTTGCAGATGATCCACAACAGGTTCTAAATATATGCAACGATAACGAGCAGTATATGGAGAACATCCACTATATGTACGATGTCCCTATTGTACCTGCTCCTGTTCAGAGGAGACGTCCTCTAGTGCAAGAGCCCGATCAATTGGAAGAAGTTGACCAACACGGGGAAGAAGTGCCTCCAATGACACAAACACAAAGCGAGCATAATTACGTTAGTCCAGTAATGATGATGCCAACATTTGGAACGACATATTATGATTCAGAAGTCGGTCAATCGTCAGACTTTGGAAGAGGATATTACAATTCAGAGGCAGGTCAATCATCAACGGACTTTGGGCAACAATACTATGATTTAGGGAGCGATCCATCGTCTTCATACATGCATGGTCACGGGCGTGGTCGTGGAGAACATAATGAATATTTGTACTACGAAGTGCCTGCAGCGGTACCCGAGCAATCAAATGAGCTACAGCAACAAGAGAATGCAGCAGTACCCGGACAATCAGATGAGCAACAACAACAAGAGAATCAGGAGGAAATACAACAACAGAGAGTTCAAAGTCGACGACGACAACCGGCTAGAAATCGTCGACGTCCAGGTTGTGGAACACATTGATTTTTTTTCCTTTGAATGAAAATTGTTAAATTATTGTATTAAACATTTTGATTCATATTTAATTATTTTACAATCAAAAGTACTTACTACAAATTTACGGCCTCCAATTAATAGAAAAATATATTTTAATTTTTTGTATGGTGAAGAGTGCATGGAGAGTATACCAGATCATCCAAGTTTATAATACGAAATCCAAAACGAGCCAAAAATGAGCCATAAATTTTCAAGGTTTTGATTAAATCCTAATTCTTCAAGATTTTCATTCACATGTTGAACGACAAATATATATTTTTCTATTGAATATATACATATGTAAGATTCAATTAATAACGATTTATAATTTTGACTTAATTGAATGGGCTAAATAATAGACACAACCCACTTGTTGAATAGCAATAAAAAGTTCTATTTATTCGTTACAATCTTCCAAATATTAATTCCAACATACATACCAAATTTTCTACATTTTTTTAGCCTTTTTTTAGCGGAGTCTTGTGCATTTTTTTTTTATATAGGGCGAGTCTTGAAGACTCGCCCTACTTAAATTAAATATAGAAGGGCGAGTCTTCAAGACTCGCCCTACTTAAACTTCTTCTTCCAAAACAACAAGGGCGAGTCTTAAAAAAAATTAAAAAAAAAAAAGAGCATCAATTTGGTAATAAGTTTGCAAACAACCTTATTTTGGTAATAAGTTTGCAAAATAACATTATTTTGGTTAATGGTCCTATAAAACAACAACAAAAAAAAAACAAATAAAAATGAAATTTTTTTTCTTGAGGAGAGTCCTTTCCTCGTTTCTCTCGTAGAAATTTTTGCAATTGGAGGATGTTAACTATTTTCGTGAATTCATATTACATTTTTAAAAATTAATATTTCAACATTAGGAAGAACACACGTCACCCAAGCTTCAAAACAATGATTATAATTAAAATCATTCTATACAATATCCAATATAACAATTATATTAAAATTTTTAAATATATTAACATTATTCTATTGTAAAATTGTTAAAATATATATATATATATATATTATTTTTTTGCAATGTCAAGGTGTTGGAATTTATGTCCTAAAACTCGTAGTTTGTAATCATATTCTATTCAATAAAGTTGTTATTGAGAAATTAAATACTATAATCTTAGATCCAGTAAACTAAGATCCCAAAACTATTTTTGAGTAAACTTTAACTTTATGTATAGACATAAAAATGGATTAAGTTCGAGTAAATAACCTAAATAGTCTATAGTATATGAATGAAAGTTGGGTGCCTTATTCAGAGATACTATAAATGCGGCTCACTTTGTAGTTAATACAAACGATATAATCCTAAATTGTTCATGTAGAGACATGAAAGTGGGGGTATCCTACGTAAAAGGTTTACATAAGACAGAACCATGAAATAGTCACTTTTATGTTATAACACCATTTACTATCTAAAATTGACTATCTCGATTATTGATGACCTAGGTAACTTAATCTTAACACTAAGCTAACTTGAACTCCTGTTCACACGAGATCATCTTTACATCTGCATAGCTGAGGGCAGCAACTCATTAACGTTGGCTCAATAAGCCTCCCATTTCAGGAGTAAGATCGGGTGGATAGTTGGGAACATAGGGTGCAAGACGGAATTCACTCTTACCCGCTTTAGGGTTAATAGATAGGTTATTCCCTTAAGGTCTGAATCTAAGTCTTGAATAAATGGGCCCCACCCTCTCTTTAGCCTGAGAGGGATTCAGTTTATAGGTTGAACCTTAAAACCAATTGTTCAATAGTGGATCAGTGGGACTTAAGGAGAAATATGTAGTCTTAGGGGTAAAACAGTATTTTTCGACCCAGCTAAGCTTACGAACAACTTGTGAAAGATTAACTTACTAATCATAATTATATCAAATGGATACAAATATATCTATAGTGAGGGAAGTGCAACTACGAGTCTTTAGTGGAATGACCTGTTAGTTAACGAATATTGATCAGCTCGATATAAAAGAGTTTTGCCAGTTAATTTTAGATCGTTGGAGTCCATGATCTATAGGCCATTAGGTTCCCTTGCTAGCTCATATGAAATAAACTTAGAATAGTATCATGGAATGAGTCGAATTATTCGATTTTAGAGAGGAGAGAGAAACTAACAAGTATATGTGATATAGTCGTCAGTTTTTTAGATTACCAATAGAGCTTTATGCTTAAATAGGATTTAAATATTAAAAATATGAATGCAGACTCATACTTGGAAGCTCGAAAAAGATGAAAATAGTCAAAGTTGTAAAAACTCAAAATGGTGACTTTTCACTTTGAAAAGTCAAACTTTGACTAGCAATATAGTCAAATGTGATTTGAATTTTGAGAAAATAAATGTGAATTCATTGAACAAATTGTAAAAAGTCAAAATCATGACTTTTTGGTTTGAAAGGTCAAAGTTTTTGTTTGACCAAAGTTATTGGAAAAATCCAATATATTGTTGGATAAACCCACTGACTATAGTGGGCTAAGTGTTAGCAAATTATGAAGACATTAAGCTCACTAATAGTTAGTATGTTATGTGTTGTTAGCACATGTGTTTGCGCACATGTAACCTTGCATGTAAATTCTCTATAAATTGTGTTATTATAGCCTCAAGAAAAAAATTTGGTATTTTTTCTTAAAATTAAAATTAGGTTGTTTTTATAAAACAAAAGTTTGACCCTTTATCCATATTTATTTTTCATCTTCTATCTAGAATCGCAAAGAATCCAAGGCTAAAAAGTGTTTCAAATACTCCAACTATATGTTATAAAGTAATGAACGAATACTATAGAGGAAAAGGACTAAAGACTATTAAATGACTTTGAATTGTTTTGGATGTTTTATATACCTTTTAGCAGTTTAGTTGTATGTAATATTTTAGGCATATATTTATAAGTTTTTAATATAATAAACTTTGTTTTTTTTTTTATGTATTACTTTTTGGAGTTTTGAATAATTTAATAATTTTGGATGTAACAACCTTAACTTTTTGGAGTTGTGTAATGTTTATTGTTTTGAATAATGTATTACATTATATTATTGTACATAATATATTATATATAGTACTTTATATAGTATGTTATATACATTGTACATAATGTATATATAATGTATATAAATAATATCTTATAGAGACTATATATATATATATATATATATACACACATACATACATAGATGCATATATATTATTATACAAGGTAATGACACAATTCAAAAAATCAAAATTGTCACGTTCTGAATCTACCAAACGCTATTTTTGGGCACCACCACTTGAAGATCTTCCTATTCTCTGAGTTGATATTTTGTTTTGTGGTTGTTTTGTGGGAACCAAAATTGAAGTCTCTGTAACAATTAATATATATATATATATATATATATATATATATATATATATTAAATATTCAAATTTCAATTTTAAAAAATATCTTGCTTAATAAACATTTTTTCAAATATCAATTTTCAACTTTTTAAAATACATTTTCTTATTTAATATCTTTCCAAATTTCAAATTTCAAATACTGATCTTCATGTTTTTTAAAAAAAGATATATATGAACAAAATATCTTATTAAATATTTAAATCTTCAAATTTCAATTTTCAAAAATATATTTAGAGATCGAAAATATACAAGAATTTATAGAGATTGGAATTTGAATATTGGAAAGACCATTTTTTAAATTAAAAATTAGAATTTTGAAATATTTAATAAGGAAAGATATTTTTTTAAATTGAAATTTGGAGATTTAATTATTTAATAACATATTTTGTTAATATATATATTTTTTTTAAAAAAAATGAAGGTTGCTATTTGAAATTTGAAAAGGTAATTAACGAGAAAATTTATTTTTAAAAATTGAAAAAATATTTAATAAGAAAAATATTTTTTAAAATCGAAATGTGAATATTTGAATATTTAATATATATTAATTATTAATATATATATATATATATATATATATATATATATATATATATATATATTATCTTAAAAATAAGGTGTGGGGTCCACATTATATTAAATATTAATATATATATATATATATTAAATAATGGAAGAAAAGAAAATTGTGGGGTCTACGCATTGAAGTCGTGGACCCCATCTACGACTTCCAAGCAAAATCGTGTACCGGGTAAATGATTTTGCCCAAATTGCTCTACTTTTGTCAATAGTTTGCCTTCTACCCTATTTTTAACAATATTTTTTAAAAATACATTATTAAAAATAAATGTTCAACATAATCCTTCTGCATTTTTGTCGTACGTATAACTCCAAGAAGAGAAAAGTTAGAGAGAATCTAGGAACGTGGAAAAACCACCCATGTTCCTTATTAATTAATAAATTAAAATAATATTAATATTAAATTAATTAATTAATTAATTAAATCATATTTAACTGAATATCTCTCACATAACTTATAGTTTTAATTTAATTAATTTAATTAAATCAAATTCAGTTAAATCAAATTAAACTAAACTATTAATTAATTCTCTAATTAATTAATTTCTAAATTAAATATTTTATATTTGATTTAATTCAAATTTGAATCATACTCAAATATAAATTTATCTCATAATATATAGTTTTAATATGTATCATATACACTTTAAATTTTGAACTAAAGTTTTAATACGAATCTAATTCATATTAAATTAATATTTGAACTCATTCAAATATTTTATTCTCTCATAAATTAATTTTGAATCATATCCAAAATTAAATTTATATAATAAAGATTAATTAAAATATAAACTTTATATTATAATGTATTGTCATACATTATATTAATTCCCAAAGTAAATATGAGCTTTTCAAATTACTACTAATATGGATAAATATCATTACCCTTTACGAGCTACGAAGGAGAACTAATGGACCTATAGATCTGAAACTACAACGATATGAGATTAATTGGCTAAACTCATTAACCACATTAATCAATATTCGTTAACTATGTGTACACTTCTGTAAAGACTCATAGTTGAACTCTTCTCGCTGTAGATATATATTTGTGTCCATAGATATAGACCAATATCAGTAATTTAGTCCTTCACAAGTGTTCGAAACACCACGTGGGTCAAATTACTGTTTTACCCTTAGGTTACTTTTAGTTCTTAAATACCAGTGCTTCTATAACGAAAAACATGTTTATGGTCCAACCACTAAATAGAAACCCCTCTCGTGTCATAGAGAGGGTAGGGTCTTTTGTTCAAGTCCCGAAGACACCATTTATGGGAACACTTATCCACTTACCCTAAAGTGAAGGAGTGAATTTCATCTCGTGTGATTATGTTTCCAGCTCCCCACTCGACCTTGTCCCAAAATGATAAGCATATTGAATCGAAAATTTGGCCATTCTCACCCATATAAATCAAAGGATAATCCCTCGTGAATAGGAGTTCATAATACACTCAGCATTGAAACTAAGTTACCTAGGTCATCCTAATGAGAATAGAAATCCAACTAGTTAACGGAGTTACATCTAGTGGTTACTATTTCGTGGTTCGGACTTATGCAAACTCATTGCATATGATAGCCTCACTCGCATGTCACCTACATGAAAGTGTTGGATCATTATGTTTGTATCAAATACAAAGTGAGTCGTATGCATAATGTTAACAAGGATAAAGTACATAACCTTATCCCTATACTATAAACCTTTTAAGTTGATCTCAAACATTAATTCTTGTAAGTCTCTACATATTGTTCTACTCATCAAACAACTTAGGATGTTAGTTTATTGGATTTACTATCTACGAGTTTTAGGACATAAAACCCAACACTTACTACCTATTAGAATTCAACTTTGTTGATGTATACTTGTTAATTATTGCACCTCAACCATCCTTCTGTAATTAGGTCAATATTGTACATCCTATTGTGCTTGTGCTATTATTTTAAAATTGGACTTTCATACTTGATTGCCTAATGTTTCTTTTAGGTCTACAAAAGTAATGTTTGACTGTCATTCTTGTTCTAATATGAGTCAATTCCTATATTCATTTCATTTAATTTGGTTTTCACAGTGTTGGTCATATCCCCTATTTTTTGGGATACTTATTGATTGTTTACTATCATCCTTTCACTATAAATATAGAAAAAATAATTGAGTTCCTTGCATCCTTGGGCTTCCTCAAATTTCCCTCTATTTTTACCTCATTGCTATGTTTATCATGCCTGAAGTACATGTTTCCTTATGTTGTAGTTCACATTCAATTACTGTCTTTTCCCATATGTTTTTACCTCTATAATATAACATTTGAACTTTCATGTTTTCTTGCATTGTGTTTACACTTCTATCATCTTATACTTTTGCCTTCTCTTTATAAACCATCTTTAAACTTGTATAAACTTTTATAAGTTGCATTCTATTTTAGCATTACCCTATTTTGATATATTTTGTATGCTTACCATTCTTATACTACATGTGTGCTTCCATTATTCTCTTACATGTCCAGCTCCATTGTAATTTTAAATCATGCGTATGAAGAAGAAATTCTTCATACACGAGATTTTTGTCATTGCGTCTACTATATTTCATTTGTGATGTCATTTTTTTCGACTATGTGAAATTCTACTTAAAGGACATTTTAGTTGAATGAACTTGAACAAATTTCATAACTCTGAGACTACTTTTCTTTCCTTATTTCATTTGTTGAATCTTACATTTGTTTATTCGTACGGGTTACATGTGAATCGTATAGGCAAATTTTGGGTAACTAAGCAGTATATTATCACACTTTTTTTTTACTCTCTTTTCAAATTTTGAATTTACATCAATTCTGTTTAAAAATATTTTTTGTTGTTCATTGTTTCAGGTTACTCCAGTTACACTTATTTCGCTTCCAAGGTATACGAGTTATTATTCGTGTAAACTTTATTTTGTCCCTTGTTTTCACACCATTTTTTTGCTTATTTCAAGTTTTGTAATACTTATGAAAAACTTTGCACACAAGAATTTGTTCTCCTATAACGGTTTTTGGGTTTGTATTTTATAATTTATAAATTTACATTTGTGGTTATTTAATTCATATTTTCTAGTAAGAGGAATGCACATTGTTCATCATATGTATATTTTAGGATTGATTTATTTTGCATATAAATTTAACGTAAATGTTACCCATACGTATAACTAAGTTAGGAAAAAAGTCGAAGAATACATTTGAGAAATGGTAGATTTACGCCTACGGTTAGAGTCGAAACAACTTATCAAAATTTAAATATACAAAAGTTTTCGATCATTTTAACTTTTCTAAAGAATTTCATAAACCAAACATAAATTAACAACACACGACATGCTTAGTACGATAAAACCAAGAACATCTAATTAGCGTAAATATTCTTCCAATTAATAATGTACATGGGGTTGTAGGATAGTGATCCAAATGGAGAAGAAAACAAATATATTTGTACTATAGATCAAGAAATTAAAACAAATAAATATGAAACATCTTTAAACTCAGGGGAACAAATAATTAATCTAAGGAAAATACATTTGACAACAAAAACTTAATTTGACGTGTTGTAGAAGAGAGAAAAACAAAGTATTATTTTTATCAACAAAATATATATAGTATAATGTTAGATGAGCAACGTTATTTGTGGTAAATTGAAGCCTCCTAACCTTTTTTTTACTATCGTTACAGTTAAACCGTTTTACATCCAATATATATTTTTGCATTGTTTTCTCATAATTTTGCATACACAAATTTACACAACAATTTTCAACCATTTTACATACAATAGACAAATTTAGAAAGAAGGCAATAGGAAATACGTAATTGAATGGAGAAACGATGGGAGAAAAGGGTAATTTCAAAATCATTTCAATCTTTCATCAAATGAGTTAGAAAAGTGTTGTATGTAACTTTTGAATTTTTTTTCCAAACTTCTTTTCAAATGATTATTTAGTGAGAATCTTAAAAAAATGTGCATAATTGATTTGAAACGAATTATTATTATGCATTCTTTAGAGCAAAAAAAAAAAAAATTATATAGACACTGATTTGATTCTCTAGAATGTTTTTATAAACACTTTAAAGAAGAATTTATGTTAACGTTTCTAACATCACTACAAAATTTATCGCTACAAAATTTGTAGTGGATGAACAAGCCATTGGGTCTGTACTTACAACGTTTCTAACATCACAACATCAGTTCCTACTTTCGTTGGAGTTGTACATGAATGACAACAAGCAGATAACCCATGTACCTCACGACACTAGGCATAGAATTCGTCAGTTAGCATACTTTTGCATGATTCATGAGTCGGACCTAGTATGTCATGAAAGTACGAGAATTGATCGAAGATGTTTCACCGCCACCGACTTCGAACCATCGCTGGATTAATGTTCACAGAAACCATGATGTTGAGGAGATAGTGGCAATGTTCCTCCACGTATTAACACACGATGTTAAAAATCAAGTCATTAAGAGGGAGTTTTTGTGGTCCAGTGAGACTTTCATGACATTTCAACATAGTCTTGTTGGCAGTGTTACACCTACATGATTGAGTTGTTGAAGAAATCCTAATCAATGACAAATGATTGCACATATCTACGGTAGAGGTGGTTTGAGGTTTGATTTACCTAAAACTAGTTTTGTACTTCAACGGTGCCCAAACTACATATAGTGCTGATTCACCGTTATTTGTAAAATGCAGAATTGTCTTGGTGCACTAGACAACACATACATCAAGGTGAACGTGCTGGCAAGTAGGGGTGAGCATGATGGGCCGAACAATCGAAATCGAACGAACCGAGGTCGGACGGTCGGAATAGTACAATCGACGGTTGGGTTTCGATTCTAGAAACTCAAAAATCGAGTTATCGTTAGTTGGTTTGGTTGATATGGTTGGTCGATCTGTCGGTTTGAACTGACCCATGTATTTTTTTAAAAAAATTATATATATATATAATAGTATATAATTATAAGTTTATGTTTTCAAAATAATGCAATTCTTAATTTTTAAAATTGTCTATCAAAGAAAATTTTGCTCCAACCATAAACCGCAATCTATAATATTTTTAAAAGCAAATTCAAAGGTCAAAGGAAAAAAGAAATTGAATCTATATATTTGACATTTCAAAAAACAAAGGAAAAAAGAAAAAGAAAAAGAAAAAAGAAGGAAAAAGAAAAGGAGGAAAAGAAAAGAAAGTAAGAAACATAGAAAGAAAAAAAGAAGGAAGAGGAAAAAAAAACCCGACCGACCGACCAACTGTTGGACCGGTCGATTTTGTTGGAAACAGAGGCTAAAACCGATTTTGTAACTTATGTGCCAACTTGTGGTTGGTTTGGGGGCAGTTTGATTTGAAAACCGACCCCCACCGCCCGCTGCTCACCCCTACTAGCAAGTGATAAACCAAGGTATAGAACACAAAAGGGCGAAGTTGCCACAAATGTCCTTAGAGTATGTGAAACAAAAAAGAGATTTTTTTTTCCTTCTAGCTAGCTAGGAAGGATCAATTGCGGACTTGCGTGTCCTTCGAGATGCCATCTCACGACCAAACAACCTGAAGGTGCGGAAGGGTAAAGTCATACACATTATCCTTTGAATTAAAATTTTTCCTTCCCGAGTTACGGTATTGAAAGTGTGCGATGTCTACACAGGATATTACTACCTATTCGATGTTGAGTACCCTAATGCCGAGGATTTTCTAGCTTCATATAGTGGTCAAAGATACCACCTATAACACCTCTAAAATTAAGATAGTTTTGGAGTTAATTATATTAGTTTTGTTTAATTAGATTTAATTTATTGGCCGTTATTTTGAATTCATTTAATGAGAATTATTTGATTTTGTTGAAATTGAAATTAATTAAATATTTGTTGAATGAATATTTAATTAATTAGAGGTTTTGGCTTGTGGTGTTTATTAAGAATTTGATTAAATTGTATATTATAAGGTTTAAGTAACGCTGTGGATTTTTGGTGTTGTTGAAATTGGATTAAATTAAATAATTTTGAAAGTTTATTTAATTAAATTGGAGAAGTGGATTTTTGTATAGATTTGAAAATTTTGTGTATGTATGGGTATATATACATATAACTATTATGGAAAATGAAAACGATAATTATATTTGTTAAAATATAACTAGTTAAGGAAAAGATATGATATTTTGAAGAGAAGAAGATTAAGATAATTATATTTGTTGAGATATAATTATTTTACGAAAGATATTGTATGGTGGAAAGAAGATAAAGATACATTATTTTTTGAAGGGTAATTATTTTGGAGAAAAATATTTATTAAGGGAGGAAAAAGGAAAATAATTATACTGTGGGAAAATATAATTATTTGTAAAAGAATAATTATTTTGCTAAAATATAAAGATTAATTATTGTTGAAGATAATTAATTATTTTGGAGAAAGATAAATATTGATTGAGGAGAGAGTTGTTTTGATTGAAAAAGAAAAGATTATGTATTTAATTAAGGAGAGAATAATGATTTAAATAAATATATATGTTTATCATATATTGTGGTGAGAGAGTAATAATAATATTAAAGAAGTATTATTATTATTATTAATGGTTATAAATTGCTAAAATTTTGTGCATTTTAGGAATTTATTAGGAAAGATAATGGGAATAAAAATATATGTATATTTTGGTAAAAGGAAAAAAATTTATTAATATATGTATATATATATATATCCTAAAAGGAAAAGGAAATAATAATAATAAATATTATTGTTATAATTTGGCTTTATAAATAGCATTGAAATGCTTAAGTTGGAAAAAGAAAAAGGTTCTTCATCTTCTTCACTAAGATAGCCTCTGCTACTACCGCCTCACTAGTTTTAGTTATGATTGCTCTCTGTGGCAAAGCTTGAAGATTTAAGTCATGAATTTTTTCCATCGAGGTTAAGATGATTTTTCAACCTCCATTTGGTTAAGTTTGGTAAGTTAAGGTAATTTAAAGAATTTTAGATACTAAGCATTAGTAAATTTTATTAATTAAGAATATTAAAATTTTCCTCTTACTGTTTAGGATCTGCTTTAATTGGAAATTTATTGTCAGCAAAGAAATATTTTTAGCTAATCTCCAGGTGAGATTCTACTATTGAATCTTTAAAGTGAATTTAAGAGAGGCTACATGTATTTACGATTATGCATTGATGGTAGCTAAAATGCATAATGCGATGTATTGATGGTAATTGATATTATGTTGATGATGATGACTGGATATGTTTATGATGTTTATGATACATGATATATTAATCACATGCATAAAGACGTTATGATTAATATTCATGTCATGTTATGATGTATATGATGATGTTACATGCTTTAGATTGTGGTGTGTCTGTTAACTTTGTCTGTTGAGCTTTTTATCCCACTTGTATTGTGATTCTATCTATGGGGTCACTCACACGACTAGGAATGTTCCTACGGGACCACTCGCACGATTTAGGGGTGTACCTACGGATCACATGCACGGTTAGGGGATAGTTATATTGTGTATACAGGGTTACTCGCACGACTAGAGGTGTTCCAACAAGACCATTCACACAATTAGGGGTGTACCTACGTATTACAAATATATTTATGGAGTGTGTACCTGCGATCACTGGTACGACTAGGGGTGTTTCCACGAAATCACTTGCACAATTTAGGGGTGTTCGTACGGTCTCACTCACCCAGGTTTGCTCCATTGGACACACGATGTTATGATTATGTTTCTAACAGGAAGTTAACAAATCACCTAGCGGGTTTAATATTTCAAGCTAAGGTAGAGAACTTGCGAGCGATAGAAAGGGATTCGTGGTATGCCATATCGGGACACAATTAGCTTTTGCATCTATTTATATGTTTTTCAGTATTTTAAATTTTAAACATTTTATTTAAGATTTTGTCCTATTTTTTTTTTTTTAAAAAAAATTGTTAGAACCCACGACTCACGTTTTTAAATTATTTTTGTTGGTTTTGATAATCTTATTTTGTGAAAATCTTGATTTTATAAGGATTTTAGTTGTCTGTCTCTTCAAGAAAGTGTAAATTGTTATTCGTCTTTTTGAGTAATGACTTTAACTTAATTTAAAAGTTCGGGTCGTTACACCACCTCCAAGAGGGGCGTGGAGTGGAAAATCCACCGACAATAGCTAAAGAGTTCTTCAACATGAAACATTTTGCTGCATGGAATTTCATTGGAATGTTATTGACAAAGCTTTTGGTCTGTTGAAGGGCCGGTGGACAATTCCTTCGTGGAAAGTCGTACTATCCCGTACAAGTTCAATGTTGCACAATACTGGCATGTTGTCTACTGCACAACCTCATCAATATAGAGATGACGAACGTTGACATACCAGGCAACATAGATTAGGGTGATTCGACCTACGCAACAATGGCATGAGACAATATATACTATATAGAGACCTCGAACGAATGGAGTCAATGGAGGGACGAGCTTGCTGAAGAAATGTTCAGTGATTGGGAGTTGCGTAATCAATAGCATGACTAGATGGATTAGTAGTTATATGTTTATGTTTGGTTTACTTGTTAAGGATACCCCATGTACTTGTTTTTCAAAATGGTTTAGTTTTTCTTTTAGCGAATGTATTTGTTTACCAATAACATGAATGATACACTAACAAATCACTGGAAGCACAATGTATTATGTTATTATGTGGCTTATTCCTAACGAAACTCGATTGACTAATATGATTGCCTTTTTTTTAGTATGATAAGTTCTTCAAAGGCCCTAAAGTACTTGTGGACGAAATAGGATGAGGCAGCACTTGTGGACGAAATAGGATGAGGCAACGCTTGTCGAGTGCCTAGTGGAGTTGGTCTCGAGCGGTGCTGGAGGTCCAACAACGGGACCTTTAAACCTAGGTACCGTAGTCAGCTTGCAAGAGTGATGGCTCAGAAAATGCCAGGTCGTAACATCCAGGCTACGACTATTGATAGTCGTATAAAAATGCTGAAGTGAACGTTCCATGTTATATCCAAGATGTTGAGGCCCATCCTACAGTGAGTTCGGGTGGAACAATGAGCTGAAGTGCATAATTGCAGAGAAGGATGTGTTCAATGATTGGTTGAAAGTACGCAATTTCTTCTCTTTTTCCTAGTTCATTTATAATTAAAAATAAACTAAAACTTTAACTCAACACTTGAACTGAGTCATCCTGCTGCGAAGGGCCTACTAAACAGATCGTTTTCCCATTATGACGAACTCTTCTACGTCTTTGAGAGATATCGTACGATGGGAGGGTGCGGAGACTTTTGCCAATGTTTGGTCGAACGTGCATGGAGAGTATAAGGGAATTGTCGCTGACCATGACATTAATATGGATCGAGATCCTTGATGTGTTCTCAGGGACTGAACATGTTGCCTAACGAAATAATGGGCCCTCAACCCGGGCAAGCAAGTGACGGTAGGAACTCTTCAAAGCGGGTCAAAGAGAAAGCGGGGAGGCCAAACGGTTGAAACTGTGGGCATAATTCGTAATGCCATGGAGTAGTCAAATGACCAGCTCTACCGCATTTTGGACTGGTTGATCTTACAATGTCAAGATGCTAGCGCAACACAACGCATATTATTATAACACTACAATGTCAGGCCATCCCCGAACTAACTATACTATTATAACACTACCATTTATAATCCTTCCCTTAAACGCATATTATCATAAAACACTATCAATAATAAACCTTCCTCCAAACAAAGATTATCATAACACTAGTTTTATCATAATCCTAGAATTATCATAACTTTTATCCCACGTAACCTTTTCCTTCCCCCAAACGGCCCCTAAATATTTAAATATGATGTCATGGTCAATAAAACATGAGCTTGTAGAGGAGTTGGAACATTATTCTTCCAAAAGATGCATCATTTTAATAACTAAAATCACTTCATTTTATTCTTATATAGAAACATGTTGAAGTTGAGATCTCAAACTCTTTGGGCATAAAGTAAATTCATCTATGCATATAACAATCTTGAATAAATTTCTTATCACATGTTAATGATTAGTTATAAAAGTATCAATTTTAGAGATAATAACTAATTATATAACAACATTTTCTTAAAAAAAATTGCAAATATAGCAAAATGTATCTTTGATAAAATTTTATAACTCAAACTCATAGTCTCAGATAGATTCGGCTATATTTACATTTTTTATAAAAATTTTACTATACATGCTAATACGTTGAATCTATATTTGTAGATGTTACTTAATTAAAAATGAAAACCTTAGAATTATTCAACACTAACTAATTTAGGTAAAGAAGTTGTAATAATAATATAAGGCAATCCTCGTGTAAAAAGAACAAAAAAGAAAGAAAAACTAGTTTTCAGCCGAAATTGGCTTAAAGGAAGCTTTTATGGCGCCGTCTCGATGGTTGCTGCTACTGCAGCCTATAACCAAAGCCCTAAGAACCTTACACAGCGCTTGAACCGTCTTAGTCTTCTTCCCTTTGCTTCTTCCTTTCGCCACTTTCCTCTCCTCCGACGACGGCTGGAGTTGTTCCGGCAACCGCATGCTCCGGCGTTGCCTTATCCTCATCTCACTCAGTTCCATCTCTTTCGGAAACCTGGCGCTACCAAACAGGAACAAGAACCATCGCGATTTCATCGGCGACGATTGCAGTATCATCGCTCTCTCTTCCGGTAACTCGTATTTCTGCAATTTCCATTTCCTCTTTGGCCGTTTGATGTACTCAGGAATGGGATTATTCGTCAATGAAATCGAAAACGGATCGAAGCTTTTAATTCCTCCTGAACCCGATCTAGTATCAATTACAGACGATTTCTTACCAGAAAATTTGTCCGATGGTTTGATTTGTGAATCGATTGGTTGTTTGTAGGGAATCAATTTGCCGCAGAAGATAATGTTATCAGATCCAGAATAAGATGAATTAGCAACAGAGAAATCATCGCTGAAAAATTCGAAGAATGTATCATCTTCTTGGTTATGATCATCAAAGGAAGCGCTCTGATAATCATCACAATTAGATTCATCGCTGTAAATTGGAAGGTCGCAGAGAGAGAGCGTTTCTACAGATTCTTCATCTTCTTGTTGTTGTTCATGGTGTTGATTGATGATGATGGAGGAGCCCGTGTCTTCTACTCTGTTGTATGATTCTTTAGCTACAATCATGGTTTTTTCTGAGTTTCGTTTAGGTAGTAATTTAAGAATGAAGGTTGAAATGGATTGATTGATGGGTTGATGAAGAATAAGAAGGAAAGTGAAGGTAGAAGATGAAAAATTTGAAAAAAGGATAATAGAAATTGATATGAATTTTGATAAATTTATATCAATTGAGGCCTGAGGGGATATATATAATATTGTTTGTATAGGGAAAATAGAAAGTGAAAGAGTATTTTATAATTTGGAGGGGAAACGAAACGATACTGCTGGCCATCCATCGCCTTCTAGAAGAGCAGACGGAGAAAGGGATTTTAAATGCAATGGCGGACTAACTTCGCCTGATGGGACAATTTCTTCTACATCCTATTCTTCTTCTTCTTCTTCTTCTTCTTTTTATTTTTTTTAATAATTAAATTACGTTTAAATCATTTTGGTTATTGTATTTGATTACAAACATCCAAACATTAATTAAGTACAAAATTAATAAATTATCCCATCCAAAAAAAAAAAAAAAAAAAGACATATAAAACATTCTAGAACCATACATTTATTCACCCAGGGTATAAAAAACATCCTTTTTATATCACTAGTGTGCTGCATCAAAGACTATATACAGTTGATCTTGGTGTTGACACCTCAAGCAGAAGAAATAGAGCACTTCGAGTGACTACAAATCAGTGAATTTCAACCGGGAACAACTCGTGAACCACATTTCTAGCATTACATACTATGTGAAAAAATTTAGAATGTGATAACTCATGTTAAGCTTAAAATTATGGACTGGATACATGATTTAGAACAAACTAAATACTTGGTCCATGATTCATTTAGGCATGTAGACTGTATACACATGATTTTCTTTTAAATTATGTATTTGATGCCCTATTCTCCAACCTTATTTTTGTCATGATTATTTTTCTCTAAACCCATGTTTTTGTCTACCTTTTTAAAGAAAAAAAGTGCGCCCTCATTTTTGTTCACCTAGTTACAACTTTATTCTAGTTTGTATAATTTTAAAGGCTTGGCCATCATGCTGAATATTCATTAAAAATGAGAATTAAATAGAAAATGAAGAGATGTCAATAATGCAAGACTTGTGTAAGTTGAAATGTAGTATAGTAAAAATGGATAGAATTTTTTTTTTAAAAAAAAAAAAAAAAGGAAAGAAGAAGAAGAAGAAGAAGGATTTTTCCCCAAAAATTTGAATGATATGAAAATGGGCATAGATATGATATTAGTAATATCAGCATTTAAGAGGAGAATTATATATATTTAGGCATAATTTAAGAAGGAATCAAAATAAGCAATACTATTATATGTATAACATAATTAGTAGTTAAGAAGTTAAATCAAAGTCGTTTGTTTGATTCAGGAACCCCATGTTGAATTTGTTTTAATTTAAAAGAATTTCTAAATATCCAAATAACTAAAAGGATTTGGAATCAACATTCAATTTCTGATTTTATGTCCACCATTTCTTTGTAATTTCCTTTTTTTCCTTTTTCTTTCTTTTTTAAGTATCTATTTAATTTGGTGGCCTATCTTTATATTCTAACTTAGAAAGAGTGTAACGTATTTGGAGGAGCATTTAGTTTAGCTATAAAGTTTAGAGTTAATATATCGGATTAAGAAATTTTTGTCCAAGGTGAGTGATGTTTGCAAGAACAAAAAAAAAAGTGGAAAAAAATTTCTAATACTATAGTAGTATATCATCTCCATCAAATTGTTTGACATATCATTGAATGATTTATTAGTTTATAAAATATTGATTGAATAAATCTTGTTTAGTTCTTAAAAGTTTCTTAGGTGACAAACAATAAATGAAAATGGCATGAAATTGTACTAAAAGTTTTATCCAAAAAATGTAGTGTTTTTTATTATAAATATACAATTTTTTTTATTATAAATATACAAATTTAAGTAATACTTACTATTTAATTTAAATTTTTAACATCGACTTAAGAGATTTTAATTATAAAGCTTTGTTTTTTCTCTCCAAACTATATATATAACATTGGTAGAAGTAGTGTTTAAATAATATTTAACCGATCTAGTTTATGATCCAACTATATATATAACATTGGTAGAAGTAGTGTTTAAATAATATTTAACCGATCTAGTTTATGATTTGGATCATAAATTTGAACAACTTAATTTGCTCCCCCATTAACAAGTAAAAAAAAAGAGTTATTTAATGTAGAGTAATTAAAGAATTGGAATGATAAATGTTTTGGTTGTTAATAAATATTTTAATGGATTAAAATTATGAATTAGGATTTAAATTTTGAAAAAGTAGACATTTTTCTTAATTTTCTAACGTATAAAATATTAGCTGAACTATTTTATCAAATATTCAAATTTAATATACTTAAACATTAAAGTAAATTTTCTATATAAAAAAAATTGTAATAGAATAATCAATATAATATGTGAAGTTTAAGGTGGTTAACATAATAATATATATTTTCGTTAAATGTCAAAATTTTTTTTCTTCATCCTCGTTGGTTGAAATGAAGGAAAAAACAAATCCTTACAATTATGGAACAACAAACTTGTATTATTGATCATGTTTTTTTTTTATTCATTTGCCAAAATTATTTTTAGTCCCCAATCTTTATATTTTTATATTTTTTATATTTTTTATATTTTTTATATTTATTTATTTTATTTGTTTGGTCTATCAAATCTTTATAGCTTTATCTATTATGTTTTTTGTGTCCTTGTTTGACTTTTTTTTTTCTCTAAATTATAAACTCTAATATTTAATGATTTTCTTAAAAATATTATTCTAAAATGATAAATAGATGTATTTTTATAACATTGAGTATTTATATTGTCAACTGTTACACCATGTTTCAATTTGGTAGAAGCATTTGTCGAATTCTTCTCCCCTACATGTGTGTGTATATATATAATTCTCCATTTTCAGTTTATATGAAGTAAAAAAAAGAAAAAGAAAAAGAAAATAAATTAAAAGTTATAAAATGTTGAAAATAATAAAAAGTCAAAACATCAAAATATAACAAAAGTATAATTAGGGATGAAAATGGAATTTAGTTGGAAGCATGAAGGAATTGTTAGTTATTAATTTAAAATTTATGAAAATTAATTGAACAATTGGTGCTTAGTTTTGGGTGTGGGTATGTTAATATATTTAAAAGATTCCAATGGTTGTTGTGCGGTAAGTGATGGGACAGTAACATTTATTATTTAAATTTAAATCCCAACAAATAATAGTAAATTATTATTGTTAAATATATTGATTTACTTCCTTTTTTTTACATTTAAAAAAATATGAGTAAAAGGATTAGGTTTATGTGACCCTCCCATCGAAGATATATGATATAGACAAGTGAGTTATGCACACATTACTATTAAAATAACTCACAATAATGTGCATAACTCACAATAATGGTGATTAAATATATAGCCGGAACTTCTTATAGATATAATAAACTAGCAAAATATTTGAGGGTCACGTAACAAAATAAAAAAATCTATAAAGGTGATTTTTTTTATATAAATATTTCAGGTTTGTCCTTCATTTTCATCGTCTTCCTCCTCTTCCTCTTCTACATTTTTTTCTTTCTATCGTATTTTTCTTTTTTTTTTCAAACTATTATTTGATTGTTCAAGATCGTGTACTAAATATAAAATATATTAAAAAAACGTCATTTAGATTTGGATAATCAAATCTAAGCGATCGTTTACAAAAAAATACTCAAATCTAAACGATCATATACTAAAGAATTTAAAAAAAAATCGTTTAGATTTGGGTAGCCAGATGTAAATGATTGCATAAAAAATAATCGATTCTGTTGCCAAATCTAAACGTGTACCAAAAGAATCTTGAAAAAATTGTTGAGCCAAATCTAAATGTAGACAAATTAAACAATCTTGTACAAAGAATCTTAAAAAAAATCGTTTAGAGGTAGGTAACCAAATTTAAACAATCATATACCAAATTTAAACAAATTGGATAACAAATTAAATGATTGTGTTCAATCCAAACAATTGTGTAAAAAATTAAACGATCATGTACAAAGAATCTTGGAAAAAAAAGTTTAGATTTTGGTCAAAATCTAAACAATTGTGTACCAAATATATTACACACTTCTTTAACGGGAGAATTTTTTGTATTTTTCATTTTGAGCCTATGCCTTTTTCCATTTCAAAATTGTTCTACACAGTATAAACATTTTGTCACTTTGTTATATTTTTTAAAAGACCCCAAATAAAATCTTATTTTTCAAAAAAAAAAAACACGTTTTGTTTTAATTTAAAATTTTGAAATCTTTTTAAAATTCAAATTCAAAATTTGTGTTTGATTAAGAAATTAGAAAATGGAATAACGAATCTTATATCTATAATCTTTAAAAACAAAATTTTAAAAATAAAGAAAACAACAATCCACTGCTTTTTGAAATACATCGTGTCAAGATGAATTGTTTTTGAAAATATATTGTTTTTAAAAATGAGTAAATCAAGAGGATTTTTTCAAAAACATAACCAAGCGACAAAATATTTATACCTTAGAGAACAATTTTAAAAATGAGAAAAGTCCACAGACACACGATGAAAAATACAAAAAATGCCTAATCAACACGCGATTATTAATCGGCCACACGTACGCATATAATTCTTCTCTAAACAATCATGATACACAATTATGTAAGAAAATGACACATGATCATATAAGTAATATCAACACCGGTCACACGCATGTGTGTAGTTCTTCTTCTAAACAATCGTGAACCAAGATCGTTTAGATATTGGTACACGATCAGGTGCACCAAGATCTTTTATATTTGGTACACGATCTCGTACAAAAATCGTTTAGATTTTGTACATGATCATATACCAAGAGCAAGACAATCATGTACCAAGATCTAAATGCATTTTTCTTCAAAATCATGTATCAAGTTTTTTTATATTTGGTATACAATCTTGAACCAAAGATCATTTAGCTTTGGTACACGATTGTTTAGATCTGAAAGAGAAAATATACGAGAGATGATCGTTTACCAAGTGAAAATTTGAAAAAGTGAAAAAGAAATAATGATAATAATTGTAAAATAATGATCATGGTTTCAGAAAAATATAAAAGAAAAATGTAGAAGAAGAAGGGTAGGAAGAAAATGGAAAGGAAGAATGAAGAAATTAGAGTCGAGCGCAGAATTAAAAAATGACGAGAACAAATCTGGAATATTTAAAAAAATGACCGACTTCATAGGCTTTTCAATTTTATTAGACCGATGGTAAATATTTGGGTGTTTTATTATATTTCTGAAAATTAATTATTTTATTTTTGTTTTTTATTGAATTTTTTTGTTTTCAAAAAATAATTTTTAACTCACGCAAATATGATTTATTAATTTAGAAAATAAGTCCTTTTATTCCATAGTTGTCAACTTTGGGGTTTTTAAGATTCAATTCAACAGTTCATGTACGTATTGTACGTATTTGTTATAAGAAAAAGTATAGAAGTTTTTTTTTTTTTTTTTTTTTTTTTTTTTTTTTTTTTTGTGGGGACATAAACTAGTATTAAAGATTAAACTATATATTTGTAGATGCAAACCAAAATTTCAAAATAAATATAGATAAGTAATCAAATTCGTAGGAAATTGTGTTTTGGGTTATTTAGGTTGAATTTTTATGGGAAGTGAAACTCATTGGTTGTGTGTAGTCAACACAACAAATACATCTTTGAATTCTTCAAAACTTTCTTTCAACAGTTTGAATAGAAAGAAATATGTGGTAGATATACACAATACTTACTTACTTGTGTAATAATTAGTCTTAAAACAAACACATTATATCATATTAATTTTAAGACTAAAATGCACTTTTCGTTCTCAAGATTTTAAATATGTGTTTATTTAATGTTTGAAGTTTTATAATAGTCATTTGGTTTTAAATGGTTCTTAGATCTATTTGACTGTTAGTTGACTTAATTGTTTGGTAATGGACGGTTAAATCATGATGTTAAATACTTGTTCACTTGTCATTTTGATTATAAAATAAAATTTATTGGGTTAAAGTGTTTGATGGTTTAAAAATATTTAAGGTACAAAAAAGAAACAAATCTATTTATTTATTTGTATAGTATTGAAAGATTAAGAGTCACGATTCAGAGAATCTAAAAATCTTTGAACTTCGACCATTGCTATCCCTTTCAGATGATAACGTCCAGTAACTTTAGCCGCAACTTTCGACAGTGTATGCCTGGTCATACAACAACAAAATTTTCAATACTTTTTTTAATGTTTTTATTCAGATCAATTGGGTTTTCGATCCATCTTTTGTTCAAAATATAATCTAGAACAAAAATGGACAAATAAACAAATGCACATCATATCATTTAATAGCCTAATCAATAGGTTGTTAAGTCAACTATTAACAGTTAGATGGGTCTCGTTGTCATTTAAAACTATTATTTAAACTTTAGGTACTAGATATGTTCGTTATAAAACTTCAGACATCAAATAGACATTTATCGCAAAACCTCGTGAACAAAAATATATTTTTAGTTTAAAAAAATACTTTTGAAGTTACATTAATACTCAATATTAAACTTTTTTAAAAGTTAAAAATACTTAGTATGTGGTTAAAAATGGAAAAGATGCTTAGATGTAATGTAGGTTTTTGTAGTAATTTTTTGTGACAAATTTAAAACAATGATGCTTAGATAAATCTCAAGATGCATTCATTTTTATGTATCTCATTTTTCATGTAATTAAGACCATGTTATTTTGAAGGAAACATAAACTATCAATGATAAATTGAAAAGTAGTTTGTTGTTGTGTTCTATAGTTATAATGAAATGCAAAACTACTAGCTTCATGTAAGAAAAATTGTACTTCATGTATAGTGAAAAATTTAGTGTGAAACTAAATTTATTAAAAGAACATCCTAAATAACCAAATTTGAACAAATCAGTTGAAGAAAATGTATATTTTATGTAGGCAAAAAAAGAATAGTGAAAACTCAGATCATAATAGTTTACATCTTAAACACATTCTATAACAATACAGACTATAATAGTCTGCATCCCAAATGCAGACTATAATAACACAGACTATAATAGTTTGCACTCGAAGCGCATACTATATTAATCCTCATACTATTATAATATCCAAACTATTATAATATTTCAGACTATTATAAGTCACTCCTTGTCCCAAACGCTTTCTAAAAGTAAAAAAAGTAAACTAGAGAGAGAAGAAAATAGAGCTAGAGTGAAATTAACTTTTGCGTAAGTCTAAAAAGTTAATTTTTAAAAAATCAGGACAAATTTCATTTCCTCAAAATTTGGGTCATTTTCTCATAATTTCAAATACGATCACCTAAACAAATGAGAAAATTACTTTATGAAGATTATAGTTAAATTTATTAAATGAACAACATAATTAACAAGTTTGAATAAAATAACTTTGAAAAAAATATGTGTATTATAAAAACGAATAGTGAAAAGAATCACTTTTGATATAACCCATTATAATAATCTGCACCATAAACATAAATTATAGTAACTCAAACTATAGTAATCTGCACCCCAAACATAGACTATAATAGCCACTGATTATAATAACTTACTCCACACCCCAAATGTCCCCTTAGTGTTTGAAGTTTTATAATAGTCACTTTTTTGTCCTTTAAAGTTTAAACAATGGTTCTAAATGATCCCTAGACCCATTTAACTGTTAGTTGATTTAATTGTTTGGTAATGGACTGTTAAATCATGATGTTAAATACTTGTTCAAAAGATTTAAGATAAAAAAAAACAAATCTATTTATTTATTGGTATATTATATTGAAAGACTAAAAAACTTTAAACAAATCTATTTAAGAGTCATGATTTAGAGAATCTAAAAAACTTTGACCATTGCCACCCTTCTTGAATGACAACTTTAGCGGCAACTCCAGATAGTGTATGCTTGGGCATACGACAACAATATTTTTAATGATTTTATTCAAATCAATTGGGTTTTCGATTCATCTTTTGTTCAAAATATACTCTAGAACAAAAATGGACAAATATGCAAATGCACATCTTATCATTTAACAGCCTAGTCAATAGACAGTTAAGTCAATTATTAACACTTAGATGGGTCTAGGCGTCATTTAAACTATTATTTAAACTTTATAGACTAGAGATGCTCGTTATAAAACTTTAAGGATCAAATAGACATTTACTATAAAACCTCATAAACCAAAAGCGTATTTTGCCCCAATTTCAACAAAATCCATAATCGTTTTAAACAAAAATTGCAATCTTTTTCCCTTAAATAAATCTTGGATAAATACCAATTTATATGGAAAACAATGTAAAAATTTGTATAAACTCAACAATTTTAAGCTAAAGAAAAATATTTGACCAATGTTCATATTAACTAGATCGAATAACAACTTTGTGACAATTTATAAATTTAAATAAATAAATAAGCTCTAACGTATGGATCTAGATGTCATTTAAAATCATTATTTAAATTTTAGGGGCTAGAGATGAAGTTTTAATTATTTAAATTTTAGAGACCAGAGATGTTCGTTATAAAACTTCAGACATTTACTGCAAAACCTCATGAACAAAAAATATATTTTATCTTAATTTCAACAAAATCCTTAATCGGTTTAAACAAAAATTGTAATCTTTTTGCCCGTAAATAAATTTTGGATAAATACCAATTCATATAGAAAACAAAGTCAAAATTTGTATAAACTCATCAATTTTAAAAGCTGAAAAAAATATTTGACCAATGTTAATAACTATATCGAATAACAACTTTGTGACAATTTATAAATTTAAATAAATTTAAAATTACATTTAAAGCTCTAAGTTGTTTCTTTCTACAATTTTATTGATTTCCATAAGTACATAAGCGTTTACAATTCATGGAACGATAAAGTTTATTTATTAAAAAAAAAAATCTAGAGAGTTGGAATTATTACACAAAACCTTTGAATTAAAGTTTAATATACTAAGAAAAATTGAAAATGAAAGAATGTAGTTAAAATGAATTTTTATATTTGATTTAAAAAGACTTTTAGGTGTTGAAAAAGATGATAATAATAATAATAATAGAGAAGTTTGCTTTGTACTAAAAAGAATATACTAATATTATGATTTATATAAAATTTAGCATGTGGGGCCATCTAATATTCTAGAAGGTTAAAAAGAAAAATATTGATGGACAAATTCCCAATTGGCACTGCAAAACGAAGATGGCGATATATCCAATATAATATAATATAATATAATATAATATAATTTTATTAATTTAATTTAACTAAATAAAGAAATAAATATTTCAATATATTAATGTGTTTAATGCTTTAAGTCTAAACACCAAACACCATCCGACCTTAGCTCAGTTGGTAGAGCGGAGGACTGTAGTTTGTTCAGTGATCCTTAGGTCGCTGGTTCGAATCCGGCAGGTCGGATTTCTTTTTTGTTCTTCATTATTTATATTTCTCATATTTAATTTGTCACATGTAATTTGTAGGTTTTAAAACATTTTTTTAGGGGTAAAACTTCGGTAGTCTCAATTACTACTAAAAAGTTGTTAATTGAATTGATTGGTTTTATAAATAAGAGAATGATAAAGTATAATGGATGGTTTGAGACTTAGTTTTCTTTTTTCCATTTTTGTTCCCATTTTTTTAAATTTGGTATTTTACTTTATCTTTCCCATAAAATTAATATTAGGTTTTTTTTTTAATTTGACATTTTTGTTTATTTTATTGACATTTTACTAAATAAGAAACGTAGATATACCACTACAATCCAAACAATGAAAGTGCCTATTGTTTAGGATAATTATAATGGATATCAATTTTTAGAGTAATTATTAAGTATGTAGCAATATTTTTAAAAAATTGCAAATATAACAAAGTCTATCGGTGATAGATTTCTATTGTTGATAGATTTTTATGGTTTATCAGTGATAGACCAACATTTGCTACATGATCTATTAGCGATAGGCTCCTATCATTAATAGATTTTGATAGATTTTGCTGTATTTGCAATTTTTTAAAAATGTTGCTATATACTTAATTATTTTGAATATAATTGTTATATTTGTAACTATTTTTATCTTTTAAGGTTAAAGTTTGTTTGAAAGGGCCTATTTAAAAACTATTGACTGCAGATAAGGTTCAATTTTTTATTGTCTTTTAGTAAACAAAAAAGAATTGATTCGAATCAACTTTTTTTTTTCCATCAACCCAGGCAAATGTTTCCGATTTTACAAGAACAAACAACCAAACTAGAAGACCCACTTGGTTCAATTTGTTTTTCGGTTTTTTTTTTTCATATTTTGATTTGTATACTTTTGAAATGTTATGAAGAAACTAGAAGACTCACTTGGTTCAAAAATTTTCCAACATGCTTGGCATCCGGTTGATCCATCATTGTCCGACTATTGACGATTCGCGTCGCATCGCGTCTCCACCTCCACCTTCGTTCGCCAGACCTTTTTTTGTCCTGTAGTTTGCATTCGCCGGTCAAGTCTCCCAAGCCGCACACATTCCCTGCCCCTCTTAATTGGGTGTTTTGTTCGTGAGCCGGTAGCCATACAACTTGAGCCAGTCCTTTCTGTCAATCCAAGCCGAAATTTTCGTCTGAGTCAAGTCTATTCCGTCGAAACATGTTTCTGAGCTGATCTCCTCCGTCTTCTATCCGTAAGCCACATGCACGTAGGTCACTAGCCGTTCGAGCTGCCCGAGCCGCATGTGCCATTTGTCTCCGTTACCGAGCTGCATGAGTCAAGCCAAGCTTCATAGCTTATTCAAGCCTACTCTTGATGAGTTTTTGATGAGTTTTGATGTGGGTTATTTAAAGATCTAAATTTAGATTAGATTGGAATAAAAATTTATGTTCTTTCTTATTGAAGGTGCTATTGGAGAAGTAACATTTGAATTCTTGGAATTCACGTTGAGATTGAAGTGAGGTTTAATTCTCCATTTACTTGGGTGCATGAGTTGTGGAATTCACATTTTGGTGAATTGAATGGATGAAATTGTTTGTGAAAATGTTTAATGTTTTATCATTATATTTAGGTTGGTTCTTTGGACTTTAGTTTGATCAAGGTGCTTAGGTAAAGTTAAGGTAAGGGATTTCTACTACTGGACTTATATTGAAGTTGGAATGTATTGACTGAGATGGTAGTCGGAATGTGTTGACTGAGATAGTTCGATTGTTATGTGTAGTTCAGAAAGTATTAATGGTTTACACTATTGACTAAATTGAGATGGTTTGACTGTTGTGTGTAGTTTAAAATATATTGATGGATTGTATTGCTGACTGAACTGTGATATGGTTTAGCGTGTTTGTTTTGACTGATTATGTGTAGAGAAGGAATTGTTAGTTTTAATTGTGCTTTGATGTGATTGTCTTGGACTGTTTACAATAGACTGAGGGATAAGTGTTAGATTTATCTATGTGGTAGTGTACCTTGCAAGCACGGTGTCCTAGGGGATCGCCACATGTTGTGCATTCTTCAGGATCACTAGACTGATATATGCATCCTACGGGATCACTACACTGATACATGCATCCTACAGGATCACTAAATTGATACGTGTACCTTACGAGATCACAAGACTGTTATGTTGTAGGGTACCTCATAATAGGAAGCTAATCGTTTTTACCTCTAACCGTTTTTACCTCTAATGGGACCAGTAGTGGATCTCTTACTGGGTATATTTTATACTCACCATTTTCATGTTTAACTTTTTCAGGAAAAGGTAATACGAGAGGTAGACCGACAAGGGGCAAGAAGGATTCGTGATCGCCATATGGGAATACCTTTTCAAGTGCTTCCGAAAATGTTTTTATTGTTTTCTTTTTAAAGTTTTGAGGATTGAAATGAGTGTCATGTTTAGAACAACTGTTGGTTTTTTATGACTTTATAAACGGTGTTTGTAAACTTTTAATTTGTTTGAAATAGGGTCCGAATACAGTTTTTCTTATATTTGTGACGTCTACTTGGTTTTAAACAAGTCTTATGAATTTGTAGATTTAGATAAAGCATCTTTATATTAAAATAATGACCTCAGTTTAATCTGAGTTGTTAAAAAGATTCTTTGAAAACTTTCCTCTTAAATTGATTTAAGTTCTTGATTCAAAAATTAAGTGGTAAAATGAAATGTAGATTCATCTGTGAGAATACACTTCTAAAAGAAATATACAAGAAATAAAGAAAACAAATTAATTTTTAAGAACTATTATTTAATTATTTCACTTTTATGAATATTTAGTCTATTCGGACGAGTCACTATTTCTTCTACATATTATTTCAATTAGCCTTTAATTATCAGTTATCAAATAAATATATATAGCAACAATGACAGGTTAAAGATTTTTATTCAAAAGGCTTAGTTTAAAGTTTTCAAAAATAATTTAAATTACAAAATAAGTTCCATGAAATTTTAAATTTGTATGTTTATAGGTCAATGGACTCCAACGTGTCTCTAAACTTTTATTTGAGTCTTTTACAATCTCAAATACTAAATATTTAAATAAGTTGTGATGGTCAATGAAACGTGATCCTATAGAAGAATTAGAACATTCTACTAAACATGCGTCATTTTAATAACTAATCATTTCATTTTAATCTAGAAACAATTTGAAGTTGAGATCTCAATCTTTTGTGTCAAAGTAAATTCACCTATGCACATTAGCAATGTTGAATAATTTCTTATCACATATTAATGGTTAATTATAAAAGGTCTATTTTAGAGATAATAATTAATTGTATAACAATATATTAAAAAAATTATAAATATAACGAAACCTGTCCGCAATAGAATTTTATAACTCGTACTTGAATATATTTGACTATATTTATATTTTTTTAATAAAATTTTTGTTATATAGGCTAATATTTTAAATCTAATTGTCTTTTGTTAAAAATGAAAATCTTAAAGGGCTGTTTGGAACCCAAATCTTGTGGATCGATCGACTTCTCTCTTGTTTAGGGCGAGCACTCTGTCTGATTCTTTGTTCATTGCCTCATTTATGTTCGTCTTAATGGTTTTTTTTTTCTTTTTTCTGTTTTCTTTGATGAATTTAGAATTGTTTTTATGCAAAAACCTAATTGAAACGTGTAGAGAAATTCAAAACGCTATTCTGAATTGGGGGAATTTTTAGATGCAGTTGTATGGATTCGTGATTGATGATTGTCATTGTTATTTCAATGGTTCTAATTTGGAGTGGTGTTTTAACTGATGATATGAAAGATGATATTTCCTTCATGGAGTGATGAGTTTTTGTTCTGCAAATATACTTTCAGCTTCTCTTATGAAGAGGTTTGAGTGATTCTGATTTGGAGATTCTTTTTGAATTGGGAGATTGCATTTCTAAACAGAATTTCTTAAATTGAAATTAAGGAACCTTGGAAACTGAAACAAATATCAGTTGGTTCTTAGTAAATGTTCAGGTCTGAAAAAATAAGGGGAAAATGTAGCTTCATTTTTCTTCCATGAATTGAACCTCAAACATTGATGGATTGATGTCAGAATCACATATATAAGTGAAGTTTTGGTTTAGTATAGGAAACTTTTGGATGAAAAATTTGTGAAAAGAAAAAATAATATTATTTTATCCTCTTAAGCATTCTCATATTGGTTATTTTTAACGTAGAAGCTTCCTTTTAAACTCATTCTTTGATTAATGGGTTTGGACTCTTAGGCACCTAAGTTTTGGAATGAGGGAGGAGATAGACAAATGTGCATATGCCTATATCTCCACACGCGTGTCGCCGCCGTCCGTCGGTCGGGAGAGGTAAAATAATAATATATATATTTGTTGAGCAATAAATTTTGGCCAATTAAATTCCGCTACGTCATCACAGTAAACATTGTGATAATTATAATTCGATTGGGTTTGGATAATTAAGTTTTCTCGTACCCGATCTAATTAAGCCCTAAATATAAATTAAGCCAAGAAATAATGGACCAAGCCCATCAAACAAGTGGGCTCGGACACGAACCCAACAAGTAAATGGGCCCAAGCCCAGAGTGCCAGGTGGGCTCAAGCCCAAGCCCAATAAGCAAATGGGCCAAGTCTAAGTCCAACAGACAGATGGGCCCAAGCCCAAGCCTAACAAGCAAACGGGCCCAAGCCCACCTAAAACCCATAAAATTTCTCTATAAATAGAGACATCTACCATTCATTTAAGGGACCTTTGGGTTGAAGGAAGAATCGAAGCTCTGAAGAATTGAAGACAAAATCTTTTGAAGGCTCTCAAGACGTGCAAGTTATCATCAACCTCGAAATCATCCTCTGAAAGATCGAAGACCACTACAAGAAAAGTCACTTTCTATGACATTTGTAAAGAAAAAAAATTGAGAGAAGAGGAGAAACAATTGTCATAATATGTGAAAATGCGCTTTTTTGGCGGGAAAAACGTTGTTTTCTGATATTGTTTTCCAAGACAGTTATTTAGTGTCATTAAAGGGTATATGTTTTTTTAATATAATTTATTAAAATAAAAAAACCTAATTTTATTAAATAAGCTCAATTCCTAATTGAAGTTTCAATTTTCCCCATCCACTTCCTTTGGAAACACCGCGCGCTACCCTCTGCTCTCCGACGGCCGACCACGGCACTTCTGCCGACACACCGACACCCGTGGTTCCTCCGTCGTGGT
The DNA here is from genome assembly GCF_025177605.1 of Cucumis melo. NCBI lineage: Eukaryota > Viridiplantae > Streptophyta > Magnoliopsida > Cucurbitales > Cucurbitaceae > Cucumis > Cucumis melo. Next base: position 6,816,018 of record NC_066865.1, read on the forward strand.
TCCTCCCCCACCTTCAGCCGACACCCATCTTCAACCGACGCCCATCTTCAGCCGACACCCATCTTTAGCCAACGCCCACCTTCAGTCGACCCCCGACGAACACATTCAGCCAACGCCCACCTTCAACCGACGCCAGACGAACCACCTTCAGCCGACAGCCGACCAAGCGCTTCCGCCGACGCTCGCACACCCAACTTCAGCCGACGCCCGCACACCCAACTTCAGCCGACGCCCGACGCCCTACACCCACCACGATCGATGCACCCACCACGGCCGACGCACCCAGCCACGACCGACGCACCCAGTCCAGATTGCCGACGTTCGACGCATCCAGTCCAGCCTTGATCCGCGTACCCAGCCAACGCACTGAGTCGACTCGTTACCCGTGCAGCTTCGAATCTTTCGCGTACCCAGGTTCTAATCCATTTCTTTTTAACTCATATATAATATCCATCTCCAATTTCATAAGGTTCTAGAATCGATTTAATACCCAATTAAATTACAATGTAAATTTTTCTAATTGATGTAAGGACGAGTTTATAGTTTATGAAATTTGTGAATCTAATGTATGAGTAATATTGATTACGAATTAGTTAAGAGGCATAGGACGAAAATAGAGAAGACACTAAAGAACATATGTCCTAATGTTAGTTTGATGAGTGTGAAGTTTATCGATGTTGAAGCGTTTATGGTGTTGGGTTATTTTAATTTGGAGTTGATAGTGGGAAACGTTATTAGTGTCCTAAATTGAGGATATATTTTTTTAAAGTTTGTTGGGTCATTAGTTTAAAGTTTGTTGGGTCATTAGTTTAAAGTTTGTTTTGACGATCACATGCTTTCTTTAATTGCAACTATAAAAGGAGTTGTATGTTTTTCTAATAAAAAGAAGATTGCACCAAAGATATATTGGATCTTATAGATATGAAATACTACAGTTAAGTGACTTATTGGTTAACATGATCATCACTAGTTTCATTTGAGGTGTGCATTGTGTTTGGTGCATTATTGTTAAGAAATGTTGTTAGCAAATCTTTGCATAAATTGATCTAAAAAAAACTATTGAAAATATTAAGAGTTTTTCATAAAACGAAATTGTTAAGGTTACGGTTTACTTGTAGGTTACTAAGTAACTCAATAATAAACTTGGAAAAATTAATTCAAGACTAAAGCTAGTTTTTAAGGTGGGGAGATTATAACACACATATATAATTAATTTTCATCCGTTGATATTTTATTTTGGGCTTCTTACCATACACGAATTATGAGTTGTAAATTATCCTCAATTTAGGCTAAATTTATTATTTCCTTATTTGTTTTAATATTTATGTATATTTACCCTTGTCATACATTAATGAATCTTTGACTTGGACATGCTTCTACAATTGTCATCCATCTCTTTTGTAACCCAGGTTTGTGTAAAGGGAAATTATAGAAGATTTGGTCTTTGTAACATCTACAGAATAGACAAATCATGGATGATGGAAAATAGGATGTCTAGAGAATATGATGTAGGAGTTGAAAGTTTTATTCAATTTGGTTTGTCTCATGCCAAAGGTTCTAATTCGATAAGATGTCCATGTCTGAAATGCGGGAATCGTTTACTTAAGGATGTCTCAATAGTTCGATATCATTTGTATGCCAATGGAATTGATAAAAGTTACAAGATATGTTTCTGGCATGGTGAATATTTGAACTCAGAGACCGTTACCAGTAAAATGGAAAATATAGGTGATGAAAAATATGAACATGACGATTTGTTTAATACAGTAAACATGTTGCAATCCGCTCATGACGAATCTTGTAATACATCCAACACATTTGATACTATGTTTGATGATGCAAAGAAACCCTTATATCCAGGATGTAAGAAATTCACTAAGTTGTCAGCTCTCGTGAGACTATACAACTTAAAGGTTAGATATGGTTGGAGTAACACTAGCTTCTTCGAATTGTTGTCCATAATAAGTGATCTCCTACCTGACAACAACGAAATACCAACTTCTTTATACGAAGCGAAGAAAACACTAGGTGTCTTAGAACTCAGTTACCAAAAAATTGATGCATGTCCTAATGATTGTTGTTTGTATAGAAAAGAGTATGCAAACTCGACAAAGTGTCCTAAGTGTGGTTTGTCAAGGTGAAAGATCAATAAAAACTCAACAAAGGAAAACAGTGGAGTTGCTGCCAAGCAGATGTGGTATTTTCCAATAGTTCCAAGATTTAAAAGAATGTTTAAGAACTTAGAGAATGCTAAGAACTTGCGTTGGCATGCGATGGATAGAAAAATCGATGGTATTATGAGACATCCGGCCGACACTCCATCATGGAGGTTGATAGATCACATGTGGCCAACATTTGGGTCAGAACCAAGAAATCTTCGTTTAGGTTTGTCGACTGATGGAATTAACCCATTTGGAGATTTATCATCGAACTATAGTTGTTGGCCAGTTATTACTACAATATACAATCTTCCACCATGGTTGTGTATGAGAAGGAAGAATTTGATGTTGACAATGTCAATATCAGGTCCGAAGCAACCGGGATATGATATCAACACCTATTTAGCACCCTTAATTGATGATCTCAAAATTTTATGGGAAGAAGGGGTTCGGTGTTATGCGTATAAAGAAGAATATTTCACTTTGCGAGCCGTCTTATTGTGGACTATTAATGATTTTCCTGCATATGGTAATTTATGTGGGTGTACTGTCAAAGGTTTTAAGGCTTGTCCAATATATGGAGAAGAGACTACTTCAATCAGACTACAACATGGAAAAAAAAATGTATACATGGGACACAGGAAATATTTGCCAAGATATCATCCTTATAGATTACAGAAAAAGAATTTTGATGGTAAGTAAAAGCATGGAAAGCCTCCACAACCCTTGTTAGGAGAGACCATCTACTTTAAACTCAAAGAAATGATTTTTTCTTCTGGGAAGAAGTGTGGCAAGAATAATAACGAAGGTGGCAATGACTACTGGAAAAGAAGATCAGAATTCTTCGAACTACCATATTGGAAGAACTTGCATGTACGACATTGTCTGGACGTAATGCATATTGAGAAGAATGTATGCATGAATATAGTAGGAACATTGTTTGATTTACCAGGCAAAAGTAAAGATGGGATGAATAGTAGACTTGATCTAGTAGAGATGAATATAAGACCAGAATTGGCACTAATGGTTACAGGTAATAGAACTTACATACCTGCAGCATGTTATACATCAAATATAAGACCAGAATTTGTAAGACTTTGGCTGAAATTAAAGTTCCAGAAGGATATTCATCAAATATTAGAAGTCTTGTCTCTTTGAATGACTTAAAACTTAATGGTCTTCAATCGCATGATTGTCACGTTTTAATGCAACAATTGCTTCCAATTGCAATACGTTCAATCCTACCGAAGAATGTGAGATACACTATAAGTAGACTGTATTTTTTCTTCAATGCGATTTGTGCTAAAAGTTTCTCTGTATCAGAGCTTGATGCATTGCAAGAAGATATAGTTATGACTTTATGTAATCTTGAGAAGTATTTTCCACCCTCTTTTTTCACAATTATGGTTCATCTGGTTGTTCATCTTGTGAGAGAAGTAAAACTTTGTGGTCCTGTATATTTGCGGTGGATGTACCCATTTGAAAGATACATGAAAGTGTTGAAAAATTTTGTTCGTAATAGAAATCGACCTGAAGGATGCATTGCAGAAGCACAAGTATGTGAAGAGGCTGTTCACTTCTGTTCGGACTTCCTTTCTGGATTAGATGAAATTGGTCTTGGATCACTAAATTCAAGGGAAGAGAAACAAACCGATAGGCCGTTGTCAGCGGGAACCTATGTCCGCCCTGATATGCAAGAACTGAAGCAAGCACATCTTCACATTTTACAGAACACTGAAGAAGTACATCCATATATAGAGTATGATTTCTTATCATCATACACTAACACCATTAAATTACCCTTAAGAACACATAATTTATATTTATTACCTATATTGTAGAGAACATATGAACCATCTCAAAATTGAAAACCCAAGAAGAGCAAAAAATGAACAGTGGCTACAAGTTGAACATAATCGATCATTCGGTGCATGGATACGAGATAAGGTGAATGAAAACTTCAAATCATCCATGTTGTTTTATTATTATTGTTTACCAGTCCCAACATATAACTCTTTTTTTTAATAGATGATGTGTGAATTACATGAAGGAAAGGTAGTCTCGAACACAATACGATGACTTGCACATGGCCCCAATTGTGGTGTATTGACGTATGAAGGGTATATGGTTAACGGATGTTCTTACCACACTAAGTCCCGTGATGACCATCGAACTGTTCAAAATAGTGGGATTATGTTAGTGGCAACGACAATGCAGGTGTCTAGTGCGAAGGACAAAAATCCAGTGATTGGTGACATGTCTTTCTATGGGATCATTGAAGACATTTGGAAAGTTAGTTACAATACGTTCAATACTGTTCTTTTCAAATGCAAATGGGTTGAAAATAAGAATGGTGTTCGAATAGACGATCTTCATTTCACGTTGGTTGACCTTAGCCGAATTGGACATTCTTCAGATTCCTTCATTATTGCCACACACGGACAACAAGTCTTTTATGTCTCAGATCCTGTTGATCCAAGATGGTCGGTTGTTGTAAGGCCACCACAAAAAGACTTTCCGTAAAAATGTGCTAATGATGACCTTGGAGATATGTTGCCGCACTACCCCCCCAGTCTCAAAATGGAATTCAACAAGTGACATTGATGAAAGTGGGGATGCATACACTAGACTTGACTGTGAAGGCACATGGGTTACCACTTGACTTTCATACGTATGTAAAGTAATTAAACTCTCTTTGGATGTCCTTTTTTGGTTATGTTTAATGATAATGATGGTCGTTCTTAATTTGCGGGACAAAGGCAGTTGGAGATACGAACCGTACTGTTATGAAGCAAACTTATTTCATGTTGAAGACTTTTTTTACAACTTTGAACATTATTAAGTCTTTTATTTGCCATATTTGAAGTAGTATGTGTTGTATTATTATTAGTATGAGTTAATCATGATGTTATCGTTTGAAAGAACAATTTGCTAAAGTACTATGTGTTCTATTTCGAATCTAATTTTTTTTCGTACTTTTCCATTTGTACTGTAATTATTGTTATTACTAACTATTTCTTCTTTTACTATTAGATCAGTATCGTAGATATGGTTGATTCACAGGATGTTGCTTGACCTAAGAAAAAAGGAGAAAGTAGTACACAAAAAAGAAAACGTGGTCCAACTGAAATGAAGGAAATAACTCGTGCTAGGAGTGAGGGTCAAAAACTAGTGATTCAGTACAACGAGTTGGGTCAAGCAATTGGTCAAAATGCAACGAAGCTGAAGAGTTTCATAGGAACGACTGTGCGGTTCCATGTTCCCATTATATACTCTGATTGGCCTACGGTGCCAAAGAAAATAAAGGACAAAATATTTGAACTAATAGAGGTAACAATTGCCATGAACATTTGAACTTTGGTACACTATCCATTTATTTTGCTATGTAACATGTTATGTGAATATTCTGTAGGCCAGATTTGTGGTAGACCCTCGATCAAAGAAGACTATCATCCAGAACGCTGGCATATGCTTTCGTCAATTCAAGTACAGATTGATGACAACATATGTCTTGCCATTTTTGGATGATGTTAAAAAACTAAAATTTTCACCGAATGAGTACTCTTTCATAGATCAACAACATTGGACTGAGTTTGTTGCATCTCAGTTGAAGGAAGACTTCAAAGTAAGTATAACGCTTCCTATCCTTCTTTAAATTTGAATTGCAATTTTATAGGCTTCATATGGTAATTGATTAAATTTGTATAATGAAATGTAAAGAAAAAGAGTGAAAATGGGAAGGAGAAGTGGAAGAAACATAAGTACAACCACAGAACCTCTAGAAAGGGGTATGCAAATCTTATGGAGGAGTTGGTAAGCTGATTTCCTTTAAGCTGTTGTAGGATTATATGTAATTCTAAATAGCTTATTATGTTATAGTTACTCTTTTGCCACATTCTTTAACATTCGCTTCGTGTTTTAACTATAAATAGAAAGCATCGTCATCGGATCAAATTGATCGATCCATAGTTTGGAAACAAGCTAGAATGGATCGTAAGGGACAAATTCCGGATGAAGAGACGAAGGAAGTGGTGAATCTTATAGTAAGTACTTGCATTTTTTGTACTTTTTTTTTGTATAAGCAAGTACTAATTTCCATTCTTTGCAATTTTGTAGGATGAACTTGTAGCGATCCAAAATACGACTAATGCTTTCGGTGAAGAGGATATTCTAACAAGGGCTTTGGGTGGTAAGGATCGTCCTGGAATACTCCGCGATGTAGGGAAGTATGTCACAAAGAAAAAAGTACTTCCATACCGCAGCACAACAAAAAACAAATGAAAAAGAGGATGACAATGCCACTTCTAAAGAACACGATCGAATGGCGAAAAGAATAAAAGAGTTGGAGGAGGAATTGTTGAAAATGAAAGAGAATGATGATTGCGTAGGCAACTCAAAAGAAGAACCAGGTATGGGTTCTAAAGAAAAATCATTCATGGAATGGGCTGAAAATGTGAACGATTTGGAAGATTTATCAAATGATTTAGAATCAGAAAAAGACATAGAGGATGTTGTTGAATTGAATGAAGACATCAAGGTATGTTTTTCTAAAGACCTTTAATCCATAAGGTTACATGTTCTATGTGTATACTTTCCTAACAAGTCACTTGGATTTGTAAAGGTCGACATAGCGAAGGATGATAAGAAGGTGGAAGGTGTGACGTTAGAGAAAATGAAGGTTAGTGAATCTAAAGTAATTGATTTATTAATTAAACTTTTGTGAGGTATACAAATTTGACAATGTCTTCTAAATAGGTTGGAACCCCGTGCAAGTTGGCGTTTGAAATGAAAGATCATGTCGTTGCATGGGGGACCATAATTGATTCAGATGCAGAAGGTGACAATGTTAAAGTGGCAGTAGATGTCGTGGTGGATGGGGATTGTGCAATTCCCATTCCATCAGAGCAAGGGATGTACAAAATGTCCCAGGAAGTTGGTTCACACATATTGTGGCCACGTGATCTTGTCATTACGAACAATATAAAGGTAATGAAATTTTCATTGAAGGATATACATGTCGCATTTTGTATTAACCCTAATTGCAATACCTTTTGTAGATGGATTATGGAGAATTTACTAAAGATATGAGCACATTCGCACCGACACCAATTCAAAATGCTCCAATTGCACTACGGTTCTTACTACGAATGGTTGAACATATGGGGTCAGCAATTCAAATCACCACACCACATGACGTATTTGGGGTCCGAAGAAAATGTTGCATAATGATAGAGTCGTTGAAGGATTTCACATCTATGCGACCAATAGCTACCGCTTGCCTTGATGCGTACATAATGTAAGATATGTTATTACAGTGTTACTCTTCATAAGTTTGTTTGATATTTATCTTCTTTCAATGTATTTGTAATGCACTCGTAGGTATCTATACACACGTATGGAATCATCAAGAACTTTGAATCTATACAAGTTTGTTGATGCTGGGTCGATTAGTTGTGGAAGTTCTAAAGAAGAACGAGCCCAATTGTTGACTGCACGATTACTTGGAACAGATTACGATCAACTCTTACTGTTTCCTTACAATTCCGGGTATGTTCATAACCTAAAGTTATTGATAGGAATTTTGCTTACAGTAGTCTAAGATGTAGTATTATTGTTTGACACATATATTTAGGAATCATTGGACATTGGTTGTAATAAACCTTACGAAGGGTGCTGCCTTTCGGATAGACCCTTTGAAAAACCGTATTGACCCAGATGTAACCGAAGTAGTTGAAAGGTATGTCATACTTACTTTTACCTTTACTTCCTTTTTTCTTAATGAGACAATATTTTAAGTAGTTCAAACTCCAATATTATTCTGTAGGTCGTTCAACATAATGAACAAGAAAAAACCTGCTTGGAGGGTCGTGAAGGTATGTGAATATCTATATTGCTATGGGTTGTAAATTAATCCATATTTCTAACATAGGTCAACTCATTTGTATGTGTATCTCCAGTGTCCTAAGCAATCAGGAGTAGTAGAATGTGGTTATTACGTGATGCGGTTCATGCGTGACATCATAATGTCAACGAGTACTTCTATCATATAGATAGTAAGCATAACAGTTATAAAACTAGCGTGCATATATACTTTTTTGTAAATGAAACTCATTTAGAACCACTTTATTGTCTACAGATGAAAGATTCACCTCGTGCGTACACACAGGATGACATTGATTGTATAAGGTCTGAGTGGGCTGAGTTTGTAGGGAAGCACGTACATTGTGCTTAGGATAAGATATTTTGTTACACATTTTGTCACACATTTTGTCATATACTTTGCACATATTTTGTCATATATTTTGTCACATATTTTTGTGTTCGAGCTACCATGGAAAATACAGTGCTGGAGGAAAATACAACTGTCATGTTCAATATCAATGAGGTAAGGTTATCTTAGATTAAAATGCAGTTTTTTAAGTTCATCAAATTATCTCCATTGATTTAGTATCTCCTTTTGTACTTTGTTCTAGTTATCTTAGCATGTTGTTGATCTTGAAGTGTGTTGTTGATCTTGAAGTGTGTATGTAATTATTGTTGAAGTGTGTATGTAATTATTGTTGAAGTGTGTTGTTCATAAGTGTTGTTGATCGTGAAGTGTGTATGTAATTATTGTTGAAGTGTGTTGTTGATAAAAGAGTGTTGTAGATAAAGAAGTGTTGTTGATCTTGAAGTGTGTATGTAATTATTGTTGAAGTGTGTTGTTCATAAAAGAGTGTTGTAGATAAAGAAGTGTTGTTGATCTTGAAGTGTGTATGTAATTATTGTTGAAGTGTGTTGTTGATAAAAGAGTGTTGTACATAAATAAGTGTTGTTGATCTTGAAGTGTTGTTGATCTTGAAGTGTGTATGTAATTATCGTTGAAGTGTGTTGTTGATAAAAGAGTGTTATACATAAAGAAGTGTTGTTGATCTTGAAGTGTTGTTGATCTTGAAGTGTGTATGTAATTATTGTTGAAGTGTGTTGTTGATAAAAAAATGTTGTAGATAAAGAAGTGTTGTTGATCTTGAAGTGTGTTCTTTTTGGTTTTGCTAGGTTGACAAAGGTCTTAACAAGGCAAAAGGGAATCCTATGGCATTCTATAAGGTATGTACTCAATCATGTTATGGTTGAATAGGCAAACATATTTGAAGTGTGTATGTGTTCTATGTTGTTGAAGTGTGTTGTTCATCATAAAGTGAATGTGATGTGTTTATGTGGGTGAATGTGTTGTCTTGTTGAATTATTTTGTTTCCTTTTCTTTTCTTATTAGGTTTTGCCACAATCCATTGGAGCAATGAAACCATGGATACGCCAATTAGTTGATGTATAGCCTTTTTTATAGGTTTGGTAGGAAATTTTTTTGTTTAAATGTAATTATTTAAAATAGTTTGTTCGTACCAAAAAACATTTGTACTAACAATTAAAGCAATATTAGTAAGTGTTTATTTCTATTAAAGCGTTCACCTTTTTTCCATTTGTTATTGTATTGGTATGTAATGGTATGTGTAATGGCATGGCGACAACAAATACATAATTCAATAAGAAATAGGGCTTTTGAAAAAAGTGACTAAAAACACAACTATGACATTTAAATTGAAAAAAAAATTGTCATCGAAAAAGTTTTATTGACAGTTAATAAAAGTCATGGTAAGTAAAATGATGACAGTTAAAAAGTGTCATAAATGATAAATAATGACATTTAATATCAGTCATAGAATATTAACAATGACAGTTATCTTCCGTCATAAAATGTCAACTATGACAGTTATAAACTGTCATAAAATATAAACAATGATAGTAATTAACTGTCATCGAAAATATAATAATGACAGTTATACTCTGTCATAAAATTTAAACTGTGATAGTTATTAACTGTCATCGTAACTAAATAATGACAGTTATAATCAGTCATTAAAAAAATTCTTTCGTGACAGGTATTATATGTCATTGAAACAACATTTCGTGACAGTTTATATAACTTTCATAAAATACTTTCCATGACTGCCGCATCAACGACTGCAAAAAACTATCACGAAAACCTTTAATGATAACATTTAACTGTCATTGTAGGCCATTTTTCTACTAGTGGACTTGGAAGATCAAACTTTCCTTGAATTTCAGAAGATTGAAGCTCAAATTGACTTGCAACTACAACTTCTTGAAGATCGAAGACCACGAAGTTCTAAATTTATTTTTTGTATTCGAGAGAAAGAATAAGAGGAGTAAACATTAGAGATTGTATCCACAACACCATATATCAATCAATATACAAAGTTCAATTCCACGAAATAAATTTCTCCTGAAATCTTGTGTGAACAATTTGGCACGCCCAGTGGGACCATCTCTACCTTTCATCCCTTTCTCTTTTTTTGAAGAACATCCAAAGAAAATCATGACATCTCAAGGAAACACTTCCAAAGCTCTCAGTGACATCGGCAAGCGGCCAAACACTCGTAGCCGCTCAAGGGAGATTCAATCATCCGAAGATATGCCTCCTTTTGAAGTTGTAAAGAATATTTGGGAGCAAATCTCTAAGCCACCAAAAGGTGGAATTGTAATCAAAGAGAATCTTGCAATTGACGAGCACAACTCGTTGTCTGAGCACTCAAACGAGGAGGGGCCGCGACCAAATATAATGTCAGTTATGGTGACTGATGTGGATACAAGCGAAGACAGAATGGTAGAGCTAAAAAAAAGGTTAATATGCTCATGAAGGCAGTTGAAGAAAAGGATTTTGAGATCGCATCGCTGAAGAATCACATCAAAAGTCGTGACGATATTGAATCAAGTCACGCACATACTATAAAAAATGTTAACAAAGGGAAGGCAATTATGCAAGAAAGTCAACCACAAAATTCTTCCTCAATCGCATCGTTGTTTGTTCAACAGCTGCAAGAGATGATTGCAAACTCCATCAAAACTCAATACGGTGGACCTGCTCAAACCTTCTCTTTATATTCCAAGCCATATACGAAAAGGATTGACAATATGAGGATGCCATATGGATACCAGCCACCCAAGTTTCAACAGTTCGATCTAAAGGGCAACCCAAAATAACATGTTGCTCATTTCATCGAAACTTGTGAAACTACTGGTACACGAGGAGATTTGTTAGTCAAGCAGTTCGTTCAAACTCTTAAAGGAAACGCCTTCGACTGATATACCGACTTGGAGCCTGAATCCATTGATAGTTGGGAGCAACTTGAAAGGGACTTTCTTAACCGTTTCTATAGCACCCGATGTATTGTTAGCATGATAGAGTTAACTGCAACCAAGCAGCGAAAAAGGTGAACCAGTCATTAACTATATTAATCGTTGGAGAGCATTAAGCCTTGACTGCAAAGATAGATTAACTGAATTATCAGCTGTTGAAATGTGCACTCAAGAAATGCATTGGGGGCTTCTGTACATCTTGTAGGGAATAAAACCCCGTACCTTTGAAGAGCTCATGATATGGAGCTAAGTATTGCTAATAGAGGAAACAATGATCTATTAGTCCCAGAAATTAGAAAAGAAAAGAAAGAAGTGAAAAGCACCCAAAAGGTATTGAATCGTGCTACCAAGGAGGCTATGGTCGTCAGCACGACCCCTTTAAAGCTTGTCTCAAAGGAAAAGAAAATGGAAAAACGCCAAGACGAAGGCGAAAAAAGACGTCCAACGTTGAAAGAGAGGCAAGAAAAAGTTTATCCTTTTCCAAACTTTGACTTACCTGACATGTTAGACCAACTATTGAAAAAACAACTCATTCAACTTCCCGAATGTAAACGACCTGCAGAAATGGGAAGAGTAAATGATCCCAATTACTGCAAATATCATCGGGTCACCAGCCATCCTATTGAAAAATATTTTATGTTGAAAGAGTTGATTCTAAAGTTAGCTCTGGATAAAAAGATCGAGCTACAACTTGATGATGTGGCACAAACAAATCATGCCGCAGTAATCATACAGCCAGATAGTCGATTGCCTGCTGTAGGGAGTCTAATCCAATTTGGATCGTTGGAACCTGTTGTTATACATTCTTCACCGGAGGATTTACAAAATAATGACTTCCGAACTGATGGCCCCAAGGAAGAAGAAAAACAAGTAGATAATGTTGAAGAGGGATGGACGCTGGTAACGCGTCGAAAGAAGCGCAAGCAAAGTTTTTCCCAAAAAAGAATCCAGCTCGTACCGAAAATATAGGAGCAAGGGTAAGTCTTAAAGAAGAAACACAAGATAGAACTTGAGAAAGTTTCTACCGATTATTGAAGAAAGTGAGGGGCTTTCTCGACCACGACGACCGATAACTCTAAAGGACTTCTTCCCTAAAAACTTTCCAATGGAAATAGTCTCGTGCCATACTACCAGTACGACGGAGGATGACGCTTTCTCCTCAAATGCGATGGAGGAGACACCCAAGCTAGAGGATTTGCTTCCTTTAGGCATAAATGATTTGTTGACACTATCACAAGAAGTTAAGGATACAATTATCGAGATATCAAAAAATGATGATGTCTCGACTATTGTTACATCACCAACGAAGACGTGTGATTCCTGTTGTATGTCGATATCATTCAGTGATGAAGATTTGCTACTTGGGTCAAAGCTTCATAATAGACCTTTATATGTGTCAGGATACATTCGGGAGCAAAAGCTTAATCAAATTCTCATAGATAACGGTTTCGCCGTCAACATTCTGCCCAAGTCAACAATGAATTAATTAGGTATCTTAGTGGAAGAGTTATCAAATAGTAAACTGGTGATTCAAGGCTTTAATCAAGGAGCACAACGAGCAATAGGCACTGTTCGTTTGGAGATCGTCATAGGGGATTTGCAGGCAAGCACAATATTCCATGTGATCGATTCAAGGACTACTTATAAAATGTTATTAGGACATCCGTGGATACATGAAAATGGAATAGTAACCTCCATGATCCATCAATGCTTCAAATTTTATAAACAGAGAATGAGGAAGGTTGATGCTGACTCTAGGCCATTTACAAAGGCTGAGTCTCACTTTGCTGATGCAAAATTTTATATAAAAAGTGAAGACGTGAGTGAGTCATATCAACTGAAGTTCCAGTAACTAAGGACACTTTTAAGAACAAGCAAGAAATGATCACAAGCAAGAAATCAAATAAAGGAGATGCACTAAATGGTCAATAAAATGATGAACCAACGACCCAAACTAAGTCAAGGACGCCAGAGGCTGAAAAGATAGCAACCTTACAAAAGGAAGCCTCAAATCACCCTGTTTTACGTTATATTCCTTTGTCCCAACGTAAGAAGGGAGAATCACCATTTGCAGAATGTTCAAAAAACCTGACAGTAAAAAACACTGAGACATTAAAGGAAAATTTCACCGCGCCGCTAACCAAGATAGAGAAAGGAGAAGCAAAAAAAATTGAGAAAAAGGGCTTAGAAGCATACCTTCCAGAAAGACGAACAGTGGAGGGATTCGACTCAAAGGCATATAAGTTGATGGAAAAGGCGGGTTATGACTTTACAACTCGTACTAAGCTTAAAAGCATGAAAATATTTGACGAAAGGCCTGAGCTTTTCCCTACTCAAAAGAAGCTTCAGAAACAAGGATATTCTATACCTAATTCTAGAGCTGAAATTGGATATCAGTCTTCTGAACCAGTTCGAATAACTGGTAAAGGAAAAGCAAAAGTTGCTAATACATGCCACATTATAGTTGAAGAAAGCAAAGATTTTGAAGAAGGCGAAAAAGATAGAAGTCAAAGAAGTTCAGTTTTTAATCGCATTACTTTTTCTACTATACGTCCTTCAGTCTTCTAGAGGGTGAGTACATCGATAGTGGCAGAAAAAAATCAAGCTTCAACCTGCAGCTCCACTCGACTTTCTGCCTTACAAAGGCTAAACACAAATGCAAAGAAGGTACAATCTATAAGCCCAACTCCGACCATAAGAAAATCTACCTTCAAAAGGTTAAACGTGTCGGTAACAAGAGGTCAAAAGAAAGCCTCTATATCCATCTCAAGAAAATCTAGCCTAGTGACAGGAGACGAGGAAATTCGTAGTGCATTTCCGTAAAGAATGAAAAGAAAGATGTTCGTCTCAGTAAATACAGAGGGTTCATTGAAAGTTAAGCGACATGATGTTGTTTTTACTCGACCTGAAGATAATGAACCAGAAGATGAAGTAGATGTGGCAGATTGTTGCCATGTTACAATAGAAGAGACATCTGATCATGATATATTTGAAGAGGATGACGAAGCGGCTCCGTTATCACTTGAGGATGGGGGTCAATCAATGATTGATGAGTTAAAAGAAGTCAATCTTGGTACAAAATAAGAACCTCGTCTAACCTTCATAAGCACCCAACTTTCCGACAATGATGAAAATGAGTATGTGAACTTACTTAAAGCATATAAAGATGTCTTTGCATGATCATATAAGAAAATGCCTAGACTCGATCCAAAGGTGGTCGTTCATCGCTTAGTGATCAAACCAGAGCATCGGCCAATCAAGCAAGCCCAACGACGATTTCGACCAGAACTCATTTCTCAAATTGAGGAAGAGGTAAATAAGCTCATTGAGGTTGGATTTATTCGTGAAGGTAAGTACCCAGCATGGATAGATAATATTGTTTCAGTAAGGAAGAAGAATGGCCAACTATGTGTTTGTGTCGATTTTCGCGACCTAAATAACGCATGCCCAAAAGATGACTTTCCTTTGCCTATCATGAAAATCATGATAGATGCAACTGCAGGGCATGAAGCTTTATGTTTCATGGATGGGTCGTCAGGATATAACCAGATTAGAATAGCTATAGATGACGAGGGGAAAACAGCATTTCGAACTCCAAAAGGTATATACTATTATAAGGTAATGCCTTTCAGATTGAAAAATGCAAGTGCTACATACCAGCGAGCTATGCAAAGGATCTTTGATGATATGCTGCATAAACACGTTGAATGTTATGTTGACGATCTCGTAGTCAAGTCCAAGAAGAAATGCGACCACTTGAAAGACCTGAAGCTTGTACTTGATCGGCTCAGAAAATATCAACTAAGAATGAACCCTCTCAAGTGTGCATTTGGTGTAACTTCAGGGAAGTTTTTGGGATTTATAGTGAGATATCGTGGCATCGAAGTTGATCACTCAAAAATTGATGCTATCCAGAAAATGCCATGTCCGAAGAACCTTCACGAATTGAGACGATTGCAAGGTCGTTTGGCTTACATTAGAAGGTTTATATCTAATCTTGCAGATCGGTGTCAACCATTCTAGAGACTGATGAGGAAGGATGCAGTCTTTGATTGGGACCAGTCATGCCAAAATGCATTTGATAGCATAAAGAAGTATCTGCTCAACCCTCCAGTCTTAAGTGCGCCTGCAGCTGGAAAACCATTAATATTGTATATTGCGGCTCAAGAGACTTCGCTTGGGGCATTAATTGCACAAGAAAATGATAAGGGTAAGGAATGTGCACTCTACTATCTAACTAGAACTCTGTCAGGAGCTGAATTAAATTATTCTCCAATTGAGAAAATGTGTCTCGCCCTCTTCTTTGCAATAGATAAACTGAGACATTATATGCAAGCCTTCACTATACATTTGGTGGAAAAAACTGATCCTGTCAAATATATCTTATCAAGGCCAGTCATCTCGAGACACCTCGCGAAGTTGGCTATTATACTCCAACAATATGATATTATATATATCCCCCAAAAAGCAGTGAAGGGCCAAACATTGGTAGATTTCCTGGCTGATCATCCAGTTCCATCAAATTGGAAATTATGTGACGACTTACCTGATGAGGAAGTATTGTTTGTTGAAAGCATGGAGCCTTGGTTCATGTTCTTTGATGGTGCGACACGAAGAAGTGGAGCTGGTGTCAGCATTGTTTTCATTTCTCCTGAGAAATATATGTTGCCATATAGCTTCACACTCGGTGAGTTGTGTTCAAATAATGTTGTTGAGTACCAAGCCCTAATCATCGGCCTCCAAATGGCTTCAGAATTTGGGATAAAGTACATAGAAATATTCGGCGATTCAAAGTTAATCATAAATCAGCTCTCTTATCAGTACGAGGTAAAGCATCAAGACTTGAAGCCCTACTTTAGTTATGCTAGAAGATTGATGGACAGATTCGACAGCGTAATATTGGAGCATATACCGAGATCAGAAAATAAGAAAGCTGATGCACTTGCAAATTTGACCACTGCTTTAACAGTCTCGGAAGACATACCAATAAACATTTCCCTTTGCCAAAAATGGATTGTGCCCTCGATTGAAAGTCAATACGAAGAAGCTGATGTGATATCTGTGTATGTAATTGATGAAGAAGATTGGCACCAACCCATTATAGACTATTTGGAGCATGGAAAACTTCCCACCGGTCCTCGACATCGAGCTGAAATACGTAGAAGAGCTGCGCGATTTATTTATTACAAAGATACACTTTATTGATGCTCATATGAGGGACTTCTACTGCGATTCCTAGGAAAAGAGGAATCGACAAAGGCCTTAGAGGAAGCTCATTCAGGTATTTGTGGTGTCCATCAGTCTGGTCTAAAGCTTCAATATCAGTTGAAAAGAATGGGTTACTACTGGCCTACCATGATCCACGATTCGATGCATTTTGCAAAGTATTGTGAGGCTTGTCAATTCCATGCAAATTTTATACATCAGCCACCAGAGCTGCTCCATTCGACAATAGCTTCATGTCTTTTGAAGCTTGGGGACTCGACCTGGTTGAACCTATCATGCCTAAATCATTGGTTGGTCATTCTTACATCCTTGCAGGAACTGATTATTTTTCTAAATGGGCTGAAGTCGTGCCATTAAGAGAAGCAAAGAAGGAAAACATTGTAATTTTGTTCAGACACACATCATTTACGGATATGGTATTCCTCATCATATCGTAACTGGTAATGGAAGACAATTCGCTAACACTTTGATGGACAAGCTATGTGAAAAATTTAACTTCAAACAGTACAAGTCTTCTATGTACAATGTCACAGCAAATGGATTGGTAGAAGCATTCAACAAAACTTTGTGCAGCCTACTTAAAAAGGTGGTCTCCAAGGCAAAAAGAGATTGGCAAGAAAAGATTGGGGAAGCATTGTGGGCCTACAGAACTACCCATCGTACTTCTACAGGTGTTACACCGTATTCCTTGGTTTATGGCGTTGAAGTAGTACTCTCACTAGAAAGAGAAATTTCTTCTTTAAGAATGGCATTTCAAGAAGGGCTAACTACTGAAGACAATGCTAAATTACGCCTTCAAGAGTTAGAAGCACTTGACGAAAAGAGACTGGAAGCTCAATAAGCACTTGAATTTTATCAAGCACGAATGTCAAAAGCCTTTGACAAACAGATAAGGCCCCGATCATTTCAAGTTGGTGATTTAGTGCTCGCAGTTAGAAGACCTATTATCATGACAAGGCATACAGGAAATAAGTTCACACCTAAATGGGACGGGCCCTACATTGTCAAAGAAGTTTTCACGAATGGAGCATACAAAATCATCAATCAAGACGGATTACGAATTGGCCCAATCAACGACAAATTTCTCTAGAAGTTTTATGCCTAATCCAATTATGTAAAAAAAACAAATAAATAAATAAATAAATAAATAAATAAATTTTGAACTATGTTATGACTTGATTCCTATATTATAAAAAGGGTACGTAGGCAGCTTAATGTTCACTTTAAGTTCAGTCACATGTATAAAAAAAATCATGTTTCATTGTCTGCTCATATGAAAACATTGCAAAATAAATGTAAATGTAAATACATTATATATATATATATATATATATATATATAAATCCTTCTGCATTATAATTCAACAAAATTTTCCACATCTACAAGGTTTGCAGCAAAAGAAAAAGTTGGCAAAGGGGGTATAAATCAAAGCTTCCACTTGAAGTTCTTAAATTCTTCTCGTGCAGCCTCCATGCTCTTGCGAACCGTAGCTAGTGCCTCAATTGCTTCTCCAGTAATAGCAGGGGTGCTTTCAAGGGTATTGACTTCATCTTGGAGCTTGGTAATTTCTAGTTCTTGTTGGTCTATGGCCTTCGCTTTTTCACAAGATAAGATCGACAGTTGTTCAGACTCAGAATTTATGCTCTGAAGTCTCTTCTCCAGTTCCTTCCTTTCTAAAGGTAACTCCGCGGTTCTTTCCTGAATAACTTTGGCATCTCCTCGTAGTTGTTCCACCAAAGTCAAAGCTTCCTTGATGGCAGATGTCTTTTCATTTAATTGACGAGTTTTGTCTGTTGGTAACAACTGTGCAGAATATGAAGATTGCACATCGTTAAAATTGTCTACCTTCTTAAGGTAACTATTTAGATACTCTTCAAGAGAAGTCAGGCCATTTGCATGGATCTTATCAATCCTCGAGAGAACTGTCACTATTTCTGGCCTAAGTCTTGGGATATATTCAAAAGGAGTTCGCATGATCTTATCTTGAATATCCTCTCACATACATAAGGCTGTATTCTGGAAGAAGTTTGAACCCACCTTTTCACCAACCCACTGAAAAAGGTTCAGGGTTTCTTGTAGTCTGTTTATTAGAAGCGCCTAATGGCAATTCAGAAAACTTAAGGGGAGCATGTACCGAGCTAACTTTTTGTAAGGGTGCTTTAGGAAAGCACCTTCTTTGGATGAAGGGCTCTCAAGGTCCTTTCCCCCACTATCATTTGCCTCGACGAATCTCCTCGAGAAGAGCAGATGGACGTAAAGATTGTTCAGCCGGTTTATTGACGAGAGTTTTCGAGATACCAACTTCCTCAAAGGCCGAATCAACTGCGTGAGGTCTCGTCAAAGATTCATCACTGCCTAGCTCTATAAGTCTTTTAAGATGATCATTCAATGGTGACTGCAAAAGTAAACAATTAATAAGTCACTTATGAAGAAGATGAACAAAACAAAAAAAATTTAAGAAGGGAAAATATACAAACCAGTGGTGGAACATCAGGAACTCCAAAAGCACTTAAACCCCTTCCATCGGGATTATCACATGACACCTTCGCTTTCTTCAAAGGTCTCTTCCAATGAAGATCACTTTTGCTGCTATCGCTCTCATCTTTATGCTCCTTTACCTCTTCCTCAAGATTAGGAGTCAACGCCTCAACCAATCGAATTTCTTTACCACCCATATTGCTTCCTCGGTTCTTGGGTAGTCTAGGCTGTGAAGGGGGAGGAATGGCACTACTCACCAAAGGGTGTCTGTTATCCTCAAAATAGGTCCTGTGCCTCGTGGTCCACCAATCTATAAATCGCTGAGTCACATGCTTGCAAGGCTCTAACTTACGGACAGACAAGTATAGCTCAGATAAAGTGTTACGCCTCGTATATATTCTCCAGTGATATAATATATTATCCAGCGTGATCGCAGGTGGCATGTCCCCTATATCATTAGGGATATCCTGGTAAAAGCCAAATTGTCGACCAAATAGATACGGGCTGTATGATGTTATGATCCAGGTATTTTCGTAACGAGAGGACAAGTAGTAGGAATACATGCTTACGAAATATGAAGTTTGGAGAAACGATGAATCATGAGTATCAACCATACATTCATGTTTATTCCTTTTCTGGAGGTTAGCGTGCCACTGAATTCTCGCACCATTATGGATCAATTCTCGTGCCTCATATTGCCAAAATAAATAGACCCGCCTTCGTCTGAAAAGTTAGTCATCTTGGGGCCTCGAACTTCCGTGGGAAATGGATAATGCGTGCCAAAATAATGGGCTAACCAGCCATGGACGTAATGCATGAAAAGTGAAAGTCCATGCATCCTATCAGATTGGAGGCTTTGGTTATCAAACCTAGCCCATGGTATATGTTCGCCGAAACTGGAACTGCAAGACTATAAATAGTGTCAGTGGCCATTAGGCTTGCAGCCCTAAATACTCCAGGACGAAGAAACGATCCTTTCTGGAGAAATACGAAAAGGCACAACCAGCAAGATAAGAAGGCAACTAAATACGTTTCATCCTTCAAATCATTCCTGATTCCAAGTTCTGCAAATAACATGCTCTCCCTAGGAGACCACTCACGAGCTTGGATCCTCCAACCATCAGGGTTTTGAGTAGATTTGGAGCGCGACGCCTTCTTTTGCTTTCGCGTTGTTGGCTTATCATAGCTCCTCAATCCAAGATACTAGAACGAAATCCAGGAGCCAATAGTTACTTGGGAGTCATTCTTAGAAGATGTCGAGCGGTCATTCCTCTACGTACAAACTATTGAGTAATACGCCTGGAAAAGATATTGGCAGGTCGTCGGAAGATACTTCGTCTTATCCCGCGATGCAGAGGTTAATTTTTTAAAAGAAGGGATCATTTCCTCGTAGAAATCTCCCTTAATGGGAAGATTCCTAAAGGACTATAAGTCCCACAAAGAAATGGATAACTCGTCCGCCATAGTATGAAGAGTATTAGTCGAAGGACACCATGCTTCACAAAATGCTCGAACAACATCGTTGTTACCATCATAAGTATACAAAGAAGCTGTTACGGTGCCATATAAACGAGTACTGTAAAGAAGTCGCGTATTTCAACCAACTACAAGCTCCAACCACTCCCAGTAGCAGTCAGTAAAGCAGAACTCTTCAGGGACCTTGGTCACAGTACCCCAACGTGTTTGGCCTTCAATTAAACATTGTCTAAGAGTGAGAGCTCTGCCAGAATTAGGAGCCTCATTGTGGATAGAAGATTGCAAGACCCATGCGCTTTTTCCCTCAGACAAAGGTATCTCCACGGATAATCTGGGGAGAACTGAGTTGTTGTCTAAGCGTGACCAATGATCTGCAAAAGCGCCAGCCCATGGCTTCTCCACAAGGAGACTAAGTCCATCTTCTCTGGGTTAATTTCTATCAGAAAGTATTACGAGGTGTCGAACTCCGGACAAGAATCGTTCTATGAAGTAAACCATCGTTCTGCAAAAGTAAATCATCACAAGCAAGTTAGTGCCGATGACATTGTCTTGGAACAAAGAATATATGAAAACAAAGTAGACGAAGCAGCAGGGCGTCATGATAGAGTTGCATCATCTATCATGAACAAACTCCAGAAGTTGACGAATCAGTAGGGCGTCATGATAGAGTTGCATCATCTATCACGAACAAACCTCAGGCGTCGAGGAAGCAGTAGGACGTCATGATAGAGTTGCATCATCTATCACGAACAAATCCCAGGCGTCGAGGAAGCAGTAGGACGTCATGATAGAGTTGCATTGTCTATCACGAACAAACCCCAGGCGTCGAGGAAGCAGCAGGACATCATGATAGAGTTGTATCGTCTATCATGACCAAACCCCAAAAGTTGACAGTTATAGAAGAAGGGATCCAAGAGATCATAACTTCATATATACTCACATGGGATCTCCAAATTAAAAAAAAAAAAAAGTCGTTAATAGTAAAAAAAAAGGACCAACCTTTGATAGAGCTTCAAGTTGGTGCGAACCTGAAAAAAAAATTAGGTAAGCTAGGGATAAAAAAAAAGAGAAAGAAAAAGAAGAGATTAACAAAAATAAATAAATAAATAAAGAAAAAAGTCTTTCTTTTAGAAAAGGTAATATATATATATATATATATATATATAACAAAAAATAATAAAAAAAGAAAAGAAAAGAAAAGAAAAAAAATTATAAATAAATAAATAATAGATTTAAAAAAACAGAAAAAAGAATAGCAAACAAAGAGGAAAGTTAACAAAAAAGGAGAAGAAACTAATTTTAAAAAATAATAATAAATAAATAAATAAATATTTATGAAAAATAAGAAAAAAAGAAGAAAATTATAGAAATCATATATAAATAAAAAAACAAAAAAAAAAAAAAAAGAAGAGATTAACAGAAAAAAGTCTTTCTTTTAGAAAAGGTTAAAAAAATAATATATAGAAAACAAAAAAAATCAATAAAAAGAAAGAAAGAAAAATAATTATAAATAGATTTAAAAAAATGGAAAAAAAAGCCCTAAAGGCCCCCCTCCCCCCAGTTTTCTCTTCTCTCTTTCTTTTCTCTTTTCTTTTCTTTCTTCTGCACTTCTTCTTCTTCCTCCTTGGTCTCTTTTCTTTCTTCTTCCTTCCCATTTTTTTTCTTTCCTTCTCCTCTACTTCTCTTACAAATATTTTTTTCTCTCTTCTTTGCATTCCATTCTTTTTCTCTCCTCTCAACTTATTCTAAAAACAAAAAAGAAAAAACGACGAACAAGCAATGAATCCTCGTACGATGGTGCAGAATAATAATAACGAACAAGCAATCATGATATAACTTCAAAAATATAATAATAATAACAAAGACTTACATTCATGAATTGACAATATTCCAATTTCATTACTTTTAAGCTTCAATCTTCCAATTATTATTTAAAAAAATTAATTTCACATACCATTTTAATCACTCATATCCGAATGCATAGTAATTAATTTGACATTTTTAATGGGAGCCAAAATCAAGAACAAATCGCTTGTATTTTTTGTCTTAGATTATTGTTTTCGAAATTCATCCACTTATGCAGGTGTACGAATCTCGAAAAGGGGCATTTGTTGAGTAATAAATTTTGGCCAATTAAATTCTGTCACGTTTTTACAGTAAACATTGTGATAATTATAATTCGATTGAGTTTGGATAATTAAGTTTTCTCGTACCCGATCTAATTAAGTCCTAAATATAAATTAGGTCAAGAAATAATGGACCAAGCCCGTCAAAGAAGTGAGCCCGGACACGAACCCAACAAGCAAATGGACCCAAGCCCAGAGCGCCATATGGGCTTAAGCCCAAGCCCAACAAGCAAATGGGCCAAGCCTAAGTCCAACAGACAGATGGGCCCAAGCCCACCTCAAGCCCATAAAATTTCTCTATAAATAGAGACATCTACCATTCATTTAAGGGATCTTTTGGTTGAAGAAAGAATCAAAGCTCTGAAGAATTGAAGACAAAAACTTTAGAAGGCTCTCAAGACGTGCAAGTTATCATCAACCTAAAAATCATCCTTCTGAAAGATTGAAGACTTGGAAGATCAAACTTTCCTTGAATTCCAGAAGATTGAAGCTCGAATTGACTTGCAACTATAACTTCTTGAAGATCGAAGACCACGAAGTTCTAAATTTTATTTTTTGTATTTAAGAGAAAGAATCAGAGGAGTAAATATTAGAGATTGTATCCACAACACCATATATCAATCAATATACGAAGTTCAATTCCACGAATTAAATTTCTCCTGAAATTTCGTGTGAACAATATTATTTTTGCTAAAAATTTATTTTTGAATGTCCAAAACCTTTTTATCGTTTAGAAATAAATTGATATAAAAGTTTGAAATGAATTTGACGTTTATTACTGTTTGGAATGAATGTCATAACTTACTCCCACAATTTTAATATCATTACTCTCCCCCATAATTTTTTTTTGTGACAGTTGGTAATCCATTTTTTAATCACTATATATATCTAGTTCCTCCTCTCATTCCAATACACAACAAAAACAAGTTCTTCCCTTTCTATTTGTTCTTCCTTTTCCATCAAAATTCTCTTTCTGTAAAAGGTTCCCAAACTCTCTATACCGTGTCTGTCATTTTGAGTGATTTTGATTCCAATTAGTTTCTATGCAAAATCATTAAAGAAGAGGCTGTTTTATCCTGGGGACGACAGGACAATATTCTGTTTGCACGATCTAGAGCAAAGCTGCAAAACGTCTTAAAGAGAGGGTGTTTCGTGACTCAGCCATCTACTAACCTTATTTTTGTTTTGCAGTTTCCGTTCCAGTACCAATCTGTCTTGTCGTTGCTATTCTATTTTTCTAAGTATCAGTTTTTCGGATCTGAACGAGTTGTGTGTTGAAGACTGAAGTGCAACAACAATTTTAAGACGTTTTCTTTTTCTGCTATGATGGTAGGATAGTTCCAATTTGATTTGACGTCTTCTGATCTCAACCAACTGTTCCGATTTGAAAGGACACACTTCAAAAGGTGGAAACAAAAAATGTTGTTTTTTCTCACGTTGAAGAAGGTGTCTGCCGCTTATACTACTGAAAAGTCGAATATCCCAGAAAAAAATCCTACAAAAGAATAAATAAAGATGCTTATCATGTGGACAGAAATTGATTTCATCTGTAAGAATCTAATTCTTAATGGACTTACCGATGAATTATACAACTATTACTGTACCATGGCTACGATAAAAGAAGTGTGGGACATGCTACAAAAGAATCAAGGAAGTGGAGTCAAAGAAGTACGCTGCCAGTCAATACCTGCGATATCAAATGACTGATGACAAATCCGCGGAGGCATAATCACATGAAATTCAGAAAATAGCCCATGCAATTAACATTGAAGGTATGTCACTTGATGATCAATTTCAAGTTGCTGTTATTATTGATAAGCTGTCTACTCCACTGTGGAAGAATTTCAAGGACACTCTAAGGCACAAGACCAAGGAGTTCTCATAAGCCTAATCACAAGATTAAGGATAGAGGAAGAGGCAAGGAAGCATGATAAAAAAGAAAAGGTGAATGCTATCCTCAGAAAGAAGCCCATTCCAGTTCTAAAATCAGATCTAAAGCCGAAAGAAAATAAGATGAAATGTGAATCCAACAAACAAAACAACCTCCAGTCTAGAAGTACAGTACAAATTGTTTATTATAACTGTAATAAGCCTGCACGTTTTGTTAGAAATTGTAGAAACAGGAGTCGTCTTGCTGCGCAGTGAACTTGATAGAAAATGAGTTAGTAGCTATGATTTCTGAAGTTAATGTAATTGGGGTGTCTAAAGGTTGGTGGCTGGACACTGGCGCATCCCACCATGTCTACCACGACCTTAGTCTTTTTAGAAAATATAATGAGGTTACGAATAAGAATATCCTTCTAGGAGATCATCACTCAACCAAGGTGGTCGACATTGGAGAAGTAGAACTGAAATTCATATCCGACAGGATGCTTGTGTTAAAGGAAGTTCTGCATATTCTAGAAATTCGAAAAATTTTGGTCTCCGAATATCTCATCAACAAGGTTGGATTCATACAATCCATATGATCAGACTTGTTTACCTTAACTAAAAATAATGTATTTGTGGGAAAGGGTTACGCTACTGATGACATGTTCAAATTGAATTTGAAAATTAATAAGAATTTATCTTCTGCTTACATGTTGTCTTCTTTTAATGTTTGGCATGCTAGACTTTGTCATGTTAATAAAAGGTTAATTAGCAACATGAGTAGGTTAAATAATCTTATACCTAAGTTATCTTTGCATGATTTTGAGAAATGTGCATGTTGTAGTCAAGCTAAGATAACCAAAACCTCGCATAAGTCTGTAACTAGAATAACAAAGCCTTTAGAATTAATTCATTCTAACTTATGTGAATTTGATGGCACTTTAACTAGAAACAGTAAAAGGTATGTAATTATCTTTATAGATGACTATTCTGACTACACTTTTATTTATCTGCTTAAAAAGAAGAGTGATGCCTTTGACATGTTCAAGGTGTTTGTAACTGAAATAAAGAATCAATTTAACAAAAGAGTTAAAAGACTTCGTAGTGATAGAGGAACTAAATATGATTCAGTTACCTTCAATGAGTTTTATAACTCAAAAGAAATAATACACAAAATTACTGCACCTTATTCTCCTGAAATGAATGGAAAAGTAGATAGGAAGAATAAAACTCTAACTGAGTTAGTAGTTGCTATCTTACTTGAATCAGGAGTAGCACCATCTTGGTGGGGTAAAATAATTAAAACTGTTAATTATGTCCTTAATAGGATTCCCAAATCAAACAGTAAAACTTCACCATGCGAAGTCCTTAAACATAAAATACCAAACTTGTCTTATCTTAGAACTTGAGGTTGTCTAGCCTATGTTAGAATACCCGATCCAAAAAGAAGGAAACTAACAAGTAAAACCTATGAATGTGCCTTCATAGGATATGCTGAAAACAGTAAAACCCATAGGTTCTATGACTTAGAAAACAAAGTAATCATAGAATCAAATGACGTAGATTTTTTTGATGATAGATTTCCTTTTAAATCTAGAAATAGTGGGAGCTTAAATAGTCAAACTAGTGGGGGCTTAAGTTCTAGTAGTCTACCTTCAATTAGGATCCAAACCCAAGAAAAGGAAGTAGATCCTGAACCTAGAAGAAGTAATAGAGCTAGAACCATAAAAGACTTTGAGAAGACTTCGAAATGTACAACGTAGAAGATCCAAAAGATCTAACAGAAACCTTACCCTCAGTGGATGCCAATTTATGGCAAGAAGCTATCAATGATGAAATGAACTCTCTTGAATCCAATAAAAACTTGGCACCTAGTTGATTTACCCCTGGTTGTAAAGTCATAGGCTGTAAATGGGTTTTAAGGAAGAAACTCAAACCTAATGGATCAGTAGATAAGTATAAGGCTAGATTAGTAGCAAAAGAATTTAGGCAGAGGGAAAACATAGATTTTTTTCTATACTTTTTCCCCGGTCACTAGAATCACCTCAATTAGAGTGTTGATATTTATAGTTGCCCTGAACAATCTCTTAATCCATCAGATGGATGTCAAAACTGCCTTCCTAAATGGTGATTTAGAATAAGAGATTTATATGGAACAACCTGAAGGTTTTATAGTTCATGGTCAAGAATCCAATGTTTGTAAACTAGACAAATCTCTCTACGGCCTAAAACAAGCTCCCAAGCAATGACGAAAAAGTTTAATAACTTACTCATGTCAAAAGGATTCAAAGTAAATGAGAGTGACAAATGTATCTATTATAAGATTGAATGTAGGTTATATACTATCATATGCCTATATGTAGATGACAAGTTAATCTTTGTATCAAACTTGCATGTCATAAATGATGTAAAATCTATGTTGAGTGCAAACTTTGACATGAAATACTTAGGTGAAGCTGATATAATCTTAGGTATCAAAATTACCAAAACTGAAAATGGAATTTTCTTAGATCAATCTCATGACATAGAAAAGATTATAAAGAAGTACAACTATTTTGAAAGTAAATCAGCCTATACACTTTATGACTCTAGTGTTAAATTATTCAAGAACACTGGTGACAGATTAACCAATCCGAGTACGCTAGTATCATAGGTAGTTTCAGGTATGCTGCTAATTGCACTAGACCAGACATAGCTTACGTCGTAGGATTACTATGTAGGTTTACCAGTAGACCTAGTCTAGAACACTGGAATGCAATAGAGAGAGTAATGAGATACCTTAAGGAAACCCAAAACCTAGGATTACATTATAAAAAGTTTCCTATTGTACTTGAAGGTTACAACGATGCTGATTGGAACTCCCTCTCAAATGACTCAAAGGCTACAAGTGACTATATTTTAATATAACAGGAGGAGCCGTTGCTTGGAAATCCAAGAAACAGATAATCTTAGCCCAGTCAACAATGGAGTCAGAGATGATAACACTAGCTACTGCTAGTGAAGAAGCAAGCTTGGCTTTGAAGCTTGCTATCAGAGATTTCCACATAGGAAAGACCAATACCAACCATCCTAATCCATTGTGATAGTACTACAGCTATTGCAAAAGATCAGAACCGTTATTATAACGGTAGGAGACGACATATACGTCGTAAGTATAATACCATTAGGGAATTGCTCACTACTGGTGCAGTGATAATGGATTATGTACAGTCTGATGATAACTTGGTTGATCCTTTGACGAAATGACTCGCTAAAGAGAAGATTTTTAAAACCTCAGAAAGAATGAGACTCAAGCCTATTAAAAATTGAGTTACTGTGAGGTAAACGCAACTTGAAAGACTGAGATCCCAAGAAACGAGTTCAATGGGTAATAATTAATCACAAGCAATATGATGAGAATCAGGCTAAATAATTAGAAGTTTCATTCTCATGATTTAGAGATTAACATGACATCCTGAAGCGTATGATGAGGTTGAACTTTGTTCTTAATGAAATCTATACTTAATATTAAGTAGAGTGCCTAGCTATAGGAATACTTTTGATAGATTCACCTTTGTGAATGTGGAAATGAGGGTCGCTTCTAATGGAATTCTGAACAGATTCCTAAAGCATTCACTAAACTGGAATATACGTGCAAGGCCATAAAGCACGGGCTATTTTAGAACTTCACTCAAATAATGTTGTGTGTGCAATAGCGTTAGAAGTAAAGTTCAAAACTACGAGTTACTTTACAATACTCTAAACTATTGTCACTATGTGAAGGTTCAAGTCATCAGACACCTTTACTTAAGCTCAACACTATAGAGACAAACATTGCTCGATGAAAATGTTTTCAAAAATTTTCAAGTAGGGGACTAATAGTAAATTTTTTCATCCAATAATCCGCCACTTGAAAATTTTGGTGGGGATTATTGGATGCAAAATTTGTAAAAAGTAAAAATAATATTATTTTGTCCTCTAAAGCATTCCCATGTTGTTTATTTTTTTAATGTGGAAGCTCCCTTTTAAACTCATTGTTTGAACAATGGGTTTGGACCCTTATG
The DNA here is from genome assembly GCF_025177605.1 of Cucumis melo. Lineage (NCBI taxonomy): Eukaryota > Viridiplantae > Streptophyta > Magnoliopsida > Cucurbitales > Cucurbitaceae > Cucumis > Cucumis melo. The sequence goes on from NC_066865.1 coordinate 6,844,590, forward strand.
ACACTTAATTTTGGAAGGAGAGAGGAGATAGGCAAATGTGGATATGCCTATATCTCCATACGTGCACCGATGTCGGTCGAGCGAGAAGAGGAGAGATAAAATAATAACATATATATTACTTTTGCTAAAAATTTGCCGGATCTATCTTGTTGTTGCTGTTATGTTTTTCTACGAAACAGAATCCATAAACATAACTGGTGTTTTCTTCGTGAATGGGATGATGAACTCTCGATTATCTTTAAGTAAACGGCAGGAGCTCGAAGTTCTTAGATTAAATGGATTAGTAGTTGTTTGCATCATTGAAGTCTATCCTTGCTCCCAAAAATAAGCTTTTTAGAACTGGGTTGTATTGGACTTTGGAATGCTAGTTTTTGATGGTCAAAAGAGTGGCAAGTGTTGAAAACATGTTCAAGCATATGTCCTTGATTCCTTGGTTCATTAATTGATTGATCTTTTACCTCGGTTATAATTTTTCATGTTTCATTTTCCGTTTTTAGGTTTTCGTAACATTGAGGGTTCGTTTTTCTAAGATATATTCAATGATTTGTATATATGCATAGTTTATTTCAAACTTCATTGAGGGCCCAGAACTTAACCATGTTAGTGAACTGATCTTCTCTTGATTTAAAATATGACAAGAGACAATTTGAAATGGTAGTACTGTGATGTTCATGCATTTGCATTTATCAATACTTAAACTATACTTGTCTGTCTTTGAGTTATTTTATCCATTGTTTTTAACATGCTACTAACACAGTAATTGTTTGTTTTGGTAGGAGCATTAAACCTGCACCTGCCATCTCTTGGAATAATCTGAACTCTAGGATGCTAAGCATGTCAGAAAATTTTTGGAGTACAATATACTTTATATATACATTTTAAACTTTCTTTATTAGTTTAATATATGAAGAAGCATAAACTTTGCAGTGTGTTTGATGCAATGTTGTTGATGATTGACTTGTTGTAGAAGAATAGATAATTGATCTATCTAAAACAATTTCTTCTTTGTTTTGAATTCCTGATAAAATATTGAGATTGATTTTTTTGCTTTCACATGTGTTGGATGGTAAAGAGAACAAATAATAGACAAAATGAAGCCTCCATTGACCTTTTGTCTGACGGCTGTGCCATTAAAAAGACTAAATTTTGAAGGGTTTATGGTTGAAGATCAAAAGATGCCTTTTCAAATTTAGCCCCCATTCTGATAATAGAGAATGTAGGTAGGAAGAAATGGAATAATTTGTTTTGCTAAGTCACATGAGAGAGAAAATGATTTTTGATTTGATTTTCAATGGTTGATAGATATATAACTCATATTTCTACAATTTCCATTTCCTCTTTGGCCGTTTGATGTACTCAGGAATGGGAATGTTCGTCAATGAAATCGAATCGAAGCTTTTAATTCCTCCTGGTCCCAATCTAGTATCACTTACAGACGATTTCTTACCAGATAAGATTGTCCGATGGTTTGATTTGTGAATCGTTTGGTTCTTGTAGGGAATCAATTTGCTGCAGAAGATAATGTTATCAAATCCAAAATAAGATGAATTAGCAACAAAGAAATCATGGCTGAAAAATTCGAAGAATGTATCGTCTTCTTGGTTATGATCATTAAAGGAAGCCCTCTGATAATCATCACAATTAAATTCATCGTCGTAAATAGAAAGGTCGCAGAGTAGAAGATTACTAGTCTGTCTTATAATATTGATCCTCCCCTCCCTCCCAAGCTCCCAACTCCAGTCGGCAGTCCCCTCCCTAGTCGTCTTGTTGTATTTATCTCCTCCTTCAATATTGTCTCTGCAGCAGCACTCAAGATGGTTCAGCGTCTTACATATCGTAAGCGTCATAGCAATGCTACCAAATCTAACCAGCACCGTGTTGTCAAAACCCCTGGCAAACTTTCGAAATCCTTCCCATAGCTATTCTATCAAGGTCAATTAATCAGTTTTCGTATTTATTGATTTTGTTCTTATCGTCTTCTTCTATTTTGTGTTTAAGTGGGAAGCTTGTATATCCAGACTACCAAGAAAAAGAGCTAGCGGACCCAAATGTTCGGTTACCAAGAAAAGGATCCAGGGGTATGTATTTGATTACTCTTATCTGCTTCTTTTATCACTTAGTCTTATTTATGATTTGATTTGTTAATGATGGTTATGTTATCTCTTTGTAGTCTAAATCTTTGCGGTAAATACCTTTGAAACTTGTTTTGTTGATAAGGAAAGATGAAATAAAAACTGATGTAGAAAGTTTGTTCTAGTTCCCATATTTGTATTTGCATTAGAGAATGAATTGGTTTCCCCTTACTGAAATTTTGGATTTATATGTATAAATCTCTATGATCGTTACACACCACCTATTACTGAATTTTTTAGTTGTTTTTTTTATGAGTTCATAAGTTCTTATTAGCGAATATTAAATGAATCTCAATTATCTGTCGTTCCACTTGCCTCTTGAAGATCGATAAATTGTCATCGAGCTTAATGAATGACAAACTTCTCATGGTAAAGTGATCTTATAATCATAACATACTGCTATGATAATCAGTAATAGGTGTAGATAGATCATGATGCGGCTTTTGTATTTCAATAATTAACATTGAAAAAACAATGTGAGATAATCAAGTAAACCTTCAGTTAATATTAAAGCTAATAACAATTGTAATAGCTAGAGGGACAGTAGAAGAGAATAACACAAAAAACTTTGGTAACCCAGTTCGGCAAATGTTGCCTACGTCTGGGGAGCTATGCACAGCCTTGATGAGTAATTTTATTAAGATTCACTTTAGTCAATATACATTGATGCAACATATGTACTATGTTCAACTATATGACTATATAACATGCATATTAGCTTCAGACTTTAGGCTCCTCCTGAATGCATGAGCAACTCTCCTCAATGATGTCTGACTTCAGACTCCTCCTGAATGCATGAGTGAATGTCTTCGACGATATCTTTATATACTTCTAAAGATTACTGTGATCACGCAAACCACTATCTCGTCTTTTACGTTACTCATCAACGATATCAACTTAGATCAACATGTCGATCTTATAGTCATAAGATCATACTTCCTTTTTATTCCTGCAACTTCTGCAATTAGTTCTTTGTTAACCTTCAGCCGTGAATAATCTTTTTAATATTTGTCCATATACGAACCCTGTATTCAAAAGTCCTATTTATACATATAAGATTTATATGTATAAATCTTATTTCTTCAAAGATAATTAGCAAGATTCCTAAAATAAAGGAGGATCTTTTATCTTTTTGGAATTAAATAAAAGATAATCTCATAAAATCTTTTTGACAAAATCCCAACAAACTCACCCTTTAGTCAAAAAGAGGAGATTTCTTTTCAAGTTCAAGTCAATGCCTCTCAGAGACTTTTCATAAAGCAACAAAAAGCAAACGTCCATATTCAACCTCATAACAACGCAGCAGATTAACACAATCATCATTTCATTGCTCTACCTTGTAGCCAGTATTCAAAACAACATCTGAACTACACAGTTTCAACAGAAACATCAATATAAACAGCTTCAGGATATTGGCCTGCAACAGTCTACAAAACAACATCTAAACTGCACAGCTTTAACAGAAACATCAACATAAACAGCTTCAGGATATCATCATTCAACATTCAGCAACATAATCATCATTTGGAGTTAATATATCAGCGTTCAGATGAATCAGAAAACTTGAGAAGAAACGAGGTAGAAGGATAATGCTTTCAAATTGAATGTTCAGTAATACCCACACCATTCTAAGCATAACACTTCAATACATAACCACTCTATTAAATCTTCGAGATCTTCTTTAAAAGATAAAAGAGATTCTTATTTATGAGGAAGATCTTTTATCTTTTATCTTTTAAAACATATATCCTTTTAACCTTCTTTTGAATCTCATTAATTCGTTTTAACAAAAATCTCAATAAACTCCCCCTTTTTGTCAAAAAGAGAAGAATTATTTTATGTTCAACTAGATGTCCCATAATAAAATATCATCAATAAGAAAGCAAATAATTAATATAAAACCATCTTGAGACGTAGAGACTTCCAGAAGCATATATCAATAAGAACTCAACAAACACCATCAAACTGACAGTAGTCAAAACTAAAGCCATTAAATAGGTCAAAATATACATCATCAGAAACAGCATCACTAGAAGCATAAAAGCATAGGACACATCACAAAAACACAATATATTGTTCTTTTGACCCAAAACAGAATGAGCACATCTACCACAAACTCCTTAATCCATCAAAAAAATAAAATCTGCAAAAAACTCTTCAATCAACATTAATAATAATCATATAAGCTCCACAAAAAAAAACAAACATCTCCTTTAGGTGGCCCATCAAAAATAACTTTTTGCACAAAACTATTCTCCCCCATAAAAGAATGTCTACTCTTGAGATTGATCAGCTACACTAGGAGCACGCGACGAAGGGAACCAGTTTGTAAAGTCAATCTTATAAAGTATGACATGTTTAACACTAAGAGATATAGCAGAAATCTCATTCACCGACCAAACTGGCAATGTTCCTCGAGATAAGACATAAGTCAAATCATCAATAGATAGATGCGAAGATTGAGAGCTTGCCACCACAGCGATTCCCAGAAATCCATGATACTTAAACATGAGTGATGTTCATCTAATACATTCACTTCATCAGCAATGTGTTTGATCTTCTTTAGATAAATGACATGAATGATTATTATTAGACACCCAGTGATAGCAATTATCAATCTGTCTGGTTCCACTCATAAGAACATTTTTATTAATATCAGTCACAATGCATTCTTCCTTGCTAAAATTAACACTATAACCTTGATCACATAGTTGACTGACACTAATTAGGTTTGCCTTGAGCCCTTCAACATATCGTACATCATTTAGACATGGTAGATTATATTTCTCAATATTTCCTTTTGCAATGATTCTTCCTTTTGCACCATCTCCAAGCATAACATGTCTAGATGTACACTCTTTTAGTTTAGAAAAGAATGATCTATTTCCAGTCATGTGTCTGGAACAACCGCTATCAAGATACCAAGCATCAGTCATGGCTTGTAAAGTTGTGAAAGCGATATTACATTGTCCAGACTATTTAACTTTCCAAACCATACGACTTCTTTTTCTTCTATTTTGATTTATAGTATTGGATTTATGCTTTTGATTGTCATACTTTACCTTCCACTGATACAGTTTGTCTCTTTGTAGCATATAGCAAAATGGTCTAATATGACCTTTCTGACCACAGTGATGACAAACCCATCTAGTAGTTTCAGCTGAAGAGCTAGCAACTTCCATTGCAGTGACTGTATCTGGCTTGTCTTTTACTGAAGCAGGAACAAACTTTATTTCAGTTGTAGGATTAATATTTCTTACTGAAAAATCAAAACCAAGACCATATTTGCTTGAACTAATCTACGAACCCCTTTCATTCTCTCTTTCGACAGGGGCGATAGCTGCAAGTGGGTTAGCTTCCAATACTACAGCCTCTTGTCGCTCTTTCTTTCGGGACTAGAGCGAGCTGACTAAGCCGCAGATGCATTGGCTTTCTTTCTATAGCAGAATCAAGCTACGAAGGAGAGGAGTGAAAGCAGCTCGCCGACGATAGGGGGAGAGGACCGAGACTTTGCTTTTAGGTTCGAAGAAAGTCGACTTTTGTACGAACACTGCATTAGGTTGCACCTTTAAAAACCTTTTCTACAATGTTTGTTAATGATATATTGTTGCATCCGTTTATTAAATTGTTATAAGTTAATGCATTCTCCAACTATTGGTAGTTAGTTTAATTTATGCAAACGGCCTATTTGAGACAATCAAAATGAATACAAATCCACTGACGTGATTTTTTATTTATTACCTTTCAAATCAAATGTTTGATATTCATCCGGTCTATATATCGTTTGAAAAAACAAAATGAACAAAATAAAAAGCATTCAATGCATAATTGACGCTGTTTTTGTTGGTAGTTCTTTTAAATGTGAACAGTGTATATATATCCACATTATTTTGAGAACAAATGCATAGTACTAATTTGGTTTTGCGTGTTTCACAATCACACACTTTGAGAGACCTTAATTACAAACTTACAAGTTCAATAATGCAAGTTTAATTTACAGATAATAGGACTCTCCTTTTTATATAAGTTCTAGAAAAAAATATTTATAAAATTTGTAGAAGTCTTGTGATAAAATACCATAGTTAATTATCTTTTATAAACCATAGGTATGGATAGAGATATGATTAGATACGGGGATACGTAGATTTCTAAAATACGAAAATATTGATACGTTTAAAATATATTTATTTTCTATATGAGAAAAATATAGGATATAGGTAAATCTAATGTAGAAATACTAAATGTAATTCACGATCTAAAAAGATACTTTTAGTTTTATGGGTGAGATTTTGAAAAACAATTTTACAAAAGATTGGTAATCAATGCAAAAAAATTTAATTCAACTTTGGATGATGAGTTTAATACATTTTACATTGTTGTCAAATTTAAATTATGTACGTCTCATGATGGTGTAAATGTAATTTTTAAAACACGTAAAAGTGGGAAACCTATTTTTTAACTTTTTAAAAGCATAAAACCAATTTGAATCCAATGTTCTAATTTTTATTGCATTCCAATTATTCAAATTGATGCCTAGCTATGTATGAAAATTTCATATACTCAATTTTTTCTTATACTAGTGTGACTAGATGAAGTGCATCTAAGAACATTGGGATACTTATTTGGAAAATAAAATCTAATTTTGTGCATCTAAGAAAAAAGAATAAATTGAAAGTTTGAAATCATAGGATATAAAATAATAATACAAAATTTATTGAATAAGTGAAATGTTCATAGAAATGTCCAAAAATTCAAAAATAACAAAACCAATGTTTGTCCATTACAAATATAATGCAGACATTTCTAAACACACTACAAACGAACATCGAATTTAGATACGGGTAATCCGTAGTACCTCTTAGAAGAGTGGGATGACAACGGATATTCTGCAAAAAAAAATGAAGATGTTACGAAACGACAAATGGCGAAAAGCATACACTATTTGACAAAATCCTGAAATGATCGAAAAAAAAATAAAAAGAAAACCATGAGTACATACCTTTTTGTGTGGATGAATGCCTTGTATTTGAGGATTACAAAATGTAATAGATAAAAAAAAAACAGTGAAACGAAGAAAATATATTTTGGAAAAAATTTGTTATGAGCCTCAGAGTCATGAAATGGGTTAAAAAAATGTGAATCAGATTTTATAGTGGTGGAAACATCAATAAAGAGAGGAAAAAACATAGAACAAAGCAAATTAAGAGAGAAAATATAAGATACAGACAACATGCAAGAAAGCGTAGAAAATGCATCGCTTGAACTAAACACATGTAACGACATTAAGAAAAGATTCCTGGTGGTTGAAACATCAACAATGAACATATTTGAAGATAGGTAACAGTACGTATATTTTCATCCAGCATACCATGAAAAAACAAAGTGCATGGGAAAGTCATACAATGATAGGGCAGAAAGTGATGGATAATGAGGAAACAAACAAATTACATACCAAAGACAAAGTAGCAAATGACAAAAGAAGTGAGCAATAGAAGTCCAAAGATGCAAGTGAAGAAAACAGAAGAGGAAAGGTGAATATATAGGGGTGGATGAGAGAAGTTATCGAGAGAAGTTATTATGGATTTAATGAACATACACCAAAAGAAATCAGGGAATCTATGCAAATGGCAGTGTGAAGGCATAGAAAAGTCACACAAGTGATCAAACCCTATTCATTTCAACCTAGTATTTTTAGCACAGAAAGGGTAGGTTGTCAAAAATATTGAAGGGACTAAACAATCTACAACGAAAGGGATTGGGTGGCCACAATTTATCACAAAAAGTACTGACTACAGAAATAAACAAAAGAAGGAAGAAAGTACATAATCATAGACAAGGAAAATTACAATGGAGTTTATTATCATAATCAGACAGCCCAGACAAGAGCAAATGAAGGTAAAAATAATTTAGTATGAACCATTGCACAGTCGATCAAAATAGGGGACCAAAAACATATATATTTCATAGTTTTTGTACACACAAATAGGTAAGAAGGAAAGAAATTTGAACTATCAAGTAAAAATATAAACAAAATTACATAATTCAAACAATATGAAGTGTGAGGAAACAAATTCAGAAATCGTGAAATGGATATACTCATCATCGGCTTTGATTAAAATAAAGTCTACAAAAGAGAAAATATACCTCCCTACCATGCGCCAAAGTCACTGGATGCCACAAAAAATGGGTGTGGCATGTAGCATCGATCCAAAACCAGTGAAGGCAAAGAGAAATCGGCAACAGGAACACCCAGGGGCAAATCAGCAAGTGGAATGGCAAGGGGAGTTCCAATTTTGTAAATCCTAACATGCATGTCGACGGAGAACACCGATCGAATATATCATTGAGGATTTTGGAGGGAAGGAATACTCCCCACCGGTCAACAAAACCTACAAATCGAAAACCTAAACTAATTTGGAGGCAAAACCTTTTGACCAAGCCTTCAACAAATTCATGAAGGGTTTCGAAGAGTGAGAGAGAAGGTGAACAGAGATGTAGATACGGTAACAGCATCGTGTAAATGGGTATAAGGAAAAACTCAAATCAAATATATGTTTATAATACTATGGTAAATTATAGTTACAATGAGAGAAGATAGTAATTAAATTAACTTTTTTTTTTTGTAATTAATGTAATTTTAGATGAATAGCAAGTGATTTATGAATAACTTCAAAAGTTGTTTTGTTGTATGTATGTATATATATATATATATATATATATATATATATATATATATATATATATATATATATATAAAGTTTGTTTGTTAATTTAACTTGTCCTATTTTTTCTTATTTAGTTCTTACATGATATAAAATAAGAAAATCAATATCTATTTTTTTTTATGTTTTGAATTAGGAAAAATATCTTTTTATTAATTATTACCATAAAAATTATGTAACAAATAAATTTTAAAAATTATCATACATCAAACAACAAAAAAAAATAATGAAAACAAAATTTACATAAAACAATTAAGATACGTGATAATATGAAAATATAATTTTTTTTTCTTTGATGGTGTTTGAGATCAAATGCATTTTTCAATGAAAAAAAACATTCAATTATAAATATCATAACTTAACATTTGCTACAACCTCGAACTACACAAATGTGTAATTTAGGTGACGTAATCATATATTGTAGAATGATTCTTTCTAATTGGATGACATAGCTTGATTATGTTAGACGGTGAATATGGTTGCAAAACTTTATAAATAGTAGAGTTTCTATTAAACTAATGTGTAATCAATATGATGTATACGAAGAAAAATGAAGTGAAAGAATAATCGTTAAAAATAAAAAGTAAAAAGAGTGTGATAAAAGAGAAATATATTTGGTAAAAATGTTGGCGAAAAAATGGAGCAAACTTCTCTTTATGGTAGTTGATAAAAAAAGTTACTAAGCTCTTTAGTATTCTAAAACTTTTGAAATTCTATAATAAATTATAATTGAATGAAAAATTATTTAAGTTATAAAAAAAGAATATTTTGGTATTCCTTTTATTAGAAAGATAAATTAAATAACTATTTGTTATAAACCATTCAGAAGAGAAAGTAGAGTTTTCTTTCATTCTTTTTTATTTTTTTTATATGACCAATGAATATATGTGGATTAACATTAATACTGAAAGGTAATTTTGTAAATTTTAAAATTATAATTTAAATTTACAAAATCACAACTAGGAAGACCTTGTACTTATAGGGGATGGATGGTTCATTGAAAATTCATTTAGTTTAATAAGCCAATTAATGTAGTAAATTAAAATACATCCTCACTACAAGAAAAATGACCTATTATGACAGTTCATTCTATTCCAAATTGAAAAGAGAAGAAAAAAATGTCAAAATGTGTGCTTTTAGCTGGAAAAGACGATATTTTCAGATTTTACTAATATTATTTGTTGTCATAATATGTGAAGACATAAAAAAAAAATTAAAATATTTTTTAATTCAAATTTATAAAAATAAAAGTTAGTTTAAATTAAAAAAGAAACATAGTGCCAAAACCCTCCATCCCCTTTTCCTTCTTCGAACCAAAAAACTATTTTTCCGTGAACATCCTGTCCCCGTCCTCGTTTCCTCTCCTTGAACGCCTCCCTTAACGTTCAAACACCGTCGCTCCCTTAACGTCCCTGTCTCCGTCTCCTTTCCCTGAACGTCGCTGCTACCCTTCGAATACAATCGAATGCTGCTGCTATAATCGAACACCATAGCTCCCTGAAACCTTTTATAAGTCTTGGTTTTCGAATACCTTTATGTTTTCACCACTTCTTTTATCTTTTTATTATTATTCTGATTGAGATTGTGGTTATGATGTTGAGATTGAGGTTGAGATTTTCAAATACCGCTGCACCCTCCTTTTATCTACATTCTGATTATGATGTCGTTGAGGATGTCGGAAGTGAAATGGTAATCGATGGTAACGAACAAAAGGCGAAGAAGATTGTGTCTGATGGGTTCCATGGGAATTATCTCAAAATTTATTACGGTGAACTATTTATACATTTTCGATTTGTTAGAAAGTTTTTTGTTGAGTTTTAATTGTTCCAGTTTATTTTTCTCGTTTATGTTTTATTGGTACTGAAAGGATATGAAATGTTAATTCTTGCAGGAAAGCTCTCCCCGTACGCTGATTTTTTTCAAATGGATGTCCTATGGAAATGGTGAGCCCTTAGTTTTGGGAATCAGGTGCAAAATATTATCCCATAGAGGAAGCTAATTAATAATTGTATGTGTAAGAAAAAAAAAAGCTAGATATGAGGATTTAAGCAATCAATGTGTACTCATTCTTCTTCATTTAAATCATCAAAATTAATGAATGTTATTAAGTATCATTTTTCTATCTTGATGGTCTTTGTCCATTAAGTAGGTAGACATTAAGAAAACCTATCCATAAAAAAAACTTGTTTTCCTAATGACCATTACATGTCATAAAAAACCATTTATTGATGATATTGGCCATCAAGAAAGGGAATTTTGATATTTTTTCCTACAAATATAATGAAAAACTCGTCAAGAAAACCAGATTTCTTGATGGCCAAACCAAGTCATCAAAAACCTTTTCTGGATGGTTTTGATTAAGAAAGAAGACTTTGTAGTCTTTTACCCATCAAAAATATGGAAATGTCCATCAACATAGACATTTTCTATTAATTATTAGAATTGTCGTATAAGTAAAGACATGGGTTATTTGTTATATATGTCCTTTTCTACACATACTACAGTTTCTTATAACTAATTGAGATAATGTTAATTATTGAAATACAATGTCCTTTACTACACATATATACAATGTCCTTTACTACACATATTATGCCATGCGTTATTTGTTATATATATGTCCTTCTCTACATACATTATAATTTCTTATAACTAATTGAGGTGTTAATTATTGAAATACATGTCCTTTTCGACACATATTATGGTTTCTTATAACTAATTGAGGTAATGTTAATTATGGAAATACAAAAGTCACATAATTTGAACAATGATCTACATATATATACATTTTTATGTTAAGTAAAGACGTGTTATTTGTTATATATGTCCTTTACACATATTACGGTTTCTTATAACTAATTGGTTATCTATACAATATTACTTATGTCACTCGCTTCAACCTTTAACCTTTTCAGTCTTCAACCTTCAGCCAAATGTACAATCAAATCAATACTATAAAAGAGAACACAATAGTAAAACTGAAACTACTTTAAATTTAGAAAATTGAGTTGTGATGGCTAAAGTATCAATGTCACTCTCTTGCACATAATGGAATATGAAGTATGAAGTTTAGAAGCAAAAACATTGATCTTGTGGGTTTCAAGTTTCTCACCATATGACTTGAGCAGAAATCTTTCCATATTGTGCAATATCAACCACTTATTGAAAAACGAAATACAGTTCATTTCACAATTCACATCCAGTACACTAGAATCATATAATCTATTACCAACAAGTTTAACCCCCTGTCCATTGGAATGCAAAGAAGGCCTTGAGATAAAAATAGATATCCTGTGATGACCACTATACTCAAAGAAATCTTAGAAAGGCCACAATGTATGGGTCGTACCTGGTTTGCCAAGTGGGTTGCTGACGGATCAGGAATGCGGGCCGCGTAATGGACAACTGGGCCCACTAGAAGAAATTTGGCCTTTAATGTCGGTGAAAAAAATGAAAAATGAGCTTTAATGTCGGTTTTCAAAAGGCGGATGTTTAATGTCGGTTTTAGACCGACATTAAAGATAAAACTTTAATGTCAGTTTAAAACCGACATTAAACATCCTGCTTTTTGAGAACCCACATTAAAGCTCTTTTTTATTTATTTTTTTATTTTGTAAAAAATTAAAGCTTTTCTCTCTCTTACTTTACCCTTTTCTCAAAACCACCATGTAAATACAATGCCCTGAAAACTAAATTTCCTTCGCAACAACAATTCCTTCGCAATTCTTTGCAATCTTCCGTCTCTCGACCTCTCCAAATTTCCTTACAAGTCTCTCATTCGCACCGTTTTTGAATCATTTCTTCAAGAATGTTATGAACAATGCCCTGAAAACCAACTTGTGGATGCCTTTACAGCTACGAAGAAGGGGTACGACGACGATGGCGATCTCATTGTTTGCTGGGTTTGTGTGTTTTTTTCCTACCTCTTCTCGTTTCCAGTAGCTTGTGATTGTATTTTCTTTTTGCTATTATGTTTTTTTATGAAATTTGAAAATTTGGTGTTATTTGGCTCAATTATCAAGCAAGAGGAAGGTGACGATTCTGGATTTTAAAGGGAAGACCCTGGTTTCGATTATGGAGTTTTATAGAAATTAGGATGAGAAAGACCTAGTTCTCCATGGATAAAGGAGATTTTGATCCAAATTTTATTTTGCTTGTGTTTATAGATTTTTGTGTGTTAATATATTTTACTTACAGAGACTGCAAATTAGGCAAAACTCCTGTCAATTTTTTATGGTGGTTCATGTCTTGACTGTTCTCTCTTTTATTGCATTATAGGTCAAAGTTGGTGAGCTTGAGACAGAACTAGTTGAGATAAATGCAAATAATGCGAAGTTACAGTGTTCCTACAATGAACTTGTGGAGTATAAGCTTATTCTGCAGAAGGTAACCCTTTGTCGTAATGTAGTTCTTATGGATGATCGATGCTACTTTAGCAGTTCAGAATTTGAAAAAAAATCAATATGATGAAAAGAGGTTACCTATGATCACCTTTGGGTACTCAATTTGCTCATCCATGGTTTTGCTGCAAGAGGTAAGTTTAATACCAAAAATCCCTTCGAATTTGGACCAATCTATCTATTAGCATTTTGGGCCTCTAAATCCACTGATATTAATACCAAAAAAATCCATAAATACCAGTGCATTTGAATCTCTTAGTTTTGGAAATTTTCTCCACCAGTTTTGTTCCGCCTTCACATGGTGTTTACCGTGCTTCTACTTTTGGACTTGAATCTCTTAATTTTGGGAATTTTTGTTTTCAGGTAGTAAGTAAGCAAACATGGTGTATGTAGTAATGAAGTCTATAAAGCCTGGTTTGGAGGACGCACAAGAGCAAATCCACGAGATTAGGATCACTCTTTCCTCCAAAAATGTGAAGAACCTTGAAAAAGGTATCTCCTTATACCTTTATTTTGAAGCAAATTTGATTTTTCTTTTATCTAGTGTTGCATTCGAACTCATATGTTGTTTGTCTCTTGGTTTTGCCTTTTTGTAAATTGTTTCTGAAATGTATTGATACTTCCTCATTTGCTTTGTGATTGCTGTAGTTGTTTTTAATTTGTTAGTTTTTATTCACTTTTCATGTTCTTCTCAATTTTTAATGTGTTTGTTATTGCTTTGTTATTTATTTGTCAAATGAACTTTTGATGGTTGCTCTAAGAGAGTCATCCATGATTCACAAATGCAGTCAATTCTATTAGGGGGACTTGACTTTACTCAACAACAATGGTTTTGTGTGTTGTAAGTTGATACCTTTAATGAGGGGTTGAAAATTTTTCTTGCTATTTTAAACCTGAAACTTTATGCAAAAACAAATGTTGAAGATGAAAGTGTATCTGGGGATTCACATTCGTCTCAAATCAGATTCATTCTTTTTCAGTTTGTAGCCATTAGAAACTTTTGGTTTTTTTTTAATATTTTTGGGTACTGTTATTCATGTTGCTGCAAGGGGTTTGAATTTAGTTCTCTTGGTTACTAAGTGGAATAGAAGAGAGGTTATTATGAAAGAAAAAAGGTTTCATCGATGCTTGTGATGCTATCATGCCATTAGGTGCACAGAAGGTCTACGACAGCCCTCCTTACAAAACCACATTTTTCCTGCCAGTTGCTTTTCATTTTTTTATGTCCATCTTCATATGATACCCCATGTTAATATAGTCATTTTTTAAATAGGGGTCCATTACTACTTATATCTTTAATTGGCGCCGGAGAAGTCATTCTTTCTGTGTCCGACGGAATATATTCTTTGTCCTGCTCTTTTGAGTAGAGATACTTGATTTCAATAATCAGTGATTTTCTAAATTTTAAAGTAGTTTCTGTTTTAATATTGTGTTCTCTTTTATGGTATTGATTTGGTTGTACATTTGGTTGAATGCCAAAATCAAGAAAATCACAAGCACCAAATAATATGTAGGAAATTGATGGTTCAAGTTCAACCTTCAGTCAACTTCTTGGAATTGAAGGTATTACACAAAAAAATTTATCTTACCATGTTTCTCAATTTCTCAATTTGAAAATTTTCAGGCTAAACACCATTATGCGAAGCTAAGGGATCGTGTGGATAGTCAAGCAATCGAGTAGAAAGCTAAATAATCTTTGAAGATTTAAGACTTTGAAGATTCATGAGTGAATGAGAAAATAAGTTTCTGCAGGTGTCCTTGGTGGGAAATTATTTATATTTTCTTGTGTTACTGATATTTTCCTTAAATGGAATTCATGAGCGAATGAGAGCCATCTGAAGTAAACTTCATAATTAGTTACTGATCCAATTTGGTAATTATTTTCTGTCATGCATGTAGCAGAGTCCTTGATGAATAGGAAATGCTGAAGTTGGATATTCAGCCATTGCTTCGCTCTTGAGTTATTGGTCGTTTATTTTGAACATTTTTTCTTTTTTAGTCCCTGCTCACCTAGAATTTTGAATAATGTGTGATGCGAAAGGACATTTAGTTGGACAAACTGCAAATGAATGATTAATAATTATTAGGTCTGCACTAGACTTGGGGTGGCCGATGGCATAGGTTGTTGGATTTGTGGTTGAGTATGGTGGTTTAAAACTAGCAAAATAGTGTAATTGTTCTTTTGTGTTCATTTATCAAAATTTGTTATCTATTCAATCACGACACCTCATTCCAATTTTATGAAGTTGAGTGCCAAGTCAACATTCCATCAAAATTGCAAGGACCGGAAATAGTATAGATCGAAGTTTAGGAGCAATGGAACATAGATGAAAATTTGCTCAGTAGATACATAGATACAATTATAAAAGGCACATGAATATGTAACTTAACTTTTTGAATAGTAGTGTCTAAGTTAGTTTTCTCTTCACAGCTTGGTATGAGAAGAGAAGAATTAATTGGTTAAGTGTTTTCTCTTGGTTCAAATTCAAACACTCTAATTAAATTTTAAAATATTCTAATCAATAAGCATTCTCAATATTTACATTTTATTTTTGCCGTAAATGTTGGTCTGTAGTACTTTTTCCCTTCAACATATGATATAGTCTTGTATTCAATGTTGGAGAAACATGACCTTTAATGTCAGTGAAAGTGTCATCTTTTTGTTAGCATGAAAGACTTGAAACTTGAAAATAACAGGTGTGCTTGTATGCCAAAAAAAAAAAAAAAAAAAAACAGGTGTGCTTGAAGCCTTCTTGTTACTTTTATGCTTAGTGCTATATTTGTATTAGTTGTCATACAGCTGTATTCCAAAATCATGGGTTAATTTGTTTGTCACCTTCAATATTTGACCCCATTTAATGACTTATGTATTTTATGCAGACTATTCCAATTTCTTGTAGGTTGCCCAACATACTTAAGGAACTTTTTTAACCGGTTATGTGAGCTTGCCTATTCTCCAAATCAGAGCTTAGTCATAAATATAACTTCTGTTTTAAAGGTTAGAACACTTTCTTATTATAACACTTGCATAATTATGCAATTCTATTAAGTAGTATTTGTTAAGAAATTCATGTGTTTGTGTACTTTGTTTCCATCACTTCTGAGCAATGATGAACCTTCTATGGAGGCATATATTAATTGCTCTTTCGATGGAATGTCTCTCTTTTATTCTTAACATGCGTATGAGCTCATTAAATCACTTACGTACCAAGTAATTGCACGTAGATGTTTGGAAAA
Source organism: Cucumis melo (assembly GCF_025177605.1). NCBI lineage: Eukaryota > Viridiplantae > Streptophyta > Magnoliopsida > Cucurbitales > Cucurbitaceae > Cucumis > Cucumis melo. The sequence goes on from NC_066865.1 coordinate 6,861,081, forward strand.
ACAAGGTTGTGATGTAGTTCACTTCTTTTTATTGAACTGTCATTTCAATATTTCTGTGATATATACTTCAAGATTGCTTCTTTGTTGAACAAGATATTTCACTGAATTTAAAGCATTTATTAGAGCTATTCACAAGTTCTTTACTTGTTAGTGAATTGTACAGGCATATAATCATTGTGGCATCGCTCGATTTGCAAAATAGTTGAACCAGGTATGTATTGAGATTGTTGTTTACTCATTTGTGCTTTTGTGAACTATAATATTGACTCGTGAACATAGGGAAGGTTAGCTCTAACCATTGAAATATTTAGTGCCTTGAAGTTGCTAGGATCCAACATTTTTTTTTCAAAGTTACCTTATTAGAATTCTAAAGATTAAATGGTTTATTTTGATATTGCTTGTAGAATGATTGAAGTCATCAGATTGTAAGCTAAGCGATTGTGTAGATAGCCAGGCAATCGTTGAAGGTTGAAGACTGAGAAGACGTTTAGGATTTCTTATTTAAGTCTTGTATTAGGATCTTGTTTCATGTACTATTATAGAATGTATATATAAACACAATATTAAGTTTTCATTTTGTGTATACAAATGTAAAAGATAAATATTATAGTTTCTAAAATAATATTAATTTTATTGATTTGTTGGAGCGAATAAAAAATATTTATCTATATGGATTCATTGTTGGTTTATAAAAAATGGACAATAATACAACAATTAAATAAATATAAATTTCTAAAAATGGACAAAAACGCCTTTAATGTCGGTTTTAAACTGACATTATTGGCATCTTTAATGACGGTTTTAAAACGACATCATAACCCAATCAACATTAAAGGGCTTCAATAACACTATCAAAGATGTCGGTTTTAAACTGACATTAAAGTCCAACCGACATTAAAGGGCTTCAATAACACTATCAAAGATGTCGGTTGAAAACTGACATTAAAGGCCTTTAATGTCGTTTTTAAATCGACATTAAAGAGGCTTTTAATGTCGTTTTTAAACCGACATTAAAGCCAAACCAACATTAAAGGCCTTTAATAACGCTCGCAAAGATGTCGGTTGCCAAGTGACATTAAAGCCCTTTAATGTCGGTTGTCAGATTTCTTCTAGTGACCGAACGCGTGAGATGGGTCGGACGAGTCATGCGGGGCAGGCGGGCGTTGGGCGGAAGCAGGCTGCATGCGAAATGGGCAACGAACATTGGGCCGGATTTGTCTACGGGTCAAGCGCGCGCGGGGGCAACTAGGCGGAAGCGGGTCATTTACCCTAATCAACAGGCGGGTTTCGAGTCTGTCTTCAACTTTTCTTCAAATTTGACAGTTTTCTCTCTCCCGATTGAAGCAATTACAGCCTAATTTCAACTCTAATGACTCTAATAAATTTACAGGTCCTTTACAAAATAAAATTAAGCCCCAAACTGGGTTAATTACAATAATTAATACAATAAACACTTAATTTAAGGCCAAAATCATTAATCCATTTTAGTTATTCATACAACACAATTTATCATATAAATTGGAACACCCACCATATGCAATTGAGTAAAAAACATGCATGCTCGGATACCACATGATGGAAAGCATACGAACGCAGCGAAAATAAGATCGAATTTTTACCCTAATTGCAACTAAACCTAATTTAGTGATTAACATGCATATTAAACACAACCCTAATTACATTAAATTAGGGTTATAAGAAATACTTACCTTTGTAGCTTCCCGACCAAAACATCTCCTGAACTCGAACAAGACCACCACAAGAATTGGTCTGCTATTCTCCAAACTTGAAACCGGGTTGTGGGACCCGTTCAAAGTAGGAAATTTGAGAAAGAGATTGAATTTGGAGGTAGATTTTGGTGTGAGATTTGGGAGAGAAAAATGTTTTTTTTTGTAATTCAAAAATTACAAAATTGCAAAAATCTTTCTTCCATTTGAAAAATGCCCCTTAAATAGACAAATTACATGCAAAATTTGCATGTAATTGGACTACCGAAGCCCAACACCTCACAATACACTATCCATTAGTGGATTGATTCACCATCCCATTTTCTCTTAGCGGGCTTGGTGTCATCACCATAAGCTTCCACATAGCCCACTAAGAGTTAGTGAAATTATCCAACAAAATGTTGGATTCTTCCACTAACTTTGGTCAAGAGGTAAAATGATCATTTGACCATTCTTGTCAAAGTCAAACTTTAACTTTTCAAGTCCAAAGTCAACATTTTGACTTTTTACCATTTTGTCTATCTTGACTAATTTCGACCTCCCAAGCATGGATCTGCATTCATTTTCTTGAAATTCAAATCACATTTAAATATAAATGCAGTCAAATTCTGACTTTTTAAAGTTAAAAATCAACATTACGACTTTTCACAACTTTGACCATTTCCATCAATTTCGAGCTTCCAAATATGAATCCATATTCATATTTTTAATATTTAAACCACACTTAAACATAAAGCCCTATAACCGACGGCTATATCACATATATTCGTCGGTTTCTCTCTCCCTACCTAATTCGAAGAATTCGAATTATTCTAACATATTGTTCTAAGTTAATTCCATATGAGCTAGCAGGGAAACCTAATGGACCTATAGATCTTGTGCTCCAACGATCTGAGATTAACTGGCTAAACTTTTTTAGACTGAGCTAATCAACATTCATTAACTAACAGGTCATTCCACTAAAGTCCTATAGTTGCACTCCCTTCACTATAGATATATTTGTGTCCATTTGATATTACCATGATCGGTAAGTTAATCCTTCACAGGTTGTTCATAACCTCGGTTAGGTCAAAATACAGTTTTATCCCCGAGACTACATCTTGTTCCTTAAGTCCCACTGATCTACTATTGAACATTTGGTTTAAGGTCCAACCTATAAACCGAATCCCTCTCGGGCCAATGAGAGGGCAGGATCTCTTGTTCGAGAATTGGATTCAGTCCTTAATGAATCAACCTATCTACTAACCCTAAAACGGGTAGGAGTAAATTCCATCTTGCACCATATGTCCCTAGCTATCCATTCGGTCTTACACCTGAAATAGGAGGCTTATTGGGCCAATGCCGTTGAGCTGCCCTCACCTATGCAAATTTAAGGATAATACCGTTTGAATAGAAGTTCATAGTTAGCTTAGGATTAAGATTAAGTTACCTAGGTCATCTTAAACGAAATAGTCAGTTTATATAATCAATAGTGTTATAACTTAAAAGTGACTATTTCATGGTTCCAGTCTTATGTAAACTCTTTACATAGGATGCCCCCACTTCCATGTCTCTACATGAATGATTTAGGATCACTTTGTTTGTACTAACTACAAAGCGGGTCGCATCCATAGCGATTCCAGAATAAGGCGTCCAACCTTATTTATTCACTATAGACCGTTTGGGCTATATATACTCAAACTTGATCCAAGTTTATGTCTCTACATAAAGTTCAAGTCTACACTAGATAACCTCTGGACCTTAGTTTTATTGGCTTCAAGATTATAATATTCTATTTTCACTAATAAGTCCTCAATAACCACTTTATTGAGTAGAATATAGTTTTAAACTACAAACTACGAGTTTTAGGACATAAATTCCAACAAAAATTAGTTAAAGTTTTGCAAATCATATCGATAGGATTGTTTTTTATGTGAGCAAGAGCTTATTCTCACACCGTTAAATGATGAGCAAAAGATCATAATGGAGTTTCCTCCATGCATCATTGGTAGAATGAGGCTCATCCTCAAACAGAGCTCCAGTATCCAACAAACATCATAATTGAACAATACAAAGAGATAGCCAAAGCACACAAATCAATGAAAAAACATTACCTTGGAACTATATGGTTCAGTGGCAGTCATAGCAGTAGATGAACTAGGTAGGGTTTCAAGGCTTTTAAATCCATCGAAATTGCTAGCTTTCCCAACTACCAAACCCAATTCATAAAGCAAATCCAATCTCTCCTGCTTCCTTAATGAAATCCGAAAAATTAAGAATAAAAGAAACACCATGCTGCTAACGATTAAACAGCTAAAGGAAGAATAAGAAACGAATCACATGAAATTAAATGACCTAGAAAATGTGAAAAAGAAAACAAAGGTAAAAGACAGGAAAAGAGAAAGCAAACCTTGAACTTGAAAGAGAGAGGAGGAAGAATGACGGTGTTGTTCTTCTGAAGTATTTTGCCAATATTATTGCCAGCAGCAACAACTAAGTCAAGCAAATCGATTCTCCCATATCTTCTTCTGAAACACAGATAACAAAAGAAAGAAGGAGATTGAGAAGAAGAAATCAAGAAATTTGAGGGAGAATTAGGATTTACTGTAACGACCCAACTCCTTATACTAAGCCGAAGTCATTACTAATTTAAAAGATAAATAAAATTTGTAAAATTAAAATAGAAAAATAAAATAAAACCTCGAATTTTTCATTTAAAGCATAAAAAAAAAGTAATTAGAAATAAGTATAAAAATAAAATCTTAACTTTGGCTCTATCTAATTTTTAAAGAAATAAAATAATGAATAAAGAATAAAATACAAATACAAATAATAAAATCCGAACTATGACATAAAGCGGAAGCAAACGGGTCCTTTGGCTCGCCATGATCACTTCTGGTCATTTGCCAGCTTGCTTTTGCTCTTACCTTTGCCTCTGCCTAAAAAATAGAAATAGAAAGAGTGAATATAAAAATATACTCAGTAAGGGACCCACTACTAGTCCCGCTAGGTGCCTGTTAACTTCCTATTAGAGACCTAAAGAGTGGTACCCCTGAACTGGCACGCTCCCGAACACGTGCAATCTGTGATTCCGTAGGAACCAGTTGGTCTTTGGTGCACCTAAGGTAACACCTAAGACGATCGAGCTGTGAGTGGTCCCGAAGAATCACTCAAATCATATCTATGTCAATGTCAATGTCAGACCAGTGGTCCCGTCGAACTACACAGTCATAAATATGAGCGATCCCGTCAGATCTCTCAAATCATGTCTGTGTCAATGTCAATGTCAGACTGGTGATCCCGTCGGATTACACAGTCGTCAAAAAGAGTGATGATCCTGAAGGTGATCCCGTCCACTACTAGTCCCGCTGGTGATCCTGAAGGACACTCATATGGGTACGACTCTAATAGGTAAAGCTAACATACACCCTAGTATGCACATAACATATCATCAAATCACATCATAACATATCATGCCATAACATGTCAACCATGCATAACCTATCATATCATGTCATATCATGCCATATAATCCTCAATCACAATACTGTATCAATAAACGTAGGTGATAACATCAATGCATTATCAACTCTAACACATAATCATCCCGCAGTCAAAATTACAATATCAATTTCTATCTATAACCTTAAGTTCTGTAGCTAGCTATCATCAGTACATAACCATTCATACATGCGGTCTCTTTAAATTAAACTCGAGGGTTTAGTAGTAGAATCTCTTACTTGGAGATTTGCTCAAACGAATTCTAACAGTAAAATCACGTTTTCCAAGCAGCGACGTTCTAAATAGTTAGAAAACACCAATTTACATAACTTAACCATCAAACGACCAAGGATCCAAGAATTCAGTTGAAATAACTTACCCGAGGTCGAGGTTGCTACGAATAAGCTCTTAACTGGAGAAATCCCACGCTCCAAATTCACTTGGTCCAAACTGTCCTTTAAGAGAAATAATTTAATTTAATCCAAAATTAAATTATTTAGGGTCCAAAAACTAAGATTTGTTGGGAATTAACCAAAACTCAAACAAAACTTACCAAAATAGGTGGGAAAGGAAGAAAAACAGGCTAAGCGGCTCAAAAAGCTTGACGGCTCGGCTGGGAGGTAGACGCGGCTCGACTGGTTCCGTTCACGAAGAAGGGGTACGGGTCGGGTGATAGAGATGAACTCGACGACGGCGAGACTATTCACGGTCGGCTACCGTCAATGACGAAGGTGACTCAGACGACGTCACTTCGACTCGAATGCTGCGAACGACAGATGGCGACGGAAGAAGCGACGATCGAGCGACAGACGAACCGGCTGGTACGATGCAACAGAGAATGGCACACGAATCGACTCGACAACTGCTCACGCTATGGCATTTGTTGGCGATGGCGAGTGACAGAGATGTTTGGCGGAGATGGAGCGGCGGCGGCGGCGGCGGATTAGGGTTAGGGTTTGTTGATGGAAAGGAAAATTAGGATTTTTTGTGAGGAAGAAGATGATGAATAGTGCCTCACGTTTTCCAATGGCCTTTTTAAAGAAAAATTAATAATAATATAATTATTATTTTTTTACTTTTATCTTTTCCCTAACTTACTCCAAATAAAACCACTCATTCTCTCTCTTCATTTAAACCCATCAAATTTTCCCTTTTAAAAATCAAATATTCTCCCTCTCTCCCAATCACATCACCTTTACCTTTTCAAAAAAATATAAATATACCTTAAATAATTATATTACCCTCGTAACATAATTATTTTATCTTTAAACTCAATTAATTATACAATCAATGTAATTAATCATCACTAATTTAACCAACCAAAACAAACATAAGTTCCAACTTAACAACAATTAGATATTTTTCAAATATCCAATAGAATCAAATCTCCATAAAGTAAAATACTTCAACATTTAAATAACACTCAAAATTTCAAAATTACACTTAAGATAATAAAATTGAATTCCTTAAATTTTGGGGCGTTACAATTTACATTAGAACATTGCCTCGAAAATTTTTGCGCCAACGACAAAATTTTGTCCTTTCAACTTCTTCTTTTCTTTTCTATTTTTAACGAAACATAGAGAAAGGAAGGAAATTTGAGTGGAGAGAATATCAAATTTTAAGAAGAGAATGAAAGAAATTTGAGAAAGATAGAAAATCCGTGGGTTTGAGAAAAGAGTAAAGTAAGATAGAGAAAGCTTCGATTTTTTATAAAATTAAAATAAATAAATAAATAAGAGCTTTAATGTCGATTTTCAAAAAGCATGATGTTTAATGTCAGTTTTAAACCGACATTCAAGCTCTATCTTTGATGTCAGTTTAAAACTAACATTAAATATCCACCTTTTGAAAACCAACATTAAAGCTCATTTTTCATTTTTTCCACCTGACATTAAAGGTCAGATTTCTTGTAGTATTAATTATTGAAATACATGTCCTTTTCTACACATATTATGGTTTCTTATAACTAATTGAGGTAATGTTAATTATGGAAATACAAAAACACATAATTTGAAGAATGATCTCCATATATATATTTTTATATTAAGTAAAAACATTTGTCATTGTTATATATGTTAATTATTAAAATACAATAGTCACATAATTTGAGGTAAGGTTAATTATCGGCAGTTTTTTACATTAGTAGGCCTAGTTAATTGTGATAAGATGGTGTAAGGGAGATCGTGACTAAGAAGCTAGACGAGGGTCATTCTGATTGTGTGTGGTTCTTCTTATAAATTGCTTCTCAAGATAAAAATGATTTCTAAAATGTGTTTAAATCCTTACTTTATTTCTATTAAGACTATGAACGACATGATTTTTCTTATGCTTTCCAATTCTTAAAATGCATATGATTATAAATGAATTAGGCTTATATATGAATAGAATGATGTGATAACATGGTGTAAAAATGAGAAATGCATAAGACTTGATATAAATTTGTAATGATAAAATGAGATGATCTTTTGTACCCTATGCAATGAGATGTCTTGATTAGGATGCCTCATACTTGCTGTGTGATCTGGTATGAGATGTCTCTTGCTTGCTGTGTGATTTGACATAAGAAGACACATCATGCATAATGGAACTGATAGAAATTGCTAAATGATTTGAGATTACTCTGCATAGTCGCAACTTGGCAAAAGAGTATAGTAAACGCTTGAGTTGAGGAAAGGGATTCAAAGATGTAATTAAACATGCAGACTAGTTTTGCTAGATGATTGATATATGCGAGATGCATACCCTACGATATGAATTACGATGAAAGGATTGAAAAAAGATGATTTCCGTATGAAACTATGATGATTGTTGATAAAATTGAGATGATCTGATTAAGATTCAATATTTTACTAATTAAATCGTATATACTTTACTACCTAATTTGGAGAAATGACTATACCAGTCACTAGACATTTTTGTCTAACCTTTCAAATGTTTTGTTTTAATCTTCCCTCTCCCAAATAGTGAAGGACATCCAGTGTCAACCGTGAACGCATACTGTGTCATTCATGAAACAAATCTTTTTTGTAGTGGGCATTGTCAGCATACATAGCATGTAGAAGCTATAGACAGATGTTGCTTTGAGTTGTATTTAGTTCTCTTTAAAGGAACTTTGTACAAAGTACTGAATGTACTCTGTTATTTGAAATATCAATGAAGTCCTCTTAATTCTTTTGAGTTCCCATTCCACGTTTAAGTTGTTAGTTGTATTCATTTTCGCTTACTAGGTGTTCTGCATGTATCTCACAGAGAGACTCACGTGAAATGTTTAGGCGGTCACATCCCTAATGACTTTTGAAGGGGTGTGACACGATCATTTGAATATATCACTTATCTAATAGTGACAGTGGTCTATATCTTTGTCTATCTGTATAGATCATTGGTTGTTTAGATATTGGTACACTATTGTGTAGTGAAAAAAGAAGAAGAAGAAGAAAAATATAATACTTGATAATGAGAAAAGAATAAGAAAAAATATTGTCTTTATGAAAGATGAAAAAATGATGCTGAAGACGAGAAATGACGGAAAAGGAATAAATTCTAGATGAAGAGATGAAGAAATTCTAGAAGAACAAATCTAGAATTTATAAATGGGATAACAATAAAGATAAATGGGATAACAAAGAAAAAAAATCAAGAAATTACCTAAATGTTTCAATCTTGCTACGCCTTAATTAGAAAAAGAAAAGAAACAAAAAAGAAAATGCACAAAAATATCTATATATATATACACACACAAGCACAAGAAAAAAATGAATATTGGAAAAAGACGAAAATGCATTATTTTTTATTTGCGTTAGCGAGTTGTTGTGATTTTGTGAGCAAGAAAAGGATATGCAGGAGAATTAAGATAAATAAGGAAGATTGAATAGAGATTAAAAGAGAAATATGGGAATAGAGTGGGGATGAAAGGTTTAAAGATAGGGAGGGAGGGAGCGAGAGAGAGGAGAAACAAACATACCTTGAGAAAGGGAGAATGAGAGAGATAATAAATAAATACGGTGATTTGGAACTCATAAAAAGATTAAAAAAAAAAACCTTAGAGTAAAGACTTTTCCATGCATTTCGAGAAAATGGAAAAGAATATTCTATTCTATTTGCTTGGACACCAAGTTCCTTTTTGTCGCATGCATACGTCTATTTATTTCTGCTTGCTTGCATAGGCAGTTTTTGTCCAAGGAAATTCAGCAAAGGCGGTATCAATTTCGTCAACTTAGAATCCACTCAGTACTATTTGAAGTTCCTCACTACCAATTTGCACCATCCAATCTCTTCTCTCTCCAACTTCCTGCCAGGGCTTAACCTCTCTTAATTCCTTATCCTTACTTGTTACCTTACCTGGTTCCACTCTTCACGTCTCTCTATTCTATATTGTTTTTTTTTCATTCATAATTTTGTTACTCTCTTCTCTGTCCCCTTTGTCTTGGATTTTATCTCTCCATATATTCATTGGAATAATTTAAGTTCTTTGTAGATTTTATGAAATTACCAATTTAATTTTTCAAACAGTTTTTGGATTTGTTTAATTTCTCCTTCTCTAAATCGCGTTGACTTTATGTTATTTCGCCCTTGCTCTGTTTTCTCTGATCATAAAGTATGTACTTGATTTTATGGTGAATGCTTTCTTGATTTAACAACCCTGGTGCTGAAATCTTTTTTAAATCCTACTTTTGTTGTTTTACATATGTTCTTACTCTAAAATGAGCGACTTATTTCCTTTTATTCTTCCTTCTTGATTAAGGATTTAATCGTTGAAGTATGCTTATATTGTGGAAATTTGGTTTTAATTGATCATACGAGCTAGTATTACTAGCTTCTCGGTTTCTTTGGATGAGTTATATGCATATGATGATTTCAATTCCAATTTTTATTTTGCAACAGATTGTTTTTTGTGGCTGAAATTCAAGTATGGGTAAGGAGAAGGTTCACATCAACATTGTGGTCATTGGCCATGTCGATTCTGGGAAATCGACCACCACTGGCCATTTGATCTACAAGCTTGGAGGAATTGACAAGCGTGTTATTGAGAGGTTTGAGAAGGAAGCTGCTGAGATGAACAAGAGATCGTTCAAGTATGCTTGGGTTTTGGACAAGCTTAAGGCTGAACGTGAGCGCGGTATCACAATTGATATTGCTTTGTGGAAGTTCGAGACCACCAAGTACTACTGCACAGTGATTGATGCTCCTGGGCATCGTGATTTCATCAAGAACATGATTACTGGTACTTCCCAGGCTGACTGTGCTGTTCTTATCATTGATTCAACTACCGGAGGTTTTGAAGCTGGTATATCTAAGGATGGGCAGACTCGTGAACATGCTCTTCTTGCCTTTACCCTCGGTGTTAGACAAATGATCTGCTGCTGCAACAAGGTAATTTCAACCAACTTTCATTTCCTCTTTTCCCTGTTTGATAAAGGGAAAAAGCAAATTTTGGGTCAATTCAACTCTTAACTTTCAGTCCCGTTTAATTTGGAAACCCAAAACTTAGATAATTGTTGTTATCTTAAACTTAAAACTTTAAATAGGTTCTAGCTCCCAAATGTATTTAAACAACAAGGAATTTTGTGATATGGAATCAGTTAACAATTTATGGGAAGAGGGCATTATAGCTTATGAATTTTTGACAAATTATACAAATATCTTCTTATATGCATCCCCTCTCATCACTCAAACTAAACAAACAATTAAAATATTTCGAATTAAAAGTAAGTAAAAATTTGCCTATATCAAATTATGTTCGGATAATTTGGTCGGATGCACAAAAAATGGTATTATAGATACATAAACTTATTTAATTTAATTAAGATTGATCCTTATTATAAATAATACTTAGATACATTCATGACGGTAAGTAAAATATTTAAAAAGAAAATAAGAAAAATCTATCACATAACAAAATATTATGGAATAATTTGGTGGGATGTACAAATATCGAAATAATATTAGTGTTACTTGAATGTATGTCAATATTTTAATATGACATTTACTACACTTCTTTTTGCAAAAATTGCAATATTAGTATAATTAAGTTTATGATTCAAATGATGGAACTAAAGTTCATGGTTAAATTGTGTTGTCTCTTTTGAAGTATATCCATGTATTGTGTTTAGTTATGGGTGTGTTTGATTTGTTTCCTTAACAGATGGATGCCACTACTCCCAAATACTCCAAATCTAGATACGATGAAATCGTCAAAGAAGTTTCATCCTACCTCAAGAAAGTTGGCTACAACCCGGACAAAATCCCATTTGTCCCCATCTCCGGATTTGAAGGTGACAACATGATTGAAAGATCCACCAATCTCGACTGGTACAAAGGCCCTACCCTTCTCGAAGCTCTCGACCAAGTCCACGAGCCCAAGAGACCATCTGACAAACCCCTTCGTCTTCCACTTTAAGATGTCTACAAGATCGGCGGCATTGGAACAGTCCCAGTAGGCCGTGTCGAAACTGGTATTATAAAACCCGGCATGGTCGTCACCTTCGTTCCAACTGGCCTCACTACTGAAGTAAAATCTGTTGAAATGCACCATGAAGCTCTCCAAGAAGCTCTCCCCGGTGACAATGTGGGATTCAACGTGAAGAACGCCGCAATAAAAGATCTCAAACGTGGCTACGTTGCGTCAAATTCCAAAGATGATCCAGCCAAAGAAGCTGCTAGTTTCACTTCACAAGTTATCATCATGAACCATCCATGACAGATTGGAAATGGTTATGCCACTGTTCTTGACTGCCACACCTCTCACATAGCAGTCAAGTTTGGGGAGATTCTAACAAAGATTGATAGAAGATCTGGTAAAGAACTCGAGAAAGAGCCTAAATTCTTGAAAAATGGTGATGCTGGATTTGTTAAGATGATCCCCACTAAGCCTATGGTGGTGGAAACGTTCTCTGAGTATCCACCACTTGGGAGATTTGCTGTTAGAGACATGCGGCAAACAGTGGCTGTTTGTGTGATCAAAAGCGTCGAAAAGAAGGACCCAAGTGGTGCTAAGGTCACAAATACTTCTTAAGTTTGCTGTTTGTTTTAAAAAGAATTTATCTTCTTTCAAAAGTTTCAATATCAACCTAATATTTTAGAAATGTTAATCATAATCTTTTTTAGAATCTTTAATGGCTTTTAAGATAAATAGAATGAAATATTTAAATTGATCTGCATATAAAAATTTAGGAATTTAGTGCGCAAATCATAAATTTAAATTCACACAATTATTAATTTAAATTTTTATATAAATTTTTTCAACCTACATGTTGGACATAAAATTTAAACAACTAAAAGCATACCGGCAACTATTAATTATAATAAATAAGAATAGACATTTCGTTAAAATCATTTTATTTTCATAAAAAGTAATTAATACTCATGACAGAAACCATAAACGAAATTATTAAAAAATTTAGGTATTTGTTTAAATAAGAATTGCCCTTTTATCATTAAAATCAATATTTTTCCACTCCATATTCATAAAATAATGTCGACATTGACCGTAGTAATTATAAACAAAACTTGGGGGTAGAAAGATATAGTAATATGACATTTTCATATCAGAAGATGTAGTTTCGATTTATCGTTAATGTATTCAAAAAATATACTTTTAACTTATAGTTTCTTTTTTTCTATAATTCAATTCTACGTTAGACATTAATTTATTTCAAATAACATTTATTTAAACAACATAGTTATCTGTTATGCTTTAACTTTGTTTAATTTCATACGGACTCTTTTATCAAATTTTTTACTAAAATGAGAAATAAAAAAATGTGCGAGGAATAAGTTAAGGTCTCCATTACAATGCATCTTATCAAAGAAAAACACAAACGAGCAACGTAGCAAGTATAACTCAACTAACATATCATATGTGTTAGCGATTAATAGATATGCAATTAAAGTTGTTCGTTCTCTACTATACTAAATATATGTCAGATAGATATTTAATTGAAAATTTTGGTACTTTAACGACAGAATTTAAAATTTTTAAAGATTAAAAATTAGATTTGAGTAAATAAACTTCAAATTTTAGTAGAGTGTTTAGGCTACCAACTTCAAGAGTGTCCACTTCTTACCATTATCTATGATTCCCTATAGTAATTAAATACCATTTAAAAACCAAACTTGTTATCATATTTACTACTTTTCACTCATTCGGTCTCTTTTTTATTGTTATTGGATTTACTATTTCTTACGAGAATAATTTATAGTCATCTGAAATAATTTTTGTTTAAATATCTGATAGTTGCAAGTATTACAAATAAATTCAAAATATTAACATATATAACAATAATAAAAAAAATTACAAATATAACAGAATTTGTGAAAGTTTATTAATAATAAAAGTCTACCTTTGATAAAAATATTGGTTTATCACCAATAGACTTTGCTATCTATTGAAAATATTGTTATACACTTTCATAAAATTACCCTAAATATAAACTATTATAACTCAGGTATTATAATATTGTAATATTCAACTCAACATTTCAAATACTTGTTGAAACATTTTAGAAAATATTAACAAACATGAAATTTGTATTATCAAATTTAGAACAAGACGTTGGAATTCATATTTAAATTATTACTTTTAAAATGTTTATTTGGTAAATAATAATTTCAAATAAAATGAAGAGATATTTTAAACTGTTTTTTCTTTAGAGTTTTTTAAAAGATATACAAATTTGATAAACTATTTATGAACCGTAAATATATTATCAAAGGTTATATTTTTTATAATTTTTTTTTCTTTTTTCTTTTCCTTATTCAAAAAGAAAAAAGAAATCTGTTTCCTTTTTCCTTTTCTATTTTAATAAACTTTTTACTGTTTAGGACTCCGGTTGGAATTATGAAATTAGGTTGAGGGTATTTTCGTCAACAAAATCTTTGGACATACTATATAATGATCCTCAAACCCTATTATTAACCCCTCCAATCTAGTTTTCATTCCTCATCTCTCGCCGCAAGGGTTTAAGAGCACAGCTTTCTCCTAAGGTTTGGATTTCCCCCAATCTTCTTCATTCTTCCTCTTCTTTTCTTTATCTTGATACTCTCTGTTGATTTCTAGAGCTGTTATTGTTCTTCCCTTGTAGATCGTAACATGAAATCTAGTTTCGTTTTAGATTTTGTGTTACATCTTTATTAATGAGCATTTTTCTATCTCTTATTCTTTTATTCTTCCTGTTTATCTGTTAGATGACTGATGCATATTCGTAGTGATTGTTTTGTTTTGAATCGGGCTTTAGAATTTTATTTGCCAATCTGTCGAGATATGTATTGCTGTTGATCGTATTCTGTAGATCTGCATTTAATCTAGTCTGATTGGATTGGATTCATTTTAATTTGGTTTGAAAGTTTATTTTTTTGTTCTAGTTCTGAGAATTTTATTTTTTTTGATAATCATCTAATTGTCCAGCGAATAGGTTTAAATTATGGTGGGTATTTTAGATTTACAATTAATATATGTGAAGTTCAGAAAATTTCAATGATGAGTTTTTTTTTGCCTCTCTGATCTTCCTTTTCTTATTTTCTATCAACTTCTTTTTTTCTATCTATTTCCAGTTATTTTACCGGAGATTCCAGCATGGGTAAGGAAAAGACTCACATCAACATTGTAGTCATTGGCCATGTCGACTCTGGTAAGTCGACCACTACTGGCCATTTGATTTACAAGCTTGGAGGTATTGACAAGCGTGTTATTGAGAGGTTTGAGAAGGAAGCTGCTGAGATGAACAAGAGATCGTTCAAGTATGCCTGGGTGTTGGATAAGCTTAAGGCTGAACGTGAGCGTGGTATCACAATTGATATTGCTTTGTGGAAGTTCGAAACCACCAAGTACTACTGCACTGTTATTGATGCTCCTGGGCATCGTGATTTCATCAAGAACATGATTACTGGAACTTCCCAGGCTGATTGTGCTGTCCTTATCATTGACTCCACTACCGGAGGTTTTGAAGCTGGTATTTCTAAGGATGGGCAGACCCGTGAACACGCCCTCCTTGCCTTTACCCTCGGTGTCAAGCAAATGATTTGCTGCTGTAACAAGGTAATGTTTATAGTCAGTCCTCACTCCTTAGTATTCTGGTTTTACGTGTTCTGTTACAAATAACATTACTGACATGGCTCTTTGTGTGACAGATGGATGCCACCACTCCCAAGTACTCCAAATCTAGGTACGATGAAATTGTGAAGGAAGTTTCTTCCTACCTCAAGAAGGTTGGCTACAACCCAGACAAAATTCCCTTCGTCCCCATCTCTGGCTTTGAGGGTGACAACATGATTGAAAGATCCACCAACCTCGATTGGTACAAGGGACCAACCCTTCTTGAGGCCCTCGACCTGATCCAAGAGCCTAAGAGACCATCTGACAAACCCCTTCGTCTTCCACTTCAGGATGTCTACAAGATTGGAGGTATTGGAACTGTTCCAGTGGGTCGTGTTGAAACTGGCATTATAAAACCTGGTATGGTGGTAACCTTTGCTCCAACTGGACTGACTACTGAAGTTAAGTCTGTGGAGATGCACCACGAAGCTCTCCAAGAAGCTCTCCCTGGTGACAACGTGGGGTTCAACGTGAAGAATGTTGCCGTGAAGGATCTCAAGCGTGGTTATGTTGCCTCAAATTCCAAGGATGATCCTGCCAAGGAAGCTGCCAATTTCACTTCCCAAGTTATCATCATGAACCATCCAGGACAGATTGGAAATGGTTATGCACCTGTCCTCGATTGCCACACATCTCACATTGCTGTCAAATTTGCCGAGATTTTAACCAAGATTGACAGGCGATCTGGAAAAGAACTGGAGAAAGAGCCCAAGTTTTTGAAGAACGGAGATGCTGGATTTGTTAAGATGATTCCCACCAAACCCATGGTGGTGGAAACATTCTCCGAGTATCCGCCACTTGGACGATTTGCCGTGAGGGACATGCGTCAAACTGTGGCTGTTGGTGTCATCAAGGCCGTCGAGAAGAAGGATGCATCCGGTGCCAAGGTCACCAAATCAGCAGCTAAGAAATCAGGCAAGTGAATGGTGCGAGTAGCCGTTGGCGGCCAACGGCTTGATGTTAATCATCATGATGACTGGAATCTTATTAATATGTTCTGTGGTTGTTGGGTAGTGTGTTGTTTGTGTCTGGTTGGTCATGTCTTCAAGTTTCCTCCATGGTCGGTGAGTAGCTTTTCGCAGAATTGGGTGCTTGATCGGCGGTGGCAAGTCTTTCATTTTTATCTTTGAGAGTTCTATGTTTTATGGCTGTTTTTATTTCAAACAACTTGTTATGTGTTCGTATTTCTTGCTTAATTAATACATGGATCGTTTTTGTTTCAACACATTATTTACCAATTCCTTCTTCATTGCCTTCATAATCTTTTACACCTAACGATTTTGGAACACACGTAACTTATGAATCCAAATGAAAAATGGGCGTTTATTATTATAGTATCGGTTTAAGTGCTACACTCAATTAACTTGTGAAATTGACACTATGGTATCAGGACAGGTGCAACAACCATAAAGAGTTATACTCTCAGTTATGTTGCAGAAATTGTTAGTTCATTTAATGGTACAAATTGTAACAATTATAAGCAGTCATTTTTCTTATTTGGGGTTTAATCTATTCTATTTATATCTATATTATGGGTTATTTTAGGAAATATAGTTTTTTATGAAATTATTAATAAAAATAGGGTGAGTTGAAAAGAAATAGCAAAAGTAGGGTGATGGGACAAAGTTTTGTCAAAAATAGTCTGGAAATTTGGAAGGAAGTCGTGTATGAAGTACACGTATCATTGAAGTCGTGTACCTCGTACACGACTTGCATCATACACGATTTCCATTCTTGCATCATACACGACTTCAATGGAAATCGTGTACGGACTGTCCAACGTGGACGGATTGTAAAAAAGTCGTGTACGCGGTTTTAATTTAATATTATTATTGTTGTTGTTATTATTATTATTATTATTGTAATTATATTATTATTATTATTATTATTATTATTATTTTAATTATTATTGTCGTTATTATTATTATTATTATTATTATATTATTATTATTATCATCATTACCGTTATTATAACAACATAAAAACAACCTAATAATAACTATTTAATATATAACAAACTAAAAACAATACATAACTATTTCAATAATATTCCTAAAATATATAACAACCTAAAAATAATATACAACTAATAAATAAAATATATATAACAACCTAATAACAATACATAACTAATAATAATTATTCCAATAATATTCTAAAAATATACAACAACCTAAAACCAATATATAACTAATAAATACAAATATATAAATATCTAAAAATAATATATAACTAATAAATAAATATATAAAACATAATAGAACTTAAATAAACTTACTTCAATTTGATAAGTGGAGTTGGAGGGAGAAGAAAGATAGAGGAGATAGGTGAAGAGCAAAAGAGAAGTGGAAAATGGAGAATAAATTCAGAAGGGAGGGAAAAAAGGGAAAGGGAAAGGAAAATTTTGGAGAATTGAAGGAAAGATGAGGAAATGCCAATGGGTGGGGGGGGGGGGATATTTATGGGCGGGGAAGTCGTACACGACTTCTTGCATGAAGGACACGTGGCGATTCACGTGAAGGAAGTCTGAAGGAAGTCGTGTACCCAGTACACAACTTCCGCACTACCAGACAAAACGACAGTCAACGTTACTGTTGACTGCCATTTGTCAGTTCTGACACGTACGAAAATCGTGTACGTGGTACACAATTTCCCCATTACTCGACAAAATGGCAGTCAACGTTACTGTTGATTGTCACCTGTACGAAAATCGTGTACCCAGTACACGACTACAGTCAGAAGTCGTGGATCGGGTCCACGACTCTAGTCATTTGTCGTGGACTGGGTACACGACGTCGGCCCAAATCGTACACCTGTTCCACGTTTTTATGGAAGTCGTGTACCGGGTACACGACTTCACTACCCCATTTTTGACAATAGTTTCCGGATGACCCTATTTTGGACAATATTTTTATAAATCACATTATTTTAAAAAAAATCCTATATTATCTAAAATGAACTAAGTAGGAGAAGCTTTAGTTTTCCCCATTTGAAACATTGGGTTTCCTCATTTAATACAATTACAAGAATATGTTAAAAGTTCAAATTTTGACTGCAATAAATTACATACCAAACGCCCTAAAATTCAAGATAGTAATAATCTTTTTTTATAATTTTAGATTAAAAAAAAATCTTCACCTCTTATTTGAATATTGAAAAGTAGTTTCTAACTTTGAAAGTAGAGATGTCCATGGATCGGGGATGAGGATGCTACTCCCCGTCTCCGCCATCTATCTATTCTCCATCTCCATGGGATACGGGATGAGGATTCCACTCAGAGATTCCACAGATATCGGGTTTTCTGCGTATGTATGTATGTATGTATCATATTTATTTTCTTTTGGAGCGGGGGGGTCGGGGTTATTAAACAATAAAGGACGAGTTATTAAACAATAAGTTTAGAAGAAGTAGCGAGGATAAAGGCTAAGGTGAAGTTATTATTGATAGAAGCAGAATTTTGTATATGTTATGGACTTTCCCAAATCTTATAGTTTGCATCTTCAATAGAAATTCAACTTTCTTTTTTGTTATATTTGTAGATATTTTCTGTAGTTTTGACATTTAAAATAATTTTTATATTTGCAAATTTGTGAAGATCTCTACAACAATAGTAACATTTGCGAGTAGTCGTAAAAACTCATAAAACTTGTGAAATCTCTACGACAATAATAACATTTGTGAAGATCTCCATACCAATAAATGCAATATAATAAACAATATGTTTATGTGGTTTATTGGTTTTACGAGAATGTTTTATTGAAAATGTAAGGAAACATCGGGAAAGCAACAAGGATTTTTGGTTTTTAACCCTACGAAATAGAAGAAATAGGAAAGGACCATATAAAACGACTTTAAATTTAAAACGCATCAGTTGATCTGGTCTCTGTATATATTTCAACTATAAAAAAATTCTTAGAAGTTTAGGAGGAATCGACATTGTAATTCTAATTTCTACTTCTCAGGGTATAATGACAGATCAAGAAGCTCGACTACAGGGAATCGATAGCAAAATTTTGTGTTATATATGGTAATCTTTATTTATGATATTCAAATTATACACAAAACTTCCCTATATGTAAAAAAAAAAAAGAAAAGAAAAGAGGTGGGTTTATAATTTATAATACCCCTTCCCCTTCGTTAATTAATACTCTGAAGGGTGTTTTGTTTGGAATGAAAGAGCAAAAAAGGATTTCTGAAAGTTTAATCACTGAATCGAATCCCATTTAACAGTATCTTATGACTGATTAATAAAGTGTATACATAGTGAAAAAACCAAGCTAAAAAATGTTAAAGTTTATAACTTAGAGGCAATTGTTTTTTACCTTAATTGTGTTCCCTAACTTGAATTTTTGGATTCGCCATTTGTAATGATCCAATTCTTTATACTAAGCTGAGATCATTACTACTCAAAAGAAAAATAAAATTTCTTAAATTAAATTGATAGGTAAAACAAATGTTCATGGTCAAAACTTCAAATACTCATTTAAAATTATATAAAAAAAATAGAAATAAATTTCAAAATCCTAGTTCGGGCCCTATCTAGTTTTAAAGAGTAATAATGAAAGTACAGGAAATAATAAAATCAAACTAAAATCATAATGGTGGAAGCAAAACATTGCCTATGGCATGCCACGATCACTTCTTGTCATTCGCCAGCTTTCCTCTACCTCTCCCTTTACCTTTGCCTAAAAAATTAAACATAAGAGAGTGAATATAAAAAAAATATACTCAGTAAGGGACCTACTACTAGTCCCGCTAGGTGACTGTTAACTTCCTATTAGAGTCCTATAAAGTGGTACCCCTAACTGACACGTTCTCAAACACGTGCAATTTGTGATTCCGTAGGAACATCTCTGGTCTTCGGTGAACCCAAGGAACACTTAGGACAAATCGGTCTTTAGTGAATCTCGAAAGAAACACTAAGACAATCAGATTGTGAGTGATCCCGTCGAGCCACTTGTAAACATATCATCTCATACTGTACTGATGATCCAGTCGAACTACACAGTCAAAAAAAGGTGATGATCCTAAGGGACACCCATGTGGGTACAACTCTAATAGAAATAGCTAACAGTACATCCTATACATAACATGTAGCCCAACATAACATCATCATAAACATAGCATGAGTATTAATTGAAACATTCTTGATCATGAGATTAGTACTTCATGCATAAGCATCAACATCATCAAATATCATCGTCATAAACATAACTTAGTCGAATCTATCAGTCATCATAACATAGACTAGTCATGACTATTAATCATCATAAACATAAACACATTACGCATATTAGCTACATCAATGCGTAATAGAAAAGTTACATGCAAGCTCTTATTTCAATTCAAAGGTCTAGTAGGAGGATATCTTACCTGGAGATTAGTTTAATTCACAGAAATACACTCCTGACAGCAAAAACAAGCTTCCCCATAAAATCCTAAACAATAAGGATAAAATACTAAGATGATACTTAATTTGTAGTTAATTTAGGATCAAAAAATCTAGTTAATTCAACTTACCCAAAGTTGATGTTGGATCCAACTCAACCTTAATTTAGGACAACGTTCTACAACTTACTTCCAATTGATCTAATCAGTCCTTTAAGAAGAATAATTCAATTTAACCCAAAATTAACTTATTTAGGGTCCAAAATCAATTTTTGTTGGGAATGCCAAAAACCCAATCAACTTACCAAAACTTACTAAAATAGGTGGGAAAAAAGACCAAAAATTAAGACTGGTGGCTAAAAACGGCTTGGCTAAGGAGGATCAACTGTAGAAGACAGATGGCTCGACTGAACTGGATTCGACTAGGGAAACGCAGCTGAAGACGACTCGGGTGGAGGACGCGCACGGCTGACGAAGCTGTACGGATGATTGATGCGATCGGGTAGACGACTTAGCTATGGACGGCTCGGCGTGAAGAACGGCGTGTGGCTTCGCTTACGCAAGAACGCGGCTGCTACGAACGACTGACGGATGACTGCGAAACACGGCGGCGACGATGTTTTGTGAACGATGGAGACGGAGATGGACGATTGACGAAGACGGCTTGGGTGTTTGCGGCCGAAGACTCGCAGATCTCGGTGGCGACTCGAATGACGACCGACGATGGAAGATGGGTGGTGACGGCGGCGGGTTGATGGAAGTTTGAGATTAGGGTTTTTAGGGTTTGCTTGAGGAAAGGATGATGAATAGTGCTTTTCCCAAGGAGCCTATTTAATGAAATAATAGTAATAAATTATTATTATTTTATTTTCCTTTTCTCTAATTATTTTCTCCAAAAATCTTCTACTCTCTCTTCATTAAAAAACCCACCAAATCTTCTTTAACTTTTCCCAAAATAAAATCAATACTTCTCTTTCCTCGACTAATCACATCACTCTATTTTTCCAAAATAATAACCTAACCTGTAATAATTATATTATTTTCATAATAAAATTATTTTAAACTTTAAATTTCAAATAATTATATACTCATATATAATTATCCAAAATTTTCTCAAATACAAATCTCCCAACACAAATATTTTCAAACAACCAAAACAATCATTAATTTCAAAATTTCAATTAATTAGATATTTTCCCAAAGTATCTAATTAATTCTAATTTCCACAATTTAAATCATATAACACCTAAATAGTTTCAATATTAGTTAAAATTAAACTTAATACAATTAAAATAAATTACCTAAATTTGAGGTGTTACACCATTGTTTTCAAAAATGGTTCTTTGGTTTTTCCAATGGACGATTCTTAACCAATATCTCTATGAAAAGAGTATCATCAAGGCTAATAAACTTTCGTTCTTAAGAAATTAAAAATGACCGTTGAACAATCTCCATTCATGTACTAGATTTAAGACCTTTTAAAAGGACAACTAAATTTAAAGATTTCAAAGTTAAATGAATTAAAATGGAGAAGCCCCGCAAAGAAAGGGACAAAGTGATTTTAACATTGTTTTTCAACTATTGAATTTATAAAATTAAAATAATCTCAAATTAACGATCCATACTATTTATTTATATAATATTTGAAATTTACATTTAAGGTTATTAATATATCAAGCAACAAACCTATGCTATTTACTTTCACATGGGTGGAACGTATAACTACAACATATGCAAATATAACGATAGAATACTTTCACATATGTGTATATATATATATATATATATATATTATTCCAAATAATAAAACTGTTAAAAATATCTATAGATATAGCAATATGTTAGATATCTATGATAAATTGTGATAGATTGTAATCTATATCTATCATGATACAGATAGACATAGGTAATCTATCGTTATCGATAGATTCAAATACAAAAAGACACATATAGTAATCTATTGTAAAGATGGTTTAAAACCAACATTAAATATTTACGTTTTTTAAACATACATTAAATATATTCGTGTTCCGTTTTTTTCCACTGGACATCATAAGTCCAATTTCTTGGTTTTAAGATTAATAATTAATTGTAAATCAACAATCACAAGAAGAATTTTGGCCTTTAATGTCGGTTTAAAACCGACATTAAAGGCCGTTAATGTCACTTGGCAACCGACATCTTTGTGAGCGTTATTAAAGGCCTTTAATGTCGGTTTAAAAACGACATTAAAGGCCTATTTAATGTCGGGTTAAAAACGACATTAAAGGCCTTTAATGTCAGTTTTCAACCGACATCTTTGATGGTGTTATTGATGCCCTTTAATGTCGGTTGGGCTTTAATGTCGGTTTAAAAACGACATTAAAGGCCTCTTTAATGTCGGTTTGTTAGTTTTCAACCGACATCTTTGATAGTGTTATTGAAGCCCTTTAATGTCGGTTGAACTTTGATGTCGGTTTAAAACCGACATTAAAGCCTAGTTTTGGATTCATTTTTACAAATTTATTTTTATTTAATTGTCACATTATTGTCCTATAGACCGACATTGGATCAATGTAGATAAATATGTTTTTCACACGCCAACAAATCAATGAAATTCATATTATGTTAGAAACTATAATATTTGTCTTTTACATTTGAATACACAAAATAAAATCTTAATATTATGTATATACATTCTACAATAGTACATGAAAAAAGATTCTAATACAAGAATTAAATAATTAAAAATCCTAAATGCCTTCTCAGTCTTCAATTTTCAACGGTCGCTTGGCAATCTCTGCACAATCGCTTAGCTTTCAACCCGATATGACTTCAATTATCTACAAACAATATCCAAATAAACCATTTATATAGAATAACAAAGCTGTTTGAACTACTAAAATTGCAGAGAAGGATGAAAAGTTTTTGAAGAGAACCTGTTATTGAACTAAGAACATTGATGCAGTTAACAAGCCGATCACAAAGATTATCTAAAAGGACTGTTCCCCAATCGCTGAAATAGCATACAGAAACATAGGCATGAGTACTGTAAACTATGGTGAAGCTAAAAATGCAACCCATTACAAAATTAGAAATGAACATAGCATAGCATGATAACCTTTTAAAGTTGAGTTCATGAAATCCTGAGGCAAGAATTATCTGTCGAACAAAATATAAAGATAGCATGATAACCTTTTCTCCCTCCTCTTTCTTTTTGGCACCTGAAACCATATCAACATTAAAACACTTGAAACAAAGGGGATAAATAAAAATATAATTATAAAGTGATGAAGGACAAATAAAAGCACAAATAAAGCACAAATCAACATTAAAACCATACAGTTTCTTGATCTCGGTCATGGCATTCTCTACAAAGACATCCACCTTGTCATCATATTTCTTTAAGAACATGGGCACAATGAAGAGCATGATAACTTCTATTACACATTGATTTGATAAAAAAAAAGTAAATAAAATGCAAGATTTCAAAGAAGTAAAAGGAATACAAATTTATTAAAATGTATAACTAAACCTTATTCACTCATCTAGAGTTGCCATACCGGTCCAACAATTGTAGCAAGAATCTCCACTATCAATAATAACACGTACACAACAAATAATAATGTATAATTTTTTTTAGCAAGAAACTAGAAGATATATAAGGTGTACTTGAATATCTCAACTAGGTTGGTATATTCTTAACACCCTCAACATATATCAAACTAAAATAGAAATTCATTCCGTGAATTTAAAAAAAAAAAACCAAAAGAGCATTAATAAAATGATCTTCATCAAAAATATCTGAGAAGTTGCTGCACAACAAACGAACATGAATTGAAAAACTTCAGATAAACAACAAAAGAAGACTAGAGATAAAAAATTCAAATCTACCTAGAGTCATTCCAAAATGAATGCTTGTCAAGATCAGGAATCACGAGGGTTGCATTAATTATACGTGCTATTGCAACCATGTCACATATCTGCAATCGAAGGGTAGGAACAACCTTAGGTCTCAAACATTTGTACTGTATTTCATATGACGGACACAATATTATTCACCAAACCTTAATATATATATATATATATATATGATGTGAAAACAGAAATTACAACTACTGCTTAAGCCTACATCTGTGAAGTAATTTATCAATTTGTCTCATACATGAATTGATGAATTGAATACTAACTCAAGTCTCTCTAAGATAGAAAATGGACATGCAGTACAAACTATAATATCCATGACTTGTTAGAAGATTTATGGGAATATAGATTATACTATCATGAACTGATCTCATTATATAATTACTGGAATTTTTCTAATATCCCCACCAGAATTATTTAAAATGTATCGCTATTTTGTGGGTCCACCAACCTTCTTCTGACTTTATTTATTAGTGTATAGTTGGATGCTTATTAGTAACCAGGGATACTCAAGTATTTCTGTGTGATGTTTCAACCACCAAAAAGCATTAAATCGACATTTTCTCCTACAATCAAATGAACCTTAATTTGTATGAACAAAAAAGTCTTATTCCAGACACAGGGACCAAATCATGTGAGGAAAATGAGGAAGACGGTGCAAAAAAAAAAAAAAAAGTGATTACAAACCCCAGCGCGCATTTGATTAAGCCCTCCATTTGTATGAACCAGAAGGAAACCTCTTGTCTTTCCAGGAGCTGAAAAATCCCCAAAAATGAAACAATAATAACAAACATACAAGTGTAGTTACACATAATAGTATTTTGTTTTAAGAAGAGAAACAAATAACAATTCCGAACTGTCTTACATGAGTAATTAAGACTAGGCTTAGTGCAGGGAAAGAAATTACGACTCGAAGGAGGAGTCCAAAGAGATGGACGACTATACGACTCAGTTTGCTTCCATTTCCTGGCTCTTCTTACTATCAAGATCAAACAACTATTAATTAATTAAAATGAGATGCAACAATACACATGGATTTTTGGTGTTGGATTCACATTGACCTCCAATATTTTCACAAAAAGGCGCATGGCTTCAGCAGGAACCATATTTCCAAGCCCATCCCAGCTGCAGAATCCCAAATAAGTTCCTCAAAAACTCTCAACATGATCGAAGCAAACCCATAATTATACAATGAATTAAAAAGCGTGTTATAAACTTCTATGCAGCTTAATTGCACTGTCTATCCAAATTCCTAGCGAATAGTTAGTTAACTGTTGACGCAAAAGTAATCATTGACTCAGGATGTGAAAAGAGATTACAATACAATGAACACAGCATATAACCAATCTACAAAGGTAGAGCATGAGCAATAGTGAAAACTATCTGGTTGCAATGACTACCATCAAATACAACATCAACAAACCCTAACCACGAATATACAGCACAACAATTTACTAAGAATAAAGAGATTGGACAGTAATATTTTGAAATAAGTTATCTTTAAGAGCATCAGTTCATCAATGCCAAAAGCAGACAAAATATTGACAAGAAACTGTGACCGAGTATGTGGTGTTAGCACCAAAAAAATCACAGAATGGAAAATACCCATTAATTAGTAGCATTGGCCAAATACCATAGCTAACCTTCTCCATAAATTGCTTCTTCCAATAAGCCAGAGCCACTATACGATTCCATTTGAACCACTTAAGGACATTTTGTAAAATTAGATATCATAATTGGAACAATGACCAACTTCAATTGCAATAATTTCGTACCAAGATGACAGAGTAGGTAACATTTGGAAAAATTCTAAACCCCATATATTCAATATGTTGTTTTTTATGTTGATTTAGATTATATATCCGCATGAGAAGGAATATAAGCTAACAGACCTCTTCCATTTGCTTTTCTCGATTGCATGCCAACTACTGGGTTCAGGTAAATTACAATGCCCTACTGTAGCCTGTAATAAGAATAGTTAAGAGTTTGGCCGGTATCCTTACAATAATTCAGGATTCGCTCAAATAAACAATAAACCCACTCAATAAGACAATTTGGTACTGACATACATTTAGCATTCCTAATAAATTTGTGAATTCAGCAAGCTTTAAACTCGATCTATAACCTCCAAGCACAAAGCATGTCAGGAATCAATCTTCCCAAACATAAATTTAAATCGTACGGTCAGATCTACCAAAATCATTCCCTGAGTTAACAAAGAAAATAAAGGACTCAAACCTCTGAATTCCATAACCAGAAAATTAGCAATCTAAACTTCCAAATCAACACCATAATTCAGCAAATCGGTAAGCTCACATTACATCAGTAATACCAAAACAATTTACAAAAAGAAATTTCCAGCTATCTAGAGGCAAGCAATTAAACCTTAGACGACTCAGTAATCAGAATGGCCACCACAATTCGTACAAAAGACTAAATAAAAAATGAAAATACGCTTGAAGCAAATAACACCCTCAGAAAACACATTATGCCTCCACCATTACACAAATCGAAAGGGAAAACGCGACCAAAGTCACACAAAAAATGCACCAATCTCAAACCTCAACCAAACTGAAACAGCACCGGTAAGTCACAGGTGTAAGAACACATGGTAGTACCTGCTGATACAAGCCATAGAGTAACAAAGCGGCCTCATCAGAGAACTTAGACCTGAGGGCCTTTGAAGACAATTTCGGTGATCCATCAAAACCGGCACAAGAAGCCGCGGCGTAGAACCGATCGGGATATTGCAAGCCGGAGCTCGCCCTCACCATCGCAGCCATCTCTTCTTCGCCTTCTTCTATGTAAGCTTAGGAATTGGACGAACAAACAAGTTGCACCTGAGGTTATAGCCGTCATCGTCTGATGGAATTATGTGAGAGAGGTATCAAAGGCGGAGAGAAGGGAGTTGGAACTTTGCGACGGTGGAGATTAAAGAAAGGGAAGAAGAGGAGATGAAAGATGGACGAGGATTAGATGCAAGAAGGGGAGACGAGAGGGATAGAAGGAAGGGATGAAGGCGGCTGCTAATGGGTTAAAGGAAAAAGCATTAAAACCCTAGTGTAAAAGGGAAATATTAATTAAATAAAAATAATAATTAAAAAGAGTAGCTTTAATGTCGGTTTTAAACCGACATTAATCTTTCCTCTTTGATGTTGGTTTTAAACCGACATTAAACATCCGCATTTTAAAAACCGACATTAAACATTCATTTTCATTTTTTTCAACCGACACCAAAGGTCATATTTCTTCTAGTGAATATTTTCAAATCTATCAATGACAGATTCTTATCCATAATAAACTCTATTATTGATATAAATTTTTTGAAATTTATGTCTTAAAACTCGTGGTTTGTAGTTTAAAATTATATTCTATTCAATAAAGGTGTTATTGAGGACTTATTATCGAAAATAAAATACTATAATCTTGAATCCAATAAACTAAGGTCTCAAGGCTATTTAGTGTAGACTTGAACTTTATGTAGAGATATAAATGTGGATTAAGTTCGAGTATATAACACAAATGGTGTATTATATATTTATAAGATTAGGCGCCTTATTCTGCGGACACTATGGATGTGGCCTGCTTTGTAGTTAGTATAAATGATGTGATCATGAATCGTTCATGTAAAGACATGAAAGTGGGGACATGAGTTTACATAAGACTGGAAACCATGAACACTACTACAAATTTGGTCTTTCTTGACACACACAAATTTTGATTTTTTGATGGTCATGGCAAAGAACCATCAAAAAAATTATTTTTCTAGATACAATGTTCATCTTGACGGTCATGTACGTCAAGAAAAGTCTCCATATTTTGTTGAAGAAATACGAAAAAACGTAAAAAAAATGTGAATTCTTAATTTTTTAATGGGCAAAGTTCCCTTAGTTTCTTTGATGGTCCACAAACGTCAAGAAAACTATTTCTCGATGGACAATGAACATCAAGGATAATATATTAGTTGACTGACAATGCCCATCAAGTTAGCTAGGTTTTCTTGATGGACGAGGACCATCAAGGGATGAATTTTCTTGATTTTCAATGAATCATTGAAATTTTTTTAAGGAAAAACCGTGGAAATAACAAATTTATGGATAGAAAAAAGAAAAATAGCAAAATGTTAAATTATTTTGATTTATGACAAAACTAACTGCTAGAATAATTTTTTCATTTTTTATGGCTCGAATTTATCCCTCCACGGATGACAATTGTCCATATAAAAATAGTGTATTTGTAAACACACTCACTTATGATAATTCTTAACTAAATAAAAAAAAATATTATATTGTTCCAACAATTCCTAAAACTATGCCATTAGTTTCAATTTGCTATTTCCATCAAAATTAACCGTCAAAATAGCAAAATATTGGATTATAAATAGAAAAATAGCAAATCCCAAAAGTATTTTGATTTATGACAACCGTTTTTTGGATTTTTTTTTTCAATTTTTTTTGCTGGAGTATACCCTTTACAAAGGGCAATTCCTCGCATACAAATACAGTGTATTTGTATAGGTTAAAAAAATCAAACAAAATATCACAGAGTACAAATACAGTGCATTTGTAAACACATTCATTTTTGGTAAATCTTAACTAAATAAAAAAATATTCTCTTGCTGCAGAAGATTTCACCAACATCCCATCAAGATATTGCTTTAGTTTCAACATCCCTAATTATTAGAATTTAAATTAATTCATTCACAATTTTTTATACTTCATATTATTTATCAAAAAGTTATTAAATAATTCATATTACAAAATTTTAATAACATTTTGAATCTACAATTTATATCATCCCTTAAAATCGTCAATTTGAATTCAAATTTTACCTCGTATCCCTAAAATAACACAAAAATAAATTCAACTATTTCACATTTCTTATTCTTCAAACTATTTATCAAAAAATAGACATAAATAATATATAATACATATTTGATATTTATTAACCTTTTGAGTTTAAAAATATATATCTCATCCTAAAATAGTTAGTTTTAATCTTAATCTTTAACCTTATTTGTAAATCCAATTTTTGCACTTTAATTTTAAATAGTTAGTTTGAATCCCTAAAATTATGCTAAAGATACTAAACTTAAATTTGAGTTAGATTATCGTTCCTAAAATAATGCTAAAATAACAAACTTCATTTACAACATTTTCATCCCAAAATTTTGCTGATTTAACAATAATTTCATAAACAATACATAATACGCAATTGTTATTTTGAATTCAAATTTTATACATTATCCCTAAAATGATGCAAATATATCTATAAGATTATGAGGTTTGTTATATTTTAAACAATTTATTAATAATATTGATAATTATTATAATTTCTTAAATGATCTTAAATATGCTTCAATGTCGTTTTTGCAATTAATTGAATCTTCTTCCTTATGTCTTTTAAATTAAATTAGATAAAAGAAAAGAAACATGAAAATAGGAAGAGGGGGCAGCCGCAAATTGAAAAAACACAGTAGAGAGAATTTTTTCTAGCAAAAAAAATTCATAGAGAAGAGTGTGGTGTGACGGTTTCTGGCGTTCCAACAGGAATAGAGACGTTGGTAAATGGAGAGGACGTTAGAGGTTTAGTCGTGGGTTTTGAGGCGGAAGAAGATGACAGTTTTGTGTTGTTTACGGCAGCTTTGGCGTTCGTTTCAACAGCTTCGCAACGTGTTTAACGATTGGTTTAACCATGGTTTTGGAGTCGTCAGTGGTTGGTCTAGCCATCAGAGGAAGACGTTGGAGTTTCGACTTCAGCGACAATGGGCTTTTTTTAGCAGCGTTTGACGGTGTCCAACGTTGGTCGTGGGTTTACAGTAGGTTCTAACGTTTTGACGTCTAATGGAGTCAGGTTTAGTTGACTTTCACGGATTTCACCGCAAGCAAGACGAAAATCCCAAAGTTTTTCGGTTAGAGGAGTCGACAAGAAAAAAATCCAAGTATGAAGACTTTGAAAGGTTTGAAGAAGACGAGCTAGAAGCTCCAATAGTTTCTACAACTGATGGAAGTTTGATTTTGATGTGTTAATCATGTGTTGGGAGTTTGATTTTAATTATAGGCTTTTGTAGTTTCTTGATTAATTGTATTTAGGATTCAATCTTTTGGCATTTAAGACATTATTCTAGCCATTAGTTTTCCATATTTTCTAATTTTGCTATTTTATCAATTTAAATAAAAATTTACCATTCATCCAAAGTACATCTTCTATTTTGCTATTCTTCTTGTCAGCCCAAAAATTAATATATATGTTTTGGATTTCTTGATGAGTTTAGAATTTTCTTGATGGGTCTGGGATTTCTTGATAGACAAAGACAAAAAAAATATCATGAGCAAGGTCCATAAAAAAAAAATGATATTTTGATGGGCGATGGCCATCAAGAAAAAAAAAAGGGAATCCATTGAAATGGTAAATATAAGAATAGAAAATAGAAAAATAGCAAATTGTTATATCGTTTTATTTATGGCAAAACTAACTACCTTAAATATTTTTCCACTTTTTTGGCCCGAAATTACCCCTCCACGGATAACAATTGTCCATATACAAATACAGAATATTTTGTGAGATCGAAAAATCAAATAAAATATCACATATCACGATTACATTGTATTTGTAAACACATCCACTTATGATAATTATTAACTAAATCAAAAAATTATTATATTCTTTGAGAGATCCACAAACATATTCAATTGGTTTCAATATTCCCCAATTATCTCGATTTTTACCTTCAAATTAATCAAAAATAAATTCAAGTATTTAATATTTTATCCAAAGTACAGTAGATTCAAAATTATATAATCCAACAATTAATTATTATAATAAGAAATAAGAAATTAACGAAAAAGAGTTTCAAATATTTATTTTTTTCTTTTTGGAATTATACATTCAAAAGTGAATCCCTCCCTAAAATCATGGCAAAGATAATGCAATAATTGATTATTAACAAAAACATTAAAAAATTAACGAAAAATAATTTAAAAGATTCAAATTTTAAACACATGTAGATATCTATCATTCCCAAAAATCATGACAAATATAATGCAAATAATTATCTAAATTAGTTAAGTTTAGATTCAAAATTCAACCCTCCCTAAAATCATGCCAAATTCAATGCAAATATTAACAAAAAAAAAATTTCAAATATTCAATATTTTCCTTTTTGAAATTATACATTGAAAATTGAATCTCTCTCTAAAATCATGGCAATGATAATGCAATAATTAATTATTATGATAAACATTAAGAAATTTATGAAAAAGAATTTAAAAGATTCAATTTTTTACGCATCACATACCAATCATTCCCTAAAATCATCGCAAATATAATGCAAATAATTATCTTTGGCAAATTAGTTAAGTTTAAATTCAAAATTCAACCCCTCCCCGAAATCATGCCAAAATTCAACCTCCCACTCTCATCATTTTTTATTTTCTAAATTATTTACCAAAAAAACACACATAATAAATTAAGTTTACATTCTCTTAATTTTAACATATTTATTTTCTAAATTATTTATGAAAAATCATTAATTTTGCATTGCTAAAATTAGATTCCTAAGATTCTGCCATGTCCGTGTATTTGTTAAGATAGAAAAAATCAAACAAAATATCACATATCACGAATACAGTGTATTTGCAAACAATAATTCTTAACTAAATATAAAAAATATTATATTGTTTGAACAATCCCTAAAGATATGCCATTAGTTTTAACATTCCTTAATTATTAGGATACAAAATACAGTGTATTAATTTTAGATTCTTAAGTTGAATTCCTAAAATTATGCCAAAGATAATGTACAATCCATTAATTTTAGATAATTTATTTTGTTGGGTGTTAAAGTTATTTAAGTTTGGAAAGGAAAAGAATTTTTTTTATAATAATATAGTATAATATAATATATATAATATGAATTATATATTATTATTATTATATATTTTTTTAAAACCCTAATTTCATCACCATCTTCATCTCAGCCGTAGCCCCCCCACTCTCATCTTCTTCTTCTTCGAAATCACATAGCCGCCGCCCCTTCCTTTCTTCTCTCCATCGAGATCTTCGACGACAATCACTCTCTGTCCATCGAAGCCACCACTGCCACCTTAGTTCTCTGTCAAGCTTCTGTTCGTCGTTAGCCGAAGCCGCCACATCACGAGCCGCTCCCCTTTCCGTCAGCCATCTCCTCTGCGTCACAACGTCCGAATCTGAAGTGAGTGGATTGTGTCTGCTCCAACCGGTGTTTGTCCACGCAGCTCTGACCGTCGTTGTCGCATCTCCACGAACCCAGCCGTCGTCGTCACGATCTCCCATTCGCATGGAGCTTGTTGCACCATCCATCCTTCTCCGTAGCACGCTGCTACACCAGGGCGTGCTCTCCTTGCCGTTGAAGAAGCCTCTGTCCTTGAGCTGTCATGTTCCAAGTGTGAATACATAGTTTGTATTAATTATAGGGTATTTGTGGATGTGGGTCCATAATTTGTATTAATTATAGGGTATTTGTGGATTCTGTTACAAATGAATTTAGAAATCACATTTGTCAATTAGGTAGAGGCATTTAAGGCATTGTTCTCCCATTTATTATTTAAAAAATTTCTGTTTTGCTATTTTGTCAATTTAAAAATAAAATTATCATTTATCCAAAGTAAACCTCTAATTTTGTTATTCTTCTTATCAGTCCAAAAAAATTATAATTTTGGATTTAGGATAAGATCATGGGTAAGGCCCATCAAGAAAAATGATATCTTGATGGACAATGCCCATTAAGAAAAAATATTTCTCACTAACCACAAAATCCGGAACCTCATTAACGGGCTAAAAACACAATATTCATCATTTTTATCCCTTTCACTCTATTCCCAAATTAAATTAACACTACTCTAATTTTATCTTTTTTTCTTTTTAATTTCTAGTTTTTTTAAGTAAAGACAAATGGTTAGGTACATAACTTCAACAAGTTTTTTTTCTTTCTTATATTAAATTAATAAATCCATTTACATTTAAAATTTATTTAAAAAAAGGCCTATTTTGAGGATGGATTTGGTGAGCTTAAGGGCGAGTTGGCAGATTTCTCTAACGCTAACGCTAAGCCAAATAATCATCCACCTATTGCCAAGGTAATGTTTATAATACGACTCTTTCAAAAGAAAATTCCAAATAAATTTATCAATCTAATCCAACTTGCATGATTTGGGGATTGGGTTAGATTTGTTTTTAAGAAATGGTTGTTTGATCTGATACATAGAAGAATTTAATTTAGTAGAATGCATGCATGTTATGAGAAACAAAACCAACGAGTAAAAAAAAAAGTGAGAAGAGATTGACAAAAGAATTTGTATATATGATTCGTGTGTTAACTAACTTCACATGCCAAAGAAACATATTTTATTATATATAAAAAGAAATATATCGTATAATACAAATATAAATGTGTGAGTTTTATATATAGAATTTCCTAAATCCCTTCTAAGAAAACTATGGAATATGTGCTATTAAATTGTCATCTTTTTAAATATTTGTACGGATAATTAAACATGTTATATGATAGAACAAAAATCAATCTTATAATTGTAGGTAAGTTGAGTTTTTTTTTCCTTCTTAATTGGTGAGAAAAATAGACATGTTTAGTTTTATAATGTGTCAACTGTAACATTTGTGTGTGTAAAGATACTAAAAAGGAAGGATATTACAATTTGAATTGATTATAAATTTAAGAAAATTTAAGAATGTTACTATTTAAGAAAAAAGGATATTACAATTTAAGAAAAAGATATCACGAGAAAAAGAATTTAATTAGAATTTTAAAAAAGGATTTAATTTATAAAACCTAATTTATTTTTACTAAACACAGTTGCCGCGGGTCAAAAGAAAGCTTTCGAAACTTTTCTCGATTTTTCTATTCAATTGTTATTCAATCCGCTATCGTCAACCGACATCTTTGTTGATTTTTCAACTCTTCTACTATTCAACCCTGCCACCGTCAATGGAAAGATTTTTTTTTTATTTTTTTGCCGCAACTCGATTGCCATCAACCAGCATTTTTCCGATATTTCAATTCTTCTACTGCTCAACTGAAAATTGCATTGAATATTCCATTCGTTTTCGCCATTCTCCCTAGGATACTCTTCTTCACTGTTTCAACCCAATTTTCCCTTTTAACATGTCATGCAAATGAAAGATTGGTTGATGGAAATTACGCCATCCAGCTGACTGTCCATCTTGAAAATTGGTTGATTATTTATGGGCCTGATTTTGGAACTAAGGAAAGAAACCTTCGTCTTGCTTTATCTACTGAAGGAATTAATCTTCTTAGTAAGATGAATAGTAAATATAGTTCTTGGCCTGTGCTATTGACAACATACAATCTCCCACCATGGTTATGTATGAGACGTAAATTTATGATGTTAAAAATGTTAATTTCTAGGAGCCAAATCAACCGGGGTATAATATAGATGTGTATTTAGCTCCTTTAATAGATAATTTGAAAATACTATGGAATGATGGTGTACCTTGTTATGATGGATATCGAAATGATGTTTTCACATTAAAAGCAGTATTATTGTAGACTATTAATGACTTCCCTACATATGATAATCTGGCGGGTTGCACTGTCAAAGAGTGTTTTATGCTGAAACAAGCACAAAAGCTTGACCTCTTACTTGGGTTTTTGTTAAGGTATTAGTATTTAAATTATAAATAAATGATAATGTGAGTTCGGTTTAAATATTTATTTTTTATTTTAACATGTGTTTTGAATACATGTGAGTATATAGTGGGCTCAACAGCCGGGCAGTATATAATATGGGTACTATGTGATGAAGTTCATGCAAAACATAGTAAGGCAAAAGAGCGGCACAATTACAGATGTGGTATGCATTTTATTGCACCATCTGTTATAGCTATTATTCTTACGCTTAGTACAATTTAATAATTAAATTACATTTATTTCGTTTATAGCTGACGAGACAAGCACCTTATACTCGATTTGAATTGGATGTGGTGAGAGTGGAATACTGTGACTTTCTAGGACGCTACATATGATACATGTTTTTATTGCAATGAACGGGTAGTTTTTATATTTATAGTTTAGGTATATCTTGATATGATGTCAATTTCTGTAGGGTTATGTCTTATATGACCATATTTGTTAGATACTGTTTTTTGTAGAAGCATTGGTTTACAGTTGGTTAATGAAAATTAATTAGTTTATTTGATGGATGTAATTTTATGAAATATATGTTATTTGTGTTTCAATTATATGGTCTGATGATATGAATTTCATATTTATGATTGTTGATATTTTTCATTAATTGTTTGAAGTTGGGAAGTTGAAAGTTTTGAATTTTTGGAGTTCTGGAGTTGTGTGAGTTCTGAGTTCTGTAGGTTATGTAGTTGACACAGATGTGAATGAGTTGTTTTTGAACTAGTTTGTAGTTGTGCGTAAAGGATTTTGCATAAGTTATGAAGTTAGAAGTTTCAGGTTGTATGAGTTTTATAGTTGTGGTGGAGTTCTGTAGGTTATGTAGTTGACATGAATTTGCATGAGTTGTTTGAACTAGTTTGTAGTTGTATGTAATGGATTTTACATTAAGTTGTGAAGTTGGAAGTTTCGAGTTGTATGAGTTTTGTAGTTTTGGAGATGTGGCGGAGTTTTGCAGGTTATGTAGTTGATACGAATTTGTAAAAGTTGTTTGAACTAGTTTGTAGTTGTATGTAACGGATTTTACATAAGTTGTGAAGTTAGAAGTTTTGAGTTGTTGGAGTTCTGGAGTTGTGTGAGTTCTGTAGTTTTAGACTTGTGACGGAGAGTTATGTAGTTGACACGAATTTGCAGTAGTTGGTTGAACTAGTTTGTAGTTATATATAATGGATTTTTCATATTTTCAGTTTTTAATATTTTTAGGTTTTTTAGATTGTTTGAGGTCGATTACAGGTCACATATATGGGCTGGTCGTAATAACCCATTTTTTTTTTATATTTTTCTAAAGCCGTTATAGTTGATGGGCTCAAAACGTCAAGAATAAAGTTTTTTTATGGGCAAAACCCGTCAACAGAAGAGCTATCTTGATGGACAAAAACCGTCAATAGAAGGGCTATCTTGATAGACCGATCCAATTTTTTGATGGGCAAAAGACGTCAAACTCCCCTTTCTTAATGGTCAATTTGATCAAGAATAAGTTTTGATGACTTGGTTTGACCATCAAGTAAACTAGTTTTCTTGATGGGCTTTTTAGTTTCCTTGATGGGCAAAAAACATCAAAGTCTTCTTTCTTGATAGCCAATACCATTAAGAAATGGTTTTTTATGGCATGTTTTGGCCATCAAGAAATGATTTTCTCGATGGGCAAAAAACATCGAAGTTTTCTTTCTTGATGACCAATACCATCAAGAAAGAGTTTTTGATGACATGTTTTAACCATTAAGAAAACTAGTTTTCTTGATAGTCGGACTTTCTTGATGCCTGCCTACATGATGGGCAAATACCATCAAGGTAGACATTTTTTTACGTGCTTTTCACATCAAAGAAGGCCAAATTTGTAGTAGTGGAAATAGTCACTTTTAAATTATAACATTGTTGACTGTATAAAACTGACTATTTCGATTATTAATTACGTAGGTAACTTAATCTTAATCCTAAGCTAACTATGAACTTAAGAAGCAATATGTAATCTCGGGGGTAAATCGTTATTTTGACTCAGTCGAGTTTACGAACAACCTATGAAGGATAAACTTACTGATCATGGTAATATCAGATGGACACAACTATATTTATAGTGAGTGAAGTACAACTACGGAACTTTAGTGGAATGACAAATGTTGATTAGCTCAGTCTAAAAGAGTTTAAGCAGTTAATCTCGAATCGTTGTAGCCATGATCTATAGGTCCATTAGGTTCCTCTGCTAGCTCATATGGAATTAACTTAGATTAATATGTTGGAATAATTTGAATTATTCAAATTAGGTAAAGAGAGAGAAACCGACGAATATATGTGATATAACCGTCCGTTATAAATTTGAGATAAAAATATTTAGATTTAAATGTGATTTAAATATTAAAAATATGAATACATATTCATATTTGGAAGCTCAAAATTGATGGAAATAGTCAAAAGTTGTAAAAAGTTAAAATGTTGACTTTTGACTTTGAAAAGTCAAACTTTGACTGACTTTATATTTAAATATGATTTGAATTTCAGAAAAATGAATGCGGACTCATGCTTTGAAGGATAGAATTAGTAAAGACAGATAAAATGGAAAATTCGAACATTTTGTTGGATAATCCCACTAATATTTAGTGTTATAAGTGGCTACATGAAATCTAGACACCTAACCCACTAAGTTCTACTA
Source organism: Cucumis melo (assembly GCF_025177605.1). Classification (NCBI taxonomy): domain Eukaryota; kingdom Viridiplantae; phylum Streptophyta; class Magnoliopsida; order Cucurbitales; family Cucurbitaceae; genus Cucumis; species Cucumis melo. Next base: position 6,899,018 of record NC_066865.1, read on the forward strand.
TTGGTTAGTGGAAAAATAGGTGTGTTGAGTTTTTATGAACAAATTATGCATGTAATTTGTTTATAAATAGATCCTTTTTTAAAATTAAAAAGACTTTTTGTCATTTTTTTTATCATTTTGACTTATAAAATTATTCAAGAATTTTCTCTCTTCAAAAAATTCTCAATCCTAAATTTCCATCTCCAATTTCCATCCCCTCTCAATTTCTTTCACCTAATCGGGTCCCACAACCTTGTTCTAAGTCTGGAGAATAGCAAGTCAACTCTAGTGGTGGTCTCGACTTTGAGTTCGATGGGAGATTACGAGGATAAAAAAATCTTCAAATATATGTATTCATTTACCCCTAATTTTGTATTAATTAGGGTAGTTTGCCCGTCAATCTCTAAATTTATTTAGATGTAATTTGAGTAAGATTCGATTTTAATTCCACTACGTATATTTCATTTTCTATCAAAACTTTTAGTTTATGACTGAGATCATGAGAGATGGATTTAAATTTTTTTACTTTATATCTACTAATATATTATTTGCACCTGCCCGATATTTTACTTTGGAGTTGGATCTTTGATGTTTAGTTTTGTAAAAGTAATAAACTAATGAATGAAACAGCTAAGGCATTTATAGAATTCTTCCATGATTATGCATTTTAATAATGAGGAATTCTAAACTTCTTTTTCTTTATCACATGATTGAAGAAAGAGGAATGTTCCTTTTTGTTTGAAAATTAATTGTTTTGAAAGACAAAGTGTGTTTAGTAACTATTTTACTTTATGTTTTTTAAACAAAAAATTTGTATTTAAAATTATGAAGGAAGATTAAAAATATAAAGAAGAAGCTTTGAGAAAATACATTTTTTGTTTTTCAAAAACAAAATTAGTTACCAAACATTTATGTTTTTTATTTTTAATAAGCAAAGATTTAAAACAAAATTTAAAAATTAATAAAAAGAGGAAATAATTGAAATAGTTTACCAAATTGGGTCTAATCTTTTAGGTTATATTTGGTAACCCATTTATTTTCTGTTTTTTTTTTAAATTAAATTCTAAAAAACGAGCATGTTTGGTAGGTAATTCACTTTTATGTTTTTCGAAGAAAAAACTTGTTTTTAAAATTACGATGGAAGATTGATAATGAAAAAAAAAGCTTTAAAAAAAATACAATTTTTTTAAAACAAAAAACAAATAAGTTACTAAACATGTATGGTTTTTGGTTTTAATAAACAAAAATTTAGAAATAGAACAACCAAAACAAAAAGTTGAAATTGTTACCAAAAGATTTAAACCTATGACCTCTTGTCCTCGAGAACATACAAATGCCATCTATGCTAAGCTCATGTTAGGCATTAATGTTATTTTTCCTTTATGTCTTGCAATGATTTCCATCTTTCTTTAATACAATGATTGAATTTTTAGCTAATTCCAAAACAAAAACAAAAATTTGAAAGCTATTATTTTTAGTTTTCAAAGTTTGACTTAGATTTTTCTAACTGTTGGTAGAATGTACATAACAAAGAAAAGAAGTTGAAGGTTGGAAGCATATTGTCTATAGACTTAACTTTTAGAAACAAAAAACAAAATGATTACCAAATGAGTCTTAAATTTCTTTAGAAATTGTGAAAGCTCACACGAGCAATGACAAATAATAGCCATTAAAGCCAAAATCGAGGAATTTCTTTTGTGGGAAAAAATGGAACGATGACAAATAGCAACTATCTGTCGTAGCTTTAAATTTGAGAAATTTAAAAAGAAGCCCATAAAGTGGTGGCTACAAATGGGTCTTTTAGTCTTTTACCAATTTTTTGTGCTACATATGCAATAGTGATGTCCTCAAACTCGTAAATAGTTAATAATGATGATGATGAAAATTGGTTTTATATATATATATATATATATATATATTGTCGGGTTTTCTGACCTCAAACTCATAAATAGTTAATGTAATCTATTGATCGTTATTAATAAAATGTTATTATTATAATTTTAATAAAGCGTTATTGATTATATTATTAGTTTTATTTTTTTTCCGCTTATTATGACTAGAAAGAGTTGCACCTAATCGAGACTATTTCACTTTCGAAACCTCGTTTTCTCTCTAACTCCCTCTTTGTTCCCTCTTTGTCGAGGAATAACCAAGAGAAAACTTAGTGTCTTACTGTGATCTGACTCTTGAAGAAGAAGGTTGACGAGGCTCAATGTAAGAGACTAGGTCCCTATTTAGTGGGAACGTCCAATTCGCCATATGGCTAGTAAAATCATGAAAGAATTTGAGATTCTATCTTTTTCATGCAAAAGGGGTGAAAGCCTGAAGGTGGATAACGAGGTGCCCATATGTTTCTGTTTTAGATTAAAGCCATTTCGTCCTCTTTCGAAGGTTGAGATATTCCTAGGTGGGGTGATAACCTAATTAAATCCAATAAACTAACATCTTAAGTTGTTTGATGAATCTTCAACAGTATGTAGAGATATACATAAATCAATGTTCGAGATATAGCTTAAAGGGTCTATACTATAGGGATAAGGCTGAGTACCTTATCCTGGAAACACTATGAATACAATTCAATTTGTATTTGATACAAACTCAATGATCCAATGCGTTTGCGTAGGTAACATGTGAGTGAGGGTATCTTGTGCAGTGACAGATCTATAAATTTTGTATAAAGGGCACTATATAATAAACACATTAAAAAACCGTTAAAAAAAATATTAATAGTTTCAAATATTAATTAATTTAATATGTATTATAATCGATCAATGATAAATTTATTATCTAGCTTATCCAATAAATCTTTCTCAATATAAGGTATAAGATAATCATTCATCCATTAATCTCCTATTCAATTACGTAGTCGAGTCTTCACAATATTCATAGCAGAAAATGTTCCCTTTATAGTAGTTGTTGCAACCAGTAAAATCAATGTCAATGAGAGCAACCAATAAACTAATGGGTAGAATCTCTTTTAGTAATGACCATTTTAACTGTAAGATCACCAATGTTTTTTAGTTCAACACTCGGAACACGTTTCAATAATGTAATTTTGAAGTTGATCCTTAAGCATAGAGAGTGTAACGCCTCAAAAAATTTGAGGAATTTAATTTTATTATCTTAAGTGTAATTTTGAAATTTTGGGTGTTATTTAAATGTTGAAGTATTTTTTTACTTTATGGAGATTTGATTCTATTGGATATTTGAAAAATATCTAATTGTTGTTAAGTCAGAATTTATGTTTGTTTTGGTTATTTATGTTTAGGTGTATTATTGGATTTAAGGACTTAATAATTGTATTATGAAAATAATATAATTATTTATGAAAAGATATTTGGAGGAGATAAAGGTGATTGGATTGGTTGAGGAGAGAGAATATTTGATTTTATTTGGGAAATGATAAAAGAAGATAAAAATGAAACTTGGTGGGTTTAAATGAAAAGAGAGAAGATTTGTTTTGGTTGGTTTAAAATAAGGAAAAGGAAAGGGAAAATAATATTTATTTTGTTAAATAGGCCTTGGCATCCGTGCATTTATTTTTTCCATCTTCTTCTTCATCATAAAGAAAGAAAAAAAAAAGAGAAGAGAGAAACCCTAGTTTCCTTGCAGCCGCTGCCGCCATCGTGCCCTCCGTCGACCGCTGAAAACCACCGTTTGTCGCCAACCGTCCTAGCCACGTCGTCTGTGAACTCCAGTCGCTCGCACAGCCACGCCGTCACAAGTCAAGCCGCGTCGGTCGTCCTCTCCGCTGTATCCTTCCCCGTACAATTGAAGTCTCCGTCAGCGTTCGCCGTTCCCGTTGCTCGAAACTCACCGATCTCCTCTGTCCGACAACCATCGTTAGTCGTTAGCCGTCGAGTGGGTTCCTGTCCGAGCCGGTTCGTCGAACCCGTGTGAGTCTGCCCACGTGAGCCATACCCGACCCGAACTGCCGACCCGCGTCGTCCTTTCATTTCTGAGTCGCACACCAGCCAAGCCGTTCTCCACTCCCGAGCCGTTCACACTTCTTAGCCCAACCGACCAGCCGGTTTTTTCCCTCTAGTCGAGCCATTTGAGCTGCCAAGCTTATTTCCACCCTATTTGACCCATTGTTGGCTTTTACCTATATTTTTTTTGTAAGTTTGAGTGGGTTTTGGTTGGTGCCCAACAAATATTAATTTTGGACTCTAGTTAATTAATTGTTGGATTAAATTGGCTAAATTGAGCTGAAAACCGAGCTGGAAATTTATCCAACTAAGTCTAAATCGAGATCGACCTCAATTTTTGGGTAAGTTAAATCAACTGGATTTTTGGGTCCTAAAATAATTGCACATTGAGTTATTTTCTTAGCATTTTACCCTTAATGTTTATGACCTTCCTTGGGAAGCTTGATCTAGCCGTCAGGATTTTATTCCTTGGATTAAGCTAATCTCTAGGTAAGAGATTCTACTACTAGACCCTCGAGTTTAATTTAAGGAGACCGCATGTATGAATGGTTATATACTGATGATGGCTAGCTACAGAACTTGAGGTTACAGATAGAAACTGATATTGTAAATGTGACTGCTGGATGACTTTGTGGTTAGAGCTGATAATGCATTGATGTTATCACCTATGTTTTAATGATACAATATTGTGATTAGGGATGATATGACATGATATGATGTGATATGATAGGATATTTATGGTATGACATTTTATGGCATGATATGTTATGATATGATTTGATGATGTGTTATGTGCATGGTATGGATAGGGTGTATGTTAGCTTTACCTATTAGAGTCGTACCCATATAAGTGTCCTTCGGGATCACCACTCTTTTTAATGACTATGTAGTCCGACGGGATCACCAGTCTGACATTGACATTGACATCGACATGATTTGAGAGATCCGACGGGATCGCTCACGCTTATGACTGCATAGTCCAACGGGACCACCAGTCTGACATTGACATTGACATTGACATAGACATGATTTGAGTGATTCGACGGGATCACTCATAGCTCGATCATCTTAGGTGTTCCAGTTTGGGTTCACTAAAGACCAGCTTGTTCCTACGGGATCAGAGATTGCACGTGTTCGGGAACGTGCCAGTTCAGAGGTACCACTCTTCAAGACTCTAATAAGAATTTAAGGGGCACCTAGCGGGACTAGTAGTGGGTCTTTTACTGAGTATATTTTTATACTCACTCTTTCTATTTCTATTTTTCAGCCAGAGGTAGAGGTAAGAGCAAAGGCAAGCTAGCGAATGACCAGAAGTGACCGTGGCAAACCATAGGGACACGTTTGCTTCCGCTTACGTCATGTGTCGGATTTCAGTGTCGATATTCTTTTCATTTCATTTTATTTTGTTTATTTCCTTGTTTTTCCCTTTTAAAACTAGTAGGGTCCGAGATAGGAATTCTGTTTTAATTTATTTCCGTATATTCTATTTATAATTTTAACGATAATTTGCAGTTTTGTTTTATTTTCTATTTACTTTAAATAAATTTTAATTCTTTTCTTTTAAAGTAAAGTCCACAACTTAGTATAAGAGGTTAAGTTTTTACAGAGAGTTTAATAGCTGAAAAGTCTCTTGAATAAAACGGAGCAAGTCACTAGGTTTTTGTCAAAAACAGTAAATGTATAATTCAGATTCAAACATGCCACACAGAGAAACAATTCAGTACTTGTTTCAGTATAATGATTATTCAACACTTGAAGTTGCATATCAATGACAACATAGAAGATTTCAACACAGTAATGATGCAAATTTATAATTGGTTGAAGTTTTCGACTTTGTCATCCTCGAACTAAAAACATAGTATCAATTTTAAGAACTTCAATGTCATGACTATTACAAAAATTAGAAACCCTTTCCAATAATGAATCCCAACCAGACTCTCTCATTGGTTACAGTCTACCTTTACAAAAGTTGACTAAATTCATTGCATTCACAATATCTTAATCTTTTCTTTGTAATGCCTAAGACAAATCATTTCTGATTCCCAATATATTTTTCATGAGATGCATATTAAAAACAAAGTTAAATGACAAGATTAAATTAATTAGAATCTGTGCTTCATATTTTTGTTATGAATTTGATCCACTGTGCACAATTGTCTCAAGCATGTCAACTACTGAAGAGAACATTGTAACTAAACTCGTTAAAGTGTTGTAATGTAATCCCCATCGAGTCTCTCCTGGTCTTTAATCACTATCTCTTGATTTAATCCTCGTCCACTTGATATTTCACCATATTATTTATTTAAAGCTTTAAAATTTTTCATGCTATGTTTCTCTCCTAGAATATCTCGATGTTTCATTGATGCTTCAATAACATTCACTATATTTGTACAATAAAGAAAAGATCGACAATTTCAACATGATTTTTTGTAGCTTTTACAAGAGCTAATTGAAGTTGATGAGCAAAACAATGAATGTAAAAAACACATTAATTTTATATCAAAATAAGTGCTTTCAAGCCATGGAAAACTCATCTTGTTACTTGCTCCACATATCCTTGTCCATGCAAATTAGCAGTACTTAACTCATGTTAAAAAAAAACCATCAACAACTTCCTTAAGTAATAGGGCACTTGTATTATTGATTCTAACAAATCGTTCAATCATATGACCTTTATCCACATATCGTAATACAATGACATCTTCTCCTCTGAAGATATATCTTTTGATTCGTCTATCAAAATAGAACATTGTTTGTCACTCATATCTCTTATAACTATATTAACAATTTCTGTTGCAATGTAGTTTACTATATCTTTTTAAATATCAAGTGCAATCAATTTCAAATTATTTGGAGCATTTTTCAAAGTCACGACTTTAATATCCTTGTTATGGTTTCACAACCATCGCAATAGTTCAAGAAAGTTACCTTAATTCTTCGAATCATCAATCTCATCAGGTTTACGGAATGCAAGACCTTGACGTAATAAAAATTGAGTACAATCAATTGATGCGCCTAATCGAGTTTGATAATCAGCTTATTCTTGGTCAGACATCCTATTTAAAAAAAGTCTCAATATGTTGCTTTTGTTTTAAAAGAGCCTCACATTTTCCACAAGCTTGATTGTGTGCACTATTAGGACCACCAACATTAGTTTCCAATCTATTTTTTTCTTCCAATTGGAAAATCCTTCACTAACAAAACATTCCCCTCCTGATTCTTCACTTACTTCTAGTTTGAACAAGTAGCAACTGTTCACACAAGATTTTCATAGAAATTTAATTCGTGGAGTTGAACTTGTGTTTATATTGTGTTTGTGTTGATTTGATGCGATGTGGTTCAATCTCTAGTATTTGATTCTCTGATTCTCTCTTGATTGAATGCCTACGCCTGATTTGAAGAAGCAGAGCACATAATGTTTTTGAAGTTGGAGGGGATGATCAGCTTCAAGAGTTAGGGAGTCTTCTGAATCTTCGGAGAATTCTCTCTAGACCTTCTAGAGTAAGAAATTTCTAACCCGCACAAATGAAGAGAACTCTTCCATTTATGGAGTTCCCTGATGAGCTTTATGGGCTTAGGCCTGGTTGGTCCATGGACCAGACCCACATAGTTTAAACCACATGAATTTTAGTCATATCTAGTTTTTGGGCTAAAATAAACTTATTTTTGGGCTCAATTGAACTTTAGCCCAAGTAAATAATATTTAATGTGACCAAAATAATTAACTTAATACAATGGTCATAATAAAAACATGTGGCATCATCAGAATTGACAAATTTATGTCTTCTATTTTAATTTGGGACACATATCAAATTTTTAATTAGTCCTAAATTCAATTATTTGTATTTTTTATCATTAATTTAGTAAATGACGTAACAATTTGTGATTGGTCCAAAATTTCATATTCAACAACATAAACAAAATGCAGCATCCTTTGATATGTTATATTCTAACCAATTAGGATATTCTTTAAACCAAGATGGATTAAATCGTCTAGACCTTGTCCCAAATTTCTTGAATGGAAAAGTATGATTTTGAGGTTGACAAAAACCTTTTTGTAGATATGCTCTACGAACTTGATCTTGAATATTATAATTATATTCATAAATTCTAGTTCTTAGACCACCATTAGTTCTCTTAAATTGATTTCTGTATAAGATCTATCAGAATCAGGTATAGGTCTCTTTTTTTTAAGATGATGAGTCTATAGTTTCTATTGTTATTTTTCTTTTAAAATATCTCTCCATATTGATATGTTTACTCTACGAAATTAGTAGTAAACAATATAAGTATTATGATTTATCATAGATTAAAAAATATTAAAACTAAAAAAATTAAGAAGAATTTGAACTTACTGGTGAATTGATATGATATGTAATGTAAAATGTGAATTGAAAAATTGCATCAAAAAAAGAAAAGAAAAAAAAAAAGAAAGAATAATACATTCTTCATGGAATATTGTTGAGAGAGTGAAAGTTTAAATCACCAACTTTGTAGCATTTTTTTTTCTAAATATTTGTTAGATAACAAATGACGGGTAGGAAATAAGTTAGGGTTTTATATTATTTAGGTTTTTTTTCTCCTTTTAAAATATTAATTTTCTTTTATGACATTACTGAAATTTGAGCATAAAATTGACATTTGGAGAAATAAAATTATTGAAAATTTGAAAGAAAATTGATGTTTGAGAAAAGGAAATTATTGAAATTTTGAAAAAAATTGATATTTTCGGAAAGAAAATTATTGATGTTTGAAATAAAATTTCCAAGATGCAAAGCTACAACTTGATGGTTATTGCAATAGTGGAGGCACAACCATTGCACTACAACCATACTTTGTTTAAAATAAAATATTCAATATATATTGTAATCCAACACTTCAAAATTAATATTAAAATAGAAAAATCGATAATGTGAGGGGGGCATGCCCCCACTATCCCCTAGTAAATTTGTGGGTGATTCTATGCAATGAGTTTTGATAAGACCAGACCACGAAATAGATACTACTAGATGTTACTCTGTAAACTAGTTAGGTTTCTATTTCATTAGGATGACCTAAGGAACTTAGTCTTAATCTTAAGTGTATTATGAACTCCATTTCGTGAGGGATTGTTCTTTAATTTGTATGGGTGAGAGTGACCAGATTATTGAAGAGTGATTCAAAGTGACGTGGAAATAATGTTTAAGTGTTTTATTTTATTATGGTCTTAGTTTAGATTCTAAACTAACGGGTTTTTCATGATTCCACTACTACAGAAACTGACTCTCTTGACGGTTTTAAACCGTCAAGGGTGCATTTTTCATGACATTTAAAAACCGTTAAGAGTGCATTTTTCATGACATTTAAAAACTATCAAGAGTGTATTTTTCATGCCATTTAATAACCATCAAGAAAGTCATTGTTTATAACATTTTGTACCCGTCAAGAGTATTTTTTTTCATGACATTTGGGAACTGTCAAGAGTGCTTTTTAATGACATTTTGGAACCGTCAAGAAATTCGTTATTTATGAAATTTGCGAACCATCAAAAAATGTATTGTTCATGACATTTCAAAACCGTCAAGCAATTTTTCCATTTTTTTAATTGTAATTTATTTATATTATTATTGTTTCTATATTATGCTCTCATTGGTCCAAGAATTCAACTACATATAAACGACAAATATACATCAAATGGTAACTAAACATCATCGATTCATATCATTTTCAAAACTTTGCATCATATTCATATATTATTTACAAAACCAATATATATATAAACAATTTTAGCAGATTTCCAAGAATTAAACTAAACATCATCTAATTAACTAACCTAGCCCAAAAGTATATCATCCCCAATACATAAAGTTTCATAATGGCAACCCCCTACATATGAACAATTCACCTATCAACAATTCACCTAAACTCTAAACCTCTACAAAGTCTCAAAAGTATGTCAATCAAACCCCCCTCCATATGAACATTTCAAAAAATCAGCCACAAAAAATAAAGTTAATTTCCTGTTTCAGAGATGACAAATAAGTCCTATATCATATGTACGAACCCAAAAACTCAAACAACTCAACCCGCACCTCATCTAACTCGACCTGTAAGTATGATTTTCGTGTATCAATCTGTAGACATGCAAAATTAATGAATTAGTATTCATGAAAATTATTATACCTACAAAAGAAATAGTTTGATATATAACATACCGAATCCAAGATGACAATGCTTCCCCTATTTACAATTTCTCTCATATACTTCATGACATAGTATCCACACGTAGTGCTCCCGACTTGTAGTGGACACTATAAAAACAACAAATTAGAATAACTGACTAATCTTAATTGCTAGTAATCTACAAAATAAAATGAATTTAAATATTTATACTTGCCTTTACTGTTCGCCATAAAGTTTGTTTCCTGCTTTTATTAATGTTTTTTTGCGAGTAAAATATCGCTATTGCTCTGTTTTAGCAAGATAAGATTGCACATATCTTAGAATATTGTACATGCATTAGAATTAACAACACTACATGATATAAAAGATTAAAGTTACGTGTCGGTTACATATCTTACAATTGCTTTTGATGTCGTCCTTAACGAGTCAAGGTAAAACACTGTATCCTTATATGCATTTATAGCAAGTAGTGCCCAATGACCCCTAATTATACAAAAATGTAAGTACTATTTTATTGTCAATGCAACCGATACCCTAACTAAACTTACCCGGGATTAAAAGAAGCAAGAACTACTTGGTTTGCTTTTGACACCATCAATCTACTACACAAGTTTCAAATTCGAGATTCTTGTGTGTTTCCAGAAGAGATTAGGGACGGATCTATGAAGACATACTGCACATTTTCTTTCGAACCAATAACAGATGAATACAAGTACCTACAAAATATATAAACTCGTAAAGGAGATACATAAATTTAGATGCAAAGGAATGAAATTGACTTACATCATATAGGCCACCAATGTAAACTTTTTCACTTCGTTCATGTTACAAAGATCAATGATATCCTCTCGAAGCACAAAACTCTTTCGACTAATGCCAAAAAGGTCAGCGGGTAGTGAAAAAGTGATGCTGGAATCTTTCTCCATTACCTTCTTAGCATATCTGAGAATCGACTTCAATGCTAATGGCAAAGTTGATGTCGATTCACATACAACTTCTTTTTCTGTAGGCATTTTCATTAAGTCCCTCTCCTAATTCAAGAACATCCACATTCAGTAAGACGTACAATATTAGACATTCCAGTTTAATAGTGGATTACATACCTTCAAGACGTCCAACTCTGGTTCATTCACCTTCATCACCTCCTTCCCTTTCTTTTCATTCTCTTTTGGTTTGTCCAACGATTCCACTTCTATTCTCTTACCCATCTCTTCAATCCCCTCTAACATTATTGGCCTTGAACAACTCCCGTGTGCAGACAATGGTGTAGATAAGTTTGAGCGAATTTGTGCCTCTAATTCACTAACTCGCCTACAGAGTTCTTCATTCTCAACTAGAATGTTCGCCTCATCTTTTGATGTTTTCTTAACTGGATGAAAGTACATTGTTGGAGTAACGTATCCACCAACCCCACGCACACGACCATTGTGCTCTTTTGTACCCAATGCTTGGGATTAACACATCATTCGAACAGTGCCTATTCACAGACGATGAATTTGTATTCATTGATATCTCATCCTAAAAAGATAGAAAAATTAATGTAAGTTATAGAAATGATTGCTTATGTAATGGATAATTGAAATGTGTGATTTACATGTAATGACTTACTATTTAATGGACGACTTGCTGAATGTCGTCGTTGTTGTACTGTCCTTGTTTTTTAGCTCGAGCCTTCTACATTTTAGCTCGATCAACATAAACTTCATCTGAACTTTCCTTCTTCATTTGATAACATGGAGTTCAAGTGGTAAACATATTAGCTTGTATTTCATTTTAGGTATAAAGCAAACTTACAAGAAACAAACAACCCCCCCCCCCCCCAAATGACAAAGAGTTACAAAAAACAAACTTACAACTTTTTATGCAACTCCACAAACTATACAAAGGCTTATAAGAAACAAACAAACCCCCCCAAATGACAAAGCCTTACAAGAATCCTAGTTACAACTTTTTATGCAACCCCTTACAAGAAACAAACAAACCCCCCTCCCCCCCCCCCCCAATTGACAAAGCCTTACAAGAACAAACTTACAACTTTTTATACCCTTTCCTTGAGATTCTATGATTGTATTTATTCTTCGATCGTCTATCTTGTTGTAATTGTCTTTTTTCCTATATCTAAATGTATTTGTTAATGAGAAAGTAGCAAATATTATTTCGAATGATTTTCATGTATAAAAGTTATTAATACCTGAAAGGTCTCGGATAACCTTGACCTTACAAATTCTTCCCAGTGATTTTGCTCAATGAAGGAATACTTTTCAGGTGGAACTTGAAGCAATTGTGGTTCATCTTTATATGGCATGATGTATTTCGTTGTTAGCCAGTTCTTAAACTGACGAAACGAAATACCTGCAGTTTGGAGAACGTTTTTCCTAGATCTTGGATCAATGACGAATGCAACCTAAATAATTAAAAGTACTTAACCAAGTGTCCATACAGCAAGAACATTATCAATATAATAAGCACATTAAAGTTATATATACCTCAGCTGTAGTGAATATCTTATCTTTCAGTTCTGGAGGCACACTTTTCCAAGACGTATATGTGATAGGGACATGGTAATGGGTTGCAGACCCTATGAAAGACTTTAACTTCGCTCCATTCTCACCAATAGGTGCTCTGTCTTCATTGTACCTCACCACCTTCTTGTCTCCCAAACTTCTAATGTGAGTTACATCAAACATAATAGTAGGTCCTCGTTGTCGCTTCAACTCTTTTGGGGTTTCATTTCTAGTATTAATCTCTTCAACTGTTGCATTCAACTCACCGACACCAACTTCTTTATTAAGATCGTCCATATTATATTATGCTAAGCTGTCAATCAAAATGAAGAAAAAATTAGCATGATATACAAATTTTAAACAATAAATAATGAAATAAGATAAGTGAACATAATAAACTTATGGTCTAGTTGTTTGAAATTGTGAATACATCATTATAATATTATGTAGGTATCCATGTGCCTTCACAATCTGATCTTACGTACGTTGAGATATTGTCATCCAAATCATTGTTTAAATCGACATCTGACATATCATTGGGTATTCCTTCACACTGGAGTATTGTATCACCAAGTTCTTCGTCATTATATCTATCTTCAAAGTCTCTTTGTGGTGAAGTGAGTACAATTGACTATCTAACATCACTTGGATCCTCAACATAAAACACTTGCTTTGCTTGGCTTGCTAGTATAAATGAGTCTGATTTGTGTCCTACTCTATTTAAATCAACTAAAGTATAACCAAGTTCATGGATTCGAACACCACTACTATTTTGAACCCAATCGCATTTAAACACCGAAACATTAAACGTATTATAATTGAGTTTCCATGTCTCTTGTATCACTCCATAGAATGAAATATCTCCAATGACGAGATTTTTATCTTTAGAACTAGACACTTGCATTGTTTTTGCAACTAAGCTAACTCCACTATTTTATACACTTCGATCCTTCTCACAAGATTTTGTGTGATAGCGACATCCGTTTATTGCATAACCACTATATGTAATAACAAAAGAATGAGGGACATAAGCAATCCACCTCAAGTTATCTGAAACTCCACTATTTCCAACTTCAAGCTCAGTTGATACCTACCACAAGAATTCTTATTTCAAGTTCAACACATAACATATATAACTAAATTACAAGGTTCAACACTATATCTCTTCTCGTAACCAATGTATAAAAGTTCGATTATGTTCCTCTTGAAGCCATTTTTGATTTTTAGACTTATTCCGATATTGTAGTTGCAAAGCCTTCATATGTTTCTTTGTAGTCATCATTCAAACATTGTAATATAGTGAGATTTAATTATATAAAAGTCAATGAAACAATGAAGAAAGCAATGAATAAACTTACTCCATATATGGTTGAACATCAATTGTATTTTCCAACACATATTGATGAGCTTGACATAGAAGTTCTTGTTCAGGTTTGAATGGAACTCCCATGGACAATGGCCTACCAATGTTTGAAGTGTCTAAATGGTCTTGTGACTTACGAGTCCCAAGCCCAACAGGATCTACTCCAGATAAGAAATCAGAACAAAATTCAATAGCTTCTTCTATTAAATAACTTTCGGCAATACAATCTTTTGGACGATATCTATTCCTCATATAGTTTTTGATGACTTTCATGAATCTTTCAAAGGGATACATCCATCGAAGATATATAGGGCCAAAAAGTTTAACTTCCCTAACTATCTGTACTGTGAGATGAATCATGATTGTGAAGAATGAAGGGGAAAAATACTTTTCAAATAAACTTGTTACCACAATATCTTCTTCCAACTTGTCTAATTGTTGCGCATCTAACACCTTGTTGCATACATAATTGAAAAAGATGCACAACCTAGTTATAGCATAACGAACATGTTTCGGTAGCACCGATCTTATCGCAATGGGAAACAACTGTTGTATGAGCACATGACAATCATGAGATTTTAAACTATTAAGTTTTAAATCTATCATTGACACAAGGTTTCTAATATTGGAAGAGTAACCTTTGAGAACCTTTATTCTTGACAAAGTCTTCGAAACACATCGTTTTTCTTCCTTTGTAAGAGTATAACACGCAGGAGGAATGGATATTTTCTTCTAACTACTAATAGGGGCAAGCTCTGGTCGAAGTTTTAGATCAATTAAATCACGTCTAGCATTCAACCCATCCTTACTTTTACCAGGAATATCAAGAAGCGTACCTAAGATATTCATGCAAACATTTTTTCGATGTGCATCACATCTAAACAATGTCCAACATGCAGATCTTTCCAGTATGACAACTCGAAAAAGGAAGATAACCTATTCCAACAAATCTTTTCACTTCTGTTCATCGATAGGTTCTTATGAATCTTCTTTTCTTTAGGAAATTCAAGATCTTTCAATTTCAAGTACACATCCTCCCCAGAAAGTGGTTTTGGAATTGTACCAAGTTCTTTTTTACCATTGAATGACTTTTTTTGTCGTTGGTACGGATGATCGCATGCTAGAAATCTTCGATTTCCTAGGTATGCTATTTTCTTCCCATGTCGTAACCTTATAAAATTTGTATTATCTCCACAAATTAGGCATGCATTATACCCTTTAACACAACATCCACTGAGGGTACCATATGCAGGAAAATCGTTGATTGTCCACAACAAAACCGACCTTAAGTTGAATACTTCTTCTCGATAAGCATCATAACATTCAACATCATTTTCCTATAAAAGTTTTAAGTCTTCAATTAGTGATGCTAAGTATGTGCCTATATCATCCCCCGATTGTTTTGGCCCTGAAATTAGCATTGATAGCATCATGTACTTTCTTTTCATACACAACCATGGTGGAAGATTATAAATAACCATCACTATCGGCCAACAACTGTATTTAGAACTCATGTTACCATGAGGATTTACTCCATCGGCTGACAATGCTAAACGAAGATTTCTAGGTTCAGAACCAAAGTCTGGCCATTTAAAGTTTACTAACTTCCTTGCTGGAGAGTCCGCTGGATGTCGTAACTTACCATCCTCAATTCTTTCACTAGCATGCCAAGTCAGGTTTTCAGCACATTCAATACTTTTAAATAGCCTTTTGAATCGTGGAATGGGAGAGAAGTACCATATCACTTTTGAGAGAATTTGCTTTCTCTCTTCATTTCTATCCTTAACGTTTTTCCACCTCGATTGACCACATTCAAGACATTCGGTTACATTAGCAAATTCTTTCCTATAGAGACAACAATTATTAGGACATGCATGAATCTTTTCATATTCCATTCCTAATGCACCTAACGTTTTCTTTGCTTCGTACAATGAATTTGGGAGTTCATTGGTAGTTGGCAGAATTTCCTTCAAAGTTTTAAGTAATTCTGAAAAACTGATATCACTCCATCCATATTTAACTTTTAAATTATACAATTTAACTAGAGTAGACAACTTGGTGTACTTTTTACATCCTTCGTACAATGATTTTTTAGCATCAATAAGCAACTTCTCAAATCCATTTGGGTCTTTTGAATACTCCTCGTGAGCAACTTCAATCATTTCTTTTACACTTCCAACATCATTCTCTTCACATGTATGTGTGTCAAACTTTGAAGATTCTCCATAAAAAGATAAGTTAGGAAGTTCTTCACCATGCCAAAACCAAATTTTATAACTTTCATCAATACCATTAAAATAAATGATCTCTAACACCCTTTCTACTATGCTTTTCACAATTCCCACATTTCAAACAAGGACAACGAATGTAGAAGGTACTTGTATTCGAAAATCCAAATTTGATGAAATTTTCCACACCCAACTCATATTCTTTGGATAATCTACTTTTGTGCATCCATGATTTATCCATAATTGAAAATCTACTGACAAATAAAGTAAATTAAATTAGTTCAAAAAGTCTTGTTGAGATAATAAAAAGAGAAAACAAATATGGAGATTGAACAAACATTCGCTTAATAAGCCTAACTTTCCACCAACTAACCAAATAAAGAAAATAAATTCCTAGATAACATTAGGTTTCTTCAAGCCCCCATCACAAATTTCCCCCCAACGAAACAAATAAAGAAAATAAGGTTCCACTACTACAAAAAATGATTCTCTTCACACAAATGTGTCGGATTTCAACTCTAACTTTATTTCAGGCATTTCATCAAACAGTTTAAGAGCATACAGAGAACATCAACATTAACAACAACCTACAATTTTTTGGTTATCACAAAGAATATGACATTCTTCCTCAGGCCAAGAGATGAATTTAAATTGAAAAATTGATATCACAATCCATCAGAAAACATCAATATTGTACTGCTGCCAGAATTCTCTAACCATCATCAACCACAAAAAGCAGAACCCAACACTCAATTTTGTCATGTTCATTATGCTTTAGATTAAGACAACCAATGAATATCGAAGTTAAGGCCAAAGTACCATTTATTTGTCACGAAAAAGATGATTAAAAATTACCTAATCAACGTTTAGCGTTGGGCGAGCAAGAGAGCAGAGGAGAGGCATTCGGCGAGTAGGGGAGCGGCGTTCGACGAAGAGGGTAGCGGCGTTCGACATTCAGATGGTAGCAATAGTGACATACGGCAACAGTGGCATTCGACAATGTTTGGCAGGTGTTCGACAGGCATTCGACGATCAGGCATTCGGTGACAACGCGTTCGTCTTCAGCGGCATTCGGCGACAACGCGTTTGGCTTCAGCGACATTCAGTGACAACGCCTTCAGCTTCAGCGACGTTCGGGGCGTTTGGGATGGGTGTGAAAATGGGGTTGTCGTCGGGACTTAATGTGAAATTTTGGGTTGTGTGGAGGGAAAGGGAAAAATAAAAAAGAAAATGGAAAAATTAGGTTTATTTTTAAAAAATTAGGTTTTTTTAAATTATTTCTTGACATTAAACCCTAAACCCTAAACCCTAAACGTCAAGAAATATAAAAATAAATCCCCTCCGCTTTTCATAAAAATTCTTGACGTTTTAAAACGTCAAGAATTTATCGATATTTCCTTACAGTTTTAAAACATCAAGGATGAGTACATATCACTTGACGTTTAAAAAAATTTCAAGAATATCGAATTCAAAAAATTCTTGACGTTTTACGAACGTCAAGAATTTTAAATATAAAACTTGACGGTTATAAAACATCAAGAAAAAAGTTCATATTTCTTGACGTTTCCAAACTGTCAAGAATTCTGATAATTGCCTCCCCTCTGCCTTTTCATCAAAATTCTTGACGGTTTTTCTATTAAACCACCCTTTTCTTCACGATTTTTTCAAAAACCGTCAAAAAAAAAAAAAGAAAAAATCAACCGTTAAGAAAGGGTCTTTTTCTAATAGTGTTCAGAGCTTTTACTATTTCTTTTAGTAGGTTATTGATTGAGTCAAGTTAGTGGGTAAGTGGTTAACTTAGTGGAATATGTAACGTGGGTTTATTATTTTTAGCAAGAGTCTCTTATTGTAACATGGGGTTTATTATTTTTACAAGAGTATCTTATTGTAAGCCTATATAAGGAACATCAATTGTTTGTTTATTGAAGCAAAAAAAAAAAAAAAACCAACATTCTTGGTCTAATATTAGCCTCTGGTTTTTTGTTTTGTGTCTCAGTCTCCAACAAATTTGGTATCAAAGCATAGGTTGAGAGAGTGATTTGAGCGTAAACACATGAGTTGAGTGTAAACACATTGAGAGAAAAGATGGGTAGCAACGACAATGCTATGGGTACAACACAACCACTTATTCTGATCTTTAAAGGAGAAGGCTACGAATTTTGGAGGATTCGTATGAAGACTCTTCTAAGATCTTAAGACTTATGGGACTTGGTGGAACAAAGCTATGTGGATCCTGACGACGAAGGCAAGTTGTGGGAGAATAAGAAGAAGGACTCGAAGGCGTTGGTGACCATTCAACAAGCAGTCCATGACAACATTTTTTCACAAATTGATGCGGCAACGACGTCGAAGCAGGTATGGCTAGTTTTGTAAAAGGTGTTTCAAGGAGATTCAAGAGTACTTGAGGTGAAATTGCAATCACTCAGCCGAGATTTTGAGACCTTGATGATGAAGAATGAAGAATCAATTGCTGAGTTTTTGTCATGGGCAATGACAATTATTAGTTAAATGCGAACGTACGATGAGACGATTATGTATCAGACCATAGTGGAGAAGGTATTGAGAAGCTTGACTCCAAAGTTTGATGATGTAGTGGCTGCAATAAAAGAATCAAAGGATCTGTCCACTTTTTCATTTAATGAATTAATGGGATCTCTACAAGCACATGGGTCGAGAATTAATAGATCGACGAAAAGGAATGAAGAAAAAGCGTTTCAGGTAAAGGATTCAGCCCCGAAGTATGGCAACGATGATCAATCGATAAATCGAGGCCTAGGAAGAGGAGGGTATTGCAGTCGAGTTCATGGTTTCGGAAAAGGAAGAAACCTAAATGAAGAAAAAAGGAAGTTTGGAGAGCAATCAAGCAACAAAGCTAGTATTCAATGCTACCATTGTAAGAAGTTTGGTTACTTAAAGGCGGATTGTTGGTACAAAAATCAGCAAGCCAATTTCGCTGCAGAGAATGAAGCCTCAGAGAATGTAGAGCGGGTGAAAGTAAGCTTTTTATGGTGAACGTACCTAGTGATCAAAAGGCAGCGGAGGTATGGTTCATTGATAGTGGTTATTCGAATCACATGACGGGTTTGAAGCCTATATTTAAGGAGCTTAATGAAGGAGAAAAGTTGAAGGTGAAGCTTAGAAACGACAATGAACTACAAGTCGAAGGCAAAGATACGGTGGGAATTGAAACTCGCCATGGAAAAAGAGTTCTCACAAATGTTCAATATATGCTTGATATTGGATATAACTTGTTGAGTGTTGGACAACTAATGGATAGTGTGCATTCTATCTTGTTTAACGATGTTGCGTATTTGATCAAAGATAAGCAAACAGGACGAGTTATGGGAAAAGTCAAGATGACCCAAAGAAAAATGTTTCCGCTAGAAGTCTCAAATATGGAAAATTTTACCCTCATTGCTACAGCAACTGCTACAGCAATTTGTACAGCAAAGAATGACTGGAGCTATGGCATTTACGGTATGGACATCTCAACATCAAAAGGCTTTCATTGCTAAATCAACGAGGCATGGTTATTGGGTTACCAAAAATTAGTGTCATTGATATGTGTTAAGGGTGTGTGTATTAAAATAAACCTGAAAGCCTTTTCCTATCAGGAAAGCTTGGAGAGCCTCGAAGTGTCTCAAGTTAATTCATGCTGATTTGTACGGTCCAATGCAAACAAAGTCTTTTGGTGGGAGCTTTTATTTCTTGCTTTTCACGGACGATTATAGTTTTATGAGTTGGGTGTATTTTCTAGAAAACAAATCGGAGACTTTTGAGAAGTTCAAGCACTTCAAAGCGAAGGTGGAAAAGCAAAGTGGCATGTTCATCAAATCTCTTTGTAGCAATAGTGGTGGAGAATTCTTGTCCAACGACTTCAACCATTTTTGCGAATAACATGACATCCATAGGGAGTTGACAACGCCTTACACTCCGGAGAAAAATGGAGTTGCCCAGAGGAAGAATTAGATTGTGGTGGAGATGGCGAGAAACATGTTGCAGGTAAAAGGCCTTTTAAATGTTTTTTGGGCTGAAGCGTTCTTGACTTTCGTCTACTTATTGAACATCTCAACAATGAAGGTTGTCATGAATAAGACTCCATTTGAAGCTTGGTGCAGCAAGAAACCCAATGTAAGTCATTTAAGAGTTTTTGGTTGTATTTCTAATGCTTTGGTATCGTCTCAAGTTTGAACCTTCTTAATGGCAAGATTCTCATAAGAAGAGATGTAGTGTTTGATAAGAATGCTAGTTGAGTTTGGCAAAATAACGAAGAACATGTTTTCTTGGTGGGTGGTGAATCAGTAAATGACAGAGCACAAACGATGGTCGAAAACTCGGATGGATCCTTAACGAAGTCACCTACCTCAACACCTCTATCAAGTGCTCCATCAACACCACAAAGCTACCACAAAGATTCTGACCCATAGAGGACATCTATAATTCTTCTCAATTTGCTCTTATGGTTTATGACCTGGTGTGTTATGATGAGGTAGCAAGCAAAGAAAAATGGCAGTAAGCAATGAAGGAAGAAATAGTAGCTATTGAGAAGAATGAGACGTGGAAAATGGTAGACTTACTGGAAGGAAAAAGTGCAATCGGCTTGAAATGGGTCTTTAAGACGAAATTTGTTGTGGATGGGAGTTTAAAGAAGCACAAAGCTCAACTCGTGGCGAAAGGATATGTGCAGCAACACGGTATTAATTTCGAGGAAACTTTCTTTCTGGTAGCTCATTTTAAAACCGTAAGGATTGTTCTAGTGTTGGCGACACAACGACAATGGCCAATTTATCAATTTGATGTCAAGTCAACCTTTCTCAATGGATAATTGCAAGAAGAAGTTTATGTTGGACAACCGAAAGGTTTTGTCAAAGAAGGTAGTGAAGAAAAGGTGTATAAGTTGACAAAGGCGTTGTACAGGTTGAACCAAGCTCCTCGGGCATGGTATAGCAAAATTGACAGGTATTTTCAGCAAAACGAATTCAAAAGGAGTGCAAACGAGCCTACCTTGTATGTGAAAAAGAGAGGTAAAAATGATTTCATCATTGTTTGTCTTTATGTTGATAATATCATTTATACTAGTTCCTCTAAATCTTTTGTCACGAAATTCAAATCACATATGAAGAATGAGTTCAAGATGATGGATCTGGGTATGCTACATTTCTTTCTTGGTCTAGAAGTTTGTCAAGTTGATGGTGGGATATTTATCTCATAAAAGAAGTATGCCAAGGATCTTCTAAAAAAGTTTGGTATGCTCAATTGCAAGGCAGTAATTACACCGATGAATTTGAATGAGAAGCTGCAACAAAATGATGGTGCGGAGATGGTTGATGCGCAGTGATTTAGAAGCCTTGTTGGAGGTTTAATTTATCTAACACATACCCATCTCGACATTGCGTATTCTATTGGTGTAATTTCAAGGTTTATGCAGCGTCCTTCAAGGGACCATTTTGGAGCAGCGATGTGGGTTATGCACTACATTGCTAGAACAATGGAGTATGGCATTTGGTACTCTAAAATTTCTAATTTCAAGCTATGTGGGTTCACGGACAGCGATTGAGCGAGCTCATTGGATGATAGGCGAAGTGTTTCAGCAAATGTATTCACTCTCGGGTCAAGAGTTATCACTTGGAACTCGAAGAAACAAGCAATGGTTGCTTTGTCGTCTCAATGATGAAAAATCCGACGTTTCATAGCTGAACAAAGCACATTGATATTCACTTCCATGTTATTCGTGACTTGGTTGCAAAGGAGGAGGTTTCTTTGTCATATTGTAGCACACATGAGCAATGGGCTGATATACTTACAAAAGCTTTATCAAAGGAGAAATTTTGCAACTTTAGAGCTATGATGTACATTAACAAATTTGAATCAAGAGGGAGTATTGAAGAGTGATTCAAAGTGATGCAGCAATAATGTTTAAGTGTTTTATTTTATTATGGTCTTAGTTTAGATCCTAAATTAATGGATCTTTGATGATTCATAGCTTTTACTATTTCTATTAGTGGGTTATTGATTTAGTCAAATTAGTGAGTAAGTGGTTAAGTTTATCTATATTAGTTGTAATTTGAAATGTTCAAATTTACTTTGAAAATTATTCTAATGTATCTCATACATTATAATATAATATAAATTTTATTATATAAATTTAATTTTGAATATGATTCAAAATTAATTTATGAGAGAATAAAATATTTGAATGAGTTCAAATATTAATTTAATGTGAAATAGATTCATATTAAAATCATAAGTTAAAATTTAATGTGTATATTATACATATTAAAACAGTAGATTATAAGAGAAATTTATATTTTGAATTATGATTCTGGATTAAGTTAAATATAAGATATTTAATGGAACATTTTCAAATATAGTAAAATACACTAAAATATTTACAAACTATAACAAAATTTTAGATTCTATCAATGATAGAAACTGATAGATTTCAATTCTATCATTGTCTATCAATGTCACTAATAGAATCATATCAATGTCTATTATTGATAAAATTTGAAATTTTGTTATATTTTGTCAAATTTGTCATTTTTGACAATTTCCCATATTTAATTTAGCAATTAGTTAATTGGAGAATTAATTAATATTTTAGTTTAATTTAATTTAATTTAATTCAAAGTATATGTTATGTAAGAGATATTCATTTAAATATAATTTAAATAAAATATTAATTAAATAAAATATAATTAATTAATTAAATTAAATTAAATAATCGAAAAACTTCCTTACATGTGAGTTATTTTGGAAACATGAGATGCTTTCCCACATATCTTATTTCTCTCAATAATTTCTCCATTCTCGAGGGTAAAGAAAGGGAAAGTAGGTAAGATTACGACATAGGGTTCAGTTAAACTATTTCGCTACATTGGGCTTTTATACCTTTATATATATAATTCATATTATTGCACCTTTCGTATTTTATTCTGTCTTATGATATTTTCCTCTTTTGTTTTACCACGAATCTTGGGATTTCTATTGCTTCCTTCTTCTGTCTTTTGCTTCTTTCTATTGGTATGTAATTTTTTTCTTTCCATATTTGCATCATTCTCCATCCGTGTACCCTTCTTCTGCCTTATTGTGTCTTATGGTATTTTTTATAGATTACTTCTATTCTAATGTATGTTTCTTTCCATATATTGCACCTTTCCTATTTTGTTCTGTCTTATGGTATTTATTCAAATATTTTCATTCATGTTTCAACCACTATGAATTTGCTGTTAATGTTCTTAGATAAATTTACTTACTCTTATTCATGTTATTTCTTTTCCTGCGTGTTGTCTGTCCCTTCTACTTTGTCTATTCATATGGTTTGTTGTTTATTTTGTTTCCCTCGTAATTGATGTTTCAACTACGATAAAACCTGGTTCAACTTATTGAACTGATTTCTATACTCTGAGGCTCCTTAACATAATTTTAAAACAATCATTTTTACGTATGAATGTTGTTTTTCTAATGTCTTACATTTTTTAATATTCATATCGGGTCCTTTCTTCTACTTACAAGGTATGTAATCATTCGTTTTTCTGTTTTTTATTTCTTCATTTATGCTGGTTTTGAAATATTTTACGTCTTTTCGACGTTTGGCGTGTCCTAACTTCTTTATTTTTTTTTCAGAACGTCCGCAGTCATCTCATCCTTCTAAGAGGTACACAGATTATTCGTTTGTAGATTCAAGGTTGTATTTGTAGTTCTTTGTATTCATTACAATTAAAATTGTGTAATTTAATTTCATTCCTATGTGACAAATATTTGATTTTGTTATTTTGTCATTTATGTTTTCTATGGACATTTTACTATTTAATAAATTTGGTATTATTTTGTTTTTATTCTAAGCTTAGAAAGTTTTAACTTGGTCTTATTTTTTTACATGCATGACCATTAAATTTTATTTTAAAATATACCATCCCCGATACATAATTTATGTACTAGCACTAACATTAGTGTAACAAAATATTTCACCACAATCGTTGAAAAAAAATTCTCTAATGTTGTTAGATAACAATCATAGTTGTCAAACATGACTTTTGTTAATTCAAACGGACTAGAAAATGAGAACTTCACATTTTTATACAAAATTTCAAAATATTAGAAATGGTTGTTTTTAAAAGATGGCCCTAAGTTGTCCAAGTTATTAAATTAACGACATTTAAGATGTAAGATACTTCAAATTTCACCTCATTCTAAAAAGTGTGTAACTAATTGTCATAAGCTGCAATTGTCCTAAGTTGTAGTTGTAATTGTGAAAAAAATGTAACTTGGACTATTAAAGAGATAGTAAAGTTGTAATTATATTTCATTAATTATGACACATAATTTTACAACTTTTTGTCTTATGTTAAAAGAAATTATAAAAAATTTATTTCATTTTTTAAAGTGTTAATTTCCCTAATTTTTCACGAAAAATAAACATTTTTTAGAAGAAAAATATTTTTTTTTCAAACTTGACCTATAAAACAAGTGGGCATCATTATAAATTTTTTTTTTAAAAATAGTTCTACGTAGTTTTCCTATAGTATTTTTATGATTAATACTGATTTTTGTACTAAGTATATAGTCATTCTAATAACCACGTTATTAAATTATTTTTTAAGACATTTTAGGTAATTTCAAATGGATTAACAAACCCTTCTTGGAGTCTTAACTGCGTTCACAATGGCCCAACGTCAGATGCTCCTAACGTTGGAGGCACTAATGAACGACAATAAGCGTCTCCCACAAACACCGTACGATACAAGACATAGAATTAGGTAGCTTGCGTACTTTCAAATGATACACGAGTCTGATCTTGTGTGTCTCGAAAGCACGCGAATGGACAGGCGAACATTCGTAATTCTATGCCACTTACTTAGGACTGTATCTGGTCTTTTGTCGACAGATATTGTCAATGTGGAGGAAATGGTTGCAATGTTCTTGCACGTCCTTGCTCATGATGTGAAGAACCGTGTCATCCAATGAGAATTTGTACGGTCCGGTGAGACAGTATTTCGACATTTTAACATCGTATTGTTTGCTGTGGTTCGACTGTACGAGGAGTTGATAAAGAGACCTGCTCCGGTAACAAACAACTGCAATGATCAACATTGGAAGTGTTTTGAGGTGGCCATTATAGAAGTTCACTGTATTTGACCTTTACGTACGTCGCACTTATTTCAGTGTGTTTATTTGAACCTGCAAAATTGCCTTGGTGTGTTAGATGTGATGTACATAAAGGTCAACGTGCCTGCAGGAGATTGACCTACATTCAGAACCCGTAAGGGAGAAATTGTCACAAAAGTTCTAGGGGTGTGCGACACGAAAGGGGATTTCGTTTATGTTCTCCTCGATTGGGAAGAATGCGTAGCAGACTCGCGGATTCTACGTGATGCCCTTTCACGAGATAATGGACTACAAGTGCCAAAGGGTATATCTTATTTTTTCCAAAACAACGCCGCTTTCTACTTACGTATTCAAAGCGCTTAAATGAATGATTTAATAACAGGATATTATTATCTCTCCGATTCGGGTTATCCAAATGCAGAGGGGTTTCTCGCCCCGTACAGAGGCCAGCGATACCATTTGCAAGAGTGGCGTGGTGTTGAAAATGCGCCAACAAATCCAAAGGAGTACTTCAACATGAAACACTCCTCAACAAGGAATGTCATTGAGCGCACGTTCAGTGTTCTTAAGGGTCGTTGGGCCATTCTTCGTGGGAAGTTGTACTATCCCCTGCAAGTCCAGTGTCGCACCATATTAGCATGTGCCTTGCTCCACAATTTGATCAATAGGGAAATGACATATTGCAACGACATTGACGACGTGGACGAGGGGGACTCCACGTACACGACAACCACCGCTTCAGAAGACATCCACTACATTGAGACGACAAACAAGTGCTCTCAATGGCGCGACAAACTAGCCGAATCGATGTTCACTGATTGGCAGTTACGTAACGCTTAGATAAGACAATTTTACATTAGAAGTCATCGATTGTAATGTTGAATTTCTCACCTGTAAAATGTACTGTAAAAAGTAATTTCGGGTGTTGCATATGAAATGTACGCGTGCCTTTTGTTTTAAACTGTTAAATGTGAAATTGTGAAATTACTAACGTACTCCATATATTTTTTGTAATTTGTCATTCTCAGTATGTCAACCTCAAATCGTGCCCCGAGACATGTCTGGACGAAGGAGGAGGAGGGCACTCTTGTGGAGTGTTTAATGAAGTTGGTGTCAATGGGGGGATGGAAATCGGATAATGGTACGTTCCGCCTAGGTTACCTCGCCTAGTTATTACTCATGTTAATTGGCTTACCTTAGATTGAAATGGTTGTTTTGGTGGAATCATGATAATTTGGAATGATCTTAAGTTTAAAGTTAAAAATACAATTAGAGGAAGCTTTTCTATCTCAATTCATGTAGAGAATGAAAATGGTTTTACTTGGTGGCTAATAGCTATCTATGGTCCTACTAGAAGTCCCAACAGACATCTCTTTTGGGATGAGTTAAACAAGCTTCAGAATATCTACAATTCCTCTTGGTTAATTACTGGACATTTCAAAATTGTTAGATGGAAAAAAGAAACTAATGCAAAGAACCTGGATAAAAATAGCATGACCAATTTAAATAGCTTTATTAAAAGGAACATGCTGATTGATCCTCCTCTATCAAATAACAATTTTACATGGTCGAATCTTAGGATGAACCTAATCTCCTCTAGATTGGACCGCTTCCTTTTCACAAAAGCTTGGAAACAAAATTGCAGCCAACACTTCTCAAGAACATTGGTAAGAATACTATCAGATCACTTCCCCATTGTTTTGGAAACAACTCAAATCAAATGGGGTCCTTATCCCTTTCGGCTGAACAATGCCTCTTTGATGGAGACAAATTTTAAGAAAAACATCCAAGTTTGATGGAAAACATAAAACAAGGTCATCATAACTACTTTTTCATCCTTAAACTTAAAGTTCTGGCAAAAACGATCAAGAGCTGGCAACATAACAAGCAAAACCAATATGTATATACAAAGAATTTGCTATTGAAAGAAATTGAACAGATTGATAAGCTAGAAGAAGAGAATCAAATGACTAACATGCTTCACTCTAAGAGTCTTGCACTCAAGATTGATCTCAAAGAATACTGCATTCTTTCATAAGGTTTGCTCCATCAACCAAAGGAAAAACTATGTTACTAAAATTGAAGGCTTCAATGGTATAAGGAAAATTACAAGTGACTCCATTGTCGATGCTTTCATGAAACATTACCAAAATCTCTTTAATACAGAAAAAGAACACACCTTTGAAGGAATGGAATTCCCAAAGCGGATGCGTATGAACGCTCTACAAAAGGAATTCAATTTGTAAAACCCAAAATCAATAGTTCAGAGAAAACAAAACTAAAACCTAAGCATGCTTCTATGGAGGAAAGCGGAAAAAGAAACTAACCTTTGTAGAACCTCTAAGAAATCTTCTTCGAATCTTTCAAGAACACCACGAAATCTTCCTTGTTATTCTCAAGGAAAGAATCAACAAAGAGTTGTGGGCTTCTGTAATTTGATAGAGAATCCTTTTTCTTTTGGAACAGAGAAATCGTCCAAAAAAGAGAAAGCAACGAGATGAGAACGCAGAGTGATTCTGTATATCTCAACCAACTTAAGAGAGTGGAGGGAAGTTATCAAAATAACTCCCTCACTCTCTCTACACGTGGTAGTTATTTTATTAATTAAATATATATAAATAAAATAAAATAAATATAAATAATAATTCATACTATATCTCATATAATATAAACTTTATATTATATAATATATAATATAAGCAATGGTTTAAATTTCTCATATAATCTATAGTGCTAGTATGAATCGAATCCATATTAATTTAACCTATAGTTTATTTATGAATCTTATTCATATTATTATTATTATTATTATTATTATTCATCTTATTCGTATTATTATTATTATAACTTTTCTTCCTTTTTTTGGCATTTTGAAGGTTGAAGCATTTTCGGTTATTTTGTGGACATTTATTGGATTTTTATTACATTTTTACTCTTCATCCCGCCACTATAAAAACTCTTATCCTCCTCTTTTTTTGACATAACACAACAACTTCACTTCCTCTCAAATTTCTCTCATTTTTCCTCATTCTGCAATTTTTTTAAAGAATTTATTTCTCTATTATTTTTTAGTTTTCGAGCATAGCGAGTGTTTATTTTGAGTGTTGGTATTTCGGTGGGTCTAAGTGTTGTTTTCACCAACGAAGAAGGCTATTTTATCTTGGGGACGACAAAGCTGTAACAAGTACTAGCAGCTAG
Organism: Cucumis melo; assembly: GCF_025177605.1. Classification (NCBI taxonomy): domain Eukaryota; kingdom Viridiplantae; phylum Streptophyta; class Magnoliopsida; order Cucurbitales; family Cucurbitaceae; genus Cucumis; species Cucumis melo. The sequence continues at coordinate 6,927,489 of NC_066865.1, forward strand.
AGCAGAGTTGTGAAACATCTTAAGGAAAGCAAGTTCCGTAACTTAGCCCAACAGTTAACGAGTTTTTTTTTTTTGCAGGTTTTGCCGTTCTAATGAAGTGTTCCAGCGAAGTGGCATCATCAATTTTAAGATGTTTCATTTCTACTACCATGGATAGTCCCTTCCAAGCCGACGTGTTAACCTCAGATTTGAATTGTCCATTTCGTTTTGAAGGAGGCCACTTCAAATATTAGAAGCAGAAGATGCTGCTTTTCTTAACCTTAAAGAAGGTTGCCACTACATGCACCACCAAAAAGGCAAAAGTACCTAAGATTGATCTAACCGAGGAGCCACTTCAGGCTCACAACATATGGGTAGAGTAAGATTTCATTTGTAAGAATCTAATACTTAATGAACTTACAGATGAACTCTATGATTACTATAGAACTATGTCCACGGTGAGGAAAGTCTAGAATGTGCTACAAAAGAAGGATGACACTAAAGAAGCTTGATCCAAGAAGTATGTGGTAAGCTGATACTGGCGATAACAGATGGTTGACGATAGATCAGTAGAAGCCCAATCATGCAAACTATAGAAGATTGCCTACGAAGTAATTAGTGAAGGTATGCCTTAAGATGAGCAATTTCAAGTTGTTGTTATTATTGACAAGTTATACCTTCATTGTGGAAGGACTCTAAAAATACCCTAAGGCATAAGATGAAGAGTTTTCCCTCGAAAGCCTGATCACCCGGCTGTAAGTTGAGGAGAAGGCCTGCAAGCATGTCCAGAAGGAGGAGGAGGTGAATGTGATCCCCAAAAAGTAGTTCATTGTCATCCTAAAACCAGACTTGAGGCCTAAGGGGAATAAGATAAAGGTTCAAAATTGTGGGCCTAACATCCGAGGAATCAAAAGAAACTGCAGTCCAAAAATACAGTACCAATTGTGTGTTTCAATTGTAATAAACCTGCGCATCTAGCTAGGAACTGTAGGAACAAGAATCATCTTGTTGCATAAGAAAACCTTGTAGAAGAAGACTTAGTTGCTATGCTCACAGAAATAAATGTGATCGGGGGTTTAAAGGTTTGTGGCTAGACACTAGTGCTTCCCGTCATGTCTATCTTGAGCTTACTTTATTTAAAAGATGTAATGAACTAAGGACAAGAATATTCTTCTAGAGGATCACCATACAACCAAAGTAGCTGGCATCGGGAAAATGAGACTAAACTTTACCTTTGACAAGACACTCATTCTGAAGGAAGTCTTGCACACTTCTGAAATTCGGAAACCTGGTCTCGGACTATCTCTTCAACATGGT